>NC_140591.1:1102419694-1103637421 GCF_964204655.1 Triturus cristatus
AATAATGTATCCAATATAAAGGACAGACTTATGCACAGAAAAAAGGTTTACATCATTAGGTAAAGGTATAAGAACCATAGAGCAAGTATGTCCATTAGGTACATATATCTGAATTCGAAAGGAAAGACGAAGGGAATGCGGCGACGGGGGGGGGGGCGGGGGAAGGAGGGGAAAAAAAGGGGGGAAGAAGAGGGCGGGAGAGGATCAGGAGGCACAAGTTGTGCATAAGTCTGTCCTTTATATTGGATACATTATTTATACAATTGTATGTTTTATCGTTTTTAACTATTAAGTTCTATACTATATGTCAATTCTATATATACAATAACTGGTTTTGAGTTAACCCCTGAAAACGCTATTTTTTGTCCTCTGTATATCGTCTTAATTTTTGCAATCAATGCTTGTGGTGTCAATCGTAATCTTCTTGTTTCCTTCTCTACCCATTCCCCACTCCTTCATCCCTCCCTTCTCCCCCCACCCCGGCGTGCCCTCCACCCTCCCATCCTTCCCTTCCTTCAAATTGTCTCTTGCCTCGTGTCAATTTTGTTGCTTTTTTATTATAATTTATATGTTCATAGTATTTATTATTTATGTCAATTATGCATATCAATGTAATGTAATTTAACTCACATGTGTATAGTATTTACTGCCAATACTACATATGTATATTCTGGTGTCCTACACCAGTCTCGAACCATTCATTCTTGCACAATTTGTTTGGGTTTGATTTTTACGCTTTCCTCCCTCCTTCCCATCTCACTTGTTCCCCCGGGGCACCTTCCAACTACTTCATTTTCTTACTCCAGTTGTTTTCCCATTCGACCCGGCTCACGTGACTTAGCCCTCTCCTGATTAATGGCGTTTCTACACACACGCCGCTACCGGCACAGACGCTTTACTCGTCCTGGCGCCCTTTATTGTTGGATTTACTTCCCGTCTTCTTGATTACCATTTTTGGTTCCTGCCTCCTCGAACTTCTTACGAGGTAAGACTTCTGTCACGTAGGACGGGATTTTTCCTACTCCGCTCCTTCCCTTCCCTTTTACCCTAACTCCCCCCCCTTTTTTTCCCTGGACAGATTTGATCCCTTCTCTTCGAGTCCCGGACTTTTATTGCTCCTGGCCACGTTCCCAACCTTGGATGTTGTGCCCTAAGTGCCTGAACTACTGGTAAATATGTATTTCTTTCCCCTTCTGGCCACTTTCTTCAGTCTTAGGGCCATTCACTAACCGCGTTTTTTTCGCTCTTCTCCCTTTCACTTTAGATCACACGCTGATTTATGTCCAAATTTCACCAATCTCTAAGGATTCCCTGTACTTTAGTTGTACTACGCCCAGGTATTTCTCTTACTTTTGGGGTCACCTTTCTCACTTTGGTTCTCGCCTTAAGGATCATTTACACCTTATTTCCCCTTTTGCCCTTACAGCACACGTTAAAACTATGACCATTGTCCTGATGATGGCCTGAAATCAACCAGGCTGAAACGCCGTCGACTAAATCCAGCAAAGAACTTTTTGGCTTATTTGTGGTCATTGAAGAAAATATGTTCATAGCAGATTGTAAATAATCATTCCGTTTGACCACATTGTTATTTTCTTAATTTGCGCCGTTCACGCTGTTTTTTTCACTTGTTTTTTTTCACTCATTGTGTCACTGCGCCGTTCACTATCACTCGCACGCCCAGTGCTCACTTATGTGTGTTTTTGGTCATTTGTACTTTTATTGTACTGTAGTGCTGTAAAAACTACCTACAATATACAATTCCTTTCTAATTTCCTTGGTCTCCCTTTCTCTTTTTCCCCCCCCCCCCTGTGATTTATATCACTAAAATATTTGTTCTTTTCCAAATGATATCCAGCTGAGACGTTGTTGTTTTATCATAACCATTGCCCGGTCTCTGCTGGGAAAACGGGTGAACTCCTGTTTTTGTTCCTTTGTCATTGAGCAACCACCTGGTTGCGAGAGTTTATACTCATATCCACACTTATTTATGTGTAACATAATGTGCAACTAATCTACACGATTATGTCATTTAGGGAGACCCCTGCATACACGGATGACTATATCCAACACATTCTGAACGGCCCTTCCCTTCTCTCACATACCTCTACCCCCTCTACAACAGCACCCAATTCTTCCAGGGTCCTGTTGGAGAAACTTGAGAACCTCAAAAAGAAACAGATACGCACAGACTTACATGCGCGAATGTTAACTGAGTATCTTAAATCAGATACTATACCAGTGGGTTTACAGATACGTAATATACCTGCCATTTTTACACAAGATCCTAAATTTAGAAACGGCTTCAGCCATCTAGCCACAACCTGCTCCAGACATTGGATGGTCCTAGGTATTGAGACAGCCATTGAACATAGCAAAAAAGAACTTGAGGAAATCGCAGAATTGGAAAAACTTATCCTATCAGATACATCTATCACCGATGCAAAAGCATTACTGGACAGAGTAAATAACACTATTGCAACATTTCATACTTTTGAACAAAATAAGAAGATAAATAAAATACAAAAAGATATTAAGAATTACAACAAGGACAATACTTATCCATACCTTTTGGATACATTTTTCAATACACCTTATCAACCCCCTAGGAGTCGTAACTGGGGTAGATACAGAAACAACCAGGCCATTACCTTCTCGGACTCATCTAACACCTCGATTGAAGACTCAGACCCCGGTGAAGGCACCAGTACTGAACGTCCTCAGAGTAGACCTCTACTCCAACCTCCACCACCTCTACTACCTTCCATTTTTTTAGGGACACGCCGCGGCCGCGGTCGTGTACAACCAAGAGCAAATTACCAATATCAGTACGCAGGCGAGAGACAAACACGTCGAAAATTTTACCAATGGGGCCCACAATGATGATACTCAGTGATCTCGAACATAATCTGGACACACAATCTCTAATCCAGTCTCTAGACCCTTCACTTACAGGAACTTCTTTATTACCATTTTTTCCTTCTACTCAAGCAGACTCTACAGTAATTGAACCTACAATTACATCGGAACCTGTCATTGAAAATCAGCCAGACATATCTATCCTTCTCACTTCTGTACCCTCACGGGAACACACTACGGTACCTGAATGCCCACTCCCTATTCCTTCCTCTATTCCTATCTTCAACTTATCTAAACATGCTTTGACTACTGAAGAGATTTCCATCCTCAGCAAGGGCCTTTCCTTTGTTCCTACAAATCGCAGTAATTTCTTTAAACTACAGGAAGACCTCCTATTGTTTTTTAGACGTATTCGCCTAAAATATTTCTTTAGGGATGAAATTGACCAAACTCACTCTCATGAACAAAGATTTCACCCTCCTTCAACTTTCCTTCCCCCTGCCTCGACCATGCCCCCTGAAATTTTGACTTTTGAAAAACTAGTTCTACACGAAGTGAAGGAACTACAGACCAAATCCGAATTTGTTCCCTATAACATACCTATGAATGAGAAACACGCCCTAAAAAATCTCAGCGAAAACTCACAAATAGTTATAAAACCAGCAGACAAGGGTGGTGGTATTGTGATTATGGACTTAGATAAGTATGACACCGAAATTCTACGACAGCTCAACAACTCTGCCCATTACCGCCCCTTGCCAACAGATCCCCTTCCAGATATCCGCAAACAAATACAGACAGTGACCACCCAAGCTTTGCACTTGGATATCATTTCCAAAAAATAATTTCTTTTCTTAAATAATGCACATCCCCGTACACCAGTCATTTATGTATTACCCAAAGTCCACAAAGATTCCATCAATCCCCCAGGACGACCAATAGTATCTGGTTGTGGCTCCATACTGGAACCTTTAGGAAAATATATTGATTCTTTTCTAAAAACTTTTGTGCCTTTGACAGATACCTTTGTTAAAGACAGCACACATTTAATTAACATCATTGAAAACACTGCCTTTGATAACGACAATGACCTGATGGTGGGCTTAGACATTGAGTCTTTATATACCAACATACCCCATGCGGAAGGCCTCACTGTCATAAAATCACTTCTAGATACCCGCCCCAGACCCACCCGCATTCCATCAGATTTCCTCATGGATTTACTACATATTGCCCTCACCAATAATTACTTTCTCTATAAAGAAACTTTCTTCCTACAAATCAAAGGTGTAGCCATGGGGGCTTGTTTTGCTCCAAATTTTGCTATACTGTATGTCCATCATTTGGAAACCACTATTTTTCTCACCCCCATGAATCCCTTCCTCAATAGGATTAACCTATGGCGTCGTTACACAGACGACATCCTTTTACTATGGCATGGCACACAAGAACATCTGTTGTCTTTTTTGACCTGGCTAAATAGTTCACAGACCCATCTCACATTCACTAGTGTTGTCAGAACTAATGATCTTCCCTTTCTTGACCTAATGCTACATGCTGAAGATGGTACCATTGGTACTAATCTCTTTCGAAAACCTACAGAACGCAATACTCTTTTGATGTATTCCAGCTACCATCCCAGAGGCCTAAGAGATGGCCTCCCGTACGGCCAGTTCATTCGCATTCGTAGAAATTGCAAATGGCGAAAAGACTATTTTAGGGAGGCAGCTATCCTATCAGACAAGCTGATCTCGAGAGGGTACCCAAAACGTATTGTATCCCGCGCCCAAAAACGAGCCTGGTATTGCCATAGAGAGATTCTCCTTGCACCCACTGTGAAAAAAACTAATTTACGCATTCCCTTTGTCTCTACTTACAGCCCCTCTAGCAATTTGATCAATAAAATGATTAAAAGAAATTGGGCAATTCTTCGCACTCATGCGCAATTCAAAGAGCCCCCACTTTTTTCATACAAAAGGGGTACTAACTTGGCCGACAAATTGGTCCACGCCATTACATGGCCTAATAAAGAAAAGCCTCAATCTTTGACCACCCTCTGGGGCCTCCCCCCGATCGTGGGACACTACAAATGCCAAACTTGTGCGGCCTGTGCTTTCACCCGTAACACCAAGGAATTTGTTACACCAGATCAAACATACTCATTGAAAACCTTTTCAAATTGTCGCACAAATAATGTCATTTATGCCATCAAGTGTCCTTGCAATCTTCTCTACATCGGACAGACAACCCAGATGGTGAAACAACGGATTTTCCAACATCAAAGCCGCATAAGATGCAATGTAGAAACTGCACCTCTGGTTGCGCATTACAAGGACAAAAATCATTCTGAAAACGATTTGATCTGGCAAGTAATTGACCGCCCAGTACTCCCACCACGAGGGGGTAATCTTCAACTTCTGTTAAACAAATGTGAATGCCGCTGGATCGCACGCTGCGACTCAGTTAATTGTGGGTTGAATACTCTGGATGAATGGAATACGGTTACCAATACGGGGTAATCTCGTTTCTCCCACTATCTCCTTTCAGCGCTTCATAGACTGTTTTACATTGAATGCTTACTCAACTTGTGCCTCCTGATCCCTCTCCCGCCCTCTTCTTCCCCCCCTTTTTTCCCCCCCTCCTTCCCCCGCCCCCCCCCCCCTCGCCGCATTCCCTTCGTCTTTCCTTTCGAATTCAGATATATGTACCTAATGGACATACTTGCTCTATGGTTCTTATACCTTTCCCTAATGATGTAAACCTTTTTTCTGTGCATAAGTCTGTCCTTTATATTGGATACATTATTTATACAATTGTATGTTTTATCGTTTTTAACTATTAAGTTCTATACTATATGTCAATTCTATATATACAATAACTGGTTTTGAGTTAACCCCTGAAAACGCTATTTTTTGTCCTCTGTATATCGTCTTAATTTTTGCAATCAATGCTTGTGGTGTCAATCGTAATCTTCTTGTTTCCTTCTCTACCCATTCCCCACTCCTTCATCCCTCCCTTCTCCCCCCACCCCGGCGTGCCCTCCACCCTCCCATCCTTCCCTTCCTTCAAATTGTCTCTTGCCTCGTGTCAATTTTGTTGCTTTTTTATTATAATTTATATGTTCATAGTATTTATTATTTATGTCAATTATGCATATCAATGTAATGTAATTTAACTCACATGTGTATAGTATTTACTGCCAATAGTACATATGTATATTCTGGTGTCCTACACCAGTCTTGAACCATTCATTCTTGCACAATTTGTTTGGGTTTGATTTTTACGCTTTCCTCCCTCCTTCCCATCTCACTTGTTCCCCCGGGGCACTTCCAACTACTTCATTTTCTTACTCCAGTTGTTTTCCCATTCGACCCGGCTCACGTGACTTAGCCCTCTCCTGATTAATGGCGTTTCTACACACACGCCGCTACCGGCACAGACGCTTTACTCGTCCTGGCGCCCTTTATTGTTGGATTTACTTCCCGTCTTCTTGATTACCATTTTTGGTTCCTGCCTCCTCGAACTTCTTACGAGGTAAGACTTCTGTCACGTAGGACGGGATTTTTCCTACTCCGCTCCTTCCCTTCCCTTTTACCCTAACTCCCCCCCCTTTTTTTCCCTGGACAGATTTGATCCCTTCTCTTCGAGTCCCGGACTTTTATTGCTCCTGGCCACGTTCCCAACCTTGGATGTTGTGCCCTAAGTGCCTGAACTACTGGTAAATACGTATTTCTTTCCCCTTCTGGCCACTTTCTTCAGTCTTAGGGCCATTCACTAACCGTGTTTTTTTCGCTCTTCTCCCTTTCACTTTAGATCACACGCTGATTTATGTCCAAATTTCACCAATCTCTAAGGATTCCCTGTACTTTAGTTGTACTACGCCCAGGTATTTCTCTTACTTTTGGGGTCACCTTTCTCACTTTGGTTCTCGCCTTAAGGATCATTTACACCTTATTTCCCCTTTTGCCCTTACAGCACACGTTAAAACTATGACCATTGTCCTGATGATGGCCTGAAATCAACCAGGCTGAAACGCCGTCGACTAAATCCAGCAAAGAACTTTTTGGCTTATTTGTGGTCATTGAAGAAAAAAATGTTCATAGCAGATTGTAAATATTCATTCCGTTTGACCACATTGTTATTTTCTTAATTTGCGCCGTTCACGCTGTTTTTTTCACTCATTGTGTCACTGCGCCGTTCACTATCACTCGCACGCCCAGTGCTCACTTATGTGTGTTTTTGGTCATTTGTACTTTTATTGTACTGTAGTGCTGTAAAAACTACCTACAATATACAATTCCTTTCTAATTTCCTTGGTCTCCCTTTCTCTTTCCCCCCCCCCCCCTCTGTGATTTATATCACTAAAATATTTGTTCTTTTCCAAATGATATCCAGCTGAGACGTTGTTGTTTTATCATAAAAGTACATGAAGCATAACTACATACAGTCAATAAAAACAAAATGCATCCAGATCCATTAATTAAAACCAATAACAAAAAAAAAAGAAGACATGAAGCATACTCAAACTAAAGCTGTCTAGACGATAAACATTTTGCATCATTAAAAACCTGAGCAGGACCTAGAATACATGTTAGCAAGATATAATAATCGTTTGAATTAGTAATACCTAAAACAATAACTTCTATTGCGGCCCAGGAATAAAACTATAAGAACATCGGTCCTAATGTAAAATACCACCGTATTTAAGTCCAGCAATAGCACGTCAGATAAGCATAGTGTGCAACGTTAAGCAAGTAAATACTGCCAGTCAGTCAGTGCTGCATGTCTGTTTGCAGACACCTATTAACTCTGTTTAAGAATTCTACGTCTTTGGACTTAGGATGAACTTTCAATGATCCAACAGGCTAGTTGTTTCTCTTCTAGTAGGAAAGCAAAAATAAATGATAGTCACCTAGCATGGCAAGGACTGGGGGACTTCATTGACTTAAGAAAATGCAGAATCTTATTATCAGTCCAAACAAGAACCGGATGCAGTGCTCCTCCCAAGTATGCCTCAAATAAGTAAAACTTTCTTGACGGCAGAAGCTCTCGATCATAAATAGCATAACTTTTTTATGTATTCATGAGGGACCTGTAACAGAAGGCTAGATACTGGGTGTAAGGCTGCTGTTTTTAGACGCCTTTCAATGGTGTCCCAAATGCAACTGTAAATGAATCATTTTCGACTATCAACTGTAGATCTGTTTTTCGATATGAATTTTATTTTACGAAATTAATTAATGGTCTTTATAACAAAAGACTTTTCCAAGCATTTGACCGCCAAAACTAAGTATAGTAAAGCGCTCTACAGGAAAGGATGGGCAACTTCATCCATTAACTATTATAAGTATAAGTCATGAAGATGGTGGTACCTTGGGCAGTGGAACGGTTGTGACACAAGTTACGACAACGAACATTTTTGTTTTGTACTAGCACTATCCAGAGCAGTAGCTGAAAATTGCAAAAAGTTCAACTGGCCCTCATGTTTTTCAGAGGCAAGGCATCAGCCAGTTAATGGTTCGCTTAAGGTACATGAGGCGATAATAGGTGCTTGTATTAGGAAAACCAGCACATCTTCCAAAAGGAAAATTCCTATTGAGGCTGGTAACTGCCTTGCTATCAAAGTAGGTACTATGCAATCTTATCACAAACCTAGCAAGCAAGCTCAATACGGATTTAGTGTATATCTTTCTGAGCCTAAGCGGAGAAATCTATAAATTTGCCTGAACGCAGTCTTAATCTTGGTTCTTAAATCAGTTCTGTGACTTCAAATACTTACACGTGGATTCACAGTACCTTCAAAAGCACCACATGTCTTTAATAAAATGGACAAACATCACCATAATCTTAAAAATCTACGATCTTAAAGGTTCAGGCAGAAAGCCTGGATAGTAACCGGGAGGTGTTACCTGCTTGCTCCTAATGTGTGATGAGCTTGCTTCACAACTTTAACAGAAGTGTGCATTCGCACTCTTTCTGAAAATATATTCTTACTATATGAACAGCATTACAGCATTTGCTTAACGCTCGATACAAGTTGTCATACTTGCTACTAGAGCATGAAACAAAGTTAAAGTTCAAAGAGGGTGTACGTTCATAGTGCTGCAGGGAAAACATTCGTTGCCACCAAGGATTCCATTATTGAGGGCAGACAACTAGCTACCTCTGTGGAAAGTGTCACAGCCACATGGTAAGGTACAAATGGAAGTTGCTTATCTTTGTTACAACCCCCTAGCTGCAGTACATTCTCTACCAGTGTACTACTGCTTGCCCAGTCACAAACTAACAGAATACTTTCTCAATCAGCACGGTGACAAACAACATTTGTAAAAGGAAGGAAGAAGGTACAAATGACGACATTTTCAAGTCTGATAGCACATACTCTGTTATATCTCGGATGTATTACAAAAAACACTCATGCTCTGTCAATTCTTTTCTCAACGTTTTTCATATTAATTCACAGTCACAAACAAACATGAATAGTCAAGAACTTTTCATCCCTTTAGTTTCATCATTGTAGAACATTTGGACTCATGACATTGCTAAGGTCTTCCTCTGCTGGCCTAGAGTTAAAATGAAGACAAGTGCGTGTATGCACCAGGATAAATTGACAGGGCAGATGCACAAAGGAGCTAGAAACATCAACAATCCCATTAAAAGGGGGCGACAGGCTCCTAAGGTTTATGATCCAGCACTGTCAGAAGCAGATTAGGAACCCATAGTGCTGGTGGTTCTTGGAATCAAAGCAACACTTAGGGGCTGATTCCGATCTGGGTCGGAAAGCTCTCTGACTGAGCCGGATCCGGAGTGTTTTCCGCCCGAGCCGGAGTCCTGCAGCCCGACCGAGCGAGTACGATGCAGCCGTATGCTGCCGGACTCGGTTCGGTCAGACTCCATTAGAAGTCAATGGGAGCCGGTCGTACAACGCATACAAGGGCTCCCATTGACTGAATGGGTATGTCTCGCGCAAGGGTGCCCCCTACAGTGGGTACGCGTTGGTGCCATCTGCACCGTACATGCCTGTGTTGGAGAGACCCTTGGGTCTCCCCTTGTGTCCGAGTCGTAGGGCTGCAGGTGACAGGGGGTCCGACGCCGACCCCCAAAGGCAACTTCCTGGACGTTTTGCGAGCCGGACACTTCGGCTCGCACCGGCTGTCCGACGCATGCATCGTACTGGCTCGGTCGTACATCGCATCCATTGCACGCCACGGTTAGCTTACGGCCGAGACGTACGGAGCAGTTCGGACCTGGAAACGACTCGGTCAGTGATTTTCTCGTAACGCGCATCGTACTAGCTCGCTCGTACAGCTGTACGAGCCGGGCGGAAAACACGCGTACGGCTCGTAGTTTTTCCGGCCGGATCGCGTTCGGTGCCCTTCCAAACCGGATCGGAATCAGCCCCTATGTTGTGTTTTTGTAGGAACTAGAATTAACAGCTGGATCTGCCAGGCAAAGTATAAATACTAAAACGCTTCCTACTATTTAAAGCAAGAGGTCAATTCTGCCATAAAATTCCAAGCTGCAGTACAAACCAGCTTATTCCTTAAGGGGATATTTATAATATATGGAGTCCTTTGTGTGCTTCAATGCCCTGGGATTTCTGAGTGAGTTGGTCTTCTGGCACTGATATTGCTACATGGCGCTATCACTGTCTCTTCACATCTTTACATTGATGACAATCCACTCTCTGCAAGGGCAATTTTAGACCACCACCCCTGCATTTAATAACACTTCCTAACCATCTTCACAAAACAAAACGATTTGGCAAATCGAGGAAAATTAGATTTGATAAGTTAACGTTAAACCTTTATCCGATGATATTTATAGGGAAAATAGTGAGGTGACTATATAAACATGCATATCATTTTTACGGGTATTACATATGCTTGAGTGCTAATAATGTTAAACATGTGAACACACTCCATGTTTCTTTTTAACACACATATATGCCAGATGGTGGATATTAAATTCTTGCAGGAACTGGAATCAGTGCCTGTTTGGCAAAACAAATAACATGCGATGGATAACACCCTTACAGTTGTATAAAGTAAGGGGTCAATTCTATAACATTTTCAGAAACAACTCAAAGCTATCTGTTTCTAAAGGGAATACTTGTGGAATCCCTCCTGGCTGCACACTAAATCTAGACTCAAGGTAAACTCTTCATAAGTGGTTGAAAAATATAGATGAATGCCATTGGAAAGTCAGAGTTTGAAGCATTCTGAATTTTGCTATGGAGTCTGGTATGAAACCAGTGGGTTGAGGTAAATAGGCTGAGGTATTGTCTAAGGAAACCTGGTCCTCATAAGAGCAGAATTCCCATATTAACAGTCTGAATTGTACAGCTGGACCCTTTCTAGTGATGAGATTGGCCAAAGTCACTTCCCGGTTTTATATTATTATGCTTGGGATGGGTAACAGGAGCGACAACAGCGGGGAGCCCTGTAGTGTACCCCTTTCAATACGGATTATACTGGAAACTACCTGCCCAGTGCGCATCCTCGCCCTTGGAGCTATGTATAGAAGTCGCACCCTTGACAGGAATTCCTCACCTAGGCCCATACGCCAGAGAACTTCCCAAAGGTACATCCAGGAGAAGGTGTGAAATGTCTTTTCTATGCCCAAGGCTATCAGTGCTGCCTGCATATTTGTGTCCCGAGTTTCGTGCATCATGTGGGAGAGCCTTTGCAGGTTCATATGGGTACCCCTCCCAGGCATGAAACCACACTGATCATCCTGGACCAAATGTGTGATCATTCGTTTCAACCGCATCGGCAGTACTTTAGCAAATAGTTTAAAGTGCATGTTGAGCATAGATAGCGGCAAATAAGAACTGGGGTCCACGGGATCCTTGCCCGGCTTCGAATGCATAGTTATTAGGGCTTTCCACATATGGCCTGGCAACTTGTCATAAGTGTGCGCCTCGTGTAGGGTTTCTAGCAGAGCAGGAAAGCAGAATAAGCCTGAAAATACTCAACCGGGAGACCATCCGGTCCTGGACATTTCCCTCTGGCCATATCCCAGAGGCCCTACCATAGATCCTGCAGCATTATGTCCTCATCCCAGTCCCTCTGCTTGGGCCTCTGTCAGCCTAGGAGTGGCAATTCCCCCCAAGTGGACTCATAGCAGCGAATTAATCACGGACTGTCCGACAGCCAGTCCACCATCCATCCCACGGAGGGTGAGAATTAGTGGCGGGAGTCTTTCATTTTGAGCAGCCAGGCAGGCCAGTATGCACCCTGGTCGATCACCCTTGAGGTGGAATCGCTGTCTATAGTCTTTTCGGAGATGGCAGTCCAGTCTGTCCTAGACGGCTGTGACTCATCTGTGCACCTCCGCCAGGCCCACATCTCCCGCCTCCCATCCCAGCGCCTGTCTTTGCAGTCGGCAAGAAGCACTTCTCACTCCTTCAGTTCTTGCTCCAGTTGTCTCCTTGTGCCGTATGTCTTGCTAAGACCGTCACCTTTGACAACCACCTTAAGGGCACTCAACTCTGCACGGCTGAGCAGTGTTCCAGTTTGTATCCAAGAAGCCTTGTAGCACTCCCATCATATCTGTAGTGTATTCAGTGTCCCCCAACGCCTCAAGTCGCAGCCTCCATAAGGGGATGCGTGGTCTGTGACACCACACTCCAGCAGCACAGGGGCATGGTCAGACAGAAATCGCACCTTATAGCACACCCTCTGAACATTCACAGCACTATCATTTGTCAGAAGGAAGCGGTCCAACCGACTAAGGGCCCAGTGTATAAGGGTGTAGTAAGAGAATTCCTTGGTCGTGGGATGGAGATCCCTCCATATGTGGATGAGCTGCCACCTGGACATGGTCTCTTGCAATCTCGCCACCATGCAGGCTTTGTACTGAACTGTGGCGGATGCCTGTCTAGGTGAAATTCTAGAACGCAATTAAAATCTACCACCCAGATGATAGGGAGTCCAACATATGGTAGGAGTTCAGTGTCCAGGGCCCCAAAGAACCCATAGTAATTTGTGATGGGTTCATAAGTATACATATTTCCAACCCATCTAGTGTACCATGTAGACACATATCATCCTGCTTCATCAGCAACCTGACTGCACAGCTGAAACAGGACCCAGGGGCTACCCATACAGACACCCCTCTGGTGTAGGAGGAGTACGTGGACGAACAGAGTCCCCCGCTCCATTTTTTGTGCAGTTTCTGGGCCTCTGCTCCAAACAGATGCGTCTCCTAAAGGAGCGCGACATGCACTCCCACCCGTCTAAGATAGGTGTGGGCCCTATATCGCTTTACAAAGGAGTTTAATCCTCTCACATTCCATATGAGCAAACGCACTGAGTGATTCATCTCAAAGAGTTGCACCCCATAAAAGCCATCAACCCAGATTCATCCAAACCCCCACCCCTGTCCGGCCCTTCGCAATAAAAAGACGTATCAGTCACTGCACTAACAAAAAACTCAACCAGTCTGGGTTATTTGCTGCCTGGAAAAGGTACTTGAATCTTACTAATGCACCTTGTATTAGAGGTATATAATTATGTTTCAGGACAGATCTCTCCCATCATGCCATCAATTGCCAGAGGTCCAATTTCGTGCTGGTTCACCTTATTCAATGGTACTTTTTAGCGTAAAGATCCCATTTCATGAACGTTCATGCAGAACAATCATTTTGAAACAAACTGTTGCCCAAGTATGGCTTTTAAGTTGATATTAACTGTGCTCAGTAGTTTTCGTGGCATGGCTTGACAAAATATCCCTCTCTTCTGTAGTTTTCGTGGCATGGCTATACAACATATCTGTGGTAATTGCTTAATATACTGTTTAATGTCTCCTAACCAGTTTACATGCAATGTAGAATGCTTAGGCATTCAGGAGTGTTTATCTTAGAGTCTCTATTAAGGATTCCAAGAATCAGTTTATGCTGGGTGCCTTGTGGAGAGGACGATGCTGTTCTAGATGTCCCACTGCCTTGTTACCAGACCCACTTTGCCTGGCGGGGATTGAGGGATAATAAAATAGGCATGCGCTGTCATCTTCCTTTTTGAAGTGCACTATGTCAACAGTGGCCATTGCCTTCTAATATTTTGTTACTGGATACAGTAAGAAGATATTAAGAGGCCCATTGACTGAGCCAAAGCTGTCAATATTCCTTGCATTGGCTTGTCTTGGGTTTGCTATGAAAGTGCATATACTTTATCGTTTCTTTTTATTTTTCGTATGTACATAAAAAAGACTCAATAAAACTGTATGCACTCTAGTGGGTATCGGTGTCACCGTGGCTAGGTAAGAAATTACTAAACACTGGAAATCTACCCAAGCCCTCTCGCAAGAGCTGAATGGAGGGCAGCACTGAACTGGTGTGCCAAACTGGAGGAACTGGTATACCGGAGACGGCGGTGCCCGCACAAACACTGAAAGATCTGGGGGAGGTGGTGGTCTTACTGCAATATACTGGTTCCTTATCTTAGAGGTAGAAATATGACTCCAGTCCTTTTCTTTTTGTCACCTATTTGTTTACCTTCGCTAGGCCAAAACTGTCATGTGTGTGTCTGTACTATTGCTTCCTGTATTAATTTTCTCTTGCAATAAAATCGATAAGATTTTAATATGAAAAAAATCAATTGCCTCAGCAGCAGATCTGACACGAACTTCAGTGAATGCTTGCCTGAGGGCTTTTCTTTTTCAACACCAAGTAAAAAAGGCACTCTAAAAGCAAGTGGATTGGTGTGTCCTGATAACCTTGCTCACATCAAGGCATGCCATCTACACTTTTTTGTATGATTTAAAATTTCTCACTCTGAAGTAGACAAAAACTCAGGAAAGAGCACTAAGGACCAGATCACATTACCATATTCCCATGGCTAGAAAACTACAGAGTTAAGTGTTTGGTCTTTGTAAATAAGGACTATTTTCTTTTGCCATAATGGGAGAAAGGATTCAGTGTCAGATTCCTTAGAATTTCAGAATATTTATCTTTGACATGGTGTTGTCCACAGCCGCGAGCACGTACATTTCTAAACAGCTACAATGGGCGTCCCATCTGAAGTGGGAAGAATGGCGGTGCTGGGTGCAGCAAATGTAATCTTAAACCAGTGATTCTACGGGAATATTTAAGTCTAGCATTTACCAATGCAAAGTTTCAAGAGTTAAGGTACAGTTAAGAGTTCTTTCCCTATTGATATGTGGGTTCACCCACTGACTTGGACGTATATTTCTCATCATCTTATATGCGACTTGTACATTCCTCATCCTCTTGTATGAAACTAAAACGTCATGAATTCAATGATTCTCAGAAATCACTACAAGGAAGTTTATTAATTGCTTAAAAGTGCTATACATAAACAAGCATACATCCATAAACAAGGTCATAAGCACAAACTGTCTAGCACTAATTGGAAATGCTTTAATAGGTTTACCTTCTAAGTAAACATTATTAGCCCCTTAGATGGCACATAAATGTCACCACTGTGGCTAGTAGATAGGTGGAAATCTTGTTGCCTCAATCAATCAATATTGACCACAAGGATCTTCAGATGAGTGATACTGCTTCCTTAATCAGAACAGACCCTCTAAATGAGGTACTGAGCTTGGCTTCACCCACTAGAGCTACTTTAAGGGTGTTAGTGAGTTACCAGTAGCTCCCAAGCTACTCAATGGAGACTTCTGTTGCATCTAAATAAAATTAGATGGGAAGACTTTGCCCAAATAGGAGGTTAAGAATATAGAAAAATACAGAAGAAACTAGAGAGGGAGCTACAGCAGGCAAGGTGGGCAGTCAAAGTAGACAAACAGAAGTTAAGGCCAGTGAGACCAACGGCAAGTGACTGCCTGCAACAATCTTCTTGTGGTTACGCTTGGTCTGGGCTGGTGCATTTAAACTATGGATCAGCTTATCTTGCTGGGCTGCCGAGCTGTATTAGCTGGGATCCCTGTGATGGCCCTACAGTGGACTTCACTGGGCTCATGTCCGACTGAAGCTCAATATCCACTGGCCACTAAAGGATTTGTTCAGAGATCCAGATGTTATTCCTACGCTGGCAAAGTCATCTGTGTATAGTTGTCCCCAAGACAATTATGCCCTGGTGCTTGAAAGCCAGCAGCTGAGGGACACACAAATGGGAGATGGTAGTTTAAAATACAATTCTACCAATAGCATAGATTTGTTCATAAGATTATGCTGACCTTGAAACTGTACCACGGAACAGCCTGCCTCTTCGAACTTGTTAGGCTACAAGAAATCACACATAAAAAAGCTGGCACATAACAGCAGGGTGCATTCATGTGCCACATTCCGAGAAACGATTGCCTGTACAATGAGCCTCTTTTAGGCTCTGACAGCTTTGACAGGAGCTTCCAGACACTGTCATTGTTGAAACACAATTAGAAGTGGTTTATTATGCTGACCGTCCAACTTAAAAAACATCCAAAAAGAATCCACCTCTTCTACTGGATAAAAGAAAAATATCTCTTTTCTCCACTCACGCTTAATCAACATTAGTTTCCGGGATGGTATAAAATTGTCAACGTGTAAGAATGCCCTTAAATGCCCATACTTAAAAAATAAGATCTAAATGTTTGATACTATATTCAGTCCAGCATTTGCGACCAGACTTTTCTTGAAGTCCCCCCTGCAGGAAGTAAGTGAGAAGATTACGATTGTTACTCCAATTCTCACATTTAGGGAACACAGTGCCCTTGGAGATCTGCTTATTTCCAACTAATATGACTTTTCGAAAGTCACTAAAAGCCTTGATGGTCGTCAATCACATGTTTTCTCATAATCTCTCAAATCTAAAGAATCTGAATTCACTAGCACCTAGACATGATCCAATTCACAAACTTAAGATTTACAAATTATAAAAGTAGCAATAGTCATAACTAATTGTCAATGAGAAGTATTTTGAGTTCTTGTACAGTGAACATGGACATATGACCAAACTCTAAGCTCTGAGTTAAGCAAGGCACTCTTGGTATCGAGAAGCACAACAAATACAATATCCTCTGTGAAGAGGGAGACCTACCGTGACATCTAGGGATATTATTTAGGGATTGAAAACCTAGTTGAGGGCACAATGGCATTTCATGGTTTGATTACCTTTTAGATGGGGGAATGTAATAAGTAATTTCATGATTGATGCAGGCAATGTTAAGTATTATTTGGGTGTATTTTTACTAATTGGTTATTTAAAAGTGCTTAATGCGTAACAACATACTATTGTCTTCCAAATTAATAAGTGGAAAAATACAATGCACACATATCAACCTCCAAATTTGGGTTTTAAAATATATCTGGGGTACACTCTTCAAATTTGCTTTGGAGACTAACTGATTCCATTCTCCAGGAGCATCTATAAGAATAAATGGTGATGTGGGTAACTTTTGAAAAACTTAGCAGACTCTTTTCCTATAAATCTCTTGGTGACACCTTATTTGTGTACAACTGTTCAGTATACCAGCCCATGGACACATTGTTAAAAAAGGACATGTCACCTCCTCCTTCCCACACCAGAGGGAATAGCAACTTGGCGGTCTCCAGTCAATTAGCAGGTCATGCAGTAGCACAATCGTCCACTACACTACAACTTTGTGTAATAACATGCATTTCTTCCAAACCCCAACTTTACTTTAAGGGCACCATGACAGAGAATTGGTATTACCTACTTAGATAGCAAATTAAACCCCAAACAATTCTGAAAGCTCGTTAATTTCTTGTTTTTCGGACACTTCTGTGGTAAGTGTAAGCATTATTAAGTAATGCATAGTAGTTTCAAAGTTTTGTGAAGATACTAGGTAATTATGATCTTTTCCGGAATTTAAAGTAACAATTAATATTGGGAAGATTGTTAAATAATGAGCAATATTCCTTTGAATTTAGGGAGATTTGGGCTTGCTATCTTCCTAGTGCATGTGAGTCACAAAATAATATTTTATGCCTTTTATATAATCGCCAGGCCTTAGAATGATTACCTTTAATTTAGGATTATCTCATCACTCTGATAACAGATCCAACTATTACACCATAAAGTGGCACTTCTCACACATCTGCTTTTGAAAGGTGAAAGGTTAAATCTTCCTTATAAGGGATTTTAAGGTGTGATCCTGCAGTTTAACAGATCTCTGCAGCATGTACAGTATTGTGCTGAAGTACTCTACCAGCCACCATACATTACTATGTCTAATTAATATCATGTGCAAAGTGCTCTGGCACAGTTATGGGTATACTTGGTATTTTTAGGCATATCGGTGATTGTAGGACTATTTAATACTGATGTTGGACATGTCATGCTGTGTTGAGAGGGGTATTTCCCCCAATATAATGTTTGAACAGCCGTTTGGAGAGAATAACTGAGTGTTACACAAGTAAGGCAAACTACAGACAACAGGCCAGAAGAGAGAGATGACCTAGAGTACTAGATAATGCTGCTGGAATAATGCTATTGATGAGATTTGTAAGATTGCTTGCTCACTTTCCTTACCTGCTTGTTTATCTGCACAAGTGGATCCTTCACAAATGCTTTGCAGTAATCTTAGACATTTTATTTTCATGATACAATTACAGATATTTGTAACTCCCTACCACCTCCAAGGCGGATCGTTCTGATGCCTTCTTAATTTAAGTTGACAACGGGCCTTCGGTGTCTCATTTTGAACATTTAACTGCCTTACAACTATTAAACCTAGATCCCTCCCATCTCTATACTCCAGATATTTTAAGATTCTGTTCTTCCCCCTGTTAATATCATGTTTCATACTATTTGCAATAAATCTCTAGCGTTTTCTTTTGTCCTTCAAGGTGGGAAGAAAACAATGGTTCTTTCTCTGCTTTAGAAACCCACTAGCACAGGTATAATTTGCAGTTTTCACCTTATTTCATTGCCCCTCTTACCTATGAAGATCCTGGAAAGAGCATTCAATAAGCAGATTTTTTCATTTCTGGAAACAACTCTATTCTTGATGCTGCTCAATATGGGCTTAAGCCTGCCCACAGAACAGAAACCACTTTGGTTTCTGTTCTGGATGATTTGTGTATGTAGGCAGACCAGGGCAGTGTTACTGTACTGGTAATTTTGGATCTGTCAGCTGAAGGTGGCTCATGATACCCTTCTCAAATACCCCTTTGAAGGTGGTATTAAAGGCTGTGCCCTGAAATGGATTAAATCATATCTGTCTAATTGCCTCCAGGAAGTTTATTTAGCCTTTTTTCAATCCGGAGTTAAGCTTATTATTCATGATGTACTCCATAGGCTAGCAGCAAGGTCTTTCATGATTCTTTGTCATTGTGGTAATAGGGTGATAAATGGAATTGGCACAGTGCAATCTGGAAATAACAACAGCCATGGCAATCATTTTTTGTGCCTCTAAAGGAATAAGTATGGCAATTTTCCTAAGCACATACAACAAAAATATGCGTTTGGATACCACTAACACAACCTGAGGTTTAAAGGTTAGGTGGCTATCCATGAGGCCTCCCAGGCTTTTGACTGAGGTTTTTGGCTTGGGTACCAGTCCCATTTCTGTATAGTCAATTCAAGAGATTAGTCTTTGTATTTAATAGAACAATGTCTATTTTATCTGTGTTTTAACTTCAGAGTGACTGGAGCGCACTGAATCCCCAATAAAGCACACTGAGTAATGATATTTAATTTGGAAAGCTAATGTTCCATCTAAATGAATCAATAATTGAGTATCATCATCATAATTATAGAGGCTATAACCTCTTAATATAAGTTCTCGGATCAGTAGTTTAACAAATAAATTGAATAGGTGAGGGGATAATAAAGAGCCTTGAGCAACACCACAATCTATGGCATTGATTTTGCAGAGGAATTTGCAAAATGCTCTGTGGACGATTTGCCAAAAAGAATTTAATTCATTTCAGGGAAGGTCATTGAAGGTCAGCCTCCACCATACTGTTGATCAAAATCTTGTAGTCGGCTGTGCATTTGTTTAAGGAAATACTCCACAAATCTGGTATGTGTGATATGGTGTCATTAAAAAACTCATTATTCAAGACAGCAAATTTGAATCCCATTTAAAGTCTGCACAAATATCATGGCTGCAATAACGTCTACTACTGCTATCACTACCACATATCCATTACCAATCCAAACAATGCCAATCAAAGCAAGCACCTTCAAACTGCACCGAGTGACCTCCAGATCTCGATAAAACATTACAGAGTTGTGGACCCAAGTCTTGCTCCACAGATGACAAGTGGTGACACCAACTTTTACTTTTCTCCCGCAGAAGAGCAACATAATTCAAGCCATCATTTTTGCACTTCAAGATTGGATTTACTTTCTAAGTTACCCTAGTCTCATCTCTAGGCAAGCAAAACAATAATTACCTCAACAAGATGCATTTCCAATTATGGCAATGCAGACTGAGTACAAGTTAGACACAGAGAACGGTTGTTGGCAATTGTTAAATGGCGGGAAACCAGCAGTCAGTGGCATGAATAATGGAAGCAGAAGACGAGAGAGGCATAGAGAAGATTTCTGTAACTAATTAGATGGATGAAAACCCATAAACGAAATGTGCTGATCAGCATAAGGTCACACATTGGAAACTATATTAAACAAGCATTGGCATAGCCAATAGGTCTCGCCTTTGGGACCTTATAAGTGTTTAGCCATGCAACAGTTGCATAACTAAATACTTCTAAGGTCCCAAAAGCGAGACCTAATGGCTATGCAAAGCGGCCGTGTGGCCGCGAAAGTGATCGCGATCACGATCAAACATCAAAGCGGCCGTGTGGCCGAAAGTGAAAGAAATCCCGGTAAAACGCGGCGCGCGCGCGCCCGCGCACATGCACTGTAGCTCTAGGCTGGCCTGGTAGCACTTTTTGGAGCCTTCTCAATAAGTCTCGCCAGACCAGCGCATGCGCTGGGTCAGGCGAGACCTAAAAATACACTGCTAACAAGACAAGCGAGACTAAGAGCTACTCCCGACCCTGTCTCACAGGAGAAAAACAGGAAATAGATAGGGACGTTTGCTGATGGACCAAGTGAAAGATGGCTGGGACAAAGAGTAACACGTGCTGAAACTCTAGTGTACAGGAAATGAGGGAGGGCAGGAAGACATTCTGATGGTAGATATTTTACAATCGCTACTCAGTGACTGTGGAACACACTCCTACCACTGATTTATGATCGTCATTGCCTGCTGTCATTAGGGAACTGCCTTATATTTACCACTCTAAATAAGCTTTAAGTCAAGCAACATACAACATTAATATATGTTACGGAATACAATCTGTAAAATGCACTCTACCCCATAACAGTTGTCCTCTACTTCCACTTAAGTATGTCTTCTTTGCACATCTTCTTGGTTAAGACCCTTCAGTCTTTCAGTTTACTTTCACTAACACCACTCTATCAGCCTTCTCCTAAAACCTAGAATCTTGACTTCTCTGTCACAGCATCACTCCCTCGCTTTTCCTTCTTCCCCTTTGACCTTCTACTTGCTCATCTCTTCCCTTATGTGACTCACCTCCTGCTCAGTCATTGCTTCCTGCGCCTCTTCCTACCTTTAAATTCAATCTGCAATCAAAATATTTCCCTAATGGCAATTTACTATACGGCTAACATAATTTAACCCATTTAATACACCGCAACAAGCACACATGCCTGCTTCCAAAAATCCAGCCACCCCCTTCTTTAAAACTTCCTCAGACACCTACCACCTTTGCCAAATATCAGCATGTCTCTCTGCTACTCTTGCTCTACAAAGTCCCAGGTAGTTCTAGCAGGCATACTGACACTCCATCGTTCCAAAAACAATTCCTTGATCTCATTTCAATCAGGCATCCATAAAGAGATGCCGATTTCCATTTCTCCACATTTCTCAAATCTGCACGGCACATCCACCAACACTACTTTCCAGCACTACTCTGCAGTTATGACAGACTCTTGCATACTATTTTACGTGGGCACCACCAGCAGAGCACTGGCCTGGCTGGTCTCCGCTTCACTAAGCAATCTTCTTTAGTGTATTTGCAATATGCCACCTCCCTTCATGAGAACCATGGGTTCCACTTGGTTCACATGCTATTTTCTTCGCAATGTACGTCACTGCTTCCCAGCACTGGAAATACTGGGCCTACACATCTACTGACCATGGGCCACTTAGCACTGTCCTATCCTCTCTTTACCTTCCTCTTCCATTCGGTTCTCAGTATAGGCCCATCTCTGCCAATGTTGATGTGCTATACTAGTCTAATCCTAGTGAAACAACATTTCTGGTTAAGATGCCCAATCAGTAAAAAAAAAACACAAATAAACAAATATGAACATCGATCTATATGATGTTCCAAAAACCAGGATGGTTAACGCTGTGGCTCTCATTATAGCTGAAAATATATCTGTTACTGGTTGCATTTATGATATACTCTGCGGTAACGTCAATAGTTCTAACAGCGATTTGTGAAAAATATGTTAAAAATAAATTCACGTTTTTAAAGATAGGACGCCCATTTCTATATACCAGCTTACACGTGCCAACGGGAAAGCAGCGGAAAACAAAGGCAACCAAGAGAGTCGCGTGCAGAATGGTGCACCCACGCCACCAAACCTCCTTGACACAGATTGCAAGGCATATTTCTGGAGGTTGAGACTGTTCGTCGATTTCACATTAAAACCAACGTAAAGGTTACTTACACAAGACTGCTTCTTTCTTTTTCGCTTCTCAGTACTGTACTCTTCAATGTAAGTATCACGTTTTCGTTTTCTTTCTTTCTTCTTTCTGTGGAAAAGGAAACTGTTATCACCACAAGGTTTCCAGGACTGAGCGAGTCTACAAAACTGATAACAAATGCTTGCACTTTAACCTATTTGCACTTTAACCCATAATTTGGTCACAATGTTGATATCTTCAAAATGCCTTACTTTTGAATGATTAAAAAGTGGCGGTGATTTTCTATTTTCTAAAGAACTATACGTCCTCACACATGAAACTGCACTGAAGATCTTAAATGCATTTTAAACTGACCGGATGAGGTTTAAAAAACACTTAGTCATCATACCTCAGGTGACCCTTGGCCCGTGACGTCACTGACTCGAGGTGGAGGGGTTAGGCGACTGAGCAAGATCAAAAAGGCACTGACAAATCCAACAGGAATGGCATTTTAGTTGTATATAAGACATTAATATGTGATCTACACATAAAGAGATTAATGGACAAAGAAGAACAATCTATCGATTGATGTTTGTTGCACGTTATAAAATAACTCCTGCATATTTTCTTAAATATGACGCAACATAGAGAAAATATCGCACATTTAGACATACATTGAGTAACAGTAAGCATAAAAGTAGTAACATTTGCATATACTGTTATGGGGTACTGCTCTGTTGTGTATTAAACAAAACGGTGGAGTGTGCATTTAATAATTTCACACGGGAAGACTACTTTGAGGAACATATTGAACAGAAGTTTGAAAACTTGAGTAATACACAAAACAGGTAGCACATGGGTAATAGAAAATAATGGTTTTTGTCACACTTTTGGGGGAAACTGCATTGCAGCTCCTCTTGTTAAACCTGTAATGTGAGGGCAAGGGAGCACACTATGCTGCATAACTATTCTTCATGTTAGGGTAGTTTGTGCTTTGCTGCCTATGTTGCATATATGTATGTGTGTATACGGCATTTCTATAGCTTGAACCAAGACAAAAGGCAGCAGAACGCTGTACTTGGTCAAAGAAAAGCATAAAGTCAACAAGTAATAGGAGAGGAAGCTGGGTTAGGGGCAGTTAATGTATCGTGATGGATGAAATGTTCTTTAAAGAACATTCTTCAACTCTTTCGTAAATTCGAGTAGTATTGGGGTGATCCTGATGGATACAGAAAGTTGTTCGAGATCATGGGCACATGCATGGAAAAGGCCTGCTGTCTTGTTTTTTCTTTTATATACTTCATAGTGTGCAGTTGGATGGTGTCCTGGGTGTGGGTGTGCTGAGGACCACCAGAGATGGGGAGCTTGTCTGCAAGATAATTGGAGGAGCTGGTCATGATGACTTTGTAAATGATGCAGCTGGGTTTTGAAAATGGTGTGAGCCGGCAAGGTGAGCCAATGGAATTCCACCAAGTTTGGGCACTGTGATCATTATGCTTCCGGCCCTGGACAAGACATAGCTGCATAGTGCAGGAAGCTCCTAAGGATGGCATCTGAGATGCCATGGAGTAGAGAATTATCCCCATCCAGATGCAAGAGTATAAGGGCTTGAACAGAGGTTCTATAGTCGCTTTGTGGAAGAACATGTTGACTTTCTTTAAAACAGAGAGCTGGTACCAGGTCATCTTAGTTTCTTTTGGCAATGTGTTTCTTGAGGGTGAGGTTGTGTCCAGAAAAATCCCGAGTGACTTGGCATTAGGTGAAAGTTGAAGCTCTAAGCAATGAAGGCTTAGCCAGGGTAGTATTGTATCTTGTTTGTTGTTCATGGAAAATAAGAGTAATTCTGTCTTGGGTAGGTTGAGCTTCAGGCAGGGCTGGACCTCCAGGTTTGGATGATGTGCAAGGAGTGTTTGAGGCATTGGATGCCCGAATCAGAGGAGACTTTCAAGCAGAATTGTATATCATCAGCATATTAGTAAACTTGGATGCTGTATTCTGTGAGTAGGTCACCAAACGGGTCCATGTAAAGGCTGAAGATGATGGGAGACAAAATGGAATCCTGGGGACTCCACAGGTGATAGGGGTAATTGTGACCTTGAATTGCCCATGTGAACAAACTGGAGCATGTTAGGAAGATAGGTGGAGAACCTGTGAAGGATATTGCTGTTGAATCACATTAGAGACTTCAGGGGGAGCATGAGGGTGGGATGGTCAACTGTGTTGAAGGCAGCTGAGAGGTCTAGCAATATCAACAGGCAGGGGTCATCTTCATTTACGGTCAAGAGGGAATCATCTATGATGTGTAAGTAGTGGTCTCTGTACTATAGTTCTTCCTGCATTGTAAAGCCGTTAAGCTTGATGAACACTTGTTGGTTCAACTGAAGCAATGATTGGCACTATGAGGTGCGGAGGTACACTAGGATGGGATGGAATGGGAGAGTGCTTGGTGCAAGGTGGGAGTATAGGATGAAAAAGTGAGTGCAGTTTGCTAAGGGTTGCAAGATGCCTTTGGACACAGAACACTCACTCTCCCACTTTCATCCCCTACCCCCACCCCCACCTCATGTATCACATGGGCATCAGCAATGCAGGATTATTTTGCAGGCAACACAAAGAAAAGAAAAGAGTATGTCCCTCTAGAATGACTCATCTCATTGCACCTATGACATGGATCTATGCCTTATTGCTTCTGTGCAATGGCAAAGTTCCATGTTGATTGGTAAAACCAACCAATAGCTAATGAAAGAGGTGAATGACACAGTCAACCAATGGCTGAACTTTTATATCAATAACATCAGGATGGCCCTCTTTGTATAGATTTTTACACAGGGTAAGGTGCATTCCAGTGTATTTCATCAGGTACATGTAAGAAATTTGGTTGCCAGTTGAGGCGGGTGAAACCACAATTCTTTATTAGGGTGAAGTCACAAGCAACCTTTAATTAACCTGTGCTTAACCCTCTGGTAGCTAGGCACAAAGCAGGCGGGCTTAACTTAGAGGCAATGTGTAAAATATTTATGCAGCACATAAACAGTAATAAAATTAACACAACACAAGAAAAATCCCACACCAATTTAGAAAAACAGACTAACATTTGATAAATAATTTAAGACCAAAATGACATAAATCCAATCAGTAGAACCAGAGATATGCAATTTTAAAGATTTAAGTGAACACAGCACCAAAAAGCACAAAGCGCCAACTGTATTTATCTGTTTGTGCCGGTCAGGACAAAGTCCCAAGTTCAAACTGACTGGCTACAGGGAACTAGTTATACCCACAGAAGAACAGTACTTTAAATCCTGGTTGCAGAGTGGTGCGGAGCCCCATGTTGAGTATGTGTCAGGCACCAGCGATTCCTAGGAGTTGCAAAACTGCGAAGCGAGGTCCTGTGTCGTAGCCAAAGATGCCGTCTAAGAGGGACTTGCGATGCAGAGTCCTGCATCGAGATGCATCGTGCACCAGCTGGTTCCGAAGAAGCTGCGGGCTTGTGATGCGGAGTCCTGCGTCATCGTCATTGAGGATGCTCTCTATGAGGGGCTTGCGATTTGAAGGCATGCGTCACGCAGCAGCGATTACTAGAGGGCAGCAGGCGGCGATACAAAGTTCTGCGCTGGAGACGAACCACACAGCAATCCCAATGGGGACTCTGGAGAGGCAATGTGCCAGCCTCCGCTCCAATGCAGAGTTTCTGGTCGACGATGCGTCATGCTGCCCCTCCGATGCGTTGGTTCAGCTGAAACCACAGAAGGGCTGACAAAGCACCTCAGGCCCACTGGGGAAGCACCACTTGGAAGAATAGGACTCACAGCAGGCTGAGTCCGAGTGCTGGGTTCAAGATGTTTTGAGCCTTCAGCCCAGAGGATCTGGTTAGGAGGCCAGCCAATTAGCCCTTCAAGTCACTCCGGTGGTCCTGGATTGAAGAAGCAGGTCCAGACCTTCACGCAGGCAGTAGGGCAGCAGAGTGGCAGTCCCTCTTTTGAGTTTCCTCACAGGTCAAGGTCTGCACTGAAGAGCTGGGTCTAAGGGTCCAACATTTGTACCTGGTGCCCTCTTTGAAGTAGGGGAAACTTCTAGAGGTTTCCACCCCCTGATGTATCAGGCATCTTCTTCCTCACTGCCCTGCCCCGCCCCATCTTGTCTGGGATAACAAACAACCAGTGTCAAATCCTTTGTGAGAGTGCTCAGGCCGAGCCTTTGAGATATGCAAGTGTGGTAGATGACAGCTCCTTCCCCCTCATCAACTCAGAGAGGCCCATACTGCCAACATCTATCTTCCCTTTGTCTCACTGTCTGTGAACACTACACAAAGAACAACTGCCAGCTACACCTAGTCATGTGATCCAGGCTCAGGCCACAAATGGTTAGGACAATAAAATGCCAACGTTCTAAAAGTGGTATTTTCAGAATTGTGATTGAAACTCTGACTTTACCATTAAAGAGGGCTTTTAGTTACAATTCGTTAGACATCAAACTGAATCGAAAGGTATCACGTATTAAATGTAACAAGGTAACCCAATGTTATCCTATGTGAGAGGTAGGCTTTGCAGTAGTGAAACACGAATTAAGGAGTTTTTCACTACTAGAACATGTCCAACTTTTTAAATACACCACATTGTTCACTCTGGGCTGCTCAGAACCTACATTAGGGGTGACATATATATTACAAGCATTTGCAATGCAATAGGTCTCGCATTATTAAAGTTTGAGCTATTGGCACTGCTAAATGATGCAATACCAATAGCTCAAACTTTAATAATGCGAGACCTATTGCATTGCAAATGCTTGTTTCATCTTATCAGTGAGACTGTGTCTAGCTGTCCTCCTGCAGGAATGCTTTTAACAGTTATTACCTATCCAGAGAGGGCGGGGAGGTGCCATGATAGGTTGGGAGATGGTAAACTATGTAGACTACAAACCCTGGTGAACTGTATATGTTCCACCACGGTGTCAAGAATCCGATCATTACCTTATGTGGTTATATGCACCGCGCTGCCAGGGAACTTGAGGGCCACCACAATAATACACTGCTTAGCAACTGCATTTTCACCTGGAAACTTTATAGGACAGGTTCCTTTGTTTTGTTCTTGCAAACCCTGCTGCTGCCTTACATCTTAACTTGACCAGTTGACTAGCTGTATCTCTATCCCACTAGCAGCTAGTAGGTGTCTCATAGATATCAACTTTATCCACGTTCTATTTCTACTTTAACCATACATATATTATAACAACTCCTATTCTCTTCTTAGGTCTCGACTTGGGAATGCCACAGAACTTGAGAGCTTTAATTCCACTCTTTAGGTTCGCAGGGGTAGCTTTAAGATTTATTGGACACCCATCACGAAGCTCTCTTCGGCACAGATTATGACAGGAGAAAGAAGTCCACCAAAGAATACTTCCTCTTTGAAAATGCTGACTGTACACTTAATGCTCCCAGGACAGAGTGAAAAGAATGCAATAGTTGGAACTTTCCCAATTTCTTAATCATTATCTCATGGGGACCGATCTGTAAGGGGTGATACAGAGAACCAGGCACAGCAACTGCATGAGACGCTCATAGTTTCCAGCTTTGGTTTGGCAGAATACAGAGGGTTACTTTGCGACTGTGAATACTTTTCAGACAGCGTGCTTTGCCCAATAATTTAAAGACTCTGAGTCTTGTCTAACATTACATGACATTCTTAAATCACTTATTGTGATTAGACCAGCATTTTCCCATTTTAAACTATGACAAGCAGAGCAAATATGACACAATCAGTGGTTTATAGAGTACATACGGTGTGGCATCCTAATGCTGTTGTAGAAATCATGCCTCTTCGCACATTATCAACAATTTACTGTGTTTGCACATACACAGCATTATTTCTGCGTGCAAAAAGTAAGCACAATAGCCTAGTGATAAATTTAAAAATACCGCCACAACTCAAAACGCTGGCCAGATGCCTTCTTTAAAAGAATTTGAAACAAAGTGGGGCCGATACACAACAGTATTTATTAGCATAGGAAGTGGTACTACATGAGTTTTCTTATATGCCTTTGAGAAATGGCCCAAAACGTCCAATTCCCGTTTAGTATAAGTGCAAAGACAGTTTTTTTCTATTTGTACTAACTGTATATGAATATTCACTCCTTTGGTTTCCATTTTTGGAGCCAATTCACAAAGGTGTATAAGAAAAATGAATACTACAGGAGTACTGGTTAGGCCCGGAAAAGTTAACGTGGGTTGAAAAGGTCAATGATCACTTTTATCTGTAGTAATCAAAAAGAAAGCTGAAGCATGGTTGGGTTTGTATGCCCAACATATAAGGTCTGGTTCTTGATACGTAATGAATGCAAGGAAAAATACTTGTAATGCCTTGGTGTTCTGCCTGGCCATCACTACTGATGTGAAGTGAAAAGCTTTTCCGGCGCAATGGAGTTGCTTTGGCGGCGGGAGAAAACGGGGCGTGGCAAAGAAGTCAATCAGGGGAAAAGATTCATCAGCACTTTCTGCTAAAACCGGTGCTTACTGTTGTGATGTTCTTTAGGTGGGGACTGCTAGACTAACCATTAGATTCTTCAGAGTCTAAGGTTCTGTTATCATGGTGTTTTCTACGCAGTCCTGCTTTACATGGGGAACTGCGCAGCATAAGCGTTTTGAGGAGATAAAAAAAGAGATTTGTGGTGCAGGCATTCCTGTACCTTTCAATGGTAATGGTAACACCATTGTGATGGTGGATGTTAGCGACACAGTAATTGGGGCTGTATTGTCCAAAAAAGGTGGGTTCCTCAAAAAAAAAAGTGGCTTTTGCATCACGCACTTTAACTACCGTTGAGCGTTATTATAGAGAAGGAGACCTTAGCAGCAGCTTGGGGTGTGAAATATTTTAGAACGTACATGTGGGGACCACAAGCCACTGTTAAACGTTTTGTCACCAGGTGTGGCAGGTAAAGGGTCTGCACGGTTAGCTCGTTTGGCATTCAGGTAAGAATGTTACAACTTTCTGGTGGAGTTCATACCTGGCTGGCGAAATGCGCAAGCAGATTGCTTATTAAGGTTACCATTAGACTGCAAGAGTGTGGATGTGGTAGGAGGTAACCAAATGTGCAAGGGAAGGTGCTATTGCTAGTGTGGAGGACGTTGTCCTGTGGAGTCGAGGTGCAGTTGGCAAATCTGAGTGGGTGTTGGCGATGGAGAAGGATGAGGTGTTGAAAGCAGGTCTAAATCTCATTCTCAAAGGAGGAAGGGGAGAGAGCACTTCAAATGTTAAATTGAGGCCCTCTAATGCAGTCTTGGATGAGTTGTCGATTGCGGCTGATCAAATTATTATACGGGTGATAAAATTTTACCTCCATTTGGCATTCGCAGGAATTTGTTTGATTTAGCCCATGAAGGACATTTGGGGCAGTCAGTGGCGAAGTAAAGATGGCGATGTGAATTTTGGTGGCCAGGAATGGACAGTGATGTGACTGTATGGTCTGAAAGGTATCATGAATGCAGTGAGTGTGAGAAGAGGTTGAAAGTCGGAGCACAAGTTGTACCAAGTAGTATCAATGATCCCGTAAAGGTGTGGCACAGTGTGTGCCTTGACTTCACTGGTCCCATGGCAGGGGTTGAACATAACAAGAGATTTGGTATTGTTTTAATGGATGTTCATTCCAGGTGGTTTTGTACGTCTTTTACCTGGGATCACCTCTCGGGTCACTATAAAAGTATTATATTAGATTTTCAGAGAGGAAGGTTACTCAGCTGTGCTCATAACAGTCAATGGAACCCAACTGACATATGGAGAGGTAAGAGAATTTATGAGTTTTTGTGGAATTGAACACTCCCGCATTGTGCTGTACAATCCTCAAGCCAATGGGATTGTGGAGAGAGCCAACCGCATGGTTAAGGGTGTGATAGAGTTGGCCTTAGCCAATGACCTGGATGTGGAGGAAGGCCTCGTTACTATAAGCGGGCTCCATATCAGTCACAGGTCATCAATTGCCGAGCTATTGCATACAGCGCCCGGCTCTTTGCTATCGGATTGTCATCCTTGACATTGTGGCCCAATTTAGGTTACGGTTCTATCTGTTTCTATTTAAGAATTGGACTGCAAGTGTGATTATGTAGTTGGCACCCGCTTGCCTTCTTAGCTCTTCTCAGTCCCCTTTGGGAATATACCCTTCTACTGCAAACAGCATCAGTCTCAGGCATATATCTTTATGTCCTGAAGATGATCCCAGTACTCCTTTTGTATGGGTTCGAAACGTCGTTGACTCCTTGACACTGTAATATGATTTACTGGATTGTGCTATGGTGTTTGTCCTCATTTGTGCTTGATAAATGTATTGATCCTTTTCAAGCACCAAGAAATGCCTGAGCCTCTTTTCTTGTTTTAATTGTCACTGGGTTTGTGTTCCCACTTCATTGTTTTGTTTTCTTCGCAAATATATAAAATATTAAAAGTACCTTTGTCCGGATAAACAACACAATATAGATCTCATTGTATTTCTATATTAATTCTTTCACACTTATCCTTTTTGTGAGGGGCCACTGTTCATATAAATTACTGGATGTGGAGGAAGTCATTTATGATTTGGTGTGGGCTTATCGCACCACTGAAAATGTCACCACTAGTGTGGTGTCCTTTTATGCCATGGTGGGGAGAAAAGCTGAAATCAAACTAATACCTTGTTGGATAAGGCAGTTGGTTGCTGGGAAAGGGAAGAGAGTTAGGGATGAGAGTGTTCGTCCATGTATTCCAGGTGAGAGTAAAGGTCATTCAAACACCCACAAAGGTGATTGGGTCAAAGTGAGGTCAGACCGTATCCGGAGTGGTTGGAGCAAATTTCGTGGTCCTTTTCAAGTCAAGGAGGTATATCAGTGGCATGTGGTGTTGGTCAATGGGGAGAGATGGAATCTTTGATGGGTAGCAAAATATTGTTCTGATGACACATCACCAAGGAGAGAGGATGGATGTGCATGTAGTGGTTACATGTTAGCACAGGATCGCCAGTGTTAGGAGACTCATGTGGATGAAAGAATGACAGCTGTGAGATCAGATGGCGATAATTTGGGGACTAATTGCAGTAACTGTAGTAATGCCCAGGATATATCATGTATTCCGAATACGCCATTTTCTCAGAGAACCCTGCATGTGAGGAGACCTAGTTACTTGGGAGATTTTGTGCTGGAGTAGTTCATTCACTGCTTTTTTTTTATTTCTGCAACGTACCTAATGTGAGGGTTTCTTGAGCAATTGTATTTACGGTGTGGAATTGATATCTTGAGTCTACAGTATTAGCATACAGACGCAGTAACATTATTCAGTATATGCAATGCTATATGTAATTCAGATTTATTCTGTTATTTCATTTTATTTATATTTCAATAGGTGTTTTTCCCTTTCTCTTGCTGAAAAATATTTCGTCTTTAATGATTTTTTCCCGTGTTCATTTCTTTGCATATCCTAACGCCTTCACATGTTTAATGCTCTTCCTCCTGTGGTTGAAGGAAAGGAGATATGTTGTGATCTTGCTTAGGTTTGTACTGCTAGACCAACCATAAGAGTCTTCAGAGACTAGGGTTCTGTTGTTATGGTACTTTCCTCGCAGCCCAGCATCTGTGGCAGTTGCTGCTGGCTGTTGAGAGGAGCACCACGTTTTGAAGAGCTGTATATGAATCAAACTTATGTGGACAAATGAAGACGTTTCCTAGTGTAATTACCACACTTGCCTCATGTAGAAGTGAAAACCCCTGAGAGGATCTTTTACAGCCTGTTGCAAGTGAAAGGAACCTCTAAACATATGAATAAAATACATTCTAGTGAAAACTGCCTAGCCTCGCTTGTGATTGCTTACAGAGATGGAGCCACAACAATACCATTTTCACAAACTACAAATGGTTAAGATAAAATGGAAGGGTGGAGTGGGTGAGGCACACAAGAGAGTAAGGAAACTTTTCCTTAACATTGGTTTCTCCAGTGATCAAATATCCCACCAGTGACCATGACATTCAAGTGTGAAAAGATACTGGTGAACCAGAGATATCATATAGATTCATGGCACACGTTAATGGCTGCTGGACAGTTGTTGGGGACAAGTGGCATAAATTCTGGTCCCAGATTTGAGCCCATCTGATTGGGCAGCCAAGACCTAAATCTTGGAAACCAAACGATGCCGTGTTTAGAAAAAAAATAGTTTCAGGATATTTCCTTGCAAAAGATCCAATCAAACCCACCTACAAATAATTTAAATGAATGTGAATTATTTATTTTAACTAAAATCTACCTTATATAGACAATGGATTAATTAGAAACAGGTCCAACCTTCACATTGTGGGTTACATTGATATATACACAAGCAACGGCAGAGGTCAGACTGAACAACAAACTACATTAAGGCTTAAAAGTGGCACCAGACAGGCCTGACCTCTGTCTCCCTCCTGTTCACCCTGGAAGTTGACCCTGGCTTATTTGATCAGGTTCAGCTGTGGATGGTTCACAAAGCAGCCGGGTGGGGAAGGCAGCATATCTCTTTATGCATACTACATTCTTCTGTAAGTGACTGTAAGTCCAAACATCACAATACTAGTGCTTATGGAGGCATTTGAGCGATTTAAAGACCTTTGGATACAAGATAAATTGGCAGAAATATACCATGTTCAGGACTGACAGACTGGAAGATGAGGAGACTATTATTGTGGGAGGAAAAATGCTGCAGGGTAACCCTGTCTGTCCTATACAGAACACAATTCATATGGGGCAGCCCCCCCCCCCCCAATGTTCTATATCACTACTGGTCCTCATAACTAGTGGTGAAAAATGAGAGAGACTTTGCAGAGTTGGATAACCCGTTTTTTTGATTTATTAAAACACCCGCAAGCTAAGGGAGAAATACATTCTTAAACTAACTACTTTTAAGGCCGAAGTGGCAGAATGATCTGTCACATGCCATCAGGGCCATAGTGAAGGTGTGGAGAATACCATCTCTAGGGTGGAATAAAGTTTGAAGACGAAAGATACTGGTCTGAAGAGTGACACTAATGGAGAAGGTGACAGTTTTGAAGGGGTTCTGAAATTGGGACAGAATATGCTTAACAGACTTGGGGTAAATAATAAGACCTGATGGTGTATAAGAATATGAACACCTTCTAGAGGAGTATGATCTCCATCCATCACAATATTAGACACATGCAAATGAATAAAGCTCTCTCTACACGTTTGTTAAGAGCTGGGTGGAAAATTCAAGACAAACGTCCCTTAGAGAGAAGAACTTTAGGTGAAAAGTTGGGCAAGGGGGCAACTTCACAGATTTATAAAACGCTTATTAATAATGTCCCTGATAACTGACAACACTTAAAGGAGAGAAGGCAGAGATCTAGGGGACCTAGAGGACGAAGACTGTGGTGATGCCCTAAGACACCCGAGAGAGGTAGCAATTAGATGAAACTTCAAGTTTATCCAACTTAAGATATTACACAACATATTTTCACAGCGCTCGTATCTACTGGATGGGCCTTTCTCCAACAAACATTTGTCTCAAATGTAAAGTAGAAGAGGGCGCATGTATTGAAATGCCGACAGATACAAATGTTTTGACTGTAAATACAGAGGGAAATGTCAGAAGTCGCAGGAGAAAAAAGACTAATCAAGCTCAAAAGACTAGACTGGGGATTTGGGGGGGGGATAAAAGACAGACTAGATGCAAAACAATGTTTTGCTGCTCGGGGTACATGATGGCAAAAAGAGATTTTATGCGGGCCCCAAACAATGCCCACGGTGGATCAATGGAAAAAAAGGGATGGACATCTGTACTGAGGCTGAAATGATAATGTATGAAGCAAGAGTTACCTGAGAAAGTTCCATAAAATATGGAGTCTGTGGTGAGAACAGATGGGACTGATAGAAGAGGTGTAACCAAAGAGGGGAAGGGAGCTCTGTAGATGGGAACCATGGAAAATGGAAGGTGAATCAGAGGAAAAAACAACTAAACTACTGTAAAAGACCCTGGGCTTTAGAAATTATAGAAGAGGTGACCTGAAAGTGTGATAACTTGTCTGGGATACTGAAAAGCTGTGCTTCTGATTAAAATAAGTAAATCAATAATAATATATTTTAAAAAAAATATCAAATGATATGTTTAAGTTCCGTTTCTTGCGGTGTTCTATCTGTGATGCCCCATACAGTATATGAGAATTGTGCTGAGGGGAGAACCACCTTGTCTCTTTACATTTTACGGAGATTACAGTAAATGCCGGGATGGCATATTTATTAAAGCGCTATATGCCACCTAAGTGAGCCTTCACGGGACTTTAGAACTTTGCTGGAGAAGACAGCTTACGACACAACTGGACAGTACCAGTTCCAATGAAACAAAGTATAAAATGGATTAAACCGAGAAGGATGAATAAATTAAAACATGTAAATAAATGTCAGTAAACAGTGCTGCTCTCACAGCTCTCTATTGCCAAGGCTTCTAACAGTGTTTTGAAATAGACCAATAACTTCACGTGTTTATGTTTGTCAGACAAGTTACTGAACAATACTGCGTCTCTGTCTCTTAGTCTAACAACAATCTTTAAAGATAAAATGGCGCTGTTGTTTTCCATTTCGAAGCACTGGCTATTCTGACTATTATGGAAGTGGGATCACTGGGATTCGTTGCCACCATGTGATTGGCTTCCGTACAGCTGTGAAGCTGCCAGCTGTGACGTTAAGCCCACCTCCCAAACAGCAGAGGCTCCACACGAAACAGAAAACAGAAGATTTGGCTCAATGTTAAAAGGAGCAAGTTCTCGAGGCAGCTTTTGCTATTTTTACCCCAGCCTTTGTCAGTCTAGAAAGCTGCTGAACATAACGTGTTTTCATTAGGCGAGACTGTGCCGTAAATAACCATTAGTGAGTGTGCTTCATACACCCAGAAACCAATGTACAATTCACAGCGCCTGCATTAAAGGGCCGACTAATCTCCAGGCGGGAACAAGTCAATTAATCTAACGCGACACCCTTACGACACCCTCTCTCTGGGGATGCCCGACGGAACCGTGAACTCATTCTATCAGCATTAAACACTACAAGAACAGAATCACAAGAAAAGTTTTGGGTTACAATTCCTGGCTAAAACGGCATCTGCAAAATACATTAACAAGTAATCACAAATCTATAACCAAAAGAACGAGTGGTGCGCGCGCCACTGCAAGGCATATGTTTTCAATTATCTCGCCCGTGTCTGGGCACGATAATTGAAAACATATGGGCTTTGGTGTGCGTAACAGACACCAATAGGCCGTGGGCGGAGCAATGCACCCGCCTTTGGCCTATTGCGTGCTGTGTTGAAACAAAACACGCACTCAAAGCCCAATTACAGACCCCAAAACAGAAAACACACTCACGGGCGTGTGCGATTCCAGGGTCCATTTCTGAACCCCGGACAAAAGGACTCTCGCCTGCGCGAGCACTGCTGCGCAGTGCAACGCAGGTCGCGAGACCTAAAAAAGGATGGTTCAGGACATTTTGCCATGACGAAATGGCAGTTTAAAAACAGCACATACAAGCTGCAATGGCAGGTCTGAGACATGTTTAAAGGGCTACTTAAGTGGGTGGCACGATCAGTGCTGCAGGCCCACTTGTAGCAATTAATTACAGGCCCTGGGCACACGTAGTACCACTGTACTAGGGACTTACAAGCAAATTAAATGTTCTGATTGGGGGGTAAGCCGATTTCCGAATGTTTAAAGGAGAGAGCAGACACACTTTACAATTGAGTGGCAGTGGTAAAGTGTGGAGTCCAATAGCCAGCAAAAACAGGAGGCAAAACAGGAGGCAAAAAGTTGGGGGGCAAACCACGCAAAGGAGGTCAGGTCCAACAGTCCATTAAGAAATAGGGTGAATAGTGGATTTAATCTGATAGGTTATAACTACTGCCTTAGTGAGTCAAGTCTCTATTGGGAGCATTCCTAAGTATATACAATGTTTTCTTACATGGAAAAGATTCCACTAATAAGAGACCTCAACAACAACCTGGGGCGACCGCCTCCACGGGAAGTACTTGAAAACAATTGTAAAAAAGTTGGAAAAATGGGCCATGGCAAGAGATAGTCTTGGTGACCACTATGCATTCATTCCCCCTGGATCCATCACTGGGCCTGTGAGAAGAATTAAACAAATGTATTGCCCTGCAGATGGTTATTTATTTGTTCTAACAGTTTCAAACAGCATATCTGTGCCACAAAGAGTATTAGGGTACCTTAGAAAATACTGGATTGCATCACAAAAGACTGGGTAACAAAGTAAAATATGTGGTAAAAGAATGGGAGGATTTCCTAAGAAAAAACAAAAGAACTGGGTAAATACTGGGTAAAAAAAATAACTGTTTGGAATGAATGAGGAACTGTAGTTTGTTTAAGAAAAGAGGTTGAAGGTGAGATTTTAGGAGCATCCTGAACACAAGAAAGTTCGGTTTTGTTCTAATAACAAGAGGCACAAGGTTTCAGGCTATGGGCACAGCTTTAGACAAGGAGTGCTTCTGTGCAAGAGAGTGTCGGAAATGTGGGCACTATCACTCATATAATCTGCATGAAAAATATAGCAACTATATGCAAGGTCAGGGACGGTGTTATTCTTGAGATTAGATGAGGCAATATGTCCCTAAAGACAAGATTCAAGCAGCATGTAGGAAAACCATGACGTTTTATCAAAATAATAAACTGTAATACAGAGAGACTAAAAAATACAGCAGCAGTCTTGTTTCAATAAATCAGTCATAGGACATGGAAATGAATAGCCGTGAAGGCTGACAGAGTTTACAATAACATGCAGAATTAATCAATATCTGCAAAATGCAATAAGTCCAACGAGTGCAGCAAATCAACAGGGAATCGGGCACCATATTTAGTAGAAAGACCAAAAGTGTCGCAAATTAGAGGTTTTATACAGCCAGCATCACCACAGAGAATAATGGAAACGGCAATGTCTGGTGCAAGCAAACTCCACCAATCGCAATTCAGCACTAAAAAATGCCATATAACCCTACCATCCTAGACTATCACACTACATCAATATCGATTCGCCCCTTCTAACCTAATATCTTCCCCAGATGTCAAAACAAACTAGTTTCATCGACAATGAAAAAAACTTGTGAATGAATGCAATGCTGTGTATATAGCAGGATGAGAAAGACATTTCATACAAAACAAAAAGTGCATATTTTGCTGTGTGCGGTGTCAACGTGAAAATATAAACACACTGCAGCCATGTTGTAAAAAATGAAGTCTAGGGCTAGTTGCGGCCTAGTTAGAATAAGTCTAGAGAATCACATTTCTAAAAAGCACAATTATTTTCGTTTTAATTCCAACTGACTCATATTAAGAAACACATATATTTGTAATTAAAGAAAACTCAAACAGAAGGGAGCTATTTCAAGTAGGGTAAATTTCGGTTTAGGAGGTCTCGTGCTAAGTATAAGGGTTAGAGAGGCAACTTAACCCAAATTTGATCCTTTTTGACATTAGTAGACCGTGTAGAATCAGCGTGATGAAGTCAAATATTTTTGCATCAGTGACAATTTCAAACATAGGTTGTAATATTGCCTTGACAAAGGCAAGCGTGGATGGTGCAGCATTTTGCGCAGCATTTCCAAAGGCAAGTCGCAAGATGACAAGAGCATGTACAGCAGCTATCTGGTGGTATGGAAATATTGCATTTCACATCTTTTTACTGCTGATTTTATAAATTTCGTTGTCCACAACATACCTAACTGGGCTGGTGGAGAAGCACACTCATAATAGTAGAAACACTACGGCCCTAATTACGGTGTCGGTCTGGTGTCGGTCCGAGGCAACCGTTCAGGGATGGAACCGCCCGACCATAGATCAGCTGTTCTGACCCCGCAATCAGGATGCGACCATGGGAGCTTGTGCGGTAGGTTGAAACCGCCCTTAGCACAAGCTCCCGTTGAAAACTGACATCTCTAAACATCCCTGCACCCCATGCTGCCTACCACACGGTGAAGGGATGTTTATGGGGGCACCATAGGTGCCCCCAAGGGCCAATCGCTGAGGGGTCCCCAAAGTCAGTTACCGACAGCCAATCAATTTCGGAAAGGCCGACATGGATTGGCTGTCGAAAACCGACATCATAGTCCGGATGGAGGAAACGCCTTCCTTACGGGATTATGAGGGCTTTCCAACTGGCGGACTGGCTCCTTGAGACCGCTGGAACCACATTGGATTCCCTGGCCGGTTTAAACTCCGACCGCCGTCATCATAATACGGCGGTCGGACTTTAAACCTAAATTGTCAGTTGGAGGCTTTCCAACCGACATTGTATTTAGGCCCTACATCTTTAATATAGTAATCCAGAAGTATACTTAGAGGCACCAAGAGCTCACTGAGGAGGAAAAAAGGATGAAGGGAGGAAAAAGTAAGGTTAAATCACAAAAAGAACTCCAATTCAGGTATAAATGCTAGAGCAAAACTCTGAAAACGATATGCATATCTCACATCTCCCTAAGGAGTTTCAGGTAAACAGTCATGTAGCAAGCCATATATAGTCCTTGTCTTTATCCTTCCGAGGTCAAGCTCTTCAAGGTGGAAGTGCCCATCAGCTCCATTTCTTCGCCTTTTGCAGGTGTTCCAGAAAGTTTCTAGTAACACTTGACTGTAAGGAAATAAGTACCTTCCCAAGCTTTGACCCTCATTTTGGCTGGGTAATACAGAGAAGCCTCAAACAATTGTGCCAACAATGTTGTTTTGCATCTCATGGAGCTTTTGTTTTTGCAGTGCATGGAGCAACTCGGTCCAGGTAGATATGTTTCATCTCATGCAGGCCCAGACTTTTCTTCCCTAATACTTCTATGCTTTTTTTTTTAGATGTTATTTGTATTTACACAAAAACCCAATCAAACAGTACTATACCAGTACAATCACCAGTGCCACGTATTCAGAAATTGAGCACATCTACCATACCAAGACACAATTACATATGCAAATACTGACACCTGCATACAAAGTTGAGTATTTCTCAGTATATGTCACCATCTATGTCTCATTCCGGGTGGAGAGCAGATATGCTGTTACAGGCCCCCAACTGTCTTTAGGTCTCGAAGGCCTCTGGAGTTCTTCCGCAAAATGTTTCAATTGAGACTGGAAGTATGACATGTCCAGCAGTAATTTCTTTTGTTGGGTATTGCACGTTTGCCCCAATGCACTCGCATCTATGCCAACAAGAGAGCCACAGACACAAATATACGACTGGCGGTCCTCTGTTCTCGTCCCTGGTAACAGTACTTTCACATTGACGTTGATGGAGCTTGCGGCATCCCCCATAGGCATTTGCTGCGTTCTGGCACACCTTTCAGCTATCACATGGCACAGCGCTCCGTCACTGGCAGTAAGCAGCCCATGCGGCGGACAGCCACAGGCTTCGGTCGCCGTTCAGGGGTAACAGAAGCGCCCTCATGAGTCACGCAGGTTCCCTCAGCAGCCCTGATGTATTTTCTTTATTTGCCCATCATTCGGACAAATAGATGGCAGGATATTCAACGGATTTTGTTGCCCAGCCGGCAGAGCGACACTAGAGTGCGGTCATCTTACTGTGGGCTCTCTAGTGCCCCCCCCCAGATACTTCTATGGTTTAGCCATTTTGCTATGAGTCAGCCATATTACCCAAAAGAGCGTCATTTCTGGTGCTGTACTGCCGCTGGACTCCTTGGCACCTATTCATAATGTGCATTTTATAGTATTTTAGTAACATTGAAATACTACTACTAACATACCATAAAATGCTATTCACATATCTACGTACAGAGGTCTACACCTCCTGCCTCCCCTATATTTTCCGTACAGAGAAATCCACACAGGTAAGTATACGTTTTTGTCAGTGCTTTAAATGGGGAATTAGAAGTGCCGGTACACACTAATTAGACTGGGTGGGCAGTTAGGGGCGTGGCTGTGAGCCAACCAGGCATTTAACAATAGCCACATTATTTTGCCATGGATCAGAGGTTGGTGAACTTTGAACCATTCAAACAAACATCGGATAGCACAACAAAAAGTTAAAGATGGAGCACTGCCGAGAGGGGGAAGTCTCGATAGTTGTAAACTGACATCATGAGACCCACATTCTAATCCTTCTGCTTCTGGAATTAGGTGTGAGAGGGAGTAAGTGCCAGCTTGCCTCTTCCAGCTCTGCCACTACATGTGGGCATGTGACAGTGGGCATAGGCACATACGCAAACATTCAAGAAAATGCAAGTTCATATTTGAGGCACTACCTCCTTACTCAGCCAGGCCAACGAACACTCAACTCCTAACATGCACATTAGGAGACATAGAAAGCATCAGCTTCTATGTCATACGTGCAGGGCCTAATTTTTTTGCAGTATGATATTGTGCAAATTTGGCCCATGGGCATCAAAGCGCTTTACATGACACTCAGAACATTTGCATTAAGCGGACTTTTTATAAGCACCGTTGGTTAAGTAAGTTGCCCAGAATCAGAGGATGATGAGCCGACGCCGGGAGTCAAACCTGGATCCCCAGTTCCACAGTCGGCAGCTCTGGCCACATCCTCATTCTTGTTGCGATGCCAATTAGAACCTACCACTGCAGGAATAAACTGCCTGTTGCCTACCAAAGCGCACATAAACATGCTCCATCTGAAAGGATCGTTTTCAGTAGATTCTCCGCTGCACATACCTATGCTTCAGGGTCTCAGCCCTGCTGCTTCTGGGAGTACCGGTACTCTCCTTGCCCAAAAAGAAGTTCCGGTACTCAGGGGGAGAAAACCGAGAAGTGCTGGTACTCAGTACTGGTGAGTACCGGCCCATTTAAAGCACTGGTTTTAGTGGTAAATGTGGGTTGGACAGAGAGAAGTGGCTGGAAAATGGGGAATACTTACTACTAAGGTTTTAACTTAGGAGTTAGGAGGGTTTAAGGGAGGGTTACAGAGGAGCATGGGGAGGGACCACACCCACAAAAGATTAAACCCATTGGCATTCACAAACTGTCATTCTATAATTACTACAGCCAAAAAGGACTCAAAGCATTCGTAAATGTACCCCAGCTCAGAGCTATAGTAAGTCAACTACCCCACATGGCCATTCACTATGACTACAGCACTTTCCCATGGAAAATAACAATGGTAAGGACTTAAAATAATACCACATATCAAGTAATGATAAATAAAATTACATTATGTAAACTATTAAAAAATATAATTATATGTTTCTATTAGTTACAAAGTGTCTACAAATAAAACAATTATTTGTTTTTAAAATATTTTAACACTTTCAAATTTAAAACTTAATTTTACATTAACTTTTATCAAAAATACTGAATTTCTTTTAATTAATTCTAGACTATAAATAACTTTTAATAAATAAAAATATGTGTTTTACTTTACATGGAATTTTGTTAAACTTCAGGAATATTTTTTATTTTAAAATATTTTAAATTATTAAATGTTAATTTAAAATTAAGTCAATACTGTAACATTTGTGTATTATTCTACATTTAAAAAAAATATAGAAAACTAATTAACATTAAACATACATATATTCAGCCAAGTGTGGGAACGTCTAAAAACAGGGGGTAGTCACACCAGTCCCGACCCTGCAGGCGACCAATTTGGCAGAGTAATATCGCGCACGCGAGCCGTACTTCCACACCAACCCAAGATCAGCGAGCTAACATTTTCCTAAAACCACTCCAGCTCCTGAAGCTCAGACTCAATCTCTGTAACCATGCCTCTGTTTTCACAACTCTCTAGCCCAAGTGACCCACGTTAGGTTCAGTTATAGCCTTTCACGGTTTTGTAACATCCAATCCCTTTCCATAAAGGATATTGTAGTAACAATTCTCTGGTTTGATTTTTGGTGCTAAACCAGCACTGCCAGATTAATAATTCACACTGTGTCAGCTTGCGGTTCTCAGTTTAAGCAAGCGTGGAACCCCTATGTGAGGATGTTGGGTGACTAAATCATGCCATTCACTGGGTGTTTTTTGTTTCTTTTCCATTGCTGCCTCAGGTTTCTGGCTCACTGTTACTCCAAGAGGAACAGATCGGCATCTCCTGCCATTATCATTAAACCAATCCGCATTCTGTAGCCCCTTTTCAGCTCTTTCTCATTGTTGCTTCTAGGCATGGTAGCAAAATCAATCTATACAACAACAGTTCTCTCAAGGCACTCTGGTTTTGCTTCCCAGCTCATCGATTGATGGCAATCCATGTTAACATTGGACACTGCCAGTACTACCCAGTCTGCTGCATAAAAGTGAGGGGGAGGTACTTTCTACTGTAAATTTCTGGTGCAGTATTAGGCTGATCTTTATGGAACACCCCTTGTGGGTGCCACAGTTGGGCCACCTGAGGGAGCAATACGTTTGAACACCCACTAGATTTTGGCACTTTTATTTAGACAGATTATAAATTAGTACTGGATCTCTAAGGAATGGCAGCTGCCTTGTTGCCAGCATGGCTCTGCTGTGTGGTGTGAGGGAGTTTAATGATTGATTTTTTTAGTGAATGAGGGTAGATGCTTGCAGATTTAGGCAGCTGGTTCAACTATGGTATGAAAGTGAGAGTAGAGCCTAAAATATAACCCAGTCATTTTACTGAAGGAGTGATGGTAAGAAGACTTTCACTTCCAGGACAGTCAATAGTGGAGGGTCAAATTAGTTCCTTACTTTGGAAAATGAAAGTAGAGCAAGGGTGTCCTACAGAGTAGATATTTTAGGTGCGTATGCATTTAATACACATACTGATTTATGGGGGACCTGTAGCTTCCGGGATCAACCTATGAGGCTCCGTGATCAGATGTATCAGATCAAGAGCTGAAAAGCGCCACAAGATGTTGCAGTTGTTCCTGTGCCCAAAGGCTCCATTCTCACCACTCAGTATTGGTTGGCAAAAAAAGAAAAGGACTAGTTCAAGATCTTGCCAAAGAAGCCCATGCAATGTTTCAGCATACATGTTAAGTCTGTCTGAGACCAGAAGAATGATTAAACAGTAGTCTCCTGCATCCAACTTGTAATGAATACCATCCAGTATTTTCAGTGTGTTTACTTAAATGTTACACTCTGTGGAGGAAGAGATTGATGGTCAGTAAGCAGCTGTTCTTTGGTTAGTAAGTAAGTAAGTAAAATTGTATTGAATGATTAATTAAAATCTTACAATTAGAACAATTTTTAATACACACCCAATAAAACATTTCAAATAAGTCTAAAATTCCTAATAATCTTAATCGGAATTTTTTTCCAGATAATACCACAAAATTAGTAATTCAATCCATAATTTTTAAGGCTTATAGAAAAGACTTGATATAGACAATAGCAATAATAATGTCATTACTAATGAGCAAATGTACTTATATAATACAGAATTCCTCCCTAGCTATCCATAATTTCCAGATTTACTAGACTCACTTCTCTGACATCTAATTTCTTTTTTGCAAGTATCAGAAATTTAGTAAAATTAGCGTTCATTATAATGTCCGTTGGACTAAAACAAACTCCCATAGCATGTCTACATGTGCAAACACCTTTTTTGATGAAGAAGTTTTTCAGGTATTTCTTTCTTTCAGCTGTCATTGCTGCACATATGCAAACCAAATGTGTGATATTTTCTTCCCATAAATTGCATAGTCGGCAGGGAGTCGATGTAGCTGGTCTCAGCCAAGGCATTGCATGCTTTAAGCCTGGCAGGTTACCAAATCTTGCTTTCATAAATATATTTTTGGTTTGTACTGTCCAAGGTATTTCTAAGTACGGCTGAACTTTAAGCATCGTATTTTCATTGACTATCATCCATGCATGTGTCCGCTTAATAAACAATTCTTTATCTTTCAGAAGCGATAAATGTTTTACTGATTTGTTAATTATTTTCTTAAAAGCTTGTGGGGTTAAAGGCATTTTCCAAACCTCGTGAATTGAAAGTTCTTTCAAAGCCATATCAAAGTATTTAAAAAAAGACAACTTTTGATTCCATTGTAAAGGGAAAATGTATTTCTGGTGGGTAGTTAGTTAGTAGGAAAGGAACAGGACTTTTTTTTAGCATAAGGGTGATTTTTGACAATTTTTATGTTGAAAAACCAGAATCATGACTATCTGATGATTAGGAGGGTATAATGTCTCTGCTGGCTCCCACTGAAGTTACGAGTCAGTCTTCTCTGAAAATAGGAAAGGGCCTGTTGCCTTTCCGTGAAGTGTTTATGAAGCTACACAACCAATTGATCTCAAACAAATTATTAAAAGGAATCTCCGGAACACAGCTCTAGGACCACCATTTACTTTGAGCTGCATCTGTCCTTAAGTCCTTACAGACACAGACACATTGGGCTTAAACCCTGTCAGAACTTACACTATTGGATAATGCACTCTTATCCCTGTTTGCGTATCAAACCTGAGCCTTCCAAGATCCAGCCCGAGGGGCTGTAGAATGGGCACACACACCTAACAAATCACACTGACAAGCCCTAAAGAGAGAAGTTAACTCTAACACCTTCCATCCCAAACGATTAAGCTTCTGTCCACTAGCTACCACAGTGTGGTGCACGACTAAACGGAAAAACACGTCAGGTGCAAGTAACAACCCTCTTCATGGGTAGATCTGGGTTAGGATTAAGGTACTCTAGCAAGGCAAGATCCTTCCCTGTAGAATAATCCCAGTGGCTTTCGGCTCAGAATACTCCCTTCTATCCTTAGAGGAACACTAAACAGTAAACAAACAGCCTCAAGGTCTAACCCCAGGTTAATTTTGTCCCTGAAGTTGTTCTTGTAAGTGCTGTGCTCTATTATAAGGTATGTTGGAGGGAAGCCACATCTACCGAACAGGAGATGGTAGCTTTGCTCCCATGCCCAGCATTACTGCACCACAGCAACATTTACAAAGAAATGTTTTGGCAACTGTCACCATAAAAATGAAGTGCAGTAGAGAAAAGTACAACCGAAGTCCCAGTAACAAATGGTATGGGACAACAAGTCATATGATCCTTTAGGAGGGTGCGCAAGACAATTTCTAGTGGTTTTTTAGACAGCATATTGGTTAATAACTAGCTGGTAAAGCTCTGTCGTTGCACTTTGGAAAAGGATTGTAATATCAGCACACAAATCATTACATTTCCAGAATGGTTGCATTATAGTTGTAACCATGTTTTCACCACTATGAAAGATGATCAAAGTAGAGTCAAGAGTCAGAGGTGATTAGTGCATATCTGCTGAAGCAGGAGATGTGAGTTTTGTGCATAGTGGAAAGGCTCTTCAGATTTGATAAATGATGCGTTGCTGAATCAAACTGTATATGTACCTTATGAATAGTTTCATAAAAGGTATTTAGGAGTTTTACATGTCTACGTTTGCAGAATCGTATTGTGGTAGGAGGATGAAATTAAAAGTAAAGTGCTTCTATTTTGTCGGGTAGAAACCTCTCTAGAGTGAGAAGTAAAACCCAATACATTTTCAAATCTAATACAGAGCATACCTATGCAAACAACAGTATGAACCAGGTGCTTTTCAAATTGTAGCACGAGTACAGAAATATAAACATCCTAATCTTAATAAGGTAATTGCAGTCTTCTTTGCCCATATACCCACAACTCTACCCAGATGAAGTACACCCAATTCTCTCAGCCAGTGGATCTTGGGGAACAGGGAGTCCAAGTAGTCTACAGAGTTATTGAAGAACACGTTATTAAGTTACTAGCCTTCAGTAACACTCTTTATTCTATCTGACTGCAGATTTTTCACCTTCTGAATTTCTACAGATAAAGACTGGATCCAAAAGCTTATTCAGTAATTACTCGTGCGTGTTGATAGATAATGCCATGGGACTCCACGGTGGCTTTGCCTCGACTCTGGAAGTGAGGGCGTGTAGCCATATATAGACATCACTTCTACATCCTGAAGTCAGTTAGCAAACAAACATTGGCAAAGTCAATTGACCTCACCCATCGGACCTATTGGCTTTGCAATATTTTTAGCCATGCTGTACAGCATTGTGGCTGCTGTAAAAACATCATTTTCTTTGCTGTTATTGTTCTGCTGTCTTGAGTTAGTTCTGGTTATTGCACATCATTGTTAACATCATTGATAACATCACTGAAGTCTCTCTCAAAACTTTGAATGTAGCCAACAGGCTCGAATGCAAGGACTTACGACTCTACATAGGCCCCCTTTTTAGTCCAAAAAGGGCGCTGACACCAAAGCCCACTTGAGAGGTGGAAAGCGGACTTTGAAGCCCTTGCCAAAGCGAGTCCAAAAGAACCCCAAGCACATGGTCTTTGGCCATACACAGCAGACACTGGGTGCAGAGTATGGCATTTGATCATGCTATATATCCAAGTCTCCTGACCAAGTGCTGTTCACAAACCATTCTGAAACTATTACAGTTTGCAAACCCTTTGCAAATCACTGCCAGTAAACCTCATCACTGCATCTAAAATGTATGATCTGCAGTTCCTGAAGATCATTCGATGGTAGGTGAACCTTGCATCAAAATTTTGGTCTCACCTATAGACATTTTTAGGTGTCTGTTGTCAAAAACTTATTGCCTACTATTAAATACATAGAGTGGACTTTGAGTAAGCTGCTTGCTTCTGATTGGATATCGTTTTTATTCGTCTCAATTTTCGGTTCCTTACTGAATGGCTTTCCTCCCAATACTCTTGTTTACCCTGCCCTTGGAGAATTGCTGCTGTAAATTGCTTCTGATTGGATGGGTTGTCTCCTTTCACTGCTGTTTTGGAGGGAACTCTTTTTATTTTTTGGAGCGTATCTCCCATCTCAATACTTCCAGATGTCTACGCTCTGCTTCCCAGTGGCTATTTTCAATCCCACGTTTTAAACACTCATGAGCAGCTTTACAGACGCTTGCACCCTACCTATGGAATTGTCTTCCTTTATACTTAAAGAACATGTAGTGTCACCTAACTTTCAAAAAAGATTTAAAATCCCACAAGCTCCAGTAATTCATCATTCCTCTTTAACATTAATGTTCCTCAGCACCAGGATGCCTACGCTGGTGAACATATACTTAGTAAATCTTTGATCAATTATTTTTTTATTTAGCATCCCACTATAGTATGTCTTCTTTTCTTGCTCTTTCCCTCGTTCATCTGTTTAACCTACCTATGTCTTCTTTGCTTTAATCCCTGCTCATCCTTTGTGTCCATCATGCTCAGCAAGCTACTTTTTAAATTCTTTTTTTTCCTTCGAGAGGCTCACGCTCTCTCTACATATTCCCTGTCCCTCCCTGCCTGAATCTCTATTTTTTAAATTTATTTTCTTTATTTTTCCAGGGGACCGTCAGCTGCAAACTGCTACAGGGCCACTTGCTTAATTTGTTTCTCTCCCGTGCACTCTATTATTCATTTTTACCATACCATTCTAAAATGGCTTTCAGCCATGTTGGAACAGTAAATTAAGAAAGCCAAAAGTGCAGATGGTGCATTGCAATGCATGCACATGACCACAGTGGCCATCTTGGAATGGTTCGCCTTTTAAGAAAATGAGTCACAATAAACGGGTGGACATTTTGGCTTTTTTACTTGACTGTTCCAACAAGGACAACAGACATTTTAGAATGGTAAAGACAAATGAAAATATAGAGTGCGGTAGCGCCAGTGCAAACTAGCATTGGAAAAGCCAATAGGTTAGCACTCATTTTTTAAAGGCAAAACATACCATTTTTGAGAATTCTAGTTTCTTTTTACTTTTCCACAACTGTGGAGTGTCCCTCCGGTCCCCTGTGGGTGTGGGGAAAGCTTCCCATGGTCCTATATTACTCTGGGATATTTTCATTGACAAGGGTTTGTGAACTTCATTGAATTGCATATTCTTGTCTACAACAACTATTTTCAAGATGCAGCAGCCAATAAGTTCACTAGAGTGCACAAATGATCTGGAAATTGCCTTTTGCCTGTGAACATTTTGTAAACTGTGAAAAGCATGACAGGATAAACAGCCTAGGACATTTAGGCCTGTCTAAAATGCCATTCAAAATGGCTCACACACTGTTCAAGCTAACAGGTTTCTGCTAGAGGCACACAAGAAGGCCCATGTGAAGTCCTGCTTTGTCACCAGAATATGCCTGGGCACTATTATACACATTGCATTCCTAGCTCCACATCACACTCCAGTCTAGGTTTTTACACCATCATCCTGATGCATAATGGTTCTGTCACCGTACTCAGCCTAGATCACGTCCTGGTGGTGGACCTTTGTTCTCCATCTTTGTTCCAGCATCCTACAGCTTTTTTGACATTTGGATACCTGCATTCATGACTTTTCACTTTCTTGGCTCCAATCTGCACTCTGCTCCAGACATTACAGTTTCCCTTCTTGGGCCTTCTTGTTTCCCTGGTCTTTCCTTTCACAAGTCCCAGATCAGCCTTCCCTTCATTGGTGGTTCCCTGATGCTTAGCACCTAGTTTATTGTTTGCACCTGGCTCTCACTTTGTACCTGTACTCCTCTCTTGAGCTTCTTCCTCCTTCAACCCTCTGAGCTCAATGTTCAGAAACTGGTTACGGTTACGGACCTTGCTGCTGGATCGTCTTGGGCTTGTGATCCTGCTGCAAAATTCCAGGCTGGCTTTGTTTTCGGATTCCATTATTACTTGAGTCCATTTTCCTGTCATGGCTAGTTTTTTTTGTATCTGTTTTCCATCTCTTGTTTATCCTGATTCTTTGTTCCTGGGATTGCCTTTGTCCTATTCCTGATTGCACTCTTTCTGTCCATGTCTTGTATATGCAGATTCCTTGCTTTGTGCTCGGTGTTGCTGCAGATTCATGTACTTGTTAGTGTGCAGATTTCCAATACTCATAGTTCTGAGTATTCAAGGACTGGTCCTGATTTTATATTAGTTCTGTTCCTGATCTAGATTTCAGTCCTGTTTTTCCATGGGCCCTGCTCCTGATTCTGTGTTCCCTGTTCTGCTTCCTGTTGTACTTTCTTGTGTTTGTGTCATAATCTAGATCAGTGGTTCTTGACTTGTGGTCCGAGGATCCCTAGGGTTTTACAAGTCTTACTCGGAGTAGTCCGTGACTGTTTTACAAAATGTAATAATAATAACATGAATACATTAAAATGAATAAAGTGCATACAAATAAATAAGCAACATTTTCAAATGTAAAAACTTTTTCTATATTTGATTGTAAAGTAAACAAAATATTTCCATGTTTGAGCATGCGTTTGGTTATACTTGTTACTATTTTTTGTGTATTGTTTTCAGGTTAAAATAATATACATTGCTGAGTCCGGGCGTCCCCAGCTTTTAATAATTACTCACTGGAGGTCCAAGGATCCCAGTAATAATTTAGTGGGGGTCCCCAGATATCAAAAGGTTAAGAACCACTGATCTAGATTATCATTACTACTAAGGCTACCAGTTTATTTCTGAGGCTTCTGCCTCAAGCATAGTGACCCATCCAGCACTGTTTTACCATAAGACCTGTAGGGTGTCTCCCCGAGATCTGCAAGATTAATTCGACCCTTGCCTTCTAGTAACATCTTTTCACCTCACAAAGAGATCACTCTCCTAGGAGCATATAACTATCTTTTAAAACAGTTTGCCTATTGGTTCCCTGTTTGTTCTTGTTGTACTTGTGTTATCTTTCTAATTTTCCTTTGCAGGCTGCGAGTTTTTAACCACGAGTTTGGGCATTTGATAATTAAAGATGGATGTTTATTGCCTTGCAATTCATATTTAACTTTTTCTTGTGAGGAAGAGGCTTCTCCCTCTGTAGGGAGCTCGGGGGTGTTGAGATGTGTGATTCATACAACATTCTTCTAAACTTGTTGAGGTGTTGGTTCCTTCCCATACACAGGAGAGGTGCCGATGATGATATAGTGAGCAAATTGGTGAGAACCAGCCAATCGCTCCCTGGTGGTTGCTTACATAGGCACTCTCTATGGTTTTCTTCTAAGGGTGTCTTATAGCTGCACTCTATGTTTCCATCGGCACTAGACCTTTCTTGTTTTTGTTTCTACAGTACACACACACATGGATGTCTTTTCAGATGTACACTAGAGGCAGCACTATCTTAGATATAGATGAAGTGGACCCTGAAAACTTGTAAAACAAGCACTGGCATAGCCAATAGGTCTTGCTTTTGCAAGGGTTTAAGCTATTGGCATTGTAAATGGTAATCCGTTGTATTTATATGTTATGATAATTAACACATAAATGAAAGGCACTGCCATGTACAATGCCAATAGCTCAAACTCTTGTAGATGCAAGACCTATTCTAAGGAGCGGCCACCATTGTCCCGGGCTGCTTAGAAAGTGAAAGCAGCATGAAGCGCTGAATGTTGCAGAAAAGCATGTTGTGCCTGCAGTAGGAGAAACTATTTGAAGAAAATAGTGCTTACAGACTAAAAAAACTCACAGTGTAACAACTAAAGTAAAAGGGCCAGTACTCTTGGAAAGATATGAATGAAGACAAGGTGGTACTAAGAAGTCATTGGTTCCTAAAGGCTGGCGGGGCTGGGGAAGAGTGCGACAGACGTGTGCCTCCTAAATGGCCAGCGGGGGTTCTGAAAGGGCCTTAGATATGACTGACTCCGCTCCAGCTCAACAGTTCCGACAGCAACGAGTATTCCTGTGGGACAGGCCGTTGGGAGGCAGTGTCCAGCTCAGCAGGGAGTTGTGAGGGAGCACCAGGGCCCAACTGACATAAGGCCAGACACACCTGCCATTCCCTCCAACACTTCTACCCGACAGTGAAAGATTAAGAAAAGGAGGGGGCGGGGTGGGGACTGAGAGAAAAGAAAGGTGGGGGGGAGACAAAGGAATGAGAATGAGGAGAGGGATACAGAGAGTGGGTAGATAGAAAGAGAACAAGGGACAGGCAGAGACACAGTCTGAGAGTAGTGTTCTGTGGGGAATTCTGGACCATTCTCTTAAGGGCAGCATCTCTTTAAGGTCAGCAGGGCTGGGGCAGAGCACAGCAGATGCCAGACCTGTTGCTCTACAGAGCCCACAGGGTCTGTGTAAGTGTCAGACACGTTGCTAGAGCCATCTGAGTGACCGATGCAACCCCAGCCTTGCCGGACACTCAGTGTCATGAAGTCAAAGCTGCTGGAAACGCGAAATGATTCTTGCAGCGTGTCAGATTTGAGATGTGTGGGGTGAAGGTACCGGCCCCACACGTCCAGCTGAGCACCGCTCCAAATTTAACTATGGTTGCCTCTGGGGAAAGGTGGGGGACAGTGGGAAGGGGGGCTTTGTGCATCCATCTGCCCTTCATCACCTCGAAGCCTGTGAGTGACACAAGCACCCGTGTTGGTGCTTGGCTTTTCACAACAGCGGGTTCAATTATTATCAGTTGTGGCAATAAACTGTGGTGTGCAAAATATGTCCAAGGAAGGACTTATTGACTCGGCCGTGATGCAGCCCTGCAATACCAAGGGTTCTGCGGTGCATGTCACCAGCAAGCAAAGGGCAGCACACCCTGCCTCCAAAACGAAAAGAATCCTCTTAGCAGCGTGTAACTCATGTATGGCTGCTCAGCCTGGTCTCACGCTGCCCAGGTGGATGATGGGAGGTCTGGTCCAGAGCCGGAAATTACCATAATGTCGTCTGGAAGAAGCTGCACCGTCTACATGAGGTGTGATTATGACATAAGCATTGCAGGCGACTTATCACTGGCTTCACAGAAAACTGTGGACTGAGATGATATACTCTTCACACAGGGGCGCAGCTACCGTTGGTGCAGAAGGTGCAGTGGCACCGGGCCCATGGATCTCTGATCATGGCACATTTTAATTTCCCAGCAGCAGTTAAAGGGGCCACCAGGGTTCATGGCATCTACGCTTGTAACTACACACTTTTTAAAATACCACAACTTATATTACCTAGAACAGCTAACTTTCACAATGGCAAAAGTGAAAGCCTCTTCTGCTCGCTGTGCCGAAAACACATTTCCAACTGGGCTCGGCAGCGTAGCCGGGACAAGACCCTGGTGGACCGGGAGCTGCGGGTGCGCCGGAGCTTCCCGGAGCGCTGCCACCAGAGGGCGCAGGAGGAGGAGGACGTCGCCCCGCCGCAGGCAGCGCTAGAAGAATTTGTATTCCGAGCGCCAGTCCATATAAGCAAACCAGGGGAGCTGAGAGAAAAATGAGAAGGGCAACTGAAAAAGTTTTCGGATAACCTTTCTGAGTCTGAAAATGAGGAGCCATTCAGAGGCCGGGCTGCGCATCGATCTGCTTTCATCTCCAAAAGTAGCAGTTACACTAGTGCTTCCCTGGCAGGGAATGAAAACCAGGCAGAGAGAAGTCAAAGCTGCAATGATGCTGTGAAAGACCGATCAAGAAGCCGGCGGAAGGCAAAAGTGAAAGCAGGGGTGAGCGCGAAATGAAGCTGACGAGGAGGGAGGGGGAGAAGAGAGGGGGAAGTGAGAGCAGAAAAGGCAAATGAAGCTGACGAGGAGGGAGGGGGAGAAGGGAGGGGGGAGTGAGACGCGCTCTGTGGTGGGGAGGGGGAGGGGCATGCGTTGAGGCATGGGAGAGCGAGAGGAATGCCAGATGACTGTTGCGCGTGTGAATGCGCGCGTAACCGCATGCTGGTGGCCGGCGTAAGCCTTTGGTAGCACTTTAAAAACCCGCTTACTAAATGTCTCGCAGCGCGGCGCATGCGCTGGCTCATGCGAGACCTAAAAAATGTATTTGATGTATGTGCCATACCAAGGGCTTTGTGTATAATAAGATTAGTTGAGTTGAGGGCGCCCTTGTTATGCTTCCCTCCTTTGTGCATGTAGTAAGGCTTCCAGCTAATGTCAAGTTCCCTGATCACACCCTGTTCCAACCTGCTACAATTTTCAGCTTCTGTCCTACTTTTGGCCCCTCGCGGCGGGATGCCTGGCTTTCACCTTGTGGATGCCCTGCTGGGTTATCTCACAGGGGAATACCAGGACGGGTTCCCTAAGCAAGCGCTTAGAGACCGGTTGGTGATTTGCGCTATATAAATATCTGCACATTTACATTTACATTTACTTTTCTTCCCATCTTTCAGGTTTTCAAATAGATGCATGCAACACCCCCATGTAACTTTCCTCTCATAAGCAATATGCAAAACATTTGAAATTATAAACCTAAGCTGGATGAACCAAGCCTCTGCCAAATTTTAAGGTGGTCTGTAAACGGTTCCAAACGGTATTAGCAAAAGCAAACATTGTATTCCCTATGTATGTGTGGCTTAAGAACGACAAACTAACTGTGCACTAAACATTCTACAAACATTAGTTCTAAAATGTGATATCAAGGTCTATGCAAATGTTCTAGATTGCTGGCAGTAGCCACGTAGAGCACCAGTCATGCTCTGTGGCTGAGGCTGCTTCTGGGAGGTCTGAGGGCTGCTTCATCCTGGCGGGTGTCTAACGGACGGTACTGCATCTCTCTGCCCACTGTTTCGGTTTCGTCTGCCAAAGGATCCGCGCTCGTCTCTGGCCCACAACAATCCCAGCGGGGGCCCGATCCCAGGGGAGGCAGATTCTTACGCCAGCGCCCCCCCTGCATGGAATCCAGAGCTGGTGCCACCCCCGCTATTTACCATAGCCCATAGCAGTCGGGCTCATATGATACCAGGATGCCCTGCTCAAACTCTCTCACTCCTGACTCTGCACTGTTACTGCAGACCTTTCTAGCCCCAAAACAGGCCACCTCAACTGGACTGCAACAGCACTGCTACACTAGGGTAAGACCCACAAGCATCGCAGCACACATGTCGCTTACTGTTGATAGCTTCCTTTGATGCCATTATTTACTTATGGGGATTGGTAAAAGGACCTCCTCTCCCTAAGCTTCTAAAACTTTTTCGAGCTGCCTCAGAACTTTCTGGTTGAATAGTAGTACCTGGGCTGAATATGAGGACGCCCTTTACTAGTGATGGAGCAGGATCACTAGGAGAAGGCGATGCGCAGAGAAGGGGGAGAGAGGAGAGTCCAGATATTGCTATGATCAGAAAGCGTTTTGCAGTGACTTTCAGTTACATCAAGCACGGCCAGTTCACGAGATTTAGTGCCACATAGCATGTATGGTTATGGTGATCAGCGACTTGCAGCCGGCAGCGAGACGCGCAACTTAGGGAGAGCAATAGGTTTGCTCCGGGAACAGAAAGCCAGTGGGATTGTTGTGGAGGTGACCTGTATAGTCACGGGTGTGCCTTGTGACTCCCACAGGCATTCACCTGTGCTGGTCTTAAACTATGATGAAGTAGCTTCCAAGGGATTTGGCAATGAAGATTCACTCTGCTACTGACAAGAGCCACCAACTAATGAGTTGGTTAAAGCACTATACTACATGGGAAGGGGCCGACACCTCGTCAAATGGTTATACGTGGGGATACGGGCACACGCAGAAATAGAATTAACAGGCCTACGAGCTACTTGGGCAGCAGATATAGGACGAGAGCTTACAAATAAGGAATGGACCAATATGCTGGAGCATCCTAAGAAAGTAAGCAGAAATGCCAAATTTAAATTCATACATACCATGGTACTCCATAGAGCCTATCTCACGCAGCGACGACTACAGCGAATGTTCCCGCAAACACAACATCAATGCCTAATATATAGAATGATGGCAGTGGTTTTAGAGAAAAGCCAGCACCTCTGTTTAGTTTGCAGTTGTACAACGCAATCTGTCCTCTACCATGCTCAATGTCAACATTGTGCATTCCACAGTGCCACTCAGTTCAATTTCAGTTCAGTTTATTTATTATGATTCGGGACTACGAAGAGTTCCACATAAAAGAAAAGATACATATAAAAATCAGCAGTGCACTCCATAAGTAGAGAGAAAGCAAAGTACTAAATTCATCATAGCATATCATACAAACACGAGGAAAAACGTGAATATGGAAACCATTCAATAAACTTTCCGGTGCCAAGAGGATTGATCCATAATAAATCTGATTACCATCGATGGGTACTTAGGGTACTTTTACAAAGATTATAATCTAAAACTATCATAAAAACTTTCGAAATTAAAACCATGGAATAAAAAATGGGGGATTTGTCAATTCGCAATACATACAAGGTAACCAGCAGCGTAACCATGTAGTGGAGAGCGGGAATTTGTCAATTCACAATACAGTACAAGATAACCAGCAGCATATTAACGGTGCAAAAATATTTAAAACTTCACAGAAGAATTTTCAGCTTACTGTACTCGATAGCTAGCAGCAAAAAAGGTTGGAAATGTGCAATTGCTCAGGTACATACAAACATTTTCCAGCTTATGGTACTCGATAGCTAGCAGCAAAAAAAGGTTTGAAAAGTGCAAGTGCTCAGATACATACATAGGAGATCAGCATACAGTACTTGTTAGCTAGCAGCAAGAAAGTTTGGAAAAGTGCCAGTGCTCAGATACCTACATAGAAAATCAGCATACAGTACTCGTTAGCTAGCAGCAAGAAAGTTTGGAAAAGTGCAAGTGCTCAGAAACATACATAGTAAATCAGTCAATACGGTTCTAATATATGTTTCAAAATTGTTTAAAAAAGCAAAAAAATTTAAAACAAACAAGTTCAGATGGGGGTGCCAACAGACAGTTTCGGGCATCTTCTGTTGTGGCGATATTGTATTTTAAAAAACAATTCCTAAGGTATCTGCGACGTATTGATTGCAAAGTCGGGCATACAAATAAGACATGATTTAAGTCTTGTATACAAAAGTTACATAAGTGACAAAGTCTTTTCTGTCTAGAAATGCCCTCCCAAGCTCCTGTTACGATTCTTAGAGAGAGTAAATTCAGTCTAAGCAACAGAATAACTCTATGTACTCCGTGTTTTAGATTCCATAAAACATATGGTTGGGGTTTTTTGTAAATACTACTCCCCACAATACATTCATTATTTCTATGCTCTGCGCACATTTTAATATCTCTTTTGCGTGAAACTCCATAGATTGTTTTTTTTTCCTGATTTTCAAGGCATGTTTACAGAGTACCGCCGCACAACTCCTATCTAAGCCGAACATTGTTAAGGCTTTTGAATGATTCCTAAAAAGAGCACACTTTTCTTTCATGCTGACAAAGATTTTCTCGCATAACGCTACCCGTAACCTATTCTAGGAGCTGTTTACTAGAGCGCTGCCTCATCTTAGGCATGCAGCCACAGTTAGCAAATAAGTGGAAAGTAGCTCGAAATTAAAGCCGACTCGCTGCGATAGAAGCAGCGCAGTTCAAGTTACATATTTGGCGCTAGATCTGTCCCTCTACTTTCTCAAATTTATCCCACTCTTGTGCATCTATTGTTTCACAAGCATAGCTCAATGTTGGTGATATCTTTATTTTATAGAATGATAAGGTGTATGTGAAGTGTCTTTTCGTGCAATGTGTATACAATCGATTGATTGCAAAGGCTTGTGAAATTGCCTTGCCTTTACAATGATCCATGTGATTGCTGCCAGAACACCTGTTTGAAAAGATTTTTCCTAAATATGGATAAAACTTTACTGCTTCCAGTTTCTCATTTCCCAAGAACAATGCACATTTTTTCTGACTTTACATCCCTGATGACTAAAAATCATAACTTTACTCTTTAAAATATGTATTTTTAAATGGTATTCTTCTGTATACTTAATCAACTCAGCAAGGCGTCTTTGAAGTCCGATTGGGGTAAATCCATTATTATGGCATCATCTCCGTCTAGCAGACAGCTCAACTTTAAAATTCTTAATTTGGGGGGGATCCCTTTTGCTGAGCCCCACTCTTTTTGGCAAATCATTAATATAAATAGAAAAAAGAAGAGGGGCCAAAAGGCACCATTGCTTCAACCCATTATTAGTTTCTATTTTCTCGAAAGACCCTGTGTTCCCCGTAGTAAAACCTGCGTCCAAGTAAAGGAGTGAAGTGCAATAACTAATCGTAATAGATTTTTGGGTATCCCCATTATGACCAGTTTTCTCCACAACGTCCCCCGATCTACCCGGTCAAATGCCGTAGAGAAATCTAATAAAAGCTGCATATAATGTCATGACCCAACTCACTGGATATTTTTCAGTTAAAGTTTGCAAGGCGGTGATATTATCCAAGGTAGCACTGTTTTTACAAAATTCTGTGTGTTCTACAGGAATTAGATCATTTCCAAAATGCCCAATCTTGCAGATGGGCGAGGATGCTCTTTGCAAATAATTTGCCAGTCGCATCCAGGAGAGAGATCTGTCTAAAACTAGCAGTGGAATTTTTTGGACCCATTTTATAAAGTGGAACAATTATACTTCCCTTCCAGGATTGAGGGATGTCACCATGGGTATAACAATGGACAAATAGTGGATATAAAAATTTAGCCCACGCTTCGCCATCCTGTTTTATTATGGCTTTTGGAACATCATCTGGGCCCATCGCACCAGAGTGTCTTGCCCCTTTAATATAACCCTCTATTTCAAGGCATGTTGGTGCTCCATATTCACTCCCCATAGACGGGGCAGAGCCAACATCTTGATTCCATCCGACTGCGGAATTTTGCCACTATGTACATAGAGAAAGGATTCTCCATACACATTGACCATTACAATTTAAACAGAGCACAGCACAAAAAAGTATTAACTGACTATTATAGTCAGTGATATATTTAACTCCAGAAAAGCAATGAATAAGACAATCAGTATACAGTAATCTTGATCTCCAAAACGTTGACACGTAGGTGTAACAGACAAACAGCAGACACGTGTTTCGTCGATAAACTACTTTCTCAAGGCTGTTGACAAAATAATATGACAGGATCTTTTAATGTCAAAACAAGAGGGAATTCTTGCATCATTCTATATTGTCAACATCAATGCCCACGATGCCACGAGACAGATTTGGTACATATGATATGGGTGTGCCCACGCCTGCAGGGTTACTGGGAATCCATTTGGAGACACATCACAGCAGTCACACAAATACCACTGGGAGACACACTGGAGGAATGTCTACTAGGCCTACATAAACGCTCGATCAAGCAGAAGGTACAACTTAGATTCATGGACCTTGCATTAATACTGGCCAAACGGTCCATAACTAGGCGATGGAAATCAGCAAAACCCGCCACAGGGTATAAATGGCACATCGAAATGACACGTTGGGTCGGGCTGAGGGTGAAGCAATACGGAGGGAGGAAGCCAAGGGATTACGGCAAAACCCAATATCTATGGAATGGGACATTATGTTAGAAACCTTGAAAGGCATAGACTTAGAACCAAGAGCTAGCACCCCGAACACGCAGCTGACCATGGCATAGCCGAAAGACAAATAGATGGTTACATAAGGCGAGTCAACAAACTAATAGACCTTTTCCCTTTACAGGATAAATGACACTGGAATAGGACACAATGAAATGTACATAAACAATGGGAAAGTGCCAGAACGGGGGAGGAGGTGGGAGGGGGTGGGGGGTTTGTTGGCTAACGGGTAAACTTCTAGTTCTTCTACTGATACTTCAAAAAACAGCACACAATTGATACAGACCAAAGATTTGGTAGTAAATTAAATGTTAAGCGAGATCTGTATCCGAAAATTTGATATGTATCAACGTAACATGAGTCTTCATATGTACCAAGCCTCACCGGCTGTTAAATGGAAAATCAATAAACTTTGTTTTAAAAAAAAAAAAAGATTCACTCTGCTACAAACCCTGTACATAATTCTAAACATCCTGATGCTTCAACTCTGCGTCACGCATTGATTTTTTTTAACATCACACAACTGGGGAAGAGCTAGATCCGGTATACTCTCGAACCCTTTCTCAGACCATTCTGTCTCCTTTTTAGATCTTTAGCTAAACAGCCCTACAAAAGAGCAGCCACAGTGGTCATTAGAAAAAATCCTTATTAACGCAGAAAAGTTGGATTGCAGCCATGCGTGTGGCATTGGAGGAATTTTTCCAGAGAAATGTTGCCACAAGCTCCATCTTTACTATTTGGGGAGCATGTAAGGCCTTCATTCGGGAAGAAGCGCTCTCCTATACAGCTCAAGTTAGTAAACTGAGACGAGAGGAAATTGCCGCTCTGCAACAGGATCTAGAGCAAGCATGTAGGGAGGACTCAATCATCCACACTGTTGAGTCCAAAGCTAATTTGGAATCGGCAATTCAAAGCTTAAAGACTTCTTCACCTCCAGAGATGTGGTCAATCAGAAGTCCTGTTTTCAGCAACTCTACAAAGCCAGTGAACATGAAGTGAACTTTTTAGCACGATCGGTCAAAAAGAAACGGAATCAGGGGGCCATAAAATTAATCTTTGATGAGAAGCAGAATCTGTAATAGACACCAATCAGATCTGCAGGGTGCTTTTAGATCATTATTCAGAAATGTATGTTTCTATTATCAACCCCTCGCCTGAATTGATCAGAGCCTGAATGCACCCGATAAAGCTACCCGCACTAAATAGCGAGCTTTGAGAAAGGGTGGGGGCCCCCATTACGATCACAGAAATCAAAGACGCCATTAAACTCTTGCCTAATGACAAGGCCAGCGGCAATGCCGGCCTACTGGCTGAATTTTATGAACTATTTACAGGGCAGCTAGTGAACTTTTTAGCTTTACTATTCAACTAAATTCGGTAAGTTTCCTTAAGGAGGACAAACCTTCAGAACAACCTGGTTCGTACCGTCCCATTAGCCTTTTAAATTGCGCTTATAAACTGTTCGCAAAAATCTTGACTAGCTCCCACTGCACTATTGGTAATAAAAGGCAAGCAAAATGGCTTCTTACCTGGGAGATTAATTACATTGAACACAAACTTCCTTGTGTACGCAATCGACTATTATTCTACCAATAAGACCGAGGTTTCAATAATTCTGCTTGATGTTGAAAAACTTTTGGTTGCTTGCAGTGGGACGTACTATTTGCCATCTTACTTCGCTTTGGATTCCCCTCTAAACTAGTTGTGCTGTTGAACAATTTATATGCCAAGGCTGAGGCCAAAATTATGATCAACACACAAGCCATAGGGCTTATTCCTCTATGAAGAGGCACAAGAAAAGGCTGTTCAAGGTCTCCTGTGCTTTTCGCTCTTTTTCTAGAGCATTTGGCGACGGCTCTTAAACAAGACTCCGAGATTCGTGCTCTGCTCCCAGGTAGCCAGCACAGCTTACAATATTTGAAACACCTTCGCCAAAATACAAACTTTTTCAGATATTGGGGGCCATAAGATAAACCAGGCTAAATAGGAAGTCCTTTTATATCATTGTCCTCCTTCAATTTTACCTATGGATATGCAACAGCACTTTTTAGCTACTCGCCCTATAAGGTATTTGGGTATTTTTATTTCCCACGATTTTTCAGATCTGTTCAAGCTAAATTACACCCCTATGCTTAATAAGGTGTCGCTATTAGAAACCAATTGGCATATTCTACCACTAACCATCATAGCACTCATTAAGATGTCGATTTTTTCTTTTTTCACTTTTGTCCTTTCAAATGTCTTGTTCAAAGTCCGGCAATCATTTTTTATTGAGATCGACCACATAGTGCACTATTTTTTATGGAAAGGGAGGAAGGCTCGCACCAAACTTACTACAATCCAGCTTCATATAGAAGATGGAGGCTTGGCACTTCCACATATGATGAAGTATTGCCTAGCAGCCCTTTCGACTGGTTAAATGGTGCTGCAACTGAGAATAGCCCGTCAAATTATTTTTACCTGCAATGTGTGCTTAGTGAGGTCAATGTCAACTTCCTGTATTTTTAAAAATTCAGAAACTGCCAAAACGCTGTTGATATAAGTTCCTGCATATGGTGGGTGGCAAGTTTGTGCGACTTCAAGACAAATATTAGTTCCCCTTGGTACATCGTTTGATGCTATTGAGAGATTGCGGGCTTCTAGGCCCACCTCCGAAACGGAGTACTATCGAACAGTGGGAAAGGGCAGGGCATTTTAGGTTTAGTAATTTTTTATTGGCTGGGCACATAAAATTTCGGAATCAGGTGACTGGGGGCAACGCAAATATATTGTCCAGCCTCGCACTCTGCTGTCTCCAAATAAGCAATAAATATACACCCTTATATGAGGGTATCTAGTGTAGCTAAAGAGCATTTTAGCAAACCCATTTCGGGAGCAATCGTGTACTGTATCTTTACCTACATGTGTCAGTCGCTCCCATAGCGTTTGCCTCAATTTCACAATGCATAGAGCGAGGGCAAAATGGATTTCACTTTTTGGGGTCGCTAGTGCTACAATCTCATGGCCCATAAGGCGGTCCGAGGAGCTAACTTCAAAAGAATGGCCTTCTATTCTAAATGGGCACTTTATTATACCCCACATCACCTGCGGCATATGTTCCCAGCTACGTCGGCATCATGCTTTTGATGCGGGTACTCTGGCCTCGTGCTTCTTTGTCCTGCACTATCCATCATTTGGACTAAGACCTTTACTTCAATTAGTGAAAAGCTACAATTCCAAATAAAGCCAAACTTGCAGGAGGCGTTTATCGGGATTTCAACTTTTAACCACCATTTAACAGTTAGACAGCAACAACATCTTTTTATTGGCTCTCTGGTCACAAGTTGCTAATTCTACCCAGGTGAAAGTCTCCTGCTCCTCCCACCTTCGAAGTATGGGCACTAAGGGTGGGTGCCTTGAAAATATTCAAGGGGATTTGGAATAATGCTAGTGTTGAAGTTGATTTTCTCTGAAGTTCTCTTCTCCTAGCCTTTAAATGCAGACTGAGGCCAGTGACCAAGCTTTTTGCACTTCTTTTTTGCATTTTTGGTACGGTGATTGATATAAATTAATGCGCTAGCTGAAATATATTGTAAAGAATTGCTTGATGGCTGATTAGCAACACAAAAAAAGAAACTTTTTTTAATGCAGCATGGGTTTTACACAAGAACGTCCACACCAAATGTCCAATAATGAATGAAAAAATAATTCTATACAGTTTGTCAGAGACAAACAATTACCAACAGATAGTGCAAGGCATGCATTATTGATCGCCTTTCAGACAACAAAAAATGATAATTAGATGATGGATGGAGAGGTGATAATAGGATTTGGCACACAATGCAAGCAATTTATCTTAATATTACTTAACATACTGATGTGACTTTGTAAAATAGTCATTTGAATATATGTGAATATAAACATATGAATTGTTACAACAGTGTTTGTTCACGAAGTGACGTTGCTAAAAGGGAAAATGTAATGAAAGGTTGATGCAGTTCTCTTCATCTGTACATAAATACATGTACAATGTTGTATTACATGCTGGTAGATGCGGTTTTCTATCAAATGAAAAATCTAGCCATTAATATAGGCATTATTTTATTGTACGTGGAAAAATACATATTGTCATGCTAAAAAAATCCACGAAACCTTGAAAGAAATTAGAACGGACGTCGAAAATTCAAACCAAAATTCACTTGAATTGCGAGTATGTACAATACAAAATCCACAATATATTCTAATAATGTAACAAAACCGCACAATCTAAGTAACAATGATAGTTAAGTGAATCTTACAGAGGAGGAATGTCTTAGCCCCACGCTCAGCACTGTTCATTTCTCCCGTCAGAGCTCCAGAACTTGGATATCACATGGACAAAGGTCTGCCTTCAAGAAGTGATTGAAATCCTTTGTTTAGCATGGCAGCTGGAGGCGAGAACGGGCGCACAATCAATCAGCAGATTTGTAGAGCGCTTCTTGTCACCCGTGAGGGTATCCAGGCCCTATATAGCCAGGAACTCATAGTTCCATTTATTTGAAGAGCCAGCCTCAAACATGGAGACGTTCAGCACTTGAAGGGGTGCTGTTTTGACATAATCTTGGTGATGAGGTTGGATTGGACTCTTTGGAGTGGACAGGCAAACCGAGATAGTAAGATAAACTGGTTCTACAGACAAGAATATAAGTTTGATGTCTATTGCACAGATTTCATATATAAGGCACGTGGGCGGGGGGGGGGGGGTTCCTTATACGAGGCTCGTAGACTATCTGTTTGTGTGGGATACCTGTGTTTGAGCCCAGTACATATTACTAAGCAACTTATGACCCATATAAATCCCACCGAACTGAGTAATAAGTTGAGTATGTCTGGGGAGCCAAGATGTTGACAAACTCCATGAGGCACTGTTGTGAGGAGTCACCCGTCTGCAGCGCCAAGGCGGGTCTGGTGGCTCAGTGGACTAATGCGTCCACTGCAGGGGCCTGTGTTTGACCTCATGGTCACAGGTTCAAATCCTGGCGGGTCCACTAAGCCTTTCATCCAAGTGAGGTTGATAAAATGAGTACCATTGAGTTGGGTAACAATAAACATCTGTTATTTGGCGCCAAGATGCCTCCAGGTGAACGTGTGCTTTACAAATACACATGTTATGTTATTGCTGTAGTAGTCACACTGTTGAGAATGGGGTGGGTGACCTCATATACCTGCATAACAGGATGTGGTCAAAGAGGTTCTTTATTCCATATATTTTGGGTGTGCCCTTTTGGGAGGGCGTTCAAGCATGTCCAGTCCAGGTTAGGGGAATGCAATGCAGATTTAAGACTCGAATAGAACAACCATGTTAAATATCTGCGGGAGGAAGGACTGTTGAGAAACCCTAGATTGCTCATTGCCTTGGGACTCATTGTCGCCAAAAGGAATATCGCTTGCAAATTTGGTCCACTGGATTTGGATGTGTGGAAAGAAGACATGGATTGGTGCATGATAGGTGAGAGGCTGGTCTAGGAAGGCAGAGGTTTTCCAAATAAAAAGACAAAAATATGGTAGAACTGTCAATTCTTCAGAGGATTGGACACATCAAGGTGATATCCTCTGGACCCAGATTAGAATGGGTGTCAGAGTTAAAAAACAAAAGCCATGCCAAATCGAACCTTCTGGTTGTAATACGGTATGCATCTTTGATTTGTATAACTACATTCTCAGAGGCGCTATTATTAAATCCTATCACATGTAATGGTGGGTTGTATGTTTAAAGTGGAAAACTTAATCAAAAGATGATGAAAAAAATAATAATATTGTATTACTGCATGAGTAAGAGCCTGCTGAAAAACCAAGTGTTCAAGGACTCTGAACCAGCAAATCGAGCACATACACTTGTGCTAAAAATGAATCACTTGGTTTATTTTTAATTTAGAAAACAAGATTATTACACTGCGAAAGAAATGCACATATATCAAATAAAGGACCACAGGAGGGAATGAGGGTTACATGTTGGCGTGGTTACCATTCGTGAAAGCACAGTGTCATGGATCAGTGCTCTCCACCTTCTTCTATCTGATATTAATTGAAGTTAAAAAATTTGGATCAAGGCCATCCGAGTTCGTACAGGATTTTCCCACATTTGTTTCCAGAACAAAATAGCACATTTAGGATGTGAAAGAATGAGCACTGTTGTTTCAACTGGCCAACCAGGGACACAGAACACAAAAGGAGCCTGTCTCCAAATTGCTAAGAGAAACAGCACAAAGGCAACAATAATCGCAAAGGTGCACTAAAGTACTGTGATACCCTTAAGGTCAAAAGAAGAAGTTACTCACAGTAGTGACTCCCATACTGGAAGCTCTAAAGCCCCTTGAGATACTTGTGACATTTTTAGTGACAAGAAAGAAAGCAGATTGTGTTTTACTTAGCATGAATTTCAATTGGAAGCTGAGTTTGCCCAAAAGGCCCAATGACTTCAATACGTCAGCTGTTTTCCTCCAGAAGAATGGTGGGCAGAGAGCTTTAATGAAAGAAGGAAGATATAAATGAAACGTGAGAGGCCTGGAAAAACATTTTCATTGTTTTTCCCATGGCTTATAGCGATTGATCATTTGATTGAGCGCAAACGTTCTATGTGTAGTATTTTCAAAAGCCATGCATAGCAGCCCAAGCAGGTGACTTACAGGTCACATACAGCATAATTAGATGCTGGAAAATAATTCATTACGCTTTCTCCCTGTCCATCTACACGACGATGACATTCAGAGACGAGGTACCACTGACAAATTTACACTTCAAGGTACAGGAGAAATCCGACAGAGGTCTTACACCTACTCATAGGTATGCTTGGGCCATTGCTCAGCGAAGGGAGAGTCAATGGGCAACAGTAAAGTTAAGAGTCTGCATTATTCCAGGATGTAGCACAATCCTTAATATCCGGCGACTGCTATGTCTTATGTATAGTACTTCTTCAGAGGCCTGAACTCGTGCAGCTGTATCATTGGACATAGAAAAGGTCTTCGATACCCTGGGCTGGGATTATCTGTTTGCACCCTTGCTAGCATGGGCTTAGGGCCTGGGTTCTTAGGCTGAATTTGCACATTATATGTAGGCCCATCGGCGCATGTGAAGACTGGTGAAGTGATCTCTGATAGTTTCTGTATTCAGCGTGACATACCCCAGTGCTGCCCACTGTCTCCACTTATCTTTGCTTTGGCCGTGGAGCCCTCGACTTACAGCTTACGCTTGTGGGTGGAGTTGTGGGGCGTCCGTGAGATGCGTGCACACCATATTGTATCGCTGTATGCGGACGAAGCCTTGGTGTTTCATCGGGATGCTGAGGCTACTCTCTCGGCACTGATGGAATTGCCTGATAAATTGGGCATTATATAGGGCCTACGAGTCAATTGACCCCAATCCTGTTTGTTTCCCCTAGCACAACGCCTGGTGTCGCCTAGGATTGACACCCACGGCACGAGTCGTCGATGGAAAAATTATTCTTTTAAATACCTAGGGATTCACATTTATCATACTGAGGGCGATCTCCGTGAGGGTAATCTTGACAGTACGCTGGGGTCCATCTGTCATTCTCTGCCGTTCTGGAGGTCGCTGCCTTTGTCCCCACTAAGTCGGGCAGCCATATCCCAAATATTAGCGTTACCATGGTTGTTATATATTTTTGCAGCTTTGCCAGCCCTGCTTCTTCCGCTGTCCTTTTTGCGGGTGCTTAACGGGTTACTACTCATGCTGTTATGGGGTGGCGATTGTAGGCGTGTTTCCCTGACTGCGCTTCAGCAGGCACCCAACTTTGAATATTATTATGCGGCAGCGCAGTTGTAATGGCTGATGGCGTGGCTGTGTTCTGCATCTTATCCTGAATCACCTCTGGTATGCACGGTACTGGATGGGGTCAGCATATATAAATGGCTGTCTGACTTTTCTATCCATCCCCGGCGTGAGTCCGCTCAGATGCCTGTAGACCGGGTTTGTTGGTGCCAGTTCATACACCCCAAGGGTGGTACGCCTCCCATACTCTCCGGAGAGCCCCCATGTGGGAGTTGCCCACTTTTCAGAGTGCTGATAGGTCTCTTTTGACGAATGCGGGTGTTGGGCACTTGGGGGATTTATATCTTGAGGTCAATGCCATGCCCTTTTAGGAGATCACCGATTCTTATGGACTGAATGCCAGGCAGTTTCTCACCTTTCATGCTCTAAAAAATGCGTTGCAAACTGCATTGCCTGAGGCTGAAGGATAGCCGCCTACATATGCAATATTGCAAGCACTGCTATCGTCAGGTGGTACTCAACATGCTACCACTACTCTTTATGCAGCTTTTCAAGTGCTCCCGTCGGACCATGCGCGCTCTACAGTTGGATGCGGTGTTACCACAACCCCTGACGGACAAAGGGTGGTCTCGGGCCATTCAGCTGACCAAATATGTGTCCAGCAATCTTAGGTTCCGTTTGACTCAGTTTCATTTCGTTCACCAGGCCTAACTTGCCCCCCAGTAAATAAAGCGTATGTTCCCAACTCTTTCCCCTGCTTGCCCCGCTAAATGGTACAAGGCGCAGGGTTTTACCACATGGCTTGGGACTGCCCATTGTTGCAGTCGTCCTGGCACAGGGTAACGGAGGTGATGGCTGAATTAGGATTGCTCAATCTTGCCCACACACCCTCTCCCTGCCTGCTGGGTCTGCACCCCTGTGCAAAGGGTGATAAGCACGTTGACCTGACCTTCAAACTCTTTAACGCTGGTAAGCTATGGCATGGAAGGCGCTGGCTCCACTTGACATTCATTGCTGGCTCCGTGACCTGCTAACATGGACTCGCGCTGAAGCACGCGCTCTTTGATGGCTTCGCATGAGGGGGTGTCTCGGACTGGGGGTGAGTGCTGAGTGACCTTTCTCCTTAACGCTGAGGCCAAGAACGATGTGCCTACCACTTGAACCACGCTCTAGAACACTCCATTTGAACTACACATATATTTGTTGAGACACACATTTTCTGTTTATTGCTCAGGCACTGCCGCCTCCAGGGGATTGCCCTCTTGGTATTCTTAGCTCTTCCCACCCCCTCATGCCACCTCCTCATGCCACCTCCTTCGTGCCAGTTGATCTCCCTCCGCTTCCCCTCCCTTTCTTATCATTAACGCTTGCCTAATCCACCAAGCAGAACTTAGCGACTCATATACATGTTTACTTTGTTCTCTTACTTTTACTTAATGTAAATTTGTTTATTTTTCTCCTAACAGTTTTGGGCAAGTTAGTGCCATCAAGTATGTTGTTTGGCAAATACATATCGCATATGCTGCAAATCTCTGCACAATTGAGGCTGTGATGTTGTTTACTGCGGTTGTACTGATTTTTCACTTGCTCTCAAAACTCAATAAACATATTTACAGCAAATAAAAGAGTCAGAATTTTGCACTGAACCTAGGAACATATGGATCTATTGCAGTGATGTCCTGATGGTCATGAGAATGGACTAGCTTGCTGAGCAGGTTAGACAGGTAGGTGTGGATTCCAGTTTGATAGATGCTTTACAGATAGATGTTCTTGTTCAAAGCCCATGTGTATACACCCAGTACTATCAAACACATTTGAAGGAACAAAATACCCTTTTGCTTTTTCTTGTAAAAAAAAAATCCCACAGCCTAGCTCTTTCTGGTTGAGAAATGTGGCTTCTCAATCAACATATATAAGGAACACTTGGACATTGGTAGGCCATATGTTGCACATTAGCAGGTGGAACGTGGTGATATACAGTGGCGGCTGCAACGCCAAATCGGCGATGCAGCGCACGCAATGTAATTCATTTTCTTTATTTATTTACTTACTTACTTAACTCCATTCGGCCGTAAGCCGGAGTTTACTAACCCCCACCCTGCCCTTCCCCAGCCCCGTCTCACCTCCCCGCAGCACTCCCACGAGGAGCCGCCACTGGTGACGTATAATGGGCCATGGAGGACAGTTAGTGGGGCACAACAACCTTTATGGTAAGAGATGGCTCAGCTGTTGAAAATTCATCCATGCTTTTATATCAATCAGTAAATGGAAGATTTTGGCTTCAATTGAACTACCTGGACCAACAACCAGAAAGGAAATTCCAGGGCTGAATAAACAATGTTTGGTGCACATACAGCAGCACAACAACTATACTAAGGAGGTAAATGTCAACCCACATTATGCACTGCCAAGAGATGACTGTGCTAAAGTGGCATTTTAAACTTTGGTTTTAATGAACCAGAGATGGCAAGGTAAATGAAATCAAGTACACCAGGGGCAAAGCAAAAACAAGAGTCTGAAACAAGGCAGGGCTAAAGGAAAGGCTGGCCATGGGGAATGAAGGGCTGAGAGGCGGAAGGTATCATAGGCTGTGCAGACTGGAAGTTTGATTTCTGGTTGAAGTATGGGTATCCTTATTAGCATACGAAGACAGGATGAATGGCGTCTGAGGACGTGGCAATCAAATAGCTATAGATAGTATAGTAAAGACAATTGTGAAATCATTTGCGGTCTAAATGTTCCTCTATGTAACATTACGTAAGCTGATCTTAGGGACTCTTATGGGGTGGTCACAGGTGAGCCAAAAGGGTTGGTGTGTCCAAGCCAAACCTTAAGAGACTGAATTTGCCAATCAGAGGTCCAAAAATGTACCTCCGCAGCTGCTCCATTTCAAACAAATCTCTAAAGTGGAGAGCCAATGGTCAAGCTAATTTAAGAGGAATAACTGAGAGGTCCAGGACCTTTTCCATTCAAGAACTCCAAAGAGGCTATGACATGTGGGATCCAACACTGCAGAGCCCACGGAATTTGCCAAAATATTGAGATGTAAGTATTGGAAACAGAAATGCTGTTAAAAATGTACTGTGATACAAAAAATATTGTGATGCAGAAATATCACTGTTAGGAGAATAGTTTTTTTCAGGTAAATAATATCGTAAAGACTATTGATGTTAATATTGTTTTCAATACCATAGTTGCAAAAATGAATGTTTTTGAATGATCTCAATGTGTTTTAGTTCATATATACATTTTAAGTGTTTTTACTGTTTTTATAATTGTTAGCAATATTTTTTAAAATAGTATGCAATTTTAAGTGTTTTTATTTAATTTAATTGTTAATAGTAATTTATAGGGCTGCAGAGGGTTGCTTGGTTTGTAGGGGTACAAGGTGGGAAGTTAACTGAGTAATAATTAACAATTAATTATTAATGCATTATTCATAGTTATAATATAGTGTAATAATTAAATTTTTAGTTAGATTTTTGGTGCCGGCTGTTGGGTTTGTAGGGATATAGGGTGGGAAGTTAGGTAATAATGAATGAAAAATTATTTAAAATTAATTATTTAATTGATAATTATTGATGTACATTAGGTAATACAGATTTCTTTTAGTTGTGGTTTGCTAGGTTTGTAGGGGTATTGGATGGTGCATTAATTAAGTAATAATCAACAAATAATTATTCATTTTTGATGAATTAGTTAATTGATTATCATTTATGTAAACTGCTTTATACTTATGTATTTTAGTTATATTTTAAGTGTCGGCTGTAAGGGTTGTAGGGGTATAGTGTGGTAAGTTAATTAAGTGATAAATAACACTTTTTAAAATTATTAATGAATTATTACATTGTTTAAATAATCATGTAAATAGTTTTTTATTTTATATATTTTTATACATATATTTTTTGGGCTAATTAATAACGTTCATTTTATATTGCTTCTAAATAAATAGGGTTATTCAGCTATGTAATATGTTTGAAGTGAAGTACTTTCCCTACTGTTGCTTGAACTGGAGTGCGAATAGTAAATTTAACTCCTCTGAAGTCCAGCGCTTTCCCTACTTTTGCACAGACTGGCGTCGGAATAGTAGATCTTACCTCTCTAAAGTACAACACTTTCCCCTACTGTTGCACAGACTGGAGATGGAATAGTAAATGTTACGCCTTTAAAGTCCAATACCTTCCCTACGGTGGACCTGTTTGGAGTGGGAATAGTAAATTTAACCCCTCTGAATGTCTACGCTTGCATAAAAGTGGTACTAGTATATCTCTTATTTCCAGATTCCAATACTTTTCTTAATATTCATTATATGTATCTATTATTATGTGTTTATTTTTGTGATTATATATATATATATATTCACTGAAAAAACCATAGGTTTCACACATGTTATAGTTAGCGGAAATTTTACTGATAAAAAACCAATGAAATTCCCCCGTTATAGTTAGTGCAGGCAACTATAACTCACGCGACCGCAATCCTCTGCTGATGCTAATACTGTATTTAGACACTTATTTGCCCATGTCTTCTTCCATACATTTTTAGCTATACATATATTACAAATATTTTTTTATCATAAAGACACATATGTCATCAGCAGAAGATTGCGGTCGCGTGAGTTATAGTTGCCTGCACTAACTATAACGGGGGAATTTCATTGGTTTTTTATCAGTAAAATTTCCGCTAACTATAACATGTGTGAAACCTATGGTTTTTTCAGTGAATTTGCAAGGTTTTTTAAATGCTAATTCCTAACTATAACGTGTGTGAAACCTATGGTTTTTTCAGTGAATTTGTACGTTTTTTTAAATGCTAAGTTACTTTACGCCATTCGTGGCGTGCGCGCCCACTTAACGCAGTTCGTTCCGTGCGCGCACGGTGCGCTTCGCGCACCGTGCGCGCACAGTGAGCACGCGGTGCGCTTCGCGCACCGCGCGCCCACTTTACGCAGTTAGTGCCGATGGGCCATGTACGCACGATGCGCTTCGCGCACCGTGCGCACATGGAGGACATATGATGCACTTCGTTTTGAAAGGTAATATTTTAATTTTTCGCATTGATTTTTAAGCCATGCACAAATGGTGCCCTTCGGGCACCATTTGCACAGGGGGTTGGGAGATTGTGGATACTTTTTTTTAAAAATATTTTTTAAAAAAATATTTTAGGTTTTTTGCATGTCAGTTGAGCCATGCACTGTTGGTACCATTCAAGGACCAATTGCAAACGGGGTAGGGAAAATGTGGATAATTTTTTTTTTTTTATAATATTTTACCGTACGCGTACGGTAAGCGTAATCGGCGAAATTAGCGAAAAAATTAAAATTCCATTTTTGGCCTTGGGGGATCTTTGGGGACTCCCTCAACATGGCTATGTGTGTGGGAGCTGTCTAAACAGCCCCTTTACATGTTTTTGTGCCTTGTATTTTAATCATCACTCTCAGTGCGAGAGAGAAAATGGCGGCCGCCGCTTCCTGGTTTCGGCCGATTCGAATGTTTACTTAGATCTAAGAGCCAATCAGAATCGCGCTCGCGCACGCCACCGTACGCGTACGGTAAGCGTACCGTAAGCGCACCGTAAGCTGGCTCAGATATATATATTGATTTAAATGCTATTTTCTCAGAATCTACTGAACAGATTTACATCAAACCTACAAAAGGCACTTCCTTGACCTGAGGACTACCTCTCTGCCAAATTTCTAGTAATTCTGTTCAGCCGTTCGGGCTGTAGCCCTGTCTAAAGGTCCTAAGGAAAAATGCATGGGAAAAACGCGTTTTGGGACCCCCCTTTTATCTCAGCCCCCGCTTGACGAATCCCCCCGAGACTTTCAGGGTAGGAGCGGAGCGTAGCGCCCCACCTATTTTGAAAAATTCGCGAGGATTCGTCGACCGGCGCCAAAGTTATTCAAAATAGAATGTTGCAGATTTCCTATGGAAACATATATATATATATATATATATATATAAAAACACACACATATTTTGGGAGGATTTTACATTTCTTATATTTAACTTGGTCATTGTTTGAATGTTTTGTAATTGATTTATTTATATATATATATATGCTTTTGATAGTAGTACATTTTAATTAAAAAACATAACTAAACGAGTGTAATATAGTATAAAAATATTTTAATAATAGTGTTACATTATATATAACCAGACACACTTGTGTTTAAATAAGTATATATTTAACTATATTTAGTATTAAATATTATTTACATTTATTTCATTTACCTTATATTAATGTTATATATTAAGATATTTAAGATTTACTATTTTAAAGTATATATATTAAAAAACAACATTTTTGGATGCTTTTTTTTACGATATTAGTGTGAAACATTTTTTTCTCTATATTTTTGTACTTACCATTCTAAGTATATGGAGACAATATTTTTGTAAACGATATTTTTGACAATATTTTCGTTACACGATAATATTACTGTCAATATAGTGTCAGTGATCCCAACTCACACATCCTAATGGCTTTAATGAGCTATACCGACAGAATGGTGATGATATGCAGACTAGAAATATATGCCTCATTGTCTGAAACAATGAAACCCAAGCAGTAAGACTACAGCTGTGTCTAGAGTCTTATTTCATTATGGTTGGTGCCTTCAGGAGTAAGCACAAGGACTGTTGATGGCCACAGTGTTGGAATACCTCGGGAGGGGTGCTTGTATTAAGCAAGAGAAAATACCTTCTTACTAGCTTTTGCGTTAGGCTGTACTTGCAGGGATGTAATAATCCAGATCCCATCCCACTAATATTCTAATTAAAGGAAAGTCTAGCAGTGGCCACTAAGGGGTCGATTTCAATGGCAGACTAACCTGAGTCCGTCCGACATCGACATCGATCTGGGACTGGGACCGACCGACCTCCTGTCGGCAGTCCCAAACCAGCAATTAGGATGCGACAGAACACTGTCCGGTCGCACTCCTATTCTTTACAATGGGAGCATGCATTCCAACTGGAATGCATGCACTCATTGTAAAGAGATGAGGTGCAGTTCATCCCTGCACCTCATTGCAGGCACCTCAAAGTGCCTGCCACTGGGTGCAGGGATCAACAGGGGGGAACCATAGGTGCCCCCTTGGCCACCATCCAGAGACCTTGCACCCCTGGGGGCCCTGCTGGTGGCCCCCAAAGTTAGATTCCGACAGTCTTTCGGTGTTGGAAAGGCTGGCACAGAAAGGCTGTAGGAATCCGCCATCGTAATCCCTCCGGCGGAAAGAGCCCCCCCTAGGGATTACTGGCCTCTTTCCGAATGGCAGATGGGTTCTCCGAACCCATCGTAAGTTATTCGGAAATCCTGTTTGGATTCATTTCCGACCGACTCCATGAAAATGGGTTGGTTGGAAATTAATCCAAACAGGAGATTACGATGCCAAGGGTCGGAGCCATTTCCTACGGCATCGTAATCGGGCCCTAAGTGTTGCCACCAACTGGTGAGGGGCAAGGCTTTGTGTCTGTAGAGAAGGCATTACTTGAAGGTGCCTGACAAGAAAACACATTTTCCCAGAAATTATTGAACTTTCACGTTGATGGCAGTGGCTATCTTGAAGCCTTGGGTATAAGTTCCCTAATGCTACACAGCATTATTATTAGCCAATGATTGTACAATTGTGCTGCAGCCAGGATCTTGAGAATGGATTTGTCTTTTTGCTTTGAGAACTACTGCCTAGTCTGCAGCAGCAGATAGAATTTACACTCCAAAGCACAGTGACTCATCTCCTGGATGTCACCAAACATTTGGAGAAGAGAGCAGAAGATGTGGAAGGTAGATCGTGAAACAATAACCTACTAATAGTGGGCTTACAGAAAAGAAAGGAAGGTTCTAACCCACAACAGTTTCTGTACTCTGGGCTCAGATCTTGGATATCTGCAGAGGAGCCGTTTTCCTGCTTTGTGAAGGAGACGGAGCACTGAACTCTGACTCTGAAACCTCCTCCAGGTCTCCTACCTTCTTAATTGTATGGATTAGGATCAAAACCTTGTGCTATTCGTTATAAAGGAGAAGATCTTTTGCGCCTACACAAACTATATCCAAAAGCCTCTGAGATCTTTCATAGAAGTCAAGCAAAAACTCAGTGCAATGCATTTGCAACACCATGCTTTTATACCCTGCTACATTAAAGGTGTTCCTTGATGGCAAATCACACCTCTTTGACTTCCCGACAACGCCTCTGGGTTCAGAACAGAAGGATCTGAATGGCCCTACCATACTCACAGAGACATCACTCAGAATGCAAATGACTTCCAACTTCTGGTACCAAGGAAGAAGTACAGCGTCAGAAGGCATCTTTGCCAACATACAGGAGAGGCAGTGATATGTGAGGGAGTTGGCCATCTTGTATCAACAATGGAAGGGGGTAATGAGATAAGAACAGAGCATCAATTACTTCAGATCAGAAGGTGACACATCACAACAATTGTACACTAGCAGCTAGCCAGCTTCTTGCCTCTTTGATTCCCTTTCTTTTAGCGTCATAGTAATAATAATAATAATTTGGTCGTAGGACCTTACCTCCCAGGTGAGGGGGTTTCTTCTCTTGCATGATATTCATTTCGTTACTCTGTACTGGAGCCGGGTCTTAATTTTTTAGGTGGCTGAGTTTCTCGGTGTAATCTAAGTAGTATCCACATTCTTATACAACAATGGTGTACAGTTGTCTTACTGACAATACCAACTCAAGATGGCAAGTGTGTGAATGGACTGGACGCTTGTGGGGGGTGATCAGAGTTTAAGCGACCTATCAGTCCTGTTATAAGAAAAAGATTTTTCTCATTTTTATTTCAGAGGAATTCAAATGGGAAGTACTACTTCTGGGGTGCAAGTGTAGGTTGAAGAGCAGTTGAGGGAATGGGTTTTATTTTGTAAGATTTTCCTTTGGTTTTGTTTCAGTAGACAAAATGTAACAAAGTAGTCCTTTCCTTCCCCAAAGAATGGCTAAAGTAAAACCACTAAAAAGGACAACCGACTATGAGGTCTAATCATAGAATGAAAATGGCCCTAACAACAAGATTAAGCGGGGGGTAGTCCTACTGATTGCTAACCTTTATTCCCCTCAAGAATTGCTGTAGTCGGAGACACATCTTTGGACACAAATTGTGGCAAATGGGTGTTCCCAGGTCGCCCACTGAGGCTTTTAGAGGGTTGGCAATACTACTGTGCATTGCCTTCCCATTATTGGTGTCCCAAACAGATTGGCAAATTTTCGTGCTATATTAAGGTAATCCGTTCGCTATAAGGGGATGTTTGGATGATTTTTAGTGTTTATGCTATACCCAAACAGACAGCTGGCACATTACAGGTTCTAACTGACTTGCAAGGGAACATCCTGCAGGGAATGGCCATAGTAGGGGTTGACAATGCATGGCAGGGTTTGGCATTATGGGGAGATGGAATAAACATTCTACTTATACCTCCACCACTCTTTCTCCTGCTTGTATCACTTTTTTCTTCCGGCCACAGGTCTATCTAGGGTAGCAGGTTTGCATACCCTTCCAAGAGGCCTTTCCGACCATTCTCTGAAGCTCGCACACAATGGTGAGTTTGAGCTTTGTCTTGGCCAAACAAGAATTACAAGCTACTGGAGGTCTGAAAAGACACCCCCAGAGAATGAATGGTTGTGATAGAGCGCCATGTTATTCTGAAATTGTAGGGGTGCATCATAATCACCGGTACTCTGCACCTATATATGTAGAGGGAAAATATTAACGTGTGGTTTAGAAATGCATTACTAAGGATTGCATATAATAGTGCAAATAGAACCGTAATTATGTCAGTTATGCAGATCAATGTAGTGTTTGATCGAAAATGTATTTTAGATGGTGCATAATGAATTAGTTCACGTGTAATGTGATGCATTAGGTTTAAACGTGCACCATAATAAAAGTCTGCACGTGTGGCTTTGCTCATTCATGTATGAAGTATAATAAAATCAATGCTTTTAATGTGAATTTAGAAATGTGTGTTTAAATGCACAGGCCTGACTGCATATACGTTTCAGAGAAAGGCCTATTCATTCTTATGTTAGCTGAGTATTGTAGGCCGAAAATTGTTTCCCTTGGAAAGGCTCTGGGTTTTCGAGAAAGTCAGCAGATCTCAGAGAGTGGAAAGTTTCTCGTTCCCATGTTTCTGTTGCAGGTGCAAGGACACCTAGCTCGTTAGGAAGACTAACCCTTTGTTTTAGGAGTTAGGATGGTAGGAGAAGCAACTATGGGAGTATACTGGAATGCAGATATGATACTTTCAGCGGAGAAGGTGCCTGGGACCCAAGGTCAATCCAACCGTCTTTGGATGAAGTACGAGTTTTGGTGTAAAAATACAGAAGAAAGACCTGGCCGAAGAGGTGTGACGAGGGCGTGTTCTACTATTTTGTGATTTTTAATTAGGGACAGTGCCCCGAGGGTTGAGCAGTTGAGGATTAGATGGGAAGCTAGAAGGAGCATCTTAGAAAGAGCTCTGTAGCTTTGGCTACTGATTGAGCAAAGTGAGTGCACTTTTAAGGAAGTCTTCACTTCGGACACCTTTTTACTCTCTTACCTGGGGAAAATGCTAAGTAGAGATGTCATCTTAGAGATAGTATAGGGATAGGCTAATTTGCTTTTTTTTTAGGTTAATGACTACTAACAGAGATTGGAGCAGTTATCGGTTGCCTAATGCTTCTGGAGATAACTATTCTTCTTATTCTGAGTCGGATGAGACTCCTGCGTAGGATATTCTTTGTATTAGTGCCCATTTATTTCCTTACCCTCTTGATGAGGTGCTTGTATGTGCAATTATTTTTGGCTTTGTAATAAACCCTAAATTTTGGAATTCTGAATCAGTGATCTTTAGAGTATAAGTTGAAGTTAACTGGCTATATTGAGAATTTTGATGTTCTTCCCTTCACACTATTCAGCAGGTACAAAGATTTGGTCGACCTGAGGATTCTTAGAGATGGTAAGATACGATTAGATAGGAATCCAGCTTTATCAGTTGGTAGCAGAGTAGGATGGTTATCTCTGATAGTAAGGAGAGATCTAGATCAAGATAAGAGATTACTGAGTCCCATAGAGTTCGAGAGATGGTGATCCATTGGATTGTAAGCGGAGGACCGCGGCAGTTGACGGAAACCGACGAAGAGCAGCGATGCTTCGGAAGTAGCAGTTTGTGGTAGAGTGAGTATGAACAGGGTGATGTTGTTAAATTGCGGTATTGATTTGAGTGTGTGATGTTTTGCGGAGCTAGAATAAGAGTCGTGTGATTAAGGATTAGACCATGAGGGCGCGCGGGCCAAGAGATTTGATTTTGATATCCCGGGATAAGAGATTGTGGTGTAGATGACACCCAGAGTTGAGATTGTTGACCAGAGATTGTGGGAGTCATGAGACGTTGTTGACAACCCACGGATGATAGGGAGCGTATGTTTGAGTATGTGAGTAACCGACGCTGGTCGTAGGTTGCTGTATGTGGAATATTGAGAGTTTGAATCCTATCGCCTGATTTAGAGGCGATTGTCCGGTCGTTTCGCAGACAGACAGTTGCCAGATTTGAGGTCAACAGTTTCGTGTACTGATATTTACTTCAGTGTGAATGGGATGCGTGAAAGGGTGAGAAGCGAATTGTAAAGGAGGGAAACTGCTGCAAGCGGAGGAAGAGTGACGTCAGACGGTGCCGCGCTGTGATAGGTCGGTTGGTGTGAGTCGCGCTGGTATTGGCAGGTTGACATCAGGAAGTAAACGAAAATATTGTGTGCGAACGAAAATCAGTTCATCATGAAATGTTTTAAAGTTTTACGAGAACTCTGTAGAGGAGACAGACATGTGGTTACTCTGGGAGGAGTAGAAGCCCCTCCCGAGGATACTCCAGCACATTACATGGCTAACATTGTGTGGTTGCATACCATAATTTGGCTTGAAAATTGGCATAAAATGACTCAAGGAGAGGGAGAATTGATTTTCTCACGATATGGTACTTTCAGGCTAGACATGTTGTACCAGTTAAAATCTGTGATGTCTTCTTTGCGACCTCTGCCTAGACCGACACAATTTGAGGCGCTACACGCATGGATTAGAGCAGCGTATGACAGGAAAAGAGATAGGAGTCAGGAAATGGTGAAGAAGTCGATCAGGGCATTCCAAGATGCGAGGTGGGATGCACTAGAGAAAAGGTGGAGAGTGGAAACGATTGAGGGGGATAAATTATATCCACTAATAGAAAAGACAGGAAGCGCTCAGGTGAAGAGCGTAGAGGAAGATGACAGTGACGCCCTCTGAATCGGATCTTGCCTGCCATCTGCACCGGGAAGCAATCAGCCTTGCCGCATCACTGCTATAGCTAAGTGGGACCGGGAGTGTAGCGAGCGGGAAGACTACACTCTCCAGGGTCCATAGCGCCGTCGTGCATCTGCTCTCACCACTGCAGCGCCAGGAGGCGCGAGAAAAAGCAAGCAGGGGCTCCCGCAGCGCAGGCCGAGACCTGTATAGGCCGGGTCAGGCCATTCCTCTTGGCTCCTATCATTCAAGCCTGGTTGCGTTGCATCTGTTACCTGGACAGCTGATTACCGAGTCCCTGCATCCGTGAAAGGAGGTAGGCTTGTATCAACACCTACCATATAGACATTGCTGGGGCACTTAAAATAGATACTGACACTTAAACATTGTGTTGGGAGGAAGTTTTCCCCGGACTAAGTGCTGGATAGACATTAAGATCCAATCATGAGTAAGAAGTAGCCCTCGTCCTATCTGTTTATATGTTGCCCAATTGTATCTAACCTATATATTTACGCTCATATTTGTTTTAATTCAGTTCTGGTATTATTCTGGTATTATTAAAGTCACCCAATATCATGGGGAGAAGAAAGGCTCAGAGAGGGACTGTTTGCGCTAAAACTGTGGATAACCCTTTGTCTGCTGTCACCACAATGGACTCTTTCTAGCAGAGAGCAGCCGCTGTTATTGACAAAGAGATTGAGCTTGTAAACAGACGTCTCTCTAGATCACCTTCTAATTATTTACATCCATCTGCACCCAGACCTAGTATGTCCCTGGTTGAATCGTCATATGTCTGTTCTGACAGCTGCTAGGGATTGCCAGTAGTATCTTCTGCTATGGAAGATTTACCACCTGTAAATGAAGCTTCTTTTTTGGTGCCGCCTCCGACTCCACACAGACCTCTCTCCCCAGACATCATAATTGATAGAAGAGCTAGTGCTGCTCTATCTCAAGGGAAGGACAGTACCAATCTATCGAATCCTACGTCCACCCACCTGCTTTTTCAGCATATTCAACCTACTGGTCAGGGGAGTTTAAAACACAAAGTTCAGACCATCGGGGGTAAGGCAAATAAACCAAAACCAACCCCGGTGCCCAAACCCTCCAACAAACCCTTGATGTCCAAAACAACAGACATAGACCTAGACTCAACGGTTATCAAGGTATTTCAAGATATAATGACCACCTTGTTGGACACCAAATTGAGCCCCATTTTGGATAGGCTGACGGCAATTGAGAATAGCCTTTCCGGGGGGTGCCCAATCTGACATTTGTCTAAATAGGGGGGTCACAAGCGATTCAGATATAGTAGCTAAACTAGGCCCTCGCACATCTAAAAATCTCACTGAATCATATGAAGAGCAGCAGCCCACACAGCGACATGTGGCGCAGTTAACTCACGGGAAGAAAGATGGCCCAAGGGGCATTATGACTCCTAGTAGGTCTTTGGCTGCTCCCACGTATAGGCGGGATCCCCAAACTACTGCAGGTCAGTCAGACTATCCTGTGGCATTACCAGGGGAGTTTTGCCAGAGTCATATTACCATCAATCTTCCCCCAGAATCCACACCCTATGTAGTGGTCTTGGGGAATGTTCCGCCTCTTCGCTCAGATGCGAAAGAGGATTATAATAACCTAAAGAACAAGGTACTCTACTGGCTAACAACTAATACCCCTGTGGGTCCCGGGGTAGAACGCAGCATTATCATGGTACGTCAGGTGGCATGGGTGGGCATTTCTAAAAAGTTTGGAGGTGGTGATTGTGTTATAGTCTATTTTAACAGGGCCTCCATAGCCGAAAGAATCTTGTCAGGTGTTGTTCATGCCGGCCAGTCAACCCATGGGTCCACAATTCAGGCACTCCCCTTAGGTTTCTTTTATAGAGCTGAACCTCTCGGGCATAGAATGGTGAATAAAGTCAGGGAACCCACACAAGCTAGATGGCTTAACAAAAATCCTGTAGGTAATAACTACGGGCCCTTACAACCATCGTATATGACAAGTCATCCATGGGGGCCCAATTTTGCTCCTGCTGCACCTCCGACCCCAGCAATAGTCAATAGATTTTCTATGTTATCAGGGCTGGAGGAATGCAATTGACTGGACACCCCCGTCGAGACCGTAGCGGAGCCAATGTACCAGCAGGGGGCCTACCTAACCCCTTTGATCGAGACAGCGACATTGCAAACGGTCCCCCCTTCCACCACCACAAATAGATGTGTTGCCATCTGAGGAGGACAGTAACGTTGTATCCTGGAACATAGCAGGCCTGGCAGATATTTCCCTGGCTGTTGATTGCCAGTTACAAACCTGCCTCCCTTTTGGCCATGGTCTACAGGCCATCACACTTAAGAAGGGAAAAAATAAAATGACCCTGATTATTTTTTACAACCAACCAAACAGCAAAAAGGGGGAAGGTAATATCACCCAGCTGAGTCACCATCTAAGGAAGTTGCGTGATCTTAGCTCACACCCCATGATGGTGTTCGGAGATTTTAATATCCATCCCTGTGGCGACCCAAAGACTATGAACATGTCTGATATGGGATGCCACAAAATGAGGGGGTTTCATTTCGAACACTCACCACAGGGGGATGAATTAAACAATTTAATCAACGAATTTGACCTGCTGACATTGTTGTCCCTCTCTGCCCCAAATAGTAAGAATCTCATTCCCACCTTCAAAGGAAGAGGTACCGGGTCCTTTATCGACCATATTTTAGTCTCTTCTCCATCTCAGTCCCTCTTTCGGAGGTTTACCATCAAGGACACTGGTTACAGCTCTCACAACCCCCTCTGTGTATATTTCTGTGGTGTATTTTTTATCAAGCAAACCCAGAGGTAGGGAACAAGGAATTATGAGACCCATAGACGGTGAGCGCTGTATTAATTGGTCCCAGATAGAACCAGATGCTTTTTATAGGGAGGTGCGAGCATCATGTGTAGCTGAACTTGCCGTTTCTACCAAACCGGAGAGTCTGCCAAGGAATGTTCTCAGAGCATTTAGTTCCATCTCATATAAAGTAGGGGTACTATTGAGGGCCCAAGCCTGCAAGGTATTTAATTCAAACCCAAGATGGTTTGATTCCTCCTGCTCTCAGTCAGCACGTAAGTTAAAGGAGGCTCTGAAAGTAGTCCCGAGAAACCCTTTACACGTACAGGCCCTAGCTACCCGCAAGAGAGCATTGAAGGAAGAGACATGGAGGGAGCTTCTAGAGCTTAGTACATTAAGGAACGGTACATGGTTCTGGGGCATTGTCAACAGACCCCTGTTCTCTGATGATACAAGTAATACCCTAAGCTCCAACATCACTGAAGATGAATGGGTGGCCCACTTTCAATCAATGTTTAAGGGTTCTATGGGCTCCCTAGACGAGTCCCCTTGCACAAGAAATACCGATCACCTGGTCTTTGAGCTATCAGAGGTAGAGGAGGGAATTGCGGGCTTAACCAGTAATAAAGCTTCCGGCCAGGACGGAATTCCGCCGGACCTATATAAATTAGATTCTTCCTTCTGGGCCCCGATCCTGGTGGCTGTATTGAATGCAGCGGCCAGGGACGGTAGCCCCGAATCATGGGCCATATCTACCATTGTGCCAGTGTTCAAAAAGGGGGACCGTAACAGTACACACTGTTATCGGCCAATCTCTCTCATTGACTCTGTAACTAAGGTGGTGGGAGGGGTATTACTGCAAAGATTATCTTTGTGGGCTGAGGAGCATAATATCATCACAGATACCCAATATGGGTTTCGTGCGGGCAGATCCACGGTGGCACAATGTTTAAACCTGTACTTGATCCTTGGTAAGTACACGACAGCCCGCCCAGGTATGATCTACATGCCCTTCACGGACCTATCGTCCACGTTCGACTGTGTAAATCGAGTCGAACTGTGGCAGTCCATGAGGGCCATGGGGGTGGAGGCACCTATCGTGGACTTTCTAATGGATTTGCATCGGGACACCAAGACAAACATTAGGTTTGCACAGGATCTCCGGGTTTCCAGGGAATTTAATATTGAAAGAGGGGTGAGGCAGGGGTGTCTCTTGGCCCCCTTCTTGTTCAATCTATATATTAATGATCTCGAGGGAGCCCTGGTATCTACAGGGGCAGATTTTCCGCATCTGGGTCGCCGGGGTCTCCCGGTTCTCCTATATGCGGACGATGTCGTCTTGATAGCGAGAATCGCTAGAGGATTCCAATCCTTACTAGATGCCTTTTTGAAGTTTATGGGGTCTCGAGATTTAGCGATTAACAACGCGAAATCTTATATCATGCAGGTATGGGCCCGTCCAACGAAAAAGTTTTCATTCTTTGTGGGCCCCGCGAACGTCCCTACAACGTCAGTCTTTTCGTATCTAGGGGTTGTGCTGGATGATCGCCTAAAGTGGGGGCCCCTTATCACAAGGAAAAATGGGGAGCTCACACGAATAACCGCTGCTATTTTCAGATTCGCTGCTAAGATGGGCAAGCGCCCCATTGCAGCCTTGCTGAAAATCTACCAGGCGAGGGGCGTGTCAACTGTATGTTACGGCAGTTAAGTGTGGGGGTACGCTAACACAGACACGCTACAGGTGGCAGAGAATAATTATCTAAAGCGTCTGCTGGGAATGCCAACCGGCTTATCGAACCTGATGGCCCATGAAGAACTGGGGGGCCCTTTTTTGTGTGACACTCTCGCTTTGCGCCCTTTAGTGTTTTGGCCAAACAAAGAACTAACACTTACCCAACAGATTCTAATGGACTGTATGGCTCTGGAATATGCGTCCAGAATTCCATGGCTGAAGTATTTCAAAGGATGCTTTTCAGAGTTGGGTCGCCCAGAACTTTTTTTAAAACCCTTAACTATAACAAAAAAGGACGTTGAACTGGCCAAAAAAGCTTTTATTTGTATAAGGAAACTTGAAAGGGACGATCAGGAATTATGTAAACCAAGTGTCCGTAAATTTTTGACTTCAAAAACACACCCACAGACGGAGCCATATCTCTTGGGAACATTGACCACATATGAGCGTTTTTTATTGTCTAGGTTTCGTCTTGATTTCTTTCATCTTTTAATTGCTGTTCCGAAAGGGAGCAGCAGAGGCCAGGTGTTAGCACCCTGTGGTTACGATAACTCGTCACCACAGGACTTGCTACACTTCATGTTCTTCTGCAAAGTTTATGAAGTACCACAGAGACATTTTATACTCCCCCTTCTCAAGAGGCTTGATTTTAACCAGGTTCGCCCAGCACTTCTGTATCTGCAGTTGCTGAAATCTGATTGTATAATTTTTATTGTAGGATATCTGAAATCGCTGGTGAGAACCAGGGCCTGCTTGGAATCTTAATTTTTCTAGGGGGAGGTGGCACTCATAGCTTCAAAGTATGTTCTTAGTGTGCTCTCCTTTCGATTAATTATAACCTGCTTACTACATTTGACATATTTTATATGGAATTCTTCCTGCTTCAAGGTTATGACTTTTTAAAACTTTCTTTTAATGTATATTTATATGGGATGTGTATATTTATTGTGACTTTTATGTTTTTTACATTGTAAAACCAAATAAAGTTTTATGATGATGATGATGATGATGATGATGATGATGACAGTGATACAGATGACAGCTTGGTAGAGAGATTGTTGTCAGAAAGACCACCTCCATATAATCCAGATTCTTATGAAGGACAGTCGACGCCAGTAGAAGGGATTGGTGGACCACAGACTCAGTCGAATGTGAGAGTAGTAGTGAAAATCTCAATAGGAACAGAGGACATGAAAATACGGTCTTCAGTAGGTACAGAAGCAGCGGGAATTGTGAGATTACCGGATGCCCTAACAGTACCGGTTACCATTGGACCCATAGTATCGGTATATGACCCAGAACAAGAGAAAACTGTTAGTCTAGCACAGTCAACTGCAGGAGAGAGAATCACTATCGAAGGGAATGGTACAGTGACTGAAATAGCACAGTCTCCAAGACCTATAGAATGGAGTATGCCATTGCCAGCCACTGCAGACACCTCTAGAGGACAGGTGGATGTGAGACCGGTGAGACCAAAGTCTTTGGCCGAGTCAAGATCAGATCGGAGAATGTGGGTACCACCTGCGAGGAATCAGAATGGTAGGATGACAGGGAATAGTGAGCAATAGGAGTCAGGAAACAGACCAGTTTCTGGAAACATGGCAGAAGAGAGTAGGTCTTGAGATCAGAGCTGCGAATATGATGAACGGAATGGCGCAGCTTGTCGAGAAATGTTGAGAGGTGCCACGAGGGCAAGGATGTTGGATGTAGTGAGGTTGAAAGCAGAGGTAGATGAAATAATTAATGGAAACCTGCCTTTGGACAGGATAGAAATTTATGAACAAGACAAGCTGCTTTTTGTAGCAAAGGATGTGACCTGTAAGGCAAGGACTGTGCATGAGAAACTGACAGACTTGGCAAAGAAGTACGAGGTGGATTTGTCCAAAACGAAGTTGTTGCAGGGGAGCCATAGGTTGCAGTATAGTGACCAAGAACCGGAAGAAAAGAGGGTCATAGGATTGAGGACACACATCAGAGATTTGATTGTAGGGATGCGTGCATGGATCATGCTTGATAAATGGGAGGAAAGGTGTTCTAAGAATAAGAGCTCCAAAAAGACTGTAGGAGAGACGCCGCCTCCGGGTGGAGGCATGTTAGGGGTAGAGAATTACTCTTTACGAGAGGTACCAAATGGAGGGTACGTGCATGTGCCTTGGAGTAGAGGTGATTTGGCTGCATTTACGAACAATTTTTCCCGGCTGAGGGAAAAGCCTCTAGAGTGGTACAAACAGGTTGACCATTTTGTTAAAATCTCGAAAGTGTTGTGGATTGATTTAAACACATTGTTTGATATTGTAGTACCAGGCGATTTATGGTCAGCTTGCAAAGCTGCTGTTGAATGGCTGACTACTGAGCCAGAAAGGGATTCCGTCACAAATGGTCTGTCACCTATAGTTATGAAAAAGTTCGAACAAGTGATTAAATGGCTGAAGTTGAAGAACTCACCTCAGGATATTGATTGGGTTAAGATAGACAGAACTGTTCGGGAACCAAAAGAGACAGTGCATGAGTATTACGAACGTCTTTGGCAAGCCTTCAAACAGTACAGTGGGCTAGATACCTTAGACCCCAAAGATATGGGACAGTTCATTTCAAAGTTTGTTTTGGGATTGAGACCAGAGGTTAGTCTCATGATACAGCAACATTTGATTTGTTGGCAGAACAAGCCGGTAGATGAAATTTTGCGGTATGCAAGGTACTGTAGTGACGAGGTAGACTCGAAGCACCGGAAGTTGAAAGACAAACTGACGCCTCTTTTTGAAGGGTATGATGAGTACAGTCCAGACCCGTTGGCATGACGGTGCCTGAGGGGGGAGGAGGACTGCACGCTTGGAGCAGTCCTGGAGGTAGACCAGAGGGGACTGTTTGTAGAAGCAGATGTTGACGGTCACCCTACTACCTTTTTGGTTGACACTGGTGCTACCCGATCTACTGTAAAATCAGCAGTAGTTCCTAACCTACCCCTCTCGGGACAATCGATCCAAGTTGTTGGAGTGGCGAACAAGAAAATGACTAACCCATTGATAGAGCCAATACCTATGAAAATCTGAACTTTCCAAGACCGACATCAGTTTGTGGTGTGTGACTCGAGTCCAGTCTGTCTGTTAGGAAGAGATCTGTTGTGCAAGTTGAATTGTACCATCTATTGCACACCTAAGGGAGTTGAAGTACAGACGAAAGACGATGATGCCACCTTTAAGGTTGCCAATCAGCACTTGTGTATAGAGATGTACCCAGCGATGACAGTGGAAGAGCTTCCACACGATCTGAGAGATTCTGTGTCACATGAAGTTTGGGACTTCCTCGGAGAAGAGATTGGTTTGATCAAGGGGGTAGAACCAGTGAAGATTCACGTCAAACCGAATGTAGAATTCCCTAGAACGCCTCAGTACGATTTGTCACCCGAGACTATTGCAGGGATCAAACCTGTAATTGAGTCTATGATCTAGCAGAGGATTCTAAAGGAAATAATGGGTTGTAGTACTGTCTGTGAAGTACAGTACTTAGGTCACAGAATTGAGAAAGGCAAGAGGGAGGTGTCACCAGACCGAATTGAGGCAATTATGAATATGGCCGTGCTTACCACTCAGCGGGAGGTCAGAATGTTCTTGGGGATGGTTGGCTACTGTCGTCAATGGATTCCCAACTTCTCGTTTGAGGCGAAGTCCTTACAGAGGCTGACGCACAAAGATGTGAGTGATGCGGTGCCATGGGACAACGACTGTTTGATGTCGTTTTTGAGGCTGAGAGAGGCCATGTGTCGTTCCCTGGCTTTGGGAATGCCCGATTACAACAAGGCTTTCTCGTTGTTCTGTTGTGAGAGAGAAGGTTGCACATTGTCAGTTCTGACTCAGAGTCATGGAGGTGTCCGTAGACCAGTTGCCTTCTTCTCAACTACTTTAGATCCAGTAGCTTCTGCGTTGCCCGGATGTCTCAAATCCGTTGCTGCAACAGGTGTCTGTATTGAAAGATGTGAGAGCATTGTGATGGGGCATCCCTTGACTGTGTATGTACCACATTCTGTTGAATTGTTAATGACAAGGACCAAGACACAGCACCTAACGAACAACAGATTAAAACGCTATGAGCAAGTTATACTTGCTGCGGAGAATGTAACCCTGAAAAGGTGTTCTGTCTTCAATCCTGCTACATTGATGTCTGTACCGAATTCAGATGAAGATTGTGAGGACCATGATTGTCTCGATATGACTGAACTATGCACCAAACCGAGAACTGACATTGTTGATGAGCCACTTCCTGACCCCGATGAAATTTTCTTAGTAGATGGCTCATGTCTAAGACACAATGTTGGTCAGTTGAGAGCAGCATTTGCTGTATGTACCATCACAGGAGTCGTTGACGCTGCTTGTCTAGAAGGGGTACACTCCGCACATGTAGCTGAAATCATTGCCTTGACTTGTGCCTCTTTGGCGGCTGATGAGATTCGAATAACGATCTACACAGAGAGCCAGTATGGTTTTGGCGTGGTTCATGACTTCGGACAGTTATGGTCACAGAGGGGATTTATGACATCATCTGGTTCGCCTATTAGGAACGGAGAGTACGTGAGACAGCTATTGGAAGCCTTACAGTGCCCAAAGGAAATTGCAGTTGTGAAATGTGCAGCTCATGGGAGGGGGACAGATTTTGTTTCACTGGGAAATAATTATGCCAATGAAGTTGCCCTTTCTGTGCAGAGCAAGGATGTATATTTAAAGGAAATTACACAGGAGAGAACCAAGAAAGAACCGAGCTCAGCATGATGTTAGCCATTGCAGACACTTGGGAGGAACTAAAGCGCTTGCAGGATGAGGTTACGGAACAGGAGCGTGATGGATGGGTCAGATCTGGATGTGAGAAAGGAGATGTTGATGTTTGGGTTTCAAGTGATGGTCGAGCAGTGTTACCAGAAAATGTATTGAGCTCAATGGCAAGATTGATACATGGTGCAGTACATCTTGGCAGATATGCAATGGTGCGAGTGTTTAGACAGATATGGTATACCCGACATTTTGTGCGGTTACTGAAGCAGTGTGTCAGAGGTGTGTTACGTGTCAACAGATGAATGCTGGAAAGAAGACTGTGGTTACTTTGAGTCACATTGGGAGGACCTTTTAATAGGATGCAGTTGAATTTTATTGAAATGCCTAAGTGTGACACTCTCACTGTAGCTAAGCTGTTGTTGAGGGAGCTCATCCCGAGGTTCGGTTTTCCGACCTCTTTAGAATCAGACAGGGGGACACATTTCCACAGTGAAATCAGGAAGTTGCTTTGTGCCGCATTGAATGTGGACCGGAGGTTACATTGCAGCTATCGACCAGAGGCTTCTGGGATTGTGGAGCAGGTTAATGGGACTTTGAAAGCTCGAATGGCAAAAGTGTGCACATCGACGTCTTTGAAGTGGCCTGATGCATTGCCCCTTGTGCTCATGAGCATCCGCAGTGTTCCAGACAGGAGAACTGGGTTGTCCCCGCATGAGATCCTGATGGGGAGGGCGATGCGATTGCCAGCAGTACCAGCTACAGCATTGATTAACATCACTGATGACTTAATTCTTGATTACTGCAAGGGACTAGCTACGTGGTCCGTTCTGTGTCTCAGCAGGTGCAAGCAGCAACTGTTCCAGCCTTGAGTGACCTATGCCACGATCTGTGTCCCGGGGACTGGGTGCTTGTTCGTAAACACGTGAGGAAGAGTTGCCTGGATGTTCGGTGGCGAGGCCCTTACCAGGTAATACTGGTAACGAACACAGCAGTAAAGTGCGGAGAACTGCTAAACTGGCTGCATGCCTCCCATACCCGCAGAGTTACAGCACCCTTGGAAGAAAAAGCCCCTCTCGTGAATGGAAATCCAGCTGATGTGGCAAGGCCACATGAGAGGGCAAGTCAAGCAGTAAGGGTCGCTGAAACAGCTGGTTGTGCACCGGAACAAGCTGAAGAGGGTTGTGTCAATCAGAACCCTGATTTTGACTCAGATGAAGGAGGTGTTGCTGTGGGTGGAGTAGAGTCAAATTCAGCAGAAGGAGGAAGTGGTGCACTGGGTATTCAGGGAGAGAGCAGAAGTAGGACCAGAACTGAAAAATTTGGCCCGCGAGACAGAGGCGATTGAATCTGCAGTTGGCACCTGAAAGAGACCTTGCTCCGGTTTCTGAAATGTCTGAATCGGAAACAAGTGAAAGAGACCAGGCTCAAGGAGGTCCAAGAAGGTCGAGGAGAACAAGAGTGCTGTGTCAGAGGTATGCCACCCCGGAGATGACGCACGTTGTGACTGATGCCAGGAGTGCTGAGCTCAGGTCCGTGACTGTGGTCAGCAAGATTCCCAACTTGAAAATCGACATGGGATTGTTGGTTCCAGGACTTGAAATCGAAGGAGTGCCTACTCTAACGGTTCTGAATTTTCCACTTCTGAGTAGAGTTCGCCATCTGATATTGCACAGATTGATCTTTCCAACGTTTGGTTTTGAGCCGCCAACTCATGAAATGATAATTCTTCATCTTGAACTTTTGCAGCATGTTCTAGAGATTTTGGGAGCTGATCTTATTTTAGACTGAGTGAACTTTGTTGTAAATAGGAGTATACAAAGAAGATAACCTAGGTCCGAGTGGAAGAAGAATAAACTTAGGGACTTTCCGCAGAGACAACGAAAGAGAGCTAGGGAAGTCTTTTTATGGACTGTGTAAATAAGGAACTGAAATTGCAAAGGGGATTTTCAGCTTTCTGGAGTACTGTTCGAACTGGTTAGCAAGCGACGTGTGGGAGAGAAAAGAGACTCTTAAGTGTTGCTGCTGAAACCAAGAACTTTTGAGAAGTTTCCTGAAATCATGGAGGCTGGAGATATACCCCGTAGATCTAAATTAGTAGTAGGCGCATTTGTAGGTGGAGTGATAGTTTCCATAATCATAGTAGTTGTAGTTTCATACATAGTGCCATATGAGCAGACATTGGAGGTGCAAGGGACCCCTACACCCACCACTCCTAGCCAAAAGGAGGTCACCATAGGAGCTGAAAGAGCTTTACTAATCAAAGAGAGTCATAGATTTCACATAGATTTGTCTAAAGGTGACTTAATGTGTATGCCAGGCCGCTATATGAATATGTGGACACAATGGATGCGAAAGATTGCTATGTGTGTATGCAGTTACCTGCTTCAGTGGATGAGGGTATTAGGTATCACCACCTTCCACTGACGTATGGGATTTCATGTAGCTTGTTGCTCAGTATATTTTATGAAAGAGGTCAATTTGAGTATTTTTTTTCCAATTACGATACAGTGCTTCCTGAGGTTCCAGCTTACAAGCATTTGAATAAGTACGATTACTATAAACAAGAAGATAGGCTTAGGAAGTATTTCATACCGTCTTTGGAACTAGATACAGCATATGCCCATAGACACAATCTAACATGCTCATTGTCAGATGTAGAGAAAAAGTTTGTGGATCAAGTAGAAGATAGATATAGAAAGCTAACACAGACACGAGTTACAGCAGACAGTCCAGTAGATTGGATCGAAGAAGGAAGGTCAAACAGAGCAAAGGGGAGTTATGGTCCTATAGCATTGGACAAGGAGCAGAGAGGAAAGTTGTGTATGAGACGGTATCAGACCTATTATGAGAAGGTCGCAGTGGGACAAAGTACGTGTGATCGCATATTCACTATGGAAGATTCTGCTAAGAACTTCCTGCAAGGTTCTGTACAAGTGATACCAACTGTTTATTATGTGTGTGGAAAGAATGCTTATGTTAGGTTGCTTGCGAATTGGTATAGTACGTGTTATTTGGGGATTATTTTTCCAAAGATTTACAATGCAGAGGATTTGGAGCTTTTAGAGACTGGACAGCATTCGAGGGTAAAAAGAGCCGAGAGTGCAGGAGCAGTGATTGGAGATGTGTTTGGAGCGATAAAACCAAGTTTGGGAGTGATTTTGAATGATGTGAAGATTAGGAAATTGGCGACTGTGGTTCATGAGTTGTCGATGAATACAGCAAAGTCGCTGTTACTTGTGGATGGAGAGATGTCGATAAGGACAATGGTCTTGCAGAATTGCCTTGCTTTAGATGTTTTATTGGCAAAAGAGGATGGGGTCTGTTACTTATTGAAAGTTCAAGAGTGCTGTACTTATATACCAGACAATAGCAAAGATCTGGAGAAATATATAAGTAACATCACTACAATCCATCAGGAGATAGAGGATTTGACTGAAGAGGGAGTTTGGGAAAAGGTTGGAAAAGGATTCAGTCAGGTGGGAAGTTGGTTTGCAAATTTGGTGAGAGGTTTCCTTGGCTATGTATTGAGACCTCTCATCATCATTGTGGTTTGTTTGTCGGGATTTGTCAGAACTTAAAAGTGGTATAAAGGAAACAGGGTCGAGAGAGCTCTTAGGGAGAATGAGACGAGAATGGCCAGACTACAGGACAGTCAGTATCAGAACCTCAAGAATATGGGGAGACTCCGACGGGGGAGGATGGCAACAAGCTCTGTTTAGGTCGGTTCTCTCTCCAAGGAAGTTGTGTAAAGGTGTGATGATACCAGTCATTAAAGGGGGTAACTGATAGAGCGCCGTGTTATTCTGAAATTGTAGGGGTGCATCATAATCATTGGTAATCCGCACCTATATATGTAGAGGGAAAATATTAACGTGTGGTTTAGAAATGCATTACTAAGGATAGCATATAAAAGTGCAAATAGAACCGTAAATATGTCAGTTATGCAGAACAATGTAGTGTTTAATCGAAAATGTATTTTGGATGGTGTATAATGAATTAGTTCACATGTAATGTGATGCATTAGGTTTAAACGTGCACCATATTAAAAGTCTGTACGTGTAGCTTTGCAAATTCATGTATGAAGTATAATTAAATTAATGCCCTTAATGTGAATTTAGAAAAGTGTGTTTAAATGTAAAGGCCTGACTGCATATACGTTTCAGAGAAAGGCCTATTTGTTCTTATGTTAGCTGAATAATGTAGGCCGAAAATTGTTTCCCTTGGAAAGGCTCTGGGTTTTCGAGAAAGTCAGCAGATCTCAGAGAGTGGAAAGTTTCTCGTTCCCATGTTTCTGTTGCAGGTGCAAGGACACCTAGCTCGTTAGGAAGACTAACTCTTTGTTTTAGGAGTTAGGTCAAGAGAAGAAGCAACTATGGGAGTATATTGGAATGCAGATATGATACTTTCAGCGGAGAAGGTGCCTGGGACCCAAGGTCAATCCAACCGTCTTTGGATGAAGTACAAGTTTCGGTGGAAAAATACAGAAGGAAGACCTGGCAGAAGAGGTGTGACGAGGGCGTGTTCTACTATTTTGTGATTTTGAATTAGGGACAGTGCCACGAGGGTTGAGCAGTTGAGGATTAGATGGGAAGCTAGAAGGAGCATCTTAGAAAGAGCTCTGTAGCTTCGGCTACTGATTGAGCAAAGTGAGTGCACTTCTAAGGAAGTCTTCACTTCTGACACCTTTTTACTCTCTTGCCCGGGGAAAATGCTAAGTAGGGATGTCATCTTAGAGATAGTATAGGGATAGGCTAATTTGCTTTTTTTTAGGTTAATGACTTCTAACATAGAGATTGGAGCAGTTATCGGTTGCCTAATGCTTCTGCAGCTAACTATTCTTCTTATTCTGAGTCGGATGAGACTCCAGCGTAGGATATTCTTTGTATTAGTGCCCATTTATTTCCTTAACCTCGTGATGAGGTGCTTGTATGTGCAATTATTTTTGGTTTTGTAATAAACCCTAAATTTTGAAATTCAGAGTCAGTGATCTTTGGAGTATAAGTTGAAGTTAACTGGCTATATTGAGAATGTTGATGTTCTTCCCTTCACACTATTCAGCAGGTACAAAGATTCAGTCGACCTGATGATTCTTAGAGATGGTAAGATACGATTAGATAATTGCTCCCACCCAGAAGAGGCGGTTCGGTTTACAGAACCAGAAGGTGTCCCACCATGGCCCTCAGAAAAATGTGAGGGCCTTGGTGGTATCACTTCCAAGATATTGTATCCTGATTGGTCGCTGAATGCACATTGGGTCATGGACACTGAATACGATGCTATTATTTTACTGGAACGTTCTCAATCTTCACGTTAGCTTTGCCAAATACTCTGTATAGATTTTGTGTGTTTTTTGCTGGTGATAGAAAAAGTAACAACAGTTGTTTAAAACAAAAAGATGTCTGAGGGCCGATATTGTCGTCTAGGAAAAGGGCTGTTTACTATGTTCTGCATACATCTTGCTATAAAACATTGTTCTTTGTTATGTTCGTGACCTGAACGTATCACGGTGCTCTACATTAATAAAGATGTACAAGAGGGGAACAGGTGTGCGAAGGAAAGGCAAGGATAAAGCAACAAAGGAAGTGGATTGTACAACATTGCTTGGTCTTTCAGGGATGAAAGAATGCACCAATGTAGTCATTCAGAAGCAAACAGCAGTTTTCAGTGAGTGTCCGAATGAGCTGCTCTGGAAGAGTTCCATGCTCCAAGCACAGTAGTTTGGAATACTTCATTCTGTTATTTGTGAACAAGGACTAGAGAGTCTTAAGACGTGTGTTCTGGTGTTGATACAGCCTACCAGTTATGACCCGTTTGAGGCTATGCAAGTAGTTTTTGGGTGGATGAACTGCTTTCTTAGAAAAACATAACACATGCAAAGCATGCATTAATAGGTGGCCAATGATACTCGATTTTTTAGACCACTAATCAGCTAGACAGAAGAGTGAAGTATAGGCTTGATCATTCAAGAATGGAAAATAGTAATCCACTGCCGAAACGCAGGCTAGAGATGGTGGTCGGTTGGACCAGAGAGTGAAGGTCAGTTGAGAGTACGAAATATTTAATCTTGTGGAAAAGTTGGATTAGGTTATATGTGTAGGTTTTGTTGTTAAATGCTTTCATTCTGAGAAGAATAAAGGGTGACGCCTCGAAATTTGGCGGTGGGATTTAAATATAGATTTCTAAAAGTAGTGCAAAATGTGTGGTGGGCCTTTTCCTCTTTTGGTACATTCATCCTTTTACTAGGAAGAGTATTGAGTAACACTGACCATTAATCTTGATATATATATTAGCAAAAGATGTGCACTCAAAGGTTACAGACGTTTTTCTCAACCATCTATGATATTATCTTCTATAAAGAAAGATACAAAGCAGTCCAACCAGTGCGTCTATTTTTGCAACACCAAAAGCAGCATCTCAGTAAAAGATAAAAAAATAAAATAAAAAAAAGGACGAGAGACTATAGCAAGGTACTTCCCCTACTCTTTACCATTGGAAAGGCGAGTTGCTATAGTAGTACATGATTGTGTGGCAACTGAAGATGATTATCTTCGCAAACATTTGTTAGGCAAACAAATGATTTCATGAACCTGCATGCTGGCGAACGGAGAGCAATGATGGTCACACTGTAATGGTTAAAACTGTACATGGAGTTCAGAGATGTCCAATTGGCAACATGATTTAGCCTGGCTAAAGTGTATTGGGAAGTAGGGTATTTTGCTTTTGCAGTTTTCGTGCTGTTTTTCTTTACCCACTTGTTCTGTATTTGTTCTGCCTGCCATTAGATCAGGTGTGTCTTGGCTTCTGGCATTCAAGCAAAGAAGAGTATGAGGATTCTTTCGCAAGCGTCTTGGAAACGTATCAAGATGACCAGTTTCTGCTAATTGGGGGTTTTAATGGCAGGGCTGCTACTGACGGGACCAGTGATGAAGTTCTGACACAAAATGGAATCTGTCCCACCCTTGTGATAACTCGGGAGGAAAGTGACACTTTTTTAACAGCAAGGCTTTCCATGAACCACCGACTACTGACTATAACATGGTTTGAAATATTCTTTAAAAGCTGCACTGGTTCACAAAGCAGATCTCTATGTGCACCAAACCGATTTACTCGAGTAGTACTAACAATCTTGAATAGTTTTGTTCCTTTATTTACTCAGCCACTTAAGTTGTGTTGTTAACTGAAGCATGGGACAATGTTGTAAAACCAGTGTCTTTTGTTTTTTGGGAGACACCTACGTAATAACCACATAATGTTACGAAATGTGTCTGAAATGATTACGCTGTAATAAGGCATAGCAAGTATACAAAATGAAAATTGGACTCTAAGGAAATGTATATGAAGGCAAAATGAACCTGATTCTCATAATTTGATGAACAGAATCTAGAGCAACTACCAAAATTGTGTTAAAGAAACACAAAAGAAACTAACTGACTCTCCGTGGTCATTAATGTTTAACACAACAGTCCCGAAAGATAGGAAGCATGTTTAGTAGCTTGTCAGGAAACGAGACTTAGGTGCACTGACGGAAAAAGGTGATTTAAGTGCTAAGATTTTATGAAAAAAACACATTATTAATCTTGTAATATATAGCGACGATAAATACCTGGAAAGAAGATTATGAGACCCATGAAACTCAGTATTACTGTGTGTCAAGTAAGATAGCTACTTAAGCACTTTAAAAGCTCAAATGTCATCAGGCCTAATGTAACTGCCCATAACTTATTACAACAAAACTTGATTTTAGGTCCTCTGTAATCTGGGTGTAAATCAGCACACGTTGTAAGAGGCAATAAATGAGGGGTCAACTATAAAGCAGACATATACAAAAACACCAGTACTCTTCTTACTACAGTCTCTTACAATTGTGCTTTTCTTTTTTTCCTTATAATGTTATCAACCATCCAGGAGGCCTTTGTGGTGCAGATATATGAAGGAAAGGTGTTATGCATTGAAAGTTTCATAGCAGTATGCTGTTCTTCATCATGCTTGCCATATCATCTTCTTCAACACAATTTATTTATCAATGTATTTATGAGCTCACAGTCACCGAACGACATCATGGTACTTACTACACAAATCAAATAACTAAAACAGAACACAAAGAGCCCAGGAAGGCTGCGCAAACAGATAGGTTTTGAAGCTGGAAATAAGAGGTCTAGTTAACGTCCAGAGGGGAGGGCATTCCACCGTTGGGGTCCAAGGGTCCCAAATGTTCTGACCCTCCATTGCTCCTTACTTTAGCGGAGAACTCCGAGAAGCACACTAGACAGTAGGGATCTGGCTGGCATGTATGGTAAAATCCGATCTGAAAGCAACTTAAGGCCAGTGAGATGGAGAGCTTTGTGCATAAGGTATATCACAATGGATCCAGCACTAAATAGCCAGAACAGCAGAGAAACATCCAGACAGGGACACAACCAGCCTCTTCTTTCTGCCAGTCATCTATTTCACCTAGGTGCCAGGTGTATCAAAGGAAACAGCATCTTCACTGCCCACACTCACAGCACCTACAAGCACTGAGGCACCCAAATGTTGAAGTATTTTCGAAGGAATGCTGTAAATAGGCAGTCAAAGACTGGACATTTGAAAGATATAATTCACCAACTATAAGAACCTGATGCCTACGGAAACTATGAGTATGTTTACCATGTTCAAATGTAAAAGTACTGTTGTGAAATACACAATTGAAAATAAAACTAAAATACAACCGTTTTTCTTGCAATAAGTGCTCCCTTCTTCGTGGCTACAAGACTGTTAAAGAGTTGGAGAATATGAGGTCAAAGGGTCTTCTGTTTGCTGGACAGCATAATGTAGTGAGTGTTCTATGTTCTTGTGTTCTATGTATGGTAGTGTGATTGTATAGATGTACGTGGTATTTCTATTGCACAAACTTAGCCAAAAGGCAGCGGAGTGCTGTACATGTAGTTTGTGGATGGTTAACGCACTGAAATGTAGTCGACTTTAAGAGGTGCATCTTTAGCTCTTTCCTAAATTGGAGCAGCGGGTGAGGCGGTTATGGTGCATATGGGGATGCTGTTCCAGATCCTGGATGCATACTAAGCACTGAGATGAAACGCATTACACCTCCTGGTGTGGTTATTTCAATGTACATACTTATGAGATTAACTAGGAAATTGTAACAGCAAGCCTACTGTTCTTGTTCCAGTCCGGTGGCTAGTAAACTCAACAAAACCTGTGCACAACTTTTGCAGCAGCTGCAAGATCCGTCACCTCCTTCAAAAAAGCATTAATATACAACAGCTCCCCTCACCTTGAAGTGCTACTTCCCTTTCTCAAAGACTGTGCAGAACCTCGGCTCAACTCAACTCTTCCTCCTCCAGACGATCGGAGATTGACTAAAGTCCTAAGGGCCAATGGCTTGCTGCTGGGAGTGCCAGGGGCAAGGGGTGCATGTAAAGCCTTACTGCAGGATCCCTTTTCAGGGCTTGCAGCTATAGCGTTTGGGACTTCTAATCTGACTCCCACTGAGCCACAGTGCAGACATTACACATTATCTGCTCAAAGCTCTGAGTGCAAAGGGTGGATTTAATTGGGTCACAGCAGAGCTGCTTTCTGGCTGGTGGGATACTGGATATTACACCATGTGTGCATACAACACTCACAAGAAGTCGAAATCCAGTGTGCTGGTCATGTTAAGGCCAGGCACAAGAGCTATTTGCAACAGTGACCGTTTGGGGTTCAACCATGTGCTCGAGCAAACTTGGCCAACACCTTGGATGCAAACTTATTTCTCCTGTGCTCTTTTTTAGCCAGGCATGAGGGGGGGAAATCTCAAAGGTAGTGCTTTCCTTATGGTTAAGCAGTGCATTTTAATTTCTTTTAAAAAGCAGGGTTCATCACAGTAAATGCATGCTTGAATTTACAATAAAATCTATCCAGTCAGCAATACTTACGGTTCTCCACACACCTCTTTACCATTGTCTTGATACATTCTGTGGTCAAGACAAAAAAATTAAGTAAGAGCCAACAAATCAGGTAGCCCCGACTAAGGCCGAGTATCACCTTTCTTACAAATGTCGTCATCCTCAAGTTAGTGTGTGAAAAAAGACTGCAGCATAATCTAGAACTTCCAGGACACCTTACAACTCGTGGCCCAGTCCCCAACAGGCTAGGATTAGTCAGTAATTTCCTTTTTTTTACGCAAATGCAAATCAGCACAATGACCTGTCCTAGTCAGCAGTTCACAATGGGGGTAACCACTGGCCCATGCCAGTGGCGCAACAAAACTTGAGGGCGCTTTCCTGCAAGGTACGTGGAGGAGCCACCTCTGGACTCAATCAGCAGCTCTCCGGCCAAGGTACTGTGCTGAGGGGGCCTCCTGGAGTTTGGGGGCCCCCAGCACCGCGGGGGCCTATGTTACGCCACTGGCCCATGCACGATCTTACACTTGATATATTGAAGAGTTGTGCATGAAAGACTTTCTTTTAGCTGACTGGCAGGATTATTTTAAAGGACGAGCAGCCAGTGTAGATGAGGGTGAGCCAACAGATTAAAAGGGAGAGATGACCAAGAGCAAAGCCAAGGGGTCGGGCTTGGTTCTAAGAACCAGTGTATGAGCCGTCACATGGAAATGTTTTTGTTAGAAGAGCGCTCTCCGGGGAGTCAGAGGGTGTCGGACTGACCACCCCGAGAGCCACCGTTCTGTAGGAAAGTAGCCGAGCGCCGCTGAGAAGCCTCCTGGGCGAGGTCCTTCCCCTATGATCGTACCAGCCAAGCACCCCCACCACCACAAAGGGACACAACAAGGGTATCAACTCTCACAAGTCTTTATCGGTAGTAAAAGGCAGGTTTCTGTGGCAATATTTACAGGCGGATCGAGGGATCCAAAAGAGTCTCGGGGTCGTTCAGGGACGGGGTAGCGGGACAGTCTCAGTACCAGCCTGGTACGGGAACACCCAGCGCCCAGCTCTCAATCCTCGAGGTGGGGGGGTTCCGGGAGCCGAGACGTCGTCCGCCGGGCTCGGAGGGTTGCCTCGATGAGGTCGAGCAGCGAAGAGGTCGGCAGGGCTCCGATGGTTACTTCTGCGAGGTGGAGCCGCGACGAGGTCAGCAGGGCTCCGATGGTTACTTCTGCGAGGTCGAGCCGCGACGAGGTCAGCAGGGCTCCGATGGTTACTCCTTCGAGGTCGAGCCGCGACGAGGTCAGCAGGGCTCCGATGGTTACTTCTTCGAGGGCGAGCCGCGACGAGGTCAGCAGGGCTCCGATGGTTCCGTGAGGGTCTTCTTCTCAGCAAGGGGGAGCCGCGACGCAGTCAGCAGGGCTCGAGTTCCAAGTTCCAGGCAATGAGTCTCTCTCCTTAGGGTCAGCCGCGATCCGATCAGCAGGGCTCTCGACTCCAGGATACAACTGCCGTCCTGGTTTTGGGCTGCCCCAGATATAGGTCTGGAGCCCTTTGATGTCCGGACCCTCGCGCCTGGGGAGGTCGGAGGGACCGGGAGAAGAGCGTCCAGACACCCAGCGGGCGGTGGAGCCAGCGCCCAGGGAGGCCGGAGGGCGATCGCAACCAGGCGTCGGGGTACGGCTGGAGGCCCCATCGAAACTCTCCTCCTCCGGGATCTGTGGAGTGGCCACTCGACCCCCCTCCGGTCAGGTCTTGGCGCCTTGAGGTCAGGGCTTCGCGGGGACCGAGGCCGGGGGCGGGTCGTGTCGCGACGGCTGGAAGGTAGCGGGGTACAATCCAGGGGGACCCCGGAGGGTTCGGGTAGCCCCCGGTTAGTCTGGTAGGAGGGTTCGGGACCACGCCACGAGGCCGGGTCCAACAGTTTTAGAATGTAATTCCTATAACAAACATGTCAAACTATGATACAGCCTCTTCAAAATTCAACTTTTTTTAAACGCAGAGCCGTTTCAGGTTAATACCTCAGATTATATTTATTTTATTTTTAGTTTTCTATAGCGCAAACAAGACCCAGGGTAGGGTATCAGAGCGCTTTACAAGGAAAGCATAGTAAGTGAGGAACATATCATTGCATAGTTGCATTTCTTTAGTGATAGCTTTTAAACATGAACTTAGAGGTATTCAGGCTCAACCCGGCCCTGATGACAATGCTATTAGTGAACTAAGAGGGAAGTCAATTGTCATGCGCACCTTATATGTGGCCTAGATACTTATTCAACATGAAGAATCCTTAAAGTCTATTAAATCAAACATAAGAGAGTTATTTGGTCAAGCAGGTAATCAGGGCTTGATCCCGGGTTTTCTGGTTTCGTTTAGTGCAGTGCAAACTCTAGATGGGTGTCTCTTTCTCCCTCCAGTTTTATATCAGAGGTTAATGCTTTGTCTTTAATTCTTGGCGCCTAAGGTTAGAGCGTGGTTGGCAGGCAATATGAAAGCTCAGGTTGTTTCTGGGGTTCCAAGGTCTAAGAGGGCCTACAGCTGAGTAAGAGGCAGGAATTTGGCTCGAGCCTTCTGTGGCACACCCAGCTCTTGTTCAATGTCACTGATGAGGGAAAAGAAAGGCACGAGTTGTGAGGGCATAGTTTGAGAACACATTCTCAGGCGTTGCATCTGCAAAATGTGTGTATGTCTCAGACATGCGGATAGGATGGGGTCACAAAGTTGGACATATATAGCTCTCCCTCACAGCTGCAATAACTACTACACTGGTTGTTACATTTTACAAGCACTGGAGCTTTCTATCACTCTTTGAACGAAATGCCTGGCATCACCCTTCTCTCGGGTCATGGTCCAGAGGCTTGTATGACTGTAAATTCTGTGGCTGCATCTGGCTGACCTGTGGTGATAGACTCCCTAGTAAGGTGGATGGGGGTGAGTGTATATGATGGATGTTGGTGCGGTTATTTAACACCCCTGTGCCAACAATTTCTGTATATTCATGTGCAAATTACACAGACAAAGGATGATCAGTCACTAAACATTCTCAGCCGTTACTTCTCAATGGCTTGTTTCATTCGATCAGCAGGGAAGTCTGCTGTGGCTTCCCCTGCGGTTACACTCGCTTCAGTGCTGGCTGCTTTCCACTGAATCCCTTGTGTGCCCAATGCGCTGGGCTAGAATCCAGAGAATGAGGCTTGCACACCTTCAATCACTAGACAAGAGGGAGAATTGCCAACTTCCTACAGCAATGCTTTAGACAACCTGGACGTTTACGTCGATTGCTTTACAGGAACCATCCATTGTTTTATAACAGCAGGCACATGTGCAAGTGGAATGGCGACCGCCACATGGTTCTCAGTACTTTACCAAACAAATTGAATATCACAGCTTCCTTTGTATCAAATGTTCACCATCTTTTCCAAGATGAGAGAAGTAGGAATGGATGAATACATTTAATTGTTCATTGTGTGCAGCCCATAAGCTTTGCATTCAGAGCTGCCGCCCTCTTTTGTCAGGAAGGCAACATGCAATGCATGTTTTTGTCTCAGTCCAACTTTAAACAGTGCATTACAAAGATTAGACTCAGACACAGTGGACAGTGTTCAGTTCTACAGCATGCATTAGAGACAGAAGTGTCAGTATGTTCAGTTGCATTGGGAAGTGACTCATTGTGCAATGTGAGGGTGTACACCTGCACTGCTGTCATTAAACAGTGGCATGGCGTGGTGTAAAATGTTTTGTAGGATTAGGGTGAACACTTCATATGTATATTTGTGTTCCCATCTACTTGCAACATCGTGCGTCTATCCCACAAGTAAAAACAACAGACTCAACCCAAAGCAGAAATCTAGGAACATTAATTACAGAAGCATCAATTACAGTAATCTTATACAAATAAAGTTCGAACTTACAGACTCCTAGATCACCACCCTACTTCGCATAAGAACAACCACCTAACTAAACACCCAACCCACAGAGACAACAACATACGCCACTCTAAAGCACATTTTACACAATTATAGATTAGCTGCAGTGCACTGAACTGAAATTAGACACACCCTGATACTGACTAAACTGGACATACTAGATGACTGAACAACCACTCCCAACTTCTAATTGAAGTAATACTACCTCAAGGATATGGACAGAGTGAATAGAATAGGATGGGAAGCTACAGTTATTCATCAGGACACTAGACTATACTAGATTATACAAGAGCCCAACTTCTAACACTTCCAGTCCCAACTAATAGAACTCAGACCAAAAAGCTCGACTACGAACATCTGCAATATAATTTACCAAAGTCCGGCCAGATTAGCAATTTCTTGGAAGAAGCCATGGAATGTATTGTCTCAAAGAATCTAGTAAGCTCCAACAGTACAAGTTAGGAGATATCAATATTAAGTGGAGAGAAACAACAGACACAGCAACAACAGAGGCAACGTTCTTGAAAGACAGCTACCTAATGCAATGTTATACCTTCCCCACTCATAACAGAGGCACTATATCAGATCTTATGATCGCCAAGCTGGGCAAACCTATTGTTAAGAATTTACGATGCGTTGACAGGTCTGATCACCAACAGATTCATTTAGACATTCCCTTCATCAAAACAATATCAAGAGGGCAACCCAAGCACTCCTTAACTAAACATAGAAGCCTTAAAATATTGTTGAAAAATCGTAGGAGAAAACATAGCATCTAAATTCATCTCATAATTAATGACTATTGATTACATAAATCAACTAATACTAAATTACAATCTCATAGCATAATCTGCCTTAGATGAAGTTACCCCAATAGTCATTAAAATGTAGAAAACAGCAGTGGGGCTGGCTGGGCCCCAAGATAACTGTGTCCTCTTGAGGCTCCAGCTAAAGCTACAGAAGTCTGGCAGCCTAAGCTGCACCAGAAACTTTTGTGGCCTTTGAAATACCACACCGTGTGGTGGAGCATGCCAAGCAACTATTGTGCTGCTTTAGTAACACTGGCGACCCATGTGGCAGTCTAAACCTGCGGTCTCCTGATCCTCCACCTAGAGAACCCCAGATGTGATGGTGCAGCATGGAGAGCAACATTGGCGCTAGTGAGCTGGGTCATGCTCCTTCTCTCATGAGTCAGTGGATCGGTAGCACCAGTGAACGTTCAAGGCAGTGGGAGGAGAGAGATGAGAGGAGACACCAGTGTTTGTGCTGAGACAGAAGGGAATGGTGATCATTCAAGGGAGAGCCCTTGAGGGGAGACCTAAAAAACATCGGTGTATTACTGCTGCCTGAGCCAAAGTTGGAGCATCCCGCCCTGTCCACGCATGCTGGGATCCTGCACAGCGCCACAAGAGCCAGCTGTGTCATGCCTCATCACCCTTTCATTGAAGTAGGACAGAGGGGGCATTTGGTTCCACATGTCTGGCCATTGGTGCAATCCTAGCAACCCAGTGAGTGAAATGGTGGGGAAAAAGAAGAAAAAAGGGAGAAAAACTTTTTCAACCTCAAACCTGCATCAAAAATTAAAGGCTTCAAACTGGTAGAAGAAAAATGAGAAGCTGAGTTGGAATTAACGGGGGTGAGCAAACTCTTTTGAAGTCTGTCAATGAACTCATTGGCACTTTTGAGCAGAACTCAAAAAGGAGTCATAGATACGTTTGGTAGAGGAAAATGTGAAGGGCTTGACCAAAAGGGTTGTGCAGGTGGTCAAGAAGTAACAGCAAAGTCATTATTCACAATCAGAAATAAGAAAAAAACAGGTGCAGATGTAGGGAGGATCTGACGAGAATGGGGCGAGTTCAGGAACTGTGCTATTCAAAGTCTTGTTATATTGGAACATCGCTGTGAACTACTGGAGAATGTGAGGAATGGATCAAAGTTAATAGTACTGGGGATTCCTGCATCAGCATCTGTGGAGACTTTCACTTACGTTCTGAGAGAGGTTCTTAAAGGCCTGTTTGAATACAACACACAGGGTGATGTGCAAGGCTCCCAGGCTCCCCGCCAAGAAAAAGAATGAGACCTCAAGGACATAGCCACAGTGATGGTAGTCCAGGACACTTCTGAAAGGCAAGGGGTATATTGAAAGCAGTGGTGCAGAAGGAGACGGTGATCAATTAGGATCACCGGCTACTTCTCTTTCGTGACCTGTCCTCAGACACCCTATTTAGAAAAGAGAACTAATGCAGGTCAGAAAGGAAGTGTTGCCAAGAGGTGTAGGGACATCTGTGGGATTTCCAACGTTACTAAAGGTGCTTTACAAAGGGAAGAGATGTGTTTTCTCGCAGGGTGATGCCTAGATGGTGAAGTAGGAGGATGATGAGTGGCATTGTGGTGGATTGCACTGAGAGATGCTGGACGTGGAAGAGATGCTGGAAGTTTTCCTTGGGGTAGGTGGATTACGTTCTTATTCATCTTTTTTATTTGTGGTTGTGTTCTTAGAGGAGAGAAGTTTGCTTACTTATCAAAATGCTGTTTTGTTTTCTCTTCCTTTCCCCAAAAGGACCACACTTGGCTCTTATGGGATGCTTGTAATTTATTTAGAGTTCATAATACTGCTTTGTTGTGATAGTTTGCGCTGTGACCTACAGAAGCTGGGATTTCAACCTTTGCTGTGTTCCTTGTTTGAGGTCCTTCAATAAAAACTATGAAACATATACGGGGAAAAAGACAAAGAAATCAGCATAATGGTTCTCCAAACACTTGAAATCAGTTGGAGCACTGGAAGGGGAATGGCAAAAAGGCAATCAATCTCGCCACTAAAAAGATAAGGAAAATGCACACAAAGAAATCATAAAGAAAAAACTCATTCCTTCGTAATAAAATGAATGAAGCAAGAAAAAGCCCCCAAAATGGTTCATAAGATCAACATAATAGCTAAACATCTTCAAGCTACCCTTCTTGGCACCTCTAATGAGACATGTGAACAATTGGCAGTTCTTTATGATAAAAATACAAAAAGTAAGGATCACAAGTCACTGACACACCCACAAACAAATTCAAGGAAAATGTGTAAGGGAATGGAAAACTTTCAATTGCAATACAAATACTGAAAAACAAGTGGTCTCGCCACATGAAGACAGCGCTCTGCCAATTTCTCTATTAAAATCCACAACAACATACATTTCACCACAACAGCATAAGGCCATTGACTACCCCCCTCAAGACAAGCATGATCCAAGGCTGTCTGATGCTATCAGGTTGAACCTCTGCTAAAAAAAAAACACTGCTTGACCTTTAACATTTAAATAACTTCAGACCAATGATTGTACTTACCTATTTGAGTTAAACATTAGAAGACATCTGAACAATCTCATGAACAAAAATAACCTCATAGACTGGACCCACACTGAAAAGGCAACACTAACCAACACTGTCTGATGATGCCTTTCACACCACGGACAAAAGAGAGTACTGCTTCCTAGTCCTTCTTGATCTTTCAGCTGCTTTTGATACTTAAAAACCCTCCACAAGACTCTTCAAAATCGGATGGGGTTTGACAGTAACGGCTTAAATTGGTTTAGATTCTGCCTGAGAGACAGGTCCAATAAAGTTAAAATCTAGAACTACACTACCTGTCTAATACAAAGAAGACTGACCACTGCTAACCAGTTCGATGTCAATAAACTGGCTACATTTATTGGCAGAAGATCATTCCTGGAACAGCATGCACTTTCAACAAAGCCCTTCACCAGACCTACGTGCCATACCTAGATGCAAACAGAACTTCAAGGGTAAATAATATGCAAACTCTAGAAATCCCAAAATGTAATAAATAAATATCCATCTCTGGCACTGCACCATGAATCTGGACCAGCATTTCTCCAAAACCTCAGAACAAAAACCTCATACATTTCAGATCACAAAATGACTGTTAAACAATCCACTAGATTCAGTAAGGAGCAACACTGAAGTTGTAATCATCAGAGAAAGAGGAGTTGAAAACAACATTAGTCCTTAGACACAAAGTGGTCTATGATGACAAGAAACTCTCTGAAGATGTGCAACATTCAAATGGCCTTGTGATTTCTGATTTTATGCTCTTTGTGCACTATGTGAGCTTTAATTCTAAATGGTATGTTTACATCTGTGTAAAGCATATTGATAATGACATAATCCAAGTTATGTAAAATTTCAAACAAATAATAATGTGCTCCATTTGGGGTCTGTGTGTGTGTGTGTGTAAGTGTGCAGCAATGAGGGACATTTGGTATCAGTGCTTAGCAGTGTGCGTGTGTGCATTATCCTATCCAAAGTATATTTAATTCTAAATGGTATGTTTACATCTGTGTAAAGCATATTGATAATGACATAATCCAAGTTATGTAAAATTTCAAACAAATAATAATGTGCTCCATTTGGGGTCTGTGTGTGTGTGTGTGTAAGTGTGCAGCAATGAGGGACATTTGGTATCAGTGCTTAGCAGTGTGCGTGTGTGCATGCACCCTCATTATCCTATCCAAAGTATATTTTAAAAAAAACAATTCAGCTCTTTCAATGCTTGCTGTTTTTAGCAGTAAAAGGTTTTCATTAAACCAGAGCACTTTAAGAACGTATGAACTGCATGAGACACAGGAGAAATGAGTGATGAATGCCCTTTATTTAAAAATGGATGTATACTATGCACAAAGAACAAGTTACCTACCTTCAGTAATGCCTTGTCTGGTAGAAACTCTATTTAGCCACAGATTCCTTACCTTAGAATTATTCCCAGGCGTCAGACTGGATCTGGAAATGTTTCAGGAGCAGTACCCCTGCATGCCAGTAGGTGGCATCGTTCAGCTCCACGTGGCGTCGTTGGTGTCATCCGCGCCGGAAGTGAAATTGGTGGTACCTAGGTGCCTCCCAGACATGCCAGAAGTGCAGAGCCACAAAGTATACTGATCACTGGTGTGGAAAACTAGGGCCCTGAAATGGGAACACCCTGTCCCTAGAAACCGGTTAGCAGAGCGGGAAGGATGGTTGGGTCGGTAAAGAATCTACGGCTAGATAGATTCTCTACTAGATAATGCGTTACTGAAGTTAAGTAACTAGTTCATCTGATTGAGACTTCCAGTCACAGATTCCTAACCTTAGAATAGATACCCAACTAATAACCTCCTCGGAGGCGGGTCTGCGGACCAGTTTCACATGAGAAGTCCTGCAGGACCAAACAGGCAAAGTGCCCATCACTACGGATCTGACTGTCCAGACAGTATTGTTAGGTAGTAACGAGAGCTTCCCTGCACATGTTCACCAGTCAGATGTCCAGTACCGAACTCAGCAAGCTAACTCAGTTGTGGCAGCTTTAGCTCTGGTGAAATGAGCAGGCAAACCCTCGTGGGGTTTCTTCTTAGTCAATGCGTAGCAGATTTTGATACAGAGAACAATCCATTGGGAGATGCTCCTCTTTTGTACAGCCTGTCCTTTCTTCACTCAGACATATCCCACGAAGACTTGGTCATCCACCGGGAACTCTCGTGTGCAGTCAAGGTAGAACAGCAACGCTCTTTTTGGGTTCAGATGGTGAAGACGCTCCTCTTCCTTGGAGGGATGAGGCAGAACTTAAAAAGTAGGCAGCGTGATGGATTAGCTTACATGAAATGGAGTGACCACTTTCGGAAGAAAGGAAGCTCTCGTATGAAGCACCAGTTTGTCTGGGTAGATGTTAAGATAAGAAAGCTTGGATGACAAGGCCTGAAGCTCATTGACCCTCCAAGCAGATGTTATCAACACAAGAAAGGCCGTTTTGATGGTAAGAAGCCTGAGAGGACAGTAATGTAAGGGCTCAAACGGGGAGCACATCAGGAGTGTCAGGACCAGATTAAGGTCCCACTGAGGCATAATGAAAGGAGATGGAGGAAACATATGTTGCAAACCTTTCAAAAACCTAAGTACATTAGGTATTTGGAAAAGGGAAGATTGGTCAGGCAACCAAAGAAATGTAGAGATTACAGAAAGATATCCGTTAACAGTGCCCAGAGCAGAGCCCTGTTGGCAAGGGAAAGGATGAACAGGTTAACATGAGAAAGGGGGGCACAAAGGGGATCAATATCTCTTTCTGTACACCATGCCACTAATTCTGCCCAATGGCAGGAGTAAATTGTCTTGGTGGGGGCACAGCTGGCTGCCAGGATAACGTTACAGACTTCGGTTGGAAGGTTGAAAGATGTCAACTGTCACCCCTCAACCTCCACGCAAGACGGCAGAATGTTCGACAGGTTCGGGTGGAGAACTCTCCCCTGCTGCTGCGAAAGAAGATCCTCCCAAAGGGGCAGCCTGAACAGAGAACTGATAGTCATGCCCAACAGCTCAGGAGACCAGACTTTTCTAACACAATCCAAAGCCACAAGGATGACTTAGGCCCAGTCATTCCTGATCTTCTTGAGAACTCTGCAGTTGACCCAATCGCGGTTCGTTAGTCACCACTGCAGATCTTTTGCAGTTCCTTCAGAGATCTGGATAATGTCGAAGAGATTCCCCTGATGCTGCACTCACTGGAACTTCAAGTCCCACTGCAGAGCCTGCATATGCCAACGGGTATGTGTAACAAGCAGGATGAAGGAGGCCATGAGGCCCAGCAGCCTGAGATGTCAGTCTTTCCCAAATCCAGGATAGAGGCTGAAACATCGGTATCATAGCCTGAATATCCTGGACTTGCCATTCTGGAGGATAGGTCTGAAACTACACCATGTCCAGAACAGCTATGATGAAAGGAAGCATCTGAGACGGAAACATGTGCGACTTCGGCACATTGATAGTGAACCCCAGAGAATGCAGGAGGGCTGCCATAGTCTGGAGGTGGGAGACAACAGCCTGGGGAGAGCCCTCCTTCAACAGCCAGTCATCAAGATAGGAAAAGACTGGCAACCCCTGCTTTCTGCAGATGCAAAAACAACAGTTGATGGACAGAATGCAGAACAATGTCATACATTCACCCCAGTACAGAGATCTGGGCCTAAATCCATCGTTTTTTTGCTCACCATGCCATTCCAGTTTGAACCCAGCCATTCTGCAGATGAGCTGCAACCACCACCATCACCTTGGGGGAACACCCGAGGGGTGCTGGTGAGGCCTAAAGGGAGCACAGCGAACTGAAAGTGCTCATGGCCCACCGAGAACCGCAAGTAACGCCTTTGGGTAGGCAGGACAGGAATCTGGAAACATGTGTCCTACAAGTCCAATGCTACCATCCAGTCTACTGGATCAAGGGCAGAAAAAGACCTGAGCAAGAGTGAGCATCTTGAATTTCTCATTCTTGAGGGCGAAAGTGAGAGTGTGCAGGTCGAGGATAGGACGAAGGCCTCTATCCTTCTTGGGCACCAGAAAGTAGAGCGAATAGGAACCATGGCCTACTTCTGGCATTGGCACTCCCTCTATGGCTCTAAAGACCAAAAGAGCAATCATTTCCTGGCGGAGAAGAGCTAGGTGGTCCTTCGTCAGCCAGTCATAAGAAGGTGGCAAGGAGGAAGGGATAATCTCGAATGGGCGGGAGTAGCCCGTTCGGACAATCTGCAAAACCCACCTGTCCGATGTTAAGGACTGCCAGCGGGGAAGGTGATGGCAAATCTTGCTGCCCACTGGGTACCCATGATAGTACATATGGAGACTAGGAGGATTTGGAGGCTGCAGCTGCTGGGTGTGGTGGACTGACCCAGCCGCTGACCACCTGAGCCACAGGGCCGGCAGGTACCGCATCCACAACCACTCAAAGGCTGGAAATTCCACAGAGAGGGCTGGGCAGGTAAGTACGCAGCTGCACAGCCCTTCCGTGGCCACAAAAGGAGCAAAAGGCGGAGTGAGGTTGACAAAGGGCCATAGAAAGGCCCAAGGACTTGGCCTTACTGTCCTTAAAGTGCTCCAGTGCCAAATCCACCTTGCCTTCGAAGAGATGGGAGCCATCAAAGGGCATGTCCATGAGTGATAACTGAACATCCCCAGAAAAGCCAGTAGTCCTTAACCAGGTGCGGTGTCACAGGGCCACTGCTGATGAAACGCTCTGCCTCGTGAGTCAGTGGTGTCTAGTCTACAGTGAATGGTGAACTTAACTGCATCGCTCCCATCAGCAACAGCCTGGGAGAATACGGCCCAGGCCTCTTCTGGGATCGTTGGTGACACCTGCCCAATCGTATCCCACAAGGCGTGGGAATAGCAGCCCAAAAGACATGCAGTGTTACCCGACGCAATGCCAGGCTGGTGGAAGAAAACATTTTTCTACCAAAATTGCCCAGCCTCTTGGATTCCTGATCCGGCTGGGTGGTTGGGAATGCACCAGGATTTACATGAGAAGTGGAGGCTTGGACAACCAAGCTCTCCACCAGGGTAGGTTGCTCCGTGAGGAACTTGGGGTACCCAGGAGCAGGGCGGTGGGCAATAGTCCAGTTAAGAGGAGCCACTGTGCTGGGAAGCAGGACATCAGTAAGTGCTTAATTAAATGGGAGCAGCGGTTCAGAAGGAGACACTCCCAGCTGAAGCACTTACGTCAAGATATTAGTCTTGACTGATACCAAGGGCAAGCTAAGGTCCAGGAACTCAGCCGTCTTCCACCCACCACTGCCAATGATAATCCATCCTCCTTAGCCATGGTAGAGAGAGAAAGCATGCCAGCGTCTGGAGAAGTGTCCAGTCCACTGACCTCAACCAGATCCTCACAATAGTCCAAGGATTCATAAGGTTGATATTCCTCAGAGTCCAGCTACCGTCCCATTCTTCCCTGAGTCCTAGCCTGTAGGTATAGGGCTCAGGCTCTGGCCTGGCAAGCATGGCTCCAGTCGGCGACAGCATCGGATGACGCCTCTCCGGCTCCGTGTCGGAGATGAGAATGGGGATGGAGCTGTCAGCTCCTGGGAAGTCGGCCTTGGTACCGGCGCCGGAGAAGGTCGACATGGCACGACTGGCGCCATCCGGATCCATCTGTGGATCCTTGGAGCCCGAGGGGTACCGGGGGTATGGATCCAGTAGGGGCCCCACTCTGACTAGTGGGGCCCAAAGGCGCACCGGAGGGAACGGGGCACTCAAATATGAGGTGCATGGCCTCGTAAAATTTATGTATTTGAGTGGGGGTCGCTCTGGCTCCCAGAAATGTGGAGAGGTGCGGAGTCGGCCCAGGAGTTGGCTCAACCGTGAAGTCAAGCCTCGAGGGACGCTCCCTCGTCTTGTCGACCAACGTACAAGGTGAAGTCAAAGAGCGTTGCGACTTCTTTATCTTTTTGTGGCTGCGAGACTTACCCAAATGATTCCACGACTTGGAGTGGCACGACGACCTTGGACTTCACAACCGCTCCCGGGACCTTCCTCTCGACTGGGACCTCAAGCATTGCGGGTCAAGCCACCAGGAGCTTGCTGGATCGCCCCCTCAAGGACTGTGGATGCATGGAGCAGCAGTCGGGGCAGGCCTTCGGGTCATGGTCCCACTCAAGCCATCACAGGCAAACGAGATGCGGGTTTGTCACTGACATGTGTCAGAGGCAGGTGCTGCAGGTCTTGAAGTTGGCCTTCTTTGAGGACAACCCTGCCACACCAGGTGGTAAGATCTCAAAAAAGGCTTCAACAAAATGTTGAAAAACAGAGAGACTAAGGGGTAGCTCTTCCCAGATCTGCGCTGACTGGCGCAGAAAGAAAAGTACTGACATCAGCGTGCATGGGTGGCACCTAGATAGGCACCGCAGACGTTTCATCTGGCACGGACAATGCCAACGATGCTACATGGAGCCGAACAACGCCACCTATTGGCGTGCAGAGGGACTGCTCACAAAAAAATTACAGATCCAGTCTGAAGCCTGGGAATAATTGTAAGGTAAGAAATTTGCGGCTGGAAGTCTCTATCAGATTAAGTGTAATGGATTTTGATTTATTGTATTTCACCCTCCCAAGGGATTGCAATTTACAATGCAGCTTACATTTTCCTGAGAACTTGGCTATTAGAAATGGACTACTTCAGTGAGGTGGTTGAAAACATTGTACGACAACCAAACCCATCAACCGGAAATATTTTATGCATTGGATAAATGGGCCCTGTCTACCTACTAAAGACTTTGTAAGAAGCTGCTTGTACACAAACGTATTGCTTATCAATTTCATTTCATATTAAAGACACATCACTATTCAATGTAAACTTTTCAAGGATGAACATGACCAAAATCATTTTAACTAACTGCCAAGACTGAGAGAGGAGTGCCTGTCTCTTATTGAATTCTAGGGAAGCCTCACAGCATGCTTCACAGGAAGGGATTGTTTGCATCAATTGAATGGAATAAGATTCCTTACACTCTCCAAGCCGATTGAGTTGTTTGAATACGATATCACGATATCATTCACCAATTTTCACCTCAACATCTGTAGAATTTTCCCCATTCGGCCGGCAATAGTAACTGCCTCTCTTCATATATAAGATGTTACCAGGGAAAAACTGTTTTTTTAAACTCTCCTAGATGCAACAAGCAATGCTACTAATGAGCCTTGTGCTCTTTTTGAGAGCACATGGTAGATTTCACTCAATGCCATTCTGACTAGACATTGTCTAGTTTCCTCCCCACACAGATAAACTGAACCAGTCCCACCTCAAGCCAAATGGGTATGCAGCATATGACATGGGACATACACAATGCCAGAACATAGATGTATTCGGTTGAAGCTGTACCATAATAGAGAAAGAACAGGGGGCGGCAGGGGTGCCTCCTTTAATCTTGCCATCCAATGAAATATACAAAAGGTTATGGGTGGAATGCTTGAATTAATCTTGGCCACTGATAAATAGTTGGGGCCACATCCCAGTTTGCTCACCATTCCACATTAATTTGGACTCAGCCATATGCAAATCAGTCTTGTCAATAGGAATAGTTCAGCCTGAACTGCCAGGCCAGATTCTCCCTGAACCAGAATACAAGCAACCCTAGACAGTTTCACCGTGATTGGGGCTCGTCAGTCAAGTGCAGCTAGATTCCAGTGGAAAAGTGAGCACAGGACCCACATCTGGGCATACCTATTGCATGTAGGGCGTTGTGCTGAAATAAACAAATAATTTCCCTAAACACACATAACAATCTAGGATCTATAGCTGGAAGAAACGTGGCAAAAATGATATTGAATTGTTGCTGGTCTATGCCTTATTGTTACCTTAATCTGGGTATATTTTTAGCAAACGTCTGATTAATATGGCTTGGCGTTCACATCTGGGTGAAGGTTTCTCTGTGTGTCCGTTTATCTGTGTGCTCAGGGCGAGACTGTTCTAGGTACAGCCTGAGCTGAGTCACTGTTGTGATGTTATGCACAGAATATTGGTATTTGAACCTGAAAACTGTTTAAGGCGGTTGGGATTTCGACTGAAGACAGGTGGACTGGTTTCAGCTGATGGGACTTCATGGAGGTAGTTCTAGAGTAGCGTTTCATGTTTATAAACCTACCCGAGACTTTTCACATGTTAAATAAAGTGTCCGAAATCTTAGACTGAATTAAAATAACCAATCCTTACAACAACGTGGACCACTGAGATGAGAGGCGAACCAGTGTACCACAGGACAAATTGCGAATTTCTCGGATCCCGAAATTCAGTGGTAATGATGGATTGTCTAATCCCTTTAATCTGCAGCGGACTGTAAAACCGTCATTTAGGGGCGAATGACCCAGAGGTGGAATGCTGTAAGGAGGGGATCAATTTCATTTCATCCAGGAATCGCGGATACCCTAGTACAGGTGCAGTTCAAGGAGGGTCTGACATATGAGACAGAATCGCCCCTTCTAACTTTTCAAAATGTAATTTATTTATTTATGTAGTCATTTTAGCAAGAGCCCTGCAGCTGTCAAGTGCTATTGAGCAGCTCGCTCTTTTTAGGTCTCGGCTCGAAGGCTGCGCTTGCGCAGTCTCGCTCCGAGATTTAATGTTTAGGAGTGGGGCTTTAACCCGCCCCTTTTTTTTACCTCTTCTCCATTGGCTGGCCTCTGAAATACTGGTCAGCCATTGGAGAAGAGCATTGTCTCTCAAAACAAGCCCCGTCTTTTTCGGATTCGGGGGCGTGTTTTTTCGATTCTTTCTCTCCTCTGGAATGTAAACATTCCAGCCAATGGCAAGAGGAGAGAAAGAAAAACATGCCCTCGAATCCGAAAACGCCGCTGCGTTTCTCCGAGGCATTTCTGCTTGACCTCGGAGAAAGGCAGCGGGGTTCAGGGCGTCCTCTCCCCCTGCTGTCGGCTCCAGTGTTCGGCTGCTGCTCTCGTCTCTGGTTGCTGCTCCGCGTGCAGCGTGTTTTCTAGCTCTGTTTCCTGCTCCCTACCATTTGAGCCCAGCGCAGGATGTTACGTCCAGCCTCGGTCTCGAGCTGCCTGACTCGGCCCAGCCCTCCTCATCCCCTGTTTTTATATATCAGCAAACTGGTCAGGGACTTCTGGAGTTACCAACACCCCTGGCAGTGGCCTGCGTGCACATCTGCCCGAGTGGCGCGCAGGGACTTGCCCCCTCCCACGGACGCACTCCTTCTCCCTGGAAGGACGGTGTAGGAGAGTAGGGTCTGCTATCCTATGGTCACCCCAAATTTTTGCTTTTTGCTTCACTGGTTTTTGACATATTGAGGCTGTGGGCCTGCCAATCAGACCCCCAGCCTGCTGTTCTCTCTACTAAATTAAAACTATGCACCCTAGGTGCATAACCAATTGGAAGTGGATCACCCTGTCAGCCCCTGTACCAGTATACACTAGGTACCCAGGGCATTGGTGTACCCAAGGCCTGCCAGGGGCTGCAGCATGTATTATGCCACCCCAGGCTTGGCCTAACAATCTGACACAACTGGCTGATCACTCAGCTGGGGTAAGTTGGTGTAATCACCTCTTACTTAGGTGTAGTATACCTATACCTAACCTTAAATGGGACACCTGGTAACCTATAAGTCACTCCTATGGCAGGCCTTAACAATCCTGAAGGCAGAGTGCTTGGTTCCATGTGAGATGGTGCTCTGGCATGAGCTGAGCCTGTCTGCAGTGGTCGGAACAACTTCCTTCTACTGTTTCCAGATATCGTCATACCATATACTCTTAAGTGCATTATGAACCTCGCGGTTAAATGCTATCTTTGGTTTGGCTTTATCAAAACATGTCGAGTAAGGTGTCATACGAATTGGAATACTAACCCCTCGCCAATTCTGGCGACGGGGTTAGCATTCCACCCTTCTAGAGGGACACGACATGTACAGTACCTGAAACCCGGGTAAAATCAGACATAGCCTCAGCTCCACAAAATGGATGCTGCCACCACAGACACAAGTCTGCCCTCCTGCTGCTGGGAGTCCTTCCAGCTTGGGAGGTGTGGACAAAGGGTTTCCTGCCAGGGGAGGTGCGTGCACCACCCCAGACAGGATTTTGTGTATTGGTCAGGTAGGGCTTGAAAGAAACCAGACATGCCTGTGGCTCACAAGGAGCCTCGGGGCATATGCCAGTTCAAACCGGTCCTGGGGCACACCAGTCCCGGGCCTGGGGCGAGCTGGACAAAGGATTGGGGGTGTAACCACCCCCCTTCCTGGTCCCACCCATAGGGAGGGACCTAGCAGGTAGTCCGGCCCCTAGAATCCGCTTAAAGGTAGGAGCTGTGTCCTAAGACTTCAGACATCCTGGAATCAACTTGAAACTAAGAAGAAGACGGGAACTTCGACATTCTGCTGCACAGAAGACTGAAGAAAATCTCCCCTGTGGTCAGGGAGTGACCACCTTGCTAACGCAAGCACCATCCAGCGAATCACCGTCTGCTTTGCCGCCGCCTCCCGCCGGAGCCCGAGCCCAGAGACTGACAAGACCTGGACCTCCAGACCTCTCACCGCCCGATCCACAGTCCCTGAAAAGAGGAGACCCGTGGAGGCACCGAGACACGTGGAGCCAGCCATCTTGGAACGACTACGACAAGCTGACCAGTGCAACAACCGAGGCTCCCTCCAAGTTGTGCTTTGGGTCCTGAGAAGCCCAACCCTCGAGCAGCATCTGCACCAAAGGTGAGCCCTCCAGCATCTCCACGATCTGCGTGGGGCCCTTCTGCATTTTGCCACTCGACGCGCCTAACCGGTTGCTGGCCCGCTGGCTAGTGGCCATCTTGGCGACGAAATCTACAACAAACACCACTGGTCTGGTTGCTCCAGACTGGCCCTTGCTCCCCTCCAAAGGAGCAATCCCTCTGACCTTGCTGGTCAGAACCAACAGCTGATTTCCGAATCCTCCTGCAATTGCTTTTGCCAAGGCTTGTTTGCTTCGATCAAGTCGCCGACACCGCCGACAGCGAGAGCCTGCGTGGGACAGCTCGTGAGCCGACTCCTGGACGTCGTCGACCTTCAGGGACCACGTGGCTGCGGAGACAAGCTACCCCTCATCACCTGTTTGCACCCGACATCGCCTGGTACCCACCTGGTGCCACGCTGGTCACTGGCTAGTGACTGTGAACACTGTCCCCTCTGCTTACAGGTCTTCAACATCTCCGATCCACTCTTGGATCCACTGCATCTCTTCCCGACCGACCGCCTGCAGCATCTTTGTCCCAGGCTCAACGGAACAGATAGAAGAAACCCGACGCACTTTGAGGCCTATGCACCCGCTTCCTGTGGGTGAGGTAAAGCTGGTACTCCGGTGCCCATGTGTAGTAATACATCTCTAGTGCCTGTGTTCCAAATCTTAAGTTCCTAGGTCATCCGGAAGATTCCTTTTGCAGTAACTTTGTACTTTTTACGCACCCATTGAAACCTATGGGAGCCCGCGTGTGACTATTTGCTCTGCACACGCCACCCGTGGACCTCCTGGTCACTAACTGACGTTAGCTCCTTGTAGGCCCAGCGATTCTAGAGGCCCTAGGCCTTTTCCCTTTTCTGTTCGTGGTACTTATACCACTATTTTAGTATATGGTTCGAGTGGCCACCAGGGCCTATCCATATAAAGTGCAACTTCTGTGTATTCTGTGATAATCTTGTTTGACGATTTGTGCTCCTGTGCTCATAAAGAGACTAGGGGTTACTTTGAGAAATAAATACATATATATTTTGAATATATATCTGTGTGGTGTCCTTTCATTGGTATAAAAGGGGGTTACTATTGGTAAAACAGCTTGCTTAACACGCATCACGAGTTTAGCCTCAAAGACTGCTTAGCCTACGCTACCACTAGGGCAGCTAGTCCGAAAAGGTTGACTTACAACCACACCATAAGGGTTGCTTGGCATGGTACAAGGTGATCACTTTAACTAGTGAGCATCATATACCAGGCCAACTTCTCACATTGGTGAGCAGCGGTGGGATTTGAGCTTGCTGTGTTTTACCATTGTAATCTCTTGGTTACCAATTGAAAGATCACATAGGTACCTGTAGGTACATATAAAACAAGATTAGATATACTTAAGTTCTACTGAACTTAGTTGTTGTAGAGCAAAGGGAGTAGCACACCCTGACTACAACTACTAGATAGGTTTAGTAGGTAAACCCAAGTGTAGGTAGATTGCAACACATCCACCCACACTTAAGAGCAATGGCCGGGGCAGAGGGGTCCACTGTACCCATCTCTGTTGAGAGTGACCCCCAGAGGGCACCATCCAGCTTTGCTACCCTTAACCAGAATGAGCTCAGGCATTTGGCAACTCTTAGAGGCCTTAAACAGCCCAAGAACCCAAACTCTGCTGAGCTCAGAGAGCTCTTACAGAATGATGAGAATCAGAGAGCACTCAAGAAAGCTTCCCAGTTAGCCCCCTTAGGGACAGGAACAGGAGGCCCCCCTTCTAAAGATGCCACTGAAGTACCCCTTCCCAATAGTCACCCCTTAGATGGGATGCCTACCACAGAGGATGAGAGTGAAAAGGATACTGACAGTAGTGAGGATGAAGGGAGAACTAGCCCAGTGCCAAGTATTATACTTGGCCCAGCTAAACCAAGGCTATTGGGGACTGACAGTGGGTTCAACCCACTGGATCTCCCCAGTGGACTTAACACAGGGCTTGGAAGGCAAAGGAATCGCTCAGGTGACTCCAATGCTTCCCATGGCTCTAGAGGCTCTCAAGGTCACTCCAGGAGAAGGATGACCACCCCTCAGAGGAGGGAACATGAGGCCAAGATGCAAGAGGCTCAGCTGAGGATCAGGAAGCAGGAGCTAGAAGTAGCCCTGATGGAAGAGAAACTTAGCAAGGCTAGACAGCATAAAGAGAGTGGGTCTATACCCACTGGTGGCAGCATTGTCCCTAAGGACAAAGATAGGGTTTTCGACAATAGAAACCTGTCTAAGGTTGTGCCCCCCTACAAAAGTGGGGATGACATCCACAAGTGGATAACTGCTCTTGAGAGAGCCTGCAAAGTACAGCAGGTTCCTGAAGATCAGTGGGCAGCAATCCTCTGGCTCTCCTTTGAAGGAAGAGGCAGAGACAGACTCCTCACTGTTAGAGAAGAGGATGTCAGAAACTACAGAGTCCTGAAAAGTGTTCTAGTTGATGGGTTAGGCTTAACCACTGAGCAGTACAGGTTAATGTTCAGAGACACCCAAAAGACACAGACTCAGGACTGGTCTGAATACATTGAATGTGCCACTAAGGCTTTGGAGGGTTGGTTGCTGGGAAGTAAGGTATCTGATTTTACAGGATTGTATAATTTGATGATGAGAGAACAGATTTTAAATAACTGTCAAAACCAGCAACTGCATCAACACTTGGTTGACTCTGATCTGACCTCTCCCCAAGAATTGGGAAAGAAGGCAGACAAATGGGTCAGAACCAGGGTTAAGCAAAAGAACCAGAACCAGGGCCAAGGGGGTGATCAGAAGAAAACAGACCAAAAGGGTGGAGATCAGAAACCTAAAGACCAGAAGTCTTCAACAGGGCCCCAAACTACTGCTAAGGAGGGTGGGTCCCAACAGTCCAAGAAGAAGAAAGAAGGTCAGAAGAAACCCTGGTGCAATCATTGTAAAAATACAACTCACTGGACTAGTGATTGCAAAAAGGGTGGAGCCCCCAACACTGTTGCCCCTAAGGCACCTGCTCCCAGTACTACTGTTAGCAGTGTTGGTCCCCAGACAAAGGGTGTAGTGGGAATCACTATGGGAACTGAAGGAGATTCTGACTTAGACAGAACCCTTACACAGGCAGTCTTGATCTGTGATGGGGACATTGATTTGTCCCTGACTGTGAGCCCCAGTAACCTGGGCAAGTACAGACAGACTCCTTTAATTAATGACAAAGTGGCTCAAGCCTACAGGGACACATGTGCCAGTGTCACTATGGTGACACCAGGCTTTGTGGACCCTGGACAGTACATACCAGGTGAGAACTACCTGGTGACCAATGCCAGCAATGCCACTACTTCACATAGTGTGGCAGTTGTTAACTTCTCATGGGGAGGGGTAACTGGCCTCAAAAGGGTTGTGGTTAGTGCAGACCTCCCAGTAGAATGTTTGTTGGGCAATGACCTAGAGAGTTCTCTATGGTCAGAAGTGGAGTACAGGACTCATGCAGAGATGTTAGGTATATCATCACATGTCCTTGCTGTGACCAGGTCACAGGCCAAAAAGTGCCTCACTGAACCACAGGTCTTGGATCCTGGAACAATGGACCAAGCACCTACCAAGAAGAAGAACAGGAGGGTCAAGGCTGTGCCTTCCCCCCTGCCTCAGAGTGATGATCAGCCTTCCCAGGAAGCTGATCTAGAGGACCCTGAAGGAACTGTCCCTGAAGAGCTTGAACCTGATCAGGTTGAGTTTCTGGGGACAGGGGGACCTTCAAGGGCTGACTTGAGGCAGGCTCAGTTATCCTGTCCCTCTCTTGAACCCCTCAGACAGCTGGCTGCTGCTGAGGCTGCTGGGAATGCTCAAGGTACCCATAAAGTGTATTGGGATGAAGGGCTCCTTTATTCAGAGGCTAGAGACCCCAAGCCTGGTGCAACCAGGAGGTTGGTCATACCTCTGCAATTTAGGGGCTTCCTTCTTACCTTGGCCCATGACATTCCTTTAGCAGGACACCTAGGCCAGAATAAGACCTGGGACAGACTTGTCCCTCACTTTCACTGGCCTCATATGAATGAAGATACAAAGGAGTTTTGTCGCTCCTGTGTTACCTGCCAAGCCAGTGGCAAATCAGGTGGCACAACAAAGGCCCCCCTAATACCACTACCTGTGGTGGGGGTCCCCTTTGAAAGAGTGGGAATAGACATAGTGGGTCCCATGGATCCTCCCACTGCATCTGGGCACAGATTTATACTGGTGGTAGTGGATCATGCCACCAGGTATCCAGAGGCAATTCCCCTTAGGACCACTACAGCACCTGTTGTGGCCAGGGCCCTGCTGGGAGTATTCTCCAGAGTGGGGTTTCCTAAGGAGGTAGTATCTGACAGAGGTACCAACTTTATGTCAGGATACTTGACAGCTATGTGGAAGGAATGTGGTGTCAACTACAAGTTCACCACCCCTTATCACCCACAATGCAATGGGCTTGTTGAGAGATTCAACAAGACCCTAAAGGGTATGATCAAAGGATTACCTGAAAAGCTCAGGCGAAGATGGGATATCCTTCTACCCTGCCTTCTGTTTGCTTACAGAGAGGTCCCACAAAAAGGAGTTGGCTACAGCCCCTTTGAATTGTTGTTTGGGCACCCTGTGAGAGGCCCACTGTGTTTGGTGAAGGAAGGATGGGAGTTACCTCTCAAAAAGCCTAAGCTAGACATAGTGGACTATGTACTTGGTCTCCGCTCCAGGATGGCTGAGTATATGGAGAAGGCATCTAAAAACCTTGAGGCAAGCCAGGCCTTACAGAAAGCTTGGCATGACCAAAAGGCTGTCTTGGTTGAGTATCAGCCAGGACAGAAGGTATGGGTGTTGGAGCCGGTGGCCCCAGCAGCACTCCAAGACAAATGGTCTGGACCCCATACAATCCTGGAAAAGAAGGGAGAGGTCACCTACTTGGTCGACCTAGGAACTCCCAGGAGTCCCCACAGGGTACTCCATGTTAACAGGCTTAAAGCATATGTTGACAGGGCAGACATGGGCTTGCTCATGGCTACAGATGAGGGACAGGAGGAAGAGAGTGACCCTCTCCCAGACCTGTTGTCTCAGAACCCTGAAGATGGCTCAGTTGAAGGAGTGACCCTTGGAGGCAACCTCACTGCCCATCAGCAGACTGAATGTAGACAGGTTCTACAATCATTTTCACATATGTTTTCCTTGATACCTAGTCAAACTGACTGGTGTACCCATGTTGTGGACACTGGTGACAGTCTGCCTGTAAAGAACAAACTTTACAGACAACCTGACCACGTCAGGGACTGTATAAAGGCTGAGGTACATAAAATGCTGGAATTAGGTGTCATTGAACCCTCAGAGAGCCCCTGGGCTAGCCCAGTGGTTCTGGTCCCCAAACCTCACACCAAAGATGGCAAGAGAGAGATGAGGTTCTGTGTGGATTACAGAGGACTCAATGCTGTCACCAGGACAGATGCACACCCTATTCCAAGGGCAGATGAGCTCATAGACAAACTAGCTTCTGCAAAGTTTTTGAGCACATTTGACTTGACAGCTGGCTATTGGCAAATCAGGTTAGCTGAGGAGTCTAAGGCCAAAACAGCATTCTCAACCCCAGGTGGGCATTATCAGTTTGTGGTGATGCCCTTTGGTCTGAAGAATGCACCTGCCACCTTCCAAAGGCTGGTGAACCAAGTCCTTACTGGGTTGGATGACTTTTGCGCAGCATATCTTGATGACATTGCTGTCTTTAGTTCCACCTGGGAGGATCACCTGATCCACCTGAAGAAGGCTCTTGAGGCTCTGCAAAGGGCAGGCCTCACTATCAAGGCTACTAAGTGCCAGATAGGGCAGAGTAAGGTTGTGTATTTGGGCCACCTTGTAGGTGGGGGCCAAGTTCAACCACTGGAGAGTAAGATACAGTCCATCAAGGATTGGTCCCCTCCAACCACCCAGACTCAAGTTCGAGCTTTCTTGGGCTTGACTGGGTATTACAGGAAGTTTGTTAAGAACTATGGGTCCATTGTGACTCCTCTTAATGATCTGACATCCAAGAAGATGCCCAAAAAGGTTCAGTGGACAGTAAGCTGTCAAAAGGCATTTGATGACCTGAAGGAGGCCATGTGCTCTGCACCTATCCTGAAAAGTCCTGACTACTCCAAAGAGTTTATTGTCCAAACAGATGCTTCTGAGTTGGGTGTGGGAGCTGTGCTGTCACAACTTAATGTAGATGGTCAAGACCAACCCATTGCTTTTATTAGCAGAAGGTTGACCCCCAGAGAGAAGAATTGGTCAGCTATTGAGAGGGAGGCCTTTGCTGTGGTGTGGGCCCTGAAGAAGCTGAGGCCATACTTGTTTGGCACTCACTTCAAGATTCAGACCGACCATAAGCCCCTCTTGTGGCTAAATCAGATGAAGGGTGAAAACCCCAAACTGCTTAGGTGGTCCATTTCCCTACAGGGGATGGACTTTACAGTGGAGCACCGGCCAGGTACTGACCATGGGAATGCAGATGGTCTCTCCAGGTACTTCCACTTAGGACATGAAGACGAGACTGGTCAAGGCTAGGTTAATGTCCCAGCGTTTGGGGGGGGGTTGTGTAGGAGAGTAGGGTCTGCTATCCTATGGTCACCCCAAATTTTTGCTTTTTGCTTCACTGGTTTTTGACATATTGAGGCTGTGGGCCTGCCAATCAGACCCCCAGCCTGCTGTTCTCTCTACTAAATTAAAACTATGCACCCTAGGTGCATAACCAATTGGAAGTGGATCACCCTGTCAGCCCCTGTACCAGTATACACTAGGTACCCAGGGCATTGGTGTACCCAAGGCCTGCCAGGGGCTGCAGCATGTATTATGCCACCCCAGGCTTGGCCTAACAATCTGACACAACTGGCTGATCACTCAGCTGGGGTAAGTTGGTGTAATCACCTCTTACTTAGGTGTAGTATACCTATACCTAACCTTAAATGGGACACCTGGTAACCTATAAGTCACTCCTATGGCAGGCCTTAACAATCCTGAAGGCAGAGTGCTTGGTTCCATGTGAGATGGTGCTCTGGCATGAGCTGAGCCTGTCTGCAGTGGTCGGAACAACTTCCTTCTACTGTTTCCAGATATCGTCATACCATATACTCTTAAGTGCATTATGAACCTCGCGGTTAAATGCTATCTTTGGTTTGGCTTTATCAAAACATGTCGAGTAAGGTGTCATACGAATTGGAATACTAACCCCTCGCCAATTCTGGCGACGGGGTTAGCATTCCACCCTTCTAGAGGGACACGACATGTACAGTACCTGAAACCCGGGTAAAATCAGACATAGCCTCAGCTCCACAAAATGGATGCTGCCACCACAGACACAAGTCTGCCCTCCTGCTGCTGGGAGTCCTTCCAGCTTGGGAGGTGTGGACAAAGGGTTTCCTGCCAGGGGAGGTGCGTGCACCACCCCAGACAGGATTTTGTGTATTGGTCAGGTAGGGCTTGAAAGAAACCAGACATGCCTGTGGCTCACAAGGAGCCTCGGGGCATATGCCAGTTCAAACCGGTCCTGGGGCACACCAGTCCCGGGCCTGGGGCGAGCTGGACAAAGGATTGGGGGTGTAACCACCCCCCTTCCTGGTCCCACCCATAGGGAGGGACCTAGCAGGTAGTCCGGCCCCTAGAATCCGCTTAAAGGTAGGAGCTGTGTCCTAAGACTTCAGACATCCTGGAATCAACTTGAAACTAAGAAGAAGACGGGAACTTCGACATTCTGCTGCACAGAAGACTGAAGAAAATCTCCCCTGTGGTCAGGGAGTGACCACCTTGCTAACGCAAGCACCATCCAGCGAATCACCGTCTGCTTTGCCGCCGCCTCCCGCCGGAGCCCGAGCCCAGAGACTGACAAGACCTGGACCTCCAGACCTCTCACCGCCCGATCCACAGTCCCTGAAAAGAGGAGACCCGTGGAGGCACCGAGACACGTGGAGCCAGCCATCTTGGAACGACTACGACAAGCTGACCAGTGCAACAACCGAGGCTCCCTCCAAGTTGTGCTTTGGGTCCTGAGAAGCCCAACCCTCGAGCAGCATCTGCACCAAAGGTGAGCCCTCCAGCATCTCCACGATCTGCGTGGGGCCCTTCTGCATTTTGCCACTCGACGCGCCTAACCGGTTGCTGGCCCGCTGGCTAGTGGCCATCTTGGCGACGAAATCTACAACAAACACCACTGGTCTGGTTGCTCCAGACTGGCCCTTGCTCCCCTCCAAAGGAGCAATCCCTCTGACCTTGCTGGTCAGAACCAACAGCTGATTTCCGAATCCTCCTGCAATTGCTTTTGCCAAGGCTTGTTTGCTTCGATCAAGTCGCCGACACCGCCGACAGCGAGAGCCTGCGTGGGACAGCTCGTGAGCCGACTCCTGGACGTCGTCGACCTTCAGGGACCACGTGGCTGCGGAGACAAGCTACCCCTCATCACCTGTTTGCACCCGACATCGCCTGGTACCCACCTGGTGCCACGCTGGTCACTGGCTAGTGACTGTGAACACTGTCCCCTCTGCTTACAGGTCTTCAACATCTCCGATCCACTCTTGGATCCACTGCATCTCTTCCCGACCGACCGCCTGCAGCATCTTTGTCCCAGGCTCAACGGAACAGATAGAAGAAACCCGACGCACTTTGAGGCCTATGCACCCGCTTCCTGTGGGTGAGGTAAAGCTGGTACTCCGGTGCCCATGTGTAGTAATACATCTCTAGTGCCTGTGTTCCAAATCTTAAGTTCCTAGGTCATCCGGAAGATTCCTTTTGCAGTAACTTTGTACTTTTTACGCACCCATTGAAACCTATGGGAGCCCGCGTGTGACTATTTGCTCTGCACACGCCACCCGTGGACCTCCTGGTCACTAACTGACGTTAGCTCCTTGTAGGCCCAGCGATTCTAGAGGCCCTAGGCCTTTTCCCTTTTCTGTTCGTGGTACTTATACCACTATTTTAGTATATGGTTCGAGTGGCCACCAGGGCCTATCCATATAAAGTGCAACTTCTGTGTATTCTGTGATAATCTTGTTTGACGATTTGTGCTCCTGTGCTCATAAAGAGACTAGGGGTTACTTTGAGAAATAAATACATATATATTTTGAATATATATCTGTGTGGTGTCCTTTCATTGGTATAAAAGGGGGTTACTATTGGTAAAACAGCTTGCTTAACACGCATCACGAGTTTAGCCTCAAAGACTGCTTAGCCTACGCTACCACTAGGGCAGCTAGTCCGAAAAGGTTGACTTACAACCACACCATAAGGGTTGCTTGGCATGGTACAAGGTGATCACTTTAACTAGTGAGCATCATATACCAGGCCAACTTCTCACAGACGGGCTTTGAAAGGCACAGCTGACGTGTAGTCAGTCACCTCCGATGCCTGGCTAGGAGGCTCCGGTATGTCTCAGCCCCTCCCCGGCAATCATCGGCCGCAGGCCTGCTGGTACAGCTGTCGGACCTTCACCTGCACACAGCCGAGGTCACTGGGCGGCGTGACGTGTTCTCATTCCACCCTCGCCTTACATACGGCGATGCGGGGCTCCTTTTCATGGAGTTCTGGCCGAGGAAGGGATTCCTTTTTCGTGACATTAAACACACAGATTTTTCTGATCCCATCTATTTGTGGTTTTTTTCTATTCTCTTAGCAAAATGGTTTATTAAACCTAGAGCCCAGTATAAAGAGTTTTAGCACAGATCTTTATTATACGTTGGTGACTTGCATGTTGGAGGCAGGTGAGCGGCTGCCATGTGAGATGTGCCCGACAGTAGCGAAGGGGCTTCTGGGCACCTGCTCCGGTGTGAGCAAATTGGACGTGCAGGAAGGGCTTCGGCTGGTAGGGGCGTCGACCTGCCACTAAAAAAGGGGATGTGTGTGTTAATCCTTTTTGTAAGATTCCGTGAGGCAGTCCTGCAAACTCTGAAAGACCAAGCTTAACAGAATGTCTGACATTGCCCTTCTAATGCAGAACTCTGTGGCTGCAGTACCCACAAGGACCACTTTTATGTGCCTCTCCTTCGGGGTTTGAGTTGAAGTACTTCCCTTATTCTGAGCACTCCTAACCCCTCCTCATCACAGTGGTGAATACAGAACACGACTATCTCCAGTCTTGAAACTTCCGACCACACGCAGCCTGCCAGGCCAGCATTACCCTGCCTTCCTGTCAGGGCTCTGTGTGGGGGTGGCTCTGTGTGGGAGTGGCTGTGTGTGTGTGTGGGGGTGGCTGTGTGTGGGGGTGGCTGCGTGTGTGTGTGGGGGTGGCTCTGTGTGTGTGTGTGTGGGTGGCTGTGTGTGTGTGGGAGGGTCTGTGTGTGTGGGTGGCTCTGTGTGTGTGGCTCTGTGTGTGTGGGTGGCTTTTTTGGTAGGTGGCTCTATGCGTGGTGGGTCTGTCTGTGTGTGGGTAACTCTGTGTGTGTGTGTGTAGGTGGCTCTGTGGGTGGCTCTATGGGTGGCTCTATTTGTGTGTGGGTTGCTCTATGTGAGTGGCTCTGTGTGGGTGGCTCTGTGTGGGTGGGTGGCTTTGGGTGTGTGGCTCTGTGTGTGGGTGCAAATGCAATAGGTCTCGCATTTGAGAGTGATTAAGCTATTGACATTGTAAATAACAATGCCGTTTCTTTAAATGTTTTAAAAACAAAAACATAAACAAAAATAATGTCATGTGCAATGCCAATAGCTTTAACTTTAACAATGCCGAGACCATTGCATTGTAAATGCTTTTTAGTACATTTCTTTAGAAAAAAAAAAAAAAAAACATTTCTAACATGGCTCACCGCTATGGTAGAATGGTCAATTTAAAACTGAGTGGCATGCATCGCAACACGTGTCACAACTCACAGCATGCGCTTGCGTGTCACAACCCAGGGGTGCGCATGCATCATGACGTTTGCCTGCACATTAGTATCAATCTTGTCAAGACAGATCCATGCGCGTGCATGTGTCTTGAAGCAAGAAACTGAGAAAAGGCATTAGCAAAGCTAATAGTTCCGCCTTTTAGCCGGGATCTATTTGATTTGTCAATGCCTGTTGACATATGAAGTTAATAAATACACAGCAAAACCAAAAGAAATGATGGACGGAGTGTTGAACATTGCAAGCACTCACCCCCAGTCAACTGATCTGGGTTTAATCCATCACCGTTCTTTAGCCCACTCTGCCACCCCAGTTCAGACATGGCCATATGCAAATCAGTCTGACCCTGTGCCTCATGGGAACAGTCCAGCCCGAACTGCCAAGCCACGTCTTCCCTGGACCGTAAACAAGCTTCCTAGGACCGGTTTCTGGCATTTCAGCCGTCTTCAGCCAGGCTTGCTTGAATCCAGTGGCAAAGTGAGCAAGGGACTCACATCTGAGCATACCTTGCCAATTTATGGCGAACAAAGCAAAACCAAAGGAAATGATGGACGGAGTGTTGAACATTGCAAGCACTCACCCCCAGTTTCCGGTCCAGGGAAGACATGGCTTGGCAGTTCGGGCTGGACTGTTCCCATGAGGCACAGGGTCAGACTGATTTGCATATGGCCATGTCTGAACTGGGGTGGCAGAGTGGGCTAAAGAACGGTGATGGATTAAACCCAGATAAGTTGACTGGGGGTAAGTGCTTGCAATGTTCAACACTCCGTCCATCATTTCCTTTGGTTTTTGCGTTAATAAATACACGCCACAAGTAACTGGAATAAATGTTTCCATGTACATACAGATACCCTGAGGAGAAGTTTGGTAGTTGGCATAGTATAAAGATTATTGTTATAGCCTTGGAGCTGTACGTTAGATTCTACGCGTCCACACAATCCTAAAATGTTACTAAATGCACCCTCGCTGGTTTGTTTATGCTTAAACCAAATGAAATGCGCAGGTGGATATAAACTGAAACGCTCATAATTTAATGTTGTGAAGAAGTAAACACATGCACAAAATTCCAGTTATACATCAATAAACAGACTGCTTTTCTAGTGAATGAAATGGAATGGGCAACATATTATTCTGAGCAGGTTGTGTGTTATCAGCGTTAGACTAAAATACAGCAGGAACTCTATTGGTGACAATTGGAGAAAGTTTAAAAGGTTTTCCGACAGAATGTTTCCAGCAGAGAATAATAAACATCGAGCAGACTGGTTGTACATTTACTGTGTATATACAGTGTGGACCCTTACAAACGTTTATTTACAGTGTGGCCAAAAAATAACACCAAAGGATAAATCTATGCTTGGGATAACCTGGTAGCGAAGATAAAACACAACTTTACCCACAGGATAAAGGCTCAGGGCGACTCTTTCCCTGAAGGCAAAGAGAGAGTGATTGCCCCATTCTGAGCTGTACACAGACTAAGGCATCACAGTAAAATTGGAGGGGAAAGCGCCTCATGTTAGGGGTAGAGGAAAGCGCTGAAAAATGATAACTGATTTGTAAAGAAGGGCTTTGAAATACAACAGGTCTGCCTTTGAAAGTCTACCATGTCAATGAATTGAAGGAGCTTTGGTTGATACCAGGTGTTCCAAAGTGAATATACACAATTTTGATATATTTAGGTCTGGTTGATTCTTGCGTTGTAAAGGTTTTTTCCATAAATGCAATAATTCCCCACTATGAATGATAATGCAAAGCATAAAAAAGGATCTCATTTAGGGATGTATGACATTACAACGCGGGTTTTTACCACGCGTGCAGTTACATCGCATGCGTTACAACGCATGCGATGTTATAACGCTATGCCATTCCAACGCAAGTCTTTACATCGACTTGCGCTAGATGGCGTGCTAACATTAAAAAAGTGTAATTTACTATTCCAACTCCAGTCCACTTAACAGTAGGGAAGGTGTTGGGATAGTAAACTACACTATTTGTAATGTTAGCACGCCATCTAGCGCAAGTCGATGTACAGACTTGCGTTGTAATGGCATAGCGTTGTAACATCGCATGCGTTGTAACGCATGCGATGTAACTGCACTGCGTGGTAAAAAACGCGTTGTAATAGCTGTTCCCCCTCATTTAGAGTTCGGAATGAATTGAAAATCCCACAATTTCTGTGGAAAACTATAAATACAGAGCAGAATCCACCAGCAAAATTTCCTCCACCACAGGGAATATGTTTGGTGGGAATTCAGCTGGTAAATTCTACTTCCTATTAAGAGTTTCCTCCAGAAACTGGAAGGATTTCAAGTCCCCTACAAATTGTATATAAGGCCCCTAAACGGTTTTGCTCGTAAACAGCTGATTTGCTGTTCTCACCATGGACGTGGCAAACAATACACATGGCTTTTACAGTGGGGGGGGGCGGGTATTTTTAGGTCCAACCTGTACATGTGCTACCAAAGATCCTAGATATTTAATTTAAAGCGATGACTAAGGTCATCATTTGCACTCCCTGCACTCTTCTGATGAAACCACTCAAGGTCCCCCATTAAGACCGCATTCAGATAATATATAGTGCTTCTTGCTAACATGGATTGACGTTGAATGTGTATTAGTACGGGTTGCATGAGAACGTTACTGTAGTCCGGGCATGCAGCACTCAAACGGGAATTAGGGAAAGGCCTTCTCTATTTAAAGATGATGAGCCCATCTCTCTCAGGGGCATAGTTGAAAAAGTCCCCCTTGCTCATAGCAGTAATTGAAATGAAATTGCCACAGAAAAGTGGTGGGGTGTCAGGTAAGACAACAATACCCCAGGATGTAAGATACTGGCTGCTAGATGTCCAGAAATGGCCTTCACACCACTCAAAACCCTCTGAAAAAACACTACGAATTTTCAGTGTATTAAGATAGAGAATCAATGCTGGATTGTGTAATTTGTTTGAGAAACACGGAAAGTATTCAGACAATTGCAGCTCGAGGCGGCTATGCATTTTGTAATTAAAGAGAGCTCTCCAATTGACGCACGGTTCAAACTAGATGCCCTGAGGAGAGCATTACTATAATGAGGTCAATGCAGACAGAGAGAAGCGATTGAAATCATCCTAACTGGCTTTTCACTCACGCCTAGGATGCTTTTTGATGTCCATATTCTAGGCATAACTCCAACCTGCGACAAAATTGACCCCTTTTGGTGCAGTCACCTCATAGAGACTGGGATACAAGAGATGGGAACGCTGTTTTTAGTTTCTCCATCACTGTTTCTGCTAGCATATCTTTAGAAGCGCCGAACAATTTTATCAGGTCGAAAAACACATCATTACATTCTTGATTTTATAGTCCATCAACTCTGTATGCTTGCTTGAATCAAACGGGTGCAAATCAACTACACACATTAATTATGTGCCTATAAATGCAGACAACCCGTTCAAATTAAGGAGTAAAAAAGGCAAATGGGGACTGTTCATGCATGATCTAACGCATTTATTTATGCTGAAACGAAGAGAGGAAAATAGTTTTCTGAACGGTTAGGAAAACCTTACATCTTGACTACACAATATGTAGAGATTCAGACTACCAACTTCTGACTACAATATTTCATTCATTTTCAAACATTTGGCGTGCCACCACCCACTATGTAAGAATATATATTTTAATCAAGCATGGGAAAAGAATTAAAAATACAAAGGGTATAATGGCTTTTTTCGCATTTCGTGCACAATAGGGATGCAGGCTGATAAAAGAAGGTCTTTGTATCTTGCATCTGACACTAAAACTTTGTAATTGGTAATAATTTGCCCCACATACCTTGAGGATGCAACATAGCCACCTAAAGGCAGCTTCCTCGGCCAAACTCGTCTACTGAGAGGTGTGCTCATTTCAACACTAGCCTCCCTTCATACAAGCCAAAAACGCTCCTTATTACAGAACCCTCACTAGGGAGCCCCCAGGGCAAAGTTTTTGTTCCTTGTGTCTGTCCTTGCAGGGAACTCTGCTATGCCCAGCTACGGCCGAAGTTTTTTCGAGGTAAGTCCCATGATATGGCTCCACATATTAAGTAAATTATGGAAGGGGCCTGCAATGGAGGATGGAGGAAGAGCATCGTTTTGCCACTAACGGGGCTGGCCTTTGGTCCAACTTCCCTCAAAGCGGCATAGTAACTGGCAAGCATACAAACCTAAGTCCTCGCACTCCTATTCTTTACCTATCCCGAGTCACTTCTTGCATTTGACAAAAAGATCTTTGTGACATCCGAAAGCCGATGAAGGCTTGGCTGATGGTTATCAGCTGTACAAATCACGTAACCTTTAGCTTTGATCATCATGCTTTTTTCCAGTTGGCACAATTTCATATTTAAAAATGCCCTGGCTGGCTTCGAACCAGTGGATTGATTCAATGCTCTAGAAGTGTAGGAACAATACCTTAACATGCAAAGCCATTAGAGCTGACGTGTGATGATGGAAGGTTGGCAGAGCACTCAGATTGCTGCTGCTACTTGACAACTGTCTTTGCGTCTCTGAAGGACATACTGCACATACGGGTGCTTGCACTTAAATCAGAAACTAAATTCCCCATGAGGCCACAGAACTCTCATGGAATTCTATCAATAGCAGTGGCTATCTTGAAAATATTGAGTATAAAGGGTGCGTGGTCCAGAGTGTCCTTGATGGAAATCAAGATACATTGCTGCTTTGCTGCAGCCAGGACCCAATTATCAACACGTTTTTTGAAGCCTTGGACACAGTCGTTTTTTTCTGAAAGTGTGAAAGAAAGTTGGAGCTGGACTCATATGTATTCCAAGAAATGTAAGTTGGTTTGCAAACAGACATGAGTTAAACTACTGTTTAGAGGTAAAAATATGTTGGAGGATAAACTCCACATTTGTTTTCAGTTTCGATTTCAACGCTGCTTGGGAGAGGTTAAGATCCTCAATATTTTCAGACAGTTGATATTTTTCTATGTAAAAATATTTGTATCTAAAGTAAGAGGCACATGCTAGAAGAGTGAATCGTTGGCGTAGCAACAATTTATAAAATTCTGATGAATGTTCATTTACGTTTGTGAAAACAACTCAAACGTATATGGAAAACCAGAGAGAATGGTAATCCAAAGAAAATGTAGTTATAGTACTTGTGAGGAGAGAGTTTATATTTTGCAACACCGAGTGTGTCAACAATATAGGTATTCCTTATATTTCAGTACAATGATAACCAGAGTTTTTCAATACTTTTGAGAACCAGGGGTTTAGAGATTTTCTGGAGACATATCAACTATATGGTGAATATTGGATGAGCATTCATAGATGCATGGTACTAAAGGTGGAGTTTTGTTTTAGATGAGGGATTGCGACCAGAGTAAATTACAACATTCAGCAAAGTAATGAGTCGCAGTGATGGTATCCAGTGTCTGATTTCTCTCTTCTCCCATTCCACTCCACCCTGGGCTGCTGCTACCCTTCATTTTCCTATAATGGATGGTTGGCTGTGGATACAGTGAAGTGTGGAACTATTCACTGCTTCCTTTGAATTTGAATTTCAGGTTAACGCTTTGACTGGATGTTTATGAAGATATTTTGCGAGTCAAGTTTGGTAAGGCATCTGGGAGTAAGTGTGAAAATCTAGATGCTCTTCTTAGGAGGGCTGTCAGAACAGGGACAGAATCACTACTTTTTGGCACTGGGGCTGTACCTTAAATTACACAGTTCAAGTATTAATTTGGCCCTGGTTATGAGTAGGGCAAATTTAAGTACAGAGATACCAGCTGGATGAAATGTATGATTACGGCAAGTATCTCAGCTTCCAAATCTGCCTATTTGAAGTTGGTCCTTATGTCGCGGTGAATAACAGAACATATCCAATTTTTCTGCACAGAATTTCCTATTCCATGGGGACCAGTGCTCTCATTTACCACCGCTCTGAGCAAGTGGTAAATGAGAATGAGCGGCCAGTGTGGACGTTTTTATGGTTGCAAAGGCAAGAGGAAGAAGTGGGAAATCCAGGTGTAGGAATAACAGGTCATTCATGATCAGAAGGAGCAGTATCCAACCCTGGTATACCAACACGCTGGCTCGTAATCTTGGCCTTACTAGGGTTGCTGTACGGTTAATGGAACAGTGAGGACACTCCCCAACAGGGCTGCCATTCTTTCAAACAGCCAGAACTACCATATCTCAGCAAAAGTTCTACAGGTTGTTGCACCTATTAGCATGGCTGTCAAATCAGAATTGTGACAGTATGAGCACTTCTTGGCAAGCTGGTACGCATTTAATGGGGCAGCACCAATACTTGCCAGCAGCATTGCTCTAAGTTCGATGGGACCGTTTCCACCAGTAATCTCATATTGTAAAGTTACAGTTTCAGAATATCTAAGGATGGCTACTATAATTTTAGGGGGTATTATCAACACCCTTCAGTAGTGAGGTTATAAAAGACTTCACAAAGGATGTTGCAAATGTAGTAGGGCAGTGTAAGACGTTCTCAGCATGAATTTCATAGTTTTAAGCTGACAGTGTAAGCAGGGATGATACATTCTTGATAGAACAGTACAATACATTCCCAGCAGGACAGATAATTCTTTAGTTCGGCAATACCAGAGTTTCAGAGAAGGGTTACTATACTTTTAACAGTGCAATAGTATTAGCTATTTGCAGTCTCAACAAATGAGCGTGTTGGTAGTGTGGACTTCTCTTTTACACCACTAAGCAAGGCCGATGAATAATGGTATAGTGTAGACAAAGCAGCATTAATGTACCTTTTGTAAGTAAGTTTCCCTCGAAGCCTAGGTAACATTAGTGTATACTTGCGTCGCCAACACTGAACAGGTACTGCACACAAGTCAACAGTGAAATCTTCTCTCATACGCAGGAAGCCACACATAGTAGGGCACCCACAGAACAAGTCAAAAAAATGTCAACCAAACGTAGTTCATCATGTCCTGTTCATTTATTTGCAGTTCTCTTGCACTTCAAGTTTTAGCTAAGCATTTAGATTAGCAGAACTAAATGTACAATACTGCACAGACAAAACAATGCTTCGATTAAATAACATGCCTGGCATGCGGCACCTTGAACTCCCTGTAGCGTCTGCAAGCACCGACAACAGTTTATTTATTTATGATTTTATACAGTGTGGACCAGACCTTTTAGGGTGATAACGGTTGCTACATAATAAAAATGGTTACAACAAATGAAACAAGATGCACACTTACCTGAAAACCTAATTTTCATGGAGTACTTAACGAATAAGAGCAGTGGAATAGATTTGAGAAGAAGTAGATAATGTGTGGTTGCGGGAATTAGAATAGGTTTATGAAGAGGTGAAGAAGAGAATACAACAGGAGTAAACCACAAAACGAATTATCTGGAAGAACAAGGAGAGGGTTGCACACTGAGCAGGGCTAGAGCCTGGCACACGCCCCTTGGATGAAGAGCAGGGAGGGATCTGTGGCATAAATGCTGTAGGAAGACAGATAACAGCTAAATCTGGTAAGACGTAAGGAAACACTTACAAGCAGTTGAGTATAAAAGTGCGGGTGGAACAGTAAACTCTGTAACTACATTTTGATGGCACTGTGCTAGAGATTTGTTCTGACAGCGTATGGGATAGAGCTGCATACACTGGTTGCACATCCCTAATAATATTGCAAGAGGGTTTTCTTTTTGCAAGTAGGGAACTCATGCATGTGGGTGTGACAGCTCCTTAGTTGTCACTGGCTGCCAGAGATGGCCAGTTTATAGGTAATTCAGCGTCCCATCAGGAATGGCTTTGTGGCTGACACAAGCCAGCTTCAGTGTCAACTGGCCTCAATTGGGAGTCACGTTAGCGACATGAAGATTAGGGTGATATGACTTGAACTTTCTATAGCCAGGAACCAATGTGACAGCCAGGTGCACGGCTGCTTATGGGTAGAAGGATGAATCTTTGGGATTCCATTGAGGAGAGCATTCCAATAGTCTATTCTTGATTAAACTAGTATTTGGACTACGGTTTGAGTTCTTCCTCTGGAAAAAAGGGTTTAATTCCTCTGAATAGACTGATTTATAACTGTGCCCAATTCAGTGCTTAATTTGAGCCGTTGTTTGCCCTCATTTTTGAGGCCCGGTAGTAATTTTTCCTCATCAGATATTTCCCAAGAGACGGGAAAAAAGGAGGAAGAGAAAGACAGGAAAAAACTCATCAAGGGAGAAAGTGGAAACCTGCAAGAGTGAAATAAAGGTGCAGGCATGTGTGGCAGTGAATGCAAGAGGCCTAAAGTGAATTCAGGACTAAGCAGCCTTGGTGTTTGATGCATCAACATTTAATAGCGCAGGCCAGGCTTCAGGAGGAATTCTGATTTTTTTATGAGTTTAATTTGAAATAGAGGAATGTCACCCAGGGCTGAATTAGTCGTAGATTCTGAGTCATGTGCCTAATGTCCTCTGAGGAATAGATTTTCATATGGAGCGGAGTGTCATCAGCATAGAACTGCTAAGAAACATTTTATGTTTTAAGAAGAGATTCAAGAGGACTCATGTGTATGTTAAAGTGAGCTGAAGACAGACTGGAGCCGTGTGATACTCCCTGTAGAAGGAGGAGGTAGTCTGATTTTGGTGAGCTGACTTTCTTTGTCCAGGTAAGGTGTGAACCAATTTAACAGCACGTCTTTCATTCCAATTCAATGGAGAAGTTTTAAAAGAGCATGATGGGTAATTGTGTCAAAAGCCCAGTTCACACAGCCTAGGCCTTGCCTAACCAAGCAGAACACAGAATCACATCATACCAGCAACAGACTTTGACCAGCTCACTGTACATGGGCAACCATTCAAACCACTTCAGTAGAAAGGCGTTTGCAGTGGCATATGAACTAACACTAGACCAACCCAGAAAGCCTTATTGGAACTAATTGATGAATGATAACACGTTCTAAACTGGCTGAGTAATCCAAGTCAGCTTCTAAACACTTCTATTGCCAATAACGAAATCCCGACAATAGTAGCAGTATCGTTCTTTAACCTACAATATAATGCTAGTAATGTACTAAGCAATGCGAACTTCATGAACTAAGCGACCTAATCACACATAAAATTCACCTAATTGACAAACACATGGCATGCCACCCAATTCACTCCTAGCAATGACATAACATAATGAGCCATCCATCAACACACTAGATATCCTTTAGCCAGTTCCATACCTGCAGAACATCACAGGCCCCCCAAATAACCTCCTTGCTATACACCATGGTGGTCTTCACTACAACTCTTACATTTTACAACAAGGTTCCACCCTCAGGACTCTCCCTAAGTACCCAAATGTGGCTCAGTTTGTAGACGGGCAATTCAAACTGGATAACCTATCCATTTAACTACTCATTCATTGTTCTTATGGAGGTCCTAGGGTGAAAACAATGCCCAACTCTCCAACATTGTTCTAGATTTCAAAGCCCCCTGAGCCCTAAGTATACTTGACTATGATACACCACTATGTGAAGTATAGGGACACCTTACATATGGTAAACAGTGGTATATAAAAGCAAATAAATAATTTAGCAAAATATATTTCCTGCCGCAATTATCTTAAACAGGAACACACAAACCAAAATGCCGTGAAAGACAGCAACACAAATCCTAGGCAAAGAAAGGGAAAGCAAGCTTTCCAATGTAGCGCAATTTAAGGAAATCATTGGTGGATGACAGACTTGCTTGCTCGTGATATGCAGGTCAGGATAACTCTTTGAAAATGTATTTTCTGTGTTTTTGCCTAAAATATCTGAAAGCAGACATGTGCTTTATACCTCTCTAATAGGGGACAATGTCAGCACAACGGACTCTACACTGAGTATCAGGCCGCCACAAGGATGCCGAGACACTGACACGCATACTGGGCGCAGAAATGCATCAGAAGCAAAACTATGCAGGCACCACAACGTCGGATGGAGAGAAAAAAAATTAAATGAGTTTTTTCCTAATGGAGGGGTCATTGTAATACTGAAATGCATTAGAAGAAAAGTTCAAATGACCACGTTTTGGATGTAAAATCGAATCGGATAAATGCAGAAACTTGTAAAACTTTAAATCAAGGAAACAAATTGGTAAATGGTACAACGAATATTGAGAGCTTTTTGGGACATATATACATGTGCATCTGTAATAGTGTGACTTCTTTCCCTTTATCTAGTAAGTGTCTGCTTAACATTCTAGAGGTGGAGCAAACCGAAGAGCAAGGGTAAATAAGTAAAGCATAACATATACCGTTGATACCTGATGAAGTGGAGAGGTACCTAAGGAACCACAAATATTAGCATGACAAAATAACCCACACATTTCTCCTTAGCCTTAAGAGCCCACGCAAACAAGAAAATTACAATTTAGGAAAAAAACTTAGAGCACCTGGTCCTATTACAAAATCAATGCACAACTATTGATTTGGTAGAATGCAAGTACCTGTTGGTTAATTAAAATGACTTCGGCAATGTTACTAAAAGTGTAAAACATTCTGTGTGAGTGCATTAGCAGGTTTGAACAAATGTGTGTAAGTTCCTGTAGTTGGTGTGTGGATGTAGTTTGAGTCATGTGCCTAATGTCCTCTGAGGAACACATTTCATATAACGCAGAGTGTCATCAGCATGGAATTCTAAGAAAGATTTGATGTTTTATGAAGAAATTAAAGAGGTTTCATGTGTATGTTAAAGTGAGTTGAAGACAGACTGGAGCTGTGTGGTACTCCCTGTAGAAGGAGGAGGGCTTATGTAGGAAGTCTGATTTTGGTGAGCTGACTTTCTTTGTCCAGGTAAGGTGTGAACCAGTTTAACAGCACGTCTTTCATTCCAATTCAATGGAGAAGTTTTAAAAGAGCATGATGGGTAATTGTGTCAAAAGCCCAGCTCACACAGCCTAGGACTTGCCAAACCAACCAGAACACAGAATCACATCATAACAGCAACAGACTTTGACCAGCTCACTGTACATGTGCACCTATTCAAACCACTGCAGTAGAAAAGCGTTTGCAGCGGCATATGAACTAACACTAGACCAACCCAGAAAGCCTTATTGGAACTAATTAATGAAAGTAGTTGGTGTTTGGATGTGGTTTGAACAAATGTGTGTATGTTCTTGTACTTGGTGCGTGGATGTGCATAAACATGTGAATTTGTAGACCTTTAGGTATAGATTCTCTGCTGGTGTTTTAGTCTACTTGTGAATGCACGCATTTTTGAGTATGGCTATGTGTGGTGTTGTGAAATTAACCGTCTGTAAGGGTCCAGTTGATTTTCGGGTTTGTAGATATGTGGCAATGTGCAAATCGAGTAGATAATTTCGCTGCAACACATACTTTAACTTATTCCCACACAAACCGTCAAACATACACCTCCAAAGTGTGGGTGTAGTGGTCTCTTTACTGGAGGGTTAGGACGTCTGTTGGAGGGGCTGTGTGTGTTCTGTTAGAGGGGCTGTGTGTGTTGTGGACAATACTTACAAGCTACTGTCCACACTCCCTATTCACTGGTTAATGTCACCCTTATGCACAGCCCTTCATGGTACTCTGCGGTACCTATCTCTGTTTTGCAAGACTTTTCTTTTCTGTTTAAACATTTCTTGTCCTCCCTTTTGTTACTTTTCAAACATGCCTTTTATTTGATTTAGTCATTAAAAACAAATGTATCGACTTTGTTTCATTTCATTGCCATCTATATATAAACATGTTTATTACATGGCCTTTACGCCCTTTTTGTCTCTTCTGTGTCCAGAATGCATACTTACTAGACAGGCAGACAGACAGACACAAACACATGACAGTGGCCCTTTTGTCACAAACGGAACTGCACTGCCATTTCTCCTGTAAACAAAATTATTTCTATCTTCACTCATTTCTCAAAGAAATGTAGGTTGATCCACATTGACAAAATTCACAAAAGCGTTCCCTACTTATACATCATGTTTTAAACAGACACCCTCTACTTCTTGGGGGTATTTCAGGATTATGCAATTAAAGTATAACGATTCTTCAGTACTAAATAACTACATAGAAAAATCTGTTGGCCTTAGTTGCCGTTTTGAATCAATCATATCCAAATTTGTTTTGGGTGGAACACTTCCTTTTTGCAGCCCATTCAAACTGTATTCTGGTAGTGTTTGATACACAGCATGTAGCCAAAAAATTAGCTAATCATTGGGGGCAGGAAAAGCCATCGACGCTGCATGCATGTGAGTCCGGTCTGGATTGGTGCATAAGAGCCAAAAAAGTAGTGTACCAAGCCCGAGGTTGTCCACGAAGTTTGAAAAAATATGGAGTCCATGGAGGAACGCCGAGGAACCAGATCTCTGAAAGACATCAGAGGAGAGAACCTGGGAAAGAGGGGAGTTATTTCAGGATATGTTATCACGAAGTACAAAATGTCACTGTATGTTTATGCATGTATAAACGGTGTACTATCTGGTCCTTAAGGGGTGAAAGACGGGGTTTTGAGACTGTGTCCAAGGTATCCAGACCAGTATGCCTCATACTCTTGTGATGATGAAGGGTGGCCACTCTACCACCTAATTGTTTAAACACTAATAATAAGAGTTATAAATTTTTTTAGCTCAAACAGCCAGACCAATAGTTTACACATTGACGTCTTTCGAAAATAGTTGCCGTGACCGAGATGCTGGAACGGATTACGGGTTCGGTTTAGAAGTGGTTGACGGTTCCACATCACTAGCACCATTAGCGCCGTTTGTGCCTTACTCATGCCAAACAGTTGTTGTTGGCGCTGCACAATACTTAAACTCTTCGTAGGAGGGAAAAGATCCTTGAAAAATCCTTTTTGTTTACTCTGGACCACACATAAGCTACCGGGGAGAAACAGCCCTGAAGAAGCCCGCCACGGGTGAAACGTGTTGGCTGTATTGGCTTTCTATCATAAATATCCAAAATAAAGGATCAATTATCTAAAGATTTCCTCTCGTCACATATGCATATGTTCAGCATTTGTGCTTATTACACTTCAACTGTTTGTTTAAGTTGCCTCTCAAAGCTTTTTGGTTTCATGTTTAATTAATTGTCTTTTTATGGTGGCAAACCATAATTTGAGGTGGGCAATTACAAAAGTTTTTTGTGCTGTTCAAAAAAACACCCTTGACTACACGGGACTGTGCAATAACTAGTTCCCTGGCCATCATTGTTTGCTACATTTAAATATTGGACAGGTGCGAGATATATACCCAGCTCATGCAGGTTAAAAATTACTTGCTGTGGAGACTTCGCTGTGTGGCACAGTTGGGGTTAGAAAAGGTCTAGGACCAAACTGCCTTATGTGTTTCCTTCCTTTCTAAATTAAGAGCCCTTCCTAGCCCCCACTTCTAGTGAACTCATCACCTTGATAGTACTGGCGATTAGTGAAGAACTGTTGTGATTGCACATTTGCGGCTCGAGTGCACCCCATACATTACTGACTTGGTTACTAGGCTGTACCTACTATGGGGCAGCATTGCTGCTACATCTTGCACTCAATTGCTCCATAGCACTCTTAAAAAGATCCCACAGACTCTTAAATCTGATCATTTGGGTAGCCATGCCACCCTTACACTTGCACCTCTGATGGTCCAAGGTGGACCCATATGCAATAAAAATTTGGTGGCTGGCAAGCTGTCTTTCAATCGGTGCATCTCAATTGCTCCTAATTGCTTAGGTGTCTTTTTATGAAACAGTATCTTGGATTAAGAGATACATTAACAACTCCTGAGCAGGCTACACACTGATTGTGTGTATAGATTGCTGTATCTTCCATAGAGTTGCACCTCTGAAATCCCAGGGTAGGCCCACTGGCTCTTACATAGGTAGTTAGGAGGTTGCGTCTCCCACAGTCTCAGTAATATTCATCACTACCTCTCACAACAATATAACTAAGCGAACTGAAGCATCTTACCTTAGCGCACTTGTTTGTCCTCATTCTCCATCTTCATACCTCCCACTCATCTCATTTGCTCACTCAACCATCCATCCATTTCTTACTTTCCCTCACCATGCTTCTGGCCAACAACCACCCTCCTTTCTCAAGGACCCAACCCACTGTCCATCTCACTCTTTGCTACTCTACTGTATCCTCCCAGTCCTTCCCTCTTTATATCCTCCCCACACTGTATTCTCTATAGCAGTCTCCATGTTTATCCACCTCCACGCCACAGAACAATTCCCACCCTACCATTCTGCGCATGTGACAGCCTTCCCCTCTTATTCCCAAACTCACTGTGACTCTAACCATCTTGTCATTCATCCATCTAGGCCAACATATCTCTCCACCCCAAATCTCATGCCTGACATAGAAGACCAAATCTCTCTCTTCCCAGTTCCACCTATCCTCACTCTCAGGAAAACCCTCTGTAAGCCCATATTTGTCATACCCTGCTCTTCTTTTCCTCCACAATTTCACTGTCCACCTTACTTACATGGAGACATTTCTGTTCTGTGAAATGTAACTGCAGTACTGCTTTCCTTCTTAGCCCAGTGGCAGGACACTTCGCTCGAAGCAGCCGGCACGCTTTATAAACATATTTAATTAATTCACCCATTACCCATCCCTTCCTCTAAACATAATATGTTGCGCATACTGAAAACCATATACATGAACAAAAAACACCTGAACATCCACAACCTAACCTCTGTCTTTAACCTGCCCCTCCCCTTGCTAATAGGGACTAGGTTAGAGAAGATGAAGCATGGGCACTCAATAACACCATCCCGTCTGGCTACAAAATCCTAAAAAGGAACAGACATTATAGAAAACTGGAGGTGAGAGGGGACACACTTTAGCTGGCTTTCACCTATTTTCTACTTGTTGTTCCTGCTGATCTACAAACAGCATCACCCCTTGCTGAAACCAGATTTCATTGTTGACGTTATCCTCAACCTCTCCTCATATGCATACGAGTGATGTCATCATCTGGTTCACCAAACCAATGTTATCCCAAATCACACCTCTCCTATCTAAACTTGAATATACACCAGCGGGTCGCCATCCCTACCCATTCAACCAGACACATTCTTGACACAATCTTTTCTTCTTGTGGATCCATTGCCTTAATAGAACACAAGCACCTTCCTTGAAGTGATCACCACTTACAGCTGAACCTTTCTTGCATGCAAACTACACAAATCCTCACCTAGACCGAAACCCTTCACTAACCATGGAAGAAACTCTACCTCTTGAGGCTTTTTTCGGACTCACTACCAACCCCTCCAAAGATGACGGTATAGCTGTTCTAAAACTGACTAATTGCCACTTTTGACACTTATTCCTCACAAAACTGGCGACTTTTAGGGAAATTAATAGAAGACCATCTGGTTTTTTAAAGACTTAAAGGCAGCAAAAGTAGACTAGAACCTTGGGACATCTCTGGGAGATAACTTACAAAAGGATTGACAACTTTGCTTTCAACACCATTCTACACTTTATAAGCCCATCACCAAGAAATGAAAGACTCCACAAAATGACACACATTTCTGAAGCAACATGACTGTTCCAGAAAACTCCACAAAGTAATTCCTGAACTCTGGAACACAGAATGCATCCCCCCACGCCGCCAACTTCACTCTGTAAAATCTTACCAATCATTTTTATATCTGAAGCCAAAACCCTAGACACGTTCCTGCAGATCAAGTTCCTCAAAATACACGTACTATAGCCTTAACCACTCAAAGCTCCAATTAGTACGTCGGTTTCCTTGCCTTCAACCCAATCACCACCAATCATCTAAAAAAAACAAGTGACGCAACTGGTTCCCTAATGAATACATGCCATTTGAAGTATCCAAGGATCTCTTCTCCAACACAGTGGTACTCATGTTCCAGATTAGCTTTGTCTACCTTACACACGTCTGCATCACCGACATATGTAAGTGTGTACCAGGTCCACAGCCACTTGACTGAAAGATAACTCCAGTGCTCAAGCATGACACTCAAGACTTAAAACATAACAAATTGTGTAGCCTCTCACTCTAATGCCCAAGACAGCAATATGATGACACACCAGTGGTGTGAAGTACTATGCAAATTGTACAATACATCTGTTGCCGAAGAAGCCAAGAACGCAGTCGGTAGTCGCCTAACTCGACATTGTAGACAGTGAGTTAGATTCAGTTTGAGATGTTCACAGTTGTCTCATGAAACAGGATGCTGGAAAAGTGGGCTTAAGAAAAATGGTCACTTTCAAGAAGTCGTGCCATTTCTACCTGCCTGTGATAGTGTGTTTGTTGCCCAAGCCCTGGAGATTGGAAGCTATGAATTACTAGTATTGTTTTCTTCTTTGAAATCCTGAAAGTTCTGAGTCTTGCAAACTCTATTGCATCCTTAACGCATTCCAACAGATACACAACCTTTGTCAGATTTAGGCTGCTGCTGCCGCCTCACATGAGCACTAGCGCTGGAAGACTAGGGTGGGGTAAGGGTCTGTCAGTATAGAACCAGTTGCCTTTGGATCAGAGCGTGCCGAGTCCTGCCTCTTAACAACAAGATGATGGACAATGTCTGAGACCCTGGTATTCCTCACCATCCACATACCACAGGTTCAAACTATTTTTGAAAAGTATGATTGGCATTCCCTAAGCTACCCCACTTTTCAAATGAAATTTGGGATCTAGAGATAAACGCACGGATTACTGAATAGGTGTGGCAAGGCCTGCCTGGTTCTACAGTCCTCCTGTGCAAATTTCAAAGAACCTACCAGCACTGGGTAGGGAACAGACTGACATTCACTTAGAGACATGTGAAATACACCAAATGTCACCTGCTACTAAAAGCAGAGCCATCCCACATTCAGTGCTGACAGCAAAGCAATATTACATCCGCTACAGAAGACACAAGAAACCCTCACCTTTGACAGAGCATCTGTTGCTCAGATGGCTGAGATATTGTAGACACCAAAGTAATTCCTCACCCATCTCACACAGTAGAGTTGCCTCTCCCCTGCCGCTCACTGGTCGTGGCCAGCAGAGATAGGAAAGAGGAAAGCAATGATTTGGTCAACTGAGTTAGCTCTGGATAAAGCATATGAGTTTTATTATGTCAGCCTGTTCTGTTAATTTGTCTAGATCAATCCATCTTTCCAGAGTAGCCTGGAACAAGAACTCTACACAGGTAGGGAAAAGGAGGCCTCTGGAATAGAGAACTTCAGAGTAGATACTTGTGGGATGAGGAAAACAAGGAGATACTAACAATTCAGCAACATTGGGCCTGGAAAACATCAGGAATAACACAGGGATAGTGTACCAAAGAACAAAAGAAACGGTGCATGATCAGTACAGACCTGTTAAAACTACAAGAGTGCAACAAGAACCGGGGCTGACATGTTTCCAATAAAACATAAATCAGTAACTATACACTTGAGAAGAGAATAACAAGATATAAAAATAATGCACTCAAAGAGCGACACACCACAACGTAGTTCATTCAGTAGGACACAAGAGCCACAGTCCCTAGACAATCTATGCCATAAATAAGACAAGCTAGGTTGAAGCCACCTAGACCCATACCCCCACTACAAACCACCATTGAGATAATAACTACATACACAATCCACTACACACCCACATTTACACTTGTTAGGTTAGAAGGTGGCATGGCCCCACCTCTCATTAAAGTACACCTCCATGAGGGTAACCCACCCTCTAAGCATAGACCCACACTAATGTTGTTCAGGAACAAAATCCCCTGGTAGAGAACCTCTGCTGGGTGGGTCATAACAAAGCATCAAGAAGCCAATAAACAGGCAAATTCTACCATATGTCAATAACCTGTATAAAAAAATTATGATCACAAGAACCCCACACCATAGCAAAAGCTTGAGTCTATATGAAAGTAGCAAGATTGCAAGCAGAACACTGTTTTAGGATTGTAATAAAGAACAGTGCAAAAAATATAAATTAGAATTCAGGGCTTGTTGGGGTTCAAGATGGCAATGAATTCTTGGAGTTTCCCATCAAGCAGCCAGTTCCTCTCTCTGTTAACACTTATCCAAGTGCTCTAGGTCCACGAAACTGAGTGTATAGTGGGGGAACTCAGAGGGAACTGCTTTGGAGTAGAGTGGGCTCTCGCCATCAATTAATAAGCTTGAGGCGGCCCCTGTTCTACTCTGGCCCTTTAAATTAGACGCATTTAAGAATGAATAAACTAGAAGTGGCTCTCTTGTTGAAGGCTCGGGAAACATGTAAGAGATGGGGCTCAGAACAAGGAGCACCAGGGATGCAGAACCCCACAATCACTATGGATGAGCCATGGTGGGACTCTTCCTTGGTAATGGGTATAGAACTCAAACTAGTGATTGTGCTGGCAACGGCGCAGTTTACTTCTTGGTCAGCTGCTGCAGCCTCAGTGTGTGGAGTCTGCTGGGCTGCTTGTTTCCACATACTTGCACTGTACATGTTGTGCGGAGGCATAGTGAAAGCAGAATGACAGATTACTCTTTTGTCACTGAGCTATAACTTGCAGTGAAACCAGCAACTGGTGTCCTATTAAGGGAGATGAAGTGGATGAGCTTTGTGAGACTGATGATTTCTGTTCTGAAGAAAAATAATCTTGCTCCTCTCTTTACAGGCACTACATATGGGCCTGAATGAATTAACTTGTGCAATTTAGGCTATTGTAAGGGCAGAGAAAAGTTGGAAGGTTTGTCAGATGAATGGCACAGGGACTCAATATAACACCAGTTGGGTTCAGAATTTGGCAACCCAGACTGTGGCCATGCCCATGCCTACGTGAGCCAAAACTGCCACTTTCAAACAACGTATAGTCGACTATGTAACAATATTACACCCCAACATTAAGCACCTAGAAAATCCCATGATGGGTGACCAGGATACCTGGCGCCTAATCAGCTATCGTGTCTGACACTGTCATTGCTGCGGTTGAAAAGATGATACAGGGAATTATGAGACTGTTAACTATGCAAGGATGCAAAGTGATGAAGAAAGCCTATTGTGTTGCTTCAAGAACCTTAAGGAAAGACGCTGTGCCTCAAGAAACGGTGATGGTGTTAGTACAAGTGATGGCTATGGCAGACCAGATGCTGGAGCAGCAATCCACCAGAAATCAATCAGTTTTCATGGTGAAGCTAAACGTAGAAGTCCAAGGGAGAAAATAATATCTTTAACTTATATCAATTTGGTTAAGAAGGACTCCGTTCAGAGTCCTAGTGGCTTGCAGGTGAGACCTGTTCTTTCATGTGGTGGGTTTCATGGGAAGAAGGTGGGCTTATTTGTAGCCCAGGTGAGGCAGGTGAGAACTATCCTCTGTCAGGAAGGGGGGTGGTGGGAACAGATGGATCACCAATGTTTGAAGGTAATATCTTTCTTTTATCTCTCTACAGTCCTCTTTTCCTCATAGAACATTAGGGCTGAGAATAGGAATGTTTAATAAACGGGATAAGTTTGTTCACAAGAACCTTCATGTTTCAGTGTTCTGCGGCCTGAGGGGAGGGTGGAGGGCTGAGCTTCATCTTAAATATTCTGTACCCAATTTCCCGAACCCTCACTAAAAGTATTGAATATAAAACGCAGCTGTACTGATTCGCTTTAAAAATATGTACAAATAGTACGAAGTGTAATATGGAATGCTTGAGTCCAAAAGAAGCATCATAACATGAATATTGAAAACTCTAATGACAATGCTGCATTTGAAAATAAAAGGCGGTCTAAAGCTCTGAAACTCTGTTTTAAATGCTCTGGCATTAATAACACTCTTAAAATAACTGTGGAGTGGGTCCATGCCAAGAACAGGATATATCTAGACACTGTGGAACAATGGGATTTAGTCGAAGGAAATGGCGTTAAACAAAACATGGCTTGTTGTTTAGGGGCCACGTTGGTGTGCCTAACACGCCCATCCCTGGAAGGAGTTGGCCACAGATGAATCATTCCATAAATTACCAACGCTCAATCAGCTAACTGTAACATTAACATTTGTGGGACACACAAATGGCTGCACTGAAGAGTGCATCACTGCGATCTATCCCTGTAGAAGCCGCATAAACAAAAACAATAATCAGCGCACAATGTTATCCGTTTTCAGCCGTGGCGCCAATTCTACACCACGCACATCTCTTCTAATCAATGGAAACAATCAAAGGACTTCCTTATTAGGTCGAAGCCTACCAGACAGCACAGCAGTCTGGTTTGCTTACCACCTTTTGTGGGCATTCTGAAAGCTTTCCTGGCAATGCATTTCGCCCATTGCTTACTGTTGGCTTTGAGGTTTGTAACTTACAGGTACTTGCTTTCTATTTGCTGTCTTTATTTGCTTTAGGCTGTCCAGCTTGAGTTTGTCTCTACATTGGGCATTCCTTGTTTACTGTAGCCCCGAGTACTAACTAGGTTTCTGTTTACAGGCCTTTAAATCTGTTCTTATTTTGTCACATTTGCTGCGCAATCACATAAAAGGTCAAGTGTCAGGCACTGTCTTCCAGGGAGTTAGGTGTTCACCTTTACTTCTCTGACTTTAAAGTGAGAGACTTTATGTGACAAGCCTGCTCAGTACCCATGTGAGAGGAAAGGGTGCAGGATATTATTTTTCTCGCACACAATAAAAATGAACCGTGTTCATGGTGGAACCAAATATTAGAATACGACTTAAACTCAACAATTCATTAGGTGATGACACTTTCATACACTATCATTTGTGCGAGTAAACTCCACACTACACCACTACACTTTACACCACTGCACTCTACAACACTATATGCCACTCCACTCTACGCCACCCCCACTCTACGACACTCTGTGACACACCACTCGACTTCATACCACTCCATTCTACGCCACAGCACAAAACACTACTTTATACCACTCTATTCTACGCCCCGCCACTCTACTCTACTCACCTCCACTCCACACCACTTACTCCAATCTACCCCACTCCACTTCAATCTACCCAAATCTATCCCACTCACTAGAGTCCACCCCAATCTACTCCACTCCAATCTACACCGCTCTACTCCAATTTACCCCAAACTATCCCACTCACTCCAGCCTACCCCAATCCACTCCACTACAATCTACGCCACACCACTCAAATATACCCCACTCTACCTAATCTACCATCCTCCACCTAATCTACCGTACTCCAATTTCCACTCCCCTCCAATCTATCACACTCCACTCTACCTCAGTGTACCCCACTCCAAACTACCCCACTCCACTCCAATCTCCACTCCAATCAACCCACTCCACTCTACCCCAACCTACTCCACACACCCCAACTCCAATCTATCCCACTTCAGTCTAACCTAATCTACCTCACTCCACTTCAATCTACCCGAATCCGTTCCAATCTACCCCACTCTAACCCACCCAATCTACCCCACTCCTTCCAATCTATCCCACACTAATCCATACAATCTACCCCACTCCAATTAACCCTACTCCACTCCAATATACCCCACTCTACTCCAATCTACTCCACTCCAATTAACCCTACTCCACTCCAATATACCCCACTCTACTCCAATCTACTCCACTCCACCCCAATCTACCCCACTCCACTCCAATCTATGCCACTCCACCCCAATCTACCCCACTCCACTCCACTCCACTCTACTCCAATCTACCCCACTACTCTGTACCCCACTTCTCTCTACCCCAATCTACCCCACTCCACTCCAACCCACCCCAATCTACCCCACTCAATCTTCTACACTGCAATCTACCATATTCTCCTCCACTACAAACTACCCAACTCCAGTCTACCTCTCTCTATCCCAATCTACCCAAATACAATCTACCCCATTCTACTCCACTCTACCCCAATCTACCCCACTCCACTCTACCTCAAACTAGAGCACTCCACTCTACTCCAATCTACCCTATTCCACCCCACACCACTCTCCTCCAATCTACCCCATACCACTCCAAGCCACTAACTTCTAGCCATGCTGAACAGCAGCCACACTGGTGTACAACATAGCTAAAAAACATGCCAAAGTCAATAGCTCTGACATAGGCGAGAACTATGGCTTTGCCAATGTTTGTCCTTTAAAACTGATGACTCTACAGTTTCACAAAGATATACATTATTTAAGACAGCTTGGAAATACGGCAATCGTGTTGCATTAAAAAAATGGAAATTATTTATGAATCCTATGGCTTAATCTACCCAAACTTTTCAATCGGAATATTCAATTTACTGTTGTGAAACACCAGTTTTATACACTCAAAAAATACAATTTAAAGCGGTTCTCATTCAGTATACTTAGAATACAAACAAGCATTGTCAAAGCCAATAGGTGTGGCTCATACTGTGATTAACAAGCCACACCCACCGCTTTTGCCAATGTTTGTGTCCAACTGACGGAAGCTAGTATTTGAGCTACTTCCCTTCTCGTTCTCAGATAAGAGTTAAATAAACCTTCTATTCAAGAAGTATGTCACTTGGAAAATCAAAAATGTATCACCACCCTTGAGTCATAATCATTTCCAGCTAAAAGATGTCTCTCCATTTCTTCTTCCTATGTGTAACAGTTACTTCACTGCTACACCTATCAGAAGGCTCTGCTGTCACTTTTATCTGGATAAGGCAGTGCCCATCTCATACCAAAACTCCCCAACTGCAAGCCTGCACACAGGAACCTATGATCCTAATGAAGATCGACATACTTCTCTCAATATCTTACTCTTGGCACCACTCCTCTCAGAACACATTAGTGTGATAGAAAGAGCTCTTTTGCTCCTCCTCATCCCTATATGCAACACCCCTCATTGCTGTCTTATGTGCCTGAGCTATGTTAACTTGCAGGTCAAGTTCCCCCTCCTCACCTTCCAACACTGCGTCCAGCACTTTAAGCAACACTCTTTAATCCCAGTTTAGCTATTTTCAACTCATGTGGTTTTCCATGACACACTTGATCTTCCCTGCAGAAACCTGCAAGGTTACTGCCATATATAACAAACAAGTTACTTACCCTCAGTAACACTCTTTCTGGTGGATACTCTATCTAATGGCAGATTCCTCAACTCAGAATATTCCAGAGGAAACAGACTGTAGTCAGAGATTTTTTACAGCAGTGCTCTTGTGCGCCACTTGGTAGCACTGTACAGCTCTGTGTTGGCTCCATACTGCCATGGAAGTAAAGAAGCAGAGTTGTCTATGAACGCCACCCAAGCATACTGATGTAAATTTCCTATCTTAAGACTCGGAGTGTGAACAATTGTTGGTTACACTACTACGGAGTGCCTAATTTCAAACCTTTTTAGATGCTAAAAAGAGGCCACTTTACAGAACGGAGAAGTGGGAGGGCAGTAAAGAACCTGCTGTTAGACAGAGTATCTACCAGAAGGAGCGTTATAGAAGATAAGTAACTTATTGTTCGGATGGATACTTCTAACTGCAGATTCCTCACCTAAAACAAAGACCAAGCCAGTACCTCAAAAGATGGATGGTCTGGAGTAGAAAGAGCCCAAAAAGTCTTGCAGAACCAAGTGGGCAAAGTATCCTTTTAGTTGGACCTAGCCTACAAGGCAGTTGTGCTTGGGTAATGTATGCACCGACGACTACGTTGAAGCCCGGAACAGACACTTGGTAAGCCAATTTAATGGTAGCAGCCTTAGCCCTGGTGGAATGGGCTCTCAGACCGTCTGGGGCTGTTTCTTGGCCAGTATGTAGCAAGTCTTAATGCAGAGGACTATCCACCTCAACCTGGTCCTTTACTTTACTTTCTTTGCTCTAGAGAACCCAACAAAAAGCTAATCATCCACTTGGTACACTTGCAGCCTGTTTGACGGCTAACCAATAAAGCCTCTTCTCCTCTTTCAAAGAGTGAGGGGTAGCAAAGAACGCTGGTAGAGTGATGGATTGCCCAATGTGGAAAGGAGTCACAACTTTAGGTAAGAAGGTCAGCCAAGTCCTGAGCACCAATTTGTCTGGGAAACAGGTGGTGTAGGGCACCTGAACTGAAAGTGCTTGTAGTTCACTCATGCAGCAAGCTGTCGTAATAAGGAAGGCAGTATTTAAAGTCTGGAGACGCAGCGAGCAACTATGCGTTGGCGTGAAGGCGAACATATTAGAAATCTCAAGGCTAAGGTCCCACTGTAGCATCAATAAATGGCACATGTGTCAAACCTTTAATGATGCTCATCACACCAGGTGATTTGAACAAGGATGGTTTGTCTGGCAAACGTCGAAAGGATAAAAGGGACAGCAAATAACATTTTCAGTGCCAATTTTAAGGCCTTACTGGGCAAAAGACAAAAAAATAAAAGGTAATTTACCTGCTTTGCCATAAGGAGTCTGTATGTTGGGCACTGTACCAGGTCACAAATTTGTACCAGCACCCAGTATAGATGAATTTTGTGGAGGACTGTCTGACAACGAGGCAGACATTTACCAATTCAGGTGGCAAATCAAATGCAGTCAATTGCAGCCGCTCGCTCTCCATACATGGAGGTGTAGACTGCGTAAATTCAGTGGAGGACCCTGCCATGCTGCTGAGACAAGATGTCCTCCTGAAGTGACAGCATGACAGAAGAACAGATGCTCATGCTCAGGAGGTCTGGCTATCACACTCTCCTAACCCACTGCAGGGCTACCACGAGCACTTGGGCCTCATGGCGTTGAGTCCTGCTTCTTTCTGTTATGCTTTAGTTTGGATTGGGACTTGGACAAACCAGAAGACTTTGATCAGGAAGTGGAACAGTAATGAGAACAGTGCTGAGATCAGGCCGTGACTTGGAACGGGACCAGGACCTGAGCTAAGGCCATGACTTCTTCTTGTTCTCAATGACGTGCAGCTTCACCTCTTGTTCTCAAATCGCATTGGATGCATAAGGACAGATTTATCACACACTTTAGAGTCATGTTCCTAGACCAAGCACCAAAGACACACCTTGCGTGGATCCGTGACCACCTCCTGCAGTTGAAGCATGGCTTTAATCCTGTCATTTTTGCTGGGGACACCATTCCCTAGCACACTGTATGAAGTCTGGGAGTCGTCAGAAAACCACAAAGCCCCAGATCCACGTCAAAAGGCATCGAGAGAGGAACTGAGTTCAGTGTGCAAGGGCGGCACTTATATGGGGCTTTGCTCCATCACTTCTGGGGCAGTATGGAGCCAACATGGAGCCGAATGGTGCGAACAGAGTACAGTTACAGGCAACGGTGGACTCAGTGACCACACTCCCCTACTGTGTTCCCTTTGTGTTAGATTCAACAATAAATCAGATTGGGTGTGCACTAGCTACTCCAGCACCTGCCGTTGTTGGGTGCCAGCTGCGAAGCAGAGAATGGATGAACCCAAGATATGGAGTGTTGCACCACCCGTTACGTGAAAATAGTTTTTCAATAAGTCATATAGTCTTGATTAGGTTATCTTAATGAATCCTTTATTTTCATAAGAATCCAAATACAGGAAATTGTCAGCCAACGTGTTTCGTTCATACACAATGAACTTCTTCAGGGCATAGAGTGATGTATGGTCCTGGGTGAGAATAAACATGTACAGTATGGCTGCGTGGGCCTCCTTGATAAGGGCCAGCATACGATGAATCTAGTGTGACGATGACTGCAGCCGTCAGCTCCGTCAAATAGGATTCATTAAGATAACCTAATCAAGACTATATGACTTATTGAAAAACTATTTTCACGTAACGGGTGGTGCAACACTCCATATCTTGGGTTCATGGAGCCGAATGGTGCCATCTAGCTGTGCACTGGAGCACTATTACAGAAAAACTCTGGATCCAGTCAGGGGCCTAGGGAATATTCTAAGGTGAGAAATCAGTTACTAAGCAAATCCTTCAGGAATTTACTTACACATGGCTTACTCCTACATCATGACGCCCTGCTCGTTATAACTGTTAATTTGTATGATGTCATTTCTGCACTCTGCTACCATTCAAAGTATCATACCCTTACACTAGCTCCACCTTGCTTTTTACTTTAGAAGCACAAACATAAAGCAATAAGCGCATGCTAATCAAACATGGACTGAAATTTTCTGTTCTTGATATTAATGGTTTGTTCATCAGCAGAGGAACTAGAGTGGTGACAGTGGTCCTAAAACAAACAAGGGACTACAAAACATGTCTCCACTTATGTAGAAAAGACAGCCATAACTGAAACGCATTTGGTTTCTCACACCTTGAGGCCCCAGTAGCAATTCACCTACTCTCCTATTAATAAATATGTTATTGTTCGTCACAGACTCAATATATTGTTACGGGATCTAGGTTTGTTTGGTACGACTGTGATCAGTTGAGAAGTTATCAGGATTGAGCTAACAAAATGCACTTTAAATATATTTGGTCATAATGGTACCAGATGGCCAGTTTTAAAGGTTCACTATGTAGTGTACAGATAAGTTCTTCACTTTCAAGAGAAGTGCACATAACCACATACACCTTTGAACTCAAACAGCACCCTGATGGAGAGCCACACATTCCTTATTTCTCACAATCATGCTTGTATATGGTCACTTGCACAATCACACGCATACTTTTTAAGGTCTCAACTACTGACAGCTTTAGAAATTGCTTGAACTCATCAGGACTTTAGCTGCCTATTGCCGAAAGATCTATTGTGAACAATCCCACTACTTACAGTGGGCTTTAGGTCAGCCAATTGTTTACCATTGGTTGACTTTGTCAATGTAATTTGCTAACTTCTTATTCAATGGTTTTCCTTCCTCTACTGCTGTTTGTTCCGCCCTGGAGCACAACATATTTACAATCCTTTTGAATGGATGACTTGTATCATTCCACTGCTTACACTCAGTGAGCTACTTTTTAGGTCTTGCCTAGCGACGCAGCACGAAATCGCTGTCGCTGGCGAGATCTATTGTTACTGACTTGCTTTGGAAGGGAGACAGGATATGTGCACGCGCGGGACGGACTGCAATTGTGAACGCGCCTGTGAACACGCGCCAGCTTACACCTTGAGGCGTTAGTTAACTTTCAGTGCAGAAGATCTGCACGTGTACAGCTGGCGCCTGGCGCCGCGTTAATGAGCCCCCTGCTTTGTTGTGCAACAACTCCCAGGAGAGGAAATAGGCGGGCGTCTCACTGGCGCCATGTGGGCTTCCTTAATTAACAAACACAAGAGAAATGCAGGCTAGCTTCAACAGTGCGCTGTTGTAATACGCCTCCTTTCTGTTTTTTGTTTGTTTCACTTAGCTATGGTGGCTCCCGCTTACTGTTTCCTTGTTTTTTTGGCTCCCCACGTGTACTCACCTCCCTCTTGGTGATCCAGGGCCCGGCTTGCATGTATCTGTATCTATGGGTGAATGTGCATCATCTATAGGAATCCCTCTATAGGTCCTCATAAGCACTCACCTCGCTCTTGGTGATGCGGTGCCTCGCTAGCTTCACAACGTCGAAGTTGCCATTCCACAGCGTGTGGTCGATGTCATAGAAAGTTGAAACCCACCCGCACCGGGGGTGCCCCAGGGGCTCGGCCATGACCATGCTGGGGCCGGGGAGCAGCGGAGGCGGCACCGGGGTGCGGGAGCCTGAGGAAGCGGCGCAAACAGCTCAGGCTCCGGTGGCAGAGCTCAGCCTCGGCCGGGGGCGGGGCCTGCACCCTGCACCGCCCCTCGGTGACGTCAATTGACGTCAGGGCACTGGGAAGAGGAGAGGCGGGGCCTGCAACTTTCACTGTTCACTGCCAAGACATCGCCATGGTGACCACAACCAGAGTTGACGTCGCCGCTGAGATGTCAATAAGGGAGTGTGTCCGCTGCCAGCTCCTTGGCTGTCAATCCACAGAGGTGGGTAAGGAGGGGGAGGCAGACACCAGCTGTGCAGAGTGCTTACCCTCGCCTACTCTGTCTCTGCACACTCATGCAGCTGGAAACAGCTTGCATCGATGGCGTAGGTATATTCTTTATTTGCAATGAAGGATGCCAGCTCCGTTAGCGCAGGGTACATGGTAGTTCTGGAAGATAATTGCACGCGGTGCTATCTCTGCAGTTTACATTACCTCTACACTGATTGGTGCATGGCACATAGGATTTCCCTCCATAAAAATGGCGCTATTAAATCATGCACCGAGCACTGTCTTTACCAGGAACAGTTACCCTATTCCTTCTAAAACAAGCATTTGCAATGCAATAGGTCTCGCATTTGCAAGATTTTAGCCTTTTACATTGTAAATGACAATGCCTTTTATTTATCTGTTTAAAAAACCTGCAATAATAAAAGGCATTGTCATTTACAATACCAATAGATCAAAGTTACAAAAATACGAGACCTATTGCATTGCAAATGCTTGTTCCTTTTCCATTCAGTACTCTACGTGTGTGCATGTCTTTCCCCCTCTCTTTTGTGTGCTGCTTCCACTTTCGCATATCCTCCTTCTGTGCTCGCTGGGATGCTCCACAGCTTGTTCTTTGGTTCCCACAACACTGTCCTTTTCGCCTTTTCTTATACCCTTGTACTCCGATGTTGCTTCCCCCCACCTCCACACTCATCGCTGCTCATCGGTGATGTTGACTTGTTGCCTTAGACAGCCCTGCGTCTGTCTCCATTGTTGCCAGGCACGCCCCTTTTTGTGTGATTTCAATTCTTTTATTTGATTTTGATTTTTAGGAGGGCAGCTGCAATTTGATACCGGCCACTCCGTTCTCTAATTGTGGTTCTGCACACGTTTTATATTTTATTAATTTACTGTTCCAAGATGTTCATGCACTATCTACAAAATGTAAATTAAAGTTAAAAAAATGGTTGCCACAGTGTCATGACACATAAATGTATGTGCGTGTTAATACATACAGGCGAGACCAATGTTAGTTCAAACATACCATTTAACAAAATGAGAATATGTTTCCTTTAAAAGGTGCAAAAGGTTTAAAAAGAGAAAATCACAAAAAGTGAAAGAAAACTCAATTAAAAAGGGAAACAAGTTTTAAAGTTGATTGAAACTTCTACCTTTACCTGTCCCTGTATGTTTTTTAGGTTTATTCATCTCGTAGCTTACCTTTTCCCATTATAAGTATGGCCTTTCAATCTCAGTTTCACAGTTAAAGTGTCAAAAAAACATACGGGGCATACTTGTGCCACAGAGGAGGTGAGCACCTAAAATCACTTCTGATGGTGTGTCTTACGAAAAGGTATTTGGTAAAGAAATCTACGATTAGAAAGTTCACTATACAGGTTATTGTGACGGTGACCGCTTCTGAAGATATCCCTTGCTCCTCACAAGAAATTTATAGCCAGGCAGCAGCGGAAATGAATCTTCTGGCCACTCAACTCTGGCGACAAGTCATTTGTATTTTGTGTTTTGTGAGAAAGCAGAAATTCCTCCGAATCCATTCGGAACCATCCTCTTCCCAAACCAGATTTCCTTTTACACTGAAAAAGTCATTGCCCAAAACGCATGGTTGCTTCATTCAAATGAATTTGAGCAACTTCTCCTTTGTTATGAGAGCCAAAACAAACACAAAATCCCTCTTTAGCTTCTGGAAGACATAATTCCCTAGCAATTGTATATAACATGTTCACAGGTCTTCAAAACTCAAATGACTGTCGCTAGCCCATATTTGTTGAGCTTTCAGGGCCTTTCATGGTCCTACAAAAATCAAAAGTAGTTCTAAGTTGCTTCAATTTAAAATGTATATAAGAACGGGAAAAAAAATCTAAAGTATTCTAAACTCTATGGAAAGCATAACACATTCTCAACTGCCTGTCACTGAAAAATAAAATATCCTTTCGGCAACAAGCCTCAACGATAACATTCAAAGGGCATTACAATGTAAAACTGCCCAACCCATTGATGAAGGGATGTAGAATAGCAACTATGTTCTCTACCTGTATGGGCCTCTTCTGTTCTGGGGGGAATCTTTAAGTGACAGACAGTGGTTCGTACGAGGAGCTCACTATGCATATCCATGTGTGGAAATGTGTGACTGAATTTAAGAGGGCCCCAGAAACAAAATTACCCATTAACACTCTTGCTTATTGCGCTAAATGCACTAGCTGGGATACTATCTGAAGTGTGGCAGATGGGAAACATTGTTTACATTGCATGGCATTACAACGCGGTCGTTACAACGACCGCATTGTTACATCACAAACCATTACAACACAAGCCGTTACAACGACTTGCTGTAGGGGGCAGAAGGTGTTGGATTTAAAATCCAACACCTTCCCTACTGTTGCAGAGACTGGAGTTGGAATAGTAAATTATATTATTCGAACATCCAGCACACCCTACAGCAAGTCGTTGTAATGACTTGCGTTGTAATGGTATGCGATGTAACAACGCGGTCGTTGTAATGACTGCGTTGTAATGGCATGCAATGTATCGCATTTGTTCTAACATGGCCTATTCGTGGCAGATGAATGTATCACCTCCTAGGACAATGGCTGCACCCAGAACCAGATCATGACCAGGCAGAATATGAAAATTAGGAACGTTAATCAACAGGCTTGAGCATAAAAGACAAATTACAAGGATTGCATAAACAGGGGTTAATTTTTAAGCCAGCAAGTATGAAGTGTCTATGGTAGGTTAGCAACAAGTGCTATTTTGTTAGTCTGCATAGGACCCAAATAAAGCAAAACTACTGAAATATACTCGTAACAAATATTACCAAGTCTGAGGGGGCATGGCTGCTTGCAGATGGCAGACGCAAACTAGAGAAGCTCCGCCACAAGCCCTTGTTACCCTGACAGTTCCTATGTCACCGGAGGCCATCCATACCCGAGAGGTGAGTAAAGCATTCGCCTGGGGGCTGCCAAACTGATTGGTGCTGGAGGAGCGTATTTCACGCAGCACTTCCCCATATCTGTGAGGAGTCCTCGGTGGGCAGCGCCATACGGAAGGCGGGCCTGCGCTTCTGGTAAGGAGACGATCCCGCGGCTCCCCTGCCCGGCCACCTTGCTGAGAACAGCGATCTGGAGGGAACCGGGTTGCACCGTCCGTGCCCCCTGACTAGATCCTGGGCTGAGCAGCACCATAAGGAGCTTGGAGGCGGGTGTGGACCAGGGGATCGGAGGAGACTCATGTGGGGGCTGGTGGAGCCGCACTGCGGCCCGCCCTCACCTTACTCTGCGACTGCTGTGCAACGACTCACTGAAGACTCTGGGGGATGCGCGGACCATCAGAGCGGCAGAGGTGCCTCGGCGTCGTTAGGGTGGGGGCATTGGCATGCCCGTTTTGGGCAGCCCCCACCCTAATAAAAATTTGCCCAAAAAACTCCCTGGCGTCTTGTGGACTTTCGGCCCCCCCTGGCGGGCAGATGGGGGCATTAGCCCCCAATCTGCCCTGCCAGAGGGGCAAAAGGCCCACTAGACGCCAGGGATTTTTTGGGGAAATTTTTAATTAGAGTGGGGCCATTGGCATGCCCATTTTGGGCAGCCCCCACCCTAATTAAAATTTTCCCAAAAAACTCCCTGGCTTCTAGTGGGCTTTTTGGCCTCTGGGGAGCAGATTGGGGGCTACTGCCCCATCTGTCCCCTGGGGGGCAGGAAGGCTGTCATTTTTGTGGAGAGGGGGTGGGGGCATGGACATGCCCGTTTTGGGCAAGCCCCACCCTAATTCAAATTAGCCCTCAAAAAGTCTAGTGGACTTTCTGCCTCCCCTGGGGGGCAGATGGAGACATTAGCCCCCAATCTGCCCCGCTGAGGGGGCAAAAAGCCCACTAGACGCCAGGGATTTTTTTGTGGCAAATTTGAATTAGAGTGGGGGCTACCCAAAACAGGCATGCCCATGCCCCCACCCCTTCCCTACAAAACTTACAGCCTTCCTGCCTCCCCTGGGGAACAGATGGGGGCAGTAGCCCCCAATCTGCCCCTCCGGGGGGCAAAAAGCCCCCCACTAGACGCCAGGGATTTTTTTTTGCAAATTTGAATTAGGGTGGGGGCATTGGCATGCCTGTTTTGGGCAGCCCCCACCCTAATTAAAATTTGCCCAAAAAACTCCCTGGCGTCTAGTGGACTTTCTACCTCCCCTGGGGGGCAGATGGGGGCATTAGCCCCGAATATGCCCCGCTAGGGGGAAAAAAGCCCACTAGACGCCAGGGATTTTTTGGGGGCAAATTTGAATTAGGGTGGGGGTTGCCCAAAACTGGCATGCCCATGCCCCCACCCCCTCCCCGCAAAAATAACAGCCTTCCTGCCCCCCCTGGGGGACAGATGGGGTAGTAGCCCCCAATCTGTCCCCGGGGGGCAAAAAGCCCACTAGACGCCAGGGATTTTTTTGGGCAAATATTAATTAGGGTGGGGGCTGCCCAAAACGGGCATGTCAATGCTACCACCCCCGACCTGCAACAATTACAGCCTTTCTGTCCCCACGGGGGGAAAATAGGGGCAGTAGCCCCCAATCTGCCTCCCCGGGGTCAAAAAGCCCACTAGACACCAACGATTACGCTAGCTTTTTTTATGCGTGGGGTTGGGGGCTGCCCAGAATGGGCATACCAATGCCCCCACCCACCACAAAAATAGCCAAAGTGTTTCTGCCCCCCTTAAGGGGCATATCGGGGCAACCCTCTCCCCCCCCGATACTCCCCCCTCCCGGGTGGCAGAAAGCCGACTAGGCACGGAGTTGTTTTTAGCAATATGCCTACCTGTGGATTTTGGGCCAGCGAGGTATGGCTTGCGTGTGTCCCCCAACGTTTTCCTACCCAGTCCCCTGCAAACCTCAAATTTAGCAGAAAAATTCACTTTTTTCTCAAAGTTCTGTGTGGGAAAGTTGTGGCATCACCGGGCTCTCACAAATTTCCCACCACCCAGCGTTCCCCTAGGTCTCCCGATAAAAATGGTGCCTCACTTGTGTGGGAGGCCCAAGTACCGGCGACAGGCAAGGGCCCAAAACGTAGTGAGGCGACATCACAATTGTCTATCTCAAAACCACCTGGTTTTGCAAGGGGGGTCACCTGGGTTTTTGGCCCCGTGCTCAGCGGCCATCTAGGGAAACCTACCAAACCCACACATTTCTGAAAACTAGACACCCGGGGGCTTCCAGGGAGGTATGGCTTGCGTGGATCCCCCAACATTTCCTTACCCAGAATCCCCTGTAAACCTCAATTTTAGCTGAAAAAAATCACTATTTTCACACATTTTTGTGTGGGAAAGTTGTGGCATCACCCACCACCCGGCGTTCCCCCAGGCTCCCGATACAAATGGTGCCTCACTTGTGTGGGTTTGCTAGGTTTCCCCAGGTGCCGGCAGACCTATGGTTAAAAAACGAGAGCTAGGCACTTTGCCAAAAAAGGGTCATTTTTCACTGCAAAATTGAGGTGTGACCACATTGCGTTTTGCGCCGTTTACTGTCGCTGGCACTAGGCCGACCCACACAAGTGAGGTACCATTTTTCTCGTAAGACTTTGGGGAACGCAGGGTGAGTAGAAAATTGTGGATCCACGCAGATTCCAGAACTTTCCACCACAGAAATGTGGGGAAAATGTGTTTTTTTGGACAATATTTTAGGTTTTCAAGGGATTCTGGGTAACAGAACCTGGTGGGAGTCAGTCAAGTCTCCCCATCCTGGATTCCCCTGGGTGTCTAGTTTTAAAAAATTTAAAGGTTTGCTAGGTTTCCCTAGGGGCCGGCAGAGCTAAGGTTCAAAAACTACAGCTAGGCACTTTGCCAAAAAAGGGTCATTTTTCCCTGCAAAATTGAGGTGTGACCACGTTGTTTTTTGCACCGTTTCCTGTCGCGGGCACAAGGCCGACCCACACAAGTGAGGTGCCATTTTTCTTGTAAGACTTTGGGGAACGCGGGGTGGGTGGAAATTTGTGGATCCACGCAGATTCCAGAACTTTCCACCACAGAAATGTGGGGCAAATATGTTTTCTTTTACAATGTTTTAGGTTTGCAAGGGATTCTGGGTAACAGAACCTGGTGGGAGGCAGCTAAGTCACCCCATCCTGGATTCCCCTGGGTGTCTAGTTTTCAAAAATGTATAGGTTTCCCTAGGTGCCGGCAGACCTATGGTTAAAAAACGACAGCTAGGCACTTTGCCAAAAAAGGGTCATTTTTCACTGCGAAATTGAGGTGTGACCACATTGCGTTTTGCGCCGTTTCCTGTCGCGGGCAATAGGCCGACCCACACAAGGGAGGTACCATTTTTCTTGTAAGACTTTGGGGAACACGGGGTGGGTCGAAATTTGTGGATCCACGCAGGTTCCAGAACTTTCCACCACAGAAATGTGGGGAAAAAGTGTTTTTTTGGACAATTTTTCAGGTTTGCAAGGGATTCTGGGTAACAGAACCTGGTGGGAGGCACTCAAGTAACCTCATCCTTTATTCCCCTGGGTGTCTAGTTTTCAAAACTGTATAGGTTTGCTAGGTTTCCCTAGGTGCCGGCAGTGCTAGGGTTCAAAAACTACAGCTAAGCACTTTGTCAAAAAAGGGTCATTTTTCACTCCGAAATTGAGGTGTGTCCACGTTGCGCTTTGCGCCGTTTCCTGCCGCGGGCACTATGCCGACCCACACAAGTGAGGTACCATTTTTCTCTGAAGACTTTGGGGAACGCAGTGTGGGTGGAAATTTTTGGATCCACGCAGATTCCAGAACTTTCCACCACAGAAATGTGGGGAAAATGTGTTTTTTTGGACAATTTTTTAAGTGTGCAAGGGATTCTGGGTAACAGAACCTGGTGGGAGGCAGTCACTTCACCCCATCCTGGATTCCCCTGGGCGTCTAGTTTTCCAAAATGTATAGGTTTGCTAGGGTTCCCTCTGTGCCGGCAGAGCTAGTGTTCAAAAACTACAGCTAGACACTTCGCAAAAAAAGGGTACATTTTTATTGTGAAAATGTGGTGTGTTCACGTTGGGTTTTGAGCCATTTCCTGTCGTGGGCACTATGCCTAGCCACACAAGTGAGGTACCATTTTTATCGGGAGACTTAGGGTAATTCAGATTTGTAAAGCAACTGTTATTACCTATTGATTTTTTATGTATTTCTGCCTTCCAAATGAAAGCATTGTGTAAAAAAGAAGTCATTTTGAAAAATGACCGATAATTCTCATGCTAGTATGAGTATTCCCAATTTCGAAAATGTGCAAATATGTACTGTTTCTAAACTCTATAATTTGTTCCCATTTCAGAAATACATAGGTGTCTTTCATACCGATTTTTCCATGTATACATTTTCCCACAATAATTGCTATGTACCCGGAACATAATAAAGAAAACGATTGCAAATTGCTGCTCAGTTTTTGACTCTTGGTTCGTCGGGTTCTTGGTGAACCTACAAGTCCTATATATCCCCACAGCCAGGAAGGTCCAGCGGATGTAACGGTATATTGCTTTCAAAGAGCTGTCATAATTAGAAGAAGTTACAGGTGAAAACGTGACACAAAAGGCTGTTTTTTCCAACTAATTTTCAATTTTTCCTAAATTTAACTGTTAGTTTCTATAAAGAAACCTTGATGGAGCTACACAAATGACCCCTTGCTGAATTCAGAATTTTGTCTACTTTTCTAAAATGTATAGCTTTCCAGGATCCATTATTACTTTCACACCCATTTCTACCATTAACTCGAAGGAGGTTGAAAGCACAAAAAATAGCAAAAATAGGCTATGTCCCAGAAAAATGCCAAAACTGTGTAAAAAATGTTGGTTTTCTGACAAAAGTCTGTCATTCCCTAAAAGCTGGGAAAATTGTGATTTCAGCCCACAAACCCTTTTTTGATAACATTTGCAGGGAAAAAAAACAGACGATTTCATTTGCAGCCCGTTTTTCCCATTTTCCCCCCAAAAAAAACTTTAGCTGTATTTTGGCTAATTTCTGGGTCCCCTCCAGGGGAATCCACAAACCCTGGGTACCTTTAGAATCCCCATGATGTTGGAAGAAAAGGACGCAAATTTAGCCTGGATACCTTATGTGGTCAAAAAGTTACAGGGGCCTAAGCGCACACCACCCCAAATAGCCAAAAAAAGGCTTAGCACAGTGAGGGAAAAGGCCTAGCAGCGAAGGGGCTAATTAGGCCATGTATGAATGGATAAGTATGTATGAAAAGCATTAATAACAATTATATAATCATTTTTTACGTATTACATAGGCCAAAACTGAAATTGTATATGTACCAAAATTGTTCTTAATATCGCATGTTTTCTTATTATCTATAAAGATCTAATTTCTACAAAAACATTTCTTACCAAAACTTGATTTATAAATATAAAAATATTTAAAATTATATTTTTGATACTTTCTCTTCTCTGGTCACACACTGTTTTTGATCATCGTAGGTCCACTTTTAACTCATTTCCTAAATGGTTTTTTCTCACACAGTAATTTAACCCTGATTTAGGAAACTTTTTCAGGGATACCCCTATTCTGACACATATCTTCTCCACAGCCTGTCTGTGCGGGGTTGTTAGCGTTGCTATAATTTTTATCCAATTCTACCTTGTCACAGTTATTTCATCTATCTCTTCTAGTTTATAACAGATTTACTCTACTTACTGTTTCACATTTTCATTCCACTTTTTACTTTCTTCACACCTTGGATAGTCTCTTGGTAGAGCTCCCTTTTTATCAAATTCATTGAGATATTATACTATCATAGTGTAGAACATAAGTGTATATGTTCCATTTAGATCTTGCTTAAGTGAACCCTTACCACTCTCCTTTTTTCCTCTTCCAGCCATGGACAAGTTACAGACCTTTGGTTTTTCGGATGAGGATTTTGCCTCTCTAGTAGGGAAACCAGCTAGAAGCGGTACTTCGACCAACACTACCATGTCAGCTAATGAAGATATACATAAACTTACATCCCTGAAGAAAAAGGTAAAAAGAATAGAACTGCACGGCCAGTTCATGCTTGAATATCTCAAAGCCGGCGTGATCCCGCAAGGACAAAGAATTAAGAACATACCTGGCCTTTTTGTACTAGTTTGAAAATTTCTAGATCATTGGTCTCTCATAGCCAATAGATGTTCTCGTGATATTATGATCCTTATCATTGAGACAGCAAAGGAAATCGTCCAGGCACTACTAGAGGAAGTGCAAACACTTGAAGCAAAAATCAAAAATAGTCAGGCCTTAGAAGAAGCTACTAAACTACTTGAAGAGGTAGAAAAGGATATGACCTCGTATAACGACTATTTACTTAAAAGGACGACAGACCAACTTAAAAAAGATATTAGGTTTGCAAGCCAGGAGAAAGTTTGAAAGTTTACCCCTACTTAGCTGACAATTATTATCAACAAGAACCCAGTGGCGAAGACCAACATCAGTCCACATACAACAAGCCCCTTAGAAAAACCACTACTTTTCCTGATATGTCAGATTCAGATGGAGAAGGGTACAATTATTTTCAAGAACAAGGCTCAGAAAGAAATATGACTAGAGGGTCAAGGGGCGATTGCCCTCCTTTTTTAGCCAGGCGAGGGAACCAACGCACTCGATGGCGAACGAGATACCAGCCCAGATTCAGAGACAATCAAACACACACCCAGAATCAGCAATATTTACACCCACAGAATCTGCAATAGCCTCCACCTCAAAGCCACTACCAGCAGGCACAGAACCAATATCCACAACAGAACAAGAACCAATATTTGGTGACAAGACACGGCCAATATTGGCGAGATTGAATAATATTCCTATTTTCAATCTGAGTAGTCAGATACTGGATTTCCCCACTGAACCTCTCTTAACTAAAGGACTATCCTTTGCCCCCACACGAAAGTAAATGAATTTGAGATTCTTCGGATTACATTTTTTCTTTGAAGAACAAGACAATACAATGTCTATTACGCAAAATATGTCTGGACTTACACCTACGTCCACCTTTCTACCCACTATGGAGCAAGTAGTCACGGAAATAGCGTTTTACGAACATGTAGTTTTTAAGAAACTAACTACAGCAATGAAATATATCCCGTTTCTAGATTTTAATATTAGTCAAGAAGAAAATGCCGCAATGAAGGAACTTGTTCTCAATAAGAAACTAACAATAAAAAGTTGTGACAAGGGAGGAGGCATAGTCCTTATGGATACTGAGCAATACATCCACAAGATGGAAGAAATGCTCAATGACAGACAGCATTACATTCCTATTAGGAGTGATCCAACCAAAAGAGTTCAAAAGGCAGTGCTTGATATCACCACTCAAGCACTTAGACACAACTATATTTGTGATAAAGAATGGGAGCATCTTAATATTGAAAAACCAAAGATGGCATCAATTTATGGTATTCCTAAAATATATAAACAATAATACTGACCCACCTTACAGACCCATTGTCACCACAATAGGGTCAGTCACGAAGCCCCTTTCTAAGTATGTGGACACCTTGCTGAGACCTAATGTCCCTAAAATACCATCCTACATTCAGGACACTCGGGACATCATAAATAAAGTGGAACATTTTCACTTTAATGCCTCAACAGATACCATGGTTACCATGGACATTGAGGTTCATACAGTAACATACCTCAAGAAGGTGCCATTGATGCCGTCAAATGGTTCATGGACATCCTTGATATTGACAGTCCCAGATCATTCATAATAGACTGCCTAAAATTGGTGCTTCAAGAAAATACTTTCAAGTTCAATGGGGCTCTGTTTAAACAAACGAAGGGAGTCAGTATGGGGGCCTCTTGTGCCCCCACAGTGGCTAACATCTATATGGCTCTTTTTGAATCTAAATACATTGATAATGAGATTGCTCCCTTCAGTGAATCAGTTAATATGTGGTCTAGATATATAGATGATATATTCTTTATCTGGACAGGAAATTCAGAAGAGATCACAGAATTTGTGTCATGGATAAATCTGTGCGATAGTAACATAATTTTCACAGCAAACTCCAGTAATACCAAAGTGGAGTTTCTAGATATCTTTATCCAGAACAACAAAGACCACCTAGAAGTGGACCTGTATACGAAGCCGACTGCTCGCAACACGTTATTGCATTTCCAAAGTTACCATCCTCAGTCCCAAAAGACTAGTATTCCTTTTGGACAGTTCCTGCAACTTTGCAGGAACTGTACCAACCTACAGGACTTTGACCAGAGAGCCATTGAGATGAAAGCCAAATTCATGGCTCGAGGTTATCCTAGACGTCCAGTGCGGGAGTCGTATAAACGGGCTTGTATCAAAGTATCTAACTCAAGACTGGTGTTGTGACACGTCATTCAACTATGAACGAAAAGATTTGTCATATTATCAATAGCAACTGATATATTTTAAATGCTACTAGAGAACGTGAAAATTCTATAGCCAAACCTTTGTTTGCGCATAGAAAAAACTAAAATCTCAAACATTTGATAGTGCGCTCAAGAATGAGAAAAGTTCAAAGAACCCTCACTCAGACATCCTTAACAGGCAATGATTTCCCTAGTGGCAATTTCAAATGTATGTCCTGCGTTGCGTGCCAGTTTGCCATTGAAACCACCACATACATGGTAAATGGAAATAATATTAAATTGAGATCTCTGACTAATTGCAAGACCACCAACATTATATATCTGATTGTATGTCCTTGCAATCTTGGATATGTTGGTGAAACTTCCTGCTCAATGGCCACTCGATTAACTGAACATAGATCAGCCATTAGAACAAACAAAACTGCTGCCCCATTGGTTAGACACTATATGGAAGCCCAGCATAATGTTCAGGACATACAATGGCTTACATATCAATTCTGGAAGCCAAAGTACAGAAATACCTAACATAACATAACATAACATGTGTATTTGTAAAGCGCACGTTCACCACTACGGGTATCTTGGCGCTGAATAACAGATGTTTATTGTTACCCAACTCAATGGTACTCACTTTATCGACCTCAGATGGATGAAAGGCTGAGTGGACCCGCCGGGATTTGAACCTGTGACCATGAGGTCGAACACAGGCCCCTGCAGCAGACGCATTAGTCCACTGAGCCACCAGACCCGGCTTAGTCCACTGAGCCACCAGACCCGGCACCTAAGCGGAGAGAAGTTTTCTGGATCTTTACCCTTGATACGTATAAACGTGAATGAATAATGAGATCCCTTGGGATCAAGTAATCTGCTATAATAACTGAGGAAATAACTGTTGAGTAACCACAACCACCCCCCTTTCTTCCCCCCCATTTTCCGTATATATTCCTCGTGTCTATTCATTGAATTGTATTGATTGTCCACATCCCTTTTAAATATGGGACATTTTTTACATTTTATATATGCCAATAGACAACCACAGGCATATGGAGCACCTCGAGAATAACATTCTTTTAGCTGCCCTTATACCATCTTGTAAAATAGCATGGATCAGTATAAATGAGGACATTCCATTAAATTTAGGTCCATATACTCAAACGACATATTGTCAAGTCATAATCCGACTGTAGTTTTAATACCTTATTATTATTACACAATACGGTGGTTTCCATTTATGTTGTCATACATTTATCTCACTTGGTTACATAATCAGGGATTTTTGAGTGAATAGATATTATTGTATTTATTCCCAAGATAAGTAGGTATACATGCCTTGAATCCATTCATTTCATATGCTTAATTACTATGCACGGCACTTCCACTCCATCTCACAATGGCGGATGTGTTACACGCAAAGCCAGCGTTTTTTTTTTTTTAAATGTTTTTATTAATTTTATGCATAACAATCCAGAGACAATGACATATCATGCATATCTACGACAATTTCTGTGGAAATCAGAAAGAAGTAGCGCCGTACCATGTCTACATACAAGGAAGATTCCATCAATCATTTGTAGTACCCAAAAAAAAACATGTACATTCCCAATATAGCATCAGCCACCCTCTGAGTACACAGTGCAGAGCTCACAACATAGTGGAAGTCTGGCAGCGCGGGCCGGTCACTGCAATGGGCTTCATTGGTCAGAGTCCACATCCGGTTCAACCGAGTTCGCCACCCTACTCTTATAGAGGGCCCAGAAGTTCTTTGGGCGATTACGGGGTGGAAGCAACTCACTATAGTTTTCCGTCTGGGTGCAGCAGAAGGTCATGTCTTTGGTCCACTGGGCTATCGTAGGCGTAGGGCCCCGAAGCCAGCATATCGCCACACATCTTTTAGCTATTAATAATGCCATATCAATCAAGCGTCGGACAGCCTTAGGAAGAGGTTTAGAATATCCAATCAGTGCCAGTAATGGGTCAGGTACAAGCACCAGCTCAGTGATTCGATTGAGTTCTGTAAAGACCAGATCCCAGAAGCGGGCAACCCCCAGGCACGTCCAGGCTAAGTGGAAAAAGTCTGCTACGTGTGCACCACATCTTTTGCATTTAGGATCATCTCGCGATCCATATCGATGTAATCGTTCCGCGTATAGTACACCCTATTGAGGTATTTAAAATGGACCAACCTGTGCCGGCCATTCAACGAGACCCGTTTTGTGCTCATGCAGCAATAGGACCACTTGTCATCAGTAAGGTCTATCTGTAAGTCATGTTGCCAGGCCAACCTAGAGTTCGTGTATTTACTCCCCCTGGCTACCATAGAGATATTATTTATCCTGGAGACCATCCTAGTAGGCGTTTGCGACGCAAAGCCAGAGTTACATCGCAGGAGTTTTTGGACCCGCCTTGAAATATATTCAAACTATCTGATATGACTGACGCCATGTACGGTCCCGGGGTGATGACGCAAATCCACCCACATCAAGTTTATATACCGCAGTTCTGCGGGAACACATTTGGTGTGCTGTTTCTGCACACAAGTGCGGGAGACCTCGAGTGTGGACCGTGGGGACGCAGGATTGGTCACAGGAACCCGGAACTCAAGGTAAAGAAGCTTTCAATGACATTACTGCTATTTCTGGAGCTATCACCATCCGTTTTACTTCCATCGTTTATAGACTATGAAAACCGCATTGAGTGTGCCATCGCAAATTATGCTACACCCAGTTGCGTTATTTAATGGGACTAACACCCACGCTCACATTTTGTCCTCTACATCCTTTCATGTACAACCCTCCAACCAGTTTCACTGGTACATCCTGAACTATGCATCTGTAATATCAGATCTGGGCCCCGGCAGCAATATTGGTCTCTCACAGAATCCTTGCATATCGTCACAAGGTATAGATCACATTTGACCAAATACACTATGAATCATTATCTAACGCTAGACGCCAGCTAATCTAGTTCTAATTTTAAATAGAGGTTACTATCTTTTCCTCTACAGAAATTTATTGCATGCTCTTTGACTATACCCTGAAAACTAGAATATTACTATTGCATAAGTTTACAGATAGAACATATCGACCATACTGAGGGAACTATAGAGGTAAGACCTTAACATATCAGTTAATGTCATCCTGCTATCAGCAGTTATAAAGTGTGCAGCATTATGATGCACCTCTCCTTCTTCTTCCCTTTCTCCAATTCAGAGGAAAGTTCACTATCCCTACCACGTCTTTTCAGGCGGATCGACAGAGCTATAATTATTCCCTACAAGTCATATTGTTTAAAAATGTTGTGTTGTGACCATTTAATGAATAACGGGTAAGCTCACACCCCTCTCCTTTTTTCATAAAATCATAACACTGGGACACCTTTGACAGAGACGGTGGTACATTTATATATTCTATGCTTCTTTAATACGATCCCCACAAGTATTCCTTTTATATTCCTTTCTCTCTTGTTGCCTCTACAGGTATTCCCTTAACAACTAGCGCTCTCACCAGTTTCAATTGAAACTTTGTTGCCACATGATTTTTTTCATTCATCAAGGTAACTTTTTACATCATATAGAAACTTCTGGAATCTATGTAAATGTCAGTCACTATATAAATACTGACATCCTCCACTACATGATGAAGGGACTTTCTTGTACAAATATTGTTTTTCTGTTCCAAGGGTCTGCTTTTTCCTTCTATCCTTTCACGAATCTCATGGTGAATGGTTTATTAAATGAATATTTATAAGTCAAACACTTGGAAGTGGTTCTAATTTTCTTTTCCCTCTCTTTATGGTTATATTTAATTCTCTTCTAGAACCTTACTAAAATATGTAATTGCCTTTTTTTCTGTGACATTTTAAAACTTTTGTATGGATAACTCTGAACTTAAATGATAGTAAAAGACTTAAGTAGGACCCGACAATATGTGACCAGAACAATTTTTCATTTTTATGTATTTCTTTTAGATCTTACTAGACCACCATGGCTACCTGATGAAGGCGTACCGCCGAAACGCGCGTAGACATGAACTATGTTAGCCATGACCACATTTCTTAATGTTCTAAAACTACATATGTGTTTACCATTATATTTCTTTATTGTTCTTAGTCAATTTTTGGTATACAAATCCGTGTCTATTATCAACAATATCATGTTTGATATGTATTGATATACTTCATTAAGCCATGTATGAATGGATAAGTATGTATGAAAAGCAATAATAACAATTATATAATCATTTTGTACGTATTACATAGGTCAAAACTGAAATTGTATATGTACCAAAATTGTTCTTAATATCGCATGTTTTCTTATTATTTATAAAGATCTAATATCTACAAAAACATTTCTTAAGAAAACCTTTTTTTTTTTTTAATTTATTTGTAGTTTTAACACATTACATGACGATATATAGCAATACAATGTGCAGTGAGTCACAGTGCAATCACAAAAAAGTCTCTACAGCCAAATACCATATTTGTAACAAATGCTATATAGCCAGTCTTTTAACCATTTAGTACAATCCGAAATGCATACATAACACCTAGAACTGTAGCATTATGCGTGGACAAGGAGGGCTTTACCAAGCATGCAAGACCCAGGGGGCTGGTGGGCCTATCCTCTGGCAACAATGTTCAGTATGTGTGCAGCCTCCGACACCGACAGTCTTAGTGAACTGAACTCATCAATAAAGAGATACCCAATAAAACACCCCCTGACAGCATTTATGCCGTTGTATTCAGGGCAGGAGTTACGTCTGCGGAGTTTCGTAACAGTAAGTACCCCTGAAGCGGTTTCCATATATCTTTGGGCCGGGAGGTAGTTGGTACCGTCTCGGCATAGATAGTGGTCTGTTCTTGGCAATATGTTAGGTCTGTCAACCAGTCTTTGAATTTCGGGGCTCGGCCCCTTCCCCATCTACATGCCACTCTCCGTTTGGCTAGCAACAGTGATATAGCAAGAAATTTTCTATGAGCGCTAGGTATCTGTGTCGTGTATCCTAAGAGTGCCATCAAGGGGTCTCTGTCCATTTCTCTGCCAGTCATCTTTTCTAGTGCCACTAATACCTGTTCCCAGTATTCTTGTATTTTCGGGCACTCCCACGCCAAGTGCAGAAATCCCGCTCCTGGTTGGTGGCATCGCTCACACCTGTCAGTTGTAGCCAATTTAAATTTGTATTTCTTAAGTGGAGTATAGTAAAGGCGATGCAGGTATTTATAATGTATTACTCTCAGTCTGCAGCTTGCTGAGATCTGTGCCGTTTGTAGACAACAATACTTCCACTGCTCATCAGTGAGTACCCGCCCAATATCCTCCCCCCATTGCATTCGCGCCAGGCTATGAGCTCCTTCTCTGTTGGATCGTATGGAAGTGTATATGGCTGATACTAGATGTTTCCCATCTGTGGAGCCAAGCATATTGTGCAGCGGGACCAGACTTAAGGGTTCCCGCGGGAAGTCCGGAATAATTACACGCATTCCCTGTCGTAAGCGTATATAAAGGAATACATCTAATGGTGTATAGTGTATATCCTGTAGAAATTGCTCTAGTGTGCGAAACTTCCCGGCATTGAACAGGTTTCCCCACGTGAAGACTTTTGCTGGCTGGCAGAGCTCCGAAAAACCCCTCTCCTGCAGCAAGGACAATTTAGGGTGATATGTCAGCGGGAGCCGAGGGGAGTAAAGGACAGGTGAGGCCAACAAAACAGTTATCCTGTTCCACGCGTCTAACGTGCCTGTGATAGTTGTGGGTGGCATCGCACGTGAGCGCATAGGTCCGTGTATCAAACCACTTAGCGGTACCGGCTCCGCCAGCCAGTCTTCCACAGCTATTTTTGGCATATATTTGGGAGGATGTATCCAATAGTAGGTGTAGTGCGCCTGTGCGCTGAGAATATACAGTTCAAAATCAGGAATATCAAACCCCCCCTGATCATATGGTCGTATTAGCATTGACCATTTGAGTCTTGGTTGTTTCCCTCCCCAGAATAATCTGATCAATTCAGAGCGCAATGTCTGAAAGAAATGCTGCCCGGGATGGTATGGGATATTGAGAAATAAGTAGAGCAATTGCGGTAATATAATCATCTTTATGAGGGACGCCCTCCCCGCTAAGGAGAGCGGTAATGAGATCCAACGTGTAATGCTAGCTGTGAGTCGCGTGATAGCCGTGCCATAATTTGCCCATATTGTTTCTTCTTTGCCTCTGGTAATCTGTATACCTAGATAACGCAGGTTACCATCGTACCATTCCAGTGGATAATCCAGCGGGAATCTAAGCACTGCTGGTGTTAGAGGGAAAACCTGCGACTTTCCCCAGTTAATATTAATGCCCGATAAGCCACCAAACCGAATAAACTCTCGTAATATAGGATTTATATTCTGCGCGGGGTCCCTAATGTACAGCGTCATGTCGTCAGCATACAATGAGATTAGTATCTGACGCATGCAACACCGAAATGCCTTATCTTTGTGGATTTGGCGTAATCTGGAAGCCAAAGGTTCTACTGCTATGGCAAACAATAGGGGGGATAAGGGACACCCCTGCCGAGTGCCTCTCGAGATTGGCATCGGCTGGGATAACTGCCCATTAATTAATATCTTGGCGGTAGGGTGATGATATAGTAATTTAATCCAGGACAGATATATATGTGGGAAGCCCATTCTCTGCAGTACCCCAAACAAATAATCCCACTCCATGGAATCAAATGCTTTAGTGGCATCTAAAAATACTGCAGCAAGCGGAAACTCTGGATCTACTGTTTGAATCAAGGAGAACAGGGTTCTAAGATTGTGAGACGTATTTCTACCTGGGACGAACCCTGATTGGTCCGGCAGTATTAGCTTGTCCATTAGTAAAGCCAACCGATTAGCCAGTGTTTTGGCTAAGATTTTGGTGTTGCAGTTTAGCAACGACAATGGGCGGTATGAGTCACAGGACTCAGGTGGTTTGCCAGGTTTCAGCAATGAAGTGACTATCGCTTCCCTCATCGAGGGGGGGAGCATGCCTACCTCCAGGGAGTCTTCATATACCTCCTTTAACACTGGTGCCATGATGTCAATGTAGCTCTTATAAAATTCTGCCGGTAGGCCATCTGAGCCTGGGGCCTTCCCATTCTGCAATTGCATGATGGCTTCCCTAATTTCATCAACCTCCAAGGGGTGCATAAAAAATTCTCGTTGTGCATCACTAAGCCATCCGAGTGCTATATCTCCCATGAAGTCATCTAATTCTGGTGTTACCTGCCTCTGGGATGTATAGAGGGTCCTGTAATGTGCGATGAACGTAACTAGAATGGCCAATGTGTCTCGCTGAAGCACTTCCCCAGTCCCTTGTATCTCTAAGATGTGTGCATTAAAACGTGGGTTCCTTGTTACCTCGGCCAGCGCCCTGCCCGGCCTCTCCCCCTCCCCGTATTTACGGGCTACCCAATACTTGCCTCTAAATTTTGTCTCTCTGAGCGCCGTGTCTTCATAGTCAGTTAATTTTTCCCGAAACTGTGTTTGCACTTGTCCAACTTCACCTGTCATCATCCGCCTCTCTAGCTCTAGTAGTTCTCGTTCTAATTTGCGTAAGGTATTCTGTAAATCTTTCAACACCCCAAAACTTTTGGCCATGCAAAATCCCCTGATCGTTACATTAAAAGCTTCCCATATCACTTTGACACTATCCACCGTCCCTTTATTCCTGACAAAGAAATCCCTAATCTCCTCACCCAACTCTGCCTGAAAGACCACATCCAACAACGCTGTGGGCTGCAATCTCCAGCTCGGCCTAGGTCTATCGTACCCCGGAGGAGTGAGCGACAACTTCACCGGACAATGGTCTGAAAACGTCCGAGCTAAATGTGATACACTACGTATGGAAGGCACCAATCCTTTAGACAGCAAACAATAATCTATCTTCGCCCACGTCCCTCTATGGGATGTATAGTGTGTGCCTTCCTGTCCCTGCGGATGCATATACCTCCAACTGTCTATCAGCTCGCCCTCTTCAATGATCCCGCTCAGAGCCTCCTGTGCGTTAGTGTAATGATGTGTAGCGGGTTCAGAGCCACATTGAAATCCCCTCCCCAAATGATATGTGTAGAGCCAACATTCAATATTTTGCCCCAGAGAATAGTAAAGAACTCAGGAGTGTCCATGTTTGGTCCATAACAATTTGCAATTGTAACCAACTCACCGCCTAGCCTCCCCCATGTGATGACAAACCAGCCCTGCGTATCCACCACCACCCCCGCCATTTCAAAAGAAGTTTGTTTTTTAAACAAAATGGCAGTGCCACGAGCATATGAGTATGATGAAAATAATCGACAGCCTGCCCATTTACTGGCGAAGTTGTTTGCCACTTTCGGATTTATATGTGTTTCCTGCAGTAAGGCCACTTGTATTTGTTGCCGATCTAGATAGGCTAGAACTTGTCTCCGCTTCCTTGGGTTCCCGAGGCCCCTAACATTCCACGACAACACTTTCAGTTCAGTTCTATCCTCCCGTGCCATTGCAACCATGCGTTACTATGTGACCAACGCATTTAATATACATGTACTTTGGCAGTCCAGCAAACAAAAAAAGAATCTCACCATTATGCAATTGCACTACTGCTTCACTGCGAATATTGAGTTCCCCCTCCCAGCCCACCCCCTCCCACTGAAACATCCCAAACATGCCAGCCATAAGTAACCCACCCCCCTCCCCTACATCCCTCTGCTCCTGTATCATAACATCAAAACCTGTGGCTTCCCACTGAAATCTTAAGAAGCAGTTTAGAAGAAACAAAAACAATAGAAGGGGGATCTCCCAATTGGGGGGATACATCTGGGTGACTCACGAAAACCTCTTCTCAGTCCAAATGAGACAAAGCATCCTGCCTGTACCTGGAAAGAGTTCGAGGGTGTCTGGCTGCAACGTAGTGTGGTATTCCCTACGGAGTGCTCTTCTTCACTTAAATATCCTTTCTCCTGCATTCTCTCTTTGGTGACATGGTCGTGCTGCAGTGACCACCGCTCTGAACTTAGGCTATCTACCATAAGGCGTATCGCGGCAGTGATGGTCTACAAGCCGCGGTGTCAGTTAATTTATTCCCGGGGAAGGAGATCAGAGGGAGTCCTCCTGCGTCTCTGTATTCTGTCTTGTTTTGTGGAGCCGCTTCAGGAACTCTTCGACCTGTTGAGGTTGTGTGAAAAAGGTTTGGGTTCCCTGATACGTAACGCGCAGACGAGCCGGATATATTAAGGCATAATCAATCTGGGCTTGCTTCAGCTTATGCTTCACAGCCATAAACTTGCGGCATTCTTCCTGCACATGCAGCATGAAGTCTGGGTACATGTTGAATGATACTCCATCATAGGTCAGCTGTTGTTTCTCTCTGGCCACTCGCAATGCTGTGTCCCTGTCCCTATAATTCAACAAGCGAGCTATTATGGGCCTGGGTGTACTACCAGGGGGCAGCCGCGGACCAAGGGACCGATGTGCCCTTTCTACTATAAAGTGGGGAGACAAGAGTTCGGACCCCACCACCGCCACCAGCAATTTCTCAATATAGTCTTCCATCTTACCCGTGTTTGTGCTCTCTGGTATACCTAAATCGCGAATGTTATTCCGCTTACTGCGCGCTTCAATGTCCTCGTTCTTAGCCGCTATGACTTTGAGCAGTTTGTCTAGCTGCGCCGTCGTTTTTTGCACCTGAGCTGTAGTGTCCTCTACCTCTGAAATGCGCTGCTCCGCTTCCTTGAGACGTGTTTCGTGTCCCTCTAACTTGCTGGCGATCGCATCCATGCGAGTACACATCGTGTCCATTTTTTCCCCGATGGTCGCAAATCCTTGCCGCATTTCCAACAGGATTGAATTGAGGTCCACCCCGGATGGCAGCTGAGGATCTGACTGTGATGCGTCCGTCGCCCCATCTTGTTCCGTCGAATGCTGTTTCGCGGACTTCCTACCTTCGAATACTAATCGGGTCTGGCGAGCGTCCGTCTTCCCCATCTTGGCTCTTCTACCCTCGACGTCTACCACCTCTGATGTGGGCACTTTGCCCCCCCGATACAGAAGGAGGCGACGTGCAATACCACCTCCTCTCCTCCTTCACTACGCTGCGTGTAGCTGTTGTCCACCGCTCCACGGCCGAGAAACACTGGCCCACATTTATACCACAGCCAAGGACTGCGATTGTCCGTAGGGGGGAGAGGGGGAGTCCAGCAGCGGCCCCAAGAATCCTCTAATCCTCCGTATAGTGCCTTGTAACGCTGTCGCCGCCTAATCTGAGTTCCGTAAGCTGCACTACATCATCCTCCCTTCCAAGAAGCAGCTTCCGCCAGCAGGCCCACGGAGCGCTCCGTCCAGTGCTCGCTGTCAACGGTTATGCCTATTTCCACTGCAGGCTCCCCTAAGATTAGCAGGCCTGGTGATTATGGCACCCTGCACTCGGATAAATCACGAGTTGTTCCGTGTTCTCTGTTCATCTACTTAGGAGCACAGCCTGGGGGGCCAAGACCATGGGAGAATCCCTGCATCCAGCAGAATCCTTACTCCGCTCCAAGTCCTGCCACAGACCCAGAAGCAGTCATCTGTGTCAGCACGTTTTCCTCCCTGGCAGTGCCGGTAATCAACAGCAAGCGCCAATAAAATATTGGATCAAGGCATATGCCGGGGGCCCGTTACTGCTCACATACGCGGACCGCACCGCTCCGCGAGATGCGTGGTATTCGGCACCGCGCTCTTCCGATCAGCGCGCTTACGGCTTTTTCGTGCTGACGGCCTCCGAGACTTTGCCCCGAGCAGCCCGGCTCCCCCGCTGCACTCCTCCGCCTCCCGGCTGTCAGCGCTGCCAATCGTGCCAGTGCCCCGATGTCTCCTCACCACATGAGTCCTCAGGCACTTTCCAGCACGGAACGGCCCACTCGCTCTGCAGGAGCCTCGGCCTCGCGTATCGTGCCCTGCCCCTCAGCCGCTCCAGAAGTCGCTACCTTCGCCTCCGGTACCTCCGTCACGCCTGATTTCCAGCGCCGGTGAGCTCCCTCGTCTTCGATCACTGCACCACCAAGAGCCTGTTCAGGTACGGGACATATTCCCTGCATATATCAGTAGTTCTCCGTCTCAGGGACAGGATAAATAGCGGATCCCAGTGCCGGACTGCGGGAGCTTCACAGAGTGGTGGCCATTCCGCTAGTGCGCCACCTAGCACCCCCCTTTCTTAAGAAAACTTGATTTATAAATATAAAAATAATAGAAATAATATTTTTGATACTTTCTCTTCTCTGGTCACACACTGTTTTTCATCATCATAGGTCCACTTTTAACTCATTTCCTAAATGGTTTTTCTCACACAGTAATTTAACCCTGATTTAGGAACTTTTTTCAGGGGTACCCCTACTCTGACACATATATGCAAACCAACGTAATCACCTGGAATGTAAGGGGCATCCACACACCAGCTAGGCGATACTCCATCTATTGATACCTGAAGTGTAGGGCCACCAACATAGCGCTGTTACAAGATACACACATAACGCAGCCTGAAGCCATCCATCTCCGCAGGAAATGGTGGGGACAAGTATTTAGCACAAATTATTCCGTGCATGTGACAGGGTTGCTAATCTGAATCAAGGCAGGAACACCCTTTGCAGCAGACGAGGTGCACACTGACCCAGAGGGCAGATACGTCTTGTAAAGGGCCGCTTGAACTGGCAGATCATCTTGATAGGGTCCATATATGCCCCAAATGTGGAACAAGCCGCCTTTCTACATCACCTTACACATCTACTTGCACCCTGGAGTGGGGTCCCCTGGTTGCTGGGTGGGGACTTCAACTCAGTACTAAACACTACCCTGGACCGTTCATTTCCACCTCTGACACGCATGACTGCCTCCTCAAAGGCACTAGCGTTGAATACCTGGCTCACACACTGGTCTTTAACAGATGTTTGGCGCAATCGCAATCCAGATACCGGCATATACTCTTTCTATTCTCATGTTCACGATCTTCACGTGCAGTTGGATTGCCTGGTGAGTTCACCCTCACTACTCCCTCACATCAAGCACACATTGTATCTTGGTCGCACACACTCTGATCACAATCCGCAACTCATGCAGCTCAGCTGGGGTGCAGGCGGCCTCCGGGTCCCACCTGGCGTCTTCAAACGGCAGCACTAGAGGACACAACGTTTCAGGCTTCTCGGTGCATTCATGAGGGAATTCTCTGACAACAATGCGGGCACCACACGTAGCATGACACTTGAATGGGAGGCGTTTAATGTAGTCCTTAGGGGGTACAGCATGAGCATCACATGGAACATACAGAAACACCTCTCTCAGGAAATAGCGAAAGTGGATAGGTGGTTCCTACCATGTGAGAACCAAGCGGCTTCGGGTACGGGGAATCTGCACTCCCTGAGCACAATGCGCAGCGAACACATAGAGCTGTTAAAGCAACTAAGGTGCCTAAACTATGCGGCGCACTCAGAGCAAACACACGCAACATCTGATAGGCCCGGGCAAATATTAGCGTGGGTGCTACATCAGGAACAACCTCAGCACCCTATACATGCCATAAACACTGCGACAGGATCCACAGTATACACTCAGCATGAAATGCATGGAGAAATGACAAGGCATTACAAAGAACTATATGAACACACCATTCCGCTTGATCGGGAACGCATGGCTGCTTTCATGAGCTCTATGCGCCTAATCAAGATAACACCAGACCAGTGCGTTGCATTGATTTCCCTGCTTGAACAGGAGGAGATCAGGGAAGCTATAGTAGCATTGGCCACCGGTAAAACTCCTGGTCTTGATGGGTTCCCTGCGGAGTATTACAAAGCATATGCGGAGACCCTCGCCCCGCGTTTGCTCACTTTGTACAATGCTGCCATGGAAGACACAGCTCTACCTGGCTCAACGGCGGAAGCGCAACTAGTTTCACACCCTAAACCTGACAGGGAACCCAAGGAGTTAAGCTCCTACCGGCCTCTGGCCCTTTTAAACACAGATTATAAGATCCTAGCAAAGCTTTTAGCGGACAGGCTGTCACTGTTAATTCAATCCCTAGCGCATACAGACCAGAATGGCTTTGTATCAGAACAGGAACAACTCACTGAACTTGCGGCTCTTTTTTAGAGTAGCTCGCTATGCACCAGATCGCTGGCCCCGCTCAGGCTGACTAATACTGGACCTTGACAAGGTCTTCGATACCCTGGAATGGGGGGTTTTATATGCAGTGCTGCCATGCTACGAGTTTGGAGAGACTTTCCTCAATATGATTTGGCTCCTGTACAGCACACCAACGATGGGAGTGCAAACAGGCCTATACATATCGGCTCCCATTAAAATAAGGCGGGGATGGCCGCTATCCCCGCTGCTTTTCTCACTAGCCATTGAACCCCTGGCAGCAGCTACTATCCGAGAGCAGGGAGAGGGATGGGGGATTCCACTAGGTGATGGCATGCACACGACATCACACAGCGACAACATTGCTCCCCCCTTGCGCGCAAATTGGGAGAGGGACCGTCAGCACCCTTTCACAGACAATGAATTGAATAGAGTGCTAGAAGGACCAAACAGCATCCCACGCGACATGCGTTTTCGTCTAATTCAATACTTTTGAACGTAGAGGGCCTATCTCACGCCAGTGAAGATCAATAAGTACTATAGCCGCAAGGACATTGCCTGCCCGCGATGCCTCTCAGCTCACGCAGACTTGCTCCACATGGTATGGGGCTGTCCCCGACTGGAAGAATACTGGGAGTCTGTGGTGCTTTCCCTTAGTCGCTGCACTGGCAGCGAAGTGCCCTTATTGTGGGAAACTTGCATCCTACATATCTATAGCAGAGCTAAGGATCAAAAATAGACCTCCCATTTAATTGCCCTGGGGCCGATAGTTGCAAAACCCCTAATCACCATAAGGTGGCGATCACCTGAGCCTCCTGTAGCTCTAGAATGGCAGCGTTTGTTGCGGGTCTGGGCCACAGCAGAAAGTGACGAGTTACAAAGAGAGGACGCGTTAGGCCTGCGTAAGACAACAATTGTCACACTGGGACACGATAATGCGCGAACTCCAGGAAACAGATGGGACCCCTGATACTGGGCCAGAGAGTGCTCCAGATGAGTAGTAACCCAAGCAACTGGATGGGTGAGGCGGCGGTCTCTACTGATGACTAGAAAAGGCACAGGGAGTGCTTCCCTAGCTGATCAGGAAGCAAAAGAAACACAATTGATGGACGGAATGCAGAACAAGTCAAAACATTCACCCCCAGTCAAGAGATCTGGGTTAAATCCATCATTCTTTTGCTCACCATGCCACCCCAGTTTAGACCTGGCCATACGCAAATCAGTCTTGACCCTTTGCCTCATGGGAACAGTCCAGCCCGAACTGCTAAACCAGGTACTTCCTGGCCCGGAAACAAGCATCCTAGGACCGGTTCCGGGGTTTCACCCCTCTTCAGCCAGGATAGCTTGATTCCAGTGGCACAGTGCGCCCGGGAACCACGTCTGGGCATACCCTAGCTGACCAGGCATAACTTTGATATATTTTGCAGGCTGGGAAGTGGAAACATACTAATGTGCATTTGTTGTCTCTACTCTTTGTATGGGATCCGGGGAGAAGGATGGTCCGAACTGTGGGCGGCACCTTGTTAGTTGGAACTCACATACCCAGTTACATTTCAGTTGTCCCCAACATTATTATCTACCTCCTGTCTTATTAACTCTTACTGTAGTATGCCTACTACCGTACACTGAGCGCATTATGTGGTCTGGCAGCCATTTGTTTATAATACGTCAGAAAACTGTATAAAACATACATTGGGAAGCATATGAATGTGCACAAAGGCGTTCTATAACACTATGAAATTACTGCATGCATGTACCATGAATGTATTGTTCACATTATGCAAGCAGCTTACGCCATACTACAGATGTTTACTGTGTTCTCTTGTTGTAAATTCAATAAAACAGATTCAAACAGAAAAATCAAACATTACCAAGTCTTACAAAGCTAGGATTAAGAGATGACCATATGCGAAAAGATCTACGAGGACTGGGTGGCTTAGCCAACCTGCCTTGGTTTTCAGCAGTAAGTAGCTCTTTAGGTTGTGCTGAAATATATACAAGTTGCAGATTAACTTCAAGGTTCTTGACACCGAAAGCAGGATATGTAAGGTACTATGGCTGAACCTGGATAAAGCCAGTGTTTATGCGCTTTGTGAACTCTGTAATAAATTGTGTGGTTTAGAAGGATAACTGAAGTGTGGTTAAAGTTAAGTGTGGTTAACTTTAAATTATTTTTTCCCAACAAAATCCAAGACTATGCTGCCGATGGTTTTGGTGTCATTTTGTCAATTAAGATAATCTCTATTTTTATTAATTGGAGCTGTGTTTCTATTGTGTTGTGTTTTTTACTTTTAAACTGTTTTGGTATTTGTAAAAGCTTTACACATTTTCTTAAGTTATGCTCTGTGCCATAGCTACCAGATATTGAACTCAGAATTTAAGTTACTGAAACCTTGAATGGACATAACAAGAGTAGTGACATTGTTATTTGTGATAGACTACCATCCACCCAAATTAATAATCCACTTCCTCACAATTCGGGAGTCAGGCCCTGCCTTTAAGCCTTACGAAGGGCGCCCTCTTTAATCCTTTAAGTCACCAGCCAGTAATAACACTCATATGTATAGCACCTTAAATAATGCTCGTTCATTAGTAAGACATGCAGAGGAAAGTTATGCCCTGTTGATCTCTGAAAAATTTGATCTAATTTTCATTATTTAAATTTCGAATGAACCTGGTCCCGAATTAAAGCAAGGCTACCCTGTTGGCATTTAAATCAACCATCTTCCTCCTCCTTTACTTAATTGGGGAAGGTTTGTAGTTACATATGGAGACAAGTGGAATGCGAAGCATCTTCAATTATCAGAATTTTCCAAGATGAACTTCTTGCCGTCTCCTTACATATCACTGTCTCTCATTCCATAGAAAGATTGTGTACTACCATCTAGCAGACCATTCTATCACCTTAACAGAACCATTGGTGGAGTTCCTGGCACCACTGCTTTTATCACACACTACATTCTTTGCTCTAGACTATCTTAAATTCTGGGTGGATGTTCTGACCAACTCCCAAGCATTGGATTTGCTTAATTCTATGGTGTCGATTGGTATTGATCGATTGGTTACTTGCCCAACACACAAAAGACGGTCATATGCTTGACTTGATCTTTGCTCCAGCAGGTCTGCTGACTGTAGAGCCTATCAAGCCCCAGGTCTGGTCAGATAATTTGTTGATCCCTTTTCAATTGCCCCTTGTTACAATAGTGCTCATAGAGCACCCCTTTAGAAACACAGAGTGTGTTTCTAAAGGCAAGAAAAACTCTGGCCTGTAAACTATACTCCTGACCTGATGTTTAAGCTTGAAGAAGTTTTGAAATCTTACAACAAACTGATCATTTAAAAAAAAAGCTATGTTGCTAAAGAAAATGTATATGCTCCAGAGTCGTCTAAAAAGTTTTTTTTCAATAGCACGTATTTCAGCAAACCAGGTCTGCGCTTTTCCAATGTTTGAGCATTGCCAAATGTTTTGTGATAACCTTGCTTTTATCTTTGAGAATACAATTCTAAGTACCATCCCTGATTTAAGTGATGTTCCTGCCACACTGCCAGATAAAACCTTTGATGGTAGTAAGGGATCTCCATTATTGATTGATTTGGGCAGATCGATCCAGATAGCTTTTGAAAACTAGTGAATTATATTTCATCTGGTTCTCATCTTGATCCCTTACTGCTCAGAAAGTGGAGAGAAATGGCATTCCCCCAGGCTGAACTCTTGCAGACCATATTAATTCACTATTTATCCACTGACACTGTGCCTACTGAGTGGAATAAAGCTGTGGCAGTTTCTCTCTTGGCAAAACCCACAGCCGATCCTTCAAACTTGAGCAATTTCTGTCTGATATCTCTTCTACTGTATACGGCAACGATCTTGGAATATAAGTTAACAGCTGTCCATCTGATTATTTTTTTGAAAAACACCATCTGCTTGACGCTGTTCAATCTAGGTTCCGCACTACACATGATACTGAAGTGGCAGTTGACAAGGGCTGCTTTGTGGACCTTGTATTAATTGATCTCTCTGCTGCATTCTATACGGTCATACACAAAAGTTTGATCTCCTGGCTCAAAGAGATTGGTATCAGAGGTACAGCTTTATTGCGCTGTAGGTCCTCCCAAGAAAACAGATGTCAAGCCATTCATTTCCCCCATTTTTGTTCATAGTTCACATCCACAGACCAAGAGGTAACCCAAGGCTCATTACTGAGTCCTACTTTGTTTAATGTGTACTCAAGACCATTGGCTCAGGTGATTCATGAGCACGGAGTTAACTTCATGAACTACACGCACAATACACAGCTGATAATATTGGTGGATCAATCTTAACCAGCATCATTTGAGGCATTAAACACCTGTACAATGCACGCAATTACCTCTTCGCCACAACCTGGCCAAATTGTGAATAGGTATCTATTTGCAATTCCAGTTTAGTAGCCGATAAAAGTGTTCCAACTCCTAAATGGGGATTCCCTATTTTGCGGTTGCACACGCTCCTATTTTGCAAATTAGAGTGTTCGATACTGCAAAATAGGTTACTAACTCTGGCTCTTAGTTCCTTGTATAGGCCATATGGGTGAAGGCTTTAAGGCATGTTAAAATGTGCTAAAAGGTCTTACAAGTATCAATGTCACAAGCATTTTAAGGAGAGTGAAATCTGTTCAAAATATGTATTCTTTTCACACAGTCTCTTAATCTTCTATAAATTAATCCTGATTGTAGAGTCACAATTTCATCATGAACAGCAATAAGGTTTCAAAATGCACCCTTAAGTATTAGTATCAAGCATTTGTAGAAGATATTCATGTGATTAACTTTCATGTATACTTCAAACCATGCTGTGCAACAAAGAACATCAGAATTTCATTTATAACCATTCTGCACAGACGACCAAAGGATTATATCACATATTTGGGGTTGGTGAAAGGACCTTTCTTCAAGGTTTGGAAGAAACAGAAATACCTACTCCATTTCAAGTCTTTACTATCACTGTATGAATATATAAAAGAATCCTAACATAAGTAATATATGCTTGGTGCCACATGTACTAGAAAGGAAATAGACCTACTCCATTTCAAGTCTTTGCTATCACTATATGAATATATACAAGAATCCTAATATAAGTAATATATGCATACTGCCACATATACTAGAAAGGAAATACCCGACACTTGCCCTTTTAATAGTTTGGTCAATAAGTAACAAAACTGTACAGGACGTAAAACGCTGTAATAAAGGCACATTTAAGGGAAAAACAGGAATAAAGAGAGCAAATAACAGCATTATCTATTCTGTTAAAGGACATTGATAGTGGCAGAAAGAGTGAAGAAAGACAACTGTCATGCTATCCTTAATTCACGAAGTCCATTACAGGTTCTCCATAATGACCATTAATGGAGATGAAAAACTTGTTTGCTAAAATATGTGAGGAATTCTACGACACAAATAGATAGCCAAACACAATGTATAATAAATGCCCAGTTCTACTGGGAGACAGGTTTTACATAAGGGTCACATTTAAGACGCAAATGGACAGCACTGAGATGCACAATCAAATTCTAAATTTTAACTCCCTGATTGTAGCACCCATGAGGTGTAGCACATAACGTATAAGAAAGTGTGTAAAACTGCATTGTAGAAAATTAAACTCAGAGTACAGTGCAACTACATTTCTGGACTCTGCGTTTTAATTATCCTGTGGTGTTTAATATTGGTTCCCAGATTGCACATACACTGCTTCCTGAGTACTTTTTTCACAAGGGAAAATCTTCATAAGTAAAACAAAATTGGTTCTACAATGGCAAAAATTACATGCATTTTACTGTCATTAAATGTAAAGTTCATTTTAGTATGAATAAAACATAGGTACTCTGGACATTGTTGGCATACAAGAGGGTGTGTCCAGTCTGAGCATCCAGTTAGGCTATAAGAGTCTACTCCATGAGCGAAGATGGTGCATGGGAAGGTAGAAGGTGAAAGGAGTGCTGCTCAGCCCTTGGTGTCATGCACTAACGTCCTACATTAGGATCTTGCATTTACAGCTGAACACGCAGCGGAGATGAAACTGGCGAAAGTTTGAGGAGGGGTGCATGGATTTGAGCAGGTGATGGGCAAGGTGGATATACGCTTGACTTCTGCACGTCACAGTAGGGAGTAGATAAGCTCCTCATTCTGGGTCCTGGACTACGTTAAAAATGTCATGGTTAGTGTTGTTTTTAAAAGTGGACACAAGAGTAGAAATATTACACAAATACAAAGAGGAACCTACCTGGAGGTGCTAGCGACAGCCCTCTGGACAAGGCCAGAAAGAAGGTGATTATTGATTTGCTGTTAGTTCAAGAGGCATCTTATACTTCTCTGTTGGCCCATTGCTATCAACTCCCCACCAGGTTGCTGTTTAGGACTGGGCTACAATATGAGGAACTGTGATGGTGGTTCTGTGTACAGCAGTCATCAGATTTTAGGGATCAGCTTCTTCACGAGGTGATAAAATGTACAGATGTTCAGAGTGAGGGTGCACCTGTGCTGCATTTTCCCAATCTGTACCTGGACACACTTTCCAGAAAAAGAGGCTTGTTGGGCATCAAAAAGAAGTTGGATGTATGTGGAGTTCAGTATCTTAAGAATCTTAAAGTGGAGTGATCTGTCTTTGCCCTGGTGGAAACCGCTAAATTATATGGAAAGATGGAAGGCTTGAAAATATCTTGAGGGTGACTTATGAAACCTAAAGCTGGCCACGGTCTATGTTCTGCATGATGTTTGAGTGCCCAGAGGTATTGATGTTCCACTCATGATTTAGGTGGATGGACTTTCCTGTGAGGATGAGAGCTTAGGGACAGGTTAGGGCTTGGAACCACTATTTGACTGGCCATAATGTGGATTTCAGTGGTATGGTGTTATTTTAGACTCAACATCTTTCCTTGTTAGGTCATGTCAACCTACATGTTTGTTGGAAGAAATAATTTGCCCAATGCGATATTGCCAGTTCAAAATGTCATTGCCAGAACAACACAATATCTTTAGTGGGTGTCACTTGAGTTTTTTCTTGTTAGGAGCTTTTGTGCATTAAAATATGTACTTTGCTATAATAAAAAATTATTCATGCCTTAAAGCCAAAGGGTTTAGCTGACAGCTTGATCATCATATTTTGAGATATTTTTCAAATCGTGAATTAAACCTCTCAAATTATGGTCTGTCTATGAAAGATGCAATCAGTTATGGAGAATTTCATAGACCTACGGAGGCAGAACAATACGGAGTGACTAATGTAAGATCCAATAGATAACCCTGCCCCAACTTGTTTGTACACTGTTTTATTTTCAATCAATACACTGTTTCCATCTAAAAGTTATGTTTGTACAAATATCTTAATTCTTTCATAGACTTAAGACAAAATAGGAGCGTTCATAAATAAAACAGCTATCAGGAAGTAAGTCAGAATTGAAAGCAGTCAGCCTTCTGAGCAAAAGTGCCTCTAGTATTGTGCTGTGTACATCAATTGTATATCCAAAAAGCAAACTGTGTCAAATCTGAAAACTTAACAAACAGGTGTTATTTTTCAGGCAAGTTACATACTCCTGTAAAATGTGTAAGTTACTACTCTAAATAGGCAAAATATAATCAATGTAACATACTAGAGGAGCAAAATTCAAGTGCATCTGATGACCATTTAGAACCAAGCAAGCTCCTACTTTTACATAATCCTAACTACGTCGGCTTTAGACGGCAAACCTGTTATCCATAACTGTGCCACACTCTTTTTGATAATAGTTCAATTTAAATTTAAAGACAATGTTTTCAAACATGAATTGGATTATATTAAGTAGTATCAAGAGAGACCATGGTAGTTTGCCAGTCTCCACATCTCAAAAAATAAACTTACTTGTGTTTGCAAAGAAGTCACTACACTAATAAAGCAATTTGGCCTCTTCACTTAATCAAAACCATAAATACGTTATTTTCCCAGTCTTTGCATTCATTTAACTTCTACAAAATCTGCATGCCATGAGATCCCAGTTGTTAGGGACCTGAATTTTACTATTGTGTTTTATTGTATTAAAAACAAAGAAATCAATAAGTAGAAGAAAATGTATGGAAATGCAATGCCCAAAATTCAAATTTCTGAGTGACTTTAATCTATGTATTTCATTTGACAATATGCAACTAACCTGTTTTGCCAAAAACTTAGTTGTATTGAGCTTTCATCGTGAAGTACCTCTTTTAAACTTGCTTATAGAAGATTGATAGCAATGGGGAGCAGCCAGACAAATGGTTCCTGCTCATGTATGAGACACTCTCCGCTAGTCCTGGCTTTGTGGATAACAGCAAAAGAAATACGACAGGTCACAAAAGCCAAAATGCTTGTGTCTAAAGGGCAAGCCAGAAAGAAGGTCTACCACATGACACGGACCAACATGGCAATCAATTGTCGTGCTCACTCTGAAAAGCAGGCAAGGTTAGGGGAGAGTTCATGGCAACCCAAGAACACCCAAACAATGGTAGAGTTGAAGAAGAGTCAGTCACATGCCATGTCCCAAGCTGTGAAACAACAGGATGGGTTTGGAAGAAACCATGGCAACCCAAGATCATCCAAACAACAGTAGAGCTGAAGAAGAGTGAGTCACATGCCACGTCTCAAGCATAATCTGTCAAATGCCAGGATCACCTCAGAAAGGTTGAAAAGACTAGTTCAGAGTATATCACATATCAGACCAATGAATTTGAAAGATTAGCAGGGTTGCCATTGCCAATGTCAATCCCCCACAACTTGCTAAATGAGCCAACCTGTCGAAAAGCCAGTCAAAGTTCTTCCACATGCCTAATAGAGATGGAACAGTCAGTTAAATGCTAGGCAGACTAACAAGCATTATTCTGCCCAGCACTCCTGCAATACAAGATGAAAATAATATGCAATAACTTTCAGGAATCAAGAACCCATATTTGAAAAGATATTTCAATTTATTAAAAACAGAACTTATTCCTACTTTAAAAACATGCTTTAGTGGGCACCCTGTTGAACTAGAAAACATTAAGCTATTTAAAGAGCCAGTTTAGAAGCATTTAATTCAATTTTCAATCCTTGACCTTAAATACGACTACAGCAGCACGCCGGTAAGACCCATTAGGTGTGGAGAGAATTTGTATATCCATTTTACCTGAAATTGTATTTGATGTAGTCAATGTAATACATTAGAAGTATCTTATATGTAGGTATGTTACAATTCTAAAAAGAAAAGTATCAAAACATTTGGAAAGTTTCTCGATTGTGTCTATACCATCCTTAATCAGCCTCCAATTGGTTGAAAGACAGATTTGTGGATTTTAAGGAGAAAGTAAATGGTGAGCACCCTAGTCGATGCAGCTTCAGAACAGCAAATACACACTTAATGTAAGTTAAAGGTCAGCCCCCTTAAAATGTATGAGTTAGAAAGACAGCTAAATAAAGCAACAGACCGAAACTGAACGAGAGGGATCCACTTGCCAGATTTTGTGGAAGAGAGGTTTGATGCAAGCCATGGATAAACATCTATGCTGCTTAAGTAAAAGAAACTACAAAAACAAATAGGGTTCAAAAAGCGTAACCTTAGCTCATATTTGGTAGCTTGGTATAAGCAAAATAACAATCCCCAGAGAAACTTCATGATGTAAAGTATGCCATTTATCAACAATACAGTTAAGAGGGTCTCCTACTGATGGAGGGTGAAGAAGACTGGCCTAGGCACACGAGAATCTGTCTTGCCCTCGCAGCCAGAGTGGTGAAGCGTAACATAGTGCGCAAATGAGGGTCATGTGTCTCCCCAACTGTGACCGAGTGGGAAGCAGACCTTGATTGGTGCTACCAGGCAGAAAAAGTGATATACAATAGCACGGGATGTAAGAAAAAATGTGAAAAAATATGGTTCCCCTGGGAGACATATAGAAACTTAGATGAGATAGCGCCTGGGTACGAGTCAGGGGAAACAGGCGAACTCTATATATAGAGGCAATTCCGAGTCTAAACTGTTTGTTCTAACCATGGTTAAGGATGCGATATCCTGACAAAACTGGGGTGTATTTTAAATGTGGTGCTGGCTATAAAGAAATTCTTTAGACACCAATGTATTGAAACAGTAAATTATGTATGCTTGTAATGCATTATAAGAGATATTGTGAGCCTCTTTAATAAAAAGTTTTTTTTTAAACAACAAAAACAAAAAACAATACTGTTAAGAAATAATGAAAGTATACATCCCAAACCGTGTTTAAATAAAAAGAGAAAAATGGAATAAGAAAAAAGTAACAAAATGAAGAAACTGGATAGGGATTTCAATAGTTATCCATAAGTCAACAAAAAACACAATAGTAAAATGTCTTTCAAAGATATCAATTTGTTTATATTTTCTTGATTTCCCCTACCCCAAGTGTCTTCTAGAAGGTCCATCAAGGATACATACACCTAATGGAGTCAAATACTTGACCTGGATTCTCAGTGGTGACCCATAAGTGCATGTGATCAGAATGATGTTGAAGATTTGTTCAGGTCAAAGTTTATGTGTTCCGACATACTTTTTTCTAGCCGGACAAAGATGAAGATGATGGGCTCCAGAATCTCATATACTCTGAGAGCCCTTGGTGAGCCACAGATATTGGATATAAAATGTTCTGAGTATGACAAAGGGCCTTCAAAGGCATTTCAGGTAAGATGAACAGTCCACAGTTCTCTCTTTTGAAGTGCATTTGCTAGAGCACTATTCAAGTCAGTGGGATTCCAGCTTTCACCTCTGCATTTGCATTGTTGTAAAGTGGAACTATGTCATCATGAAGCACTCGACACAGGAGCGTCTCTTGTAGATAATCTTAACAATGAAAAACAATCTATGTGAAAAGTCATTTTCAAAAAGTATTTCACCTTTGTGGTTGTAAACATCTGAACAGAAACTAAATTGTACATGGTTACCTTTTTAAATATCTTCCATGAATGTTTGGCTAAAAAGACATACTGTTAAGGTTTAAACCTACAGCTGATGAGCCCTCTGACTCTGTTTTGCCTTTGGAAGTAAGTGGTTCACTTTAGAAGTCTCTGCAAGTTCAATCACTTGGAAATCAAACGTTGCCAGTTGTATGTATAAAATCCACACAGTCGGTGTCCTCATTTCTGTTAGGTTAACCGATGACTTCAAGAGGCTACGTTCGTGCAAAGATTGGTAGGTTTTGGCAATGGAAACTATGTTATCTATAGGGGTGTGCAAGATTGTTTAGTCCTAGATGAAGACCTTTCACAATTAAAAAAAATAGCCATAGTTAAGAACTGCAGAGTTTCAAAGTTAAAAAAAATATCGGGGACAAGAAAGGAGCACTGCACTGCTGTGTGAACATTCTTGCTGTCACACATAGCTACGGATAATCCACTTTGCAGACTATTGGGTGTTTCCTAAATTTCAGCTGCACCATGTACCTCTCCCTTACCCACTGCTAGATGTCACAAGGCAGGTCTTCATCAAGAAAGAAAGGAGATGATGCAATGGCTATTCTGTTTCCATACTGGCACTCGAAGATAGAGCAACCCAAAGTGACAGCTGAGAAACTTAATTCCATGTACTCTGATTTCCAGTCCACATTGGACGGGATATCCAATTTTAGGAAAAGGGGTTGGAAAAGTGAAACTACACCTCAGGCAAAATCAAGGAAACTTCACACTTCTTTGTAAAGCACAAGTTCTCACCTTCTTAGGCATAAGCTTTTACTTCACTCACCACTATTTATCCAGATCTTCTGTTTTGGCTTCTGCTGGCTTCCACCTCTGATCTAGAATGTTCAGCAACATTTTCCGAAGCCTTGTTTTCTGATTTTCTTGTAGAATATTAGATGTCACTAGTCCACGGTTAGCTTTTATACCTGTTTTTCAAGTTTCAAATACTTCTCGTTGGCAAAGCCTGCAATGGCTTGCACATGCATGCAACTTTAAATCTTGTTGGCATATATCAGCTTTTTGGCTTACAAGATACCACACCTAAGCATAAAGTAAAGCAGCCACTGCAAGGTGCAAACAATGAGAAAAAGTTGATTAAGTGATATCTATTCAGTCACATTTCAAAAAGAGAAATGGGAGCAATTCATGTACAAACTAAGCAATCCTTGACTTCAGCTTTTCCAGGTGCAGTCTACAATTTCCAGTACGCTTACAGAATAAATTCCCTGATTTACCATATTCTGTGGAAATGTCTTTCCCATAGTTTACATTTTGGTCTGGTGTAACCCTGTCTACTTCGCTTGTTGGGTAGATTTGAGCATTCTGTCCTTAGACTAGAAAGCTTCAGACAATAGAAAGTCCCATCTATATAATGGCAAATGAATTGCCAGTCAAGACCATGGATGTAAAGCCACTACAAGTTTTCGCTCAGTGCACAGCTTTGGAATGCTTGAGTGGTTCACATTCCTGAAGATTACAGGAATCATATGCCTATGTGCAACTACCGATCTTTGATTATGCCACCCAGATACTGTCATGTAGCAATAAATATCCAAGCACAAAGACTGGAGAGTGTGCTGTTTGTCCTCAGCTGGCTGTTTGGTGTTTCCTGCTCTACCGGGGCTGGGCTTTGCTCCACCGGACCACAACCCCCAGCATTCCTAGGGGCAGGACGCCTCACAATCCCGCGCCAGGAGGCGCTTAAAGGCGGGCTCGGTCCCTCGTCCCGCGAGGACGCGCGCGGGCGGCGCCGGGCTAAGCCCGGGCAAAGGGCGGGCCCTCTGTGGCCCTCAGAGGACCGATTGAGGCCGGGCTGGGCCATCCCCTTTGGTCGTCTCTCTCAGAATCCAGTAAGCTCTTTGTGATTGTTTGATAGTTCCTGTGAGCTGTGTGTGCCTCCAGTTTCAGGGGATTGGCGTATATCAGTTTAACAGCCCTGCAACACATAGCCTGTTGTTGCGCAGTAGTTGTGTAATCCAATTAATGCCACTATGACCAAACAAAAGTCAACCATGGATAACTATCTGGTCAAAGTTGTAAGCAAGATAAACAGTGACCGCAGAAAATCCTTAGGGCGAGATAATTTGCCTGCTCTGCCCCTGTCCTTTGGACCCCGTGAAGAAGAAATAACTGACACTGTTGAGTCCGTGGTCACCCATTGTGATTCCGAAGTTCTACCTGTAGCAGTTTCTGATCCCCCAGCGGTTTCTGCCTTGATTGAAGATCTATTGGTAGTACCGGAGCTTGTCCCACAGCAATGCCCGTTGGCCCCGCGTGCAGTGAGGGCATGCAGAAAAGTAACTAACAAACGGGGAGGAAATTCTACTAGAAGAAAAGCCGAACCTGCATCCAAGAACTCTGTTTGTGAAAATGGGACCTTCGCTAAGGACAATTCAGTTACCATTAATACCGAGCAATTTAATCTACTAGTTGGTAATATCGAGAGTAAATTTGAGCTGATTGTTAAGCCATTAACCACCAAAATAGACGAACTTACAGCCGAAGTATCTAGATTGGGGAGTGCCCTAGATAGGCTTATGACTAAGATGGAACACCATGGGCCTTCAGTGAAGGATGGTAGTAGAGCTGAACCTGCCATAAAACCGACTAATAAAAGCGCCAGTTCTGTGCAAGTAGCCACACGAGCAGGTGGTCGGACAAAGCAGGTCCAAGTAGTACCTGCACCGGCAAGTCGGAGTGAACTACAGGCTTGTAATACAAGCACTACTGTGCAGGAGCCTGTTATGACTGCTATATCAGTTAGGGAAGCTGCACCCAACAACAACCGATCTGTAGACCTCCCACCTGAGTGTGCACCTTATGTTGCTGTCCTATCCAATGTCCCCTGCTTAGATCTTGGCCAGACTAGAACCTCTTTAGAGACGCAGGACTCACTAAAAAATAAAACAACCTTCTGGCTAAATAAGCATTGTGGGTTCCCGGTAAAGTTCTTTGATCAAATTATAACTACAAGAAGGGTTAGCTGGATAGGAAACACAAGGAAGTCATGTAGGGGGGATTGTGTTATTGTTAATTTTCAACACCCTCAGCATGTTGCGACGGTCCTGCTAAGAGCAGCCTCTAATCACAGAATGAGACTGACATAACTGTACGACCTTTGGGTTATTTTTACAACCATCTTAGTAAGCCGCCCCATGCTAGTAACAGGGATAGAGTCCCCCCTCCTAATCATACCATAAACAGAAATAGATTATTATCCCCCAATTACGGGTTAGTTTTTGAAATCCCTGTTCAGAATAGATACCAATCCCTGAGCTCCTTAGATCAGAATGACTGACATCAGAAGACATTCAGGTCTCAGGCGACCGTTATTCCTAGCGGTCTGTCTAAACATTCTGATGGGTTTAAGTTAGCTCATGAGGATCCCCAGTTTAATGATAACCTGGGAACTATTAACAGTGGATCAGTAGTAGCAAATGTTATTGGGGGTAATTTGGAATCGATTAATGATGTAGCTAGCAGCTTGGGTGTGCCTGTGATTGATCTATGCTACGATGGAGACATCCCCAATACTGTTCAAGATGAGCTTAATAACTGCTCACATAGGGGTATCTCTATTGCTAGCTGGAATATAGCCGGTTGGGCCTCTAAGGAAAACAATCCGGGATGGGAGGTCCTGATTAGATCACATGATATTCTTTGTCTTCAAGAATCCTGGTGTACTGCTCAACCTTGCTTTGATGGTTATATATGTTATAGCTTGGATGCTACTGAGTCTAGACATGGAAGAGCAAAGGGGGGACTGCTTTTTCTTATATCAGTAGACATTAAGTTGACGGTTGTTAAACATCTAACAGTTGGTACCCATTCCCAAATTCTCTGGGTGCGACTAACAGAAGGTTCTGAAGTGCTTTTAATAAATTTCTATAATAATATTTTTAACAATTCCCGGCACAAAGTAATAGCTGAGCTTGATAGTGCCCTCATGAAGCTTGTAGCAGAAGCAAAATGCATTCTTACTCTTATTTGGTTAGGTGATTTTAATTCTACAATATGCAGTTTGTCCTCCTCTAGGGCTTGTGGGGTACAAAACAATAGTGGCGAAAATACGCCTCATTTCCCACATAACACCTATGGGGAGGCCATTAATAGTATAATGGCAACCTATGATTTAGAGCTGGTGAGGCCTGATGTAGAGGCTAGTGGTTATTTTATCCCTACATTTACTGGGAGGAACGCTAGTTCTAGCATTGATCATATTCTGGTTTCATCTAGTCTAATGCCCCAGTGTTCGATCATGATAAAGGATGTTTCCAGCATGAGTGATCACAATTGCATTACCATGCGAATTGAGTCATGGAATTGCAGAGACCAGAAAGCGCCAAGAACCATAGCTAATATTGAACCGCATAGAGCTAACGGAACTAGGCTTAGGTGGAAAGGGGAAAAATCTGCAGTAGTAGTGCCTATAATCATATCTAAAAGTTTGGAAGATATTAATACCATTCTAACACCAGGGTGTTTAGCTATCTCCGTTGTGACTAATTTTATTAATATCAATTTGATTATTAATAATATATTTACGGGAAATAAGCCGGGTATGAGAGGTAAGGGTAAGGGTTGGTTTGATCATGCTTGTACAGCCCTTTTTTCCCCAACTTAAAAAAGCGCTAGCCCTTACCCCAAGGGACAAGAATCTAGTCACACTCTTACGATATGATTACAAAATGGCACTAACTAGAAGGAAAAAAGAACTACAGCAGGAAGCCTGGGATAACTTAACTCAGGCGGCAGAAACTTTGGACAGCCGCTTATTCTGGTCTACTATTAATTCCCCCTTCCTACATGATGATACAATTCCCCAACTCTCTTCGCATGTGGGAAGTGAGGCCTGGGTGTCACATTTCTCATCTATTTTTCAAGATAGTGTCTCGACTGATAATGAGCAAAGGCATTGGCCCATGCTTCCACTAGACATCTCCCTCGGTGAGGTGGAATGCAGTATTAAGGCTAGCAAGGGGGGAAAGGCCCAGGGGCCCGACGGAGTCCCGGATTGATGTTTATAAGGCCGAACCGCGGATTTGGGGACCGATACTTACTTTGGTCCTCAATGCAGCGGTAACCACTTTGATTCCGCCCACATGGGGAGACTCAATTATTGTCCCCATCTATAAAAAGGGGGATAAGGCTTTAGCTTGTAATTATCGACCGATTAGCCTGTTGGATTCATCGGTGAAGATTATGAGCAGGGTGTTGCTGTTTAGATTGGAAGCGTGGGCAGAGGAGAATGGGATTCTTGCCAACTCCCAATATGGTTTTAGAAAGGGCCGTGGAACCTTGGACCAGTGCCTCAACTTAGAACTATTAATCGGCAAGTATACCAAGGCTATGCGTGGCAATTTGTATCTTTGCTTTGCCGATTTAAGTAGCGCTTTTGATCTAGTTAATCATCCGCTTCTCTGGTCAGTCTTGTTAGAATTAGGCGCCCCTAAGGAAATTATTTTCTTCCTTGCTAGATTATATAACAAGATGCAAGCAAGCGTTCGATATGGGGTCAATGGGGAGTGTACCCCGAATTTTAGTGTGAAACGGGGAATTAGACAGGGCTGTGTCCTTGCCCCTTTGTTGTTTATTTTATTTATTAATGGGGTGGAAACCATCCTGAAAACAGTTAAGGCTGATGCTCCTCAGGTTACCGGGATAGGTGTGCCGGTTCTGCTTTATGCGGATGATGCTGTGCTCCTATCTCGGACACCTATTGGTTTGCAGCGCCTGATGGATCGGTTTTCCGAATTTATAGGGGAGAGGAAGCTATTGATAAATAAAAGTAAAACTCATATTATGATTTGCGGGCCTAAGCCCAGTAAGAACCACGCCTTTTTTATAGAAGGAGTGAAAGTGCAGCAAGTAAGAAATTTCTGCTAGTTGGGTGTCACTTTCTCGGGCGATGGTAGCTGGGCCCAGGATTTAATAAATGTAAGAACTAAAATGACCAAAAGTTCCTACGGCATATTTAAATTTGCCGCAAAAATAGGGGATAGACGAATAAGAGACATGATGGAGATATATAAGGCCAAAAGTGTCTCCATTGCCCTATATGGGGCAGGGTTGTGGGGTTATTCTAACGTTGGTTGTCTTCAGAGGGAAGAAAACACCTTCCTCAAGAAACTAATGTGTCTTCCCGCTTCTGCCTCAACAGAGCTAATTCATAAAGAGGTTGGGGCTGCCTATTTGAGTGACCTTGTTTCCCTTAGACCCCTGTCACTTTACAAAGCAATTTGGCTTAAGGAAGAGACTGAGTTCAACCAACTTGTTATCAAGGACTGTTTTAAATTAGATAACTGTATGAAAATCCCTTGGCTTAAGTATGTTGTCGAGAGCCATCAGGCTATTTTTGGGTTGAACTTGTTATTAGATTGTTATTCCCCACGAGTTCTAGTCAAACATGATATGAAAAAATCCTTTTTGTTGTCTAGAACCCAAAAACGTTTAGTTGAGTCTGGTCCCTCTATTACTGTTGAACTATATAATAAATTCACTGAAAATGAGGGTTTTCAGCAGTACCTGAACATGGTAACCCGCCCAGCGCATAGATTTGTCCTAACCAGATTAAGGCTATGAATGGTGCATGTCTTGGTGGCCTTCCCCCAACAAAAAAGATACCCTGTTGGCCCTTGCCCGTGCGACGGACACTCCAAACAAAGCAGTATGCACTTTATGCTTATTTGCACTCTGTTCTTGAATGTAAGGATTACATTTTTAAAACCCATGTTTTTAAAATATGGTATTTTTAATACGGAAGATGCAATGAGGTTGCTTTTTAATATGAATTCCCCTGATATATGTTTTTATACTGCAAGTTTTATTTGTAAAGCTATTTATTATAGGAAAAGTATGATTTTTAAATGTGTTTCTTTTTAGTCTGTATCTTTGTATCTCTGTGTTTTGCTGTGTGCTTTTATGGTCATCACATGTTATGAACCGAATAAAGCTTCATGAATTGAATTGAATTGACTGGAGAGTTTGAATATTGGAATATTGGAAGGCACTACACTCACCACAGTCGATTAGACCCCTAATATGACTTGCTAATTGTGTCTGTAATTAATTCTATAAAACTTACCAACATGTAAAACTTTTTATTTTTCAAATAAGGCCTCCATGACCAGTGCATTTTCTGTGTGTATTTCTGCAGGATATGCGGCAGAGGCAATATGCCCAAGAACGCCACACTCTATGGTACGGTGAACTGTCCAAGGGAAAGTAGCCTTGTTCACGTCTAGTCACTCCATGCCACTGGAAGGGCCTCAAGGCTGGGCATGGTGCTCTGCATGTTCTTCTGCTTTGATGGGGGCTGATATTGCACTCAAGCCCCAACAATCATAACACCCCAACTGAGGGGCGCCATTCCAGCTGAATTGCTGGGTTACAAGTCATTCATATAGTTAGACCGCCGTTCTCCCACAGAGCTGCCTGCATTACATTACTATTCTGATTGCGTGTGCCTCGCCTATGGCACTCAGTGAGGCAGAGTGATGAGAGGTGCTCTCAGCTGCTCACAAACTCCTACAAGAAGAGTGAGCTTGCCTGACAATCTTTGTATCTCGAGGTGACATTACAACTCTTCTGTTGCTCGTACAGTGCTCAGCAGTGAGACACCCGATATTGGCATTAAAATAGAAAAGTGTCTGTCAAAGACTGCACAGCATGCATGCCAGGTCAAACCCCTGGAGATCCTGGGAACGCTAACTGAGATACTAGACACTACTGAAGAGGCTAAGGAATCAGGCTCGCTGATATCCCTGTAAATCCATCTAGTTGGGCCAAGAGAGTAATCTTTTCTCAGGGAATGACAACTGTGCGCTGTCAGGGGATTGAAGGGAGTCACTCCTCATTAAGGTGGACCCAAAACTGAGGAACCTAGCCACCTCTGAAGTGGGCCTATTGGCACCAGGTGGCTTGTTCAGAGTGCCTTCGTTAAAGGAGCTTGCGAAATTCATCCCTATGTTTACTCTGCTAGACAAGGCTCTGCATCACTCTAAAAGGTTTTTCACTAAAGGTTTTCCCAGAAGAGCTCAAATGGCCTCAAATTTGCGTAGGGTCCCAAAAACAGACTACCTGAAATGCAGTCAACGGCAAGACTGAAAAATATTTAGCCACTTTTTCCCTGAAGGAGACTGAACAAGGTTAGACACTTCTGTGGAGGTTTCTGCGGCACTGCCAGCACACCTTTAGGATAGTCAGGAAAAGAATATCCTTTTATTCCACTTTAGAGAAGGGAGGAGGCTGGTGGAATTCATCCACAGTTTGGATACGCTCATGATGGTCACATGGGTGAAACAGACAATCTGGGGGAACCAGGCAGAGCTACATGGCTCCCCGACACAGCATGTAATACCTTTTCCGCTCACCTTCTTGAATCTGGAAGAAGACCTAATAAGGAAAGAGATAGCAGCCCTGAAGAGACAGGGTGATTTGGATTTGCCAATCTGGAACTTTCTTTGGCTTCTCAATCCTTTTTCTCAGTTATCCGGAATGTCTGAAGGATCATCAAGGATGAGTGCAACAACTACCGCAGGAGACTCCTTCCAATTGATAGCATGGAAGATTAAAGGGCTAAACAGTCTATCCTGGGCTTTTTGGAGGAGGCAGCTTTGCTCATACACTGAGCCTTGGCTGAGAGTACAGTTAAGAAATGTGCATCAGCCTAGAAAAAGTAGATGCCTTTGCGTCGCAAGAAGAATTTTGATATCATGAGTTCCGATACTGTCCACGGACTTTATTTTCTGTCTGAGCTGGGAAGCTCAGGTGTGGCATATAGAATCATTAACCCATTCAGATCAGCAACTTCAGCAAGGGCGTGCTCGTTAAAGTTTTCCAAATGTTCAAACACTTGGGACAATGAATAAAGTTCTGAATTTGTTTCTGGCATAGTCTAGCAATGATTTCTTACATAGGATGCTTCTACGACTAGTATCCTGTAGGGCAATTTTGGATGTTTGGGATTTAAAGGTGGAAGTTAGAATGTTTACTGGTAAGGGGTAGGTTGCACTGTTGCTAGAAGGAGGAAATCCAACACCTGATCCCCCTCTTACCTGGCATTTCTGTAGCATTTTCAGCTGTATGAGGTGAAGACACTCAAGAACAAACATCTGATGACTGATAAATAATCGACCAGCAGAAACATGACAACAATTGACTGCACTGAAGAAGCCTTTTAAGGCATTATTGTCCCTGTATATGGCTAGGTCAATCGATTGGTGATACAAGCGGTAGGTATCGGTTTGGCAATCTTCAGGGGTCCTTGAACTCAAAAGCTGTGTTCTTGTGATGTTAATTATGATATTTTGATTAAGCAATTTAGCAATAGTGGAATGGCAATGGTCTCTTCTGTACTCTAGGGTATTAGGATCGGACAAGAAGGAAGAATGACACCAGGAGTGGGTTTGGAAAACCTCGACTGACTTTGTGCAAGGAAAGAGGATGGGGGAAAAGTCAAGCGAATGACATGGAACTGTTCACAAACTGATTGGTTGTTGTTTATGACCTAACTTGCTATGCTTCTGGGGAATGTAGTTTAGTGTATATTTTTCTCTCCAAGCTTGTTTATGGCTGTTGAGTGGAATAAAGAGGTAAGAACATGCATAAGCTTTGCATCTGGTGTCCTTAATAGAATTAAAGCTTTCCTTCACAATACATAGAAGATTTTACATTGCCCTACAATCCATACTCTGGGGGTAAATGATACTGAGAGTACCAGTAACAATATTAGCGAAAGACAGAGGGTGAATACGTGCAGATTGATAAACCCAGAGTGAGTATGAGGTCATCTTTGATGTCATACGGCATTAGCTGCTAAAAAGGATAATCACCTGCTCAATACAGACATTAGCGATTGCAAGAGGTTTTAAAGAGTGAGTTAATTATATCAAAAACATAAAAGAATCCCTGACTGGTATATGGATAGAAATGTACGTTACTTAGGTAGCAAGTGAATGCACTGGCCTCCTGAACCCAACACTGATTTGTAATCTCTTCCAACCACTGGATTTTCAGGCTTGATAGTGCAAACGTGATTTCTAAGTTTATTATATTCACTCACATTACAGCGTGAGAGCTCAACAAACTGCGCATTGCCCTAGGATTTTTGTTATTATATAATGAACTTTTAGAAAGCAAAGTTGGACTTTTGGTGATACAAAGAGGTAAAAAAAAAGAAGGTGGTAATGAAGAAGTCATGCTTATGTGCCACTAAGAAAGAAGCCTAAGAGACAACGGCCGAGGACGCGCCTAGCGCAGACATCTCTGCACAAATTTGCTCGCAGCCCCCATGCTATACGCGGGAAACCCTGATTAACCTGCGAGAATCCGCTCACGAAGGTAAGCTCATCTTTGATGACACCGCCTTTCCACTGCTTGACTTCACTCATAAGGGTCTGCTCCTGGGTGGCCTTCTGAATGTCAGATCATTGCCAAAGCATGCCAACGAAATTCATCTCCTTATAGAATCCCACCACCTGGATGTCCTCTTTTTAACCGAAACGTGGACTCACGCAGACTGCGACACTGAATTAGCATGGGCTTGCCCTCAAGAGTTCAAAATTTTGCACCTTCCCAGACCCAAAGGCCGTGGTGGCGGTGTAGGCATGATATATAGAGCCTCCTGGCACATTAATACCATAGACATAGACTCAGTTGCCGGGACTGAGCTCTTCGGCCTTTCCATAAACTGTTACTCCGGAGGTATCTTCACGGCAATTATTTGCTACCGACCTCCAGGGTCTTTCACCATCCAACAACAGCAAGCGCTACTGACCACCTTCACGAACATGGCAACCTCCCATAATAAATTAATCATTCTAGGGGACTTCAATCTCTGGCCAAACGGGAGCCTAGACACTGGTCTAGAAAACCTCCTGCTCTCCTGCGAAAGCGTGGGACTCTACCAACTGGTTAAGCATCCTACCCACTCAGCAGGCCACCGTCTTGATCTCATCTTTTCCAGTCAGGGTTTAACACATCTGAACGACATTCTGCCCATGAGCTGGACAGACCATGCTCTTATCAAATTTTGTATTACCACCACAAAAACTAGAAAGCTGAATAATAGCGCACCTTCTGAATTTAACTATAGGGACTGGAAAGCTCTGGAAAAACGGAGTTCTACCACCACCGCCTTCAACGTAGAAGATAGCTTCTCCCCAATCAACCCGGTTGAAGACAATTACAGAGCCTTTTGCACGAGGATTGTATCCACCACGGACTCTATTGCTCCACTAAAAAGATGCAAACCTAAAAGCAGAGCACCAGCCCCATGGTACAACGACTCCCTGAAAACCCTCAAATCAGCCTGCAAACAGGCCGAGAGGAAGTGGAGACGAGGCTACTGCGAATCAAATAAAATTAGCTGGAAAAACAAGCTCCTTGAATACAAATCAGCCATCGCAGAGAGCAAATCCACCTATTACTGCTCCACTATAGTCAACGCAGCAAATAGCTCCAAAAGCATCTTCCAGATCCTTGATAACCTTATCCACCCCGACTGTGCCAAGAAAACTATCCCCCCTTCTCAGACCCTCTGCGATAATCTCGCACAGTTCTTCACGTACAAAATCGAGACAATCATTCAGAATCTTGCAACTCCCCCTTCTCAAGATAATCCAAACTCCCCCGGAGCCGTTATTACCAACCTTGAGCCGCCGAGCCCAGGACACCTATCAAGGCAATGCCTACAGGCTCTCCCCCCTATCCCCGAAGCAGATTTCGAGAGACTGGCACACGGAATCACTTCTGGGTCCCCCCTCGACCCACTGCCCCCTAAAACCTGGAAAGCATGCGGTACCGAACTATTCCATACCCTCCGCAGGATCTGTAACCAATCTCTGGGCTGTGGATTCGTCCCCACCCCCTGGAAGCAAGCACTCATCACCCCACTGCTAAAAAAAACCCTCTTTGAACCCCGAGTGTCTATCCAACTTTCGATCTATATCGCTCCTACCCTTTCCAGCCAAAGTGGTGGAACGCTGGGTTAGCTCCTGTCTCTCGACACATCTTGAGCAGAATCACATCTTGGACGACTTCCAATTCGGTTTTCGCCCAGCCCATGGCACCGAAACGGCGGTACTTACAGCCATGGAAGAACTTCGGATGCGTGCAGACAGGGGCCACTCAGTAGCCTTGATCCTATTGGACCTGTCTGCCGCATTCGATACGGTTAACCATGTGATTCTGCTGAAGAGACTCAGAGAGGCAGGGGTCGACGGCACCGCCCTGCTATGGTTCCACTCATACTTCAGAGATAGGAAACAGGCTGTATCCCTCCCCCCTTTTCAATCCGCTTTTTCCCCAGTACCTCACGGTGTACCCCAGGGCTCGTCCATTAGCCCGATCCTTTTTAACGTTTATCTAAAACCACTGATCACGTTAATCAAATCCCACAGATTGAAAACGGTAAACTATGCGGACGACACCCAGCTCATCCTCTCCTGGGAGGGAGAGGATTCAATTCCCATGGATTCGTTCCATGACTGCTTAAGAGACACAGCCGGCTGGCTGCACATGAATTCCCTGCAATTTAATTCTTCCAAGACCGAGGTCCTGTTCTGTTCTGGGAGCCGGATTCCTCGTCTATTTCCTGCAGAATTCTGGCCCCCGGAAAACCCAGAAAAACCACAGCCGGTCACTAGTGTCCGCAATCTGGGTGTTATGTTAAACAACAACCTCAGCATGGAAACGCAGGTAACCAAAACAGTCTCTACTTGCTCGGCCCTACTGCGTTCTTTACGTAAAATCATGCCACTACTCCCCGCCCAGGCCCGAGCACTAATAGTCAGGTGCACTATCCTTAGACGCCTTGACTATTGTAACGCTCTTTTGCTCGAGTCCCCAGCTGTTCTACTGGACAGACTCCAAAGAGTCCAGTCGGCTGCAGCCAAACTGGCCCTTGGTTGGACCAGAAGATCCTCGGCCACAGCAGCCTTAGCCGAATTACATTGGCTCCCTTTGAAGCAGCGAATTGCTTTTAAAGCACTCTGCCTTGTCTTCAAGGCACTACATGGAACGGGCCCCAGGTCCCTACAAAAATTGTTTTCCTGGTACACCCCCACCAGAACTCTCCGATCCACCTCAGCCCGCCTTGTGTTGGTACCAAGATTTAACAAGGTAAGGACCGGGGGAAGATCCTTCAAAGTGGCTGCCGCCAAACTTTGGAATAGTTTGCCGGTCGACATTCGCCAAATTCCTAAACTCCTACCTTTCAGAAAGCGAATCAAAACCTGGCTCTTCCCCAATCCCGTTCGCTGCTAACTCCCTAGTTAAGCCTCCCGTCTCTTTCCTTCTTAAGGAGTGAGTTTCAGCGCCAGGATACCTGCCAGGTGACAGTTGCGCTCTACAAATGTTTTAAATAATAAATAAATAATAAATAAATATTCCCTGCAGAACGAACGAGATTAGAGAAAAACACAGCTGGTCACCTGTTTGGGAGCTGTTCATGTGTCTTAAAAGAGTAGAGACAAATATATGAGCATATGTATGGTCATCGCACACATTCAAAGGAGGGTGAGAAGCGACGGCCACTCTAAAAAGAGAGTTGATACCCCCCATTTAAACTAAAAAGATAGGTAGTGTTATGTGAAACTATGACTGAGAATATTTACAAGTAACAACAGGAAGGGCCAGCTAAGGAGTATTAAGATGCGCACACATCGTACTCAGGGTTAAAGCTCGTACCAGTTTTAAACCATCAGGATGAGCAGGTGTTAACACGAGTTCAGAGGATTCAGATCATCTTTTCAAACAGGTAAACGACTAAACGAATGGCAATGTCTGCGGTTGTGACATAATATACTCTGCTGGTGGATGGGAAGGGGCACTATAGCCATGAACTTTCATGGTAAACATTTTGGCTAGCGGACACATAGCGACAGGCTGCTGGCCTTCTCCAGTCCGAGCAAAGGATGGGTGTGCGGTGTGGGCGAAGGATCAGTTAAACACACCCTGGCACTGAGGATCCTTTAGTAAAATACGCGAAACACAGGTAAGTCGCCTAAGCTGGCACAAGCCAGGAGAGGTCAGAAAGGATTGGCGGCCACAGTAACGGGGGGCAAAGTATTGTTTCAAATTTTGGTTACTCATAGTGTAGCTTAAGTGAAGGCTGTTTCAGGATCACAAACTTCGATGAAACAGAGAAGTAGAAGGTCAAAAAACAACATGTATGAAACTGGAGCTACCGAAGGAAAAATCATTCTACAAGGTCTAATTGACCTGACATCAAACAAAAGACTCTAGCAGCATCAGAAAAATGTAAGGCCGAGGTATAGGAGCATCAGAGCAAAAGGAAAGTAGGCACAAAAAGAACTCACGTGACATCAGCTTGACCACCGTTGATTCAGCGCTGAGCAGAAATCCTCGGAGAGACAGGAGGTGAAGTCAGAGCGGTGGCCCTTTCAAGCGCTCTATAGGTCGGGAAATGTGACGACGCTGCAGTCTAGCTTGCACAAACAACCTGACTGTAACTTTTATTACAGGTCCAACTTGGCCGGGCAGGACTGGCAAGAAAAGTTACAAATGCGCTGTGTGTGCACGTCGGGAGAGCGAACTCATTGTTTTCAGCAAATCATTATTATACAGCAATTCAATTGCCCACGTATGTAGGCAAACAAACAACAGAAAAAAACAATTATTTTCAGGAATTATATAATGAAAGCAAATTGATATGGATGTAGAAGTGCTCGTGCCTCGACAAACTGATCCCACCATGATGCAACAATATTCGAAGCCGTAAATTTAAAAACATGTTTTTAGTTGTGTACAGTTCTATACTGATACAAAATATACTTTTGCAATTTTAGAATTGTTTTGCATTTGGTAGGGCATCCTGAATTCAATGCAATGTTAGACATAGTTCTGCCCGCCTAATGGCATCACCAATCATTGATCCAGTGTTCAGGGATTTGCAATATACTTCCTGGTGAATGTGGAAGATAATGAATGAGAAGTGTCAGTTACTTCCCAAATACAATTATCGACAAAATGTGGTGTATCTGTCATGATTCTTTGTACAGATCCCACTCTGAGCTCTAGACTCATTTCAGTTCCTGTGTTGCGCCATCCCCTTATTTGTAGAATGACGAGATGTGAATAATGGAAGGCGACCACATAGCTTTCTATGCATTAATAATCAGGACAGACCATGGTGTGATGTCCACATTTCCCTAGTATTGTTTTGACCAGCATGGACACTTTTCTTTGTCTCTTGCACATAATACTGAAAAGTATCTGCTGCTAAATATGAATGTTCTTCCCTAGTGAACCATATTTATGAAAAAATGCAATATAATATCTATCCATTTCTGTAAACTGATGGTGATTAAATATTTATAAATATGTATTCAGTGATGAATTTACAATCTTTTTGAGGATGCCCTATTTCCACTTCCACTGCCAGCAAGAAAGTTCAAAGAATTATACGAAAAATCCACGCAGAACTGATTTAGGACCTGATTACGAGTTTGGCGGTTTTGGAGCCAGCCGCCACGCCAGGGCGCGCTCTAAGACCGCCAAACTTGACCGCTGGCCACCTGCCAGATTACGAGTAATCTCGGGGTCTGGCAGGCAGTCATTTGGCGTTCTCACAGCCGTGCCTATTAAAAAGGCACCACAATGGGAGCACCACAGCCCGTTCCTGCATGGCATGGACTATAAAGTTTATGAATGGATAAAGTCCATGCTGTGTAGGAAAGGGGGTGACTGTACATAGGGTGGCACAACAAGTGACCCCCTGCAGGCACCCCATGGCCGTGAGACACTTTCTTTCCTCACCGCCACAGTTTTCATGGCGGCCTCACTACCATGAAAACTGTGGCGTGAGCAAACTCCTAATATGCTCGGCAGTAACGCAGCGACATCACCAGTATATTAAGGCCTCTGATTGCTGTGGGATCCAGGATCCATGATCCCTGGCGGTTGCGGCGGTCCTGTGGGACTCCTACCGCCATATTCGTAATAAACGGGAAACGGGGTCTACATGTTCGTGAACACCTTGCAGGCATGTGGAACTCCGATGCTAGCGGGTGCAAAAGGTCTGCTTTCCACTATATACGGAATCGAAGTATTTAAAATAATTTAATATCCGTTTAGAATCAAAGGATACAAATGTATATGAGGTTAGGTCACACTGTAAAGAAACAATCTTTGCAGTGTCCAAATTTGGTCTATATCTCCTCCTCACAGCCGAATTTTTCATGATAGAAATCGATGAATGATTAGATGGATCCATGAATGGCTGGATAGATGGATTATTCTGTGAGTGAACAGAGGAATGTTAGGAGTGAAGAATAAACTGTGCAGATAAATTAATTAATGGAAAAATAATCATTTAAACGAGAAGTGATTGCATGGCTATGTTGTGAATGCATTAACAAATGAGAGCAGGAATGAATACATGTATGTGTGAATTAACAAGATAATGAATGCATGCGCAAAGGAATTCGAGGGCATGCGCTGTGCACCTTAGTCTGGTTGCTAAAGATGAGACCCTGTAGATTAAAAACATTTTGCAAAATTCTATTTCTAAACAAGACTCCTCCACCCACCTCCAGCTGTAACCCGCTTAGCTAACGGCAGCGCTCAACTGAGAGCTCATCCCTTGTGTTCTGGTGCAGGTAGCCCTGGTCCAGGGAGTAAGGGGCCACCCCCAATAGCACCCCCGCCGCAGGAGCGCCACCGGGCAGCAAGAACTGCTGCTTCATATAGGCTCCGGCCCCCGAGGATCTCCAGTGCGCCGGAGGGCTGGCATAAGGTGAGTGGCAGTCCATTGCACTGGCCAGGGCAGGCGAAGAGAGTTAGGGCTTCTGATGCCGCCGCTCTCTGGCAGTTAATCCCGCCCGGAGAGGCAGCTGGCCATGTAGCTGGAGCCAGGGCTAGGGGAATGTGGTGGGTGCCGCTGAGCCCCTCCAGGCCCATGGAGCCGTAGCCCCCGAGTGGCTGGCCAGCGGAGCTGGAGCGCCTGGAAGTCGAAGACCCCGAAACCCAGGCTGTTCACCATTTGGTACATGGCAGGCTTCAGCGCCTGGCACTTCCGCCAGAAGCCGCGGGGTCGCTGCCGGAAGGAACCCTCCTCGAACATGAACTCGGAGGCCGGGTCGATGGTCCAGTAGTGGCCCTTGCCGGGCCGGCTCAGGCCCTTGGGCAGCTTGATGAAGCACTCGTTGAGGGAGAGGTTGTGGCTCACTTGAGTTCTTCCAGCCCTGGTAGGCCCCGCGGAGCTCTCAAAGTCCAGCCGGCCGGTCTTGACTCGCCGCTCCCAATTTACTCCAGACAGCCAATTTGAAGGGTGGAGGAGCTCTGCCGCACAGCGACGTTCATAGGCCCTCTGCCCCACGGCCCTTACCTTGCCGGGTGTCACCTCCCCACCAGCATCCGCGCTGGGAAGTCTAACACAGGGCAGCTGCTCCCGCCTCATCCGAGGCTCAGGTGAAGCTGCGGGGGGAGGTGCAGGGCCATTTCTAGGTGTTTTGCCGCCCAAGGCAAGAATTGAAAAATGCCGCCCCCTCCCTTTTACTACCATCACTCTCTTCCCCTGTCATCCAGGCTAGAGAGGCACACCCTCTACTGCCAAACCCTTCTATGTTACTCTCATTTACTATCAGGAAACACGATCACAACAGTCAGTCCTGCAAACGACCTCAACGAAAGGCCCAGGCCAGACCGTTACGGTAGCCATACACTCACAGAACTATGTACACGGATGTCCAATAGAGCCTTGTGTTTAAATACCACCGAGGCGTCAAGTGCACCTTGTTTTCAAAACCAGAAACAACAGAAATAGTAACTTGCACCATCTTCCAAGGCCAGACCTAGTGGTTTTGCCAACGCTTGTTTTTTTTTTTTCACTGAGGCACCTGAAATAGTTATCATCTACCATTGATCGGGGTGCCACACATTTGGCTAAATGAGGAGGCGGTATTACAAATCGGGGTCTCCTGCTCAGCAGCCACAATTTTACCGCATCCGCTCTCTCTAACACACCAGACTACTATAAAGAAGTTAATGTTCCTTTTCTTGTAAAAGCCCATTTTTACATGACACTTGATGTAGGGGAATGCATGTGAGAAGTATTTTAAGAGCTCAGCAGTTTGGTGAATGAAGGAACAGGGGCACCTCCCCCCGCAGCTTCACCTGAGCCTCAGATGAGGCGGGAGCAGCTGCCCTGTGTTAGACTTCCCAGCGCGGATGCTTTTGGGGAGGTGACACCCGGCAAGGTAAGGGCCGTGGGGCAGTGGGTCTATGAACGTCGCTGTGCGGCAGAGCTCCTCCACCCTTCAAATTGGACGTCTGGAGTAAAATGGGAGCGGCGAGTCAAGACCGGCCGGCTGGACTTTGAGAGCACTGCCGGAGGAGGGTCCGGCCCACTGTCCCAACTGAAAAAGGTCCTGTTCTGGGCCTCAAATGCCAGAAATAGAAGAAGTTGAGGCCTGGCACCCCGCGGGTTGAGGGAGCCATTTTCAGGCCCCAAGACTCAGCACCTGCCCAGCAGATAGTCACCACACAAAAGCTAGCCACTGGTGCGCTACTAGCAAAAACCGCTACCTCGCGCTGGACCTTGGCGCTGGATGCAGGTGAGCCGCGCTAGAAACACGTGGGGCCCTCTTGTAGGTACAGAGAGATGCCGTGCCCCTAAGGGGAGCATACTGGACTGAAGGCACTGGCTGGAGCTGTCAGGCTGAATATCACCGGCTGCACTTCTCGCGCGGAACACAGGTGCAGGCCTGACCAATGGAGGTGACATGGGAAGGGATCATGCTCTGCGCCCTCCGCCAACAAATACAATCACCCAGTATACTACCCCTTGGCAACCACCCCATAGATTCACAAGACAAGGGGGTCCAGATTCTGAGCTACAAGTGCCAGACTAGGGTCCGGAGCCGTCTAGGGCCGAGATCCTCGCCTCAATTCACAGTTCCCGCATGGCCCTAGAGAACAAAATAGAGGCAGTGGCAATCAAAGTTAATTTCTTGCGCGCAGACTAGCGAAAAGGAGCTGATAAAGTACAAACTGCGGAAGGAAACACTCTAGCACTCCAGGGGGAAGATTCCGCACCAAAGTATCCTTAATTACAGAGAGAGAGACTGCATACTCCGAGCCGCCCGAGAGTGCCCCGTCATCCAGTTTGAAGGAGACCCAATATCCATCTATCCTGACTACACAAAACTGGTCCATGAGCAACGCAAATCCTTCAATGCAGCGAAGCAAAAGCTCCACGCCTTAAACCTTAAATATATGCTACTTTATCCGGCGAAACTCAAGGTCCTGTTCAAAGAAAAGTCGCATTTCTTCAGTAGCCCAGAGGAGGTCTGGACATGGCTGGACATGACCAATGTAAGACCCATGGCCCACTCGGGATCAGATTGAAGAGGACCCCGAACCCTCCAGGATTGGTGGGAAAGCTAGAGGCGGCAAGAACAGCAACAGCCCTCCCGCAGGCTCCGGTGGAGAACCTGAGAGCTCACAAAGAATTACAATCGGAGAAGATGGCACCATGCAGGGCATCCTGGAGACTGCACTGGGGGCCGAGGGGACGATCCCTAGGACCGATCTAGACACGGCGGAAGCTGCAATGGATTGATAGGATGACTGTATACCGGAAACTGTCATAGATACCGCCCCAACATTGGAATGACCATGAGGTTGTGACTAACTGTATCCTTCATATTCTTAACTGTCTGGAAGTAGACATGGGACAACTTTGGTATTAAGTGATCTTTGGTGGTGGGTTTGATGAGACACCATGAACCTGAGCTGCAAAAGTGGAAAGCTGACCCTACACATACGAGGCAGGAAGAGCAGTGGCTGTAGCCATGGGGTGGGCCAAGAGACCACGACTGGCGGGTTTTTTCCCCTCTTTGCGGAGATTTGTAGCCTGTCCCTGTTGGACGGTGAGGGTCGAAGTGCAAGTCCTGGCGCATAAAGTGGGTGGACACAAATAGATCACATGTTACGCTATTTGTGTCTGTGGGAGGGTGTGATTGTTTATGGTAAAGGTTATGGTTATTGAGTTGCGAATGTTGTTGTGTGGCAGTCAAGACACGTCCACTTTCCTGGAAGGGGAGAAAATGACATAACAGTAAGCTGCGGATCATAGGTAGCACCTATAAATTGTTGACCTGGAATGTCAGGGGTCTGGGCTCATATAAAAAGCATTACAGGGTGCTGTCATTCCTTAGACGACACAGCATAAAGATTGCACTCCTCCAAGAAACCACTTAGATGACGCAGGGGCATCACGCCTCAAGAGGAAATGGCGTGGCCAATTGTTTCACTCCTCATACTCCACCTACACCCGAGGAACACTGATATGGGTGGCGCCTGGAGTTCCATTCTCAATGACCTACTCAGAGTCAGACATAACAGGCTGATATGTACTATTGCAGGGCTCCCTTGACGGTAAATCAATCACCCTCATTAATACTTACGCCCCCATTAATGATGACCCAACACTCTTCCAGACGATCCAAGACTTATTAATCCAGGACACTGAGACCCCAGTACTATGGATGGGAGACTTCAATTGTATCCTAGATGGAGACTTAAACAGGTCACCCTCTAAACATAACACTAAACTGCTCATGACAGCCATGCTGCAGAACGTAATGACCAATTTGGAACTTACGGACATATGGGAGGCGGAATTACCCTTCACCGCAACACATAATACCTACAGCAGATTAGATAGAATACTGTGTTCAGATCGAATCATACAAGATGGGGTGGTTGTAATACACTATGGATGATATCTTTCTGACTAAATCCCCCGTCACTTGCGTATGGAGCTGGATGAAGGACACAACAGACCGGCAGATATTGGAGGCTCCAACCGGAGGTGCGCACAGACCCCATGGGGTGGGACACATTAGCACAAGCTATGTCATGTTACTTTACAATAAACTGGGGATCCACAGCACGCAGGGCCACATATCAGGAAGCCTTTAAAGCAGTACTACGGGGAATGTGTATGGGACTAACATGAGGAGTGCACCAGCAGTTACAAGCCGACCTACACACACATGAAACACAATTAGCTACTCTTCAAAGGGAGGACCTATTGTCTACTGCTGCACAGAGGGCAGAACAAGACATCCGTAGCCATGTCGAGGAACACAATTTCACCCCGGCCAGACATATGCCCTTTTTAGAGGGCCTACCCATCCCGCAATTAACAGCAGAAGGCACAGCGGAGCTGGAAGCTCTCCTGTCACTCGAGGAATTGCGCTCAGCACTGACCATGCTCCCACGCTCGAAGGCTCCAGGGGGAGACAGGTTCTCTGCAGAATTCTATCAAACCTTTCAGGCGGAAGTGTTCGCTCGCATACTAGAAGTTTTTAACCAGGACAACGAAATAGGGCTCCTTCCACCAACCATGCAGGAAGGCGACATATGTATGCTTCTGAAACCGAGGGGAGAGGAAACTAACCCTGCAGCATATCGCCCAATAACAATTATAAACTACGACATTAAAATCTTAGGCAAAGCATTAGCTATCAGTCTGGCCCCTCATATTCCCTAACTAGTCCATGAGGACCAATGAGGATTCATCCCAGGTAGACACACAGGGATGAATGTCAGGCGACTAACGCACATACTACATGAAACCAGTGGTGATACAATGGAGATGGCAATGGACTCGATGTATCTGGCTAAAGCGTTTCATACAGTGGATTGGGGATACTTTTTGGAGGTCCTCAGGGTGGCGGGCTTTGGTCCACAATTCCGAACTTGGATCAAGCTCCTCAATGCAAACCCCATTGCTAGAGTCCGAGTAGGTAGGACCCGATCGGGCCTTTTGACATTAGGCCGTGGCACCCGACAGGGTTGCTCCTTTTCGCCATTACTATTCGCCCTCGCAATTGAGCCGTTAGCTATTCAAGGCTGATGTCAGCTGAGGCCGTACAGTACAGACTTAGGCAATGTCCACTATGTCATATCACTATATGCACTATATGCAGACGATGCCTTATTTTATGCCTCATCGCCAGAGTCCCCATTCCGGAGCTATTAAACCTTATGGAGTAATTCTGAGCTGTATCGGGCCTGCGTATCAATCACGCCAAGTCACTCATATTTCCCTCTCGCCTCACTCGTGGGAACCTCGCCCACCAGCCTCCCACTAACTACACTATATAGGCCATACAAGGGGGGGGGGATGGAGGTTCCTAGGTGGCTCAACTCCAACACGCTGCCAGATGGATGGATATGGCCCCCATTTGGGAAACCCGATTGCTGGATGGAGTGACAATGGCGGGTCGTCTCCCTGAGCTACTAATGGAGGGTAACCATGTACCGGAGGATACCCCCTATGTGGTGAAGCAGACGGCTTCAGCCTGGCACCGATTCATTGTGGTGGTTCATGGCCACGGTCCATTCCATAGAGAACTCCCGGTATGGACTCTTAAGCCAGTAAGACAGATGACACTTAATATGTCCCCTGCTGCTGGTTAATTTTTACTGTATATGTTGTTGCCTGTTTGTACTTTTATGGATATATATTTGTATCAGAATAAAGATACTGAAATGAAATGAAATGACACTTAATATGTCTTTTCAGGAGTGTAGGGAGGGTTGTTGCGATCAATGGGGTGACCTCTACCCAGATGAACATTTCAACTCTTTTGAATCTGCGCGAATAGACTTAAACTTGGGACAGGGTCAAATCTTACAACACGCAGGCCTGGTGGAGGTGGTCAGGCACACATGGTTAACTTACCCAGCAGCCCCGCTGCCCTCCCACACTCTCTAGATCCTCCTCACATGCGGCACTCACAGACACTTAATCACACTGTTATACAAGACTATGCGCTCAAACGCAAAAGAAGCTCCTCAATGAGCCCCGATAGCCTGGAATCTAGACCTAGAAGCCTCGATAGAAGAGAAAGACTGGAAGCAAGCCTTTGAGTTACACGCACAATATCTAGGAATGCCTGTTTTAGACTCATACACTATAACTTTCCATAGAGAACATATTTAACTCCGGTACATCTTCATAAGATAGACCCGGCTCGACCGGACACATGCCCACGGTGCATTACCAGTGGAGCAGACTTCCTACATCTGGACTGGGGTTGCAGCACAGTATACTCCTTCTGGCACTCACAAGTCGAGGACCTGAATCGGGTGACTCGCTTACATATTGAATTGACCCCCCCAATGTTGTCTATTAGGGCTGCTCCAACTTCCCCAGAAACAGAAGACGACTAACAAATTCGGACAACTAGCAATGGTCTTAGCTCGACGTAGAGTGGCCATTACTTGGCACTCAATATGTTTCCCAACACTAGATATGTGGCATAAAGATGTAGCAGAGTGGGCTCTGGCGGAGGAAACACATATGCAGTTAATCAGAAGGGATGACAAACTAGAAGAAGACATAAGTACCTGGCGAACACTAACAGACAACCTCCTAGCCCCACCCCCTCCCCCCACGACAAAGAGTCAGACATGGAATCAGACCCAGGGGCAGGAGATACCACTCTTAATAGCACTAAGAGGGCACAAGGGGGGGAACAATCCCAATAGCCTAGATTAGAAAAGGGGAGGGTGTAGAATAATCGGATACTAAAGCATTGTGTGATGTCATGCATTTCCTATTACCCCACATATTCATCACTATGATATCTGACATGTGTAACTTGCTTCAAAACTGCCAGTTGACTAAGTTTATGAATAAAAGTGAAAAACAAATCTTGGTCCAAACCTCCGACTGGCAACTAATGAACCAAACAGTGGTACTACATGATCATGACATCTTGACCCACACACTAAGGCCCTCATTACGAGTGGCCTCCAGCAATATTCTGTGGTCTCCAAGCCTGGAGGCACCAGATCTGAAAATACCAGAACCATAATCCTGGGTACGAAGACACTGGACACATAACGGGTGGTTTTGTGGGTAGTTGCAGCGGCCAGCCTCATCTATACTTCAGCACCAAGGGGTGGACAGCCTACTGGCCTTACCAAACCCTACCAGCCTGAGTACCACCTACCAGCCTGACTCCCATCGGCTTTCCTGCTAACATCTTCTGCCTGCTCTCAGCAGGTGGAAAATGTCAGCAGACTGCTCCCTAGAATCAGGAAAAAAACAGCAGAAAAGGACCCGGCATTCACAGACTCAACTGATTACTCCAATCCACGAACAAAAAATATGGCTACTGGATTCTGGTACGGGGACAGCAGTCAGAATTGGAGATTCTAATACTCTGGTACCATCACACTAAAATCTGGCCAATTCCTAATGAGGGCATCAGTCTAACTATCGGACGTTAGACTGCTTGCATTGGTACCTTTGAAACACTACCATTTAGAAGGTATATTTTAAACACTGCAGGAACTTTAAAAATTTAGCAACATTTCTTTCTGGAGAAAAAGATTTCTTGTTGTGACCACATCTGGGATCAGAGTTTGAAAAATAATTATGTGCTTTTGAAACATAAATAAGTTAATATTGCATTTAACAGGAGTCAGTCTCTTGCACAAAAACGTGTTTCGGCAAAGCAAAATCATCTTTATATCTCCGCAGCCTCTCTGTTTTCTCAATCACTCCTGATAAGGAAAGCAAGCAGAGATGGTTGTCTGGTCAGCAATCTTTTATGAACTTCTCAATCAGTGTTTTCATGTCATATATGAACCTATTACAGATGTTCAATAAGTGAACAGAAATGGCTGACACGAAGGACTTGAAAAGCTTTTAAGCTTAGGTGATAATGTACAAGGTATGGGGTGGATGAGTAGTATATCATTAGTGAGCATTTTAAGGTAACATTCATGGCTTGTACAAGATGGGAATGTGCTTGCAATAGTATGGCATGCTCTGGACCCAAGTTTGTTGAATTCGGGATCACCAAAAGGCAATTTGTATCCACCTGGAAGGGATGTTGATGAGAATTAGATATTAAGGTATCTGGAGTCAATCATTAGTTAAGGTTGACCCTGAAGAGCGTGAACATCTGGATGCCCCCTTCTGTAATTATGAAATTAGGGAGGCACTTAAAACCCTGCCTTTTGGTAAGCCGGTGGGCACAGAAAGAGTTCCTCTAGAGTTTTATAAAGTGTTATTTTCGGTCTTTGAGACTTGGTTAAAGTTTTACAAGAGGTACAAAGTGGCAAACCTGCCCCAGATTCCTCGGCCACTACTTCTATAGCAGTCTTTAAAAAGGAAAGGGATGCCCCCTCAAGACCCTGTGTCATACAGACCTATCATACTAATTAATAGTGATACTAAGCTTTACTCAAAAAATGTCAGCAACAAGGCTAAGAGGAGTTACTGGCAAACTGATGTCTCCGAGACAACACAGCTTATTACCGGAGAGAGTAAATACTGATCATATCCGCCAGGTTATAACACTGTTTGATGGTGCCGCTGTGTCAGATGATCCCCTGGCGGTGGTCCTGTTAGATGCCGAAAAGGCATTTGACAGGGTAGCCTGGGACTATTTGTGGGGAGTTTTGAAGAGGTATAAAATTGGACTGGATTTTGTCAGGGCCATACAAGAAGTCTATAAAAACCCCACAGCCGGGCTCCAGATCATGGGTGGGTACTCTGATCCTTTTCAAATAATGAGAAGTATGAGGCAGGGGTGTCCCTGCTCACCCTTATTGTTTGCTCTTTATATAGATCCTTTTATGCAGAAGTTGGAATCTAATGTACTAATCAAACCAATGGGATCACATGGTGGCAAAAACAAAGGTCTGGCATGCGTGGATAATATAGCGATTGTGACACGAGAAGGAAGTTGATAATGAGGCCTTGAAATTTGGTAAATTCTCTGGCTATTTCTTGAACAACGATAAGACTCAGTTGGTTGTTAACGGTCGGGTACATCTGGAGGATGACCGTATAGTGGAAAATGCGGTCTATTTGGGGATAAATATCACTTCTAATATAGATCAGACAGTAGAACTAAACTTAGCCCTAGTAATGGACAAGGCGAGAAAGGACTTCAGGAGAATGGATAATCTTCATCTTTCGATAATTGGTCGGTGTAATGTGATTAATCGCTATTCCTACCTAATGTTTGTACTTCTTTAGGGCAATTCAATTGGAGTTTGAAAATAAGTGGTTCAAGTTAATGGAGGAAATGTCTAGCAGCTTTATTTGGTCCTCCACTAAAGTTAGGACAGCGTTTTGTTATTTGTCTCTGCCAAGGGCAAGTAGAGGTTGGGCTGCACCTAACTTTAGGTACTTTCAGTGGGCTGCCCTACAGTACATATAATCCCTTATTGAGGGAAGTGAGAGTGTGCAGCAATTGGGGGTTGGGCTCCCTCCCACTTATGAACTATTAATAGGGGAACAACGCTAAGTCTCCTGTTTTTTTTAAAACTGGTGGAACCAAGCTACTATAAAAAAAAAATCAAATTAAAGACTCTACAAGCAGCCTTCAAGATATGGGCATCTGTCAGAAAGAAGATCAGATTTGGAAGATAAAATCACTATACTCCTATTGGGAGGTCCCCGCTTTTGCCAACGATATGCAAGGATTCTTGTTGTCATAGGTGAGAGGAGAGTGGGAAAGAAATTGGGTGGCTTTTTTCTTTTTAGAATAAAATGTAATCATTTGGAGAGTTACAATCAGAATATGGGATCGACAAGAGAGAATTGTATAAATATTTTCAGGTCCGGGACTTTTTGTCAAAACAATTTGGGGGTGAAAATGGCTTTGCTAAGCAAACAACGATGAAGCTCCTCCTCAATAAGGCCAGTTGTAGGATACGTCAAATTTATGATTATCTGAATGGCCTAACGCTTGACGACCTCGAGAAGCACATTGAAAAGTGGCAGAATGGGTTCGAAATTACAGACTGTAGTTTCCTAGAATAACTTGAGCTTGAGGGAACCTTTTGTCTATAAGATTACAGGTTCAGCATTATACAAAGATTTTTGATTTGTACTATACTCCAGCAAAAACTGCTAAGTGGGGGGGGAAATGTTGGTATTCGATGCCCGCACTGTCAAATGTGCGAGGCCAATATGGTGCATATGTTTAGTTCCTGTCCAGTGCTGGACTTGTTTGAGCAAGAGATATCTAGTTTTCTGAAGAAGGCCCTCCATCTCAATGTAAACTTGACATGTTAATTGATAATGCTGAGAATGCATAACAACAGGTGGGACCTTTGGGCAGTCTTTTACCTTTATAGCCATGGCAGTAGCGCATATCTGCATAGCAGCAGCATGGCTCAACCCGGCCGCTCCAACATTCCAGCAATGGTTAGCAAGGCTAATTTCAATGTGTAATCTGGCACGGAGTTTATATCAATTGAAAGGCAGAAATCAAAAAAAGAGGGAAGCGGATCTGGGCCCCATTGCAGGGCTGGGTAGAAGGAAGGTCTCTTGGTCATGAGGCACATGCGTAATGGAATTAGGGGTATGACGGTTGAACTATTTTTCGAGACGCACTTTATATTTATCCTGAAATGAATTTGCTGAACTCAGATTTTTGTATTGTTTGTGATATACAAATGAATTAGTTTCCTACGGTCAGCTACAGCATATTATATGATCAATTGCTTCTTATGTCGTAATATATGTTTTTTTAAATCTTTTTTTTCTTAATGTATTTAATCATGCTCATCTTGTGGAATAAAATTTAAATAAAAAATATTTTTTTTTTAAAAGATGTCACAGAAATAAAAACATATGGGGACGGGACAGCCTCGTATGTGAGAGGTCGTACCTTTGTGGGCATCTGAGTGCCAGGTCTTCTTTTTTTTTCGGACTCACTCAAACCAGATGATGCCATCACTAACTAAAGTGAGTCAGATGCCTCTTCACAATGAACCTGTACACCTGCACCTCTAACTAATCCTTCAATGGCACCAAACTGCCCCCTGATAAGCCCCGATGTCCAGACTGCACAGAATGGCAACGTTACGCTGTTAAGGCAAGGACAGCACAGTGCAGGCTATACACCACTTCTGTGAAGAGGAGCAGAGAGGGTCACTGGGTACCCCTTTTCTCATTATCATGTATGCCACTTTGACCAGCATGAATTAATTGGTGCATGGCCACGGGAGAAGTCTGGTCCCCATGTTATGGTCAGGGGCCATGCTTCGGCTGGCTCTTCAAATGGAGAAGGGTGATGGGCCCTGTGATCACAGCCTGCAGCTCTTTAATGAAGCCAGTAAGAAGGAACCCGGTGACATTTGGCCCAAAAGTGGTCTGAAAACTGTATGTTGTTGGATATACAGTCGGAGCAATCGTCATTTGGATTCAGGCAAAGTGCTACAGATTGTATAGCTTTGTCTTTACTGTCTGTGTTGTGCCCTGCTGATATTAAAAGGTCAAGACTTTGTCCTGTCATGCAATAACACTTTGTGCCATGATTTGTTGTCTCCCCTGAGAACTCTCCTCAGACAGAATTGCAAAGTGACTATCGCTTTGGCAGCGACGCCTTGTGACTTATGCAGATTATTCAGAAATGTCTGAATTTGCAATTGAAGCTCGATCTCCTACTTGATGATAATTACATAGACCGCACCAGCTGAATTCACAATTTGTCATCTCTTTTTCTGGACCCTATTGCCCTGCCCAAACCTTTCCTTTACTGTAGTGTCTTGCGAGTTATAAATGATGGAACCCTTTTGGGTCCTGAGGGACTCTGTACAACTGTGATGCACGTGTTACAGCGGAATGCATTGAAAGCTGGTTTAGAATGTTGAGTTGCAGTTACACGCAGACGGATAAAAACGTATAAAACTAAGCTCCGTGTTTGGCGTAGTCATTGGTGGGTACCCAGGCTGGGGAAGACACTACAACTGGTGACAAGTTAGGGGTTCAGTAACCCAAAGATCGACAGTGCTCTACCTGAGAGTTTGAAGTGATCCAAGCAAACTGCTTGTGTGTGCCACGTGTGTTGTAGTCGAAGTACGGAATCAATACTTAACACATGTGGAGTCAAAGCGCAACTCCAGCCACTGTAAAGAAGTTGAAAATAACGAAAGCATTGCAAATACATCTACATATTGGAGATCGAGAACCTGATGGTCAGACCAAACATCAAGGTACTGCTCTGCTACGCAATATACAGTCATACGTAATCCGTAATGTTAATACTAAAGGCAGTTACAACCACGTTTTCAAAGAGCAGCTTTTAATAATCACAAGTTGCAAGATAACGTTACAATTTGAAAGTGGTGAAGACAAAGTGCATGCAAAGAGACATCAAAGAATAAAACTGTTATTTACTCACCAGACCCTGCCAGTATGACCTCAGCGCCAGGTGCCGCAACCCGGCAAAGTTCAAGGGTTATGCTTACGACGCTGGTGGGCCCTGTCAAGCCGACTGAAGGGCCGTGAAGACGGTCGGAACAGGAAAATAGCAGTGGGTGACAATCAGAATGGTTGCAGATAGCTTTTGAATACTGATAGACTGCTTTTCCAATGGAGGCAAAGACAGAGGCCGTCATTTCAAAAGTCATCAAGGATGATCCAGAGGCAAGCACATCTCAAGGCATTAGAGATGGCTCACCCAAATTGATTCAAGATGAACAACAGAGGGAGCCGGAGAGAGCTCCACCCTGAATATCAACCACTCCCAGAAATGGTTACAACACTGCCGCTTTCCTGAAACCACCACCACCGTCGATACTGCCAAAAAGCAAAATATTGATGACAGATGGACTGCTTTCATAGAGACATTTGATGATTTTATCAATGTATTTGAAGAGACTGATCACAAAAAGATGAAGTATTTCAAAAATGTTGCTGGTGATGGTTTAAAAGAATTCATAAAGAAAATGCTGGGAACTGATGAAGACCTCACATATCGTCAAATTAAAGGAGGGTTGAATCTGAAGTTTAATCCAATACCAAATGTTGATTACAAATGATATATCTTCAACTAAGAACGCCAGAAAGTTGGTGAAACCATCAATGAATCAGACATTGTAAGTTCAATTAATTTAATAATGAAGTAGCTATGCATTTGGGAGTTACTGACGGATGCTTGTCAGATTCATTCAGAAGACAAATGCTGAGACAAACTCTTAGCCTGGAGCGAGTGCTAATGGCTGCCAGAGCTGAAGAGCATGCGGATAGACAAGCTGATGACATGATGGCCAGATGTGCCAAGAAATAATCCATCATGAGTGCAAAAAGTAAGCCAAGACAAAAGACTGAAGTACACAAAGTGAGTTTTACACGTAAAAAGAAGCTGTGTTTTAGGTAAATGTCCCGCTCTTGAACAGATATGTAAAGGCAGTGGGAAGGAGAACCATTTTGTGATGGTTTGCAAAGGACCAGGACGTTCCAGAAGCAACGTTCGACGCACACCCATGAGGCCATGCGGTGACATCAACTGAGACAAATCAACACTGAACGAAGTAGATCATCATCCAAATCATCACCATCAAACAGTACTTCTGTATCAGTATCAAGTGAAATTGATGACTTGATTGTGCCATGTCGATGCCTACCTCACAAAGGTGTGCACCTGTTGCTTTGGCCCTTTGTGAAGAAAAATCTCAAACAAAGAAAGATCAACATGACAAAACTACAAAGTCATTCAAACATTGTCCGAAGATTACATTGAAAGTAAATGGATCTTTGATACCTATCATTAATCGACAGGGGTGCATGGATAAACATTATGCCTGAGGAAAAATACAATGAGCTATCTCCAATGCCGCAACTTATGCCATTGAAAACTAAAGTATCAGGGATGTGGAATTCCTATAGCCCGATGCCCAGGACATATTGGTTGGGGTCAAGGGCAACAAGTTTTCATGTGTCTTTTGTCCTTGGGACAAGTAGGCCCAACCCCTGCAGCAGAAACCCCTTTGGCTGCTAGTTTGCAGTACCACATTATGGATCAGGGAAGGGCACTGTCTGCAGTTAAGGTAATATATTTGTCCATATGTTAATGCTGTTCAATACACATGAAATGTCCTGGGCAAGTCACTCCGTGTTTCTCTGTGCAGATGACAACCTGCCTGCACTTTAAAGAGGAACTAGAGATCCCCCACCTACCTAAGAGACACCACAGAGGTTTTGAACTTAACAACAGTTTGAGTCACCGGAGTCCATTGATCTGCTAGTCACCTTAGACGTAGAAGCCCTGTATACCAATATACCTCAGGACGCGACTCTAACAGTTCTTGAACATGCTCTGCAGGACCTTGACCCCTGGCCCTACATCAACCCCATACCTTTCATCTGCGCCTGTGCCACCATTGCCCTTAAAGATTTTTTTTTTGCCTTTGATAACAAACTGTACCACCAGATTCAAGGTACCAGTATGGGTAGTGATACAAGGCCGGTTTGAATACTTTCAGGTAAGCGCTGGTTACATCATATTAGATAATATATGACATATTGATAGCTAGCAGTGATAAATGTAGTTGGACATGAAATAGGCATCTAACGGGGGTCATTACTTGCTTTGCGCTAAAATGATAGGATACCGAATAGGGTTAAAATACTACATTGACATCAGGTTCTCTCTTGGCAGTTTGCTGACTGGATTTACTTTAATTATTGACAAATGACGATAGTTACTTCAATTCGAGTTTGTGGTTTATAGATCGGTCAATGGGAAGATATAGGACCGGTCTAAATATTTATAGATAAGCGCTGCACATACTAGAACCTATTATATATGGTTCGATTTTCGCTTGAAGTAACAAGTCTAATTGGACTAGGCGTAGTAGCTCAAAAGGGCTAAGTTATTTATTTCGTGTTTAGGTGACAAGATACCAAACACCATACTGATATTAGGCTCTCTCTTGGCTGTTTGTTGTCGAGATTATTGTAAATTTATTTACCTTTTGACGACAGTCATTTTAATTTTAAGGTTTAATGCTTAGCAGACAAATATACTATCGCCTGGTATTTTTCTTTACCTTAAGGTACAATGATCCATTAATAGTCCGAAATACTATATATCAGAAAAACGTGAAGAATTCGAGTTAAGTCTACCTCCTGGAAATTACCGGTACGCCTTTATTATATATTTAATCTAGTACCTAACAAGGATATTCAATTGGATCATAATAATTCAAGACGACATCTTTCTTTTATCTTTGTTTACTAATTTTAGTTCGTGGAATACAACATTAGGTTTTGGACCTAATAGTTAAAGCCCTTGATCATATCTTATTTAGGTGAGTTTATACTCCGTTTACGTCTTATCACAGCGGTACTGTCTCAAACAGAGAGAATACACTTGGTGTTCACTATAAACTTATGGGTTTTGCCGTTACCTAGGAGATCAGTAGTTATGATAGCGGCTTCGTCTTCATGGCTTATATAGCCTTGTTTATTTCTTTTTTCACTGTGATTGGTTTATCTTCAGGTTCTTTTCTTACAAACTACACCCCTTCAGGTGTTTCACTTCCTTTCCTATTTTCACGGAATATTTTCTACTTTTCGGTGGATACATCACATTATATTTCTGGCTCCGATCACCACTTAAACCTATTAGGTTATCCGGCACCATAAATTGAATTTTTTTTAAATTTCAGTTCACCATGTTAATCAGATGTATGAACTTTGCTCATTGATAATGCTTATGTAGTTTGGTTATTATATACTTTTGTTTGCCTGCAGCCCTGATGAAGTCCATGACGTGATATAGTCAGGACGAAACACGTGTTGGCTGACAGGGGGCTCACATCGAAGAAGTTCTATCAACGAATAAAAGACAAGACTTGTACAACTGGAAATAATCTGGGAAATATTTTTTTGTTGTGCACTATCATCATTACTTGGACTTTACTTTGGAACCCTATTGCTCGGTTTCAAAATTGTTGATACCAGTATGGGTAGCACCTTCGCGCCGAGTCTGGCCTGTCTCTACATGGCCCATTTCGAAGAGGAACACATCAGAAAACCGACCAACCCTTTTGAGAATAATATCCTACTATGGCGGCGTTATATCAACGACATCATAATTTTTGGGAAAGGGAGCGAAGAAGAATGCTTGACCTTTGTTGATTGGGTGAATACCATCAATACTTTCCTTACATTTTCTGTCACTCTGTCACGACAGTCAGTCCCTTATCTGGACCTCCTCATCACCCTGAAAGAAGGCACTTTGATGACAACTAACTATAAAAAACCCACGGATAGGAATAGTCTCCTCCTTTACCAGAGTCATCATCCAAAAGCACTTAGGGATAATCTTCCTGTAGGACAATTCTTACGGCTACGAAGGAACTGTAATACACTTAGCGAATTTGAAACTCAAGCAGATGCCCTTACAAGGAACCTCTCTGTGAGGCAGTATCCCAAGAAGATCATAAAATCAGCTCGCAAAAGGGCGAGGAACAATCACAGAGACGCACTGCTAGAAGTAAAAACAAAAACCACAACCAACACTCTCACATGTGTGACTTCATTTACTCCTAATTCAAATAAAATTCAGAAAATTGTAAAAAAAAACACTGGAAGATACTGGAGACGGGCTCTTTTGACCCAGGTCCCCCCCTCTGTTCGCGTTTAAACGCACCCAAAATTTCAAGGATGTTCTGGTACACACCCGTCCCAAAAAGACCATCCGACAACAACCGACATTATGGTCATTACCTCCAGTGATGGGTCATTTCCCATGTGGCTCATGCACAGCCTATCCACAAACAAAACCATCTAAAGAGCTAGACTTGGGACTCAGTACACCTTGGCAGCAAAGACGCCATACTAACTGCAACTCAAAAAACTGCATATAACTGATCACATGCCCTTGCGGATATAAATATATAGGCATGTCAACAAGATCGGTGAAAGTCCGCATTGGTGAGCATAAGAGCACGATATGCTGCCAAAGAGCGACAACCTGCTTACAAAACCACTTTCTGGAGCATAACCACCCACCAGAGAGTCTTCAATGGACTGTGATAGAACAGAATCCAACATGGACCCCAACAGGACTGAACAATGTTGGGTATTCAGACTCAAGAGTAACATCAACGGTCTGAACGAAGACATACCGTGGAATGATCTAGCAACCTAAACCTCCCGCCTACTCAGTCATAACATCCATTTGTGTACCTACACACCCCGACACCTCCCTGTTCATGGACACCCCTGCTATTATCAGTCCTTATCCCCCCCCTTGTTTTTGACTGATTACTAGCACTGTACAGTACCATTTCATTAATCATGCACGTAAACTAGCCATAACAAATACATGGAGACAGTACAGACTACGTACCCCTTTGATATCTCTTAGATGTCCATACGTACGGACTACAGTATATGCCGTAATGAGGGGTCCCAACTCAGCGATCTTACCATCATATTCTAGATCCGCTTTTGGTGTAACGTATCTTGTAACTGGGCTTTACCTTGGAGGTACATTGTACTTCCACGCATTCATACTGCTCCAATTTACCTATTCGGTTAGTGTACATTCAACTCATCACTCCCCATCATTTCGATGTCTGACATAGACACACGCACCTGCGGGTGTACAGCGATCAGTACTGCTCTTAACATTACCATTGTATCCAACTATTAGGAAGAGGACTTCACTCTTATTACATCTGTGCGGTATCATTAGTCACTTGATCATTTCTTCTCCCTCCTAATAAATCCCCCTTTTTTTTTCCTTATTATGTATTGTTCTGTGGTACCGCTCCAAACCCAATCCAACATGGCCGCCACTGTGCACGGGCACCCAGCGCACTGGTGACCACTTCCCCCGAAGGGCACACACCCCTGGCGTCCATGTCACGGCGTCGCACAGAAATGAGGATACTCCCTTTAAAAAACGCTTCCCTCCCGCCACATAATCTACCGGCGACCTTGGAGGAAGATCAGGTTTCCAGACTGCACCAGAGGGGGGACACGTAAGTTGTTTTCGTCCCGCTGCTGTCAACTCTCCCGGAACTAATGGTAACACGCGATACGCTTGGCTTCCCCTGGATCGCACTAATTGTATTTATGTTCCTTTCTCCCCCTTGTTGTTTTTTTCCCGCTGTACGCGTTGACCACCCCATGTAGTTTACCCTTCCTATCCTGACGGGGTTCCGCCGCAGAAGCCTTTCTCAATAAAAGGGAGGGTATGACGATATGTTTGTTTGTTTTTCCTCATTATAGTTTGCATTACCTTACGATTCGTAAATCACCTTACGGAGTCAATACGATTGACAGATTGTTTACTATTCAGTTACATCGAGGCTCTTTCCCGTTACTCATTAATATTAATGTTAGTAATCTGTCCTTCCTCGAGGTACCACACCACCACAAATGCAATGTGTACTCTGGTCAGTTGCCAACGCCACACGTATTTCTATCTTTTATCTTTTGTCCTCTCTCACGCGGGCTTCCGTCCCTCTCTCCTACCCGACACCACCACGGAAATAGATCGTGTGGCATTCTTCAGATCCCTGGCGGGGTTTCATTCGCTAGCACCTATGTGTGTTTTCGCTCCCATGCGTCATCCATTGTCCCATCCCAACCTCCTTTACCGATGACCTGTCCAATTAGCTTCTTCCCACCCTATCGCAAGCAGTGTGTTTGTGATCGCCTCATGGACATTACAGTGGTTCTCATAAAGATGGCCTATCTCTATCCATGTATCCCATGGACCCAGTGTCACACCCCTTTCCACCACACGCATCTGCGTGAGTACCACACCCGGTAATGTTAGCTCTCTTCACTGCATACTCATGTCCTATAATAACGGAATGACACATGTAGTGTTTATGTTGCTACACCCCTGTCACATGACCACCATTTTATCTCTCCCCCTTTTCCCTTTCTCCTCTCCCACTTCTGTTTTTGTCTCCAACAGGTTCCGGACATGGGACACGAATAAGACGTGCCCACTTATAAGCTACGTGACACTCACCTGTCACACGGTAGTAAGGGAATATAGGGTGTCTCTCTCCCTGATCCCCCCCCCCTTTTTTTTTCCTCACAAAGGTCCTGATGAAGCGCTAAGGGATCCGTTAGGGACCCCGGGCAGCGCGAAACATGTCGACCACCCACAATTCACTCACTAATTCATTTTAGTCTCACATACAGGTTGAGAGCAGCGGGACAGTATCTTTCCCTCCCCCAACTCATTTCAGCGCAACCTGCGCCTCGATCCCCGATTTATTTTTAATCTGACCCTGAGGACCCACAAATAAAACCACAAGGGTACCAACGGGCCATTTTATCTCACCACTCTTCACCCAACCCACACACCCACATGCACAACTGCGGCGACTCCTAAAAAGATCTCCAACAGAGCGCCCTCAAGGAGAGCCCGTGAGGGACTGCAGCGCCACCCCCACGAGGAGCATTGCCCAATGATGATGCTTTGCACCAGCAAGGGTGTGTGAGGGCACAACGATTACCCGCACAGGAGTACCACTATCCTACTCTACACACACCTTAGAACATGCTTTTTGGAGACACCCATCACTAGATGCAGCACCCACTTTCTACTGCCAGATTTCATACTCCCCTTCGCCTTTAGGAACCGATACCACTTTCAGTGTTCGTGCTTAACCTTTGGAGCATCGGTACAGGACCTCTCTTTCAAAACTGCTCCACTTCTCCCTCTTATATTGTGATTATGGATAAACATTATGCCTGAGGAAAAATACAATGAGCTATCTCCAATGCCGCAACTTATGCCATTGAAAACTAAAGTATCAGGGATGTGGAATTCCTATAGCCCGATGCCCAGGACATATTGTTTGGGGTCAAGGGCAACAAGTTTTCATGTGTCTTTTGTCCTTGGGACAAGTAGGCCCAACCCCTGCAGCACAAACCCCTTTGGCTGCTAGTTTGCAGTACCACATTATGGATCAGGGAAGGGCACTGTCTGCAGTTAAGGTAATATGTTTGTCCATATGTTAATGCTGTTCAATACACATGAAATGTCCTGGGCAAGTCACTCCGTGTTTCTCTGTGCAGGTGACAACCTGCCTGCACTTTAAAGAGGAGCTAGAAATCCCCCTGCAGGTTGGTGCAGTGAGTTACTGCACCTGCCTGCAGGGGATGTCTGGGGAGTTCATGGAACCCGCTTTTCCCCATTCAGAGGGCTGCACTAAGGGGGGAGCACTGACTGTGTGTCACCTTTCTGTGGTGCATTTGAGTGCTCTTCTTAAGGGCATGTTTACCTCAGCTCCTGTGTCCGTAATATGGTGTGGGTGCAGAGCCAAAGTGATTCCCTCATTTGCATGGAGACACGCCCCTATGCTAATGAGGGAATGCCCTCAGAAGATAGCGCTCGCGCTTCATGTGTGCCAGTACTATCAGTATAACAGAAGGGGCCGCTCAAGCATCTGCTGCCCCTTCTGTAATACCATAGAGCCCCATGCCTGTTGCGCTCCCGGGGCACTATGTGTAATACGGCCCATAGTATTCTAGAGTACAGCATTTTGTATATGTTCACATGTTCATCTCTGCTGCAGTTTTGGAAATCGACCCTTCATCTCACCCTGTGGCATTCAAAAGAAGTGTTTTAGTGGGTGACGTACTGGTTAACCTGTCCTAGTAATGAATTGCTGATGGTTTGCTAGAAATTTATATTTTCTGTGATTTGACAGCTTTAGTTACTGGGTTGGTGTCAGGAATGGTTTCGGTTCGGACTGCAGGAATACACAGGATTGTGAGAACAATGTCATGACAACCTCAAATGCAACTGTTGCCTATTCCTATTCTGATGCTAGCATTGTTAAATAGGTAGGCAGAGACCACACCTTCCCAAAATGTGAACACTTTTTTGTGCAGTGGAGGTGAAGTTCTTTACTCAAAATGTGAAGAATGATAATATTGAAATAAGGCGCCAATGGATTATGTAGTGGCGAAAATGCGAACGGTTGGATCCTCATTTCCTATGTACAGGAATTACATTTGCCAAGCTCAGAAGACTTTAAATTGGGAAAATTATGCAAATGTTACATTTATTTTTCAAGTTACATATCCAGTTTTAGAGGGTCTGCCTACTGTTGGATAAAAACACTTCCCCTTGAAGCGCTCAGCCACATTCCGATTACCACGCATGTAGATCTCATGCGAGGGCAAGTTGCACAGGGGAGCCGAGGGCGATACACCTCTAGAATATTTCTGGCCGAAACAAATGATGACCCTAACGCTAGAGCGTTCGGCGATTGGTATTACTTATGCAGTTCTCTAGAGGGCAAGTGAGAAATACCTTCGTTCTCTGAATGGTGTGTAATGATTTTGGCTTAGTGGTGTGATAAGCAACAAGCTACTGTTTTGAAATGTTAGTACTAACTGCAGGCCTTGGCATAGCGAGCCTTTGGTTGTATTTATTTAGCAAGTGTTGTAATGGACCCTAATATGAAGCTTTATAAGGAGTGAAATCTTGCTTTGCTTTTATACAGAATCTGAAGAGCAATAACTGTTTATTTTTAGTGTATGGCAAATTGCCATGGGCCTTCAGCTCCACAGTGCGTAGTTTGATGGGGAACTTCACACTTTAATTGTTTGACATTAACAACAAGAAGGAGGTAAAACTTTCCTGCAAAACGACCTTGCTAAAGTGCCAGTTTCCACTCTAGCAGTGCTCTAAATGCAACTTCTATTAATGCTTCAAATTCGAATATGTGTTCAGCTAAATGGAGCTACTTGCCGAACACAGACAGGTTCAAAGTAAAATATGTATCTCACCTTCTTCACAGGCATCCTAAGAGAAAAGGGGTATAAAAGTTGCCCTTAAATTTCGTAAGGGCCCAGGAACCAGAAACTGCCTTATTGCACCGTATGTCAACGATATACTATTCACAACTGTTAATCCACAAGTCTCTCTCCAGGAATTACTGCAGTCAGTTGATAAGTTTCTCCCCATCTGTGGCTTCCAAATCAACTATTTCAAGTCAGTGAAACAGGGTGACAGAGTAGCCCTTGGGGAATTTCACTATTTGAGGGGCATCGATCTCTCTCTCTCTCACTCACTATCATTCCTACCTAGACACACCTTTAAAACAGTAGATGGTTTCTCATGGAATTATATATAGGATGGTAAAACTCCTAGGTCAAATGTCTGAATCTACAATTACTTTACAAAGTGGGAGGTTTGGCAATCCATAATTTTCTGTATTATTACTGTGCAGTCCAAATGTGACATATGGCGTTCTGATTTACATGCTGCAAGGAGCTTCCTTTATGGCCAGACTAGGAAAAGCAAGAGGCTTACTCTAACAAGGGGTAATCTGCAAATCTGTAAAGAAGTCAAAGTGACTACCGGGATGTCTATAGTGGATTTCCTATTTCCTGAGAGGGTTAGGAGAGGTGGTATAGGTGCTTCTCAATAAACTATTTCTTTGGCGATTATGGGTCGAAATTGCTCTAGGATCTGGTTGACACATTCAGCCTCAATAGGAGATACATTTACAGGTGTATTCAACTATGTTCTTACATGTGGGATTTGCAGGATTTCTTGGATAACCCCATAATAGTGAAATGCCCATTATTCTTACCACAAATGCCATCGTCAGGAGTAAGGTCACGACCTTCTATAGCACTATTAGAAAGGCCGCCTCTACTCTTACTGCACTGGCTCGTGAAAAAAAGGACACTAACCTAGGTTCTGAATTGTTGCACTCACAGTTGAGATGATATTGTTACTTGGTTAATGGAATTTTGTAGAACCCGTTGCACAAACTGCAACAGTTCAAATCTTCGCATAAAGTATTCATCACATTAATTTGATTACACATACATGGCTTAACCCTCTCTATTGGTATTGATGTCCAGGTATTGATATCTCATTCATAGATTTACATTAGGAATGCTCTGTGATAGTCAAATTCTGGTAGCACGTGTATAACTAAACAACAGGTGCTATCAAGCGTCAGTTTGATTGCTTATTACTTCCTTGTATCCTGGGCCTTGTGCATGAAAGGAGGAAAAAGAACCATGCATGAAAGCATCCGCTGAAATTCTTTCAACTAGACATATCTTGGATACTTTTATTTTCGATCTGTACTGAATTTCCAATAGTGGCACATGGGAAAGGGACTACTGAGACATACCAACCATAGACAACTGAAGATAATCTGCACCGATAGTTGTTAGTTGATGCACTAGTAAAAATCAATGAAATATGTACCCGAATTTTGTGAGCTCCGAGACCCATCAGATGGGAACAGAGAATATCTAAACAGATGTGGTGAAGTTGCAGATTGGCTACAGTGGTCTTGAGTTATTATTATAGCTATGTTTTTCTCAGTAGTATGTGGTTGCATATGGATTATATATGCAAAATTTCTACTCTAATGAGCAGAAGGCAATTTTCTCTGTCATCCATTGGACAGTACAGGCCTGCATTTCTATGTACAAATATTCGGCAATTGTTTGAAAGACAATCTATACCGTTATAGTGCCCAAGCATGAATTTTATAACAGAATCAGGAGGTAATTAATTACTATTAAAAGGCAGGTATGTGTATAAGGGATTTTGGATTGATATCACCTCATTCCTCTTAATGCAGTTAAAGGGTATTGTTAATTGACATTAAGCAATGCTCCTTCTCAGAATTCACTAATTTAATGTGTGAAAGATGATTATACCAATACCTTTAATATGAACTGCAAGTTAGTCAATTGGAGCAATCAGGAAATTAAGCTTTTAATTGTATATGCTTGATGGACAAATATATAGTCCAATAAAGGCAAATTGTTGGCAAGGGTCTTTCCATCATTTGTGGTGCTATATCTAGATATTCCCTGATGTTGTCAATGAATTTGTGATTCATCCTCTGAGCAGAGTGAAATATGTAATAAAGACCAGGCAGGTATGAACGGTAGTGTCTGCTTTAAGAATTCTGGAAAAGTTTTTATGAACAAATACTTTTACCTGTTGCACCCACCGTTTAAATAATGTTGTTCTCTAGGCTACATACTGCCTACATATTCACGGGATATGGAATCAATAGCTCTCCAATGTGGGTTGCACTTTAAGGGAGCAAACAAGCTGGGTTGTGTGGCACATCACCTGTTACACAGAGGAAGCCATACAAAATTAACTAAGGTCTATAAGAAACAAAAAAAAAAAGAAGACAACAGCAGGCAAATGTCAGTGTAAGAGAAGTGAGGTAAACCAATATACTACTTCAAGTAAGAAAATAGCTGGCAACTAAATCACAACACAAGTTTACTTTGAAATGAGTAGCAAATCAATATCTATTTCGTAAAAAAGAAATTGTGTGATAGTGTCAAGCAAGAGGTGAAATGCGTTATAATCCATGCATGTCTTGTTAAACCTACGTCTTTTGCTTTCACCTATCCAAAGAAGACTACATGGAGAAAGGTAAATTATTCTTAGTACTCCAGTACTTATAATTTCATCGTTTGTGCACGATTCGATGCATCATATTTTGGGAGGCTCGGCGCAACATATTACAATCATAAATACTCCACTTTTGCATAAAGATGGGATTGTAAATAGGCATATGTATCAATTAACGAGGGTTCCTTCAATTTCAAAATGTTATCATGAGGACAAATATTGGACACTTTGTTTTTGTTAATCTCCCTTTAATGACAATTTGGATAAAATACCATGCCAGAAACTATAACAAAAACATACAGTTAATGACAGAAGAAAATAGCAAGTAAGTTTCATGCTCTCTCCAAAGTCTTTGGGCCTCATTTACAAAACAGCAGTAGCCATGTTGCTGACAGAAACACCACATCCTGGTCTTCCTCATCACATTGTTTACAATATGACGCTTCCGCCCCCCATAAAGACCTAGTTGGCAAGCCTGTAAGACCAAAATAAAGAATTTAAAGTGCACTGACAGGAAGTTCCACCTCTAAGTACTCTCAGTATAGGATGGTGTCTAATAACACACTTCCTGTTATTGCTAAGCTCACACCCTTTGTAGGACGCCGGATTTACAAAACACTCGAGGATTGGAAGGGTTAGCTCAGGAGTACTCTACTCAGAGTAATGAAGATTATTGGTAGGTAAACAACTCATTACCTCCTCGTCCCATTCCTTACAATATGATGTTCTACTTAAACTGAATTGATCGTCCAAAAAAGATGAATGTAGAAAGGAAACGTCCAAAACATTAGAATTACTGCAGCACCAGTGTGAATTGAAGAAATCAACAGAAATAAAACTTTTTTGTCTTTCCAGAATTCACATCTTTGCACCAGAATCAGATAACAGACAGACCCCCACCGCATTCACAACTGATAATGGTATTTGGGGATAACGGCTTGGTTGCTTTACATATGTCTTTAATTAAGAAATTCTTAAAAGCCACTCAAGAGCAGGAATCCCGCTTGTGGACGGCTATAGATGGCACCTGGCAACTCTTGACTTCTGATTATTTTAAATAAGATCCAATGACTCATAGTTGCTGAAGATGGACTTAAAAGGCTGCCGCTCAGAACCATAAGTCACAAACAAAAATCTACCTTGCGAAAAGGAGAAGTTTTCTTTCTATAAACTTACAGTACCCTGTGAACCACCAGTATATATAGGTATTTTTCCTCTTCGGGAGAAGGGAAATGGGAAGAGGATGGGGATAGGTAGGGGGAAGGAAAAAAGGAAATGAAAGAGAAAGCAAAAAAAGGCAGGTAGAAGTACATCATGGGAAATGAAAAGAAGAAGGAATCTTCGGAACAAAAGATGCACAGGACTTGGGAACGACCTTATCTGACAGAAAACACAAAAGGAGAGAACACATTGAAGAACACCCAGCTCATCAATAAGTCTGCCCATGCATATAGCCACCAAAAATAAAACCTTAGTCATACAAAACTTTAACATCACTGTTTCTAAAAACTCAAATGCAAAGTCTTGGAGACCTAGTAAAAGTAGTGTAAGATCACATGATGGTAGTGGAAAATGAACCACAGACCAACAGAGAAAAAGCTCTTAAGGAGAAAAGAGGCCAGGTCCACTATAATAGAGACCTCAGAAACACAATGCTAGAAAGGCAGGTCATTGGCTTTTTAAGGTAGACACTGTCAGTTCTAATCAAAAGTCATGTCTTAAAAAAATACAACACCTTTACCAGCTCACAAGATACTGCAGTGAAACCTCTGAATAGACACCAAGCCTTAAAATTCCACAGTAACGATTAGATCCTTGACAGTCACAGGACGATGGGACTGAGGGATACATTCATCCACCTGTTTAGAACATCCTTAAGTTTGGAGACTGGGCCTCTCAAGTTCCAAAACCCCGATGGAGGTGGCTCAAGGATGACTTCAAGATGAGTCCTCACAGGCAAGTGGTTCATGGGAAAAATTCAATATGAACTTATGGGAGAGCTGAAGAAGAAACCAAGGCTGCTGTGGCAACAAGAGGCTATCATAAAGACCCTTTCTTTCGCAGATTAAATTTTCTGAAGAACCTTAGGCAACAACCAGAAAGGGAAAAAAGCATAGAGCACACCCCTGGGCCATGATAGAGACATGGCATCCACTCTTCAAGTCTTTGGACTCTGAGTTAGCGAAATCCAAAAGGAGAGCACTATTTTCTGAGTAGAAGAGGTCCAACATTAGTTGACCATAATAGGCAACAGACTGCTACTGAGAGAAGACAGGACTGAGTCACAGTGAGATTGATGAGGGAAAAACAATCAGCATGTGTACTTTCCTCCCAGGTAAGTATATTGCTCAAGGAGAGAAAAAGATTTCTCTTTGCCCACAGACCTATCTCTCTGGCTTTAAATGACAAGACTCGGAATTCAGGAGAATTTTAAATGATATAAATCTGAGCCACTTGGTTGTTTGTTCAAACACACAAATCCCTAACTTGGATTTTGGGAAATGCTGAAGGGCTTGGAATGACACAGAAAGCTTACTCCAGTTGGAAGTATTGTTGGCTACATTCAGGGACCATGGACGAATGACCCTGAACCCCTACAGTGTTGCACCTCTGCCTCTCACTGGCATCTGTCATAAGAAATATAGGAGACAACAGAATCAGAGTGACTTCCTTCTCTGAGTCTAGCCACCATTGAAAAGTATGTCTGATCTCCAAAGGCCGGCAATCAGTCCCTCGCAATTTTCTGACAAAGAAGACCAATGCATAGGAGGTGTTAAACTAATAGGTATAAATGGAGATGAGTCCAAGGGACCACTATCACAGAGAAGTAAACCAGGCCTTCTATCCACAACCACTCTCTGGCTGTGGCTGATGACTGTTCCAGAAGGGCTTGTATATTAGAACTCAGTCTGAAAGCCCTGATCCTTGGTAAGAACAGTCCACCATATTTGCCCATAACTTAGCTAAGACGCATTTCAGATTCTTTGACAAAGTCAGGCTTGGATTACTGACATTGATAAGGATTCTATGTTCCTGGACCAGACTGCAGAGTTAGTGCAGACTATTCTGATATCCAAGAACGCCTTAGAAAAAGAGGATGTTACCAATCAATCTTCTAGATGTCAGAAAAAATGAATGTCTTCAGTATGCAGAATACCCCCCAGTGGCACAGGGGCTTTCGTGAAGACTCTTGACGCAGAGGGCAATCAAAAGCGTAGGACCTGAAACTGGAAATGATGGCCGAGAACAAAGAAACTGAGATATCTCTGAAAGTCAATGTGAATTAGGACATGAAGGTAGGCATTGAGAAGGTCTAAGTAATCAAGGAGTTCCCTGGTGTAAAAATAAGAGGACTGACTGCAAAGTGACAATCTTGAATGTTTTTCTTGGGAAAAAGGTGTCTTTGTTTTTAAGTCCAACACAGAGTGACACTTTTGTGATGCCTTCTGATTAAAAAAAGGATGGCGTAGAAGTCCTGTTTCCATTTTGCATGTTGAATTGGAACAATCAATGCCCTGTCCAGTAGGTCTTGAGCTTTTTTGGTCAACACCTGTTGGGAGTACTATACAGCAAGGAGATGGGGGTGACTAAAACGTGTTCTAGCAGAATGTCTGTGAAATTAGTCCTGTACCCCTGGTTGATGATGCTCAGGCCCCAGGCATCCAACACTGAAGCATGCCAGACATCTCAACAGTTCTTTATTGGCCTTATGACAGGAAAATGATTCATGAAAGAATGAGGAAGATAGTCATGGCTGTGACCCAGATTAGTCTGCAGCAGAGGCCCCAGTCCTAGACCCCTACTTCGAAAAAGCTGCCCAGTATCCCTTGATATGTACACAAAAGGTAATGGGTACGGAGGAATTAATATACAGATATTAATTTATGAGTTGAGCACCCTTAATTACTCTCTCTTCAGCTTTAAATTATTTCCAAACATATTATCTAATTAGAAAAGACACACATATACAGTGGCATCTAATCACAAAATAATACACATAATTATACACAAAATAACATGTGAAAAATATATATACCAAAAAATAGTACAAACAACTATATATTGTCAATACCCAATCACGTTAACACTCGTGTACACCCATATATTCTGAGTGATACACATGGAGGTAGTCAAAATCGACACTTAAGGCAAAATAAGGACTTATTTTCCTATGACTATTGTGTCATCAACAAAGGTATAGGACCATTCAAAATTGAAGGGACTCTTCCATAATATATGTTGACGCGTTTCAGCCTTAGATGTACTTTTTGGCCTCCTCAGGACAAGGGCAGTAGGGCAAAACTAAACAAAATAAATATATGTATTTTTTATATATATTTCCCAATCATTCTGACCTCTAACAATTGTATAAAGCATGGTGGCCATACCGGGCCAATGCCCGTGCAGTTACAAATAACCATAGTGCCGCCGAGGTACGTCAAAGAAAAAAGAGGACTAAAGAGGAATTAAAGCCTCAAAATAATGTGCACAATACACAGGAACATGAGAAACTGCGGAGGGCTAGGTCCTGGTGTCCCTTGATAGAGCAGGAGGATGAAAACATCTTTGATAGACAAACCTGTGACCCCTTGAGAAAGAACAGAGATGAAACAATAATTTCCAAAGTTCTGCAGACTTCTTTATTAGCCCTGTCAACTGTGGCCCCAAACAGCGATTTTCCCAGTAAAACGAAGAAGCGTCTGTTTGGACTTTTGGGTAGCATCTGCTTTCAATGAGCTCATCCAAATACTTCTCCTTGCAGAAATAGCTACACCAGCTCCAGCAGCAGTTCCACAGAGGCTGTCAAAAGAGATATCTGAAAGGAACCTTACTTGTTGTTCCATTAAAGCCAAAGCCGCTATGTAATCCTGACTGTGTTGCATCTGCTCAGCCAGACCCGGAAATGCCTTATAAAAAGAATGAACAGTGTACATAGCATATGTGCTGGTCTAACAGAGAAATTGGAAGGAAAATATTCCCTTTCAACAGCCACCTCGATGTCCTTATCAAATGGATCCAAAATACTGGCCCCCTGTTAAGTCAACCAAGCCAATAATTAATAAACTTTAAGAATTGGGGTGGGGGGGATCCTCTGCAAAGTCTTCGAAAGGATACCTCTTCATAAGAAATCTTGAAATGATTTCCACTCCTTCCACTCCAGTGTCAACACTTTACCAACTATCAAGCAGAGGAAGAGACGAAGGCTCTATTCATTGGTAGTGCAACAAGAGATCTTCCCCTTCTCCTGCTCCAGGTGTGGGAATGAACGTTTACACCAAAGATGCTGAAGGGAGTCAGAAAGGTCCAAAAATTTCCCCGTATGGCGTCTTCCTCAGGTTCTTCTTCATTTTGACCCCCCTATCTGCGGACCTTAGAGAAGGAAGTTCTATCATGCAATTCAGCAGAACTATCTGCTGGACAGCGCCCTCATTTCCAAATGTTGTGAATTAGGAGATCAGGGGTATTCTCAACATTGGGATATTTTCTGGAGCATTTCTTATACATCATGGTAGGCAGTGTGGGGCACTCTAATCAAATGATTCTACCTGTAAAGAAGTGAGTCTTCCACCACAGAAACCAACACAAGCACTTCCTGCTTATATGGTCTCTTGGACAACGAAACATTGGTCCTCACCCAGTCTCACAAGGACCTGCTATTAATAAAAACAAAGACCTAGCAGGCCACCCAAATCAAGGGCATCCTACTGAGAGCCCAGTGATGTTCTGGAAGACAAACCACTGCTGGCTGACATGATGCCACTAGCATTTTTAAACAATCTCACAATTTTCGTTTTACAGTTGTAAACTAGTTCTGTGTGAGAGACAGAAGTCTCATATTGTAAGGAATTGGTTGAGAAAAATGTATGTTGAGGTAATTGCCATTACCCCAGTAAATTGTATTACCACTGGAAATACAAATTGTCAATTTGCAGAAGGAAAAAATACTTCCTGATTGTAAAATCTGTTCTGCCCATTACCATCAAGGATAAAATGTCCCTTTGTAGGAAATACATCATCACGAGCAATCACCCAATACAGAAACATTTTTTGCCAAAATTATTACATTTAGGGGCTGATTTAAACCTTGGTGGTAAGAATACTCTGTCACAATGGAGTATCCTTACCGCTAAGAGGATGGTCTGGACCACAGGTGTAAATGCAGGAGGACCATAGGTCAATCAATCAGGATTTATAATACACAGCTATTCACCCAATAGGGTACCCAGGCGCTTGCAAGGCCCCAAAGGCTTATTTGAACAACCAGGTCTCGAGAGCCATTCGGAATTTCGGAAGTGAGGTGATGGTCTGGAGGTGCGTGGGGAGGCTGTTCCAGGTCTTTGCTGTGATATGGGAGGAGTGTTCTCCACCTCTGCTTCGGTAGATGCATGGGCAAGTGAAAGGGAGGAGTAATGTAGTCTTCTTGATGGTTGCTGGAAGTTCCAGCTCTGGTTAATGTATGCGGCTCCTTGGTTCTGTTGAGCCTTGTGTGCGTGGGTCAGCAGCTTGAATAGGCACCTCTTCTGTGGGGGAGCCAGTGGAGTTGCCTGAGGTAGAGTGTGATGTGGGTTCGTCGGTGAAGGCCAAGGATGAGTCTGGCTGCGGCGTTCTGTATGGTCTGAAGTCTCTGTAGGTGGTGTGCAGTGATTCCTAAGTAGAGGGCGTTGCCGAAATCCAGTTGTTTGCTGATAAGGGTCTCTGTCACGGTGTGTCTCATGTGTAGGGGTAGCCACTTGAAGATGTTACGTAGCATGTGCAGAGTGACGATGCAGGTGGATGAGATGGCATTGTTCTCTGATTTCATGGTAAGCTTGTTGTCAATGATGATTCCGAGGTTCTGGCATGGTTGGAGGGAGTGTGTGTGGGTCCTAGATCTGAATGCCACCAAGAGTCATTCCATGTGTTGCTGCTGTTGCCAAAGATCAGTACTTCCGTCTTGTCTGTGTTCAGATACAGACAGTTGTTTGTCATCCAGCTGGTGACGTTTGTCATGCATCTTTGGTAGTTGGTTCTGGTGGTGGTGGGGTCGTCGTGAGAGGATGAGTTGGGTGTTGTCTGAATAGGAATATATGTTGAGACCATGGGATCTGATGATGTTGATGATAAATATCAAAGGGAGAGAGCGGAAAGGTACTGGAGCTAATTCACTTCTGCGGGTATAATATGTATGTATCATAGAGAACTAGCAATTGGGTTGGGTGCTCCTAGTGTATGTTTGTTCTATGGAAAACACATTTTGGTTTTTAGAAGGCCCTCACTCACCAACCTAGTTGGTGACATGCTTTATCATCAGGCCCCAATCAAGGCACCGTGTGCACCTTGGGTGTGCTACGATGCCTGGATACAGCGGAGCCGGTTTTGAGCCATGAAAGTGCGGTGAAGGTGGGTGAGTGAATGTTAAAAAACTGTCCAATGAGTCCCACGGAACAAAAAGAATGATTTTATTGTATGGGCCCTTGACAGTAATTAAAAACGAGAGGAGGATATCTTAGGAGGTCTAAAGTAAGTCAACATGTTTCAGCCATGCTCTCTTTAGTGGGATGGCTTTCTTCAGGACTTTATGAATAGTGCAAGTTGAGTGGTGGTCTAGAAAAGTGGAGCTCCATGACAGCCGCAGTAGGTACCGAGGCGGGTCTTTGACCTTGACAAAAGTGTGACTACAGGTCGGGCCCCCACATGGAACTCATGGGGCATTTTCCAGATACTCTCTGAGAATTCGCCATTAGAGGAAAATATACTCTATCACATAACGCACCTTAGCGCGTGCGCCACATAGTTGGACTTTTAAAACCCCATACATTAAAATAGTCCTTTTTGTTCCGTGGGAACCATTGGACAGTTTTTTAACATTCACTCACCCACCTTCACCGCACTTTCACGGCACAAAACCGGTTGCGCTGTATCCAGGCTTCGTAGCACACCCAAGGTGCACTCGGTGCCTTGGGTGGGGCCCGATGATGAAATATGTCACCAACTAGGTTGGTGAGTGAGGGCCTTCTAAAAACCAAAATGTGTTTTCCATAGAACAAACATTCACTAGGAGCACCCATCCCATAGCTAGTTCTCTTTGATCTGACGATGTTGGCCAGCGGGGTCATATATGTGTTGAAGAGAGAGGTGCCAAGGGATGACCCCTGGGGGACACCAAAGGTGGTCTCCTTGGGTTCAGAGGTGAAAGGTGGGAGGTGGATACTCTGGGTTCTTCCGGTGGGGAAGGAAGGATACAGTGTCAAAGGCTGCCAAGTGGTTGAGGAGGATCAATGCTGCTGTTTCTCCTCAGTCGAGGAGGGTTCGGATGTCATCGGTGGCTGCGGTCAGGGCATTTTCGGAGTTGTGATTGCTGCGGAAGCCAGATTGGGAGGCGTTGAGTAGCTGTTACTGCTCCAGGTGTGTCATGAGTTGATTGTTGATGTTCTTTACCAGTACTTTTACTGGGAATGGGAGCAGGGAGCTTGGCTGGTAGTTTTAGAGCTCGCTGGGGTCAGCAGTGGGTTTTTTGAGTAGTAGTCTAACTTCGGCGTGTTTCCAGGCATCAAGAAATATTGCGATGCTAGAGGTGTTCGGTAGGGTGGTGAGTTCCTGGCCGATCCTTTGGTTTCCGAGGTTAATGCTGTGATACGGGCATGGGTCAGTGGGAGCTCCGAGCCCCGAGCCCCGAGTGGATGGATTTCATGGTGGAGATGGTGTCCTGGGTGGAGAGGATGTTCCAGATGATCAGTTTGTGGTTTGGGTAGGTTATGGTGGTATTGTATCTGTTGAGGAAGTCCATAGGTGTGGGTTGAGGATCAAAGTTTCTGCATATGGCTGCGATCTTGTTGTGGAAAAAGTGGGCAAGGTTTTTGCACAGCTCCTGTAAGGGTATCATGTTGTTTTCACTGGCAGCCGGGTTGGAGAAATCCTTAACAATGTTGAAAAGTTCCTTGTTGTTGTTGGCACTGGTTTCGAAGCATAGGGCAAAGGCTGTCTTTTTTGTTGCCCTCAGCAGGTGGTGGCAGAGGTTGAGGGAGGTCTTGAAGACTGCCCTGTCAGAGATGTCCTTGCTGGCACGACATCGCCTCTCCAACAGTTTGCTGTCTCATTTCACTGTTCTGAGTTCTGGGGTGTACCAGCTGGACTTTTTGTAGGATTTTCTCTGGATGTTCCTCTTGATGGGGACGATTCTATTAGCAGTATTAGCCACGATAGTGCTTCGATTAAAATTAAGAAGATATCTTACATTACCTTAAGGGAAAAGGCACCTACATAATACATATGATTAGAAAAGAAGGGTGTCCGGGGGCAATATATTTTTCCCAATCTTTCTGAATTTCTAGTTAGCAGAAAAAGTGGCCAAGTGCAGTCCTATGTGGACAATCGCATGTTGCACTGATTAACAAGCAAAAGACCAGATACAGAAAGTTAGCAGCAGTGTCAGATACAACGTGGGGTTGTTATTAGATTATCCTTTAAAACCTAGTTATATACAGAATAAAAAAGACAAGAAAAGGGAATCCAGACAACATTAACAGGGAAACGCGCCTGCCCTCTAAGAAAAATCATTAATGACTGATAATGGACATTTGTTGGCCTATAGCCTCGTTGACTCCATTTTCAGAATAGCGCTACGAATATGCAACATAAAATACAAAAACTGTGAGATAGAGAAGGCTATAGGCATTTGGGTGTCATACTTTAACTGTCTGAGGGTCTCAGAACAATGTCTTAGAGGCCCGTGTTCTTACACAGCTGGACCAGCCAGCGGTACCTAGGTCTCCTGTAGGCAGGGCAAAAGAAAAGTATGTGCACTTCGGTGTCCTCCACGTTCGGACACATGGGACAAGCCCGACTGCGGCTGCCCAACCACTTAGTGGTGAACGATCGGAGTGGAAGTGTCAGGTGTCTGAACTGGATGCACAGTTTCTTTGCGAGGAGAGGTTGGATATCATCCAATACTGGTTCTAGCCGATATACTAGTTTTATATCCATAAACCTTTGTGATAGGCTCCCTGAGGAAGTGCTCCATAGCAGGGTCATTTTTAGCTCTCTGTAGTTCTCAATCAATGCCTTTCCCGGGGTCACAATACTAGAATCTTTGACTGAGCTCCACAAATTTTCCCTCCCCAGGGCATGACATGTATTCCTTATGTGCGCTACCCAAGGCAATTTTTCCACACCAAGCATACTCATAACTTCCCTTAATTCATCCCTATATGGGGCAAGCTCTGGGGTGCTCCACAGACGTCGCCAGAAGAGAAGTGGTCTTAGAGCTATTTCATCTGCTATGGGGCTAATTCCAAGATGCAGCCTAAGGGGGGTTAAAGGGGAGCTAACAGGAAGTCGTAGAAGCTGTCTAATAAAGGAGTTTTCTGTTGACGAAAGAGAGGTACTGAAGCAGTGTCCCCATAATTCTGCCCCGTACAGAGTTGCACCCCTTGCCTGGACCTTATAAACTTCAACTGCTGGGCCTATTACCTTGTGAGAGCATTTGTTGTATACCTTTAGAATGCCCCCCGATGCCTGGCCCAATTTTAGGTTGGCTTTTTTTATTTGTGCCCCTCAGTCCATTTTCTCGGTTAAAGTAATCCCAAGATATTCGAAGATCGTCACCCTTTCTAGCGCCCTTCCGTCTAAAGAGGGGTTTGGGCGAGAATGATTTTTTGCGTTGAAAACCATGTATTTGGTTTTCTGTAGATTGATCTCCAAACCCGTCTTTTTACAGAAGGCGCTAAATGCATCGAGGACCCTTTGCATGCCCATAGGGGATTTTGAAAGCAAGAGGGTGTCATCTGAAAACATCAGAGCAGGTATCTTCCGGTTCACTAGCCGGGGTGCGTCAATGTCTTTTCCTGCCAACAAGAATTCTATTAAACCGTTAATGAAAAGGGAAAAGAGAGTTGGAGCCAGGACGCAGCCTTGACGTACGCCTTTTTTAACCGGGAAGGGGGCTGAGAGCTCTCCGTTTTTGCCATACCTTATTTGAGCAAAGTTTCCTTAGTGCAGATGTTTCATCTCGTGGCAGAGGTAGTCTGGAGCCCCTAGATCTATTAGTATCTCCCACAATTTATCCCTCGGAACTAAATCAAAAGCGGATTTAAGGTCCACAAAAATGAGATAGAGGCTGCCACCCTCGATGCTCACAGTCTTCCAGAACAGAAGCTGTAGTCTGAAGATTTGGTCGATGGTGGAGATCTTGGCCCTAAACCCAGCTTGGAGGGGTGTGAGTATGTTGTGTTCTTCTATCCAAGCCAGTAATCGGCCCAGAAGGACGCATGCGTAGATTTTCTGGCTTACATCGATCAAGCTGATGGGGCGCTAATTTGCTGGGCTCAACGGGGAGCCCTTTTTATAGATTGGAATAATTTCTGCCCCAACCCAGGGTGAGGGAATTGCCATACCTTGGAGGATGGCGTTGAACAGAGTCCACAAACAGGGGGCCCAGATAGAGGATTCTGAGCGGAAAAGGTCACCCGGGATCTTATCCAGCCCTGGTGCATTTCCAGGAAGGATCTTACCCAGAGCTTCCATTATCTCCTTTAGAGTGAACAAAGGGATAGATATCTTGTTTGGGAGGTTCTAGGCGGGAAGGGGTCACTACCACCGGCCCAACTTCCTTCGCAGTAGATTCGTAAAGGGATTTGTAATGGGCTCTCCAGACTTCCTCCCCTATGTTTACTGAAATCACTAGTTTGCCCTTGGTTGTTCGGGTGTTAATCAAATTCCAGAATGCCCGCATGTCATGATTTTCCAGGGCGATTCTTAGATTGACCCATTTTTCACACTCCCAGTTGCTTCTAGCTTTTGCTATGGCTAGTTTATAACTTGCCCTGGTTACCTTGATTTGGGGTCTATCATTTGCCTTAATAGCAACTAGGAGGTCTGATTTAGCTGTTCTACAATGGTCATTGTACCAAAAATTGTGTAGATCTCTATTTGGCCTGACCTTTCTATTAGTAGCAAAAAAGGGAGCCAGAGTAGAAAGCATGTCTTTGTGGTTATTGGAAACTATGATCTGGGAGGTTGAAATGCCAGTCATTTCTGAGTGGGAGTGTGCTACAGTGAGTAGGGGAATGATTTTTTGGTATAGAGAGGCAAGCTTGGTCTGGGATTGCAAGAGTTCCCCCCAGCGAATTCTCCTACCTCCGTTGGCCTGAGTAAGTCCCGGGGTGGGTTGTGAGAACCCTCCTGGAGAGCTTCTGTCATATGGGGCAGATACATCTAGTTCAAGGGCGTTGTGGTCGCTCTCATGGCGGGGAATGATCTTAAAGTATAACACCTTATGCCATGATTTGGTGTCCACTAGGATGTAATCTATGATTGAAGCATGCCCTGGTCTGTTGTATGTATGGTTCCCCGGACAGTCTGATGTTAGACGGCCATTGCATGCCCTTAATGAGTGACTTAACGTGAGTGCATGCATCTGTAGGGCCAACGGGGTCCAGGCCCGTATGGGCGGGATGGTGGAATCTGGACTTGCCCAAACTGAGTCCTCCTCGCTTGAGATACTATTGGGAAGACCATTCAGGGGTTCAAATTGACAATTAAAGTTCCCTCCTATGATTATCCAGTAGGTATCTGGTATTGTTAAAAGAAAGGTTGACAGTATTTCAAGAGTATTGGAGGTTTGGCCATAACCGACCGGTCGTGAGTAGACATTGACCAGAGCGATTTTATTTTTAGGGGGGAAACTTAAAAAAATGCAAAGGATGTCACGAGATGGATTTCCTATCTGTTTGACCTTACAACCAAGGTGTGTGCAAACCCAGATAGTTAGACCCCCAAAGGGCCTACCCATCTCCCCCCTATCAGCTGGGATGGTATAGGACGCGTATCCCGCTCTATGTGTTGGCTCTCTAGCCCAGGTTTCCTGGAACATTTATAGTCCATGTTGATCAATAAATGACCCCCAGTCTGGTATATCCAGTTTCGAGGTGAGTCCTGCTATGTTCCAGGATAGTATTTGCAAACCAGGTGTATCCATTTCAATTGTTACAAGGGTAGGGACCAGGGAACTGGAATTTGGGTGCACCCACTGTGGATTATTAATTCCCATCTTGCCCACTGCCCCTTGGTCATAGCCAGAGTTGCTAATACTCGCTGCTGTAAAGGGAAGCTTTGTGGAAGGGGGTATGGGTGAGTTACTTGTCTTCCGTTTGTGTTGCAGTCGCTCGAGGGTTGGATATCCCACGTTAGTTGGTTGCTGAGTTACACTCGATAGATCGCTCCCCTTCCCGCCACTACCATTCTCTGGTCCTCCCGTATGCTTCCCAGGACCACCTTGATGTGAGAGAGCATCCGGGTGGAATACTTTGGCCTTGTTCTCTGCTTGGAAGCCAAAGCTTTGGTGGGGCGGCCCATTGAGAGTGAGTCAGTCTATCTAGTCTAAAGGACTACATCTGTTTGCAACAAGAATGCTATACAGGGGTAGTAGACTGAGGTCTCAATTCTGGCTGAGCATTGGCCTTTCCTCCAACCTCGCAACCCTGTCACTAGCAGTCCTTCTCCTGATCTGGGGGTTTAATCCTGGGGGGTAAAAATATCCCAGGGGGAGGGAGGCTATACCCCAGTCTCCCTCTGGCATCCACACTCTAAGAGTGACATCACAATCCGCGGGTCCCTGAAGTTTATCACTATACAGTCCCCAGAGACATCTTTTGGTCTCCAGCCCACCCAACTTACCCTACGAGTGAAGAGTATTTCCTTTGTGTCTTTGTATAAGAATTGCCTGTGTTTAACCAGCCAGAAAATACATTTATTTTTTAGTTCATGGTAGGACTCCCTGCATCCCTTTCTCACTTTTGGTACTCCTACTAATACAACGACATATGGTGTTGAAGCCGGGGGGAGATTAATACGTGGAGAAGCAATCTCTTCTGCTGAGACTTTTTCAGAGATTGCTAGGTGTTCCCTATTCCCAGAGGTAGAGCCTAACTGCCAGAAAGCTGATCCTGCTGCCCCCCCAGGGTGTAGCCTGGGGATGCTCTCCGCGGTGTTCTCATGGGGAGCTGCCTGCGGATGGTCCCTTATGGCTGAATTTTGGCAAGATGGATTTTTCCCTGGGGAATCAGCTGCGTTCGAGTTTGTTGGTTTGGGCCTGTTAGGATCTATCTCTTGGTTTGGGGCTGAGGTGGGTAGATTTGTGGCAACAGGAGCTATTTGCTGGACTAGAGATTTGGTTGTCTCCACCTCCTTGTGGGTTAGCTCTACTTTGCCCGCCCAGTTGTCAACTAATAGTGACAGATTGTCAACCCGGTCCGTTAGTGACTTAAGTTCCTCCTTTATGATGGTCCTAACTTGGGATTGTAGGTCCATCATCAAATGTCACACCCAGGGTGGTTGTTCATGATTAGCCTGCAGTATATCCTCTGTTCCTTCTTCCCCTATATTGCTGTTCTTTGCCATGTTCGCTGTTGGTTTTCTCCACTTTGGTCCAGAGGTAGTCCCTTTCCTTTTGATGTTGTTTGCCAGAGGTGGTTCAGTGTTGGAGGTTACACAGACCTTTGTGCGTGTCCTTGGGGGTTCAGGTGTTGGATCCAGTGTTAATGGTATGGGCGGGGACAGGGTACAAAGTTCCTGGGTGGAAGAACACGGGGCTATAATTGGGGTTAGTGAAAGGCGCCATTCTGTCTCCGTGGCTACAGCTCCTATTGCTCTTTGCAGCATTTTATCTATTGAGGTAGGTTGTAGTGACAATGCAGGTTGGGCAGCGGTGACTGATTTTGGTTTGCCCATGATCGTGGATGACAATAGTTCTGAGAATACTAGAGAGTAATTGCTACTTGATTCTGTTACAAATCCCAGGAGGCTAAAGTTAACAGCTTCCCACCGCTATTCAATCGAATAATACATTTACAGGTATTTCTGTCAAGGAAAAGGTTGGACGGAGATCGAATACACATGCAGAGTTCCCCTTGGCTTGCGTATTTGGAGATAGTAGACTGTACAAATTGATGGCACTAACCTTAAGTGGGCAATCCAGTGAGGAAAATGTTCTTTAGGCTCCAAAATCAAAACCAAGGGGTGTGGCCCAGCCCAGGCTCGTCCGGGCTCTGACGGGCAAGGACGGGCCCGCCCTTGGCCCGTGCACTTCCCGAGAGTGCAGGCGTGCCTTTGAGCGCGATCAGCTGCTCCTGGCCCCTCCTGCTGGCAAGATGGTTCCTGGGACAGGGAGTCCCTAGTGGCAGCAGCAGCAAGCAGGCAAAGTCCCCATGGCGTCCCGCATCGCAGGAGTCCAGGCGCTCTTTTGAGCGCGATCAGCTGCTCCGTGCCACTCCTGCTGGCGAGATGGTTCCTGGGACAGAGAGTCCCTTGTGGCAGCAGCAGCAAGCAGGCAAAGTCCCCGTGGCTATCAGCCAATGAACGAGCAGCAGCAGCAGTGTACTGAGCCGCACCCAGGGACAACAAACACACCACAACAGCTTCGCCCTCTGCCTGCCCTCTGATTCTATTAAAATAATGGGTAATCCAGGTGTTGACGTTTCTCACTCTCTGTTCGAGGTTGGTGACGGTAGCATGGTTGGAGGTGTAGAGGGCATTCGCCCAGGTGGTCTCTGAGATCTTGTTCCACCTCCGGTCTCCACCATGGTTGCACCCCTCCGACGGCCAAACGCAGTAAGGGATGTCAGAAGCGGACCTCTATGACAATCCACCTAATTTAGACCACAGGCTTGATGGTCATTTCTAAATTTGGCAGGCGAGTAGTCTCGGCCGGGTCAAATATTAAATTGGGTGCTTAATATAGTTTGTGATAATGGATGCCTGCAGGCCCCCAAAATTGTTTAAACATGAAGGGCATCCCTTTCTTCAATACTGTTCCCCATACGATTTAACATCACATGAAGCCACCAGGAGATATTTTGACCACCTAGGGCATCTTCAGCTACCAGATTGCCGAAGACATCCAGTTACACCTTGTCCGGAATGGTTGCCCATAATCTTAGTGGCTGTCCCAGGTACAGAGTGAAGTGGGTACTTTTGACCTTTGACTTAAAATATAATCCCTCCAAGACTGGATAATATCTGCGTGCTTACATTGCTTCCACAAAGCTAGTTCAATACTAGTAATCCCACCTCAACATGAACAGAATTCTTACTATTTTTGTCTACACTGATAAATCTCCGAGTTGTATTCTGGACTTGCAACTCTACCAATGTAGACACTTCTCAAATAAGGTCTCAACACCTCTTTACAGCTAAGTTTTGAGAACACTCATACCCTGCATTACTCCTCCCAGTGTTAAATTCACTGATTAGTCCCTATTCATGCCAAATAGAGATGATGCATAAAGCCATCAAATTGACCTCTTTGCTTTACCCTCAGTCCCAGGAAACAGGGTTCAGTCCTGGCCCATGTTTCATCCTGGATGCTAAATACCCCAATCACCCTCTCAAATTGCTCCGCCTTCCAGCCCACATTACTTTCAAGGTTTTTTGCATAATCCACAAGCTCTTCAATTATTTATATTCATCCATTTCAATAACCATCAAATCTCTGGAAATTGTGTGGGTAAAAAAACACATTGCGATACACCCGCTTCACTAAGGCACCAATCTTTTGAAATTATTTGATCTTGTACTTGCTTTGCACTAATACTTGCCCAGTTTGTTTTAAGAAGTTAAAAACAAAATGTCTTTTGTACTACCATAACCACTCTTTCCCCACAACTAATATGTCAGGTGAACATGCCACAACACCCACCTGCAGTACATTCATTTAATCGTATGTACACTGCTCCATTACTAGTGGGCTTCGTTAACAATATGTTAAAAATAATGTGCCAGGGGTTGCTTTTATTCATTTGAGGTTGGTATAGATGGTAGTTTACTCAACCAAAGCTGTAATACTGTGCCTGGAGTAGTAAAAGGCTTTTGTCATTTTTTAGCTCGGTGTGGATGGCACTAACTAATCCTATGGTAAAAGACTTGGGTGTAAAAATGGCAAAAGGCTTTGTCACTTTCAAGTTCGGAGTGGATGGCAATGTGTTAATTATATACTTGAAAACTCTGCTAGAAAAACAGACATTTGAGTTGAGCAGATTTAGAGTTGTGGTGGTGTTGTTTGGTGCTCCATATAAAGGAGCTGCTCTCCATCTAAACTCAGAGTTCACTGCTTCTTTTTTTTGCTTAATGTATGCGTCACTCTAAGCCTGAAAGGGTATTGTATAAATTATGAACTATAACTAAATTAATGGAACATATTTTTTAATGTTATAATTTTTTGCTGTTATATTTAATTTATTGTAAAGTATACACAATATATAAATGGCAAGAACGTGATATAAACATGTCATATATTCTATATAATATAAACATTAAGAGAAGGTAGGAAGGTATACTTTTGGTGTTCGTTGTAAATCTTGGTAACTTTGGCAAAGGTTTGCGATAAAAATGTTATCATGCACTCAAATCTTGTATATATTGCTAGGGGTCAACTCTATAAGTTTCAAGAACTTCCTGCCATCAAGTATTACCTGTGGAACTGGGAGGCTTTGGATCCAACAATGCCTGGGCAATTGTCATTTAGAATGGATAGAGTGTTATGCCCGATTCCATTTGGACTTGAACTAGTCATAATCATGCAGACATTAAGTAGCTATTATTCCTCCTTTACTGCAGACAATTAGGGGAAGACATCACTCCAGAAAGAAAAAAATAAGAGTAGTGGCAGGAAATATGTATTTATGTGTCCTTATGATTAACTTGGCATATTAGTGCAAACTGTTGGCACTGCCTAAATTTGGTGTTGCTGCACTGAGATAATCCTCAACATCAGGCTTTTTAATCTGAACCGACGAATTCCACTAGTCTAGTGGGAACATTTAACACCAGAAAATAAAACAATGGGCAATCACCAATTTTGTTTACATGTGCTGCATGCACAAATACTGTTTATTGACATCAACTGAATATGACTTCATCAAAAGATGATATTAGTTGTAACACGACATATTTATAATAGCATCGTTTAAATAACTTTGTAACCCAGACTCTGTTGTTCCATAGGCACGAGTGACTCAATAAATTAATGTTAAAGAACCTTGCAAAGGCAAAACGCTTCTTCCACCCTACCAGGATTTTTATCTGTGAAACACGTACCTCACAAACCTCTGTATGAGGCTAATTAAGAAAGGGCCATATCTTACCTAAATCATCTGCAATTGTATTTTTTTATGTCAAGAGTGGTTCTATGTGCTGTCACCCAACTTCATTGCAGGGTCCAACCTTCCAAACAATATAACGCAGTATTTTGCCCATGGCCCTCTACAGTGTCAACCACACAGGTAGCAGGAAGGGCAATTTTGGAAGACATGCATGCAACTGAAGCAGCAATAATGAACTAGGGAAATCTTGGGAATGACGCTTTGAAAGTTATGATAGAACTTTGTGGTACACGTTAAGCTGGAAAAATGTTTAAAATAGAGAAATGTCCTTGTGTCAAAACTGCAACTTTGATGAGAATGGATAGTACTCACGCTGTGAAAATACAAACATGTTGGTATGCTTATTTGACAAACCAAGAAAAGCATTTAAAAAAATCCCTTTTGTTCAAAAGTGCTGGCAAAACAGCGTTGAATTCTAAATGACAGCACTTTGACTTCATAAATCCTGACCAGCTGGCGCACTGGCTTTTGATAGTCATAAGCAGGGGAAAGCAACTTTTGTCCACAGAGCCTGGCACGGCCTTTTCATTTAAAGCAGTAAGGAGGTAGATACATCGTGATGTGATGTACAACCACCTCATTCATTCATAAATATTTTCTAAACAATGGTCCCTTTAGACAACAAGTCCAACTATGCATATATAACCACAGACAAGCGCCAGGTAACCCGGAGCCCAAACTACAGAAACACAATGATCTACACTTAAACCCAGCTGGTTCACACGAAACATGTTAATGCGCTGGCAGAAAGCCATGTTCAGCAGTCAAAAGCACTCTGGTCAGTGCCCTTCCCGCACTATGGATATCTGGCCTTTAAATGCATGCCTTTTTCTTGAAAACGCTGATTACAAGTGACATATTACAATAGGGGAAAGAAAGAATTATCACGGGTCAGCTGCAGGTGCCAGGAGTGGGACTCCTGGGTGAGATGCGAGCCACGCACTGGTTGCATCTTTAGCTAGTTTGGCGGGCATTTCTTCGGCCTGGAACTGCAATGTAAATGACATCAGGCTACTGAGCACTAATCGCAGAGCGTGAGGGACCAGTCTTCTATTACTCATAGGAACCCCGCAAGAGAGGAAGGGGTGCAGTCACATAACACAGCAACAAGGTGTAAAAATAGGACAGCCGACTCCGCAAGGTTGGCATATTTGGGCAAAATGGAAGGCTTGGGCAAAGGGCGGCGAGGAATAGGATGGGAAGCAGCAGGGGTGGTGCTGACAGCAGCGAGAGAAGATAGAGCGATGCCAATTAATGACAGCTCCGGCGCAGTGGCTGCTACCCACAAGGAGCCCGGGAGACAAGCACAGACTGCTCGAGCTGAGGTCGGAGGGTGCTGCCTGGGAGGTGGGGTGCTGCCCGGTCTGCAGGAGGGGCTCTGTCGCTGGAGGGGGCGAGGTTGGCAGGTCCACGTTAGCGGGGTACTCCCTATGCAGTGAAGTCGATGCTACCTAACTGGGGGCGGGTACTGTGTGGGTGAGTGGGAGATGCTCGGCCCTTGGGGACGGTGCTGACTAGTATGAGTGAAGGGTTCCTACCTGACTGGATGTGGGGGTGTTGCCCTTGGTTGCCAGGAAGGTTGCTGTCTAGTTGCGAGTCCTGGCTAGCCTGCGGGGATATATATACCTGTTCCAGGAGAGAGCCCAGTCCAGTCGACAGAAAGGAGAAAGATACCTGTTCAAGGGAATGTGTTAATATCAAACCTGACGGAATGTTGTGCGTATGCCAAGGGGGGCGGCCGCTGGTGCCCGGGGTGTGCATGGTGGGGGTGACACTAACCTCTGCAGCTTGTTCTCTTCGGGAGGCAAAGCTGTCCTCTCCGCCTCCTCCTCTGTCGCCGCAGCAGCCTCCACTCCCCCGGCTGCGCCGCCGCAGCCTCCTCCGCTGCTCTGAGCCTCCCCTGCCTAGCGCTGTTATGACAGATTCAGTTGCCCATTAGAATCGGTCCCTGGCACCCACTGCGCATGTGCACCACAATGATCTTCACGGGAGCGCCTGATTTTGCTCCTGAGAAAGATCATGTTTAAGGCGCATGCGTCAGCCGCACAGGCGCGCGCTTTTTCTGAGAAGACCCCTATGCAGCGAAAGGAAGAGCGCGAACGCATCACAGGCTAAGCGCGTGCCCGGCTGAAAGACGCAGTAAGAGGAGAGGGGAAACAAATTGAATAAGAGGAAAAGTAGGCGAAAGGGAGAAAGTAAGAAAATAAATGAAGAAAAGTAAACTACGTTGCAAAAGAAACAATAGCGGTGACAAATTAGGATAGGCACGTGGAGGTGATGTGATATAGCAAAAAAGAATACGCACCACCTGAGCTTCAACAACTACACAACACCCCAAAGTAATGCAAGAAGCTCGCAAAAGTAGGATAGCTACAGTAAAAGAAACATAGTGAGAGAAAAAACTGAAGGGCAACCGAGCCAGCAAGACAAGAGGCTTCTAAAGATCCCCCAGCCAAAACAGAGCAGGAGACAACTAGAGGGAACAAACCAAGAACTAGGCCGACAGACCTGTAGTGTCCTGCTAGACACGTGACTTTATCGAGCCACTACTTAAGGGCTGGTCTTCCACTCATCCCACACCTATTCAACACATGCATCAAGAGTGACGTGGAGCCTGCCAATAAAAGGGGCCAGTTGCTTGCAAGTGTCCTGGGTCAGGTCTATGCGCAGTACTAAGGTGTCTATGTCGTCCTTCCACCTGCATGCTGGCCTACGGCCCAGAACCCTACAATGGTGACTAGGCGGTCTGGCCCAAAGTGCGTTGGCAGCAGCTTTACAGTTCCTCATGGGGGGAGTACAGCCCGAGTCTGAGGCACCCCTGTATCTGCTGCTAGCAGGAAAAGAACAGAGGAACCGAGGACGTGGCATGCCGGGACAGGGCAAAGGAAAGGCCTCCCTCCCAGTGAGTACGACGGCATCCACCATTATTGTCCCTGCAGCTGCCCACATGCTAATGCCCCTGCAAGACACCTGCCCTTCCGACCAGTCAGAGATCTGTAAAAGGAGATGGAGTGCCTCAGCCAGCACCGTGCTCTAGGTGCCTACACACTGCTGACCTTTACCACAAGAGGCTAACCCCCACCCGCATCGGCAACGCCCCGTGGGTGATGAAATGGCACCTACCTGGGAACAGCTGCTGGGGCTAACGATAAAAAGACTGGCGCCACACTAACACTGAAGAAAGCCCCACGCCAGACTTGGCAATGCCAGCGTGGAAGAAGCGACACACAGAGCCAGGATGAATGCTGAGAGAGTTAAGAGCCCCTGGGAGGCTGCCTTCAAATTCTCGTGCAATACTTTTGGATCGTATTATGATGAATTGGTTTTAATATTGAATGTATTGTAATTGCTTCATTGTTCCCTTTTTTGATAAAATTGTTTTTTTTATTGTGTAATATCCTGAGAAACAAATTGTTTTAATACATTTCAACCATCATTCCATTAATTTCAAGTGTTTGTGCCAATACGTAACAAACTCAAGGTTGGGGTGGTCGTGATTATTGGACCTGAATGAATGTGATTTTGATTACGAGTGAGAGCTAAGGTGTGGATAACAAATATTCCCAGAGGATGTCTTTGTACAAATATTCTTGCTTGAACCCCAGTCCTTTGGGTTACCAAGGGTTCCTCTCTCTTTTTTTATTCATGCCTCCTGCCACCAACAGTGAAAAAAGACCGGCAGCCTTCCCTGCAGCGGCGGTTCCATCCTGGCTCTAGAGGGGTGAACCCTGCAACCAGTCCTATGATGCTTGTTGCCGGTCCAGGGAGGACCTGGCTTGGCAGTTCGGGCTGGACTCTTCCCATGAGGCACAGGGTCAAGACTGATTTGCATATGGCCAGGTCTAAACTGGGGTGGCAAGGTGAGCAAAAAAATGATGGATTTAACCCAGATCTCTTGACTGGGGGTGAATGTTTTGATTTGTTGTGCATTCCGTCCATGAATTGTGTGTCTTTTTCTTTCTCGCCCTAAGTGCGCCAGGTATGCCCAGACGTGGGTCCTGGGCTCACTGTGCCACTAGAGTCAAGCTATCCTAGCTGAAGAAGGATGAAACCCCAAAACTGGTTCTAGGATGCTTGTTTCCAGTCCAGGGAGGACGTGGCTTGGCACTTTGGGCTGGACTGTTCCCATGAGGCACAGGGTCAAGACTTATTTGTATATGGCCAGGTCTAAACTGGGGTGGCATGGTGAGCCAAAGAATGATGGATTTAACCCAGATCTCTTGACTGGGGGTGAAACATTTAATTTGTTCTGCATTTCGTCCATCAATTGTATGTCTTTTGCTTTCTCGCCCTAAGTGTGCCAGGTATGCCCAGACGTGGGTCCTGGGCTCACTGTGCCCACTGTGCCACTGGAATCAAGCTATCCTGGCTGAAGAGGGGTGAGACCCTGAAACCGGTCCTAGGATGCTTGTTTCCGGTCCAGGGAGGACCTGGCTTGGCACTTCGGGCTGGACTGTTCCCATGAGGCAGAGGGTCAAGACTGATTTGCATATGGCCAGGTCTAAACTGGGGTGGCATGGTGAGCAAAAGAATGATGGATTTAACCCAGATCTCTTGACTGGGGGTGAATGTTTTGATTTGTTTTGCATTTCGTCCATCAATTGTGTGTCTTTTGCTTTCTCGCCCTAAGTGTGCCAGGTATGCCCAGACGTGGGTCCTGGGCTCACTGTGCCACTGGAATCAAGCTATCCTGGCTGAAGAGGGGTGAAACCCCAAAACCGGTCCTAGGATGCTTGTTTCCGGTCCAGGGAAGACCTGGCTTGGCAGTTCGGGCTGGAGTGTTCCTATGAGGCACAGGGTCAAGACTTATTTGTATATGGCCAGGTCTAAACTGGGGTGGCATGGTGAGCCAAAGAATGATGGATTTAACCCAGATCTCTTGACTGGGGGTGAAACATTTAATTTGTTCTGCATTTCGTCCATCAATTGTATGTCTTTTGCTTTCTCGCCCTAAGTGTGCCAGGTATGCCCAGACGTGGGTCCTGGGCTCACTGTGCCCACTGTGCCACTGGAATCAAGCTATCCTGGCTGAAGAGGGGTGAGACCCTGAAACCGGTCCTAGGATGCTTGTTTCCGGTCCAGGGAGGACCTGGCTTGGCACTTCGGGCTGGACTGTTCCCATGAGGCAGAGGGTCAAGACTGATTTGCATATGGCCAGGTCTAAACTGGGGTGGCATGGTGAGCAAAAGAATGATGGATTTAACCCAGATCTCTTGACTGGGGGTGAATGTTTTGATTTGTTCTGCATTTCGTCCATCAATTGTGTGTCTTTTGCTTTCTCGCCCTAAGTGTGCCAGGTATGCCCAGACGTGGGTCCTGGGCTCACTGTGCCACTGGAATCAAGCTATCCTGGCTGAAGAGGGGTGAAACCCCGAAACCGGTCCTAGGATGCTTGTTTCCGGTCCAGGGAAGACCTGGCTTGGCAGTTCGGGCTGGAGTGTTCCTATGAGGCACAGGGTCAAGACTAATTTGCATATGGCCAAGTCTAAACTGGGGTGGCATGGTGAGCAAATGAATGATGGATTTAACCCAGATCTCTTGACTGCGGGTGAATGTTTTGATTTGTTCTGCATTCCGTCCATCAATTGTGTGTCTTTTGATTTCTCGCCCTAAGTGCGCCAGGTATGCCCAGATGTGGGTCCTGGGGTCACTGTGCCACTGGAATCAAGCTATCCTGGCTTAAGAGTGGTGAAACCCCGAAACCGGTCCTAGGATGCTTTTTTCCGGTCCAGGGAGGACCTGGCTTGGCAGTTCGGGCTGGACTGTTCCCATGATGCACAGGGTCAAGACTGATTTGTATATGGCCAGGTCTAAACTGGGGTGGCATGGTGAGCAAAAGAATGATGGATTTAACCCAGATCTCTTGACTGGGGGTGAATGTTTTGATTTGTTCTGCATTTCGTCCATCATTTGTGTGTCTTTTGCTTTCTCGTCCTAAGTGTGCCAGGTATGCCCAGACATGGGTCCTGGGCTCACTGTGCCACTGGAATCAAGCTATCCTGGCTGAAGAGGGGTGAAACCCCGAAACCGGTCCTAGGATGCTTGTTTCCGGTCCAGGGAAGACCTGGCTTGGCAGTTCGGGCTGGAGTGTTCCCATGAGGCACAGGGTTAAGACTAATTTGCATATGGCCAAGTCTAAACTGGGGTGGCATGGTGAGCAAATGAATGATGGATTTAACCCAGATCTCTTGACTGCGGGTAAATGTTTTGATTTGTTCTGCATTCCGTCCATCAATTGTGTGTCTTTTGATTTCTCGCCCTAGGTGCGCCAGGTATGCCCAGACGTGGGTCCTGGGCTCACTGTGCCACTGGAATCAAGCTATCCTGGCTGAAGAGAGGTGAAACCCAGAAACCGGTCCTAGGATGCTTGTTTCCGGTCCAGGGAGGACCTGGCCTGGCAGTTCCGGCTGTACTGTTCCCATGAGGCACAGGGTCAAGACTGATTTGCATATGGCCAGATCTCAACTGGGGTAGCATGGTGAGCAAAAGAATGATGGATTTAACCCAGATCTCTTGACTGGGGGTGAATATTTTGATTTGTTCTGCATTCCGTCCATCAATAGTGTGTCTTTTGCTTTCTCGCCCTAAGTGCGCAAAGTATGCCCAGGCGTGGGTCCTGGGCTTACTGTGCCACTAGAATCAAGCTATCCTGGCTGAAGAAGGATGAAACACCGAAACCGGTCCTAGGGTGCTTGTTTCAGGTCCAGGGAGGACCTGGCTTGGCACTTCAGGCTGGACTGTTCCCAGGAGGCACAGGGTCAAGACTGATTTGCATATGGCCAGGTCTAAACTGGGGTGGCATGTTGAGCAAATGAATGATGGATTTAACCCAGATCTCTTGAGTGCGGGTGAATGTTTTGATTTGTTCTGCATTTCGTCCATCAATTGTGTGTCTTTTGATTTCTCGCCCTAAGTGCGCCAGGTATGCCCAGACGTGGGTCCTGGGCTCACTGTGCCACTGGAATCAAGCTATCCTGGCTGAAGAGGAGTGAAACCCAGAAACCGGTCCTAGGATGCTTGTTTCCGGTCCAGGGAGGACCTGGCCTGGCAGTTCCGGCTGTACTGTTCCCATGAGGCACAGGGTCAAGACTGATCTGCATATGGCCAGGTCTAAACTGGGGTGGCATGGTGAGCAAAAGAATGATGGATTTAACCCAGATCTCTTGACTGGGGGGTGAACATTTTGATTTGTTCTGCATTTCTTCAATCAATTGTGTGTCTTTTGCTTTCTCACCCTAAGTGCGCCAGGTATGCCCAGACGTGGGTCCTGGGCTCACTGTGCCACTGGAATCAAGCTATCCTGGCTGAAGAGTGGTGAAACCCCGAAACCGGTCCTAGGATGCTTTTTTCCGGTCCAGGGAGGACCTGGCATGGCAGTTCGGGGTGGACTGTTCCCATGAGGCACAGGGTCAAGACTGATTTGTATATGGCCAGGTCTAAACTGGGGTGGCATGGTGAACAAAAGAATGATGGATTTAACCCAGATCTCTTGACTGGGGGTGAATGTTTTGATTTGTTCTGCATTTCGTCCATCAATTGTGTGTCTTTTGCTTTCTCGCCCTAAGTGTGCCAGGTATGCCCAGACGTGGGTCCTGGGCTCACTTTGCCACTGGAATCAAGCTATCCTGGCTGAAGAGGGGTGAAACCCTGAAACCGGTCCTAGGATGCTTGTTTCCGGTCCAGGGAAGACCTGGTTTGGCAGTTCGGGCTGGAGTGTTCCCATTAGGCACAGGGTCAAGACTAATTTGCATATGGCCAAGTCTAAACTGGGGTAGCAAGGTGAGCAAATGAATGATGGATTTAACCCAGATCTCTTGACTGCGGGTGAATGTTTTGATTTGTTCTGCATTCCGTCCATCAATTGTGTGTCTTTTGATTTCTCGCCCTAGGTGCGCCAGGTATGCTCAGACGTGGGTCCTGGGCTCACTGTGCCACTGGAATCAAGCTATCCTGGGTGAAACCCATGAAACCGGTCCTAGGATGCTTGTTTCTGGTCCAGGGAGGACCTGGCCTGGCAGTTCCGGCTGTACTGTTCCCATGAGGCACAGGGTCAAGACTGATTTGCATATGGCCAGGTCTAAACTGGGGTGGCATGGTGAGCAAAAGAATGATGGATTTAACCCAGATCTCTTGACTGGGGGGTGAACATTTTGATTTGTTCTGCATTTCGTCCATAAATTGTGTGTCTTTTCCTTTCTCACCCCAAGTGCGCCAGGTATGCCCAGACATGGATCCTGGGCTCATTGTGCCACTGGAATCAAGCTATCCTGGCTGAAGAGTGGTGAAACCCCGAAACCGGTCCTAGGATGCTTTTTTCCCTTCCAGGCAGGACCTGGCTTGGCAGTTCGGGCTGGACTGTTTCCATGAGGCACAGGGTCAAGACTGATTTGTATATGGCCAGGTCTAAACTGGGGTGGCATGATGAGCAAAAGAATGATGGATTTAACCCAGATTTCTTGACTGGCGGTGAATGTTTTGATTTGTTCTGCATTCTGTCCATCAATAGTGTGTCTTTTGCTTTCTCGCCCTAAGTGCGCCACCTATGCCCAGGCGTGGGTCCTGGGCTTACTGTGCCACTAGAATCAAGCTATCCTGGCTGAAGAAGGATGAAACACCGAAACTGCTCCTAGGGTGCTTGTTTCAGGTCCAGGGAGGACCTGGCTTGGCACTTCAGGCTGGACCGTTCCCAGGAGGCACAGGGTCAAGACTGATTTGCATATGGCCAGGTCTAAACTGGGGTGGCATGGTGAGCAAAATAAGGATGGATATAACCGAGATATCTTGACTGGGGGTGAATGTTTTGATTTGTTCTGCATTTCGTCCATTAATTGTGTGTCTTTTGCTTTTTCGCCCTAAGTGTGCCAGGTATGACCAGATGTGGGTCCTAGGCTCACTGTGCCACTGGAATCAAGCTATCCTTGCTGAAGAGGGGTGAAACCCCGAAACCGGTCCTAGGATGCTTCTTTCCGGTCCAGGGAAGACCTGGCTTGGCAGTTCGGGCTGGACTGTTCCCATGACGCACATGGTCAAGACTAATTTTCATATGGCCAGGTCTAAACTGGGGTGGCATTGTGAGCAAAAGAATGATGGATTTAACCCAGATTTCTTGACTGCGGGTGAATGTTTTGATTTGTTGTGCATTCCGTCCATGAATTGTGTGTCTTTTTCTTTCTCGCCCTAAGTGCGCCAGGTATGCCCAGACGTGGGTCCTGGGCTCACTGTGCCACTAGAGTCAAGCTATCCTAGCTGAAGAAGGATGAAACCCCAAAACTGGTTCTAGGATGCTTGTTTCCAGTCCAGGGAGGACGTGGCTTGGCACTTTGGGCTGGACTGTTCCCATGAGGCACAGGGTCAAGACTTATTTGCATATGGCCAGGTCTAAACTGGGGTGGCACGGTGAGCCAAAGAATGATGGATTTAACCCAGATCTCTTGACTGGGGGTGAATGTTTTGATTTGTTCTGCATTTCGTCCATTAATTGTGTGTCTTTTGCTTTTTCGCCCTAAGTGCACCAGGTATGGCCAGACGTGGGTCCTTGGCTCACTGTGCCACTGGAATCAAGCTATCCTGGCTGAAGAGGGGTGAAACCCCGAAACCGGTCCTAGGATGCTTGTTTCCGGTCCAGGGAGGACCTAGCCTGGCAGTTCCGGCCGTACTGTTCCCATGAGGCACAGGGTCAAGACTGATTTGCATATGGCCAGGTCTAAACTGGGGTGGCATGGTGAGCAAAAGAATGATGGATCTAACCCAGATTTCTTGACTGGGGGGTGAACGTTTTGATTTGTTCTGCATTCCGTCCATGAATTGTGTGTCTTTTTCTTTCTCGCCCTAAGTGTGCCAGGTGTGCCCAGACGTGGGTCCTGGGCTCACTGTGCCACTGGAGTCAAGCTATCCTAGCTGAAGAAGGATGAAACCCCAAAACTGGTCCTAAGATGCTTGTTTCCAGTCCAGGGAGGACCTGGCTTGGCACTTTGGGATGGACTGTTCCCATGAGGCACAGGGTCAAGACTTATTTGCATATGGCCAGGTCTAAACTGGGGTGGCACGGTGAGCCAAAGAATGATGGATTTAACCCAGATCTCTTGACTGGGGGTGAATGTTTTAATTTGTTCTGCATTTCGTCCATCAATTGTGTGTCTTTTGCTTTCTCGCCCTAAGTGTGCCAGGTATGCCCAGACGTGGGTCCTGGGCTCACTGTGCCACTGGAATCAAGCTATCCTGGCTGAAGAGGGGTGAAACCTGTAACCAGTCCTAGGATGCTTGTTTCCGGTCCATGGAGGACCTGGCTTGGCAGCTCCGGCTGTACTGTTCCCATGAGGCACAGGGTCAAGACTGATTTGCATATGGGCAGGTCTAAACTGGGATGGCATGGTGTGCAAAAGAATGATGGATTTAACCCAGATCTCTTGACTGGGGGTGAATGTTTTGATTTGTTCTGCATTCCGTCCATCAATTGTGTGTATTTTGCTTTTTCGCCCTAAGGGCCCCAGGTAGGCCTAGGCGTGGGTCCTGAGCTCACTCTGCCACTGGAATCAAGCTATCCTGGCTGAAGAGGGGTGAAACCTGTAACCAGTCCTAGGATGCTTGTTTCCGGTCCGTGGAGGACCTGGCTTGGCAGCTCCGGCTGTACTGTTCCCATGAGGCACAGAGTCAAGACTGATTTGCATATGGGCAGGTCTAAACTGGGATGGCATGGTGTGCAAAAGAATGATGGATTTAACCCAGATCTCTTGACTGGGGGTGAATGTTTTGATTTGTTCTGCATTCCGTCCATCAATTGTGTGTATTTTGCTTTTTCGCCCTAAGGGCCCCAGGTAGGCCTAGGCGTGGGTCCTGAGCTCACTCTGCCACTGGAATCAAGCTATCCTAGCTGAAGAGGGGTGAAACACCGAAACCAGTTCTAGGATGCTTGTTTCCGGTCCAGAGAGGACCTGGCTTGGCATTTCGGGCTGGACTGTTCTAATGAGGCACCTGGTCAAGACTGATTTGCTTATGGCCAGGTCTGAACTGGGGTGGCATGGTGAGCAAAAGAATGATGGATTTAACCCAGATCTCTTGACTGGGGGTGAATGTTTTGATTTCTTCTGCATTCCGTCCATCAATTTGTGTGTCTTTTTCTTTCTCGCCCTAAGTGCGCCAGGTATGCTCAGACGTGGGTCCTGGGCTCACTGTGCCACTGGAATCAAGCTATCCTGGCTGAAGAAGGATGAAACCCCGAAACCGGTCCTAGGATGCTTGTTTCCGGTCCAGGGAGGTCCTGGTTTGGCACTTTAGGCTGGACTGTTCCCAGGAGGCACAGGGTAAAGACTGATTTGCATATGACCAGGTCTAAACTGGGGTGGCATGGTGAGCAAAAGAATGATGGATTTAACCCAGATCTCTTGACTGGGGGTGAATGTTTTGGTTTGTTCTGCATTCCGTCCATCAATTGTGTGTCTTTTTCTTTCTCGCCCTAAGTGCACCAGGTATGCCCAGACGTGGGTCCTAGTCTCACTGTGCCACTGGAATCAAGCTATCCTGGCTGAAGAAGGATGATACCCCGAAACCGGTCCTAGGATGCTTGTTTCCGGTCCAGGGAGGTCCTGGCTTGGCACTTCAGGCTGGACTGTTCCCAGGAGGCACAGGGTCAAGACTGATTTGCATTTGGCCAGGTCTAAACTGGGGTGGCATGGTGAGCAAAAGAATGATGGATGTAACCCAGATCTCTTGACTGAGGTGAATGTTTTGATTTGTTCTGCATTTCGTCCATCAATGTGTGTCTTTTGCTTTCTCGCCCTAAGTGTGCCAGGTATGCCCAGATGTGGGTCCTGGGCTCACTGTGCCACTGGAATCAAGCTATCCTGGCTGAAGAGGGGTGAAACCCTGAAACCGGTCCTAGGATGCTTGTTTCCGGTCGAAGGAAGACCTGGCTTGGCAGTTCGGGCTGGACTTTTCCCATGAGGCACAGGGTCAAGACTAATTTCCATATGGCCAGGTCTAAACTGGGGTAGTATGGTGAGCAAAAGAATGATGAATTTAACCCAGATCTCTTGACTGCAGGTGAGTGTTTTGATTTGTTCTGCATTCCGTCCATCAATTGTGTGTCTTTTGATTTCTCGCCCTTAGTGTGCCAGGGATGCCCAGACGTGGGTCCTGGGCTCTCTGTGCCACTGGATTCAAGCTATCCTGGCTGAAGAGGAGTGAAACCCAGAAACCGGTCCTAGGATGCTTGTTTCCGGTCCAGGGAGGACCTGGCCTGGCAGTTCCGGCTGTACTGTTCCCATGAGGCACAGGGTCAAGACTGATTTGCATATGGCCAGGTCTAAACTGGGGTGGCATGGTGAGCAAAAGAATGATGGATTTAACCCAGATCTCTTGACTGGGGGGGTGAACATTTTGATTTGTTCTGCATTTCGTCCATCAATTGTGTGTCTTTTCCTTTCTCACCCCAAGTGCGCCAGGTATGCCCAGACATGGATCCTGGGCTCATTGTGCCACTGGAATCAAGCTATCCTGGCTGAAGAGTGGTGAAACCCCGAAACCGGTCCTAGGATGCTTTTTTCCGGTCCAGGCAGGACCTGGCTTGGCAGTTCGGGCTGGACTGTTTCCATGAGGCACAGGGTCAAGACTGATTTGTATATGACCAGGTCTAAACTGGGGTGGCATGGTGAGCAAAAGAATGATGGATTTAACCCAGATCTCTGGACTGGCGGTGAATGTTTTGATTTGTTCTGCATTCTGTCCATCAATAGTGTGTCTTTTGCTTTCTCGCCCTAAGTGCGCCACGTATGCCCAGGCGTGGGTCCTGGGCTTACTGTGCCACTAGAATCAAGCTATCCTGGCTGAAGAAGGATGAAACACCGAAACCGCTCCTAGGGTGCTTGTTTCAGGTCCAGGGAGGACCTGGCTTGGCACTTCAGGCTGGACCGTTCCCAGGAGGCACAGGGTCAAGACTGATTTGCATATGGCCAGGTCTAAACTGGGGTGGCATGGTGAGCAAAATAATGATGGATATAACCCAGATCTCTTGACTGGGGGTGAATGTTTTGATTTGTTCTGCATTTCGTCCATTAATTGTGTGTCTTTTGCTTTTTCGCCCTAAGTGTGCCAGGTATGCCCAGATGTGGGTCCTAGGCACACTGTGCCACTGGAATCAAGCTATCCTTGCTGAAGAGGGGTGAAACCCCGAAACCGGTCCTAGGATGCTTCTTTCCGGTCCAGGGAAGACCTGGCTTGGCAGTTCGGGCTGGACTGTTCCCATGACGCACATGGTCAAGACTAATTTTCATATGGCCAGGTCTAAACTGGGGTGGCATTGTGAGCAAAAGAATGATGGATTTAACCCAGATTTCTTGACTGCGGGTGAATGTTTTGATTTGTTCTGCATTCCATCCATCAATTGTGTGTCTTTTGCTTTCTCGCCCTAAGTGCGCCAGGTATGCCCAGACGTGGGTCCTTGGCTCACTGTGCCACTGGAATCAAGCTATCCTGGCTGAAGAGGGGTGAAACCCCGAAACTGGTCCTAGGATGCTTGTTTCCGGTCCAGGGAGGACCTGGCCTGGCAGTTCCGGCCGTACTGTTCCCATGAGGCACAGGGTCAAGACTGATTTGCATATGGCCAAGTCTAAACTGGGGTGGCATGGTGAGCAAAAGAATGATGGATCTAACCCAGATTTCTTGACTGGGGGGTGAACATTTTGATTTGTTCTGCATTCTGTCCATGAATTGTGTGTCTTTTTCTTTCTCGCCCTAAGTGCGCCAGGTGTGCCCAGACGTGGGTCCTGGGCTCACTGTGCCACTGGAGTCAAGCTATCCTAGCTGAAGAAGGATGAAACCCCAAAACTGGTCCTAGGATGCTTGTTTCCAGAACAGGGAGGACCTGGCTTGGCACTTTGGGATGGACTGTTCCCATGAGGCACAGGGTCAAGACTTATTTGCACATGGCCAGGTCTAAACTGGGGTGGCACGATGAGCCAAAGAATGATGGATTTAACCCAGATCTCTTGACTGGGGGTGAATGTTTTAATTTGTTCTGCATTTCGTCCATCAATTGTGTGTCTTTTGCTTTCTCGCCCTAAGTGTGCCAGGTATGCCCAGACGTGGGTCCTGGGCTCACTGTGCCACTGGAATCAAGCTATCCTGGCTGAACAGGGGTGAAACCTGTAACCAGTCCTAGGATGCTTGTTTCCGGTCCGTGGAGGACCTGGCTTGGCAGTTCCGGCTGTACTGTTCCCATGAGGCACAGGGTCAAGACTGATTTGCATATGGGCAGGTCTAAACTGGGATGGCATGGTGTGCAAAAGAATGATGGATTTAACCCAGATCTCTTGACTGGGGGTGAATGTTTTGATTTGTTCTGCATTCAGTCCATCAATTATGTGTCTTTTTCTTTCTCGCCCTAAGTGCACCAGGTATGCCCAGACGTGGGTCCTAGGCTCACTGTGCCACTGGAATCAGGCTATCCTGGCTGAAGAAGGATGATACCCCGAAACCGGTCCTAGGATGCTTGTTTCCGGTCCAGGGAGGTCCTGGCTTGGCACTTCAGGCTGGACTGTTCCCAGGAGGCACAGGGTCAAGACTGATTTGCATTTGGCCAGGTCTAAACTGGGGTGGCATGGTGAGCAAAAGAATGATGGATTTAACCCAGATCTCTTGACTGAGGTGAATGTTTTGATTTGTTCTGCATTTCGTCCATCAATTGTGTGTCTTTTGCTTTCTCGCCCTAAGTGTATCAGGTATGCCCAGATGTGGGTCCTGGGCTCACTGTGCCACTGGAAGCAAGCTCCCCTGGCTGAAGAGGGGTGAAACCCCGAAACCGGTCCTAGGATGCTTGTTTCCGGTCGAAGGAAGGCCTGGCTTGGCAGTTCGGGCTGGACTTTTCCCATGAGGCACAGGGTCAAGACTACTTTGCATATGGCCAGGTCTAAACTGGGGTAGTATGGTGAGCAAAAGAATGATGAATTTAACCCAGATCTCTTGACTGCAGGTGAGTGTTTTGATTTGTTCTGCATTCCGTCCATCAATTGTGTGTCTTTTGATTTCTCGCCCTTAGTGTGCCAGGTATGCCCAGACGTGGGTCCTGGGCTCTCTGTGCCACTGGATTCAAGCTATCCTGGCTGAAGAGGGTTGAAACCCAGAAACCAGTCCTAGGATGCTTGTTTCCGGTCCAGGGAGGAACTGGCCTGGCAGTTCCGGCCGTGCTGTTCCCATGAGGCAAAGGGTCAAGACTGATTTGCATATGGCCAGGTCTAAACTGGGGTGGCATGGTGAGCAAAAGAATGATGGATTTAACCCAGATCTCTTGACTGGGTGGTGAACGTTTTGATTTGTTCTGCATTCCGTTCATCAGTTATGTGTCTTTTGCTTTCTCGCCCTAAGTGCGCCAGGTATGCCCAGACGTGGGTCCTGGGCTCACTGTGTCACTGGAATCAAGCTATCCTAGCTGAAGAGGGGTGAAACCCCAAAACCGGTCCTAGGATGCTTGTTTCCGGTCCAGGGAGGACCTGGCTTGGCACTTCGGGCTGGACTGTTCCCATGGGGCACAGGGTCAAGACTGATTTGCATATGGCCAGGTCTAAACTGGGGTGGCATTATGAACAAAAGAATGATGGATTTAACCCAGATCTCTTGACTGGGGGTGGATGTTTTGATTTGTTCTGCATTTCGTCCATCAATTGTGTGTGTTTTGCTTTCTCGCCCTAAGTGTGCCAGGTATGCCCAGACGTGGGTCCTGGGCTCACTGTGCCACTGGAATCAAGCTATCCCGGCTGAAGAGGGGTGAAACCCCGAAACCGGTCCTAGGATGCTTGTTTCCGGTCCAGGGAAGACCTGGCTTGTTAGTTCGGGCTGGAGTGTTCCTATGAGGCACAGGGTCAAGACTAATTTGCATATGGCCAAGTCTAAACTGGGGTGGCATGGTGAGCAAATGAATCATGGATTTAACCCAGATCTCTTGACTGCGGGTGAATGTTTTGATTTGTTCTGCATTCCGTCCATCAATTGTGTGTCTTTTGATTTCTCGCCCTAAGTGCGCCAGGTATGCCCAGACGTGGGTCATGGGCTCACTGTGCCACTGGAATCAAGCTATCCTGGCTGAAGAGTGGTGAAACCCCGAAACCGGTCTTAGGATGCTTTTTTCCGGTCCAGGGAGGACCTGGCTTGGCAGTTCGGGCTGGACTGTTCCCATGAGGCACAGGGTCAAGACTGATTTGTATATGGCCATGTCTAAACTGGGGTGGCATGGTGAGCAAAAGAATGATGGATTTAACCCAGATCTCTTGACTGGGGGTGAATGTTTTGATTTGTTCTGCATTTCGTACATCAATTGTGTGTCTTTTGCTTTCTCGTCCTAAGTGTGCCAGGTATGCCCAGACGTGGGTCCTGGGCTCACTGTGCCACTGGAATCAAGCTATCCTGGCTGAAGAGGGGTGAAACCCCGAAACCGGTCCTAGGATGCTTGTTTCCGGTCCAGGGAAGACCTGGCTTGGCAGTTCGGGCTGGAGTGTTCCCATGAGGCACAGGGTCAAGACTAATTTGCAGATGGCCAAGTCTAAACTGGGGTGGCATGGTGAGCAAATGAATGATGGATTTAACCCAGATCTCTTGACTGCGGGTGAATGTTTTGATTTGTTCTGCATTCCGTCCATCAATTGTGTGTCTTTTGATTTCTCGCCCTAGGTGCGCCAGGTATGCCCAGACGTGGGTCCTGGGCTCACTGTGCCACTGGAATCAAGCTATCCTGGCTGAAGAGAGGTCAAACCCAGAAACCGGTCCTAGGATGCTTGTTTCCGGTCCAGGGAGGACCTGGCCTGGCAGTTCCGGCTGTACTGTTCCCATGAGGCACAGGGTCAAGACTGATTTGCATATGGCCAGGTCTCAACTGGGGTGGCATGGTGAGCAAAAGAATGATGGATTTAACCCAGATCTCTTGACTGCGGGTGAACGTTTTGATTTGTTCTGCATTTCGTCCATCAATTGTGTGACTTTTGCTTTCTCGCCCTAAGTGCGCCAGGTATGCCCAGATGTGGGTCCTGGGCTCACTGTGCCACTGGAATCAAGCTATCCTGGCTGAAGAGTGGTGAAACCCCGAAACCGGTCCTAGGATGCTTTTTTACGGTCCAGGGAGGACCTGGCTTGGCAGTTCGGGCTGGACTGTTCCCAGGAGGCACAAGGTCAAGACTGATTTGCATATGGCCAGGTCTAAACTGGGGTGGCATGTTGAGCAAATGAATGATGGATTTAACCCAGATCTCTTGACTGCGGGTGAATGTTTTGATTTGTTCTGCATTCCGTCCATCAATTGTGTGTCTTTTGATTTCTCGCCCTAAGTGCACCAGGTATGCCCAGACGTGGGTCCTGGGCTCACTGTGCCACTGGAATCAAGCTATCCTGGCTGAAGAGGAGTGAAACCCAGAAACCGGTCCTAGGATGCTTTTTTCCGGTCCAGGGAGGACCTGGCTTGGCAGTTCGGTCTGGACTGTTCCCATGAGGCACAGGGTCAAGACTGATTTGTATATGGCCAGGTCTAAACTGGGGTGGCATGGTGAACAAAAGAATGATGGATTTAACCCAGATCTCTTGACTGGGGGTGAATGTTTTGATTTGTTCTGCATTTCGTCCATCAATTGTGTGTCTTTTGCTTTCTCGCCCTAAGTGTGCCAGGTATGCCCAGACCTGGATCCTGGGCTCACTGTGCCACTGGAATCAAGCTATCCTGGCTGAAGAGGGGTGAAACCCTGAAACCGGTCCTAGGATACTTGTTTCCGGTCCAGGGAAGACCTGGTTTGGCAGTTCGGGCTGGAGTGTTCCCATTAGGCACAGGGTCAAGACTGATTTGCATATGGCCAAGTCTAAACTGGGGTGGCAAGCTGAGCAAATGAATGATGGATTTAACCCAGATCTCTTGACTGCGGGTGAATGTTTTGATTTGTTCTGCATTCCGTCCATCAATTGTGTGTCTTTTGATTTCTGCCCTAGGTGCGCCAGGTATGCCCAGACGTGGGTCCTGGGCTCACTGTGCCACTGGAATCAAGCTATCCTGGCTGAAGAGGGGTGAAACCCATGAAACCGGTCCTAGGATGCTTGTTTCTGGTCCAGGGAGGACCTGGCCTGGCAGTTCCGGCTGTACTGTTCCCATGAGGCACAGGGTCAAGACTGATTTGCATATGGCCAGGTCTAAACTGGGGTGGCATGGTGAGCAAAAGAATGATGGATTTAAAGCAGATCTCTTGACTGGGGGGTGAACATTTTGATTTGTTCTGCATTTCGTCCATCAATTGTGTGTCTTTTCCTTTCTCACCCCAAGTGCGCCAGGTATGCTCAGACGTGGATCCTGGGCTCACTGTGCCACTGGAATCAAGCTATCCTGGCTGAAGAGTGGTGAAACCCCGAAACCGGTCCTAGGATGCTTTTTTCCAGTCCAGGGAGGACCTGGCTTGGCAGTTCAGGCTGGACTGTTTCCATGAGGCACAGGGTCAAGACTGATTTGTATATGGGCAGGTGTAAACTGGGGTGGCATGGTGAGCAAAAGAATGATGGATTTAACCCAGATCTCTTGACTGGGGGTGAATGTTTTGGTTTGTTCTGCATTCTGTCCATCAATAGTGTGTCTTTTGCTTTCTCGCCCTAAGTGCGCCACGTATGCCCAGGCGTGGGTCCTGGGCTTACTGTGCCACTAGAATCAAGCTATCCTGGCTGAAGAAGGATGAAACACCGAAACCGGTCCTAGGGTGCTTGTTTCAGGTCCAGGGAGGACCTGGCTTGGCACTTCAGGCTGGACTGTTCCCAGGAGGCACAGGGTCAAGACTGATTTGCATATGGCCAGGTCTAAACTGGGGTGGCATGGTGAGCAAAAGAATGATGGATATAACCCAGATCTCTTGACTGGGGGTGAATGTTTTGATTTGTTCTGCATTTCGTCCATTAATTGTGTGTCTTTTGCTTTTTCGCCCTAAGTGTGCCAGGTATGCCCAGATGTGGGTCCTAGGCTCACTGTGCCACTGGAATCAAGCTATCCTTGCTGAAGAGGGGTGAAACCCCGAAACCGGTCCTAGGATGCTTCTTTCCGGTCCAGGGAAGACCTGGCTTGGCAGTTCGGGCTGGACTGTTCCCATGACGCACATGGTCAAGACTAATTTTCATATGGCCAGGTCTAAACTGGGGTGGCATTGTGAACAAAAGAATGATGGATTTAACCCAGATTTCTTGACTGCGGGTGAATGTTTTGATTTGTTCTGCATTCCATCCATCAATTGTGTGTCTTTTGCTTTCTCGCCCTAAGTGCGCCAGGTATGCCCAGACGTGGGTCCTGGGCTCACTGTGCCACTAGAGTCAAGCTATCCTAGCTGAAGAAGGATGAAACCCCAAAACTGGTTCTAGGATGCTTGTTTCCAGTCCAGGGAGGACGTGGCTTGGCACTTTGGGCTGGACTGTTCCCATGAGGCACAGGGTCAGACTGATTTGCATATGGGCAGGTCTAAACTGGGATGGCATGGTGAGCAAAAGAATGATGGATTTAACCCAGATCTCTTGACTGGGGGTGAATGTTTTGATTTGTTCTGCATTCCGTCCATCAATTGTGTGTATTTTGCTTTTTCGCCCTAAGGGCCCCAGGTAGGCCTAGGCGTGGGTCCTGAGCTCACTCTGCCACTGGAATCAAGCTATCCTGGCTGAAGAGGGGTGAAACCTGTAACCAGTCCTAGGATGCTTGTTTCCGGTCCGTGGAGGACCTGGCTTGGCAGCTCCGGCTGTACTGTTCCCATGAGGCACAGGGTCAAGACTGATTTGCATATGGGCAGGTCTAAACTGGGATGGCATGGTGTGCAAAAGAATGATGGATTTAACCCAGATCTCTTGACTGGGGGTGAATGTTTTGATTTGTTCTGCATTCCGTCCATCAATTGTGTGTATTTTGCTTTTTCGCCCTAAGGGCCCCAGGTAGGCCTAGGCGTGTGTCCTGAGCTCACTCTGCCACTGGAATCAAGCTATCCTAGCTGAAGAGGGGTGAAACACCGAAACCAGTTCTAGGATGCTTGTTTCCGGTCCAGAGAGGACCTGGCTTGGCATTTCGGGCTGGACTGTTCTAATGAGGCACCTGGTCAAGACTGATTTGCTTATGGCCAGGTCTGAACTGGGGTGGCATGGTGAGCAAAAGAATGATGGATTTAACCCAGATCTCTTGACTGGGGGTGAATGTTTTGATTTCTTCTGCATTCCGTCCATCAATTTGTGTGTCTTTTTCTTTCTCGCCCTAAGTGCGCCAGGTATGCTCAGACGTGGGTCCTGGGCTCACTGTGCCACTGGAATCAAGCTATCCTGGCTGAAGAAGGATGAAACCCCGAAACCGGTCCTAGGATGCTTGTTTCCGGTCCAGGGAGGTCCTGGTTTGGCACTTTAGGCTGGACTGTTCCCAGGAGGCACAGGGTAAAGACTGATTTGCATATGACCAGGTCTAAACTGGGGTGGCATGGTGAGCAAAAGAATGATGGATTTAACCCAGATCTCTTGACTGGGGGTGAATGTTTTGGTTTGTTCTGCATTCCGTCCATCAATTGTGTGTCTTTTTCTTTCTCGCCCTAAGTGCACCAGGTATGCCCAGACGTGGGTCCTAGTCTCACTGTGCCACTGGAATCAAGCTATCCTGGCTGAAGAAGGATGATACCCCGAAACCGGTCCTAGGATGCTTGTTTCCGGTCCAGGGAGGTCCTGGCTTGGCACTTCAGGCTGGACTGTTCCCAGGAGGCACAGGGTCAAGACTGATTTGCATTTGGCCAGGTCTAAACTGGGGTGGCATGGTGAGCAAAAGAATGATGGATGTAACCCAGATCTCTTGACTGAGGTGAATGTTTTGATTTGTTCTGCATTTCGTCCATCAATGTGTGTCTTTTGCATTCTCGCCCTAAGTGTGCCAGGTATGCCCAGATGTGGGTCCTGGGCTCACTGTGCCACTGGAATCAAGCTATCCTGGCTGAAGAGGGGTGAAACCCTGAAACCGGTCCTAGGATGCTTGTTTCCGGTCGAAGGAAGACCTGGCTTGGCAGTTCGGGCTGGACTTTTCCCATGAGGCACAGGGTCAAGACTAATTTCCATATGGCCAGGTCTAAACTGGGGTAGTATGGTGAGCAAAAGAATGATGAATTTAACCCAGATCTCTTGACTGCAGGTGAGTGTTTTGATTTGTTCTGCATTCCGTCCATCAATTGTGTGTCTTTTGATTTCTCGCCCTTAGTGTGCCAGGTATGCCCAGACGTGGGTCCTGGGCTCTCTGTGCCACTGGATTCAAGCTATCCTGGCTGAAGAGGAGTGAAACCCAGAAACCGGTCCTAGGATGCTTGTTTCCGGTCCAGGGAGGACCTGGCCTGGCAGTTCCGGCTGTACTGTTCCCATGAGGCACAGGGTCAAGACTGATTTGCATATGGCCAGGTCTAAACTGGGGTGGCATGGTGAGCAAAAGAATGATGGATTTAACCCAGATCTCTTGACTGGGGGGTGAACATTTTGATTTGTTCTGCATTTCGTCCATCAATTGTGTGTCTTTTCCTTTCTCACCCCAAGTGCGCCAGGTATGCCCAGACATGGATCCTGGGCTCATTGTGCCACTGGAATCAAGCTATCCTGGCTGAAGAGTGGTGAAACCCCGAAACCGGTCCTAGGATGCTTTTTTCCGGTCCAGGCAGGACCTGGCTTGGCAGTTCGGGCTGGACTGTTTCCATGAGGCACAGGGTCAAGACTGATTTGTATATGACCAGGTCTAAACTGGGGTGGCATGGTGAGCAAAAGAATGATGGATTTAACCCAGATCTCTGGACTGGCGGTGAATGTTTTGATTTGTTCTGCATTCTGTCCATCAATAGTGTGTCTTTTGCTTTCTCGCCCTAAGTGCGCCACGTATGCCCAGGCGTGGGTCCTGGGCTTACTGTGCCACTAGAATCAAGCTATCCTGGCTGAAGAAGGATGAAACACCGAAACCGCTCCTAGGGTGCTTGTTTCAGGTCCAGGGAGGACCTGGCTTGGCACTTCAGGCTGGACCGTTCCCAGGAGGCACAGGGTCAAGACTGATTTGCATATGGCCAGGTCTAAACTGGGGTGGCATGGTGAGCAAAATAATGATGGATATAACCCAGATCTCTTGACTGGGGGTGAATGTTTTGATTTGTTCTGCATTTCGTCCATTAATTGTGTGTCTTTTGCTTTTTCGCCCTAAGTGTGCCAGGTATGCCCAGATGTGGGTCCTAGGCACACTGTGCCACTGGAATCAAGCTATCCTTGCTGAAGAGGGGTGAAACCCCGAAACCGGTCCTAGGATGCTTCTTTCCGGTCCAGGGAAGACCTGGCTTGGCAGTTCGGGCTGGACTGTTCCCATGACGCACATGGTCAAGACTAATTTTCATATGGCCAGGTCTAAACTGGGGTGGCATTGTGAGCAAAAGAATGATGGATTTAACCCAGATTTCTTGACTGCGGGTGAATGTTTTGATTTGTTCTGCATTCCATCCATCAATTGTGTGTCTTTTGCTTTCTCGCCCTAAGTGCGCCAGGTATGCCCAGACGTGGGTCCTTGGCTCACTGTGCCACTGGAATCAAGCTATCCTGGCTGAAGAGAGGTGAAACCCCGAAACTGGTCCTAGGATGCTTGTTTCCGGTCCAGGGAGGACCTGGCCTGGCAGTTCCGGCCGTACTGTTCCCATGAGGCACAGGGTCAAGACTGATTTGCATATGGCCAAGTCTAAACTGGGGTGGCATGGTGAGCAAAAGAATGATGGATCTAACCCAGATTTCTTGACTGGGGGGTGAACGTTTTGATTTGTTCTGCATTCTGTCCATGAATTGTGTGTCTTTTTCTTTCTCGCCCTAAGTGCGCCAGGTGTGCCCAGACGTGGGTCCTGGGCTCACTGTGCCACTGGAGTCAAGCTATCCTAGCTGAAGAAGGATGAAACCCCAAAACTGGTCCTAGGATGCTTGTTTCCAGAACAGGGAGGACCTGGCTTGGCACTTTGGGATGGACTGTTCCCATGAGGCACAGGGTCAAGACTTATTTGCACATGGCCAGGTCTAAACTGGGGTGGCACGATGAGCCAAAGAATGATGGATTTAACCCAGATCTCTTGACTGGGGGTGAATGTTTTAATTTGTTCTGCATTTCGTCCATCAATTGTGTGTCTTTTGCTTTCTCGCCCTAAGTGTGCCAGGTATGCCCAGACGTGGGTCCTGGGCTCACTGTGCCACTGGAATCAAGCTATCCTGGCTGAACAGGGGTGAAACCTGTAACCAGTCCTAGGATGCTTGTTTCCGGTCCGTGGAGGACCTGGCTTGGCAGTTCCGGCTGTACTGTTCCCATGAGGCACAGGGTCAAGACTGATTTGCATATGGGCAGGTCTAAACTGGGATGGCATGGTGTGCAAAAGAATGATGGATTTAACCCAGATCTCTTGACTGGGGGTGAATGTTTTGATTTGTTCTGCATTCAGTCCATCAATTATGTGTCTTTTTCTTTCTCGCCCTAAGTGCACCAGGTATGCCCAGACGTGGGTCCTAGGCTCACAGTGCCACTGGAATCAGGCTATCCTGGCTGAAGAAGGATGATACCCCGAAACCGGTCCTAGGATGCTTGTTTCCGGTCCAGGGAGGTCCTGGCTTGGCACTTCAGGCTGGACTGTTCCCAGGAGGCACAGGGTCAAGACTGATTTGCATTTGGCCAGGTCTAAACTGGGGTGGCATGGTGAGCAAAAGAATGATGGATTTAACCCAGATCTCTTGACTGAGGTGAATGTTTTGATTTGTTCTGCATTTCGTCCATCAATTGTGTGTCTTTTGCTTTCTCGCCCTAAGTGTATCAGGTATGCCCAGATGTGGGTCCTGGGCTCACTGTGCCACTGGAAGCAAGCTCCCCTGGCTGAAGAGGGGTGAAACCCCGAAACCGGTCCTAGGATGCTTGTTTCCGGTCGAAGGAAGGCCTGGCTTGGCAGTTCGGGCTGGACTTTTCCCATGAGGCACAGGGTCAAGACTACTTTGCATATGGCCAGGTCTAAACTGGGGTAGTATGGTGAGCAAAAGAATGATGAATTTAACCCAGATCTCTTGACTGCAGGTGAGTGTTTTGATTTGTTCTGCATTCCGTCCATCAATTGTGTGTCTTTTGATTTCTCGCCCTTAGTGTGCCAGGTATGCCCAGACGTGGGTCCTGGGCTCTCTGTGCCACTGGATTCAAGCTATCCTGGCTGAAGAGGGTTGAAACCCAGAAACCAGTCCTAGGATGCTTGTTTCCGGTCCAGGGAGGAACTGGCCTGGCAGTTCCGGCCGTGCTGTTCCCATGAGGCAAAGGGTCAAGACTGATTTGCATATGGCCAGGTCTAAACTGGGGTGGCATGGTGAGCAAAAGAATGATGGATTTAACCCAGATCTCTTGACTGGGGGGTGAACGTTTTGATTTGTTCTGCATTCCGTTCATCAGTTATGTGTCTTTTGCTTTCTCGCCCTAAGTGCGCCAGGTATGCCCAGACGTGGGTCCTGGGCTCACTGTGTCACTGGAATCAAGCTATCCTAGCTGAAGAGGGGTGAAACCCCAAAACCGGTCCTAGGATGCTTGTTTCCGGTCCAGGGAGGACCTGGCTTGGCACTTCGGGCTGGACTGTTCCCATGGGGCACAGGGTCAAGACTGATTTGCATATGGCCAGGTCTAAACTGGGGTGGCATTATGAACAAAAGAATGATGTATTTAACCCAGATCTCTTGACTGGGGGTGGATGTTTTGATTTGTTCTGCATTTCGTCCATCAATTGTGTGTGTTTTGCTTTCTCGCCCTAAGTGTGCCAGGTATGCCCAGACGTGGGTCCTGGGCTCACTGTGCCACTGGAATCAAGCTATCCCGGCTGAAGAGGGGTGAAACCCCGAAACCGGTCCTAGGATGCTTGTTTCCGGTCCAGGGAAGACCTGGCTTGTTAGTTCGGGCTGGAGTGTTCCTATGAGGCACAGGGTCAAGACTAATTTGCATATGGCCAAGTCTAAACTGGGGTGGCATGGTGAGCAAATGAATCATGGATTTAACCCAGATCTCTTGACTGCGGGTGAATGTTTTGATTTGTTCTGCATTCCGTCCATCAATTGTGTGTCTTTTGATTTCTCGCCCTAAGTGCGCCAGGTATGCCCAGACGTGGGTCATGGGCTCACTGTGCCACTGGAATCAAGCTATCCTGGCTGAAGAGTGGTGAAACCCCGAAACCGGTCTTAGGATGCTTTTTTCCGGTCCAGGGAGGACCTGGCTTGGCAGTTCGGGCTGGACTGTTCCCATGAGGCACAGGGTCAAGACTGATTTGTATATGGCCATGTCTAAACTGGGGTGGCATGGTGAGCAAAAGAATGATGGATTTAACCCAGATCTCTTGACTGGGGGTGAATGTTTTGATTTGTTCTGCATTTCGTACATCAATTGTGTGTCTTTTGCTTTCTCGTCCTAAGTGTGCCAGGTATGCCCAGACGTGGGTCCTGGGCTCACTGTGCCACTGGAATCAAGCTATCCTGGCTGAAGAGGGGTGAAACCCCGAAACCGGTCCTAGGATGCTTGTTTCCGGTCCAGGGAAGACCTGGCTTGGCAGTTCGGGCTGGAGTGTTCCCATGAGGCACAGGGTCAAGACTAATTTGCAGATGGCCAAGTCTAAACTGGGGTGGCATGGTGAGCAAATGAATGATGGATTTAACCCAGATCTCTTGACTGCGGGTGAATGTTTTGATTTGTTCTGCATTCCGTCCATCAATTGTGTGTCTTTTGATTTCTCGCCCTAGGTGCGCCAGGTATGCCCAGACGTGGGTCCTGGGCTCACTGTGCCACTGGAATCAAGCTATCCTGGCTGAAGAGAGGTGAAACCCAGAAACCGGTCCTAGGATGCTTGTTTCCGGTCCAGGGAGGACCTGGCCTGGCAGTTCCGGCTGTACTGTTCCCATGAGGCACAGGGTCAAGACTGATTTGCATATGGCCAGGTCTCAACTGGGGTGGCATGGTGAGCAAAAGAATGATGGATTTAACCCAGATCTCTTGACTGCGGGTGAACGTTTTGATTTGTTCTGCATTTCGTCCATCAATTGTGTGACTTTTGCTTTCTCGCCCTAAGTGCGCCAGGTATGCCCAGATGTGGGTCCTGGGCTCACTGTGCCACTGGAATCAAGCTATCCTGGCTGAAGAGTGGTGAAACCCCGAAACCGGTCCTAGGATGCTTTTTTACGGTCCAGGGAGGACCTGGCTTGGCAGTTCGGGCTGGACTGTTCCCAGGAGGCACAAGGTCAAGACTGATTTGCATATGGCCAGGTCTAAACTGGGGTGGCATGTTGAGCAAATGAATGATGGATTTAACCCAGATCTCTTGACTGCGGGTGAATGTTTTGATTTGTTCTGCATTCCGTCCATCAATTGTGTGTCTTTTGATTTCTCGCCCTAAGTGCACCAGGTATGCCCAGACGTGGGTCCTGGGCTCACTGTGCCACTGGAATCAAGCTATCCTGGCTGAAGAGGAGTGAAACCCAGAAACCGGTCCTAGGATGCTTTTTTCCGGTCCAGGGAGGACCTGGCTTGGCAGTTCGGTCTGGACTGTTCCCATGAGGCACAGGGTCAAGACTGATTTGTATATGGCCAGGTCTAAACTGGGGTGGCATGGTGAACAAAAGAATGATGGATTTAACCCAGATCTCTTGACTGGGGGTGAATGTTTTGATTTGTTCTGCATTTCGTCCATCAATTGTGTGTCTTTTGCTTTCTCGCCCTAAGTGTGCCAGGTATGCCCAGACCTGGATCCTGGGCTCACTGTGCCACTGGAATCAAGCTATCCTGGCTGAAGAGGGGTGAAACCCTGAAACCGGTCCTAGGATACTTGTTTCCGGTCCAGGGAAGACCTGGTTTGGCAGTTCGGGCTGGAGTGTTCCCATTAGGCACAGGGTCAAGACTGATTTGCATATGGCCAAGTCTAAACTGGGGTGGCAAGCTGAGCAAATGAATGATGGATTTAACCCAGATCTCTTGACTGCGGGTGAATGTTTTGATTTGTTCTGCATTCCGTCCATCAATTGTGTGTCTTTTGATTTCTGCCCTAGGTGCGCCAGGTATGCCCAGACGTGGGTCCTGGGCTCACTGTGCCACTGGAATCAAGCTATCCTGGCTGAAGAGGGGTGAAACCCATGAAACCGGTCCTAGGATGCTTGTTTCTGGTCCAGGGAGGACCTGGCCTGGCAGTTCCGGCTGTACTGTTCCCATGAGGCACAGGGTCAAGACTGATTTGCATATGGCCAGGTCTAAACTGGGGTGGCATGGTGAGCAAAAGAATGATGGATTTAAAGCAGATCTCTTGACTGGGGGGTGAACATTTTGATTTGTTCTGCATTTCGTCCATCAATTGTGTGTCTTTTCCTTTCTCACCCCAAGTGCGCCAGGTATGCTCAGACGTGGATCCTGGGCTCACTGTGCCACTGGAATCAAGCTATCCTGGCTGAAGAGTGGTGAAACCCCGAAACCGGTCCTAGGATGCTTTTTTCCAGTCCAGGGAGGACCTGGCTTGGCAGTTCAGGCTGGACTGTTTCCATGAGGCACAGGGTCAAGACTGATTTGTATATGGGCAGGTGTAAACTGGGGTGGCATGGTGAGCAAAAGAATGATGGATTTAACCCAGATCTCTTGACTGGGGGTGAATGTTTTGGTTTGTTCTGCATTCTGTCCATCAATAGTGTGTCTTTTGCTTTCTCGCCCTAAGTGCGCCACGTATGCCCAGGCGTGGGTCCTGGGCTTACTGTGCCACTAGAATCAAGCTATCCTGGCTGAAGAAGGATGAAACACCGAAACCGGTCCTAGGGTGCTTGTTTCAGGTCCAGGGAGGACCTGGCTTGGCACTTCAGGCTGGACTGTTCCCAGGAGGCACAGGGTCAAGACTGATTTGCATATGGCCAGGTCTAAACTGGGGTGGCATGGTGAGCAAAAGAATGATGGATATAACCCAGATCTCTTGACTGGGGGTGAATGTTTTGATTTGTTCTGCATTTCGTCCATTAATTGTGTGTCTTTTGCTTTTTCGCCCTAAGTGTGCCAGGTATGCCCAGATGTGGGTCCTAGGCTCACTGTGCCACTGGAATCAAGCTATCCTTGCTGAAGAGGGGTGAAACCCCGAAACCGGTCCTAGGATGCTTCTTTCCGGTCCAGGGAAGACCTGGCTTGGCAGTTCGGGCTGGACTGTTCCCATGACGCACATGGTCAAGACTAATTTTCATATGGCCAGGTCTAAACTGGGGTGGCATTGTGAACAAAAGAATGATGGATTTAACCCAGATTTCTTGACTGCGGGTGAATGTTTTGATTTGTTCTGCATTCCATCCATCAATTGTGTGTCTTTTGCTTTCTCGCCCTAAGTGCGCCAGGTATGCCCAGACGTGGGTCCTGGGCTCACTGTGCCACTAGAGTCAAGCTATCCTAGCTGAAGAAGGATGAAACCCCAAAACTGGTTCTAGGATGCTTGTTTCCAGTCCAGGGAGGACGTGGCTTGGCACTTTGGGCTGGACTGTTCCCATGAGGCACAGGGTCAAGACTTATTTGCATATGGCCAGGTCTAAACTGGGGTGGCACGGTGAGCCAAAGAATGATGGATTTAACCCAGATCTCTTGACTGGGGGTGAATGTTTTGATTTGTTCTGCATTTCGTCCATTAATTGTGTGTCTTTTGCTTTTTCGCCCTAAGTGCACCAGGTATGGCCAGACGTGGGTCCTTGGCTCACTGTGCCACTGGAATCAAGCTATCCTGGCTGAAGAGGGGTGAAACCCCGAAACCGGTCCTAGGATGCTTGTTTCCGGTCCAGGGAGGACCTAGCCTGGCAGTTCCGGCCGTACTGTTCCCATGAGGCACAGGGTCAAGACTGATTTGCATATGGCCAGGTCTAAACTGGGGTGGCATGGTGAGCAAAAGAATGATGGATCTAACCCAGATTTCTTGACTGGGGGGTGAACGTTTTGATTTGTTCTGCATTCCGTCCATGAATTGTGTGTCTTTTTCTTTCTCGCCCTAAGTGTGCCAGGTGTGCCCAGACGTGGGTCCTGGGCTCACTGTGCCACTGGAGTCAAGCTATCCTAGCTGAAGAAGGATGAAACCCCAAAACTGGTCCTAAGATGCTTGTTTCCAGTCCAGGGAGGACCTGGCTTGGCACTTTGGGATGGACTGTTCCCATGAGGCACAGGGTCAAGACTTATTTGCATATGGCCAGGTCTAAACTGGGGTGGCACGGTGAGCCAAAGAATGATGGATTTAACCCAGATCTCTTGACTGGGGGTGAATGTTTTAATTTGTTCTGCATTTCGTCCATCAATTGTGTGTCTTTTGCTTTCTCGCCCTAAGTGTGCCAGGTATGCCCAGACGTGGGTCCTGGGCTCACTGTGCCACTGGAATCAAGCTATCCTGGCTGAAGAGGGGTGAAACCTGTAACCAGTCCTAGGATGCTTGTTTCCGGTCCATGGAGGACCTGGCTTGGCAGCTCCGGCTGTACTGTTCCCATGAGGCACAGGGTCAAGACTGATTTGCATATGGGCAGGTCTAAACTGGGATGGCATGGTGTGCAAAAGAATGATGGATTTAACCCAGATCTCTTGACTGGGGGTGAATGTTTTGATTTGTTCTGCATTCCGTCCATCAATTGTGTGTATTTTGCTTTTTCGCCCTAAGGGCCCCAGGTAGGCCTAGGCGTGGGTCCTGAGCTCACTCTGCCACTGGAATCAAGCTATCCTGGCTGAAGAGGGGTGAAACCTGTAACCAGTCCTAGGATGCTTGTTTCCGGTCCGTGGAGGACCTGGCTTGGCAGCTCCGGCTGTACTGTTCCCATGAGGCACAGGGTCAAGACTGATTTGCATATGGGCAGGTCTAAACTGGGATGGCATGGTGTGCAAAAGAATGATGGATTTAACCCAGATCTCTTGACTGGGGGTGAATGTTTTGATTTGTTCTGCATTCCGTCCATCAATTGTGTGTATTTTGCTTTTTCGCCCTAAGGGCCCCAGGTAGGCCTAGGCGTGGGTCCTGAGCTCACTCTGCCACTGGAATCAAGCTATCCTAGCTGAAGAGGGGTGAAACACCGAAACCAGTTCTAGGATGCTTGTTTCCGGTCCAGAGAGGACCTGGCTTGGCATTTCGGGCTGGACTGTTCTAATGAGGCACCTGGTCAAGACTGATTTGCTTATGGCCAGGTCTGAACTGGGGTGGCATGGTGAGCAAAAGAATGATGGATTTAACCCAGATCTCTTGACTGGGGGTGAATGTTTTGATTTCTTCTGCATTCCGTCCATCAATTTGTGTGTCTTTTTCTTTCTCGCCCTAAGTGCGCCAGGTATGCTCAGACGTGGGTCCTGGGCTCACTGTGCCACTGGAATCAAGCTATCCTGGCTGAAGAAGGATGAAACCCCGAAACCGGTCCTAGGATGCTTGTTTCCGGTCCAGGGAGGTCCTGGTTTGGCACTTTAGGCTGGACTGTTCCCAGGAGGCACAGGGTAAAGACTGATTTGCATATGACCAGGTCTAAACTGGGGTGGCATGGTGAGCAAAAGAATGATGGATTTAACCCAGATCTCTTGACTGGGGGTGAATGTTTTGGTTTGTTCTGCATTCCGTCCATCAATTGTGTGTCTTTTTCTTTCTCGCCCTAAGTGCACCAGGTATGCCCAGACGTGGGTCCTAGTCTCACTGTGCCACTGGAATCAAGCTATCCTGGCTGAAGAAGGATGATACCCCGAAACCGGTCCTAGGATGCTTGTTTCCGGTCCAGGGAGGTCCTGGCTTGGCACTTCAGGCTGGACTGTTCCCAGGAGGCACAGGGTCAAGACTGATTTGCATTTGGCCAGGTCTAAACTGGGGTGGCATGGTGAGCAAAAGAATGATGGATGTAACCCAGATCTCTTGACTGAGGTGAATGTTTTGATTTGTTCTGCATTTCGTCCATCAATGTGTGTCTTTTGCTTTCTCGCCCTAAGTGTGCCAGGTATGCCCAGATGTGGGTCCTGGGCTCACTGTGCCACTGGAATCAAGCTATCCTGGCTGAAGAGGGGTGAAACCCTGAAACCGGTCCTAGGATGCTTGTTTCCGGTCGAAGGAAGACCTGGCTTGGCAGTTCGGGCTGGACTTTTCCCATGAGGCACAGGGTCAAGACTAATTTCCATATGGCCAGGTCTAAACTGGGGTAGTATGGTGAGCAAAAGAATGATGAATTTAACCCAGATCTCTTGACTGCAGGTGAGTGTTTTGATTTGTTCTGCATTCCGTCCATCAATTGTGTGTCTTTTGATTTCTCGCCCTTAGTGTGCCAGGTATGCCCAGACGTGGGTCCTGGGCTCTCTGTGCCACTGGATTCAAGCTATCCTGGCTGAAGAGGAGTGAAACCCAGAAACCGGTCCTAGGATGCTTGTTTCCGGTCCAGGGAGGACCTGGCCTGGCAGTTCCGGCTGTACTGTTCCCATGAGGCACAGGGTCAAGACTGATTTGCATATGGCCAGGTCTAAACTGGGGTGGCATGGTGAGCAAAAGAATGATGGATTTAACCCAGATCTCTTGACTGGGGGGTGAACATTTTGATTTGTTCTGCATTTCGTCCATCAATTGTGTGTCTTTTCCTTTCTCACCCCAAGTGCGCCAGGTATGCCCAGACATGGATCCTGGGCTCATTGTGCCACTGGAATCAAGCTATCCTGGCTGAAGAGTGGTGAAACCCCGAAACCGGTCCTAGGATGCTTTTTTCCGGTCCAGGCAGGACCTGGCTTGGCAGTTCGGGCTGGACTGTTTCCATGAGGCACAGGGTCAAGACTGATTTGTATATGACCAGGTCTAAACTGGGGTGGCATGGTGAGCAAAAGAATGATGGATTTAACCCAGATCTCTGGACTGGCGGTGAATGTTTTGATTTGTTCTGCATTCTGTCCATCAATAGTGTGTCTTTTGCTTTCTCGCCCTAAGTGCGCCATGTATGCCCAGGCGTGGGTCCTGGGCTTACTGTGCCACTAGAATCAAGCTATCCTGGCTGAAGAAGGATGAAACACCGAAACCGCTCCTAGGGTGCTTGTTTCAGGTCCAGGGAGGACCTGGCTTGGCACTTCAGGCTGGACCGTTCCCAGGAGGCACAGGGTCAAGACTGATTTGCATATGGCCAGGTCTAAACTGGGGTGGCATGGTGAGCAAAATAATGATGGATATAACCCAGATCTCTTGACTGGGGGTGAATGTTTTGATTTGTTCTGCATTTCGTCCATTAATTGTGTGTCTTTTGCTTTTTCGCCCTAAGTGTGCCAGGTATGCCCAGATGTGGGTCCTAGGCACACTGTGCCACTGGAATCAAGCTATCCTTGCTGAAGAGGGGTGAAACCCCGAAACCGGTCCTAGGATGCTTCTTTCCGGTCCAGGGAAGACCTGGCTTGGCAGTTCGGGCTGGACTGTTCCCATGACGCACATGGTCAAGACTAATTTTCATATGGCCAGGTCTAAACTGGGGTGGCATTGTGAGCAAAAGAATGATGGATTTAACCCAGATTTCTTGACTGCGGGTGAATGTTTTGATTTGTTCTGCATTCCATCCATCAATTGTGTGTCTTTTGCTTTCTCGCCCTAAGTGCGCCAGGTATGCCCAGACGTGGGTCCTTGGCTCACTGTGCCACTGGAATCAAGCTATCCTGGCTGAAGAGGGGTGAAACCCCGAAACTGGTCCTAGGATGCTTGTTTCCGGTCCAGGGAGGACCTGGCCTGGCAGTTCCGGCCGTACTGTTCCCATGAGGCACAGGGTCAAGACTGATTTGCATATGGCCAAGTCTAAACTGGGGTGGCATGGTGAGCAAAAGAATGATGGATCTAACCCAGATTTCTTGACTGGGGGGTGAACGTTTTGATTTGTTCTGCATTCTGTCCATGAATTGTGTGTCTTTTTCTTTCTCGCCCTAAGTGCGCCAGGTGTGCCCAGACGTGGGTCCTGGGCTCACTGTGCCACTGGAGTCAAGCTATCCTAGCTGAAGAAGGATGAAACCCCAAAACTGGTCCTAGGATGCTTGTTTCCAGAACAGGGAGGACCTGGCTTGGCACTTTGGGATGGACTGTTCCCATGAGGCACAGGGTCAAGACTTATTTGCACATGGCCAGGTCTAAACTGGGGTGGCACGATGAGCCAAAGAATGATGGATTTAACCCAGATCTCTTGACTGGGGGTGAATGTTTTAATTTGTTCTGCATTTCGTCCATCAATTGTGTGTCTTTTGCTTTCTCGCCCTAAGTGTGCCAGGTATGCCCAGACGTGGGTCCTGGGCTCACTGTGCCACTGGAATCAAGCTATCCTGGCTGAACAGGGGTGAAACCTGTAACCAGTCCTAGGATGCTTGTTTCCGGTCCGTGGAGGACCTGGCTTGGCAGTTCCGGCTGTACTGTTCCCATGAGGCACAGGGTCAAGACTGATTTGCATATGGGCAGGTCTAAACTGGGATGGCATGGTGTGCAAAAGAATGATGGATTTAACCCAGATCTCTTGACTGGGGGTGAATGTTTTGATTTGTTCTGCATTCAGTCCATCAATTATGTGTCTTTTTCTTTCTCGCCCTAAGTGCACCAGGTATGCCCAGACGTGGGTCCTAGGCTCACAGTGCCACTGGAATCAGGCTATCCTGGCTGAAGAAGGATGATACCCCGAAACCGGTCCTAGGATGCTTGTTTCCGGTCCAGGGAGGTCCTGGCTTGGCACTTCAGGCTGGACTGTTCCCAGGAGGCACAGGGTCAAGACTGATTTGCATTTGGCCAGGTCTAAACTGGGGTGGCATGGTGAGCAAAAGAATGATGGATTTAACCCAGATCTCTTGACTGAGGTGAATGTTTTGATTTGTTCTGCATTTCGTCCATCAATTGTGTGTCTTTTGCTTTCTCGCCCTAAGTGTATCAGGTATGCCCAGATGTGGGTCCTGGGCTCACTGTGCCACTGGAAGCAAGCTCCCCTGGCTGAAGAGGGGTGAAACCCCGAAACCGGTCCTAGGATGCTTGTTTCCGGTCGAAGGAAGGCCTGGCTTGGCAGTTCGGGCTGGACTTTTCCCATGAGGCACAGGGTCAAGACTACTTTGCATATGGCCAGGTCTAAACTGGGGTAGTATGGTGAGCAAAAGAATGATGAATTTAACCCAGATCTCTTGACTGCAGGTGAGTGTTTTGATTTGTTCTGCATTCCGTCCATCAATTGTGTGTCTTTTGATTTCTCGCCCTTAGTGTGCCAGGTATGCCCAGACGTGGGTCCTGGGCTCTCTGTGCCACTGGATTCAAGCTATCCTGGCTGAAGAGGGTTGAAACCCAGAAACCAGTCCTAGGATGCTTGTTTCCGGTCCAGGGAGGAACTGGCCTGGCAGTTCCGGCCGTGCTGTTCCCATGAGGCAAAGGGTCAAGACTGATTTGCATATGGCCAGGTCTAAACTGGGGTGGCATGGTGAGCAAAAGAATGATGGATTTAACCCAGATCTCTTGACTGGGGGGTGAACGTTTTGATTTGTTCTGCATTCCGTTCATCAGTTATGTGTCTTTTGCTTTCTCGCCCTAAGTGCGCCAGGTATGCCCAGACGTGGGTCCTGGGCTCACTGTGTCACTGGAATCAAGCTATCCTAGCTGAAGAGGGGTGAAACCCCAAAACCGGTCCTAGGATGCTTGTTTCCGGTCCAGGGAGGACCTGGCTTGGCACTTCGGGCTGGACTGTTCCCATGGGGCACAGGGTCAAGACTGATTTGCATATGGCCAGGTCTAAACTGGGGTGGCATTATGAACAAAAGAATGATGGATTTAACCCAGATCTCTTGACTGGGGGTGGATGTTTTGATTTGTTCTGCATTTCGTCCATCAATTGTGTGTGTTTTGCTTTCTCGCCCTAAGTGTGCCAGGTATGCCCAGACGTGGGTCCTGGGCTCACTGTGCCACTGGAATCAAGCTATCCCGGCTGAAGAGGGGTGAAACCCCGAAACCGGTCCTAGGATGCTTGTTTCCGGTCCAGGGAAGACCTGGCTTGTTAGTTCGGGCTGGAGTGTTCCTATGAGGCACAGGGTCAAGACTAATTTGCATATGGCCAAGTCTAAACTGGGGTGGCATGGTGAGCAAATGAATCATGGATTTAACCCAGATCTCTTGACTGCGGGTGAATGTTTTGATTTGTTCTGCATTCCGTCCATCAATTGTGTGTCTTTTGATTTCTCGCCCTAAGTGCACCAGGTATGCCCAGACGTGGGTCCTGGGCTCACTGTGCCACTGGAATCAAGCTATCCTGGCTGAAGAGGAGTGAAACCCAGAAACCGGTCCTAGGATGCTTTTTTCCGGTCCAGGGAGGACCTGGCTTGGCAGTTCGGTCTGGACTGTTCCCATGAGGCACAGGGTCAAGACTGATTTGTATATGGCCAGGTCTAAACTGGGGTGGCATGGTGAACAAAAGAATGATGGATTTAACCCAGATCTCTTGACTGGGGGTGAATGTTTTGATTTGTTCTGCATTTCGTCCATCAATTGTGTGTCTTTTCCTTTCTCACCCCAAGTGCGCCAGGTATGCCCAGACATGGATCCTGGGCTCATTGTGCCACTGGAATCAAGCTATCCTGGCTGAAGAGTGGTGAAACCCCGAAACCGGTCCTAGGATGCTTTTTTCCGGTCCAGGCAGGACCTGGCTTGGCAGTTCGGGCTGGACTGTTTCCATGAGGCACAGGGTCAAGACTGATTTGTATATGACCAGGTCTAAACTGGGGTGGCATGGTGAGCAAAAGAATGATGGATTTAACCCAGATCTCTGGACTGGCGGTGAATGTTTTGATTTGTTCTGCATTCTGTCCATCAATAGTGTGTCTTTTGCTTTCTCGCCCTAAGTGCGCCATGTATGCCCAGGCGTGGGTCCTGGGCTTACTGTGCCACTAGAATCAAGCTATCCTGGCTGAAGAAGGATGAAACACCGAAACCGCTCCTAGGGTGCTTGTTTCAGGTCCAGGGAGGACCTGGCTTGGCACTTCAGGCTGGACCGTTCCCAGGAGGCACAGGGTCAAGACTGATTTGCATATGGCCAGGTCTAAACTGGGGTGGCATGGTGAGCAAAATAATGATGGATATAACCCAGATCTCTTGACTGGGGGTGAATGTTTTGATTTGTTCTGCATTTCGTCCATTAATTGTGTGTCTTTTGCTTTTTCGCCCTAAGTGTGCCAGGTATGCCCAGATGTGGGTCCTAGGCACACTGTGCCACTGGAATCAAGCTATCCTTGCTGAAGAGGGGTGAAACCCCGAAACCGGTCCTAGGATGCTTCTTTCCGGTCCAGGGAAGACCTGGCTTGGCAGTTCGGGCTGGACTGTTCCCATGACGCACATGGTCAAGACTAATTTTCATATGGCCAGGTCTAAACTGGGGTGGCATTGTGAGCAAAAGAATGATGGATTTAACCCAGATTTCTTGACTGCGGGTGAATGTTTTGATTTGTTCTGCATTCCATCCATCAATTGTGTGTCTTTTGCTTTCTCGCCCTAAGTGCGCCAGGTATGCCCAGACGTGGGTCCTTGGCTCACTGTGCCACTGGAATCAAGCTATCCTGGCTGAAGAGGGGTGAAACCCCGAAACTGGTCCTAGGATGCTTGTTTCCGGTCCAGGGAGGACCTGGCCTGGCAGTTCCGGCCGTACTGTTCCCATGAGGCACAGGGTCAAGACTGATTTGCATATGGCCAAGTCTAAACTGGGGTGGCATGGTGAGCAAAAGAATGATGGATCTAACCCAGATTTCTTGACTGGGGGGTGAACGTTTTGATTTGTTCTGCATTCTGTCCATGAATTGTGTGTCTTTTTCTTTCTCGCCCTAAGTGCGCCAGGTGTGCCCAGACGTGGGTCCTGGGCTCACTGTGCCACTGGAGTCAAGCTATCCTAGCTGAAGAAGGATGAAACCCCAAAACTGGTCCTAGGATGCTTGTTTCCAGAACAGGGAGGACCTGGCTTGGCACTTTGGGATGGACTGTTCCCATGAGGCACAGGGTCAAGACTTATTTGCACATGGCCAGGTCTAAACTGGGGTGGCACGATGAGCCAAAGAATGATGGATTTAACCCAGATCTCTTGACTGGGGGTGAATGTTTTAATTTGTTCTGCATTTCGTCCATCAATTGTGTGTCTTTTGCTTTCTCGCCCTAAGTGTGCCAGGTATGCCCAGACGTGGGTCCTGGGCTCACTGTGCCACTGGAATCAAGCTATCCTGGCTGAACAGGGGTGAAACCTGTAACCAGTCCTAGGATGCTTGTTTCCGGTCCGTGGAGGACCTGGCTTGGCAGTTCCGGCTGTACTGTTCCCATGAGGCACAGGGTCAAGACTGATTTGCATATGGGCAGGTCTAAACTGGGATGGCATGGTGTGCAAAAGAATGATGGATTTAACCCAGATCTCTTGACTGGGGGTGAATGTTTTGATTTGTTCTGCATTCAGTCCATCAATTATGTGTCTTTTTCTTTCTCGCCCTAAGTGCACCAGGTATGCCCAGACGTGGGTCCTAGGCTCACAGTGCCACTGGAATCAGGCTATCCTGGCTGAAGAAGGATGATACCCCGAAACCGGTCCTAGGATGCTTGTTTCCGGTCCAGGGAGGTCCTGGCTTGGCACTTCAGGCTGGACTGTTCCCAGGAGGCACAGGGTCAAGACTGATTTGCATTTGGCCAGGTCTAAACTGGGGTGGCATGGTGAGCAAAAGAATGATGGATTTAACCCAGATCTCTTGACTGAGGTGAATGTTTTGATTTGTTCTGCATTTCGTCCATCAATTGTGTGTCTTTTGCTTTCTCGCCCTAAGTGTATCAGGTATGCCCAGATGTGGGTCCTGGGCTCACTGTGCCACTGGAAGCAAGCTCCCCTGGCTGAAGAGGGGTGAAACCCCGAAACCGGTCCTAGGATGCTTGTTTCCGGTCGAAGGAAGGCCTGGCTTGGCAGTTCGGGCTGGACTTTTCCCATGAGGCACAGGGTCAAGACTACTTTGCATATGGCCAGGTCTAAACTGGGGTAGTATGGTGAGCAAAAGAATGATGAATTTAACCCAGATCTCTTGACTGCAGGTGAGTGTTTTGATTTGTTCTGCATTCCGTCCATCAATTGTGTGTCTTTTGATTTCTCGCCCTTAGTGTGCCAGGTATGCCCAGACGTGGGTCCTGGGCTCTCTGTGCCACTGGATTCAAGCTATCCTGGCTGAAGAGGGTTGAAACCCAGAAACCAGTCCTAGGATGCTTGTTTCCGGTCCAGGGAGGAACTGGCCTGGCAGTTCCGGCCGTGCTGTTCCCATGAGGCAAAGGGTCAAGACTGATTTGCATATGGCCAGGTCTAAACTGGGGTGGCATGGTGAGCAAAAGAATGATGGATTTAACCCAGATCTCTTGACTGGGGGGTGAACGTTTTGATTTGTTCTGCATTCCGTTCATCAGTTATGTGTCTTTTGCTTTCTCGCCCTAAGTGCGCCAGGTATGCCCAGACGTGGGTCCTGGGCTCACTGTGTCACTGGAATCAAGCTATCCTAGCTGAAGAGGGGTGAAACCCCAAAACCGGTCCTAGGATGCTTGTTTCCGGTCCAGGGAGGACCTGGCTTGGCACTTCGGGCTGGACTGTTCCCATGGGGCACAGGGTCAAGACTGATTTGCATATGGCCAGGTCTAAACTGGGGTGGCATTATGAACAAAAGAATGATGGATTTAACCCAGATCTCTTGACTGGGGGTGGATGTTTTGATTTGTTCTGCATTTCGTCCATCAATTGTGTGTGTTTTGCTTTCTCGCCCTAAGTGTGCCAGGTATGCCCAGACGTGGGTCCTGGGCTCACTGTGCCACTGGAATCAAGCTATCCCGGCTGAAGAGGGGTGAAACCCCGAAACCGGTCCTAGGATGCTTGTTTCCGGTCCAGGGAAGACCTGGCTTGTTAGTTCGGGCTGGAGTGTTCCTATGAGGCACAGGGTCAAGACTAATTTGCATATGGCCAAGTCTAAACTGGGGTGGCATGGTGAGCAAATGAATCATGGATTTAACCCAGATCTCTTGACTGCGGGTGAATGTTTTGATTTGTTCTGCATTCCGTCCATCAATTGTGTGTCTTTTGATTTCTCGCCCTAAGTGCGCCAGGTATGCCCAGACGTGGGTCATGGGCTCACTGTGCCACTGGAATCAAGCTATCCTGGCTGAAGAGTGGTGAAACCCCGAAACCGGTCTTAGGATGCTTTTTTCCGGTCCAGGGAGGACCTGGCTTGGCAGTTCGGGCTGGACTGTTCCCATGAGGCACAGGGTCAAGACTGATTTGTATATGGCCATGTCTAAACTGGGGTGGCATGGTGAGCAAAAGAATGATGGATTTAACCCAGATCTCTTGACTGGGGGTGAATGTTTTGATTTGTTCTGCATTTCGTACATCAATTGTGTGTCTTTTGCTTTCTCGTCCTAAGTGTGCCAGGTATGCCCAGACGTGGGTCCTGGGCTCACTGTGCCACTGGAATCAAGCTATCCTGGCTGAAGAGGGGTGAAACCCCGAAACCGGTCCTAGGATGCTTGTTTCCGGTCCAGGGAAGACCTGGCTTGGCAGTTCGGGCTGGAGTGTTCCCATGAGGCACAGGGTCAAGACTAATTTGCAGATGGCCAAGTCTAAACTGGGGTGGCATGGTGAGCAAATGAATGATGGATTTAACCCAGATCTCTTGACTGCGGGTGAATGTTTTGATTTGTTCTGCATTCCGTCCATCAATTGTGTGTCTTTTGATTTCTCGCCCTAGGTGCGCCAGGTATGCCCAGACGTGGGTCCTGGGCTCACTGTGCCACTGGAATCAAGCTATCCTGGCTGAAGAGAGGTGAAACCCAGAAACCGGTCCTAGGATGCTTGTTTCCGGTCCAGGGAGGACCTGGCCTGGCAGTTCCGGCTGTACTGTTCCCATGAGGCACAGGGTCAAGACTGATTTGCATATGGCCAGGTCTCAACTGGGGTGGCATGGTGAGCAAAAGAATGATGGATTTAACCCAGATCTCTTGACTGCGGGTGAACGTTTTGATTTGTTCTGCATTTCGTCCATCAATTGTGTGACTTTTGCTTTCTCGCCCTAAGTGCGCCAGGTATGCCCAGATGTGGGTCCTGGGCTCACTGTGCCACTGGAATCAAGCTATCCTGGCTGAAGAGTGGTGAAACCCCGAAACCGGTCCTAGGATGCTTTTTTACGGTCCAGGGAGGACCTGGCTTGGCAGTTCGGGCTGGACTGTTCCCAGGAGGCACAAGGTCAAGACTGATTTGCATATGGCCAGGTCTAAACTGGGGTGGCATGTTGAGCAAATGAATGATGGATTTAACCCAGATCTCTTGACTGCGGGTGAATGTTTTGATTTGTTCTGCATTCCGTCCATCAATTGTGTGTCTTTTGATTTCTCGCCCTAAGTGCACCAGGTATGCCCAGACGTGGGTCCTGGGCTCACTGTGCCACTGGAATCAAGCTATCCTGGCTGAAGAGGAGTGAAACCCAGAAACCGGTCCTAGGATGCTTTTTTCCGGTCCAGGGAGGACCTGGCTTGGCAGTTCGGTCTGGACTGTTCCCATGAGGCACAGGGTCAAGACTGATTTGTATATGGCCAGGTCTAAACTGGGGTGGCATGGTGAACAAAAGAATGATGGATTTAACCCAGATCTCTTGACTGGGGGTGAATGTTTTGATTTGTTCTGCATTTCGTCCATCAATTGTGTGTCTTTTGCTTTCTCGCCCTAAGTGTGCCAGGTATGCCCAGACCTGGATCCTGGGCTCACTGTGCCACTGGAATCAAGCTATCCTGGCTGAAGAGGGGTGAAACCCTGAAACCGGTCCTAGGATACTTGTTTCCGGTCCAGGGAAGACCTGGTTTGGCAGTTCGGGCTGGAGTGTTCCCATTAGGCACAGGGTCAAGACTGATTTGCATATGGCCAAGTCTAAACTGGGGTGGCAAGCTGAGCAAATGAATGATGGATTTAACCCAGATCTCTTGACTGCGGGTGAATGTTTTGATTTGTTCTGCATTCCGTCCATCAATTGTGTGTCTTTTGATTTCTGCCCTAGGTGCGCCAGGTATGCCCAGACGTGGGTCCTGGGCTCACTGTGCCACTGGAATCAAGCTATCCTGGCTGAAGAGGGGTGAAACCCATGAAACCGGTCCTAGGATGCTTGTTTCTGGTCCAGGGAGGACCTGGCCTGGCAGTTCCGGCTGTACTGTTCCCATGAGGCACAGGGTCAAGACTGATTTGCATATGGCCAGGTCTAAACTGGGGTGGCATGGTGAGCAAAAGAATGATGGATTTAAAGCAGATCTCTTGACTGGGGGGTGAACATTTTGATTTGTTCTGCATTTCGTCCATCAATTGTGTGTCTTTTCCTTTCTCACCCCAAGTGCGCCAGGTATGCTCAGACGTGGATCCTGGGCTCACTGTGCCACTGGAATCAAGCTATCCTGGCTGAAGAGTGGTGAAACCCCGAAACCGGTCCTAGGATGCTTTTTTCCAGTCCAGGGAGGACCTGGCTTGGCAGTTCAGGCTGGACTGTTTCCATGAGGCACAGGGTCAAGACTGATTTGTATATGGGCAGGTGTAAACTGGGGTGGCATGGTGAGCAAAAGAATGATGGATTTAACCCAGATCTCTTGACTGGGGGTGAATGTTTTGATTTGTTCTGCATTCTGTCCATCAATAGTGTGTCTTTTGCTTTCTCGCCCTAAGTGCGCCACGTATGCCCAGGCGTGGGTCCTGGGCTTACTGTGCCACTAGAATCAAGCTATCCTGGCTGAAGAAGGATGAAACACCGAAACCGGTCCTAGGGTGCTTGTTTCAGGTCCAGGGAGGACCTGGCTTGGCACTTCAGGCTGGACTGTTCCCAGGAGGCACAGGGTCAAGACTGATTTGCATATGGCCAGGTCTAAACTGGGGTGGCATGGTGAGCAAAAGAATGATGGATATAACCCAGATCTCTTGACTGGGGGTGAATGTTTTGATTTGTTCTGCATTTCGTCCATTAATTGTGTGTCTTTTGCTTTTTCGCCCTAAGTGTGCCAGGTATGCCCAGATGTGGGTCCTAGGCTCACTGTGCCACTGGAATCAAGCTATCCTTGCTGAAGAGGGGTGAAACCCCGAAACCGGTCCTAGGATGCTTCTTTCCGGTCCAGGGAAGACCTGGCTTGGCAGTTCGGGCTGGACTGTTCCCATGACGCACATGGTCAAGACTAATTTTCATATGGCCAGGTCTAAACTGGGGTGGCATTGTGAACAAAAGAATGATGGATTTAACCCAGATTTCTTGACTGCGGGTGAATGTTTTGATTTGTTCTGCATTCCATCCATCAATTGTGTGTCTTTTGCTTTCTCGCCCTAAGTGCGCCAGGTATGCCCAGACGTGGGTCCTGGGCTCACTGTGCCACTAGAGTCAAGCTATCCTAGCTGAAGAAGGATGAAACCCCAAAACTGGTTCTAGGATGCTTGTTTCCAGTCCAGGGAGGACGTGGCTTGGCACTTTGGGCTGGACTGTTCCCATGAGGCACAGGGTCAAGACTTATTTGCATATGGCCAGGTCTAAACTGGGGTGGCACGGTGAGCCAAAGAATGATGGATTTAACCCAGATCTCTTGACTGGGGGTGAATGTTTTGATTTGTTCTGCATTTCGTCCATTAATTGTGTGTCTTTTGCTTTTTCGCCCTAAGTGCACCAGGTATGGCCAGACGTGGGTCCTTGGCTCACTGTGCCACTGGAATCAAGCTATCCTGGCTGAAGAGGGGTGAAACCCCGAAACCGGTCCTAGGATGCTTGTTTCCGGTCCAGGGAGGACCTAGCCTGGCAGTTCCGGCCGTACTGTTCCCATGAGGCACAGGGTCAAGACTGATTTGCATATGGCCAGGTCTAAACTGGGGTGGCATGGTGAGCAAAAGAATGATGGATCTAACCCAGATTTCTTGACTGGGGGGTGAACGTTTTGATTTGTTCTGCATTCCGTCCATGAATTGTGTGTCTTTTTCTTTCTCGCCCTAAGTGTGCCAGGTGTGCCCAGACGTGGGTCCTGGGCTCACTGTGCCACTGGAGTCAAGCTATCCTAGCTGAAGAAGGATGAAACCCCAAAACTGGTCCTAAGATGCTTGTTTCCAGTCCAGGGAGGACCTGGCTTGGCACTTTGGGATGGACTGTTCCCATGAGGCACAGGGTCAAGACTTATTTGCATATGGCCAGGTCTAAACTGGGGTGGCACGGTGAGCCAAAGAATGATGGATTTAACCCAGATCTCTTGACTGGGGGTGAATGTTTTAATTTGTTCTGCATTTCGTCCATCAATTGTGTGTCTTTTGCTTTCTCGCCCTAAGTGTGCCAGGTATGCCCAGACGTGGGTCCTGGGCTCACTGTGCCACTGGAATCAAGCTATCCTGGCTGAAGAGGGGTGAAACCTGTAACCAGTCCTAGGATGCTTGTTTCCGGTCCATGGAGGACCTGGCTTGGCAGCTCCGGCTGTACTGTTCCCATGAGGCACAGGGTCAAGACTGATTTGCATATGGGCAGGTCTAAACTGGGATGGCATGGTGTGCAAAAGAATGATGGATTTAACCCAGATCTCTTGACTGGGGGTGAATGTTTTGATTTGTTCTGCATTCCGTCCATCAATTGTGTGTATTTTGCTTTTTCGCCCTAAGGGCCCCAGGTAGGCCTAGGCGTGGGTCCTGAGCTCACTCTGCCACTGGAATCAAGCTATCCTGGCTGAAGAGGGGTGAAACCTGTAACCAGTCCTAGGATGCTTGTTTCCGGTCCGTGGAGGACCTGGCTTGGCAGCTCCGGCTGTACTGTTCCCATGAGGCACAGGGTCAAGACTGATTTGCATATGGGCAGGTCTAAACTGGGATGGCATGGTGTGCAAAAGAATGATGGATTTAACCCAGATCTCTTGACTGGGGGTGAATGTTTTGATTTGTTCTGCATTCCGTCCATCAATTGTGTGTATTTTGCTTTTTCGCCCTAAGGGCCCCAGGTAGGCCTAGGCGTGGGTCCTGAGCTCACTCTGCCACTGGAATCAAGCTATCCTAGCTGAAGAGGGGTGAAACACCGAAACCAGTTCTAGGATGCTTGTTTCCGGTCCAGAGAGGACCTGGCTTGGCATTTCGGGCTGGACTGTTCTAATGAGGCACCTGGTCAAGACTGATTTGCTTATGGCCAGGTCTGAACTGGGGTGGCATGGTGAGCAAAAGAATGATGGATTTAACCCAGATCTCTTGACTGGGGGTGAATGTTTTGATTTCTTCTGCATTCCGTCCATCAATTTGTGTGTCTTTTTCTTTCTCGCCCTAAGTGCGCCAGGTATGCTCAGACGTGGGTCCTGGGCTCACTGTGCCACTGGAATCAAGCTATCCTGGCTGAAGAAGGATGAAACCCCGAAACCGGTCCTAGGATGCTTGTTTCCGGTCCAGGGAGGTCCTGGTTTGGCAATTTAGGCTGGACTGTTCCCAGGAGGCACAGGGTAAAGACTGATTTGCATATGACCAGGTCTAAACTGGGGTGGCATGGTGAGCAAAAGAATGATGGATTTAACCCAGATCTCTTGACTGGGGGTGAATGTTTTGGTTTGTTCTGCATTCCGTCCATCAATTGTGTGTCTTTTTCTTTCTCGCCCTAAGTGCACCAGGTATGCCCAGACGTGGGTCCTAGTCTCACTGTGCCACTGGAATCAAGCTATCCTGGCTGAAGAAGGATGATACCCCGAAACCGGTCCTAGGATGCTTGTTTCCGGTCCAGGGAGGTCCTGGCTTGGCACTTCAGGCTGGACTGTTCCCAGGAGGCACAGGGTCAAGACTGATTTGCATTTGGCCAGGTCTAAACTGGGGTGGCATGGTGAGCAAAAGAATGATGGATGTAACCCAGATCTCTTGACTGAGGTGAATGTTTTGATTTGTTCTGCATTTCGTCCATCAATGTGTGTCTTTTGCTTTCTCGCCCTAAGTGTGCCAGGTATGCCCAGATGTGGGTCCTGGGCTCACTGTGCCACTGGAATCAAGCTATCCTGGCTGAAGAGGGGTGAAACCCTGAAACCGGTCCTAGGATGCTTGTTTCCGGTCGAAGGAAGACCTGGCTTGGCAGTTCGGGCTGGACTTTTCCCATGAGGCACAGGGTCAAGACTAATTTCCATATGGCCAGGTCTAAACTGGGGTAGTATGGTGAGCAAAAGAATGATGAATTTAACCCAGATCTCTTGACTGCAGGTGAGTGTTTTGATTTGTTCTGCATTCCGTCCATCAATTGTGTGTCTTTTGATTTCTCGCCCTTAGTGTGCCAGGTATGCCCAGACGTGGGTCCTGGGCTCTCTGTGCCACTGGATTCAAGCTATCCTGGCTGAAGAGGAGTGAAACCCAGAAACCGGTCCTAGGATGCTTGTTTCCGGTCCAGGGAGGACCTGGCCTGGCAGTTCCGGCTGTACTGTTCCCATGAGGCACAGGGTCAAGACTGATTTGCATATGGCCAGGTCTAAACTGGGGTGGCATGGTGAGCAAAAGAATGATGGATTTAACCCAGATCTCTTGACTGGGGGGTGAACATTTTGATTTGTTCTGCATTTCGTCCATCAATTGTGTGTCTTTTCCTTTCTCACCCCAAGTGCGCCAGGTATGCCCAGACATGGATCCTGGGCTCATTGTGCCACTGGAATCAAGCTATCCTGGCTGAAGAGTGGTGAAACCCCGAAACCGGTCCTAGGATGCTTTTTTCCGGTCCAGGCAGGACCTGGCTTGGCAGTTCGGGCTGGACTGTTTCCATGAGGCACAGGGTCAAGACTGATTTGTATATGACCAGGTCTAAACTGGGGTGGCATGGTGAGCAAAAGAATGATGGATTTAACCCAGATCTCTGGACTGGCGGTGAATGTTTTGATTTGTTCTGCATTCTGTCCATCAATAGTGTGTCTTTTGCTTTCTCGCCCTAAGTGCGCCACGTATGCCCAGGCGTGGGTCCTGGGCTTACTGTGCCACTAGAATCAAGCTATCCTGGCTGAAGAAGGATGAAACACCGAAACCGCTCCTAGTGTGCTTGTTTCAGGTCCAGGGAGGACCTGGCTTGGCACTTCAGGCTGGACCGTTCCCAGGAGGCACAGGGTCAAGACTGATTTGCATATGGCCAGGTCTAAACTGGGGTGGCATGGTGAGCAAAATAATGATGGATATAACCCAGATCTCTTGACTGGGGGTGAATGTTTTGATTTGTTCTGCATTTCGTCCATTAATTGTGTGTCTTTTGCTTTTTCGCCCTAAGTGTGCCAGGTATGCCCAGATGTGGGTCCTAGGCACACTGTGCCACTGGAATCAAGCTATCCTTGCTGAAGAGGGGTGAAACCCCGAAACCGGTCCTAGGATGCTTCTTTCCGGTCCAGGGAAGACCTGGCTTGGCAGTTCGGGCTGGACTGTTCCCATGACGCACATGGTCAAGACTAATTTTCATATGGCCAGGTCTAAACTGGGGTGGCATTGTGAGCAAAAGAATGATGGATTTAACCCAGATTTCTTGACTGCGGGTGAATGTTTTGATTTGTTCTGCATTCCATCCATCAATTGTGTGTCTTTTGCTTTCTCGCCCTAAGTGCGCCAGGTATGCCCAGACGTGGGTCCTTGGCTCACTGTGCCACTGGAATCAAGCTATCCTGGCTGAAGAGGGGTGAAACCCCGAAACTGGTCCTAGGATGCTTGTTTCCGGTCCAGGGAGGACCTGGCCTGGCAGTTCCGGCCGTACTGTTCCCATGAGGCACAGGGTCAAGACTGATTTGCATATGGCCAAGTCTAAACTGGGGTGGCATGGTGAGCAAAAGAATGATGGATCTAACCCAGATTTCTTGACTGGGGGGTGAACGTTTTGATTTGTTCTGCATTCTGTCCATGAATTGTGTGTCTTTTTCTTTCTCGCCCTAAGTGCGCCAGGTGTGCCCAGACGTGGGTCCTGGGCTCACTGTGCCACTGGAGTCAAGCTATCCTAGCTGAAGAAGGATGAAACCCCAAAACTGGTCCTAGGATGCTTGTTTCCAGAACAGGGAGGACCTGGCTTGGCACTTTGGGATGGACTGTTCCCATGAGGCACAGGGTCAAGACTTATTTGCACATGGCCAGGTCTAAACTGGGGTGGCACGATGAGCCAAAGAATGATGGATTTAACCCAGATCTCTTGACTGGGGGTGAATGTTTTAATTTGTTCTGCATTTCGTCCATCAATTGTGTGTCTTTTGCTTTCTCGCCCTAAGTGTGCCAGGTATGCCCAGACGTGGGTCCTGGGCTCACTGTGCCACTGGAATCAAGCTATCCTGGCTGAACAGGGGTGAAACCTGTAACCAGTCCTAGGATGCTTGTTTCCGGTCCGTGGAGGACCTGGCTTGGCAGTTCCGGCTGTACTGTTCCCATGAGGCACAGGGTCAAGACTGATTTGCATATGGGCAGGTCTAAACTGGGATGGCATGGTGTGCAAAAGAATGATGGATTTAACCCAGATCTCTTGACTGGGGGTGAATGTTTTGATTTGTTCTGCATTCAGTCCATCAATTATGTGTCTTTTTCTTTCTCGCCCTAAGTGCACCAGGTATGCCCAGACGTGGGTCCTAGGCTCACTGTGCCACTGGAATCAGGCTATCCTGGCTGAAGAAGGATGATACCCCGAAACCGGTCCTAGGATGCTTGTTTCCGGTCCAGGGAGGTCCTGGCTTGGCACTTCAGGCTGGACTGTTCCCAGGAGGCACAGGGTCAAGACTGATTTGCATTTGGCCAGGTCTAAACTGGGGTGGCATGGTGAGCAAAAGAATGATGGATTTAACCCAGATCTCTTGACTGAGGTGAATGTTTTGATTTGTTCTGCATTTCGTCCATCAATTGTGTGTCTTTTGCTTTCTCGCCCTAAGTGTATCAGGTATGCCCAGATGTGGGTCCTGGGCTCACTGTGCCACTGGAAGCAAGCTCCCCTGGCTGAAGAGGGGTGAAACCCCGAAACCGGTCCTAGGATGCTTGTTTCCGGTCGAAGGAAGGCCTGGCTTGGCAGTTCGGGCTGGACTTTTCCCATGAGGCACAGGGTCAAGACTACTTTGCATATGGCCAGGTCTAAACTGGGGTAGTATGGTGAGCAAAAGAATGATGAATTTAACCCAGATCTCTTGACTGCAGGTGAGTGTTTTGATTTGTTCTGCATTCCGTCCATCAATTGTGTGTCTTTTGATTTCTCGCCCTTAGTGTGCCAGGTATGCCCAGACGTGGGTCCTGGGCTCTCTGTGCCACTGGATTCAAGCTATCCTGGCTGAAGAGGGTTGAAACCCAGAAACCAGTCCTAGGATGCTTGTTTCCGGTCCAGGGAGGAACTGGCCTGGCAGTTCCGGCCGTGCTGTTCCCATGAGGCAAAGGGTCAAGACTGATTTGCATATGGCCAGGTCTAAACTGGGGTGGCATGGTGAGCAAAAGAATGATGGATTTAACCCAGATCTCTTGACTGGGGGGTGAACGTTTTGATTTGTTCTGCATTCCGTTCATCAGTTATGTGTCTTTTGCTTTCTCGCCCTAAGTGCGCCAGGTATGCCCAGACGTGGGTCCTGGGCTCACTGTGTCACTGGAATCAAGCTATCCTAGCTGAAGAGGGGTGAAACCCCAAAACCGGTCCTAGGATGCTTGTTTCCGGTCCAGGGAGGACCTGGCTTGGCACTTCGGGCTGGACTGTTCCCATGGGGCACAGGGTCAAGACTGATTTGCATATGGCCAGGTCTAAACTGGGGTGGCATTATGAACAAAAGAATGATGGATTTAACCCAGATCTCTTGACTGGGGGTGGATGTTTTGATTTGTTCTGCATTTCGTCCATCAATTGTGTGTGTTTTGCTTTCTCGCCCTAAGTGTGCCAGGTATGCCCAGACGTGGGTCCTGGGCTCACTGTGCCACTGGAATCAAGCTATCCCGGCTGAAGAGGGGTGAAACCCCGAAACCGGTCCTAGGATGCTTGTTTCCGGTCCAGGGAAGACCTGGCTTGTTAGTTCGGGCTGGAGTGTTCCTATGAGGCACAGGGTCAAGACTAATTTGCATATGGCCAAGTCTAAACTGGGGTGGCATGGTGAGCAAATGAATCATGGATTTAACCCAGATCTCTTGACTGCGGGTGAATGTTTTGATTTGTTCTGCATTCCGTCCATCAATTGTGTGTCTTTTGATTTCTCGCCCTAAGTGCGCCAGGTATGCCCAGACGTGGGTCATGGGCTCACTGTGCCACTGGAATCAAGCTATCCTGGCTGAAGAGTGGTGAAACCCCGAAACCGGTCTTAGGATGCTTTTTTCCGGTCCAGGGAGGACCTGGCTTGGCAGTTCGGGCTGGACTGTTCCCATGAGGCACAGGGTCAAGACTGATTTGTATATGGCCATGTCTAAACTGGGGTGGCATGGTGAGCAAAAGAATGATGGATTTAACCCAGATCTCTTGACTGGGGGTGAATGTTTTGATTTGTTCTGCATTTCGTACATCAATTGTGTGTCTTTTGCTTTCTCGTCCTAAGTGTGCCAGGTATGCCCAGACGTGGGTCCTGGGCTCACTGTGCCACTGGAATCAAGCTATCCTGGCTGAAGAGGGGTGAAACCCCGAAACCGGTCCTAGGATGCTTGTTTCCGGTCCAGGGAAGACCTGGCTTGGCAGTTCGGGCTGGAGTGTTCCCATGAGGCACAGGGTCAAGACTAATTTGCAGATGGCCAAGTCTAAACTGGGGTGGCATGGTGAGCAAATGAATGATGGATTTAACCCAGATCTCTTGACTGCGGGTGAATGTTTTGATTTGTTCTGCATTCCGTCCATCAATTGTGTGTCTTTTGATTTCTCGCCCTAGGTGCGCCAGGTATGCCCAGACGTGGGTCCTGGGCTCACTGTGCCACTGGAATCAAGCTATCCTGGCTGAAGAGAGGTGAAACCCAGAAACCGGTCCTAGGATGCTTGTTTCCGGTCCAGGGAGGACCTGGCCTGGCAGTTCCGGCTGTACTGTTCCCATGAGGCACAGGGTCAAGACTGATTTGCATATGGCCAGGTCTCAACTGGGGTGGCATGGTGAGCAAAAGAATGATGGATTTAACTCAGATCTCTTGACTGCGGGTGAATGTTTTGATTTGTTCTGCATTCGTCCATCAATTGTGTGACTTTTGCTTTCTCGCCCTAAGTGCGCCAGGTATGCTCAGATGTGGGTCCTGGGCTCACTGTGCCACTGGAATCAAGCTATCCTGGCTGAAGAGTGGTGAAACCCCGAAACCGGTCCTAGGATGCTTTTTTACGGTCCAGGGAGGACCTGGCTTGGCAGTTCGGGCTGGACTGTTCCCAGGAGGCACAAGGTCAAGACTGATTTGCATATGGCCAGGTCTAAACTGGGGTGGCATGTTGAGCAAATGAATGATGGATTTAACCCAGATCTCTTGACTGCGGGTGAATGTTTTGATTTGTTCTGCATTCCGTCCATCAATTGTGTGTCTTTTGATTTCTCGCCCTAAGTGCACCAGGTATGCCCAGACGTGGGTCCTGGGCTCACTGTGCCACTGGAATCAAGCTATCCTGGCTGAAGAGGAGTGAAACCCAGAAACCGGTCCTAGGATGCTTTTTTCCGGTCCAGGGAGGACCTGGCTTGGCAGTTCGGTCTGGACTGTTCCCATGAGGCACAGGGTCAAGACTGATTTGTATATGGCCAGGTCTAAACTGGGGTGGCATGGTGAACAAAGAATGATGGATTTAACCCAGATCTCTTGACTGGGGGTGAATGTTTTGATTTGTTCTGCATTTCGTCCATCAATTGTGTGTCTTTTGCTTTCTCGCCCTAAGTGTGCCAGGTATGCCCAGACCTGGATCCTGGGCTCACTGTGCCACTGGAATCAAGCTATCCTGGCTGAAGAGGGGTGAAACCCTGAAACCGGTCCTAGGATACTTGTTTCCGGTCCAGGGAAGACCTGGTTTGGCAGTTCGGGCTGGAGTGTTCCCATTAGGCACAGGGTCAAGACTGATTTGCATATGGCCAAGTCTAAACTGGGGTGGCAAGCTGAGCAAATGAATGATGGATTTAACCCAGATCTCTTGACTGCGGGTGAATGTTTTGATTTGTTCTGCATTCCGTCCATCAATTGTGTGTCTTTTGATTTCTGCCCTAGGTGCGCCAGGTATGCCCAGACGTGGGTCCTGGGCTCACTGTGCCACTGGAATCAAGCTATCCTGGCTGAAGAGGGGTGAAACCCATGAAACTGGTCCTAGGATGCTTGTTTCTGGTCCAGGGAGGACCTGGCCTGGCAGTTCCGGCTGTACTGTTCCCATGAGGCACAGGGTCAAGACTGATTTGCATATGGCCAGGTCTAAACTGGGGTGGCATGGTGAGCAAAAGAATGATGGATTTAAAGCAGATCTCTTGACTGGGGGGTGAACATTTTGATTTGTTCTGCATTTCGTCCATCAATTGTGTGTCTTTTCCTTTCTCACCCCAAGTGCGCCAGGTATGCTCAGACGTGGATCCTGGGCTCACTGTGCCACTGGAATCAAGCTATCCTGGCTGAAGAGTGGTGAAACCCCGAAACCGGTCCTAGGATGCTTTTTTCCAGTCCAGGGAGGACCTGGCTTGGCAGTTCAGGCTGGACTGTTTCCATGAGGCACAGGGTCAAGACTGATTTGTATATGGGCAGGTGTAAACTGGGGTGGCATGGTGAGCAAAAGAATGATGGATTTAACCCAGATCTCTTGACTGGGGGTGAATGTTTTGATTTGTTCTGCATTCTGTCCATCAATAGTGTGTCTTTTGCTTTCTCGCCCTAAGTGCGCCACGTATGCCCAGGCGTGGGTCCTGGGCTTACTGTGCCACTAGAATCAAGCTATCCTGGCTGAAGAAGGATGAAACACCGAAACCGGTCCTAGGGTGCTTGTTTCAGGTCCAGGGAGGACCTGGCTTGGCACTTCAGGCTGGACTGTTCCCAGGAGGCACAGGGTCAAGACTGATTTGCATATGGCCAGGTCTAAACTGGGGTGGCATGGTGAGCAAAAGAATGATGGATATAACCCAGATCTCTTGACTGGGGGTGAATGTTTTGATTTGTTCTGCATTTCGTCCATTAATTGTGTGTCTTTTGCTTTTTCGCCCTAAGTGTGCCAGGTATGCCCAGATGTGGGTCCTAGGCTCACTGTGCCACTGGAATCAAGCTATCCTTGCTGAAGAGGGGTGAAACCCCGAAACCGGTCCTAGGATGCTTCTTTCCGGTCCAGGGAAGACCTGGCTTGGCAGTTCGGGCTGGACTGTTCCCATGACGCACATGGTCAAGACTAATTTTCATATGGCCAGGTCTAAACTGGGGTGGCATTGTGAACAAAAGAATGATGGATTTAACCCAGATTTCTTGACTGCGGGTGAATGTTTTGATTTGTTCTGCATTCCATCCATCAATTGTGTGTCTTTTGCTTTCTCGCCCTAAGTGCGCCAGGTATGCCCAGACGTGGGTCCTTGGCTCACTGTGCCACTGGAATCAAGCTATCCTGGCTGAAGAGGGGTGAAACCCCGAAACCGGTCCTAGGATGCTTGTTTCCGGTCCAGGGAGGACCTGGCCTGGCAGTTCCGGCCGTACTGTTCCCATGAGGCACAGGGTCAAGACTGATTTTCATATGGCCAGGTCTAAACTGGGGTGGCATGGTGAGCAAAAGAATGATGGATCTAACCCAGATCTCTTGACTGGGGGGTGAACGTTTTGATTTGTTCTGCATTCCGTCCATGAATTGTGTGTCTTTTTCTTTCTCGCCCTAAGTGCACCAGGTGTTCCCAGACGTGGGTCCTGGGCTCACTGTGCTACTGGAGTCAAGCTATCCTAGCTGAAGAAGGATGAAACCCCAAAACTGGTCCTAGGATGCTTGTTTCCAGTCCAGGGAGGACCTGGCTTGGCACTTTGGGATGGACTGTTCCCATGAGGCACAGGGACAAGACTTATCTGCATATGGCCAGGTCTAAACTGGGGTAGCACGGTGAGCCAAAGAATGATGGATTTAACCCAGATCTCTTGACTGGGGGTGAATGTTTTAATTTGTTCTGCATTTCGTCCATCAATTGTGTGTCTTTTGCTTTCTCGCCCTAAGTGTGCCAGGTATGCCCAGACGTGGGTCCTGGGCTCACTGTGCCACTGGAATCAAGCTATCCTGGCTGAAAAGGGGTGAAACCTGTAACCAGTCCTAGGATGCTTGTTTCCGGTCCGTGGAGGACCTGGCTTGGCAGTTCCGGCTGTACTTTTCCCATGAGGCACAGGGTCAAGACTGATTTGCATATGGGCAGGTCTAAACTGGAATGGCATGGTGTGCAAAAGAATGATGGATTTAACCCAGATCTCTTGACTGGGGGTGAATGTTTTGATTTGTTCTGCATTCCGTCCATCAATTGTGTGTATTTTGCTTTTTCGCCCTAAGGGCCCCAGGTAGGCCTAGGCGTGGGTCCTGAGCTCACTCTGCCACTGGAATCAAGCTATCCTAGCTGAAGAGGGGTGAAACACCGAAACCGGTTCTAGGATGCTTGTTTCCGGTCCAGAGAGGACCTGGCTTGGCATTTCGGGCTGGACTGTTCCCATGAGGCACCTGGTCAAGACTGATTTGCTTATGGCCAGGTCTAAACTGGGGTGGCATGGTGAGCAAAAGAATGATGGATTTAACCCAGATCTCTTGACTGGGGGTGAATGTTTTGATTTCTTCTGCATTCCGTCCATCAATTTGTGTGTCTTTTTCTTTCTCGCCCTAAGTGCGCCAGGTATGCTCAGACGTGGGTCCTGGGCTCACTGTGCCACTGGAATCAAGCTATCCTGGCTGAAGAAGGATTAAACCCCGAAACCGGTCCTAGGATGCTTGTTTCCGGTCCAGGGAGGTCCTGGTTTGGCACTTTAGGCTGGACTGTTCCCAGGAGGCACAGGGTAAAGACTGATTTGCATATGACCAGGTCTAAACTGGGGTGGCATGGTGAGCAAAAGAATGATGGATTTAACCCAGATCTCTTGACTGGGGATGAATGTTTTGGTTTGTTCTGCATTCCGTCCATCAATTGTGTGTCTTTTTCTTTCTCGCCCTAAGTGCACCAGGTATGCCCAGACGTGGGTCCTAGGCTCACTGTGCCACTGGAATCAAGCTATCCTGGCTGAAGAAGGATGATACCCCGAAACCGGTCCTAGGATGCTTGTTTCCGGTCCAGGGAGGTCCTGGCTTGGCACTTCAGGCTGGACTGTTCCCAGGAGGCACAGGGTCAAGACTGATTTGCATTTGGCCAGGTCTAAACTGGGGTGGCATGGTGAGCAAAAGAATGATGGATTTAACCCAGATCTCTTGACTGGGGGTGAATGTTTTGATTTGTTCTGCATTCTGTCCATCAATAGTGTGTCTTTTGCTTTCTCGCCCTAAGTGCGCCACGTATGCCCAGGCGTGGGTCCTGGGCTTACTGTGCCACTAGAATCAAGCTATCCTGGCTGAAGAAGGATGAAACACCGAAACCGGTCCTAGGGTGCTTGTTTCAGGTCCAGGGAGGACCTGGCTTGGCACTTCAGGCTGGACTGTTCCCAGGAGGCACAGGGTCAAGACTGATTTGCATATGGCCAGGTCTAAACTGGGGTGGCATGGTGAGCAAAAGAATGATGGATATAACCCAGATCTCTTGACTGGGGGTGAATGTTTTGATTTGTTCTGCATTTCGTCCATTAATTGTGTGTCTTTTGCTTTTTCGCCCTAAGTGTGCCAGGTATGCCCAGATGTGGGTCCTAGGCTCACTGTGCCACTGGAATCAAGCTATCCTTGCTGAAGAGGGGTGAAACCCCGAAACCGGTCCTAGGATGCTTCTTTCCGGTCCAGGGAAGACCTGGCTTGGCAGTTCGGGCTGGACTGTTCCCATGACGCACATGGTCAAGACTAATTTTCATATGGCCAGGTCTAAACTGGGGTGGCATTGTGAACAAAAGAATGATGGATTTAACCCAGATTTCTTGACTGCGGGTGAATGTTTTGATTTGTTCTGCATTCCATCCATCAATTGTGTGTCTTTTGCTTTCTCGCCCTAAGTGCGCCAGGTATGCCCAGACGTGGGTCCTTGGCTCACTGTGCCACTGGAATCAAGCTATCCTGGCTGAAGAGGGGTGAAACCCCGAAACCGGTCCTAGGATGCTTGTTTCCGGTCCAGGGAGGACCTGGCCTGGCAGTTCCGGCCGTACTGTTCCCATGAGGCACAGGGTCAAGACTGATTTTCATATGGCCAGGTCTAAACTGGGGTGGCATGGTGAGCAAAAGAATGATGGATCTAACCCAGATCTCTTGACTGGGGGGTGAACGTTTTGATTTGTTCTGCATTCCGTCCATGAATTGTGTGTCTTTTTCTTTCTCGCCCTAAGTGCACCAGGTGTTCCCAGACGTGGGTCCTGGGCTCACTGTGCTACTGGAGTCAAGCTATCCTAGCTGAAGAAGGATGAAACCCCAAAACTGGTCCTAGGATGCTTGTTTCCAGTCCAGGGAGGACCTGGCTTGGCACTTTGGGATGGACTGTTCCCATGAGGCACAGGGACAAGACTTATCTGCATATGGCCAGGTCTAAACTGGGGTAGCACGGTGAGCCAAAGAATGATGGATTTAACCCAGATCTCTTGACTGGGGGTGAATGTTTTAATTTGTTCTGCATTTCGTCCATCAATTGTGTGTCTTTTGCTTTCTCGCCCTAAGTGTGCCAGGTATGCCCAGACGTGGGTCCTGGGCTCACTGTGCCACTGGAATCAAGCTATCCTGGCTGAAAAGGGGTGAAACCTGTAACCAGTCCTAGGATGCTTGTTTCCGGTCCGTGGAGGACCTGGCTTGGCAGTTCCGGCTGTACTTTTCCCATGAGGCACAGGGTCAAGACTGATTTGCATATGGGCAGGTCTAAACTGGAATGGCATGGTGTGCAAAAGAATGATGGATTTAACCCAGATCTCTTGACTGGGGGTGAATGTTTTGATTTGTTCTGCATTCCGTCCATCAATTGTGTGTATTTTGCTTTTTCGCCCTAAGGGCCCCAGGTAGGCCTAGGCGTGGGTCCTGAGCTCACTCTGCCACTGGAATCAAGCTATCCTAGCTGAAGAGGGGTGAAACACCGAAACCGGTTCTAGGATGCTTGTTTCCGGTCCAGAGAGGACCTGGCTTGGCATTTCGGGCTGGACTGTTCCCATGAGGCACCTGGTCAAGACTGATTTGCTTATGGCCAGGTCTAAACTGGGGTGGCATGGTGAGCAAAAGAATGATGGATTTAACCCAGATCTCTTGACTGGGGGTGAATGTTTTGATTTCTTCTGCATTCCGTCCATCAATTTGTGTGTCTTTTTCTTTCTCGCCCTAAGTGCGCCAGGTATGCTCAGACGTGGGTCCTGGGCTCACTGTGCCACTGGAATCAAGCTATCCTGGCTGAAGAAGGATTAAACCCCGAAACCGGTCCTAGGATGCTTGTTTCCGGTCCAGGGAGGTCCTGGTTTGGCACTTTAGGCTGGACTGTTCCCAGGAGGCACAGGGTAAAGACTGATTTGCATATGACCAGGTCTAAACTGGGGTGGCATGGTGAGCAAAAGAATGATGGATTTAACCCAGATCTCTTGACTGGGGATGAATGTTTTGGTTTGTTCTGCATTCCGTCCATCAATTGTGTGTCTTTTTCTTTCTCGCCCTAAGTGCACCAGGTATGCCCAGACGTGGGTCCTAGGCTCACTGTGCCACTGGAATCAAGCTATCCTGGCTGAAGAAGGATGATACCCCGAAACCGGTCCTAGGATGCTTGTTTCCGGTCCAGGGAGGTCCTGGCTTGGCACTTCAGGCTGGACTGTTCCCAGGAGGCACAGGGTCAAGACTGATTTGCATTTGGCCAGGTCTAAACTGGGGTGGCATGGTGAGCAAAAGAATGATGGATTTAACCCTGATCTCTTGACTGAGGTGAATGTTTTGATTTGTTCTGCATTTCGTCCATCAATTGTGTGTCTTTTGCTTTCTCGCCCTAAGTGTGCCAGGTATGCCCAGATGTGGGTCCTGGGCTCACTGTGCCACTGGAATCAAGCTATCCTGGCTGAAGAGGGGTGAAACCCCGAAACCGGTCCTAGGATGCTTGTTTCCGGTCCAAGGAAGACCTGGCTTGGCAGTTCGGGCTGGAGTGTTCCCATGAGGCACAGGGTCAAGACTAATTTGCATATGGCCAAGTCTAAACTGGGGTGGCATGGTGAGCAAAAGAATGATGGATTTAACCCTGATCTCTTGACTGAGGTGAATGTTTTGATTTGTTCTGCATTCCGTCCATCAATTGTGTGTCTTTTGCTTTCTCGCCCTTAGTGTGCCAGGTATGCCCAGATGTGGGTCCTGGGCTCTCTGTGCCAATGGATTCAAGCTATCCTGGCTGAAGAGGGTTGAAACCCAGAAACCAGTCCTAGGATGCTTGTTTCCGGTCCGTGGAGGACCTGGCTTGGCAGTTCCGGCTGTACTTTTCCCATGAGGCACAGGGTCAAGACTAATTTGCATATGGCCATGTCTAAACTGGGGTGGCATGGTGAGCAAAAGAATGATGGATTTAACCCAGATCTCTTGACTGGGGGTGAATGTTTTGATTTGTTCTGCATTTCGTACATCAATTGTGTGTCTTTTGCTTTCTCGTCCTAAGTGTGCCAGGTATGCCCAGACGTGGGTCCTGGGCTCTCTGTGCCACTGGATTCAAGCTATCTTGCTTAAGAGGGTTGAAACCCAGAAACCAGTCCTAGGATGCTTGTTTCCGGTCCAGGGAGGAACTGGCCTGGCAGTTCCGGCCGTGCTGTTCCCATGAGGCACAGGGTCAAGACTGATTTGCATATGGCCAGGTCTAAACTGGGGTGGCATGGTGAGCAAAAGAATGATGGATTTAACCCAGATCTCTTGACTGGGGGGCGAACGTTTTGATTTGTTCTGCATTCCGTTCATCTGTTATGTGTCTTTTGCTTTCTCGCCCTAAGTGCGCCAGGTATGCCCAGACGTGGGTCCTGGGCTCACTGTGTCACTGGAATCAAGCTATTCTAGCTGAAGAGGGGTGAAACCCCGAAACCGGTCCTAGGATGCTTCTTTCCGGTCCAGGGAGGACCTGGCTTGGCACTTCTGGCTGGACTGCTCCCATGGGGCACAGGGTCAAGACTGATTTGCATATGGCCAGGTCTAAACTGGGGTGGCATTATGAGCAAAAGAATTATGGATTTAACCCCTTCAGTGCCTGCCCCTTTCCCCGCCCTGTGCCGGCCGTTGCATTAGCGGGCGGGGATTATGACGAGCTGGTCTCGTCATGGGCACAGCGCAACCGCGGCCCATGACGAGACCAGCTCTTCATGGGCATTGAAGAGGTTAACCCAGATCTCTTGACTGGGGGTGAATGTTTTGATTTGTTCTGCATTTCGTCCATCAATTGTGTGTCTTTTGCTTTCTCGCCCTAAGTGTGCCAGGTATGCCCAGACGTGGGTCCTGGGCTCACTGTGCCACTGGAATCAAGCTATCCTGGCTGAAGAGGGGTGAAACCCCAAAACCGGTCCTAGGATGCTTGTTTCCGGTCCAGGGAAGACCTGGCTTGGCAGTTCGGGCTGGAGTGTTCCTATGAGGCACAGGGTCAAGACTAATTTGCATATGGCCAAGTCTAAACTGGGGTGGCATGGTGAGCAAATGAATGATGGATTTAACCCAGATCTCTTGACTGCGGGTGAATGTTTTGATTTGTTCTGCATTCCGTCCATCAATTGTGTGTCTTTTGATTTCTCGCCCTAAGTGCGCCAGGTATGCCCAGACGTGGGTCATGGGCTCACTGTGCCACTGGAATCAAGCTATCCTGCTGAAGACTGGTGAAACCCCGAAACCGATCCTAGGATGCTTTTTTCCGGTCCAGGGAGGACCTGGCTTGGCAGTTCGGGCTGGACTGTTCCCATGAGGCACAGGGTCAAGACGAATTTGCATATGACCAGGTCTAAACTGGGGTGGCATTATGAGCAAAAGAATGATGGATTTAACCCAGATCCCTTGACTGGGGGTGAATGTTTTGATTTCTTCTGCATTTCGTCCATCAATTGTGTCTCTTTTGCTTTCTCGCTCTAAGTGTGCCAGGTATGCCCAGACGTGGGTCCTGGGCTCACTGTGCCACTGGAATTAAGCTATCCTGGCTGAAGAGGGGTGAAACCCCGAAACCGGTCCTAGGATGCTTGTTTCCGGTCCAGGGAAGACTTGGCTTGGCAGTTCGGGCTGGACTGTTCCCATGAGGCACAGGGTCAAGACGAATTTGCATATAGCCAGGTCTGAACGGAGGTGGCATGGTGAGCAAGAGAATGATGGATTTAACCCAGATCTCTTGACTGCGGGTGAATGTTTTGATTTGTTCTGCATTCCGTCCATCAATTGTGTCTTTTGCTTTCTCGCCCTAAGTGTGCCAGGTATGCCCAGATGTGGGTCCTGGGCTCTCTGTGCCAATGGATTCAAGCTATCCTGGCTGAAGAGGGTTGAAACCCAGAAACCAGTCCTAGGATGCTTGTTTCCGGTCCAGGGAGGACCTCGCTTGGCAGTTCGGGGTGGACTGTTCCCATAAGGCACAGGGTCAAGACTGATTTGCATATGGGCAGGTCTAAACTGGGGTGGCATGGTGAGCAAAAGAATGATGGATTTAACCCAGATCTCTTGACTGGGGGTGAATGTTTTGATTTGTTCTGCATTCCGTCCATCAATTGTGTGTCTTTTTCTTTCTCGCCCTAAGTGCACCAGGTATGCCCAGACGTGGGTCCTAGGCTCACTGTGCCACTGGAATCAAGCTATCCAGGCTGAAGAAGGATGAAGCCCCGAAACCGGTCCTAGGATGCTTGTTTCCGGTCCAGGGAGGTCCTGGCTTGGCACTTCAGGCTGGACTGTTCCCAGGAGGCACAGGGTCAAGCCTGATTTGCATATGGCCAGGTCTAAACTGGGGTGGCATGGTGAGCAAAAGAATGATGTATTTAACCCAGATCTCTTGACTGAGGTGAATGTTTTGATTTGTTCTGCATTTCGTCCATCAATTGTGTGTCTTTTGCTTTCTCGCCCTAAGTGTGCCAGGTATGCCCAGATGTGGGTCCTGGGCTCTCTGTGCCAATGGATTCAAGCTATCCTAGCTGAAGAGGGTTGAAACCCAGAAACCAGTCCTAGGATGCTTGTTTCCGGTCCAGGGAGGAACTGGCCTGGCAGTTCCGGCCGTACTGTCCCCATGAGGCACAGGGTCAAGACTGATTTGCATATGGCCAGGTGTAAACTGGGGTGGCATGGTGAGCAAAAGAATGATGGATTTAAACCAGATCTCTTGACTGGGGGTGAATGTTTTGATTTGTTCTGTATTCCGTCCATCAATTGTGTGTCTTGCCTTCTCGCTCTAAGTGCGCCAGGTATGCCCAGACGTGGGTCCTGGGCTCACTGTCTCACTGGAATCAAGCTATCCTGGCTGAAGAGGGTTGAAACCCCGAAACCGGTGCTAGGATGCTTGTTTCCGGTCCAGGGAGGACCTGGCTTGGCACTTCAGGCTGGACTGTTCCCATGAGGCACAGGGTCAAGACTGATTTGCATATGGCCAGATCTAAATTGGGGTAGCATGGTGAGCAAAAGAATGATGGATTTAACCCAGATCTCTTGACTGGGGGTGAATGTTTTGATTTCTTCTACATTCCGTCCATCAATTGTGTGTCTTTTTCTTTCTCGCCCTAAGTGCGCCAGGTATGCTCAGACGTGGGTCCTGGGCTCACTGTGCCACTGGAATCAAGCTATCCTGGCTGAAGAAGGATGAAACCCCGAAACCAGCCCTAGGATGCTTGTTTCCGGTCCAGGGAGGTCCTGGTTTGGCACTTCAGGCTGGACTATTCCCAGGAGGCACAGGGTAAAGACTGATTTGCATATGACCAGTTCTAAACTGAGGTCGCATGGTGAGCAAAAGAATGATGGATTTAACCCAGATCTCTTGACTGGGGGTGAATGTTTTGATTTGATCTGCATTTCATCCATCAATTGTGTCTCTTTTGCTTTCTCGCCCTCAGTGTGCCAGGTATGCCCAGACAAGGGTCCTGGGCTTACTGTGCCACCGGAATCAAGCTATCCTGGCTGAAGAGGGGTGAAACCCCAAAACCGGTCCTAGGATGCTTGTTTCCGGTCCAGGGAAGACCTGGCTTGGCAGTTCGGGCTGGACTGTTCCCATGAGGCACAGGGTCAAGACGAATTTGCATATGACCAGGTCTAAACTGGGGTGGCATTATGAGCAAAAGAATGATGGATTTAACCCAGATCTCTTGACTGGGGGTGAATGTTTTGATTTCTTCTGCATTTCGTCCATCAATTGTGTCTCTTTTGCTTTCTCGTTCTAAGTGTGCCAGGTATGCCCAGACGTGGGTCCTGGGCTCACTGTGCCACTGGAATTAAGCTATCCTGGCTGAAGAGGGGTGAAACCCCGAAACCGGTCCTAGGATGCTTGTTTCCGGTCCAGGGAAGACTTGGCTTGGCAGTTCGGGCTGGACTGTTCCCATGAGGCACAGGGTCAAGACGAATTTGCATATAGCCAGGTCTGAACGGAGGTGGCATGGTGAGCAAGAGAATGATGTATTTAACCCAGATCTCTTGACTGCGGGTGAATGTTTTGATTTGTTCTGCATTCCGTCCATCAATTGTGTCTTTTGCTTTCTCGCCCTAAGTGCGCCAGGTATGCCCAGACATAGGTCCAGGACTCACTGTGCCACTGAAATCAAGCTATCCTGGCTGAAGAGGGATGAAACCCTGAAACCGGTCCTAGGATGCTTGTTTCGGGTCCAGGGAGGACCTGGCTTGGCAGTTCGGGGTGGACTGTTCCCATAAGGCACAGGGTCAAGACTGATTTGCATATGGGCAGGTCTAAACTGGGGTGGCATGGTGAGCAAAAGAATGATGGATTTAAACCAGATCTCTTGACTGGGGGTGAATGTTTTGATTTGTTCTGCATTCCGTCCATCAATTGTGTGTCTTGCCTTCTCGCTCTAAGTGCGCCAGGTATGCCCAGACGCGGGTCCTGGGCTTACTGTGCCACTGGAATCATGCTATCCTGGCTGAAGAGGGGTGAAACCCCGAAACCGGTCCTAGGATGCTTGTTTCCGGTCCAGGGAGGACCTGGCTTGGCAGTTCGGGCTGGACTGCTCCCATGAGGCACAGTGTCAAGACTGATTTGCACATGGCCAGGTCTAAACTGGGGTGGCATGGTGAGCAAACGAATGATGGATTTAACCCAGATCTCTTGACTTTGAGGGAATGTTTTGATTTGTTCTGCATTCCGTCCATCAATTGTGTGTCTTTTGCTTTCTCACCCTAAGTGCACCAGGTATGGCTAGACGTGGGTTCTGAGCTCCCTGTGCCACTGTAATCAAGATATGCTGTCTGAAGAGGGTTGAAACCCCGAAACCGGTCCTAGGATGCTTGTTTCCGGTCCAGGGAGGAAATGGCCTGGCAGTTCCGGCCGTACTGTTCCCATGAGGCACAGGGTCAAGACTGATTTGCATATGGCCAGGTCTAAACTGGGGTGGCATGGTGAGCAAAAAAATGATGGATTTAACCCAGATCTCTTGACTGGGGGGTGAACGTTTTGATTTGTTCTGCATTCCGTCCATCAGTTATGTCCATCAGTTATGTGTCTTTTGCTTTCTCTGCCTAAGTGCACCAGGTATGCCCAGACGTGGGTCCTGGGCTCACTGTGTCACTGGAATCAAGCTATCCTGGCTGAAGAGGGGTGAAACCCTGAAACCTGTCCTAGAATGCTTGTTTCCGGTCCAGGGAGGACCTGGCTTGGCACTTCGGGCTGGACTGTTCCCATGAGGCACAGGGTGAAGACTGATTTGCATATGGCCAGGTCTAAACTGGGGTGGCATTATGAGCAAAGGAATGATGGATTTAACCCAGATCTCTTGGCTGGGGGTGAATGTTTTGATTTGTTCTGCATTTTGTCCATCAATTGTGTGTCTTTTGCTTTCTCGCTCTAAGTGTGCCAGGTATGCCCAGACGTGGGTTCTGGGCTCACTGCGCCACTGGAATTAAGCTATCCTGGCTGAAGAGGGGTGAAACCTCGAAACCGGTCCTAGGATGCTTGTTTCTGGTCCAGGGAAGACCTGGCTTGGCAGTTCGGGCTGGACTGTTCCCATGAGGCACAGGGTCAAGATGAATTTGCATATGGCCAGGTCTAAAGTGGGGTGGCATGGTGAGCAAAAGAATGATGGATTTAACCCAGATCTTTTGAATGTGGGTGAATGTTTTGATTTGTTCTGCATTTTGTCCATCAATTGTGTGTTTTTTGCTTTCTCGCCCTAAGTGCGCCAGGTATGCCCAGACATGGTTCCTGGGCTCACTGTGCCACTGGAATCAAGCTATCCTGGCTGAAGAGGGATGAAACCCCAAATCCGGTCCTAGGATGCTTGTTTCCGGTCCAGGGAGGACCTGGCTTGGCAGTTCGGGGTGTACTGTTCCCATGAGGCACAGGGTTAAGACTGATTTGCATATGGCCAGGTCTAAACTGGGGTGGCATGGTGAGCAAACGAATGATGGATTTAACCCAGATCTCTTGACTGGGGGTGAATGTTTTGATTTCTTCTGCATTTCGTCCATCAATTGTGTCTCTTTTGCTTTCTCGCTCTAAGTGTGCCAGGTATGCCCAGACGTGGGTCCTGGGCTCACTGTGCCACTGGAATTAAGCTATCCTGGCTGAAGAGGGGTGAAACCCCGAAACTGGTCCTAGGATGCTTGTTTCTGGTCCAGGGAAGACTTGGCTTGGCAGTTCGGGCTGGACTGTTCCCATGAGGCACAGGGTCAAGACGAATTTGCATATAGCCAGGTCTGAACGGAGGTGGCATGGTGAGCAAGAGAATGATGGATTTAACCCAGATCTCTTGACTGCGGGTGAATGTTTTGATTTGTTCTGCATTCCGTCCATCAATTGTGTCTTTTGCTTTCTCGCCCTAAGTGTGCCAGGTATGCCCAGATGTGGGTCCTGGGCTCTCTGTGCCAATGGATTCAAGCTATCCTGGCTGAAGAGGGTTGAAACCCAGAAACCAGTCCTAGGATGCTTGTTTCCGGTCCAGGGAGGAACTGGCCTGGCAGTTCCGGCCGTACTGTTCCCATGAGGCACAGGGTCAAGACTGATTTGCATATGGCCAGGTGTAAACTGGGGTGGCATGGTGAGCAAAAGAATGATGGATTTAACCCAGATCTCTTGACTGCAGGTGAATGTTTTGATTTGTTCTGCATTCCGTCAACCAATTTTGTCTTTTGCTTTCTCTCCCTAATTGCGCCAGGTATGCCCAGACTTGGGTCTTGGACTCACTGTGCCACTGATATCAAGCTATCCTGGCTGAAGAGGGATGAAATCCTGTAACCGGTCCTAGGATGCTTGTTTCGGGTCCAGGGAGGACCTCGCTTGGCAGTTCGGGGTGGACTGTTCCCATAAGGCACAGGGTCAAGACTGATTTGCATATGGGCAGGTCTAAACTGGGGTGGCATGGTGAGCAAAAGAATGATGGATTTAACCCAGATCTCTTGACTGGGGGTGAATGTTTTGATTTGTTCTGCATTCCGTCCATCAATTGTGTGTCTTTTTCTTTCTCGCCCTAAGTGCACCAGGTATGCCCAGACGTGGGTCCTAGGCTCACTGTGCCACTGGAATCAAGCTATCCAGGCTGAAGAAGGATGAAGCCCCGAAACCGGTCCTAGGATGCTTGTTTCCGGTCCAGGGAGGTCCTGGCTTGGCACTTCAGGCTGGACTGTTCCCAGGAGGCACAGGGTCAAACCTGATTTGCATATGGCCAGGTCTAAACTGGGGTGGCATGGTGAGCAAAAGAATGATGTATTTAACCCAGATCTCTTGACTGAGGGGAATGTTTTGATTTGTTCTGCATTTCGTCCATCAATTGTGTGTCTTTTGCTTTCTCGCCCTAAGTGTGCCAGGTATGCCCAGATGTGGGTCCTGGGCTCTCTGTGCCAATGGATTCAAGCTATCCTGGCTGAAGAGGGTTGAAACCCAGAAACCAGTCCTAGGATGCTTGTTTCCGGTCCAGGGAGCAACTGGCCTGGCAGTTCCGGCCATACTGTTCCCATGAGGCACAGGGTCAAGACTGATTTGCATATGGCCAGGTGTAAACTGGGGTGGCATGGTGAGCAAAAGAATTATGGATTTAAACCAGATCTCTTGACTGGGGGTGAATGTTTTGATTTGTTCTGTATTCCGTCCATCAATTGTGTGTCTTGCCTTCTCGCTCTAAGTGCGCCAGGTATGCCCAGACGTGGGTCCTGGGCTCACTGTGTCACTGGAATCAAGCTATCCTGGCTGAAGAGGGTTGAAACCCCGAAACCGGTGCTAGGATGCTTGTTTCCGGTCCAGGGAGGACCTGGCTTGGCACTTCAGGCTGGACTGTTCCCATGAGGCACAGGGTCAAGACTGATTTGCATATGGCCAGATCTAAATTGGGGTAGCATGGTGAGCAAAAGAATGTTGGATTTAACCCAGATCTCTTGACTGGGGGTGAATGTTTTGATTTCTTCTACATTCCGTCCATCAATTGTGTGTCTTTTTCTTTCTCGCCCTAAGTGCGCCAGGTATGCTCAGACGTGGGTCCTGGGCTCACTGTGCCACTGGAATCAAGCTATCCTGGCTGAAGAAGGATGAAACCCCGAAACCAGCCCTAGGATGCTTGTTTCCGGTCCAGGGAGATCCTGGTTTGGCACTTCAGGCTGGACTATTCCCAGGAGGCACAGGGTAAAGACTGATTTGCATATGACCAGTTCTAAACTGAGGTCGCATGGTGAGCAAAAGAATGATGGATTTAACCCAGATCTCTTGACTGGGGGTGAATGTTTTGATTTGATCTGCATTTCATCCATCAATTGTGTGTCTTTTGCTTTCTCGCCCTCAGTGTGCCAGGTATGCCCAGACAAGGGTCCTGGGCTTACTGTGCCACCGGAATCAAGCTATCCTGGCTGAAGAGGGGTGAAACCCCAAAACCGGTCCTAGGATGCTTGTTTCCGGTCCAGGGAAGACCTGGCTTGGCAGTTCGGGCTGGACTGTTCCCATGAGGCACAGGGTCAAGACGAATTTGCATATGACCAGGTCTAAACTGGGGTGGCATTATGAGCAAAAGAATGATGGATTTAACCCAGATCTCTTGACTGGGGGTGAATGTTTTGATTTCTTCTGCATTTCGACCATCAATTGTGTCTCTTTTGCTTTCTCGCTCTAAGTGTGCCAGGTATGCCCAGACGTGGGTCCTGGGCTCACTGTGCCACTGGAATTAAGCTATCCTGGCTGAAGAGGGGTGAAACCCCGAAACCGGTCCTAGGATGCTTGTTTCCGGTCCAGGGAAGACTTGGCTTGGCAGTTCGGGCTGGACTGTTCCCATGAGGCACAGGGTCAAGACGAATTTGCATATAGCCAGGTCTGAACGGAGGTGGCATGGTGAGCAAGAGAATGATGGATTTAACCCAGATCTCTTGACTGCGGGTGAATGTTTTGATTTGTTCTGCATTCCGTCCATCAATTGTGTCTTTTGCTTTCTCGCCCTAAGTGCGCCAGGAATGCCCAGACATAGGTCCTGGACTCACTGTGCCACTGAAATCAAGCTATCCTGGCTGAAGAGGGATGAAACCCTGAAACCGGTCCTAGGATGCTTGTTTCGGGTCCAGGGAGGACCTGGCTTGGCAGTTCGGGGTGGACTGTTCCCATAAGGCACAGGGTCAAGACTGATTTGCATATGGGCAGGTCTAAACTGGGGTGGCATGGTGAGCAAAAGAATGATGGATTTAAACCAGATCTCTTGACTGGGGGTGAATGTTTTGATTTGTTCTGCATTCCGTCCATCAATTGTGTGTCTTGCCTTCTCGCTCTAAGTGCGCCAGGTATGCCCAGACGTGGGTCCTGGGCTTACTGTGCCACTGGAATCATGCTATCCTGGCTGAAGAGGGGTGAAACCCCGAAACCGGTCCTAGGATGCTTGTTTCCGGTCCAGGGAGGACCTGGCTTGGCAGTTCGGGCTGGACTGCTCCCATGAGGCACAGTGTCAAGACTGATTTGCATATGGCCAGGTCTAAACTGGGGTGGCATGGTGAGCAAACGAATGATGGATTTAACCCAGATCTCTTGACTTTGAGGGAATGTTTTGATTTGTTCTGCATTCCGTCCATCAATTGTGTGTCTTTTGCTTTCTCACCCTAAGTGCACCAGGTATGGCTAGACGTGGGTTCTGAGCTCCCTGTGCCACTGTAATCAAGATATCCTGTCTGAAGAGGGTTGAAACCCCGAAACCGGTCCTAGGATGCTTGTTTCCGGTCCAGGGAGGAAATGGCCTGGCAGTTCCGGCCGTACTGTTCCCATGAGGCACAGGGTCAAGACTGATTTGCATATGGGCAGGTCTAAACTGGGGTGGCATGGTGAGCAAAAAAATGATGGATTTAACCCAGATCTCTTGACTGGGGGGTGAACGTTTTGATTTGTTCTGCATTCCGTCCATCAGTTATGTGTCTTTTGCTTTCTCTGCCTAAGTGCACCAGGTATGCCCAGACGTGGGTCCTGGGCTCACTGTGTCACTGGAATCAAGCTATCCTGGCTGAAGAGGGGTGAAACCCTGAAACCTGTCCTAGAATGCTTGTTTCCGGTCCAGGGAGGACCTGACTTGGCACTTCGGGCTGGACTGTTCCCATGAGGCACAGGGTGAAGACTGATTTGCATATGGCCAGGTCTAAACTGGGGTGGCATTATGAGCAAAGGAATGATGGATTTAACCCAGATCTCTTGGCTGGGGGTAAATGTTTTGATTTGTTCTGCATTTTGTCCATCAATTGTGTGTCTTTTGCTTTCTCGCTCTAAGTGTGCCAGGTATGCCCAGACGTGGGTTCTGGGCTCACTGTGCCACTGGAATTAAGCTATCCTGGCTGAAGAGGGGTGAAACCTCGAAACCGGTCCTAGGATGCTTGTTTCTGGTCCAGGGAAGACCTGGCTTGGCAGTTCGGGCTGGACTGTTCCCATGAGGGACAGGGTCAAGACGAATTTGCATATGGCCAGGTCTAAAGTGGGGTGGCATGGTGAGCAAAAGAATGATGGATTTAACCCAGATCTTTTGACTGTGGGTGAATGTTTTGATTTGTTCTGCATTTTGTCCATCAATTGTGTGTTTTTTGCTTTCTCGCCCTAAGTGCGCCAGGTATGCCCAGACATGGTTCCTGGGCTCACTGTGCCACTGGAATCAAGCTATCCTGGCTGAAGAGGGATGAAACCCCAAATCCGGTCCTAGGATGCTTGTTTCCGGTCCAGGGAGGACCTGGCTTGGCAGTTCGGGGTGTACTGTTCCCATGAGGCACAGGGTTAAGACTGATTTGCATATGGCCAGGTCTAAACTGGGGTGGCATGGTGAGCAAACGAATGATGGATTTAACCCAGATCTCTTGACTGAGAGGGAATGTTTTGATTTGTTCTGCATTCCGTCTATCAATTGTGTGTCTTTTTCTTTCTCGCCCTAAGTGCGCCAGGTATGCCCAGACGTGGGTCCTGGGCTCACTGTGCCACTGTAATCAAGCTATCTTGGCTAAAGAGGGGTGAAACCCCGAAACCAGTCCTAGGATGCTTGTTTCCGGTCCATGGAGGACCTGGCTTGGCAGTTCGGGCTGGACCGTTCCCATGAGGCACATGGTCAAGACTGATTTGCATATGGCCAGATCTAAACTGGGGTGGCATGGTGTGCAAAAGAATGATGGATTTAACCCAGATCTCTTGACTGGGGGTGAATGTTTTGATTTGTTCAGCATTCCGTCCATCAATTGTGTGTCTTTTGCTTTCTCGCCCTAAGTGCGCCAGGTATGCCTAGGCGTGGGTCCTGAGCTCACTGTGCCACTGGAATCAAGCTATCCTGGCTGAAGAGGGCTGAAACCCCGAAACCGGTCCTAGGATGCTTGTTTCTGGTGCAGGGAGGACCTGGCTTGGCAGTTCGGGCTGGTCTGTTCCCATGAGGCACAAGGTCTAGACTGATTTGCATATGGCCAGGTCTAAACTGGGGTGGCATGGTGAGCAAAAGAATGATGGATTTAACCCAGATCTCTTGACTGGGGGTGAATGTTTTGATTTGTTCTGCATTCTGTCCATCAATTGTGTATCTTTTGCATTCTCGCCCTAATGCGAAACTGGACAAAGGACATGGGAGTAACCCCCCCACTTTCCAGACCCTCCCGTGGAAGGGTCCCCTGAATCTGTACAACCGTCTCCCGTTGGTACAAAAGGGCTTACCTGACTGTAGGACCCTGGATTCTATGTGGAGAAGATTCTGAACTGGAAACCGCTGAACTTCACCATCTGGACACTGTGCACTTCGCTGGACTTCGTTTGGGCCCGACTTTGTCTCCCTCTCAGTCTGAAGCATCGTCTGTGCCTGTGCACCATATGGGATCCGTGCAGGACCTGTGGAGCATCAAAGACAACCAAAGGTATCTCCCTTGGAGTGAAGGAGTCACTCCCCTGCATTTGCAGGCACCACATCACTGCTGTCCGGTCTGCTGACCCTGAGCTCCTACAGACTCCAAAGGCTTCAGCAACACAGGAGCTGCCCCCTCACCGAGTTTGAGATCAGAATCCCTTGTGGGGTCCGTAATACCTGAACCCCTGTGCACCGCGTACATTTGCAAGTGCATGTGCTTGTTGGCTTTTCCCAAATAATGGCACTGAGCTCCAGGTAGCCCCAACTTCTTCTATCATTCCTACTAAGAACTCCGACCTCCTTGCACCAAGTGCTCCATGAGCAGCTGCTTTGTGAAATTGCTCGAGGTCCTCTCTCGACTCCTGTGTCTTCGGCCTGTGAGTCAACTGGAGGGTCAACATTGCTTTTGTTGAGCTTCCCTGGTTGCTCCAGGCCTGCCCTGACTCTCCTTGCTTTGGTGAGTCTTCTGGACCTTGCTGGTCCGAACCGTAACCATCCTTGACCTTCTGCGTGGGTTGCCGTTGCCAAGGCTGGTTGGTGCTCCTGCTGGACACCGACCCCTCAGCACTCAACATCCTTCATGGGACAGCTCGAATCCGGCTCCTGGTCATCCTTGATGTCTCCTGGTCCCCGTGGTTGCAGAGTCAAGAACTCCATCAACACGCCTGAAGCATCCAACATCAGTGGGCATTCTTCTACCGAGCCCCTGGTCACTCCTGAGTGACCCAGACTATGTTCCCTCTCCTTTCAGGTACTCTTCACCAAGGATCCACCTTTGGATTCCAACTGACACTTTTCTTCCTTTCAGCAGCGGCTCTTCTTCCAAGTCCTCCATTGGGTTCAACAGCAGTTTCCGACGGCATTCCAGACCTATGCACCTGGCTTCCCTGGGATATGTAACTTGGGTACCTCATTATCCATGGCTCTCCAACCTCCTAACTTCCACGGGGTTTCTTCGAAGTCCACTTGGAAGGGTCCATAAACTCTAAAACTTCAACCGCGACTTCCTCATAGAATTGTATGAAGCACGCGGTCGTGTTCTGACACTGCACCCATCCTCCGTGGGGTCCCAACTTACTCACCTTGGGTAGTTCCTTGGGGTCCCAACGATTCTACAGCCACTAGACACTCTCTTGACTTCAGTCGTGGTTCTTATACCACTATTTTAGTTTATGTTTGTTCTCCCCCTTTGGCCCACTGTGTATTTGTGCTATTTACTTTCATTTCTGTGCTACAGTATTGTGTGCTTTGTGATTATCTCCATGTAGGAGCTATTGTGTTGTATTAGATAGTGTTATAGTAATAAATACATATTTTTATAACTAATGTGTGGTTCTCCTGTCATTTTACCAATACTATATGGTTGCATTCTGGTAAAACAAGCTGCTTAACATTCCTTCAAGACTAAGCCTGAACGCTGCTCTCCACAGCTACCACTTGGATAGCTTTCTAAGGTTATTTTTGACCTCTTAAATCACCATAAGGGTTGTTTGGACTAGTACAAGATGCCCACTTTAATTAGTGGACAGCATATACCAGGCCAACTTCTCAAATTACCATTTAATATTTTGCTCTCTACCAGCAAACGGAGTTCGAGGGCTGGGCGGGCCAGTGCATCACTGCTACCGATTGGCAGCAGTGAGGAATAGCCAATTAAGTTTAACTGGGCATGTTGGTTTGGCTGGCTAACTTGATACGGCCGAACAAAAATGCGCAATTCACACCTTTCCAACCCAGCTGTCTTGGATAGCTGGGTTGGAGAGCAGGCACAGGCCTATGGTGCTTTTAGGAGAGTAGACATGCCCGCTCCAGCCAATCAAGATGCTTCTCTCAGGCTGCTTAACAGCATGATAACAGCGTCTTGATTGGATGAGAGAGTTGGTTGTAGGCTTCGCGCTTCGAGGACGTGCTGCAGAACAACGAGGACGTGCTGCAGAACATCGAGCGGCAGTGTAAGGTAAGGGATTGTTAGGTTTCACCTGCACAGCGCTCGTCCTGTGCTTGTGAAATATATTGTTTTTAAATAAACCTTAAAAGGAGCTTACACATCGCCCCCTTGCTTTCCTGGCTTTTCATTGGTTCCTGTGGTTGCCACTCACTTTTCCTCCATTTTTATTGGCTGTAGCATATATTCCTGCTTTTACCAATGCTTGTTCCTCCTTTGCTTTTCCTATCAGTTCCCCATTGCTAAAATACTGTTAACATCCGCTTTGGTGGAACTATTTTTTTCATAAAGTTTTGCGTTTTGTCTGCTTTTTTGTCTTGCAGCAGATTTATATAGCGTATCACCCGGAGAGATTAAGCGATTTGCCCAGAATTACAGGATGCTGCTCTGCTGAGACTCAAACCGGGATCCCCAGCTCTCGAGTCAGCAGCTCTGGCCGCTGCACCACATCCACTCCACTCTTGTGATACTTGTTAGAGATTATTGTTGCTGTAAGGAGAACTAGATTTCATCTCGTACTTTAAGAACACGTTAGGAGGTCTGAAAAAGGATGATGATAGCCACCTTATTTACTGTCAAATCGGGAACTTTGCTGGCAAGAGCAAATGCTGGGGCCAGATTCCTAATTATAATCTTGAGTGACGTCGTGCCATGCTAACCTCCTGACACCCTATCAGCAGGCAGTGCTTGAGTTTTTTTATTGTCCTGGAAATAATCATATATGACCTAAAATAAAGTCTATCTTCTTTTCATTTTCAACTTTTCAATTAATGCTTTTTTAGGTCTCGCCTAGGCAGCGTGCATGCGCTGCCCTAGGAAATGACCTTTCGAAATTGGTCAGCTCTTTTCAAGCACTCGTGCTTGTGCTGGCATCCACCTTGCGGGAGCGAGCAGCGCCGCGCGTGCTAATTGAAAACAGATGGCCTGAGCGCCGCTGCTCGCTCTCGTGGATGCCAGCACAAGCAGGAGTGCTTGACTAGGCTTGTCTAATTAGCTTTCACTGTCATGCTTTTTGGAGCTCGCATTTTCCCCTTTAACTTTTTCTTGTGAGCAGCTGCGCACGCAGGGGCCATTGTAATGAGCTTTCACTTTCGTGCTTACTTTCTGCCGGTGACAGGCTTCAATCGGCACCCCCACCCCCTCTTCTTTTTATTTGTTTCTTTACTGCAGCTGCACAGAAGAGTCTCGCATTTTCACCCTTTAACTTTTTTTTGTTGATTTTTGTACCCCCACGCCCTCGGAAACTATCAGACCTCTGGCTCGAACCAGGTTCCCCAGCATCAAAGTGCTGCTCCAGCCATTATACCATATCCTCTTCAGAACTCTCTTTTTTAAAGTATTGCTTTCTGCCGGTTGCAGACTTCAATTGGCACCGCCACCCCCTCTTCTTTTTATTTGTTACTCTTCCCTAGCTGCACAGAAGAGCCTCGCATTTTCCCCATTAACTTGCTGACTTTTGTACAACCCGAGGCTAGCAGACTGCTGGCTCGAACCAGGTTCCCCAGCATCAAAGTGCAGCTCCAGCCCTTACACCATATCATCTTCCTTCCTCTTTCTGCCTGCTCCCTCCTTCCTTGCACAAATCACAGGTACTTTTCAAAATAGTGAAAAATGCCATTTTGGAGACTACTGGTAACACGGAGCCTCGGGAGCAACTTCCACATTATCAAAATCGTGAAGGTTGTGCGGTGGTTGTTCACGTAATCTTTAATGTTTATTCAGGATTAGCTTTTACAGTTCACAGTCAAGTGTTGTTAAACTGCAGGGGGTGTTTAAATTGATTGGTTTCACCTACGCTAGTGAGAGTGGGTTTATAAACGACCAGTGGGTCTGGAGGACATTCTGTTGGCTCCATTGTGATTAAGTATATGTGGCTATGCTGCCGATTTCAATGTGAAACTTTGCGAGCGCCGTAAGTCTATTTATTTTTATTTTGCCCACCTTTAGTTTACGTTTGGTCTACGTTTGGTCTATGTCTAAGCACAAATGGGGCATGCACATGGTGGCATTCAGCATGATGTTTATTGTTTGCTTGGGGTTAAAGTATGTATATTTCCGCACTACAGTTTTTTAATGCAGTTTAGGTTTAAAACATCACTTGGGATTCTTTGGTGAAGGCACACTTATTTGAGGCGTACGTATTAGTGGCATCTCTCCCTTTTTTGTTTATCCACCTCTTTTTTCATTCTTTCCTGATTTTGTCTCTCACTTTAACTCTATCCTGTTCTGTTTTTCTCTCTCTTGGTTCCTCTATTCTTCTCTCTTTTTGCCACTTGCTTTCTCTCTAATTATGACAAAGGCAGATCCTGTGGGTTGCTTTTTTTTAACACCTTAATAAGAATAACACTGGGCTTCAATGTACAAAAGTGGGGTGCTTCATCTAGGGCATATGATAACTCGGAATTGCTTTTCACAATGTGGTCTCTCCTGCCTCATAATTCGGTGGCCCTGACTGTACCGAATTTAAAACAGCCATGCTCTATAGCCATCAGCCAGGACCTTTTCCAACCATCTGCATTGGGCCCGAGTCTGAGGGGGAGAATAGGCCATGCATACATTTGAGATTAATGCTTAGGCGTGAAGGAGCAGGTGAGTTGAGACTTTACCCATGCAGCATGTTGTGGGTAAGGCCGGCTCTAGCAAATAGGTCTCGCCTTTGGGACCTTATACGTGTTTAGTTATCCAGCACAATATCCTTGATGCAACAACATCAACTGTTGCATGGCTAAACACTTATAAGGTCCCAAAGGCGAGAACTATTGGCTATGCCAATGCTTGTTAAACTTGCCATTTATATGGCATGTACAGATGAAGGAAGTTCATGATTGGCATGATTACTTTTTTTTGCAAATTGGAAAAATATAACAAGCATTTGCAATGCAATAGGTCTAGCATTTACTAGAGTTTGAGCTATTGGCATTATAGATTACAATGCCTTTTATTAATGTGTTGGTTTTATAAACAAATAAATGAAAGGCATTGTCATTTACAATGCCAATAGCATAAACTCCCGCAAATGCGAGACCTATTGCATTGTAAATGCTTGTTTATTTATTTAGGGTGTTTTATAAGGTGTGAACGCGATTTGCGGACATCGGAGCGCTGTACAAACAACTGAAGAAGAATACATATAAACAAAGAACAGAAAGCGAGTAAAAAATATACACATTAATAAAACCTTGATTAAAAGCTAATGACTCTAGTAGTTTATGGTATGCTGTAATAGAGATATTTATAAATGTCCATCCTTCGTTTATGAGGCTCTGTGTTTGAGTCTCAAAGAAGGTTACCCGAGTCATCATCATCAAAAAATCTTTATTCGACCTAAATTAGGTCATAAAAGAAAACACAGAATACATGCATAATAAAGTATAAATGATACATTATAAAAATTCTTTGAAAGTAAAAACACACCTCGTTGAACTGAGCCTGCTCTGACCTCGATCCGTTCCAGTTACCCGGGGGAACAATGTTTATGAGGCGTTCTTCTGGTAGGGATGCGCTTCTGTCCAATATTGGAATTAGCGACAATATGGCATCCACTGCGTTCCAGGGGACAAGAAAGGAGCCTGTCACCATCCTTCAGGTTACAAGTATCCCCAGCCGCAGTGCATGGATGTTGTACACTAAGAGCACACCAGTATGAAAAAATTTGCTTAAAATATTGTGCAAAACAAACAGAAATGTGACCAGCCCCTGTCCCACGTGGTGGAGGACGAGTTATCTTAGATGAGTGAGCTTTGAAGGAAAGTGACGTGTGTGTACATAAACCCTCCGCTGTAACTGGATTGTTAACAAAAGTGAAAGTTTGCTGAGGGTGGGGGCTTCATCCCCCCGAGTCGCCCTGCAAACGTTTAACCTGCTTAGATATTTTAGAGCTATAGGGGTGTCAAAAACTCAAGGAATGAGGGAGCGGGCGTGAGTCCTATCACATCCTTCTGGGTTTCATATGTGCACACATGCATCACTGTGCAAGCAAGGGCCTAGCAAATGACGCAGTTGCCTATTGTTTTTAATTTGCCAATCCAAGATGGATCGGTAAATAAAAATAAATAAAAAATTCCCAGTACTTCGAAACTGCTGTTTATAAGGTTGAGTGGCTGATTGCATTTGCTGCCAAACTCTCCTAAATACATGAATAGATATGCATTTGGAAGCCAATATATAGTTTTTGTAGAGTTGTACATTGCGCGAACTAGACCCGAGAAATCTGGTATCAGAGCGTTTACACGAGCACCAAATTCAATCCAGATGGACACGTTCATTTTAGGCACGGGGAGATTAAGTGATTTGCCCAGTAACAAAGGGTGTTGAGCGCCGTTGCCGAGACTCGAACCCGGTTCTCCAGCTTTGAGGGCGCCTGTTATAGCCATTAGGCTACATCCAGTAGATCGCGCCTACTCGACCCGAAGGTACCTAAGCACTTTACACGAACACCAGTTGCATTGCAGAGAACACATTCATTTATTTTTTTAGGCACGGAAAGATGAAGTGATTTGCCCAGAATCACAGGATGCTTGAGCCACCCACAAGACTCAAACCTGGTGCTTCAAAGTCGGCCGCTGTAGCTGTTAAGCCACACCCTTTCTTCCACCAGCTGCGTATTTACTGCATGTGAAAACAAGCACAACAAATCCTCTTACGCAATCGAATATCTGCCTTTAGCCTCTTTGCCCGTAGAGTGAAAAGAACAGCAAAGTTAATTATTTCTCATAATCAGTAGTTATGATAAGATAAAGGAGCATCGGATAATGATGCGCTGAAATAATGGAGGACCAGCGCACTAAGAAATATAATAATAGCACATTAGTATAACCGTGTATGCAAAGTACATAGAGCCGCTGCCACAGTTAACCAGGCTTTGAAGGATTAGGTAGGAATTCCTAATCAGTGTGTAATTTATTGGCGCCCATGACACCTCTCTCATGGGCGTCGTTCATTAAATGTTGTCTGCTAAACAGGGACCTCTAGCGGCTCAGGCGTTCCTGCCCCACAGAAGTTATCAGAGGAAGCGGGTAACGCAGGTCACCCCGGTGGACTTCATTTCACGTGCTCTAGAAAAATCTAATTTAAACAAGGAATCATGCAAAACACGAGTTGACTGAATTTACAGGATTATGCCTGAAATTATTGCAAACTCGCTCTTTTCAGGTGTGAAACTCGCATGCCTGTAATTGTAACGTGTGTGGTAAATAGTCCATCATTTAATACATTTTTACATCTCTTAGAGAGTGATTCACTGAAATATTCAGGTTAAAAGAGTGAGGCTAAGTGTGTAAGACCAAGTTTATGGTCCAGTTCTTCATCCCCATTTAGGAGCCCTGAGAATCATGCATTCATGGTCCTTGGCGGCCAGTTTAGAATTAATTTGAAATTGACAATTTATTTTGATTGCTATGCTATATAGAAAGTTTGTTGAGTGAGAACGCATGGATAAGTAAGACAAACAGTGATCCTGGGCAAAGCACTTAATCTCCCTGTGCCTGCAAAAAATGAATGTGTCCTTATGTACTGTAACTGGTGCTCGCGCGTAAAAGCGCTTTTTATCTTCGACCTTCGTTCGGGTCGAGTTCGCGCTATAAACAAGCCGAGGTGACAAGAAGGGCTGGGCGAGAAGGGAGGGGGGAATGTCAGCAACAGAGGAGCGCGCGAAAGTGAAAGTGATCGTGATTACGATCGCTACGGAGGAAAGACACATGGCGCTGCGCGCGTGCACGTTCACGTGCACTGTAGCTTTAGGCCACGGCAGCACTTTGAGAAGCCCACATATAAAATGTCTCTTCGAGCCTTTGGCTCGCGAGACCTAAAAAGGAAGTATCCCACAACAAACATGTATTTTGGACATTGATTGACCCACAATCCAAAGTCTTAGAATTAAATACTCGTTTTGTAATTTCACTTGTAGCCTCTGACACCATTTGCCATCGTTAACAGGTGAAAGTTAACACTTTGCAACCACTTCTTTCCTTCATCGCATATTTTAGGTGGAAGAAAAGCACTTGCTGTTTTCTTGTCTTTTGCAGTCTTGTATTGCGAAATGTGGCCCAAGGGCACGAGAACTATAAGTTATGGGGCATATTTACAAGGCGGCGATAGAAAATTATCGCCGCTTTTGCGGCCGTTTTCGGCTGAAAAGCGGCGATAATCTTATCGCCTAATTAGCAAGGTCACGCTAACGCGTGAAACCTTGCATTAGTGCCCAAATTCTAAACGCCCAGCTTTGCATCTCTAATGAGATGCAAAGTGGGCGTTCCTGACCTTACATGGCAGGAGAAATGTCGCTAAGCGACATTTCTCCTATCATCAAGCCCCACGCTATGAAGCATAGCGGCAGGAAAAGTAGCGATAACCCCTGTTATCGCTACTTTCCTTACGCCTGCTTCAGGACTGACTTAGCCATGATATCCTATGGAAGGTCGATATCATGGCTAAGTTTGTGGGGCCCTATCAACAAGCTAACGCCACATTTCGTGAGATTATCGCTGGGTTTCCAGCGATAATCTCACGTTAGGCAGTTAGCGCTAGGATTTTTATCGATTTTGAGATAAGCGTTGCTAATAGCACGCTATCTCAGCGATAAAAATCCACGCTAGCCGGCGATAATTATCCTAGCGCTAAGTGCGCTTAGCGATAATTATCGCTGGTTGTTGCTGATATGCCCCCAAGTTTTTTAACGTATGGTGAATTAGGTGATTTGTCCAGAAACACAAGACGTTGAGCCCAGACCAGGACTCAAACTTGTTTCTCTAATTTTAGTGTTGGTGGCTCTGACTGTTGGCCCATATCTCCTCCCCTTTATGTGTGTGAAGCCATCACACCAATGAGGGAGGAAGAAGGGAGGAAATTAACGTCCCACTGATAGATTTTAGTTGTGAAAAATGGGCATGTGACAGAAATTACAATGTAATATAAAATAACTGAATAATTTTGTAATTTTATATTGTGCGACATTCAGATGACCAAAAACGTGTTGGGTGGAACTTCTCATTAAACAAGCTTCCAAACAATTCTGCCAGATAAAAAAAAAATTGCTCCTGTTTGTGTTCTGCTGGCAGAGGGAAGTCCAATTAACCGTACAGTATTCTACAGAGAATTCCTTTCCTCCTATTGTTACCACACTCAGTTCCTGCCCCCTGAGAGACATTTGTGGAATGCTTCCTGGAGGGGTCCCATTTCAGCGTCTTTGCTTCAGCCAAGACCATGCGTGAGTGGTCTCTAATCCAAGCCTGCTCTAAACACCTAATATTGCTATATTTTGCAACTAAACAGGCAGTCACAAGTTCAGTTATCTAAGAACCGCTAGGGTCATGATTTTAGTAGTGCAGCAAGTGCAGTGAACTAGCACCAAAAGCTTCAGGCACCCCACTAAGCACTGATTATTGCTATATTTTACAACTAAACGGGCAGTCACAAGTGCAGTTATCATTCAGGAACTTGGGTCATGATTTGAATGGTGAGGCAGGTGCAGTGGCACCGAGCCAAAAAGTTGTCAGAACTCCTTTAAACACATAATAGTGCTATATTTTACTACTAAACAGCCAGTTACAATTGCAGTTATTTTGCAGTTGAAATGCGCTTTATTTAAATGGTGCAGCAGGTGCAGTGGCACCGGGGCCAAATGTTGTCATAACTCCACTAAACACTAAATGCTGCTATATTTTACTACTACACAGGCAGTCACAAGTGCAGTTATCTTGCAGGCAACAGGGTAATTATTTGAATGGTGCAGCGGCACCAGGCCCAAACGTTGTCAGAACTTCTCTAAACACCTAATATTGCTATATTTTACCACTATACAGACAGAAACAATTCCAGTTATTTTGCAGTTAAAATGGGCTTGGCTTGAATGGTTCAGCAGGTGCAGTGGCACATGGGCCAAAAGCTTTTAGAGACCTCACAAAACACAGAATATTGCAAAATGTTACTACTAAATAGGTAGTCACAAGTGCAGTTATCTATCAGGGACTTGGCCCATGATTTAACTAGTGCTGCAGGTGCAGTGGCACCAGGCTCAAAAGCTGTCAGAACTCCTCTAAACACATAATATTGCTATTAGATCAATTAATTCTATTATTTCCATCTTTCATTTCATTTTTCAAAATGTTGTTATTACTCACTTGCACTATACCACGAGTAACAGCACATATATTGTCTTTTTGTACAGAAATACATCATAACACTTTACTAGACTTTCTGTAACTTATATTGTACAACTTCTCAGTAAGCTATAACTTACAAAAAAACCAGCTTATTATTCATCACATAGGCCAAACCAAATGCATTTACCAATGCTTGTTTTTAGATGTATATTATGTGTATTTTTTATGTTTATATTTTTTGCGCCTCTCCGATATGATTTGCCACCAACCGCCACTACTCCACTGCCTCTTCCACACTGCCTGAATTGCCCCCGTCCACTTGAAAGAGAAATGGGAGAGCCGGGCCAGCAGCGGTGCAGTAGCTGGGCGAGAAGTGTGCAGATGGGTGCTCTGACTAACGGATGACACCCTGCCCGCAGGTGAGAGGAGCGTGGATCAACCCGCGGTTGCATCCAGTGTGTGTGTGTCACCCCCCTGCAGCTAGTTGTACAGACCATGCAAGGAAAGGCCCAGCCCGCAGCACTAGCAATGCTGCCGTGGCCTATGTTTGAAGCTGGAGCACCATATAGCTGAGTGTCTCATGAGCAGTGGACCCCGGCCGGCATTAACTGTGCCTCCATCTGCATTTCCAGCCCCTGCATGGCCTGTAGTTTCAGGGAAGACTGGCGTGGCCGGAGAGAAGTGGCTGCAGTGCCACCTAGTAGTCGCTCGCTGCTCCACACCCGGCCATGACAAGGGTGTCCGGCAACAACGCAAGCCCCGGTTGAAGAAGTGTGCACTATATGAGCACCCCTGACGCTCTGAACTAAGTAAAGGAAATAATGTCCTGCAGTGCCCCCCGCATACCTTCACCTGTGTAGGGCAGCAGCTTGGTGTCCCCCTCAGTGCTTGCGGTCTGCAATGTGAAACTGAGACACGTGCAGTGTACACTGCGTGTCCCCTAGTACCAAAAGGCCACTACATCTCTGCCACTACAGCAAGAGAAAACCCCTGTTGCCTCCTGTGGCAACCGGGCCATTTTTGCATTGCCCTGTTTACCCTAGCACGAGAGAAGAAACGTGCGGGCAGTACAAACAGCGCTGCACTAGCATTGCACCAAGAACCACAGGGCAGAAGTTGTGTGAGACAAAGAAAACGAAGGCTGGCCCAAGAGAGATGCACCATTCTCCTCCACCCGACCCACGGACCTATAGAGCTGAAAGCAGCTAGCCCACAGAGAGACCAGGCATTATAAGTGTCTCCACGCCCACCACATCTTGGGGAGGAGAGCAGCCATACCATATGGTACTGAAGCACAAACCCATAGAACAGTTACAGACTTTGTGGGCAGAGTGTTTTTGGCACACCTACAGTATGCAGCCCTACTGGCGAACAGCAGCATACAAGTAACCTGGGAAAAAGTGAGGCACACAAGAATCTGAGTTACAGAAGCCAAAAGAATAAAGAATCCAACTGCACACCCGCATGCTCATGGGCATGATGCTCATCTGGCCACCCCATACCATGTGAGGTCCTCAGCAGTCTAAAGCACAACCCAATAAAGAGTACAAGAATGCCAAAGGCACCACCCTGGGTGCATGACCCAGCTAGAGGAACCTAACCCCAGCATTGGATGGCCACCATTGGGCAGTCAACTACAGTCTCTCACGAAGTGACGAATCATGTCAAGCATGCTCAACCCTAGGCAGGACCAAGCGCCGTGACTGCGCAGCCTCGAGGTGCAAGCACTGCACCCCCGAGCGAAGGCGGAGGGAAGGTGGTCCTCCACCCAGGGAGTGGAGCAGCAAGAAGATCCCTGAGGAAGGGACAAGGCCTGTGCGAGTTCCAAAAGGAGAGAAGAGGCACAGTCCTACAAACAGACAAGGCCTATGAGAGGTCCACAACAGGAAAAGATGCACGGTCCTACGGAGAGGACGGAAGCAGCGAGAGGTCCATGTGAAGAGAACATGCAATACGTGGCCGGATGCCACATCGCAATGAGAAAATGGGAAAAGAAGAGGAGAATTGAAAAGGAGAAGAGAAAAAGGTGTATGGCAGATCTGTCCCACTGAAGAACCTGACGACCACTAGTGCGTAGATGAAATGAACAAAGGTGACAAGACCGAGGACTCGCACCACTAGCACAACCCAGCCCCAAGGTACAACGATATCACTGGTGACAGCCCAGTGGGAGAACTGCAATTAAGCCTGTGTGCATTGCATGAACCACGTATCCCCCATGCTTCACAGTCCAACCGTCCAGCTACCTTCACCGGCTGCTTGATGTAGATGGCATTCCTGCTAGCAACCGCACACGCCAAAGGAGAAGAACAGCACCAAGAATGCAATGAGTTATGTGGCCGCAAAGTCCCCCCAGTCACCCTCACTCCATGCAAGTCATCGCCACCTGTCATACAGGTTGTCAAATGGAAACTACACCATCATTGCCATGTGCATTACCCTAATTACCAAAGGAACATCTCACCACCCAAGTGGAGCCTTACACCTGTGAGCCATCAAGAGACCAAGGAGGCACTCCTGGCACGGTGGCGGACCAATCATCCAGAGTATCTGTTAGACCCCACGTGCACCTGAGTACTGCGAACAAGAGCACACCGACCATTGAGTCATTTAAGCTTGCCGTTCTGCAGTGGTCCCCGCACAGCCCACAGGCAAACCCTGCACCCACGCGTGGTCACGTGGCAATCCAGCAAAAATGCCCTACTGGAATATCTGCACATACGAATCCCGGCACAAGATATGAGTTTAAAGCTGCTCCACCAACGGGCACCAGGAGCCACTGGGGCCTCAAAGGAAGACGTCCAAACTCCCACAATGTCATCCCAGTCTTTGAATGTTTGTCCTTCTCAGAGCCAAGACACCCCAAGGAAAACCTCTGCATCAGACTTCACTGATGCTCCTAATGCACCCCAGTTTGAACTGTTGATAACAACCGAACCCAAAAGAGCATGCAGGACTGACCCACAGGGCATAGGTGAACCTTAACCCAACCAACAGGAGGTTGAAGAGTCTAGACTCAACCCACATCCGTGTTTGTACCCAGAGTAATTTGGTTAATTTATGAATGCGTGCTGTGCTGCTTGGGTGCTCCTATCTGCACCTGTCCACTTATCCAGTACTGTCCTGGGAACCACCTGAAGAAACTGTGGGACAGTAGTTTGTTTTGTTTTATTCATTTCCACAGATTGGACTTGTTTTTTTTTTTTTTGCAATAAAGTTTGGGAGGGATGTAGTGTCCTGCTAGACACATCACTGTGTCAAGCCTCACCCTGAGGGCTGATCTCCCTCTCACCCCACACCCATCCAACACAGGTGTCACAAGTGACGTGGCGCCTGCCAATAAAAGAGGCCAGGCACACATACCCTGGGCCAGTTGTATGCACAGTACTAAGGTGTTCATATCATCCTTCTACCTTCATGGGGCCTAGGGCACAAAACCCTGCAAGTCCCTCTCGGAAGTCCAACATGGCCCAGTCTAGCCCGAAGCCAGGTATGAAAAACAAAAGACTTTTAATGTAATACAAGGCCAGCCATAATATACAAAGAGCAAATCAGTTAAATCACAGCCAAAAAGAAGACTAAAGGGAAAAACGCTGGAGAGCCAACACAAAAGCGCCATGTTCAACAAGAGGCACACAGAACGGTAACAGCAATGACCAAGACCAGAGGTGAAGAAAGTCTTGCAAAAGGGAGCCCCCAGATGCTTGTCATACAGAAAAGACCACTCTATAAGTTCACAGAGCACACACATACTCCTCTTTCCACAAAGAAGGAAAGAGACTATAGGCAGAATCAAAGTGAGACCACGTTAAAGAAGACAAATTTACTAGGACTCTCAGGGACTAGAAGGACCTACGAGAGATAAGAGGCAGCAAACCCAGAGAGGCACTGAAGTCAAACAAGAATGCTAAAATGGAAATCCCCATTACCGAAAAGAGGTGAAGCAGAACAGTAGGGAAGCAGGTAAAAAACTCACAGCAAGAGGTCAGTTCGGGCCAGGGCCACCAACTAAACGTAAATTAGTGGCCAACCCCAGCAAAACACATGTGAAATCACAGTTCGACTAATGACCCCACCAGGCAGAACCAGTCGAGCAGTAGCCAGAAAGAAGCTAGTGGAAAGCAGATGGGCATGAGAGGACAGGGCATCTCCCACTGCACTTCCTTCACTCAAACCCTAAACTGGAGGGAAAGCAGAAGAACCACCCCAGGGCACGCAAGAGCCATATACAATGGAACCAGAACCCACTGTCCACACCAGCTAAAGGGGGACTGGATTGAAAGCCAACACAAACAGATGGAATACACAGTTAGACAAGCACAACAGGCAGCAAGACACAGCCTGAAGTACTGGGTATTTTAAGCCCAGCGGTGCAGGGGAACACACCCTATGACTTCGGGGTTCTTCCTGTTTCAGACCTACAGAAACACAGAGTCTTCTGGGTGAAGTCAAAGATCAGTTTATTGGCTGCAGACCAATTACAGGTATCCTAGAAGTACAACAGCGTGTATGTTCTCAGGAGACTGCTAAAAATCACAGAAACGGGCTTCTCCTTAAATACAAAATATCCTGCTTCAGGCATACATTCCTAGGTTTACGATATGGCCATATAAAGTATACATACAAACGAAAAGGCAGAGTCATGATGACCATCCCACATTCCAGTTAAGCCAGCCCGCAATTATTTACCCAGCAAGGCTCAGATCCCACATCAGATATCGATAGGCCCCAATAAACATGAGCATCTCCTGTTTGGAAAACAAGCCATAAAGCAGGAACAGTCAGGTGTGAAAGAGATTAGCTGGAGGCTCGTGTTTAATGTAAAGGCTTTATGGTGTGTCAAGCCCTGATGCTAATCACAGGTGGCCAGAGGACGGGGAACTCGTGAGACCGGACTGACCTGGGGCAGCGGAGCCAAGCTGCCCAGGTCACAGAGAAGTCAAAGGAAAACACATGTGCTCTAAAAGGCTCGTATTTGCTCCATGCTATGTAGCCTATGTGAGGGCAACCATAAGATGGCCACCGCTCTAAGATGGAACCCACATAGTGATGTATAATAGCGTATACACAGTGCATTCATAGCTAAAACGTTATACAAAGCACTTGTACATACCGCATTGACCATTCGCGGTTCGCTAATACCGGGATAGACAGGGGTAGGGCCCTGTCTCCTACGCGGTCCCAAATTGCAAAGTACGACAGACCCTCCTTTTGCCCTTACATAGGCAATAACTATACTAATTTCAATCCGAGTCTAGGTCAATATTCACGACGTCATGGAGATGTTGCTGTAGCATCATCCTATTACTTAGCTCGTCCCTCGATACAGGTTTCCTTACACATAATGTAGCACAGAGGCCACATATCGCAGGAGCACACTGAATGCACAGACAGAACAGGAAAAGGATGGCTAAGATCATTCCAATGACCATCAGAACTTTCCAACCCCAGGCAGATATCAGTTCCCAGAACCACCCCACCAGTGACCAATCTCCTTTATCCACGTGTATGGACTCAGATATTTTATGTAGTTTGGAGATGGCTTGATAAACTGTTGGAGCGTTGTCTGGTATGAAAATGCAACAACTAGATTGGATAATCTTACATACCCCACCGCGGTCTGCAAGTATGACGTCTAGAACCATGCGGTTCTGCAAAGTCATGAGGCGATCCGCTTGGAGCTCAGCTGTCAAATTACCAAGGGCACCAGCCGTAACATTAACAGTGGATTCAACCACACGAGTCAGTTGTCTCAGGTTCCTACTATTGACCATAGGTCCCCAAAACGGCAAGAAACCCAAAAAGAAGTCTCCCGCTTCCTGACCGGCAGTATCCTCCTTACTAATCACGCCTCTCACAACTCTGGTCTTGTGATAGTCAGAGGCAGCAGTAAATGTTGGCGGTAGCAGATTTGCAATATAACATGTGCCCGAGAAATCAGGGGGCAACCATGTATATGCTCGGTCATTGCCGACAAAATATGTACCCTTGGCAGCCAAAAGCGCAGGGGAAAACTGTGACGGAAAAGTGTACGTCTCAGTACAGTCACTTCTTCCCAGTTGAGCTCTTGGATTCTGACCATTACCTTGTAAACAGAACCGACCTATGTGGGGTACGAACCAGATTGGGGATGAAATTTTTCGCTGTCTTTCACCCAGACTAATACTATACCCCGTCGCGTTCCACCCTACATAAGCTCTCAATTCTTCCTTGGGTATAGATGAGTATGCATCGATATCTCTGCTCATATCGGCAACTCCTTTCATTAAGGCTTTATTATTGGTGCTAGGTCTGATGGAACGCGGTTGTCGCGGGGAGTAGGCATCTAGGGCAAAGAGAAACATGGTCTGGAATGCCCATGACGATCCATTGTAACTAAATGGCAGCACTAGATAAGGAATACCCTTGTTAATGGTATGTGGCATTAAACCACACACCCAGCAATTGGTTGTATTCATGACTAGTTGGTGCTGGTGCAGGAGCTGAATAAACGAGTTGTTTACAAATTCTGATCGTCTGGCTTGTTCATGTTCAGGCAGAGGGTGAAAAGAGTGTGAGGAGACAGTAGAAGGAGGTATAGGCTGTACAGTGGGCGTAATGGGCTCTTGAGAGGAGAAGAATACAAATCCTACAGTAAACACTACCATACTACATAGTATAAACAGGCATAAAAACACAAAACGTTTGCTTTTCATTATTTTACATATTCTTGCTTTAAAGTTCATTTCCTCAGCGGGTCTCTCCATCTTAAAAAACTCCATCCTCTAATCGTGCCGCTCGCGGCGGGTGAGTTTCTTCCGCTAAGGAGTACGCCTGTCAGTCCAGGGAACGCCCTAGACCAACCAGAACCGTTGACCTAACGTCTTCGGCCTGTACCCCAAAGTCTTGGCACCGCGACCCTGCGGCTGAACCCGGATGGTGGTTCGAAAAACAAAAATCAAGAAAGTCCTTCAGATGGGAGAGCTATGGTATCAAAAACAAAAAGGTGAGGAAAAGAATATTTATTTGTCCATAGGCCTTGGTCTCAGATTGTAGTGGAGACGGCCAGGTACTGTCTGATCTTGAAACAAGAGTTCAGGCTCTGTGGTGTTCAATCGAATTGACGGTGGCACAGCTTCTTGCAAAATATCGTCACTCTGTTGTGCTGAAGTGGTGCCTTTTATGCGTGCATCACTGAACGGCACAAAACGAGGTACAGTGTCTGTTTCAGAGTCTGCGATACCCTTCTGGACCCACTGGTCATACGGCAGAGGCAAAGGGATCCTTTTCACGTGGGCGCCGTGGATCCAGTTCTTCTTCCCCTTTACTCGAACAGCTGATCTTGTAGACAGTAGTACGAGGTGAGGGCCAATCCAGCGGGGCTCATCGTTGCTTTTCCGCTGGAAGTTTTTGATGAGGACCCACGTGCCAGGGTCAATGGGGTGTCCTGGAGCCTCAGAGGCCGGGGGGAGAGTATCATGCACCTGTTGGTGTAAAACACGCAGTTTAACCGTCAAATCATACAAGTAATCAAGCAGTACTGGATGCTCGATTTCACTGAATTTCGTAGATCTTGGCACACCCCATACATTGGCTAAGTCCCACTCATGAGTGCACGGTCATTCTTGTGGATAGGAGTGCTAAAGGCAGAGCGTCAGGCCATTTAAGACCGGTGCTCGCCTGGATTTTGGCCAATTTAAGTTTTAGAGCGCCGTTGTAGCGCTCTACTAATCCAGCTGATTGGGGGTGATTTGCAGCGTGGAATTTCTGCTTTATACCTAGTCCCTCACACACATTCTTCATCACTTTACCCACAAACTCACTTCCATTATCACTCCACACCATTCTTGGCATTCCAAACCTGGGGAGAAATTCTTTCACAAGGGCTTTGGCTGTGGATAGAGCAGTATTATCTTTTAGGGGATAGGCCTCTATCCATTTTGAAAAAGCGCAAACAACCACCAATACATATTTCAGGTTGTTGCACCTTTCCATGTGAATAAAATCTAGCTTCAAAACTTCAAATGGATATGATGGAGGCGCAAAATGACCAGCTGGAGTTGGGGTTCCCCTACCAGGGTTGTACTTCAAGCATACCATACAATTCTTGACCACATTCTCTGCACACTTGGGAATTCCAGCATTCTGCCATACTGGAGCCAATAACTTACAGATTCCTTTCATACTGATATGTGCCATTCCATGTGCCATAGTGACCACTGGAAGCACATATGCATCAGGCAACAACCATCGCCTATGTTCTGACAGATCAACCCAACAACCATTCTCATCCAACTTACCCATACTTTCTCTCCACTTGCTCAACTCTTTCTCTGTGGCTTCAGCTTGAAGGGACTTTACACTTTCTATTGTGTTTTCACACATTCCAACATCACTAACCCATCTTGCAGGGCCTGCAACATACATTCGAGTCTTCACATCTTTTGCTGTTTCTTTCGCGACTTCATCAGCAAACGCATAACCACGACCAACATCATCAGTGATTTTCTTGTGCGCACTGCATTTCATAATCGCAACTTGCAACGGTAGGGTCAGTAATTCAAGGAGATCATTCACCAACTTGCCATTCTGAATCTTAGCTCCATGCGAAGTCAGGAACCCACGTTCCTTCCATAATCGCCCAAAACTGTGGGCCACGCCAAAGGCGTACTGGCTATCCGTATATATGTTCACTTTCATTCCTTAAGACAACACGCATGCTCTTGTAAGGGCAATCAATTCTGCTGCTTGAGCCGAATTTTGTGGCACACGTGCAGTTTCCACAATCGTGTGCAAAGTAGTGATAGCATATGCAGCAGTCGTATCACCATTCGGGAGCTTGAAACACGAACCATCCACCCATAAGGTACCATCACACTCAGTCAGGGGAGTATCTTTGAGATCTACTCTCCCTTTCGTCTCTTCTTCTGTTCTGAACAGACAATCATGTTGCTCAATCTCATCTAGATCTGCTGGAATTGGCAATAATGTAGCTGGATTCAACGTGTTGCATCTCTTTATGTGTATGTGATTTGCTAACAGTGTCAGCTCATATCCAGATAATCGCGCACTAGTTAAGTGCTGTGTCTTGGTCCTGTTTAACAATGTGTCCACAGCATGCGGAACCATAACAATCAATGTATTATCCATTACTAGGCCAGCAGACTGTCGAATAGACATAGCTGTGGCAGCTGTGGCTCTCAGACAACTTGGCAATGCCCTTGCTACAGGGTCCAAGGTTGATGAAAAATATGCGCATGGACGCGGTCTGTCGCCAAAAGGCTGTGTTAACACTGATAACACGCAACCATCTTTCTCGTGAACATACAATGTAAAAGGCTTGCTGTAGTCAGGGGTATCCAACACAGGAGCTGAACATAATGCATTACGCAATTCCCAAAAACTTTTCTGACACTCTTCAGACCATGGGATAGGATTCGGTGTGTCTTTGCATGTTAATGCTAACAAAGGTTTTGCCAACAAGGAAAAATTAGGAATCCAATGCCTACAGTATGAAGTAATGCCCAAGAAAGCACGCACTTCTCTCTGTGTTCTTGGCACACTCAACTGTGCAATGGCTTGAATTCTTTCTGGGGTCAGTTTCCTTCCCTCCTTCGATAAGAGATGACCTAAGTAGGTCACTTCTTGTCGACAATATTGCAATTTTGAGAGAGACACTTTGTGATGAAAGGCAGACAAATGACGCAACAATGACAATGTAGCTTCTTTGCAAATCTTTTCAGTATCCGCGGCGATCAGTAAATCGTCAACGTACTGAATGAGGATAGCGCCACTAGGTAAAACAAGTGCATCAAGCTGCGCTTTCAAAGCTTGGCTGTATATTGATGGGCTTTCACAGTAGCCCTGAGGAGCGCGTTTAAAGCGGAAGCTGCGACCTCCTAAACTAAAGCCAAAAATGTCTCTGCTCTCCTCTGCAATTGGGATGCTAAAGAAGGCATTCTTTAAATCGATCACTGAGACCCATGCAGCGGAGGCTGGAATCATAGTTAACAAGGCAGTTATATCAGAGACAACTGGAAACTGTGGCACAACAATCTTATTAACCTCTCTAAGATCAATCACAAATCTGTAAACAGGTGGCTGTGAAGGGTCCGTTCGTTTTAAGACAGGTAAAACCGGACTATTGCAAACGTTGCCTCTTGTCTCTTCAATCACACCCTTTTTAATCAAATCGCTGGTAATTTCTAACAACGCTCTCTGACCTTCATTGGAGATCTTATACTGGGGAATACGTGGCAATCTGACATTGGCCTTTAAAGTTACCACATATGGCGGTATTTCCAAGAGACCCACATCATTGGGACCAGTAGCCCAAGGGACATCCGGAAGGGATGACAATTCAGGTGGCATTGCATTTTTAGACAAATACATTGGGGAAATCACTCTCTTTCCTAATGTAAGTTGTACCCCTGAGGGAGAACAATACAGCGTAGCATGTAATCTTTTTAGCAAGTCTAATCCTAGCAAATTCTCACCACAACCTGTTGTTAGGATGAGAGGTGCTTTTAGCTCGCAAGGTCCAACAGAAAGAGACATAGGACTAGAAATCGGGTTCCTAACTGGGGCGCCAGAAAAACCTACTGAAACATTTATTTCGCCAGACAAAGGCGCGCCAGGGAGTTTTGAATGCATAATTGAACTCTTTGCAGCACCAGTGTCTAGCAGAAAGGGCTCCGTTACATTGGCTGTAGTTACTTCAACAGAAGGTCCGCTCTGATCACCTGGCACTGAAACAACTCCCTCTCTCTGTCTACGGCTGTCCTAGTAATCATTATCTTCTACATTGTCATCTTCTGCATGATAATCATTATTGTAGTACTGAGCTGTATTACCAGTCGCGTTGGCCTGCTGATCAAAGCTATTTATGGTATTTTGAGGCGGAAGAGGACGCGCGTTCTGGGGAACATTTCCACGCCCCCTACCTCTAGGAGCTTGCTGACCACCTCTACCTCTTGCGCCAGACGCATTACTGTTACGCTGCATTAATTTAGGACAACTATACTTGAAATGACCTTCCTCTTTGCAATATGAACATTGATTGGGACCTATAGGGATACGTGGTTGATAATACCCATTCATTTGCTGATTATTCTGAAACTGTTGGGGCTGGTGATAGACACCTTGTGTTTGCCTATAATTATTCTGTCCTCCACGTGGCGGATAGGCCTGCTGCAAGAGGACCTTTGTTTTTAGTTCTTTCGTTTTCTTATCTGTTCTATCCTTCTCATCTTTGTCTCTATTTTCATAATACTGTGCAGTAGCCAGTATTTGCGCTGAAGAGGAAACAGCCCAAGAACTTTCTGAGTCCTTTAATTTTTTACACAACTCGGGAAGTAGATTCTGCACAAATTTATCAACAAATAACCGTTGGCCACCTTCAGTGCTCATGTCTTGACCACTGTGGTCGATAAACGTTTCTTCAAACCTGGTGAAGAAATCGGACACTGTCTCATCTTTCTTCTGCTTGCATGCAGATAGTTTGTCCCAATTTACGCGCATCGCGGGCATTATGGTCTTCATGTATGTAATAATTCGACCAGGGAGTTCTGCCACTAAAGGGTCAGGCTATGCGCCACCAACTTGTCTAGCGTCTGCAGCAACGATATTAGCCCATGTACCCCCTAGTTCTGCAGCATGATCCGTATTACGGATGGATCCCCATAAAGGCTGTGGAACAACATTCCCAAATAACATATCTATGTCAGCCAGATTCATGACGCACGATTCTGCAGTTTGGGATAACTCCTTATAATACCCTGTAGGGTTTTTACGGGGGTCAGGCAATGTCTGCTTAAGCGCTAACACCTCAGATCGCTTCCATGGGACATGCACCCAAACACGCTGAAAATGTGCTAAGACAGGTGGATTAGCATTCGGATCAGCAGGTCTCCAAACTGGGGGAACCTCACGCATCGGATATTGGCGCGCTTTTACCTTCTTCCCCACAGGGAAATCCTGCTCAAACAACGACTGCTGGCAATCATCATTCCTCAAAGATAATAAGGTCGCAACTGCTTTATTCACATCGGGGCCCACAATCGTGCCTTTTCCAAAATCGAATCTCACTCGACATAACTCCTGCGGGTTTGGATCTCTACCATGATCATCCAATTCCTCACAGAGGATTTCACACATTTTCTCGAACACATACCTCTGTTTCGGGGCATCCCATTGGTGAAAAACGTCAACAACTGACTCCACCTCATAGAGTGAAGAAAAAATAATCCACCTACGCGCCATATGATCTAATACCTTTTTCTCTTCAGGATCAGGCAGCTGACTGCGCAATTGCTTACATTGTAAACCAGGGGTCGCACTAGATGACCCAAAGAGAGGCGACATTAAAGTAGTCACTACATTAGCTAGTCGTTGTCGTGCTGAAGGAGAAGTTGAAGCGACAACGGGGGGATAGACAGAGGGAAGAAAAACAGATTCAGATACAGGTACCTGGGTAGTGTAAGAAGGAGCGCCAGGGGAAGCCGCTGGCGTGCTAGGCAAAGTCGCAGGAAGCGCGGGGGTAACAGGTAACAAAACTGGCGGCCCTTGAGAGGGCTGCACTGCAAGGGTAGGAGCCAGCTGAGGAGGAGCTGGCGGTTGTGGGAGGCTTGCGGCATATTTACGGGAGGCTGCGCATTAACAAGCTGTGGAGGCGCGGTAGCATTTTGCGCATACGGGGGTGGCGAACTTAGCAAATGGGACATTAGGGAATCTTTCTCTTTCTCTTTTGTCTCATCTTGCACAAGGGGTGACAAAACAGGGTAACATTTATCAATCCCTAGTTTGCGCTGTCTATGTAATTGCTCATTCATTTGTTCCTCCTCATTATCTTTAAATTGCACAGCTGCTTGCATCACTGACATACCTCTTTCTTTCTTATTCTTTTTTGCTAGCTTAATTTCCTTCTGTTTGGCTTCCTTTCGCCATAGGCGGAAAGAATCAAACATCGCCGGCCGGGCTTTCTTTTTAAACAATTTAACTTCCAACTTATCTAAGATATCTGTATCGAAACTACCATTTTGGGGCCATTTTAAAACACCGTCCTTTCTGGTGTATCGGATCCATACTTCATTATATGCAATGGGGCCACGCCATGTTTTACATAAAGCTCATAAGTAGGAGTTCCAATTGGAGGAACCGGACATGAATCCTCTAACTGGAAATCCCTTCCACAACCCAAACAAAACAATCTACAAAATACACTAGAACCAGGCATCTTCGCTCACTAGTCTAGTTTCAAACGTCAAAGGATTATCGAATACGATAGTCTCGTGAATACACGAGTCCTCTGGCTTTGGGACTTGCAAGCACCAAATCAAAATGATCCCGAAGGATACCAAATTCAAACTAGGAGACGCTCCACTTATACTTAACTGAATATTGATGATCGATGGCGTCACCAGAAGACTCTCTCGATTGTTTCGCTCTACCAAAAAATCGTCAAGGGTCCAAAACAGGGCGATTAATCAGGGCAGCAGTCCTTCGTAGCCGTCGGGACGCGGAGAACCTCGCAGAAAAGACTTTTGGACCACGTCGACATGCAGGGGTCGATGAAGTGGCCGCCTTCCTCCAGAATTTCCACACGAAGCTCCTCACGAACCTCTGGCTTGGACCGGTACCGCTGAAATCGCGCCGAGTTGGGCGCCAACTGAAGTACAGGGTATTTTAAGCCCAGCGGTGCAGGAGAACACACCCTATGACTTCGGGGTTCTTCCTGTTTCAGACCTACAGAAACACAGAGTCTTCTGGGTGAAGTCAAAGATCAGTTTATTGGCTGCAGACCAATTACAGGTATCCTAGAAGTACAACAGCGTGTATGTTCTCAGGAGACTGCTAAAAATCACAGAAACGGGCTTCTCCTTAAATACAAAATATCCTGCTTCAGGCATACATTCCTAGGTTTACGATATAGCCATATAAAGTATACATTACAAACGAAAAGGCAGAGTCATGATGACCATCCCACATTCCAGTTAAGCCAGCCCGCAATTATTTACCCAGCAAGGCTCAGATCCCACATCAGATATCGATAGGCCCCAATAAACATGAGCATCTCCTGTTTGGAAAACAAGCCATAAAGCAGGAACAGTCAGGTGTGAAAGAGATTAGCTGGAGGCTCGTGTTTAATGTAAAGGCTTTATGGTGTGTCAAGCCCTGATGCTAATCACAGGTGGCCAGAGGACGGGGAACTCGTGAGACCGGACTGACCTGGGGCAGCGGAGCCAAGCTGCCCAGGTCACAGAGAAGTCAAAGGAAAACACATGTGCTCTAAAAGGATCGTATTTGCTCCATGCTATGTAGCCTATGTGAGGGCAACCATAAGATGGCCACCGCTCTAAGATGGAACCCACGTAGTGATGTATAATAGCGTATACACAGTGCATTCATAGCTAAAACGTTATACAAAGCACTTGTACATACCGCATTGACCATTCGCGGTTCGCTAATACCGGGATAGACAGGGGTAGGGCCCTGTCTCCTACGCGGTCCCAAATTGCAAAGTACGACAAGCCAAGACCCAACAATTGCTAATAAGAACCAAGGAGAGCCTCGAACCACACCTGAACCCCACAAACCAAAGAGAAGGGGAAGGTCAGACAACTCAGCCAAGCAGAGACAGACCCTGGGCAACAAGCTTGCACTTCGGCAGGGAGCACAAGGAAGCCCAGATCTAAAACGCCACTCAGGAAAACAGGGGGAAAGCCGAAGACAGCAGAGATAGGAACCAAAGAAACTCCCCAAACAAAGACAAGCAACAAATTACACCAAGCAGGCAGGGCAAAGTAGAGCCAAGCATTACAGGGGGCCCAGGGCAGCCACAAGCCACATCCTAAACCCAACAACCCAAGGAAAAGGAAAGGGCAGATCAATCTTAAACCAAGACAGAGCCCAGACACAAATTCCAAGGTCAGCAAGGAGACCCAAAGTGAGGACCCAGGGTAGCATGTCACCCAGAAAGCCAGGGGAATGGAACACAGGACAGGGCAGGGAGGACTTACAAAGCAATACCATAGCCCAACCGACACGGCACACAGAGCAAGCAAATCAAACCCAACAGGGCATATAGGACAGCCATAGTGATGGTCAAACACAGACAGAACTAGGATCTAACCCCCCACAGCAAGCCTAGGGCCATAGCCAAAGGCAGGCCTTGAGGGGACAGGCATCACCATAATAATATTTCCCCATCTCCCCCGCCAAATGCAACCTGCCACAGGTTGGTTTCACAGATCAAGTACAAGAGAAGGTTTTCAAAACAAAAGGTTAGCTCATATTACATCTTGCTTCACCTCACAATATGTTCCACATGCAATTCAAAATGAAAGACCAACATTGCATTGTGAAGGAAGCAAACTTCAAAGCCTTTTCCTCAATTTTTAGATGATAATTGAAACTGCTCCTGCTTGGTAATCTACAAACATTAGCACAATAAAGATTTTAGTAAAATGCATTTTTTATTTGACAACTCTCCTGTTTTTGAAGTGGGGTTCTCCCTCGGTCTCTCTTGCCCTCTCTCTCTCTCTCGCTCTCTTTCTCCCCCCACCCCTGTAGGGAAAACATTGAGGCAGATATATTAAGGGGCAGATTTACAAGCCCTTTGCGCCCCTTTTGCCTCACTTTTAACATGGGAAAAGTGACGCAAAAGTGGCGCAATGGGCTTGTAAATTTGCCCCTAAGACTTTCAGCCGTCACAAAGTCTGGGAAAAGGATTTGCTTTCCTGCGCAAAAAGCATTTTGTGCTGGGAAGGTGACCTTTTCTTGGGGTAAATTGCGCTTTCTACTGCTTTGGACTACTCTGCATCTCTAGAAGGAGTTACATAGGTGCTACTGTAATCTTGCAACACAAGCATCCACGTTGTTTATGCTAAGCCCTTTCTAAGATTGCCAGACCAGGCTTTGCATACAAACATCTCCTTGAAGCAGGCACAACGTTGGACAAATGATTTGCTCTGTGGTGCAAAGGTGTGTGTATGACTCTAAACAGCCTGTTTGAGCGTCAGTGCAGGGAAAGAGAGCAACAGCGCGCCATTTTTGAGTAAATATGGCACTACACTGCTACCTCCTCATTGTGCAGCACAGCAACTTAGGCTGCTGCATTGCACTGAAGTAAAAGTGGGTAAATCTGCCTCATGATTTCACAATTTTATTTCAATTTACGATTCCTAAATTACTCTTCACCCCTAGTCCCTTTATTTATTGCACACTCTGTCTTTATTCTCGGCCCCATAGTTCATCTATCTCCTGAGTGTTTCATAGTGTACTCAGGATGGAACAAGTCGTTTATAAGTATCATAATAAACTTTATTTAGGTCATTTTCCACAAAAACATAAAAAAGTACTTAGAGACTGTTCCAAATATAAAAAAAAGCAAAAAGACAAAAAAAGTTTAGAGAGAAAACATCAGTTAAAAACTGTACATAAATGTAATCTTAATTGCCCCACTTATAAAAGAAGCAGCATTAAAACTAACTCATTTACTCAGAAGTAACTGCAGGTAAAATAAAGCAGGCCTAGCTTAGTTAAAATGTTCTCCTCTTCACCGTGATAAAATACATTTACATCGCAAATGATGATAACAACTGCAGAACAGAACTAAGGGGCTGATTACGATGGCAGAGGGACCGCCACCAACAGCCTGGCGGTACCTGTACCTCCGCCATCTGAATGCCATTTTCCCCCCGCCACATTAGGATGGCGGGGGGATGCGTTCCGCAAGTGTGGCGGGCGCAAAGACCACCCGCCTCGCTTCCGCCACAGTCAATCATTACAATTGCCTGGCGGAGCGGGTAAGACCGGGGATATGGCGCCCCCCCCCGATCACAATGCCCGCGTCAGCCAGTCTTTCCATGGCGGTTCCACCGCCATGGAAAGGCTGGCAGAGGCAGGATTGGGGGCCCTTTGCGGGCCCCCTCTGTGTTGGGGGAGCCAATTGTGCACTGAAGGGGTACCCATGATACCCCCTACATTTCCATGCACAAGGTGGCAGGCACCGCGTGGTTCCTGCCACGTTGTGCAGAGAAATGCACGACCTGGCCATTTGACATTGTGGCGGGTGCTGCAGCCAGCAGCACCCGCCACAATGTTAACTTGCTGGATGCGACCGCCACAGTGGTGGTCGCCTTATAATTAGTGATGCGGGACCGCCGCATTACAGGCAGGCGGTCCCAATCCCGCTACATCGTAATCGGCCCCCAAATGCATAGTTTTGTGCTCCAAGAATAAATCAAAATATCAAGGCCTCATTTCATTTACCAAGTGCCAACCACCTGGATTTCTTAAAAGTCAGTGCAATAAATACAGCCTAAACCTAGTCAGCAAAGAACAATGATAGAAATAAGTCACAAAATATAAATATGGTTCTGAAAAAGGACTGGTTCTGAAAAAATAGTATGCATATACCGTTGATTTACCCAAGTTCATCCTTTTATCAACACTGGCCCTGACAAGGGGGCACCAACAGTTCCCTCGCTTACTGCCACAGGAGTACCAATATTGACATGGGTTTTATGACAAAAGTCGAATGACAGTAGGACACTGAAAAAGAAAACTAACACAGGGGCAATGGCAAATAGCGCTGTCATTAGTAGGGCTGACTTTAGGGCGGTGCAGCCGCACCGGGCACTGACCTTGGTGGGGGCGCTGTGTTTAAAAATACTTATGAGTTTAAATACCCATGAACTTCCTTGTGTGTCTAACCGTTGTCAGGCAACAATAAAAATTTCCAAGATAACTGGTTATTAATGTTACTGCTGGTGAGAGGTGGGAATTTTGTCTGATGTCAGTTTTTACTAATCATGAAGTAGGGCAGAAGGATCATGGGCCTGCTGCAAAGACCGTGTTCCATGTAGATCACAAAACTGAGGGGCATATTATCAAGAAACGGCGTTACAATTATCGCCGCTTTAGCGGCAGAAAACTGCCGCTAAAGCGACGATAATGGGCTTGATAATATGCCCTTGAGAATTTCCATAGAAGCCCATGTTCTGGTGTCAACATGGGCTTCTATTGAAGCGGCGATAATTTTAATGCCGTGCTTGATAATATGCCCCTGAGTGCGTGTGAACTATGAGTAGAGCTTAAGCGCTTAAAAAAATGAAATGTAAATCAGAGAGGGGCGGCAATGGATAGGTGATGGGCACTGTTGGAAAGTGGTAGTGAGGGAATTTGTGGAGAAGGAGGTGGGGGCAAAAAAGACCGCAGCACCAGGCTTCACCAGTGCTAAAGCCGGCCCTGGAAAAATATAACCTTAGACTCAGCAGAGAAAAAGTGATGGGGTTTTCCTAAACAATGTAAATTAAATTGGACCTTAAATCCTTGAAATTTATGAGGATCAACCAAAAATCTTTCCTGGGGTGGCATTTCACCTAAGCTCAGTGGGAAAGAGGGAAGTCTTGGAGCTAAATTCACCATTCTAGCATCCAAAGCACTATTAGTACTATTCATTGGCACAGGGTCTCTGACACCATTTTTAGATGTCCTTGGAATATCTACCCACCATTTGGTTTAGCTTTTCTAACGAGCATCACTGTTCCTGCAGAACGACCTCTAGTTTGTCTTGCATATTATTTACTGCATGTGCCATTTTTTGGAAAGGATTGGTTTCGCTATCCATTTTTAAAGGGTCTGGCAATGTAAAAGTTTGTGTGAGTCTTTATGATGGTGCATATGTCCCAGATATTGCAGCAGATCCTCTTTAGCAACATGACAGGTATAGCCTGACCCTAAACAAAGACAGTAAGAGTCTAATAAAGATGGGGCTCATTAAAAAACTTGTGAAAGAACTATAATAGTTTCTGAATCTTTAAATGAGCCATTTTAAATGGAAAATGAATTGTGCTGAATATGAATTGATGATTTGGCTTGAGTCGTGCATAAAAAGCAGTGCTTAATGTGAGCTGGTAGTTGGAGGTGGGGTCCACCGGTACTCATATTTGGGGGGCGTTTAAACAGATATCAGAACCAAAAATATTGTGAAACTAAATATTGTGTCTAACATTTTGAGTACAAACAAATTGTGAAGGTAAGTTTCTAAAGGTAAACAAAATGTTACTATATATTAACTCCACATATATGTACCTTGGCAATATATATATCTTCAAGGTATGTTGATGTGGAGTTTAGAATAGTAAATCTATACTTTCCCATTTGCACTTACCTTCTCGATATTTTGGCCCTCAATATTTTTGACGCGATATATGATACGTTTGGTCTCAATATTCTGTCAGTGAACCGTGGATTAAAGATGTCTGAGGTGGAACAACACTGCATAGCCTGGGTTTGCGCACCACATACAGTGGAGCCAGCCCTGCGCTTCTGTACAAAACTTTGGGCCCCAACACTTGTTCTTTTACAAATTAACCACTACTAAAAAGGGTTTAGTTAAATAAATCGGAACACTGTTTGTGCAGCCGAGTGTACAAAAAGATGTTTTTCCAACAGTGGGCACTTTTCTCAGTTCTTTTGCATTTCAAAACGTAATTGAAGATATTTGGAAGCCACGTTTCCTTTTTCAATGGCATCGTAACATGAGTGTACATTTTTAAAAGAACAAAAAAAAACGTCTTATCTAGCTTAGTGTTTCGGTTTGCTTAACTTGCGCACCAAGTCCTAGGTCCTAGGATGCTTGGTTCCAGTCCAGGGAGGACCTGGCCTGGCAGTTCGGGCTGGACTGTTCCCAGAGGGCACAGGGTCAAGACTGATTTGCATATGGCTGGGTCCAAACTGGAATGGCATGGTGAGTAAAAAAACGATGGATTTAGGCCCAGATCTCTGTAGTGGGGTGAATGTATGACATTGTTCTGCATTCAGTCCATCAATAGTTCTTTTTGCGTGTGATAGTCATAGGCAGTAATCTTTATGTATGACATTGTTCTGCATTCTGTCCATCAATAGTTCTTTTTGCATTTGTCACCCGAGTGGGACGGGTATGCTCAGACGTGAGTCCCATGTTCTTCATGTCACTGGAATCAAGCTATCCTGGCTGAAGAGGGGTGAAACCCCGAAACCGGTCCTAGGATGCTTGTTTCCAGTCCAGGGAGGACCTGGCCTGGCAGTTCGGGCTGGACTGTTCCCATAGGGCATAGGGTCAAGGCTGATTTGCATATGGCTGGGTCCAAACTGGAATGGCATGGTGAGTAAAAAAACGATGGATTTAGGCCCAGATCTCTGTAGTGGGGTGAATGTATGACATTGTTCTGCATTCAGTCCATCAATATTTCTTTTTGCGTGTGATAGTCATAGGCAGTAATCTTTATGTATGACATTGTTCTGCATTCTGTCCATCAATAGTTCTTTTTGCATTTGTCACCCCGAGTGGGACGGGTATGCTCAGATGTGAGTCCCATGTTCTTCATGTCACTGGAATCAAGCTATCCTGGCTGAAGAGGGGTGAAACCCCGAAACCGGTCCTAGGATGCTTGTTTCCAGTCCAGGGAGGACCTGGCCTGGCAGTTCGGGCTGGACTGTTCCCATAGGGCATAGGGTCATGACTGATTTGCATATGGCTGGGTCCAAACTGGAATGGCATGGTGAGCAAAAAATCGATGGATTTAGGCCCAGATCTCTGTACTGGGGTGAATGTATGACATTGTTCTGCATTCTGTCCATCAATAGTTCTTTTTGCGTGTGATAGTCATAGGCAGTAATCTTTATGCCCACAATAAGTTATTTAAATCAGGTTATAATGCATAAGTATATATTGTTACTTTAAAAAGCATTTGAGTAGAATTTGTACAGAAATAGTTAGAAATTTTGATATTATAAAATTAAATCACTTTATGTTAATCTTTACTTTTTAAATAATAAAAAAAATAACATCGTTACAACTAAATATTATTTACATACACAAAACATGTAATACATAAACAATATATATACTTATTAAAACTAAATTCACAAATAAGTAAATAAATACCAGCATTAGAAAAAATTAAAATATGCCAAATATTAAAACAATATTTAATGTTACTGACATAAATACAATTTTTAAAAAATATATAGTATAAATGCAAACTCATTTAAATTGTAAAACATTTTCTTTGTAAAAATATAAATAAATACCAAAAAATAATAATAATTTTATACATATATTGAAAAAAATTATATAACAAAATACTTTCTAAAACATTAGACAAAAAAATATATAAAACACTCCCCAACCTTTTCTCCTGAACCCCTTACAACCACAATAAAAAACACAATAAATACTACTAAATAAATACTACATTCACACACTAAAAACACAAAATATTATCAAGAAATAACGAAAATACATTTGTATTAAAGTTTAAAAAAAATGAAAACATATTTAAAAAGCGAAACACTTGATATCCTCTATAAAAATTCACCACACTCCAAAAATATTTAAGCATTTTCAAACAAAAAATATATACAATAAATATGCAGTTTAAAATATTACAATAATCTCCCACTTTACAGATTTGAAATGTTGTCATGTATATATCTGCAGTCTCCCGGTATACTCCTTCTGCCAGAAAGGATTTGCAGTCTATTCCAATTGTGGGTTCGGGTATTTTTTAGCCTGACTTGGGAGTTCCTGAAAAGCATGAACAGTCTGATCGATGAAACAGCCTGATGCATCGCAATCTAACAATGCAAGAAAACTTTATGGCCCAGTCTTTGTTAGAATCTAGATTCATATTTGAACATGAGCTATTCCAGAATCTTTGGTCATGGAGAAAACCCCCTTTGATAGGAGAGAACTGTACCTAAGTTACTCCTTAACAGGCTAGTTAAGAAGTTTTCAGACCGGTGCAAGTAGTCCTTCACAAAATGTCCTGCTATTCTACAGCACAGACATAACCCTTTTCTATGTCTCCTTTTGGTCTTCCGAACTGTGAGGAACTGCGGACTCTCCACATTCAATACATGTTGCTCATCCCGGCAAAGCTTAAGGTCATCTTTCAAGGTAAAACCCTTTTCCTTTTGACGCTGTAGGAGGCATGGACTGGGATAGAGGAACATCTCCCCGGGACAGAGACACGACTCATCGGGAGCTTCTTACCCGGACGCACAGAGGGGAGATTGACACAAACCTCAGAGAGTGGCCTTACGAACAGGAAACGCCCTTGTACTCCCCTTCTGCAAGATGGCGCCTCTCGGGAGCAGCTTGGTCCTTGGACATGGAGGGGTAATTGTCACAAAGGATAGGCTAGAGGAAACAACTTAAACACCAGAAACAGGCTGCCTGAGACCTTACAGAGCACAAACTTTCATTAGAATCTAATAGTGATCATCCAATGTTGCAGGATGCACCCCGGACACTGTCGCCCAAGATCCAGCCTTGACGATCATACATGATGATGGTGAAGACAGACGGGCCTGGCGGAGAGCCAGAGGACAGTAAGTCTGTATAATATGCCTCTTGAAAGACATTAGATACAACCTACTGGGTGTTTTGTTCTGAAGTTTGCGAGAAAAACAAAATTCTCCAGGACAGGGACTGGTTGGTCAATTCACAACTGGGGTTTCCACGTGTTAGGGTGGGAATTTAGGGAGGGGGGGTTACAGACCTATCAGGCCTAACCTGTCACACAGTGGTCATGTTGACAGCAGGGATACGGTGCGTGGGCAGTGGGAGAGGGTGGGAAGGGAAGGAGGATTCAAAGTTTAGAGAGGGGCAGTTAAGTTTACATACTAAATAAAGTGGTAGCAAAAGCAGAGGCAGAGGCAAGATTTGCAGACACTGGCACTACACCACCTCGACACATCACAGATGGGCAAACCACCTGCGCAGAGTGACAAGGGGTAGTCATTTGTGACATGAAATGTCAACGGTCTTGTAAATAAGATCAAGAGAGGATTAGTTGCCACATACATTAGGAGACTGAACCCCGACATTGTCCTCCTCCAGGGGACAAACTTACAAGGCTCACAATGTGGGTTCCTTAGCAGAGGAGCATATAAGACCTTGGCACAGGCAGGATTCTCCATACGATCTAGAGGGAAAGCTATTTTAATCAGGAAAACGACCCCCTTAACAATAAACAAATCATGGGCTGACCCCAACAGCACATATGTCGCCATCCGAGGGATGTGGGGTCGTAGAGACATCACCCTAGTAAGTGTTTATGCCCCTCCCCGACTCCAAAGACGGACACTAGACAAGGTAGCCGAGACATTACTGGAGGCTGGCTCATCTACACACATTGTGGGGGGACTTCAACGACGTAGTAGACCCACACCTAGACCGAACGAGTTTGACCCTGGGGTAACAGGATGTCACGCCTCTGGCCGTGTTCCTGACAGCTTGGGGATTAACTGATCTCTGGCGTCAACAACACCCCAACAACCACATATACTCATATTTTTCGGGTGCCCACAGGTGTTTTCCAGGCTGGTTTATATCCGAACCCCGGCAGGTGAAATAGGAGAGGTTAAGAAGATAGAATACCTGGCAAGGGGTCTATCAGACCACTCACCCCTCTGGCTCACAGTAGGGGAGAGACCCTGCTGGTCAAAGGCAGGATGGAGGCTCAAAGCATGGGACTTAATGGATGAGGCAGTGGCTCGGTTAATTATGGTGGACAACGATCTGTACTTTATCAAGAATAAGGACTCAGTGTTGTCTGCAGTTATATTGTGGGAAGCATATAAAACTGTACTCTGAGATAGGGCACAAAACATCACGCATAAGAGGAAGAAGGAGGTGCAGGAAATAGAGGCCGTAGAAGGCAAACTTATAGACCTGGAGGGGCGCCTAGGGCCAGATGTAAACCCTCTAACCATGCCTCAGTCGCGATTATGCTCAGGGAATATAGGCACTGGCACGCCAAGAGGAGAAGTCCTTGATTTTATCCACGCAACACCAACTGTATGAGGGGGGAGATAGGGCGGGGAGATTTTTGGCCTGGTTGGGCAGAAAAGAGGTGGAGGTATGATGGGTACAGTCCATCCAGGAGAGTGGAGTCACACATACTTCGGCACAAGAGATCGCAGACGCATTTGCGAGATATTTGCCGACCTTTATAAGGCCCGAACACCATCGGAAGAGCCCCAAATTGGAGACTACTTAATTGAAGTCACAATTTCCACCTTGACACTGGATGCCCTATTAGCACTAGAAGAAGAGTTTACCCTAGAAGAAGTGGTGGCTGCTCTAGGCAAGCAGAAACCAGGGAAAACCCCGGACCCTAATGGAAACTGGCCCAACTGTTTAGGAGCAAAGCTGAACTATTAAGCCCCTACCTCCTCAGATGTTCATTGAGGCTAAGGCGAAGGGAGGTCTGCCCGCAGATCTCCGCAATGCACCATGCTAGCGATCCACAAAGCAGAGAATCCTGCCAAGGACTGTGGTTCCTACCGTCTGATTTCATTATTGAACGTGGAAACGAAAATCCTTGGCAACCATTTTACTCAAGCGACTATTGACTGTAATTACCTCCCTTATCCTTAATGACCCCTCTGGGTTTATGCTGAAGAGATCAACAAGATGTATTCTCCGCAAGCTCTCCAACTTGCTAGAAACAGTAGAAGAACCCCATATATTTCTGTCCCTAGATGCCAAGAGGGCTTTTGATGCCGTTCACTGGCTCTTTATGCGGCAAGCTCTGCTGAAATTCGGGTTCAGATCTAGATTCCTGGCATGGATAGATCTGCTATATGCAGCAGTGATGGCTAAGGTGCAGGTTAACGGAGTAAAGTCAGCAGAATTTCCCCTCGGAAGGGGCACTAGGCAGGGTTGGCCCCGTCCCACTTGCTATTCGCTCTCATTCTGGAACCTCTGGCTTGTAGGGTTTGAACACATCCCAACATTGAAGGTTTCAAGGACGAAGCCGGGGGACTTGGAGATGAGCAAATTTAACTTCATGGTGACTTCATCCTCCAAAATGTTAAACGCTCGAACATGACTCTTCCAAATATATTTCAACTGTTTGACAATTATGGTGCCCATGCGGAATATAGGATTAATCGGGACAAGTCGAGCTTCTACCCAGTGGGCGGCCACCTAGACATGCAAGACCTCCCAGGGCACTTATGCATTGACAGAGAAGGGTTTAAATATTAAGGCCTTTATGTAACCACAAACATTGCGGCTGGTCTCAACCATAATATCCGGAGAGTCCTGATGGAATTCCATGGAGACGTGGAAAGGTGGATATTACTGCCCTTAACACTTTTTGGTAGGGCCGCCATGTATAAGATGGCTACACTGCTCTACATCTTCCAAAATACATATTATAAAATCCCAGAGGAAATTTTGGGTAATATAGCTAAGGAAGTCTTCATGCTCTTATGGAACGGAGGTCATCCGGGAGTAGCACTACAGACACTCCAGCGCAGTCAGAATAATAGGGGAATTGTGCTACCAGATATACAATCATATTATTGGGCTGAACATTTGATAGCAATGAATGATAGGGGACACCTACCAGGTGATCATCCAACCTTTGCTCTAGAAAGGCTCCAATTCCAAGCCCATACATATCTCCATTACATCTACAGCAGCAAGGGGGTAAGGGAAATTACTGCCAGCAACACGGAGGGCATTTGGAAGCCTGGAGAGGGGCGGAAAGACAAATGGGGTGGGATAAATGACTTACGCAAGAAACTCCACTGTGGGAGGGAACACACCTGCCCAAAATTGGGAAACTGCATAGTTTCCGGGTCTGGGACACAATAGGGCTATCCAGATTGAGTGACCTCTTGGAGGATGGGTTCCTGATCCCCTTCAGCTCTTTCCAACAAGATTACCAGTTAAGCGACACCCAGAAGTTCAAATATCTACAATTACAACATGCATGTAGGGTGGAGAGGCTGGACATAGGAGACATTACTGAATACACACCCTAAAAAGGGAGATTACTCCAGGGGGAAATAGCTAAAAAAGCAGTCTCATGGACCTATAGGACATTAATTAATAACATGCCGGATAAATTGAAGAACCTGAGGGCCCAATGGAAAGTTACAGTGGGGACATGGCTGAAATTCACTAGAAGGCGGCACTAATGCACCCAAGAGAGAGGTAGCCATTAAATTAAGGCTAAGACTGATCCAGTTCAAGAACCTCCATAGGATATATTGTGATAGGGCCCGCCTACATAGATTTGGAAGGGCAGAGTCACCTGACTGTGCTGTAGAACAGAGAGTGGTACGTACATACATACGCTCTGGGAATGTCCTCATATACATTCCTACTGGCCCACAATTTTAGAGGCACTCAATAAAATATTGGGGGAAAAGATACCAATGGATACCAAGTACATCTTGCTGGGCATCCCCTCAAAGATAGATATTCCCCGAACTAATTGCCTATTCTGCAACCTGGGACTCATTGTGGCCAAGAGGGACGTAGCCAAATATTCCTTAAAGAAATGGAAAATGGGAATGGACCTGTGCATGGGTGCCGAAAACGTTACATACAAGAAAAGAGGGTGCCTGAAGAAGTTTTATAAGATCTGTTGTCCCTGGCTGCAATACTATGGTTTAGATATGGGAGAACGCACCGTGGGACACCACAACCTTGATATCTTGCCTGCCTTGAGAAGGGGCTGCAAGCGCTTAAAAGCGCCAACGAACACCTGTGACGCGGGCAGGCCCGTCCTTGCCCGTCATTGCCAGGAAGAGGCAGGGCAGGGCCCCCTCTCTTTCGCCTGCCACCCAGATGTTGGATTGCCCTATGGACCTTTACTGGACATTGAGGTATTGATCCTCTTTGCTTTCCCCTATTTACATTCTTAGCTGGAGTACCTGCGCAGAACTTTGAACTTTAAAGCGTCTCGTTCTGGTTAAATTTGTCGAGTGTTCATATGCCAAACCATATCCTTAACTTTGGATCTGGATTAGATTCGAAAGCTTTCACAGACATTTTGGTTTGGTTGTACAACCTAGAAGAATGGGGTAAAGAAAGGCCATGGAAGGAAGCGGGGATGGAGGCGGTGGGACTGGACGGGTTAACAAAGGGAAAAAGGCTAGAAAGCTGCACAAGCACGCAGGTAGTAGCTGTGTCCTAGACAGTACTGACACTCTCATTAGTGAGTGTGAGGATATACTAGAGGCAGCGCCTAACGCACAATCATCCGGTGATAATTCGCCCCCTAGACCCACCCAATCCACTAATAGAAGCCCAAATTGTCATCCCGCTATCCCTGCTATGTTTCGTAAACCACGCAAAAAAGGGCCAGCTATTCCTAATGTTGAGGGAAAGCGTGACACAATGAGGGCAGGACACTCGCCTACCAGCTCCTCCGGGACTAATGCTCAACAAATAGACCCCGCAATCATATGTACAAACAGATTCTTGCCCTTGTCAGAACTGACTAACACTGATAGGGAAGAGAGGTCCCAGTTAGCCCAGTTACCTTCAGTTAGCAGTATAGGGGTAGTGACAGGGTCTAACACAGGGTCCCAGGACATGATACAACTTGTCAACATGCTCTGGCTCGAAATAGGGACCATGAAAACTATTATTGAGGATTTAACCTCTATGGTTAAGCTCCTATCGCAACAGGATTTCTCCCGTACAGAGAGTGTCAACACTATGACACTATGGCTTTGCCAGGCCACCAACTCAGGGAGAGCAACAGTCCCTCTTGTCACGAGCACTAACCTTAATGACTGTCCCTCACTTTCTGATGCAGCTAAGAGTCAAAAGTTAGTGCCACCACCACCCACGATTAAGCACCTACCGCAACCTAACTTAGGAAATTTAAATAAATTCCGTAGTGTAGCAACAATGAGAGACCAGGCATCGCACAGTAGACACACTCTTTCTCAGATTCAACATCCTCAGTGTAGCCTCCAAGCCAGGTTGGCTGAACAGAATATCTCCAATCTGTCCTTAGCCACAGAATCTATATGGTGAATGTGCCGAAGTATGACATCAGCAAAGGTACAGAGAATGTGGACTCCCTGACCAATAAAGCCATTCATTGGATACGGTATGTCAGGGGATGTCGCTCAGTGAGGGAGGACATTGTTAAGGCTCGTAGGCTCTCTTCCCCAGCCCACCAGTCGGATTGTATCAAGCTCACCCTAACTAGGGCGGATCTTGCCGCAAATCTTTTTGCTCTGGAATTTCGAACTAGTTCTCCTGGATCGTCATCCATCCAGTTTAGACGATCTCCTCCGAGCAACCAGACTAGACATCCCCCTAGGCAGACACTTACCAGTCAGTCGGGGTGTTCCACATTGGATAATAATGACTGACTCAAGAGCGTGCCCCAAATGCACCAAGGATCCCCTGAAGTCCCCACAAACCCCAGGGGTAGTCCTCTCAGTACCAAGCTTTTGAGTACTCGCCCTGCTCGGCCTTTAGGGATTACACCTACATCTCCACCTTTGATAGAGGGCTTGAGGGAGGTCAGCTGCATATCTGCTAATAGATTAAATGGGCCACTGTCACCCTGTCATACCTCTTCAAGGGAATCTTTGTTGTCTTGGAATATCGCAGGGTTGAGTTGGAAAACCACATCTCCCGATGCCTTCATTGAGTGCTATGACATCTGCCTCTTTCAAGAAACCTGGTCTATGACCCCCCTCCACTGTTCAGGCTATTTAAACTATTATATTCCAGCTACCAGCGGAGCAAAAGGGTGTCCTACATGGGGATTGACAATTTGGATCCGTCAAGAATTACGCTTTAATACCCAGCCGCTCTTGACCCAGAGTAGTGACATCCAGGCCTTAAAACTGAATGTGGGTATACAAGGGAACGTAGACATTTACAATGTTTATGTGAGGGGAACTAGAAGGAAGAAGTCAGAAGTTTTAGCAGCTCTCGACGACCTTCTTGACCTACATTCAGAAGAATCCAAAATCATAATTGCGGGCGATTTTAACTCGTCATTTGAGCCCCTTGCTAATGAGAAGTGCTATCTCACAGAAGAGGAAGATGCCCAGTGGGGCATCCCAAAGCTGTAGCTTGCACCCATAAAAAATGGACAGATGTGGCCATCCAAATTAATTCTATCTGCTTGGAAAAAGGCTTGCGAGCGGCAAATGGAAGATCGCCATCAGATAGACTTGGGGCGAACACATTTAATAATGGATTCAGTGTTAGTCGCATAGATTACTTATTAATTAGTTTGAAATTATGGCACACTCTTGGAGATATGATTGTTAGGGACCGGCTAGAGAGCAATCATAACCCCTTGTGTGCGACCCCAGGACTATTACAACATAAGACATCTGCACAAATAGGTAGTGAATTGCTCTCTTGCAATGTTGTTCCCACTAATGATATGAGACGTTTAAAGTGGGTGAAGATATTAGAGAAGCCCGAACTTATAGTTAGTATCACCAAGGACATGGACTGTTATAATGGAGCTTGAGGCTAGCGCTGCTAATACAGTGGTTTCCGAGCTTCCCATCTGTACTCATAATAAATTCTTTGCACTTTTGCGCACACACTTTATCAAGCAGGGCAAACCCAAAAAGGTCACAAACCAGTAAGTCTGTCACTGGTTTCATAAGGAATGCAGAGTGGCACGTGAATCACTAGGGCTAGCTAATAAAGCAGGTGAGCCAGTTGTAGTTCGAGCAGCTAGGCAAATTTATAGGGGTACCCAGAAAAAGGCCAAAAAAATCTGGTATGAAAAAAGATGGCAGGATCTTAAGGAGGCTTTAGCCACAAAACCATGTAACACAGGAAGATTGGGTTAATCATTTGAAACCCCAATACGCCCGTAGTCCATTAGAGAAAGATTCGGGTGAGACTATTCATCCGTTTTATCTAGACGAGGCCTTTTGCATGGCTGACATTGATGTGGCACTTAGATGGATGTATGACGTTACAACGCACACTTTTACAACGCATGCACTTACAACGCATTTTTTACAACGCATAATCCATTACAACGCATGACATTACAACGCATGACACTACAACGCATTTTTAAAAAATACCTTTACAACGCATTTCCATTACAACGCATACTACCTTTACAACGCATACCATTACAACGCATAATATTAAATTACATTTAAGGTAAGTATTAGATAGTATAGGGGTAAAAATTACTTTTCTAACTCCAGGGGGTGCAACAGTAGGGTAAGTGTTGGATAGTATAGGGGTAAAAATTACTATTCTAACTCCAGGGGGTGCAACAGTGGGGTAAGTGTTGGATAGTATAGGGGTAAAAATTACTATTCTAACTCCAGGGGATGCAACAGTAGGGTAAGTGTTGGATAGTATAGGGGTAAAAATTACTATTCTAACTCCAGGGGGTGCAACAGTAGGGTAAGTGTTGGATAGTATAGGGGTAAAAATTACTATTCTAACTCCAGGGGGTGCAACAGTAGGGTAAGTGTTGGATAGTATAGGGGTAAAAATTACTATTCTAACTCCAGGGGGTGCAACAGTAGGGTAAGTGTTGGATAGTGTAGGGGTAAAAATTACTATTCTAACTCCAGGGGGTGCAACAGTAGGGTAAGTGTTGGATAGTGTAGGGGTAAAAATTACTATTCTAACTCCAGGGGGTGCAACAGTAGGGTAAGTGTTGGATAGTATAGGGGTAAAAATTACTATTCTAACTCCAGGGGGTGCAACAGTAGGGTAAGTGTTGGATAGTATAGGGGTAAAAACTTACTATTCTAACTCCAGGGGGTGCAACAGTAGGGTAAATGTTGGATAGTATAGGGGTAAAAATTACTATTCTAACTCCAGGGGGTGCATCAGTAGGGTAAGTGTTGGATAGTATAGGGGTAAAAATTACTATTCTAACTCCAGGGGGTGCATCAGTAGGGTAAGTGTTGGATAGTATAGGGGTAAAAATTACTATTCTAACTCCAGGGGGTGTATCAGTAGGGTAAGTGCTGGATAGTATAGGGGTAAAAATTACTATTCTAACTCCAGGGGGTGCAACAGTAGGGTAAGTGTAGTGTAATATTATGCGTTGTAATGGTATGCGTTGTAATGGTAGTATGCGTTGTAATGGAATGCGTTGTAAAGGTAGTTTTTAAAAATGCGTTGTAGTGTCATGCGTTGTAATGTCATGCGTTGTAATGGATTATGCGTTGTAAAAAATGCGTTGTAAAGGTAGTGCGTTGTAAAAGTTGCGTTGTAAAGGTTGTTCCCCCACTTAGATCAGTAAAGGGTGGTAGAGCACCTAGCCCAGACGGCATTCCAGCGGATATATTCCTTTATCAAAAGGCCAGTTGGTGCCGGTACATTCTCATGCTGGCTAACGCTATTGCCCATGGTGCGCCAGTCTGCGACTCGTGGAAAGGGGCTGAAATTATCCCTGTTTTAAAAAAGGGGGATAAATCTCACCAGGGAAACTACAGGCCCATTAGTTTAATAGACTCCTTGCAAAAGGTAATGGGGCGGCTAGTTCTCAACAAAGTCCAAGAGTGGATAGATGAATATAGTATCCTATGCCCTCTGCAGGCTGGTTTTTGGGCTTACACTAGCACCATCGACCATGTGTTCCGTTTTATTTTATTATACTGGAAGACGGTGGTTCTGGGTAAGGGTAGCTTGTATGCTGCCTTCGTTGACCTTAAGTCAGCGTTTGATCATGTCCCCCGTACCAAACTATGGGTGGTTCTGCAAGAAATTGGGATGCCCTCTGAACTGCTAACCCTCATTATTAGATTACATGAGGATAATTATGCCAAATCCGATGGGGTTCGCAGGGTAATATAACCAGTCCCTTTCCTATTGAGAGAGGTGTGCACCAGGGCTGTGTCATGGCACCCATGCTATTCTCCTTGTTCATCAACGGACTAGTGAACTGTATAGAATCCACCGCTACTGATGCCCCAACACTAGCAGGAGAAAAAATCCCTATACTAATGCTCGCAGACGACACATTAATCATCTCTAAGACCCCGAGTGGCTCCAACGGACCCTGTCTATTTTGGATGAGTTTTGCTTCACACAGGGCCTGGAAGTTAATGTGTCGAAAAGGAAACTTATGTCTTTTAATCCACATAGAGCATTCAAAGGTGGAATTTTAATGAATGACCGTCCTTTGGAACAAGTTAATGCCTTTACCTACCTGGGAGTCAATATACAGGATGACTTGAAATGGAATCATCAAACAGATCTGGCAACACTGAAGCACCAGCAACTTTCGGGAGTGCTCTGTTCTGAGTATAATACCTCATTCACAAAACCAATCAGTCCGGTGCTTCAGATATATAACATGAAAGTTGTCAGCTCAGCCCTTTACGGGGCAGAATTATGGGGTTGTAAGAACCTGTCTAAGCTTACCATAGCAGAAAATAGGTTCCTACGTAAAATTACCAACCTCCCACAAAGTACTCCAGTGTGTCCCCTACTCTATGAACTGGGTAGAAAACCTGGGGTCGACTCTTCCAAATTACTCCCTCTATTATACTGGCGTAGAATCTGGACTACACCTGAATTGGTATTGTATGCTGCTGACTTCAAAGATATAATAAAGGCAGATCATTTTCATCAAATAAAATGGTTACGTGAGGTTAGAGCCACTTTAACAAGTATTGGCATGACAGCATCGTGGGATGATCCAATAAATTCTCTCTTCCCAACAAAAAAGATTATAAAAGAAAAATACTGGGAAATGGTAACGCACAACACATTGAGAAACTCCGAGTCATCTTCACTAACAGGAATCTTCCTGGAAATGAAACTAACCCCTAGCCTGGAACAATAGTGGGATATAATAACAAAACCGCACGATTGGAAGTTATACTTCCAGTTCAGGGTGGGCTCACTGCCATTAAGAGCTTTTACTGCTAGATGGGCAAAATCTGCCGATAACTTGTGTCCCGTATGCCAGGCTAATGTAGAGTCGTTGTCACACTTATTGTTCACCTGTCCACTATATGTTGCCCCACGTTGTGCATGGCTGGGGCCAATTTGCAATCTATTAGGCACCAGAAGGAGCAATGAAGCAGAAAGAATGTTACGCTCTGACACGTCTACTCCTATTGTTATAGCACTGGCAAAATTCTTGGGGTGGTCATGGGCCATAAGGTCACATTCCCTTCGGGTAAAATAAGGTTCTATCTGCCATCATACATCTGCATAAGAACTAGGGGAGCTGTAAATTTTATCCTACACAAAATAGATATTAGTTATAACCAAGTGTTTGCATTAACTAATCGTGGCCAAATCTTTGTACCCCTTTGGTAATTAAATCCCAAAATGCTGGTGTTTTTTATCAATTGAGTTTATAATGTAATTTTATATGCTTTTATTGATATCAGTTTTTAGTATGGCTTAATTTAATTTCTCCAATCAAGCTTCAAACTATATTTTTGTATGGTGTTTTATGAAATATTTATGTATCGTGCTTTTATGACCAATATGTCGAATAAAGCTTGTTTGGATTGGATTGGATGTGGGAGAAGGACCGAAAAGCCCTCATCACCGCAACCTGTGTGAAATGTGAGAATAAATGGTGGACTTCAAGTAGTTTGATGACCCTACCTCTGATAATAAATATTTGTTCTACTGCCTGCTTGACAGACTATGCTTCCACTCCCAGGAATTTATGGTTATTGATGCAAGGTTATGCATCACGTAGTTTTCCAAAAAAGTTAATAAAAATATATATTTTTAAATGTAAAAATGGTTGTTTATAACAATGAATGTATAGAGAAATGTTAAAAAAATAAATAGCCAATAAATTAAATATTAAAAATATGGAGAAAGTTTAAACATGTAATATTGCCTGCAGAAAATTGCTTCGAAAAAAATAAAAATAAACTGCTGTTACCAAACCAATGTCTCATTATTTTAAAAAAAATGCAATAACATATTTACTATTCCCACTCCAATCTAAGCTACAATGAGGGAACAGCTGGACTTTAAGGAGGTTATATTTAAAATTCCCTCTTCAATCTAAGATACATTAGGAAAGTATTGGACAAAGGAAGATGGCGGACTGCTTCCGCTTCCGCCTCTGAGATCGCCCTGCCCGTATCCTGACCGATGGCCGTCTCCACCTACAACTCCCGTCTGCCTCCGCTCTCTGAGCGTGTACGCTATGGATCCCTTTGAAGAATAATGAGCAATTACCTGGGATGAGATATGGCTCTTCGTTGATTCATTCTACAGCTATTCTTCTGTTTCCTTAACCTCTGCTCCCGCCGCCGATGTGCCGGCTGACTGAGACCAGCTGTGCGGTATCTGGGATCCGCGCTGTGAACTGGTTCGCGTCTGGATCGCCGCGAGCAGCCCTTTCATCATTTTTCTTTCGACGTCTCTCTGTCTCCCTATGCAGAGGTCTGCCTGAAACTGAAGGGCTTCTGAGCTTTCGGAAAAGCTCGTTTTGCAGCCCAGGTGCCAGCGACTGGCAGCGGAGAGCAGTGGCGCCCTCACGCATGACCCGCCGCGGACGGGCGCTGGTCCCGGCGAAGACTGCAGCTGCCAGACCCGACCCAGCAGAGGGAGCGGAGACGCCCAGGTCAGTTCATTTAGGACCTGGGGGAGTATATGAAACTGTTTGTACCATCAATGGGGCACAAAAGGAGGGTGTAAAAGTTAATCCCCAGTTGGGGAAGCCTATGTTAAAGCTGCTCCAGTCTGGTAAAGTCTCAGCATTACTACGCTCCTGTGGGTCGGATTCTGTGACCCCAACGGATCAGATGGCCGACGTGCTCAATGCTGCAGTTAATGAGGGCTGGGGCAAAATAGAAGAACCAGTTAAATTACCTAGTTCCTCTGTGGTGCCTGTTAATGGATATATTAAGGACACTTCTAAGGAAATCTCTACTCCGGATGATTCGGCTTTGCAAACTCATTTTAATGAGACACATAATGGAGTCCGAAATCCCAACCAGGAAGCAACAGAGATATCTTCCTCTAAGGCAGCCAGCGGGGTCATGTCTACTTCTTCTTTACTCGCACAAACTAGTGTCTCTTCTATTCAGCCGCGATCAGATCTTGGCTCTGGGTGCTTGGGCCTTTCAGCTAATGGGGCCTTAGTTGGGGACCCAGCAGGGGTCAGTCACAACGTTACTATTGGAAAGGATACAGTTGAAAAGTCTTCCATCCGGCAGTCGGGTACAATGCCCTTTAATTCCAATCAACAGGTGGATACAGAGGAGCTATGTTGTGGTACTATTAACTGCTCTGTTGAGAGTTGGAGAACTCAGAAAGGAAAAACGCACAAACAAGGCAGGATTGGGAAAGGTGGCAGAGGACGAGGGGGTTCGATTGGGGCTACCAATAAGGTTCACTTATCTGAGACACTGGAGCGTTTGAAAGGGGCAGCTAGCAATACAAAATCAAGTCTGGAGCTTAGCCCCCTTCGGAAATGGGTATCTACAAAGGGGGAAGTAAGATCAATCGTATCCAGACTATCTAACTCAGGAACTCCTGCCCTCTCTCCTGTCACAACCAAACCTAATCCGTCTGAAAGTGATCAAGTTGAACATGTCTCGGTCGGTCTCCCTCTCGATACTGGTAAGAGTTTGTCTTCCACTGACTCAGATGGTCCACCCTCTGACTTGGCGGCAATAGTGGACAGTCCCCAGGACAGTTCGCAGATTATAACACAGACAGGGGGAATAGAGGATGAAACTCCAACAGTCGCCATTGAACAAGTCCCGACTCTGGCTTTTCCTTGTTCATCTAAAGACATATCAGTCTCAGGACTCAATGGGAGGAGAAATCGTCTGAAGAATCTCCCCAGGATAAATCTTTTGATGAAGAGCCTTCTTTATCTGGGATCATGCAAGCACTTAAAATGCAGAGATTCGAAGCCCAGCAATATTACCAACAAGCTAGGGCAGACTGCTCTGAAATTAAAAAAACACTTGCCGAGGTCACCAGTAAAGTATCTCACTTATTCGTAGAGGTTTCCGACCTCCAAGACAGGGTTGCAGCAGTAGAGGAGGAAAGCACACTCACTATGAAGCAGGTTGGCATACATGATTCGCATCTGACCAGCGTCCAACTAAAACTTGAAGATCTTGAGAACCGCCAGCGGCGCACGAATTTGAGGATCTTCGGGATCCCGGAAGGTAGTGAAGGGACTGATCCACGAGCATTTATCGTTGGTCTCCTACAAAAAGCTTTCCCGGATTTAGAGGATTGGGACATGGACACCCAAGTCCAAAGAGCACATAGATTGCCACTCTTTCTTTCAAAGGACGCTCAATCCAAAAGAAATTTTGCAAGGCCTTTTTTGTTTTTTTTTGGTAATTTTTTGCTACGCCAGGCCATTTTCTTTAAGGCACGTCCAATAGCTCCAGTTAAAGTGGGCTCCTACTCTATATTTGTCCGTTCCGATCTCGCTAAACCCACTATGGATAGGCGGTGGCTACTGCGGCAACTTATGGACCCTTTAAAAGCTATCTGTTCTCAGGTCATATTGCAGGAGCCTGCTCGTTTGAAAGTTATTAAAAATGGTCATACTTACTTTTTCTTCACAGAACAGGACGCAAAGAAGGCTCTTCATAACTGGCAAACTACAGCAAAAAACTGAATAAGACCAATAACTTTCTTTTTCTTCTTAAAGATGTCTGTATTTTTTTTCACTAACCTTACATAGGGTCTTAGGGTTAGTTCTCCTATTTGGGATATTATTTACCTGCGAGAGGTTGGGGGGTTGATGGGGGTTGGTGGGCGGCCTCAGGTTGGGAATGGGGGTTTGGGTGATCTCTTTTTTGCTGTCATTAGGACAGCTTAGGATAGGGGTTGATTCCTTTCTATGGATACTGGATGGAAGGTGTCTCTTTGTGGGGGGGGTTAGAACTCTAAGGCTGGGTAGGGAGAAGGGGGGACTAAATGGTCACAGCACACTAAGTAAAATAATAAAATTTTGGTTGAAATTTTACCTTGCTAGCTTGGTTACAGATGGAACTAATAATGGTGGAATTAAGAGGGGGAAAAATATTTTTTTTTGTAAATGTCAAGTAGTAAAATTAAAATCTTGAGTTGGAATGTATGTGGACTAAACCAAGTTAATAAAGGAAGACTGGTCTCGGAAGAATTGAAGGTGTTTAAACCAGATATAATTGGCCTCGTCGAAACACATACGGCCTATAAAGATAGAAACCACCTTAAACAACTTGGTTATGATCTAATTATTTGTACCACACAGGTGGTATCTATTCGTGGGGTAGCGATATTGAAAGCAAAGCGATCTGTGTTTAAAATCTTACGGACTCTGGCTGATCCAAATGGGAGATGGGCCATAGCTCAGATATCCATCTTGAATCGCAAAATAATAATTTGTACAATCTACGGTCCGAATAATGATTCCTCTGATATTTTTACTTTTCTTAGCTCAGAACTGCTAGATTGGTCCGGGGACTTGGTAGTGATGGGTGACTTAAATTGTATTATGGATAAAAAAGTTGACACTACAAATACTAGAACTAGGAATAGAATGAGCCATGTGAGGGTAGCAATTAAAGATTTGCTTCATCTACACCAATTGGAGGATGCTTGGAGAGTGCTTTATCCCACACAACCAGGTTTTACATTTTTTTCACATCCGCACAAACATTACTCACGGATAGATATGATGTTCATTAAGTATAATATGTTGGTAAACTCTAGTATGATGGTCTGCCCCAAGATAACCTCGGATCATAATCCTATAATGTTGGCACTAACTCTGGACAATGACGAGGGTGTTAAAACTAGAGATTTTACATTTCCAAAGCACTTGCTGAATAATTTAGATTACATAACATTTATGCAAGAAGCCCTCAAGGAATATCTTGTTAACAACTTACACTCTACATCTTTGGCGAATGTCTGGGACTGCCTGAAGGCATATGTAAGGGGGACTACATTACAATATATAATCAAACAAAATCGGTCTCAATATAATTCGATGGACAGAGATTACAGGAAATATATGGAGTTAGAACAACAGCATGCACTTTCTATTATACTAAATGATGCTGAGGAACATCGAATCTACTTGCAGGTTTTAGATATGCGAGCAAAGCTTGGTAGAAGACTTAAAGATAAAGCGGGAACTGAGTTTATTAAGTTTAAAACGCGTCAATATGAGTATGGCGAACAGATTGGACGAGTGCTGGCTTATCAGTTAGCGGATCAAAAAGCTAAGACTTATATTAAAAAAGTTATTGGGCTTAATGGTAACACCTTTTCAAAACCGCAGGAGATTGTGGAACAATTTTGTTTATTTTATACGGAATTGTATAGAGAAACAACCTATCCCAATATACAGTTAGTTACCACATACATACATGAGAGTGGTCTGCCTGCATTGGACCCGTCTCAGGTCCTAAGCTTAGAGAGAAACGCTGACTTAGCCGAGCTTATCTCTGCAATCGGGGCGCTACCCACAGGTAAAGCAGTTGGGAAAGACACGCTTCCACTTGAATTTTATAAAACGTTCAGGGATCTACTGGCTCCAATTTTATTAACACTGATTAATGGGATACTTATAGGAGGGGACTCTCCCCCCTCTTGGAACAGGACTAACATTATCGTATTTCCCAAAAAAGATAAACCACCTGATAACCTCGGCTCATATAGACCGATATCTTTAATTAACTCAGACGCAAAGATCTTTTCCAAACTGTTAGCAATTCGTCTTGCCCCCTTAATGCACTACCTAGTGTCTGAGGAACAACATGGCTTTATTCCCGGGAGGGGTAACGCTGCACATATTAATACGGCTATAGTCGCACTTGACGTTGCAAATCAGCTGGAACAGCAGATTGGGATGATTATGCTGGATGCCGAGAAGGCCTTCGACCGGGTGGCCTGGGGCTCTTTGTGGTGTACGATGGGCTCTTTTGGCCTCGGCCGGAGGTTTATCTCGGCTATCCAGAAACTTTATCAAAATCCCACTGCTACTATCAAGTACAATGGTCTTGCTTCGTCAGTGTTCAAAATTGCTCGCGGTACACGTCAAGGGTGTCCGCTTTCTCCTTTATTATTTGCTTTATATATTGAGCCCTTTATTAAACACCTACTTCTTAATACTTCCATATCACCAGTTATTCTTAATGGCACATTCTTGAAAGTTACTGCCTACGCGGATGACATCGCGGTTTTCTCTAGTAGGCCTTTAGAAACTATCTCTGAAATAACTCAAGAAGCGCAGCGATTCGGGCTATTTTCTGGATATAAACTGAATCTGAATAAAACACAGTCTATCCTAAATTTTACTTTGATTTGTGCCCCAGCATCTTTAGGCATTACAACTTCGGCTAAATATTTGGGGGTATTCTTAAGTGCTAGCACGGAAGACATATTTGACTTAAATTATACACCGCTCTTGAAAGAGGTGAATGATGACCTACGTAGGTGGCAAAAGCTTCCACTGACAATTATGGGTAGGTGCAATATAGTAACAAGCATTGGCATAGCCAATAGGTCTCGCTTTTGAGACTTTATAAGTGTTTAGCCAGAGCTATTGGCTTTGGCTATGCCTTCCCATACCGGTGCAAACACCCCGCAAGATGGGTGTTTTTAATTTTAGGTCTTCCTCTCCTGTGCTTACACTCCCTTTAGCTGCAATATCAAAAAAACTACTGGGCCACCACCTCAATAATATAGCATTCCGCAGAAAATGGGCACATACTGAACCCAAAAGTTTTGCAAATATTACAAGTGCATATTCACATAATTTAAGCAAACCATCATATTTATTGTAAAAAGTGTGGATACGTTTTAAAAATGTATTAATTGTTTTAGCACAAAAGGTGGAAGCATGCTGCATTTGCTAACAATGCATTGCTCTTCTACTTCAAAGTCAAATGAACAAACACACTTTTCAGAGCGCACACACTCTCCCATAACACTTGAAAAATCAAGGTTGTCGAAAGGTTGCAAATAAAAAGACAGAAAGAGCAACTGTATGACCACAGAGCATTCCTATTCTACCAAAGAAACCCCACAGGGCGTGTGTTTTCCATTTGAACTCTTCCTCCCCTGTACTAACCCCTTCATCTCATGAAAGACCTTCGGCACTACATCAATAACATTGCCTCTGTCTGACAACGCGCACATGCAAATCCTAATGACTTAATAAATACAACAAAATATAACAGTGTAAAAGGCAATATATCATAAAGTGGATAGCAGTGCTGCAGCAACAGCAAAATATAAAGCAGCGCGGAGTGCTGTTTGGCTAAACAAAGTAAACAAGGAATTCAAGGAAAGCAGCATCCCGCGAGTGGTGCGTGTAAGAGCGAGCACCAGGCCATATGTTTTGAATTATCGCGCCCGTGTCTGGGCACGATAATTCAAAATATATGGCGCCGTGCGGGTAACCGTAATCAATAGGCCACACACGCACGAGCGTGTGTGTGGTGAGCTTTTTGAAGCCCTTACAATAAGTCTCGCAGAGCAGCGCATGCGCACTGCTAGGTGAGACCTAAAAAAATGTCTTAGAGGAAGGGACCCCATCTATACTCATCACAGACAATGGTACTCAATTGGTTTCTCAGGACATGGAGTTTTTTCTTAATTCGAATTGTATTACCCATCATTACACTGCATTTTACAATCCACAAGGCAATGGCATTGTGGCAAGGGCTAACAGAATTGTGAAGGGTGTGAATCAAATGGCTGATGTGGCAGGTCAGGATGTCAAACGAGCAGTGCAAGATTTAGCTTGTGCCTACCACACTACGGAACAAGAAGCAACATCTAAATCGCCTTTTGAGTTAATGAGAGGAAGGGTTCCAGGAACCAAAATGGAACCTTCTTGGATGAAAGAATGGGGAGCTAGAGGTGATGCGCAGGAAATTGACTTTAGGAAAGCAGATTTGGATTTCAAAGGTGCAGTAATTGGGTGAATATTCCTACTGGACGTGTGATGTCTGTTAAAATTTAAAGGACCATATAAGGTGGTGCGCGCATATACGTTTTATGGGGTCTGAGAGAATGGTGAATGGTGGGATCGCCGTAGCATTGCTTTGTATCAGAGCGATGGAGAGTATGTAGTGAAAAGAGTGAAGTGCAGTGGTTACATGTTGATAAAAGATGATGAGTTTGAGTCTTGTTCATCAGAAGATAAGGTTAAAGAAGTTTAAACATCCTCGGTTCTCACGGAATAGACCACTGTTGGAGAGGAGTGCAGGTCGAGAGGTCCGAGGAGTGTAAGAGATTGCAGGTCGCCTATATACTTTAAAGATTTTGTAGGTTAATGATCTTTTCAGCATCTTGGTGTGAATAGAATTCATATTAAAGTTTTTGTTTAATTCTTCCACCATTGTATATTGCTAGATATGTCTATCACCTGTTTGTTATTAGGTACCTTGTCGTATAATTATTCTTTTCTTTGCTGGTTTTATTCTTTCTTTCATTTCCTTACTCGAGTAGTTTCCCCTTCCTTTAGAGTCATAAAGCATTTTCTAGTTTTTGTTGAAAGTTTGTGTTTTTGCAGAACAGAAGGAGGTGTGTTATGTAGAGCTTGCACTCTTTGTGCCTCGTACATAACTGGTTTATTGCCATGGTATAAGAAGCACCCTGTGACTGCGGGGTTCTAGAGTGGTTTTAACGGGGGGAACGTCAGAAGTGGGCAGTTGGTGACTGTCCGGCCTGGGGAAGTCCGCTCTTACCTGTGTCTCGGATTAAAGCCACTTCATTGTTTCATTCACTGCGTCCGTGTCATCATTTCACAAGTCTGTAAGGGGTGTAGGCTGAAGCCGCAGACCCCTTTACCCTTCCCAGACAGACATTGAAGTGGAGCTGGTGAGAGAGTCGCGAGGAGCAGGTCACACAGACTCAAAAGCAGCTATAGATAAAAATAAAATAAAAAATCACAAGGAATAATCATATCAGCATTCCGATGAGGTCAAATTCTACTCCTGGGCAAAAAAAAAATCAAAAATCAAAGGGACGATCATTGATTCACGTTTGTAGCACCATGAAGTTGCTAACATGGTTGCTGATAGAGCACGTGGACTACAGCTCTACTGTATGTGACTGATCATGAAAACAAATGATTGTTTATTTGGGGCTTGAAAAGATTGTGTGACTTCTGGGTGAAGTAGTCAGTCTCCTTATACCCTGCTTTGTTAGCGTATGAAATAAAAACAAATACTAAATGTATTGTAAGGGGAGAGAATAGGGTGAACAACAAAGACTACCTTAGGAGCAGGCCTGAATTAGAATCCCAAGATTGGCACCTAGAAGCGATCATTTAATTCTGAAGAAATCACTCCATCTGTTAACCATATTCTGAATATATAGAAATTGTCCCTTTAAAGAGACAGTAGAGGAAACAGGGTGCCTGACATGGTGGTATCTTGATGCAACTGATGTGTGTAATGGCCTAAAATCAGCACCTTGTCAAATCCCTCCCCAAAAGGAGCATCACCTCTGCCTGTACGCGTCAGAGTCCTAAAAAGAGAGGAAGGTCTACAATGGCAAGAAGTTTTGCATAATTCTTTTTTGCTATACAGCCACTGAAATTCCAAGATGATAAAGCCATTTGTATAAAGCACATCAATAGCCACCTTTCAGTGTGGGTCTAAGACTGCAGCAAACAGGAGCAGGCTGCAGACCACACACACAAAGGCAGGATTCAGTAAACTGCACCAGTACAGACCAGACAAGCGGCCGTTCGGCCGCGAAAGTGAAAGTAATCGCGGTAAAGCGCGGCGCGCGCGCCTGCGAACATGCACTGTAGCTGTAGGCTGGCCTGGTAGCACTTTTTGGAGCCCTCTCAATAAGTCTTGCCAGACCAGCGCATGCGCTGGGTCAGGCGAGACCTAAAAATGAATGTACTCCCTAAATTCCTTTACTTATTTCGCACCATTCCCTTAAAGATTCCGATGTCTTTTTTTAAGCGTTTAGATAGTACGGTTGGAAGCTTTATTTGGAATCATCGGAGAGCAAGACGATACATTAAGCTATCTTTTAAACAGGGAGGCTTTAAACTTCCAGACTTTAGAGCCTATTTCTGGGCTGCCTTTATTAGTCGAATCCAGTCTCTAATTAAAGGACCAGAAGCGAGGAAGCCTTGGTTAGCGTATCAGTTGGCATCTGGTCCCAATACTGGATTTTTGCTTCAGCATATGTCTGATCCCAATTATTTTAAAAGAGTTCGATTTAAGACTATTCGTCATATTCACTATATATGGCGAGACATATGTAGAAAGTTTAATCTTTCAGATTTACATGAATTTACTTATCTTTGGGGTAATCCTAAGTTTCCTGATATATTTTCGGACTCTGTCACACAATTGTGGCAACAACAGGGAATTACAACTTTGGGACAGCTCTACGACGAAAAAGGCTTCAAGTCATTTCAGTCCTTATTAATTGAATTTGGGCTTATGCACAATTCTTTTTTTAAATATTTACAAATTAGGAACTTTTTCATGCATGGCAAAGGCCTATTGGCTCTCCCCGCTACAACAGAAGTTCTACGTATTATTTTTAAGAATAGTACCCGTGGTTTGATAGGGAGAGCTTATGCTAGTTTTATGGAAGAATATGATGATGATTTGCCTCAGGTTGCAGCAAAGTTAAATACTTTGTTTGGTATAGAGGTGACCTCAGACGATGTATCAGATTCACTTGTTAGAATTAGTTCTTCTGTCACCTCAATTAATCTAAAACTGCAACAACATCGTATTTTATTTATGCTGTATTATACCCCAAAAGTGATGTCCAAATGGTCTGTTTCAAATAATACTATTAAATCTTACTGTCCTAAATGTAACGAATTTGCTGCGGATCTGCGGCATATGTTTTTTACATGTCCCAAACTTACTGACTTTTGGTGTAAGATAGCTTTTGAACTGAGTAAACTAACTGGTAAAACAACGATTCTATCAGAAAAAGAAATTCTATTGGGGTTACTAAGTGATACGGGTAATGTCACAAATTCCTTTGTGTCAATTTTTATGGCTTGTGCTCGCCTGACTATTGCTCGTGTTTGGATAGAAAAGTCTAGCCCTACTATTAATGAATTCTGGTTACTGTTGAGGGGGGTTTATGAAATGGAGCTGGCTTTGTCAAAAGCAAGGGGTCCACGTTCTCTGGTCAAATTTGGACGGCTCTGGTTCTGTCTTGAGTGGGACTAAAAATTTATGTAGTTATCATTGCTGAAAAATGTGGTTTGGTCACGATCTGTTATATTAATATGATAGATCTAAACAGTATCCATCTGTATTTATCTATCTATTTTTCCAACGCAACAGTATTTTATGGTATAGAAAATGCTTGTTTTTTCTTTTTCTTTTGAACTTGTTGATTGAAGATAATATGACCTGTATGTTTTCTTCCCCTTTTTTTTTCTTTGTATGTTGTGACTGTGACCAATAAAGTTAAAAATGAATAAAAAAAAAAAAAGGAAAGTATTGGACTTTGAATGTGGTAGATTCACTATTGATACTCCATTGTAAGACATATTGGAGAAAGCATTGCACATTGAGGGGATTAAATATGCTATTTCCACTCAAATTTAAGCTACCTTGGGAAAAATATTATCACAAACAAACTGTATGCAAATAATTGTTCATTTAAAAAAAAAATAATAATAACTATAAATACCAAAATAAATCTAAAAGATAAACAAGTTGTTCAAATGAAATTATAATGTATAATTATATATTATTAATTTTAAAATCATTTGAGTACAATTTGTACAAACATATTTAGTTAGAAAAAGTCGATATTATGAAATTAAATCACTTTATTTTAAACCTTACTTTTTTACATCGACATTACAACTAAATATTATTTACATACACATAATATTTACGTGATCAAGGCCTTGCAGCCGAAACGCGTAGTGAATAAACACCTTTGGAATCATTCTGTCGTATGGAGTCTATTGCCACTGAGAGCGCACGTTATTTACTTTATTGGATAATATTTAATACATAAGCAATGTATATACTTAAAAACTCTTTTTTACAAATAAATAAATAAATTATAAATCAACAGCATCAGAAAAAATAAAAATATATCACATATTAAAACAATATTAAATGTTACTGACATAAATACAATGTTTAAAAAATGTTCAACATAAATGCAAACTCATTTAAATTTAAAAACATTTCCATTGTAAACCTATATATATAACTTCCAAAAATTTACTAATAATACTAATGTTATATATATTGAAAGTAACATTATATAAAACAATTTGTTTCTAAACAACTTCAACCAAAAAGCATTATAAAATACTCCCCAACCTTTTCTCCGTACACACTACATCCCACCATAAAAAACATAATAGATACTACTAAATAAATACTACATTCACTCACTAAAAACACAAAAACAAAATAATATAAAGAAATAAAGTGAACACGTATGTGATACAAATAAAAAAATTGAAAACATATTTAAAAAGCTACCCACTTCATAAGTCTATAAAAACTCACTGCGCTCCAAAAATATATTAACATTTCAGGCTCAGCTAGGGTAGCCAAGAAGTGGCAAGGCCAAATGCATAATTCCTCTTTCTCTACATACGCCAGGGGTACAATGATCTGGGTGGCCCCGGGCATTCCATTCACTCCAACCTACAGTGAGTCTGATGTAAACGGCAGGTATGTCCTTTTGCGATGCACACTAGATGGCAGGGAGATTGCCATCCTAAATACATATGCACCAAACACTGATGACCCCATGTTCTTCCAGGTCACTCAGGACTTACTGTCCAACGAGCTAGATGTCCCATTCATATGGATGGGATAATTGCGTACTTGACTCAGAGCTTAATAGGTCTCCCCCCAAACCTGGAACTAAACCTAGAATGTCACTAAAGCTTTTGGAGGTCATGCATGAGTTAGGGGCTCAGAACATCCGGCGGAAGGCTCACTCAACACTCCCACTTTTCACATGCCATTCACTTACTCACGGAATGCACAGTAGGCTCGACAAAGTTCTGGTCTAGGGCACACCGGCTTTTCCTGATGCAGAAGGGATCCACCTAGCGCGTTTCCAGTCTGACCATGCCCCGGCGCGTTGCACGGTGAGGTGGGAATCCCCCATACTGGGTCAGAGGAGATGGAGATTTCCAATAAATCTGCTTGAGGATGCAGCGGGGAGGGCTGACCTCTCCAAGGTGGTAACAAATTACCTGGCGGCGAACTTGGGGGGCCTACCGGGAGGGCAACCGAGTCGGAGGCATTAAAAGCAGTGGCACGAGGGGCCAGCATTGGCCTGGTATGCTGGGTGAGGAGACAGCTACTGGGCGAGCTTGACAGGGAAGAGAAAGTCCTAACAGGCATCCAGGTGAGGAACTCGACTGACCCGCACACAGGGGAACGTGAACATGCGCAACACGCGTGCATTGCTGACATCTGAGACAGACTGGATAAGTACACTTTGACATGGTACCACCAGAGGCTACATGTTGAGGAGGACAAATCAGGGCGCTTCCTGGTGTGGATCCTGCGGAGGTAACAGACACCCCCGCTGACAACCACCTTGAAGGCAGAGGGAGGGAACCTCATCCACACCAGAGCAGGAATACTGGAGGTATTCTAATGCCATTTATAACGGGTCTACACTGCAGACCCAGGAGTGACTGTGGAGCGTTATGTACCCCTCCTCGGGGAGCTGGCTCTCCCGCAACTCTCACCCACAGGTGTGATGGAGATAGACACTAAAATTACTGTCGACAAAATCCAGGAGGCGCTACGAGCCATGCCGGGAACCAAAGCCCCTGGAGCTGACGGTTTTCTGGTGGCCTTTTTACAAGCTTATTCAAGCCAGCTAGCACAGCCTTTGCTACAGGTTTATGAGGAGGCCTTTGCAACGAGGCTGCAACCCCGACTATGCGTGAAGGGGAGATAGTCATGCTACTCAAAGTTGGGGGGAACTACCAAGATCCTGCAGTGTACCGGCCCCTCGCCATGATAAACTCAGACATCAAAATATTGTGCAAGGTTCTGGCAGCCAGACTGGCCCATATATGGTACACCTAGTTCATGTGGACCAGTGCGAGTTCACACCAACTCGCAACACAGGTATGAATATTAGACGATTGATGCACCTCCTGCATGAAGTGCAACACAGTGATGAGGAGCTAGCCTTGGTGTCCATAGATTTAGAAAAGGCATTCGATTCGGTAGACTGGGAGGTACCTTATGGGGGTGCTAAGAGTTGCTGGCTCTGGCCCTCGGTTCCGTCACTGGGTGCAGATACTATACACAGCGTCCAGTGCTAGAGTTCGGGTGGGACAGAGCAGGTCGGGTGAATGGTGGTTGGGAAGTGGGACGCGCCAGAGGTGTCACTCTCTCCGCTATTATTCACCCTGGCAACAGAGCCACTGGCGATTCGGGCATGCGGGGAACTGGGGCGCTGGGGCATTAGCACAGGTGGGACTGCACACATCATATCCCTATATGCAGATGACGCTTTATTTTACATCTCATCGCCCCAGGAGGCGGTTCCGAAGCTCCGTCAGGTATTAGAGTAGTTTGGCGGATGCTCAGGATTGCGGCTAAACAAGCACAAATCTTTGATCTTCCCCCTGGCTTGGCTGGCGGGCTTTCTCCAGGATGCCCTTCCACAACTGTGCCTGCGATGGGAGACTGGGCATTTTCTGTACTTGGGTATTCAGGTGGCAATAGAGGATGCACAGATACTACAGTTCAACGTCTACAAGATGATGGACACCTTGAAGCATTCGGTGAGGCACCAAGATTGGACCTTTATTATTATGCAGCAAAGCTGTAGCAAGCTGCTCGGTGGTTCGACAAGGAGGACAATTGGGAGAAGAGGTTACTCCACGATATGGTACTGTCAGCAAGCCTGCCGTCATTGCTGCTAGAGGGAGTGGGAATCTCTGACACAGTGCCATACGTGGTGGGGCACACTGCACGCACCTGGCAAACCATCGTGGAGTGAATCCTGAAGCATGCCCCGTTTCACCGGGAACTATCGGTGTGGGACCTGGCGCCGGTTAGGAGGATAATGTCCAATATGTCCTATCGTGCGTGGCAGGTGGACGGATGTAGTGTGCTGGCAGACCTGTATCCGGGCAAGAGCTTTATCACTTTTGAACAGGCGTGTGGGGATTTTGGACTGGGACAGGGACAATACTTGAAATATGCTGGACTGGCCAACCTACTCAGACATGTGGCCCACACACCCCTCGATTCCACAACATACTCAGACCTTAGATATAATACTCACATGCGGCGCCTCATAGCTCTGTCAGATGCGAATGACCCTCCCCCAAGGGCGTTCACTACATGGAACGCAGACTTGGAGGTGCCCTTGGGAGACGGGGACTGGAGGACGATTGGCACTCTCCCGCGCACAATCTCATGTGCCTGGTGGTGAAATTTGCATGCTTGCAATTAAAAGTTAATATTTGACAATCTATTCTCCTGGAGTGCGGTGATATTCTGTCAGTGATCCGTTTTTAAGTCACTCAACGCTCTTCAAATTACACTGAAGTGTTTATGCCCCTAAAATCGCCACCAAGATAAATTATTAGTCTAAGCCACAGTATTCGACGAATCGGGAGTATTCACCTACATTCTATGGCTATAACAATAGGCACTCATTGCCTGTGTTATATTCTGGCAGTCCCAAGCGCCTGCCCCGCCAGTCTTCGACGAGGCACGTGGTGATTGGTCTCAGGTCTCACACACATAGTGAGGTTGGGGTGGTGGCCGGTAGCCTTGTTTCAGCAGTAACGGATCCCTGTACGTGCTTAAGCATGGCTGGTCACGCCAGGCTTGGACTCACTCTCTATGCAATAATCAGCACAGAAGAGCACCTCCCAGTCGCCCCCAGCCCGGTCCAATGAAGACAGCTTATGCTCAACCCTGCAGTGAATTACTGAGGCGGCACTTGTCACAGGTGTGTTGTGCTGTGCATGGGATATGGTGGCGATGGATAGGCCAGTACGGCTGCCACCTTCCCCAGAAAATAATACTGGCACTTTGTTCATGTTTGAAGATTCTGCAAAAGCCTAGACATGATAAACAGGACTTTAAACAAATAGTCTGCATTTCTTTTTAACACTGCTTTTCTGCCTTTTATTACTTTACTACCACCGAAGCAGCTCTGCAACACATTTTAAAGTGCTTTGCTCGTATGGTTCCTGTTTTAAATGTGCACTGATAAAGAGGTGAAAATGCCAGCTTTGGGTGATTTTTGTGCAGGGACATTAAAATACTAGTCCAGCAGATAAAAAAACAGCCAGGTAGCAATGCTATTGGCTGGTTCTTATTGCTGTATCTAGGGCCAGAATGGATTGAACTGACTAGGTGGCATGGATATGGTGTTCGCATGCACTGGGCACGGCTGACTGGGTCATACTGGGGAAGAGCTTCTAGATGGGACTGGGCAGGGCCAGGATGGTTCTGTTGAGGGTTAAGCAGTCTGGAATGGACAGGGCAGGGCCACACTGGTTCTGGTGGAAACGAATGGAGCTAGAATGAAAAATTCAGCTGGCTGGGACGGCTCTGATGGCGTTAAGGGGGTTAGAGTGCATTGAACAAGGGTAGATCTGCTGGAAGTGTTGCAGCGTGGAACATCAAATTCCCCCTTCGGCACAGACCAAATACCTCAATAGTAAATTCACTCAAATACATTCATTGGTGGGGCTCATAACACCAACACTCACACTTTGTTGATCTGCTTCCCTAGAGGAATAAGCTTCCAAACGCTGACATGAAAGGAATATCTTTACCTAACCCTAAATGCGTTGACTCCAACCCTGAGATATTCCCCTCATTAGGAGATGAATCATTTTGTTGTTAAATATGGTTTTAGTGAACACAATCATTTATCTATACTTTACTCATTAATCTAGATTTTCTTCTTCAAATAATCAACACCACACATTTGTCAATTAATCAAATATCATTTATCTAAGAAAATTGCAAATTGTTAGAAATCATCATTAGAACCGCAGAACATCATATTTACCTAATCTGGCTAAGAGCCGTCCTCTAAGTCAGTCAAGTCGTGGTAAAACCTTTAAATTTCATCAAAGTCAGGCCACAATTCAGTCTCTCAAAGATTCAGGATAACAGCTGTCCAGCAGTGTCACCACCCTCTCCGTCAGCATAACGTCAGGAAATCGAGTTCGTCAAGGAAGGAGAGTTTTGTTAGTTCAATTACCTACCTACTTTTATAATGAAAATAATGTCAAAAAGTATCAAGATTGGGGTTTTAGAAAGCTCTGATTGGTCGTCTTGGGGTCATCCATTAAAGTTCTCATCGTACTTGCTGGTTCCGGTTTTAAGACAGTCCTTTGTTATATCGTTGGCGAAGTTCCCGGAGCAACCTTGACTAGGACATCGGCTCCTGGGGTCAGGACTAGGCCACTGTTGTTGGCGGTGACGCATGCGCACTTCACCCGGAACCTCGTGTTATCAGGAGCAGTCACCTTCCACGTCTCGTTCAGCCATTTTGACTAGGTCGAAATGGGCAACTTTGACTAGGACGAAATGGGCAACTTAAGCAAAACAAACACAACAAGCATTTGCAATGCAATAGGTCTCGCATTTACGCGAGTTTAAGCTATTGGCATTGTAAATGACAATGCCTTTTATTTGTTTTAGAAACGAAAACGAAAACAAAAATAAAAGGCATTGTTATTTGCAATGTCAATAGCGCATACTTGCGTAATGCGAAACCTATTGCATTGCAAATGCTTGTCCTGTTTGTAGTGACAGAATCTGAGGAGGCGGTCATAGGATGCAGGGCGACAAAATTGGTTGTCGCACCGAGTGCCAACAGCACTAATGCCGGCCCTGACTATGACAGCTGGTGGCGGTTCTCCTAGGCAAAAATGAGTAAGATCAGTAAGATGCTTCAGACTTTATGAGAAAACTATATGGGCCAGATTGAGGGATGAGTAACTGGAATGTATTCCTCACTTGTTCTCAAACCTTGGTGGCCACCGAGAGAAAGAGTGAATTAATGCCAGAGTACAGTACCTGGTTGGTGATGTGTGAGGTTTTGCATGTGGGGGGGTTAAGTACATGGATAAGATTCTTGACCTTCGACAACCAGGTAGAGTCACGAACATACAATACATAATGTATACACTAGGGTATATTAGGAACAAATCACACCATCTCCCCACCATACCAGGATGTGATAACCCTCCTCTCTACAGGTCATCACCACAGACCAATGTACTGCTAAGAGATGCATGCCACCAAAATAGGGAAACCAGAACTACATTCATCTTTGTTACTTTTATGTCAAAAATGACCACTTCTGATTTCTTTGTGCACGTCACGTTCAAAAAACGAGTAAAATGCACTAAAAAAGCTGCTGTCAAAGTACCGTCGTGTGAACTGAGAAGGCCTGAGGTAGTTATGGCCTTTAACAGCGTAGTGTTGAAGAATGCCAGTGTACATGGAACACTACACTTGCACCACAATCTGCTCTGTGAGAGGTCATCTGTAAGTGCTAGAGATACGAGGCACGGATTGCATTCTATACTCACATACATTCATGTATTAAAAGGCATATACATTTGTCACTGTGACCTTAGTGCTACTATGAACATTTCAAACATCGATTTTGTGTGCCCTGCACTTTACAATCTCTCCCCAGCAGCAGGGAGAGCCGTTACAAGTGGTGCGAAGTGTTTGTTATGGCACCCAGTAACTAATTACTGAGGCCCTGTGGCTCAGTGGTGGTGAGGGGTTTTTAAAGATGAAAACAATACCAGATGATCCGTATTTATTAGAGCTAATAAATAACTGCATATGTGATTTTTTTTCTACCAAAAAGGGGAACAAAGGGGCATATTAACAAGCCAGGCGATAAAATTATCGCCGCTTTAGAAGCGGCGATAATGGGCTTGATAATATGTTCTATGGAATTCCAATTGAAGCCCATGTTAGACGTCCTTCACATTTAACATGGGTTTCAATTGGAATTGTATCGCCTGGCTTGTTAATATGCCCCTAAGTGTGGTTTGGTCCTTTCCGCACCAAAATCCGCATGCGCCTGTCTGCACGGGCATTTGCTCTCTATAATTTTGATAGTTTATAACCCTCCGACATTCACCGAGGTAAAATGGCGGCTGATGGCCATAATTATTGCCAAAGTCGTGCTTCCAGTCTCGTGCAAACTCGTTTGCTCAATGACAAAAAAAACAGAACAAAAAAAACATGCCATTCATAATGAGGGACGGGGTGAAAAGTCTGCTCCCCTCAAACCCCTGGATAAATTTCGCCACTTCAAACCTGCTGATATTTAATGGAGAGAGAATGCCCGGTAAATACCGCACTGCGTAGATTTTGGTGCAACAAGCACTAAAATGCCACAACAAAAAAACGCATGTTGTGCTCATTTTGAGAGGGAACATCGGAATACGTGGTTGTTATGTTGAAATAGGCTACACCCCTACGGAAATCTCTTTACAGGCACCTTACTGGATAAAGAGGAAGAATAAAATCATAAGAAAAAAAGTGCTTCTGTATTTTATCACTAATGAGATTTTTATAAGCAATTTGCTATTTGATTGTGAACATTTTTAAACATATTTGGGATCTCTCAGAAACAAGCTGACTCAATGGTAAAAAGCGGTTGGCAATTACGATGTCACATGTACAGAATTTGGAGCGCAATTAATGTGCAGCTAGTTACCAGCAAGTTGAGCTAATTTATTTCAGGTGTGAATGTCGATAAAAAGCATTGTCGGCTGCAGCTCCGGAACAAAAAGGCATCAGCATTCCTGATTGTGGATATTGATGGCATGCCTTGGTGAACACATGGGCGATTTTGTAAATGTTGTTTCCTTTTACACCATAGCCTCAATAGATCTGTGCTCTGTACAACGCAGCGAACATGCAGCTTGCATCAGTGGAAACTGAGCCGTCAGGCAAAAGGCTGCATCGAACCTGAAACTTGGTCTGACTACCGGTGACCGAAAACGGATGCGTGGCCGAAGGGCTGGGCGAGAAGGGAGGGGGGAATGCCAGCATCAGAGGAGCCTGATTAAAGCTGAAAAGTGACACGACCGCGCGCATAAACAAGCTGCGATGAGGTGGGGAGAGAAGGAAGGGGGAAGGTCAATCCAAGGAGCAGAAAGGAAACTGATTAGAAGGGAGGGGGTAGTGTGAAAAGAGCGGGGAGAGAAGGGAGGGTGTAATAAAAAACAAAGGAGCCAAAGCTATAGAGAAGAGAGGGGGGAGTGGGAGCAGCTGTGCACGTGCATGTGATCGTGCACTCAAGGTTTAGGCCAGCCAAAAGACTGTGGGTAGCACTTTGAAAATCCCACATACAAAATGTCTCTTCGAGCCTTTGGCTCAGCGAGACCTAAAAACGTAATTAAAACATGGAAATGGCTAATAAAATGTTAATCCCTCGCTAATACCCTTATGTGTAAGTAATTATCTAGCAGAAAGCAACATCCAAAGCGTTTACACTCACTCAATAAAGCACAATTTATAATTACATCACAAAAGCAACATGTATAATGCAATATTCTAATTTTCTATTATTAGTATGCGTACATGTGTTAGTTTACAATTAGTTCAGCCATGCAAAGTGCAATTCCCGCATGTAATTCTTTTGTTAATATGATTGATAAGTCTTTCACTGCACACACATTATTAAGATTACCATTAGTTAATTAGTTAGATTAATATGCAGAATGGGGGGTATACAAAATGTTGTACTACCCGCTCCAGCAATCCCCCCTTTGGTGATTATATCACCACACCAACAAAAAAAATTGTATCCCCTTTTACGGAATTTCAAATTGATTTCTTATTTCATTCATATTTCAGTTTCTCCTGTTTCTTCTCTTGTCACTGTTTTATACATACTCTCTTTGATTTCTTCTAATTCTAGTTCTTCAAATTCTCTTTCTTGTTTCTTATCCCTTCTCCTTAAGCCTTCTCTTTTTAATCTTTTCTGATTTTTATCTTTTCTACGACAAATACATCCTAGTCTAATTATTAATACTAAGAAAATCACACATGTTAATGGAAATAATATCTTACCTAAAAATGTACTACCTAATTTTACTACAAAGTCTTTAATAGCTGAGATTTTCTTACCAATTTTCTCCCAGACACCTTCAACCTCCAGTGGTACAATTTCGTCATGCAATTCTGTAATATTTTTAATATAAATTTTCAAATCTCTACTTTCGTCAGGAATGTAAGTACAACAATGTTGAACTTTCAGCATTCCACAGACTCCACCCTCTTTTGCCAATAAAATATCACGGGCAAGTCGATTTTGCATTACCATAGCACGCATGGCAACCATTTCAGTATTTACCAATAAGAATCCTCCAGCGGTGCTTGTTGACAAGCGATCCACTACTGTTGAAAGTCTTCTAATTTTGTTTGCATTCAGAGATATTCCCACTGCGGGTATCAGTGCTCCAAAAATGTCACCCACAATTTCAGTCCAAGATTCTCTCTTACTACGTGCTAAATAACTACCTAAGCTATGTACACCATCTTCTCCTCTATCCATATGAAAAGTCTTTGGAAAAACCAGGCCAACATAACATGTGCCATACCAATGGTCTGGCAAACGATAATATGCCCTGTTCCCACAAATAAAATACAGTCCTGGAAAGACTGGATCGCTTCCACCTTTAAATCCCCATCCGCCCATGATTCGGTATGTATCATGGCACTCACTATTCCCTACAAAATAATTATCATACGCTACCGCAATGGACCGCACTCCGCTAGCTCCTCCTCCGGGTCGCCCCAAGGGAAGCTGGTACATGAAGTTCTTGAGTGGTTCACCCCAGTGGGTGCAAGTAAGTACTTGTTGAACTGATGATCTCTGATGGAGTTCTTGAGTGGTTCACCCCAGTGGGTGCAAGTAAGTACTTGTTGAACTGATGATCTCTAGACCCGATACATGTCCCGGGTTTTAAAATATCGCCCGAGACATGGCTCGGGTTTCGGGATAACTTCCCTCCTCAGTAGAGAAAATAGTTAGGGGTGGAAGAGAGGGCCGCCAAGCAACCGTCAAGGGCCTCAGTGCCCGCACAGGCATGCAGGTGCGTCGTCCAGGAGCTCGTCAGCTCAAAGCTCGAGGGAGCCATTTTTATAAACAACCGCAATGGACCGCACTCCGCTAGCTCCTCCTCCGGGTCGCCCCAAGGGAAGCTGGCACATGAAGTTCTTGAGTGGTTCACCCCAGTGGGTGCAAGTAAGTACTTGTTGAACTGATGATCTCTGATGGAGTTCTTGAGTGGTTCACCCCAGTGGGTGCAAGTAAGTACTTGTTGAACTGATGATCTCTAGACCCGATACATGTCCCGGGGTTTTAAAATATCGCCCGAGACATGGCTCGGGTTTCGGGATAACTTCCCTCCTCAGTAGAGAAAATAGTTAGGGGTGGAAGAGAGGGCCGCCAAGCAACCGTCAAGGGCCTCAGTGCCCGCACAGGCATGCAGGTGCGTCGTCCAGGAGCTCGTCAGCTCAAAGCTCGAGGGAGCCATTTTTATAAACAACCGCAATAGACCGCACTCCGCTAGCTCCTCCTCCGGGTCGCCCCAATGGAAGCTGGTACATGAAGTTCTTGAGTGGTTCACCCCAGTGGGTGCAAGTAAGTACTTGTTGAACTGATGATCTCTGATGGAGTTCTTGAGTGGTTCACCCCAGTGGGTGCAAGTAAGTACTTGTTGAACTGATGATCTCTAGACCCGATACATGTCCCGGGTTTTAAAATATCGCCCGAGACATGGCTCGGGTTTCGGGATAACTTCCCTCCTCAGTAGAGAAAATAGTTAGGGGTGGAAGAGAGGGCCGCCAAGCAACCGTCAAGGGCCTCAGTGCCCGCACAGGCATGCAGGTGCGTCGTCCAGGAGCTCGTCAGCTCAAAGCTCGAGGGAGCCATTTTTATAAACAACCGCAATGGACCACACTCCGCTAGCTCCTCCTCCGGGTCGCCCCAAGGGAAGCTGGTACATGAAGTTCTTGAGTGGTTCACCCCAGTGGGTGCAAGTAAGTACTTGTTGAACTGATGATCTCTGATGGAGTTCTTGAGTGGTTCACCCCAGTGGGTGCAAGTAAGTACTTGTTGAACTGATGATCTCTAGACCCGATACATGTCCCGGGTTTTAAAATATCGCCCGAGACATGGCTCGGGTTTCGGGATAACTTCCCTCCTCAGTAGAGAAAATAGTTAGGGGTGGAAGAGAGGGCCGCCAAGCAACCGTCAAGGGCCTCAGTGCCCGCACAGGCATGCAGGTGCGTCGTCCAGGAGCTCGTCAGCTCAAAGCTCGAGGGAGCCATTTTTAGCAGAGTGCGGTCCATTGTGATTGTTTCTAATTATCATACGCTGTTTGATTCCTTCTTATACACAACTTACCTTTCCGAGGCCAATCTAAAGCCATAGTTGGACTTGTTTCCCCTTTCAAGTGTTTCTCCATTTCTACATCCCAAACTGTTTTCTCCACTTTCCCTTCTGAAGCCTTTCTTTGCATTTTCAATCTCCTTTCTTCAACCATATCTAAAAATATCTTCTCCTCTTTCTTTAAACTGCAAGTCAAGTTATTTCTAAATATGTATTCTAATGTTAGTTCTTTAGTCTTCAAGAAAAATTCACCGAATACTTTTGCAGGTTTTACCTTGTTTAGTTTGTTAATTGCTGGTACTTGTGAAAATATAGTATCTACATCTGAAAAATAATATTCTAATTTACCTGTTTGATAAAATAAACTAACTATTACACTACATGTTATTCCATATGTTACTGGAAGGTGATGATAAGTCACTCCTTCAGATACAGATGCAGGTAATTGCATACATACGTAGCAATCCCTTACGTCCATTGTTTTTACATATTCATACAATAATTTTGAAAACACATTGTTAGAAAAATCTGTTATAGACCTGTCTTTATGCAAATATTTTCTATCTATTCTAGTCGGAACTACCTTTTGTCTCTTCCCTATATTAGTTATGTTATCACTATGTCCTTCTAACGTATCTATAGTAACTTTAAATGAAATTAGTAGCGCGAGTATACTCCAAAGAAGCATTAATAATCCTGTACAACAACAACACATTTTGCACCATCTTCTAAAGAAGGTACATCTACTTTTGCTACTTTCTATGTTTGCCATCTTAGCTAAAATGAGCCGTGTCTTTTGACTTAGCCTCTTCTACTTCACAACTAGTTTCTAACCCAAGGCTCTAAGCACCTACGTGGTTCTACCAGTTTTTGTCTTTTTCAGTATTTTATTGTCTTTCCATCAGTAATTTTCTTGTCTCATTCAGTTTGGCATCTCATCATCTTTCACTTTCCCTTCGTTTTCAGCATACAGATTGTCCTGAACATCTGCTTCTTCTCCAATATCGGACAAGATAACTCTCAGGATTTACGAATCTTCGTCTTCCTCAACCACTTCCGGTACAACCACCTCTGGATTTCCTTGGCTATCCGCCTCTTCTTTTACTTCAGGCAGGGCCACATATGTCCATTCCGGTGATTTATACTTCTGGTTAGGTTTCCTTGTTCTTTTGCTTTCTTTAACCACTGTTGTTTCTTCTCCTTTCCATTTTTCCTGACTCGTCACTTCATTCACCTGTTCAGCCCTTGGCGAATTAACTCGTGTCAAGCGATATCTCAATCTTTTTATTTTATTCGGCCAAACCTCGTCCTTTGCCGCTCTTTTCAATTTACTCCCTTTATCATTCTTTTCAGTCCTCCAAGCTCTCTTTCTCAGAACTCGGCCTTCTGGTATTTCATCTTCGCTTTCCTCTGACTCTGTTTCAACTTGCTGTTTACTCTCAACAGGTACTTTTTCCACCACTTCTTTTGTTTTCCCTACTTCTGTCCCTCCTCGAATCTCCGGCACGCAATCTTCCTGCTGACTACTTGTCCCTGCTTCTAACTGGATGTTGGAGTTCCCTACACCTCCTCGAGGGTCTTCCGCAATAATCTTTCCCTCTCTCTCTGTATCTGGCACCTGTCCATCTAAAGGTGTTGTTGATGCAGCGCGGAGTGCAAAATCCCTCCCTACTGCCACGGACCAAATGATCTCACACACGCACACTATCCATACATTCGCTGGTGGGGCCCATAACACCAACACACACTTACCATTAGTCCGTGCAAGGGGCGATTATCCTCCTAAGCGCTGAATAATGAGGGAGGAAGATACCACTTTACCCTAATGAGCAACAGACCTACAAACCCTACTCGTACTCATTAGGGCCTAGATTCCACATTTGGTATTACCCTCATAACCAGGACGGATCTGTTAGTTGCGGCTTTAAGTGAAATACTAATACTCTAATTAACCTTTTCATTAACACATTTCAATGAATAAACAACCCAACTCATTTCTGTAGATATTCAAATCCAATTTTATATTAATATTGCAAATTAAATCATTCATTTGATCAAGTTGCCATTTATATTTACCTATTCTGGCTAAAGTCGTCCTCTATGTCAAATCTGACAGTCTCGCAAATCTATGCCCATCAATTTTAGCAAGTTAAGTTCATCAGGAATTTGGGCATTAATTCAGTCCATCAAAGATTCAGGCTAACAGCTGTCCTGCAGTGTCACCGTCCTCTCCGTCAGCATATCATCAGGAAATCGAAAAACCGCGTTCCGACGAATCTAATTACCTCTCTATTCTACCATAATTTATAGTAAAATCACATTCCAAAAGTATCGAATATTATTTTAGAATGTCTCTCATTGCTCAGTCAAATTTGTTCTCCAGGGTTCCCATGCGGTAAATGTCTCTTTAGATGTAGTTCATAATTTTTCCGGTCCAAAGTATCTTTTTATTGTTTCTTTCAGGGCATCTGGCTTGCAGCCCAGAACGACCTTGGTATGCACAGTCGCGTTAGGGTCACAGAAAGGCCACTGCTGCTGATGGTGACGCATGCGCACTTCACCCAGAGACTTTCGTAATGGAGTCAATTCGTCAGATAGGGATGTCAGCCATTGTGTGGCCACTCCAAATGGTCAATTTAAGCAAAGAAACACAAAAACGTAATTAATACATAGAAATGACTAATAAAATGTTATTCCCTCGCTAATACCCATATGTGTGTGTATTTATCTAGCCAAAAGCAACACTCAATGCGGTTTATACTTACAAAATAAAGCACGAATCACAATTACATCACCAAAGCGACATGTATCATGCAATGTTCTAATTATCTATCATTAGTATGCGTACAAAATTTAGTTCACGTCATTAATTAGGCCATGCAGATGCAAATCCCACGTGTATTTCGGTCATTAATAAGGTTGGTTAGTTATTTCCACATCACTCCAAACTATTATTACAATTATAATTAATTAATTAATCTAATTAATAAAACGACATGCAAAATGGGGTGGGTATACAAAATTTTGCATAACCCGCTCCAGCAATCCCCCCTTTGGTGATTTTATCACCACACCACCCAAAAATTTTGTTCTGTCTTTACGGAATCTTTAAAATGTTTTCTTGCTCTTAATCATAATTCAGTTTCACCTACGTCTTCTCTTTTTACTGATTCATACATACTCTCCTTCCACTCCTCCAATTCGATTTCTTCAATTTCTCTTTCTTGTTTCTTATCTTTTCTCTTTGAATTTTCTCTTTTTATTCTTTTCTTATTTTTCTTGTTTCTACAGCACATACAACATAATCTTATCATTAAAACTATGCAGATTACACATGTTAATGGAAATAATATTTTACCTATAAGTGTACTACCTATTTTTACTGAGAAATTCTTAATAGCAGCTATTTTCTTTCCAATTCTATCCCAAACACCTTCAACCTCCAGTGGTGCAAGTTCATCATGCAATTCAGTAATATTCTTAATATAAGTTTTCAGATCTTTGCTTTCGTCAGGAATGTAAGTACAACAATGTTGAACTTTCAGCATTACACAGACTCCACCCTCTTTTGACAATAATATATCAAGGGCAAGTCGATTTTGCATTACCATAGCACGCATGGCAACCATCTCAGTATTAACCAATAAAAATCCTCCAGCGGTGCTTGTTGACAAGCGATCCACTACTGTTGACAATTTTCTAATTTTATTTGCATTCAGAGTTATTCCCACTACTGGTATCAATGCCTGAAAAATATCACCTACAATTTCTGCCCAAGATTCTCTCTTTGTCCTAGCTAAATAATTACTTAAGCTATGTACATCATCTTCTCCTCTATCCATAAGAAAGATTTTTGGAAAGACCAGGCCTACGTAACATGTGCCATACCAATGGTCTGGCAAACGATAATATGCCCTGTTCCCACAAATTAAATATAATCCAGGAAAGACTGGATCTCTTCCACCTTTGAATCCCCATCCACCCATGATTCGATATGTATCATGGCACTCACTATTACCTAGAAAATAATTATCATACGCAGTTTGATTTCTTCGAATGCAAAATTTCCCTTTCTGAGGCCAATCTAAAGCTATAGTTGGACTATCTTCTCCTTTCAAATGTTTTTCTTTCTCTATATCCCAGATTGTTTTCTCCACTTTCCCTTCTGCTGCTTTCCTTTGCATTTTCAATCTCCTTTCCTCAACCATGTCTAGGAATGTCTTTTCCTCCTTCTTCAAACTGCATGTTAAATTGTTTCTAAATATATACTCTAATGTTAGTTCCTTAGTTTCTAAAAAGAATTCACCTAATACCTTAGCAGGCTTTACTTTGTTCAATTTATTATAAGAAGGCACTTGCGCAAAAATGTTATCTACGTCTGAAAAATAATATTCTAATTTACCTGCCTCATAAAACAAACTAGCTATTACACTACATGTTATTCCATACGTTGCTGAAAGGTGATGATATGTCACTCCCTCAGAAACAGATGCAGGTAACTGCATACATACGTAGCAGTCCCGTACGTCCATTGTCTTTACATATTCATACAATAATTTTGAAAACACATTATTAGAAAAATCTGTTATTGACCTGTCTTTATACAAATAATTTTTATCTATTCTAGTTGGAATTACCTTTGGAATCTTCCCTATATTAGTTTTATTCTCACTATGTCCTTCTAAAATGTCTATAGTAGCCTTAAAGGAAATGACAAGAGCAAGGATGCTCCATAAAAGCATTAATCATACTGTACAACAACAACACATTTTACACCATCTTTTCATGAATGTACATCTACCTTTACTACTTTCTATGTTAGCCATCTTGTTAAAATGGACCGTGTCTTTTGACTTAGCCTCTTTTACTTCACAACTAGTTTCTCTATCCTAAGGTTCTAACACCTATTTGGTTCTACCAGTCACTATTTTTAATTCAATATCTTGTTTTCTTCATCAATAGTTTTCTTAACTTATTCAGTTTGGCATCTCATCGTTCTTCACTCTCCTCTCGTCTTCCAAATATGGATTTTCCTGAACTTCCGTTTCTTCTTCTCCAATGTCGGACAAGAGAACTCTCAGGATTTCCGATTCAATTTCATCCTCAACCACTTTCAGTGCAGTCTCCTCTGGATTTCCTTGACTATCTGCCTCTTCTCCCTGTTCAGGCAGAGCCACGTACGTCCATTCTGGTGACTTATACTTCTGGTTAGGTTTCCTTGTTCTTCTACTCTCTTTGTCTTCAGTTAATTCGTCTTCTTTTGATTTTTCTTGACTTGTCACTTGATTCACCTGTTCAGCTCTTGGTGAATTCACTCGTGTCAGTCTGTATCTCAGTTTCCTTATTTTATTGGGCCAAACATCATCTCTTGCAACTCTTTTTACTTTACTTCCTTTTTCATTCTTTTCATTCCTCCAAGCTCTCTTTCTTAGAACTCGACCTTCGGGTATTTCATTTTCACTCTCTTCAGACTCTGTCTCAACTTGCTTTGTCTTTTCAGCAACTTCTTCTTCCACCACTTGTTTTGTTTTCTCTACTTCTGTCCCTCCTCGGATCTCCGGCACGCAATCTTCCTGCTGGCTACTTGTCCCTTCACCTAACTGGATGTTGCAGTTCCCTACACCTCTTTGGGGGTCTTCCGCAGAAATCTGTCTCTGTACCTGTCCCTTGTTCACTTAGATTTGTTATTTCAGGTGGAATTTCTCTCAGTCTCTCATCTGGTACTTCCTTTTCACGAATTTATTTTGTTGCGTCTTCAGTACTCTATACTCTTTTCTTCCTGTGTTCCTTCTTGGAACCCTGCGCTTCTTGCTCGTTTCCAGAATCGCTAGATTCGGAAATCTGCAACCTTCTTCTCAGAGCAATACTTCTGGGGACTAAAGCTGATCTTTGTTCTGTTTCCCCCCTTTCAGAGTTTCCTCGTGTCTTTGACCCTTCGTCATCTGATTCAGTGCTTGATTCTGATTCATCAAAGTATTCTTTTCCTGTGCTGTCTACTGGATTTCGAATTCTCAATGTATGACTGGCATGGATCCAGTTTTTCAGTCCAGCACACTGCACAGCTGTGGTCGTGGTCAAAATGACTTGTCGTGGTTTTCCCCACCTTGGAACCAGACAATTTCTTCTTCTGTGGACTTTTATCCTTACCCAATCACCAGGGCTCAGATCATGGGCTTGCTTCTTTTCAAGTGTGGTGGCATCTGGTCCAACATGATGAAACACAGAATGAACTGCGTCAGCCAGGCCTTTACAGTATTCCAACACCATGTCATCAGAAATTGTCATCAGCTTGTTGACTGGTATAAACACATGTCTCATTGCACGTCCCATGATTATTTCATGAGGACTCAATCCTGAGGTTCTGTCTGGAATAGCCCTGATGGTCATGAGTACTAGAGGCAAGACATCAGGCCATTCAATACCTGTGGCCAAACACATTTTCCCTATTCTATTTTTGATAGTACCATTCATCTGTTCAACCACACCAGAAGCCTCTGGTCGGGAGGCACAATGTAGTTTTTGTTGTACATTCAATGCTTCACAAATTAATCCTACAATCTCATTATGGAAATGTCCTCCTCGGTCTGACTCCATTGTCACTGGGAACCCGAACCTGGGGATGAATTCTCTCAGTAGTAGCTTAGCTACTGTCAACCCATCATTTCTTCTTGTTGGAAATGCTTCCACCCACCTGGAGAATAGGCAGACTACTACCAAAACATACCTCAATCTGTTACAGGGAGGCATCTCAATGAAATCTACCTGCATTCTGGTGAAAGGCCCTCCTTCTCGACCTATTGATCCCAGACTCACTACTGTCTTTCTGCCAGGATTGTACTGCTGACATATTAAGCATCTCTGACAAAGACTCTCTGCCACAAGTCTGAATTTTGCATTGTACCAGGTCTGCTTAAATGACCTGATCATAGCATCTCGTCCAATATGTCCCTGGCCATGATACATCCGTGCCATGGTAGACATCATGCTATCAGGCATAACTGGTCTTCCATCTCTATAGACCCACACATGATCCTTTTCCCTTGGGGCACATCCTGCTTTTACCCACTGTCTCATTTCCTCATCTCCTGCCTCATCCTGCAATTGTTTTACTTCTTCCCAAGTTCCCACAATGTTAGTGAACATCAATGAGCAAGAAGACATTTCTCTTTCCTTAGCCCGATTGACCGAATTCTGATTCCGTGCACAATACTGTGCCATGTCATTGGCATACCTGTTCCCAGTGGCAATATAATCACCACCTTGACTATGTGCAGCACATTTTACAACAGCCAATTGTTTAGGCAGCTGTATCGCCTCAAGCAACTTTCCAACCACTTCTGCATTCTTAATGGGAGTTCCACTCGAGGCCAGGAAACCTCTTTGCAGCCATAGTTGGCCAAAGTCGTGGACGACTCCAAAGCCATACTGGCTGTCAGTTATCACAGTCACTCTCACACTCTTTCCGATCTTGCATGCTCTAGTCAAAGCCACAAGTTCTGCTACCTGGGCTGATTTCACTCCTTTCAAATATGATGCTTCGATTACTGCTGCAACTGTGCATACTGCATACGCTGCACTCAGCACTCCTTCATCTGTTCTTAAACATGACCCATCAACGAACATCACAAAATCACTTTCTGGCAAAGGTACATCTTTTATGTCTGGCCGTGGTTTGGTACAAAAATCAAGTACATCCAGACAATCATGATCAACTTCATCTCTTACTTCCACAATCTCAGCATCAGGCAACAATGTTGCTGGATTCACATTCACACATCTTGCAAGACTCACATTAGTTGCACCTAATATGACCTTTTCCTACTTAGTCAGCCGACTGTGTGTCATATACTGAGTATGACTCCTTGTCAGCAGAATTGCTACATCATGGGGCACAAACACTTTCAAAGGATATCCCATCACAATTCCTTCACTCTGCTCCAAACTTCGACTTGTTGCAGCCAGCGCTTTCAAACATCCAGGTAAACCTACAGCTACTGGATCTAGCATTGATGAAAAATATGCAATTGGTCTTCTCATTTTTCCATGTTTCTGGGTCAACACCGAAAGTGCACATCCATTCCTCTCACTACAATACAACTCGAATTCTTTTTCATAGTCAGGCATGCCTAATGCAGGTGCTTCACACAAACCATCTCTCAATTGTCTAAATGCTGCCAATTCTTCTCTGCTTAATTCAAGGGGGTCTTTTATATCACTTCTCGTCAATTGCACCAAAGGCTTTGCAATCAAAGAGAAGTTCCCTATCCACTGACGGCAGTACCCTACCATTCCCAAAAACATTCTTACTTCTCTTTGAGTCATGGGAGCTCTCATTCCTTTTATTGTTCTGATTCTGACTGTTGTTATTTTCCTTAGTCCTTTCTCAATGTTGAGTCCCAGATACTGCACTTCCTTCTTGCAAAACTGTAATTTTGCAGGTGACACTTTAAATCCTCCATCTGCCAAATGATTCAGTAAGGCTATTGTATCTACCTCACAGGCTTCACGTGTTTTCGACGCCACCAAAAGGTCGTCAATATATTGTACCAGTACAGAATTTTCTGGCATTTCTAGACTCTCCAAAGATCTCTTTAACAACTGATTGAATATTGAGGGGCTCTTTGTATACCCCTGTGGGATTCAGCACCATGCCAAAATACGCTCACCAAAACGAAATGCAAAAATTTGCTGACTGTCATGGTGTAATGGGATGGAAAAGAAAGCATGACACAGATCAATTACTGTGTACCATTCTGCATCATGGGGAATCTGATATAAAATCACTGATGGATTTGGTACAATGGGACAACATGATACCACAATTTTATTCACCTTTCTCAAATCTTGCACTATCCTGAATTTCCCATTAGGCTTTTTCAGTCCCATTATCGGTGAATTACATGGGCTACTCATTATTTCTCTCAAGATTCCTTGTCTGATCATTTTCTCTATTATAGGAGTTACACCCTCAATTATTTCAGGTGTCAATCTGTACTGTGGAACATTTGGATACGCTACTCCTTCTTTTACAGTTATTTTAACTGGATCTACATTTCTCATTAGTCCTACATCCTCTCCAGTGAAATCCCAAACCTCTGCTTTTACAGAGTTTCTCAGTTCCTTTGGTAATTCATCAGGGTTGAATACAGAATATGTTTCAGTAACTTCACTTTCTCTGTTAGCTAGGGTCAACTTATACAATACATCATCATCTGGCGTTTCAAAAGCTATTCCATCCGGATTACAAAATATAGTGCAATTCATTTTGCACAACAGGTCCCTACCTAATAAATTCACAGGACTGGTGTCACACACCACAAAGCGGTGCATTTCTGAAAATTTCCCTATGCTGACTTTCACTGGTTCTGTAAGATAGGTCTTAATTTGCCTGTTGGACACACCAACTACTTGGATCGTTTCATCCGAGAGAGGAAGATTCTTAACATCAGCTGATCTAACAGTTGATCGAGTAGCACCAGTATCCACTAGGAAAGTAATATTTTCATCATTAACCCTCCCATCTACAAAAGGTCCTGTCTGGTCTACTTCTAGAGTTGCGCCAAGTACACACTCTTCTTCCTCCCTTCGGCACCGTCAATAGCTCTCTTCTGGTTCACTCTCATCGCGTTGCAGCCAATACTGCGAGACAGCACTAGCGCGCGGTAGCTTATTTATCTGTTCTTCATTGTAGAATCCCGATTCACTACTATACTTCTGTGTGTTTCTGCTCTGTGGAAAAGGCGGCTTTGGCACCTGATTCTGTGGGGGAACAACTTGCTGCTGTTGCTGCAGTTGACCACTCACCTCATGCTGCACCTGTGGGTTCAATGATGGATTTTCATTGTTAGTACTCGGAGGAAACTTACACTCGGATTTCCAATGCCCTATCCTGCCGCAATTATGACACGGAAATTTCTTTTTAGCTTCTTCAATGTTCCCTTTGTACTTCCCATTATTAAATTTTGGCTTGGTCCCCGCTTGTTCCACCAATTGTGCTTCCTGTCTCTCCGCTACCTTTACCTGTGCCCACATTGCCTTCTCCTTTAACTTTCGCTGTTTTGCTTCAATTTCATCACTGAAGTATTTAGCATGTCTCAATACTTCATCTATTTTCTTGTTTTGCCAATCTACCGTATGCTGTTTAATCATATCACCAATTTCTGATCGTAGACCATATACAAAATGGCTCAAATCCTTTTCACTTAGATTCTCGACTCCGCTAAACTGCTTAAAAGCTTGTATTAGCCTCTCATAGTATGCATGTACTGACTCTTTACTTTCCTGGTGTGTTCAATCAATTTTTACCCAGTCTGTTTCTTTAGGGGGCACTTTATTTTTCAAAAATACCATAACCTGCTCATACTTCTTCATTACCTCGGGGTCTGGTGCTCCTGTTTTAGGATCCCTAGGATATTCCTTGGTTGGCCAATTTATCATCAGCTTACACTCTGACCATAGATCTGCTGGCACTATTATGTCAAATAGACTATTCAAATCAATCCATAGTACTTTAGACAATTTCACAAATCTGTCTACCTGTCTGTACCACTCGACGGGCTTTTCGCGTAGTCGAGGGAAGTTATTCGTAAATGACAACATATCCTGTCTTGTCCATGGAACATGTACATATCCTCCTCCTGGAATCTCTCTCATAGGGCACTCTGTCACTATTTTCTCCTTTTCTCTTACGGGAAAGGCTGAAAAGGTCTTATCTGAGGCATCATCTCGTTTTCTATACCACCTGCTTCTCCATTTATCCACGTCTCCCCATTTTCTTAGCAAAATGATTATGTCCTTAATTTGACCCATTCATCCTGTGGTGTTCATGTTCTCAATGTCTTTTTGCAGTGAATTCTACTCGATAAGTTTTTTGTAAGGCTTTTACCTTTTCAATATCTATACCCATTTCATTTGCCACTTCTTCTAACCTTTCATGCAAGTTTTTCGCTCTCGAGGTTGCACTTTTGCACAGAAATAATAATTCTTCATCCTGATAGGTTTTCAATTTTTCTGTCGGGATAGTCCCTACAATTAACTCTTCCAATACCATTCGTAGCTTGGCCACATCAATTGATTGGGATTCTTTGTCTTTCTTCTGCAAGCTTCTTAACCATTCACTTAACTCGTCTGTTGATGGTCCTACTGGTTTTTCTACACTTCCGTGTCCAAAATCATTTTGTGTTTCTGACACTGTCTCTATCATTGTCATACGTCTCTCTGCAAAATTCTGATCTACAAATGGATTATTTGTAAAATTCGGTTCCATTACACTCATAGTTTGCCTCCATGGATTCTCATTCTGACTCACTCTTGGTTGTTCTACAGGGTTACTATTTCTGTAAGGGACTGTCAAACAATGCTCACTGTCTTTCTGTTTTTCAAAAATGGGTATTACTGGACCTATTGTTACTGGAACAGTTACTACTTCTAGATTCTTGGTCAATTCTCTTATTTTCTCAGTTAATTCCAGGGTTGTTTTTGCTAATTCTACGGAATTTTCTCCATCTGTTCTTCCTTCTGATCTCTTTTCTACCTCTCTGGTACCACTGTTTTTACTCAAACTTTGGGATTCTGGTTCCGATTTTAAAATTCGCATTGTTTCACTCATTGGGGCACTTGGAGTTAACATTTCTGGTTCTGATCTATACGGTGGTGGATTTTTATAAAACATATCATCAAGAACATCATCCTCAGACTTATTCGCTCCATACCCTCTCGACTCCAAATTATGCCTCTTTTCCGCACACTTTCGACCTTCATTCTCTCCTACAGTTCTTACAGGGAACACACCCTCAGTCATGCTCGCATCTCGCCATCTTTTCATTCGATCACTATGCGTTTCGTGTCCGTATGGCCTTCCAAACCAGTACCTATATCATCTACCACTTCTTTGTCTTTCTCGTTCATGCATTTCGTCTTCCCATTCTGTCAAAGCCTCAAACTGTGTCGGTCTAGGTCTTGGTTCCAAATTCATCATCCTTTTCCTCAAGTTTCTTAAAACAGCCAAATTGAATGAACCATGCTCTGGGAAAGCTAATACTCCGTCGTCCTTGGTGTATCTCACCCAGTTATCCAACCAAATACAAGTATGATACCCATATTTCGTAATCATAAAGGATGCAGGGGTTTTCGGTGGAGGAAGTAACTGTCCTTCCCTAGTCTTAACTGGTTTGTCTTTCTTAAACCACTTCTTAATTCTCCCTCACCAGGTCTTCTTCTCCTTCTCTGGTGGGTCGTAATACATTTTCTTGTCTTTCGCGCAACGCTAGTCTCTCTTTACAACTGTACCGCTAGTCTATCCAATCACAGCGCGACTTCACACTAACGCACCTATTCAGAGCATCCACGTCACTGTCACAGTCCTCGAATCCTAGCGCGACTCACACTAACGCACCAATAAGGAGCGTCTATGTCACCCTGTTTCTTCTCCAGTCCTAGCGCGGCGTACACTAACGCACCAATCCGGGGCGTTTCACAGTTCTGACCGACTGTCCAATCCCAGCGCGGTCATTTTGACATCAGCAGCCGCTGCGGCAGCTCCTGCTTCTGTCTACCCCTCCTTTACAAATCCGCTCAGTACGTTTTTGTTTCAATTTTCTACACTTCTGTTAGTAACAACATAGAAACATCTCCATTGTCCGCTTCGCTAACCAAAGAACAGCAAAAAGACCTTTCTCACGAGAATTCCGTCTTTCCCGAGAGCAGCGCTTACCTCTGCCCTACTACGGAATCATTACTTCCGTTGATAAAGTAGCACATCCCTCTACTTCACCCTTCTAACAAGCATTAGCTAATTGTTTCTCTACCATTTAAGACACATAGTTGGAGACCCAATGCTCCTGAGAAGTAAACCCAGAGTTTCGCAATCAACCCAAATGCCTTTGCATTCACACTCATTTACACAAGAAAATGTAGTACATTCACACAGAATCCTGTCTTTCCCGAGAACAGCGAACAGTCTGTCCTGCTACAGAATTATGACATACGTTAACAAAGCAGCGCTTACCTCTCCTTTGTGCTTCCAACAAGCTCAGAGAGTACCTATTACCTTTCCAGTGATAAGCGTTATCGGAATGCCAGTTGGATCCCTGGTATATAAGACCAGAACTTCACAGGTAACCTTCGCTATCATACACACTTCTTTCACACAGAAAACGTCTCTAATGGCAACACACGACGATGTCACCAAATCGAACCCAGACAATGCGCTGTGCAACTTCAATTATCACACGTTTCCCCTGTGTACCTACAGGGCAACAACAATTCTGTCTTTCCCGAGAGCAGCGCTTACCTCTGCTCTACTACGGAACCGTTACAAACTTCCGACTTCCTACATCCCAGAAGCCGTGCAATCAACATTAAACTCAACGTAACTCAACATAGAGTGTTAGTACATAAATCAATACCAATCAATAACCAAAATCAATAAGCAATGTACAAGCAATAATCACTAAACCAAACAATAACAAACCATCATTCTACTACCAGAAAAACTGATGCAGCGCGGAGTGCAAAATCCCTCCCTACTGCCACGGACCAAATGATCTCACACACGCACACTATCCATACATTCGCTGGTGGGGCCCATAACACCAACACACACTTACCATTAGTCCGTGCAAGGGGCGATTATCCTCCTAAGCGCTGAATAATGAGGGAGGAAGATACCACTTTACCCTAATGAGCAACAGACCTACAAACCCTACTCATACTCATTAGGGCCTCGATTCCACATTTGGTATTACCCTCATAACCGGAACGGATCTGTTAGTTGCGGCTTTAAGTGAAATACTAATACTCTAATTAACCTTTTCATTAACACATTTCAATGAATAAACAACCCAACTCATTTCTATAGATATTCAAATCCAATTTTATATTAATATTGCAAATTAACTCATTCATTTGATCAAGTTGCCATTCATATTTACATATTCTGGCTAAAGTCGTCCTCTATGTCAAATCTGATAGTCTCGCAAATCTATGCCCATCAATTTTAGCAGGTTAAGTTCATCAGGAATTTGGGCATTAATTCAGTCCATCAAAGATTCAGGCTAACAGCTATCCTGCAGTGTCACCGTCCTCTCCGTCAGCATATCATCAGGAAATCGAAAAAGCGCGTTCCGACGAATCTAATTACCTCTCTATTCTACCATAATTTATAGTAAAATCACATTCCAAAAGTATCGAATATTATTTTAGAATGTCTCTGATTGGTCACCAGGGTTCCCATGCGGTAAATGTCTCTTTAGATGTAGTTCATAATTTTTCCGGTCCAAAGTATCTTTTTATTGTTTCTTTCAGGGCATCTGGCTTGCAGCCCAGAACGACCTTGGTAGGCACAGTCGCGTTAGGGTCACAGGAAGGCCACTGCTGCTGATGGTGACGCATGCGCACTTCACCCAGAGACTTTCGTAATGGAGTCAATTCGTCAGATAGTGATGTCAGCCATTTTGTGGCCACTCCAAATGGTCAACTTAAGCAAAGAAACACAAAAACGTAATTAATACATAGAAATGACTAATAAAATGTTATTCCCTCGCTAATACCCATATGTGTGTATTTATCTAGCCAAAAGCAACACTCAATGTGGTTTATACTTACAAAATAAACCACGAATCACAATTACATCACCTAAGCGACATGTATCATGCAATGTTCTAATTATCTATCATTAGTATGCGTACGAAATTTAGTTCACGTCATTAATTAGGCCATGCAGATGCAAATCCCACGTGTATTTCGGTCATTAATAAGGTTGGTTAGTTATTTCCACATCACTCCAAACCATTAGTACAATTATAATTAATTAATTAATCTAATTAATAAAACGACATGCAAAATGGGGTGGGTATACAAAATTTTGCATAACCCGCTCCAGCATTGTTTCAGGTGGAATTTCTCTCAATCTTTCATCTGGCACTTCCTTCTCATGGATTTCCTTTATCTTCTCTCCCCTGTCTTTTTCTTTGTTCTTCCCTTGTTCTTTCTTTGAAGAGTGTGCTCTTTGTTCTGTCTCTGAGTCTGAACTGGTATCAGAAATCTGTAACCTTCTCCTCAGGGAATTACTTCTGGGGACCAAAGTTAAACTCGGCTCTGTTTCCCCCCTTTCACGGTTTTCTTTTTCTTTAGACTCTCCGTCATCCAACTCAGTACCGGATTCTGATTCGTCAAAATACTCCTTCTCCTTGCTGTCAACTGGGTTTGGAATTCTCAAAGTATGACTTGCATGGATCCAGTTCTTCAACCCAGCACACTTCACAGCTGTTGTTGTGGTCAAGATGACTTGTCTTGGTTTTCCCCACCTGAGAACCAAACAGTTTCTTCTTCTGCGGACTTTTATCCTTACCCAGTCCCCTGGGCTTAGATCATGGGCTGGCTTCTTTTCAAGAGTGGTGGCATCCGCTCCAACCTGATGAAACACAGAATGAACTGCGTCAGCCAGGCTTTTACAGTATTCCAACACCATGTCATCAGTTATAGTCATCAGCTTGTTGACTGGTATAAAGACATGACGCATGGCTCGTCCCATGATTATTTCATGTGGACTCAAACCAGTAGTTCTGTCTGCAATTGATCTAATAGTCATGAGTATCAGAGGCAAGACATCGGGCCATTTCATACCTGTGGCTAAACACATTTTCCCTATTCTGTTTTTGATAGTACCATTCATCTGTTCCACCACACCAGAAGCCTCTGGTCGGTAGGCACAATGTAGTTTTTGTCGTACATTTAATGCTTCACAAATCAATTTTATGATCTCATTATGAAAATGTCCTCCTCTGTCTGATTCAATTGTTACTGGGAACCCAAATCTAGGGATAAATTCCCTCAAGAGTAATTTTGCAACTGTCATTCCATCTTTTTTTTTTGTTGGGAACGCCTCTACCCACCTGGAGAATAGACATACCATAACCAAAACCTACCTCAACCTGTTACACGGAGGCATCTCAATGAAATCCACTTGCATTCTGGTAAAAGGCCCTCCTTCTCGACCTATTGTTCCTAGACTCACTACTGTCTTTCTTCCTGGATTGTATTGCTGACAAATTAGACATCTCTGACAAAGACTTTCTGCTACAAGTCTGAATTTTGCATTATACCAAGTCTGCTTGAAGGACCTAATCATGGCGTCTCTCCCTATATGTCCCTGTTCATGATACATCCGTGCCATGGCAGACATCATGCTATCAGGCATAACTGGTCTTCCATCTCGATAGACCCACACATGATCTTTCTCTCTTGGTGCACATCCTGCTTTTACCCACTGTTTTATTTCTTCCTCTCCTGCTTCTTCCTGCAATTGTCTTACTTCTTCCCATGTTCCCACAGTGTTAGTAAACATTGGGAAACATGAAATCAATTCCTTTTCCTTTGCCCGATTGATTAAATTCTGATTTCGTGCACAATATTGCGCCATATCGTTTGCGAATTTGTTACCAGTGGCAATGTAATCGCCACTGCGACTATGGGCAGCAAATTTTACCACAGCCAATTGCCTAGGCAGCTGTATCGCCTCAAGCAACTTTCCAACCACTTCAGCATTCTTAATGGGAGTTCCACTTGAGGTTAGGAAACCTCTCTGCAGCCATATTTGGCTGAAGTCGTGGACTACCCCATAGCCGTACTGGCTATCAGTTATCACAGTCACACTTTTCCCAATCTTACATGTTCTGGTCAGGGCAAAAAGTTCAGCTACTTGGGCCGATCTTACTCCTTTCAAATAGGATGCTTCCATCACTGCTGCAACTGTACTTACCGCATATGCTGCACTCAGCACTCCATCATCTGTCCTCAAACAAGATCCATCAACAAACATGACATAATTACTTTCTGGTAAGGGTTCATCTTTTATGTCAGGTCGTGGTTTTGTACAACAATCAAGTACATCCAAACAGTCATGATCTGCTTCATCTCTTACTTCCACATGCTGTACATCAGGCAACAATGTTGAAGGATTCACATTCGCACATCTCACAAGGCTCACATTTGTTGCACCCAAAATGACCTTTTCATACTTAGTCAGTCGGCTGTGCGTCATATATTGGGTACGACTCCTTGTTAAAAGGTTCGCCACACCATGAGGTACAAACACTTCCACAGGATATCCCATCACAATTCCTTCACTCTGTTCCAAACTTCGACATGTAGCAGCTACTGCTTTCAAACACCCAGGAAGGGCTACAGCTACTGGGTCCAACATGGATGAAAAATACGCAATTGGTTTCCTCAGTTTTCCATGCTTCTGTACTAGAACAGAGAGTGCACATCCATTTCTCTCACTGCAATACAACTCGAACTCCTTGTCATAATCAGGCATTCCTAATGCAGGCACTTCACACAATCCTTCTCTTAATCTTTTGAATGCTGTCAATTCCTCTTTGTTCAAATCAATTGGATCTCTCACATCACTTCTTGTCAATCGTACCAAAGGTTTTGCAATCAATGAAAAATTGCTTATCCACTGACGACAATATCCAACCATTCCCAGAAACATTCTCACTTCTCTTTGGGTCATTGGTGGACTCATTCTTTTTATAATTCTGATTCTGTCGATAGTTATTTTCCTTTGTCCTTTCTCAATGTTATGTCCTAAATATTGTACTTCCTTCTTACAAAATTGTAATTTCGATGGTGACACTTTTAGTCCTCCATCTGCCAAATGATTCAGCAAGGCTACTGTGTCTACCTCACAAGCTTCATGAGTTTTCGATGCCACAAGCAGGTCATTGATATATTGAACCAATACAGAATTTTCAGGCATTTCTAGACTTTCCAAAGACTTCTTCAATAGATGATCAAATATTGAGGGGCTTTCTGTATACCCCTGTGGAATTCGGCACCACGCCAAAATACGCTCACCAAACCGAAATGCAAAAGTCACCTGACTGTCATGGTGTAATGGGATGGAAAAGAAAGCATGGCATAGATCAATCACTGTATATCATTCTGCGCCATGAGGGATCTGGTATAAAATCACAGATGGATTCGGTACAATGGGAATACATGGTACAACACTTTTGTTCATCTTTCTCAGATCTTGCACTATCCTGAACTTCCCACTAGGCTTCTTCAGACCCATTATTGGTGAATTACATGGGCTACTCATTATTTCTCTCAAAATTCCTTGTTTTATCATTTTCTCAATCACAGGAGTAACTCCTTCGATTATTTCAGGTGTCAATTTATATTGTGGGACATTTGGGTAACTTACTCCTTCTTTTACAGTTATTTTTACTGGATCTACATTTCTCATCAATCCTACATCTTCTCCAGTGAAATCCCAAACTTCTGCTTTAACAGATTGTTTTAATTATTTTGGTAATTTGTCAGGGTTAAATACAGCATATGTTCCCGTAACCTCTTTCTCTCTGTTTGCCATTGTCATTTTATACAGCACATCATCATCTGGTGTTTCAAAGGCTATTCCATCTGGAGTACAAAATATGGTGCAGTTCATCTTGCACAATAAATCTCTACCTAATAAGTTCACAGGACTGGTGTCACACACGATGAACCGGTGCATTTCAGAAAATTTCCCTATACTAACTTTCACTGGTTCTGTAAGGTAAGTTTTAATCTGTCTGTTGGATACACCAACTACTTGGATCGTTTCATCTGAGAGAGGAAGATTCTTGACAACAGCTGATCTAACAGTTGATCGAGTAGCACAAGTATCAACTAGGAAAGTAATATTTTCATTATTATCTTTTCCATCTACAAATGGGCCTGTCTGGTCTACTTCTAGAGGTGCGCCAAGCACGCACTCTTCTTCCTCCCTTTGGCACCGTCAATAACCCTCTTCTGAATCGCTTTCATCGCGTTGCAGCCAATACTGCGAAGCAGCGCTAGCGCGTGGCGGCTTATTTACCTGTTCTTCGTTGTAGAATCCATCCTCTTTACTATACTTCTGGCAATTTTTGTTCTGTGGAAAAGGTAGTTTTGGCACCTGATTCTGTTGTTTTACAACCTGCTGTTGTCGTTGCTGTTGACCACTCACCTCATTCTGCACCTGTGGATTCAATGATGCATTTTCATCGTTAGTACTCGGAGGAAATTTACACTCGGATTTCCAATGCCCTATCCTACCGCAATTATAACATGGAAATTTCTTTTTAGCTTCCTCGATATTCCCTTTATTTTTCCCAGCATTACATTTTTGTCTTGACCCAGCTTGTTCCGCTAATTGAGCTTCCTGTCTCTCTGCTACCTTTACTTGTGCCCACATGGACTTTTCTTTCAGTTTTCGCTGTTTTGCTTCAATTTCATCACTGAAATATTTAGCATGTCTCAGTACTTCATCTATTTTCTTATTTTGCCAATCTACTGTACGCTGTTTTATCATTTCACTAATTTCTGGACGAAGACCATATACAAATCTGTATACGAAATGACTCAAATCCTTGTCACTTAGATTTTCATCTCCACTGAATTGTTTAAAGGCGAAAATTAACCTCTCATAATAGGCATGTACTGACTCTTTGCTTTCCTGATGTGTTCTGTCAATTTTTACCCAATCTGTCTCTTTAGGGGGTACCTTGTTTTTCAAAAATGCCATAACCTGTTCATATTTCTTCATTACCTCGGGGTCTGGAGCCCCTGTTTTTGGATCCCTTGGGTATTCCTGTGTCGGTCAATCTATCATGATTTTGCATCTGCTGGTACTATTATGTCAAACAAGCTATTTAGATCAATCCACAATACTTTGGATCATTTTACAAATCTATCCACCTGTCTGAACCACTTGACGGGTTTTTCACGCAGTCGAGGGAAGTCATTCGTAAATGACAAAATATCCTGTCTAGTCCATGGGACATGTACATATCCTCCTCCTGGAATCTCTCTCATAGGGCATTCTGTCACAACCTTCTCTTTTTTTCTCACAGGGTAAGCTGAAAATGTTTTGTCTGAAACTTCATCTCGTTTATGATACCATCTGCTTTTCCATTTGTCCACATCTCCCCATTTTCTCAATAATATAATTATCTCTTTTATCTGATCTATTCGTCCTGTGGTATTCATGTTTTCAATGTCTTTTTCAGTGAAATCTACTCGACAGGGTTTCTGTAGTGCTTTTACCTTTTCAATATCAATACCCATTTCATTTGCCACTTCTTCTAATCTTTCATGGAGACTTTTTGCTCTCCATGTTACGCTTTAACACAGATATAACAACTCCTCATCTTGGTAAGTTTTTTTACTTTTCTGTCGGAATAGTTCTTACTATTAATTCTTCCAGTACCATTCGTAGTTTGGCCACATCTATTGACTGGGATTCTTTGTCTTTCTTTTGCAAGCTTCTCAACCATTCACTCAATTCCTCTGTTGATGGTCCTACTGACTTCTCTACATTTCCTTGTCCAAAATCCTTTTGTGTTTCTGACATTGACTCCACTATTGTCATAGGCTTTTCTGCACAGTTCTGACCTAAAAACGGGTTAGTTGAAAAATTTGGTTCAATCATACTCATAGTCTGTCTCCATGGATTCTCACTCGGACTCATTCTTGGTTCTTCAGCCGGTTTACTACTTTTATAAGGGACTGTCAAACAATGTTCGCTATCTTTCTGTTTATCAAAAATTGGCATTACTGGACCTATTGTTACTGGAACGGTTACTGCTTCCAGATTCTGGGTCAATTATCTTATTTTCTCGGTTAATTCTAGGGTTGTTTTTGCTAGTTCTGCTGAATTTTCACCGTTTACTTTACCTCCAGACTTCTTCTCTACCTCTCTAATGGAATTATTTCTTCCCAAAACTTGTAACTCTGGTTCCGATTTTATGATTCGTACTGTTTCTTTCATTGGGGCACTTGGGGTTAATATTTCTGGTTCTGGTCGATATGGAGGTGGATTCTTATAGAACATATCATCAAGAACATCATTCTCTGATTCATTCATTCCATACCCTCTCGATTCCATATTATGCCTCTTTTCTACACACTTTCTTCCTTCATTCTCTCCTGCAGTTCTTACGGGAAACAAACCCTCAGTCATACTCGCATTCTGGAACCTTCTCATTCGATCATCCTGCGTCTCCTGTCCGTAGGATCTGCCAAACATGTACCTATATCCTCTACCGTTCCTCTGTCTTTCTCGGTCATGCATCTTGTCTTCCCACTCCGTCAATGCCTCAAATTGTGTCGGTCTAGGTCTTGGTTCTAAATTCATCATTTTCTCTCTCAAATTTCTAAAAACTGCCAAATTAAATGAACCATGTTCTGGAAAAGCCAACACTCCGTCCTTTTCGGTATACTTGACCCAATTATCTAACCAAATACAGGTGTGATATCCATATTTCGCAACCATAAAGGATGCAGGGGTTTTCGGTGGAGGAAGTAACTGTCCTTCCCTAGATACAATCGGTTTGTCCTTTTTAAACCACTTATTAATTCTACCAAACCAAGACTTTTTCTCCTTTTCTGGTGGATCGTAATACATTTACCTGTCTTTCGTGTATCACTAGTCTCTCCTTACAACTGTACCACTATTCTGTCCAATCGTAGCGCGACTTACACTAATGCACCAATAGGGAGTGTCTACATCACCTATGTCACTCTTACAATTCTCCAATCCCAGCGCGACTCTCACTAACGCACCAATAGGGAGTGTCTACGTCACCTTGTATTTCTCCACTCCTAGCGAGGCGCACACTAACGTACCAATCTGGAGCGTTTTACGTTTCTGACCGACTGTCCAATCTCAGCACGGTCGTTCTGACGTCAGCAGCCGCTGCGGCAGCTCCTGCTCCTATCTACCCCTCCTTTACAAAATCCGCTTGGTAAGTTTTGTTTCGAAATTTACAATTCTGTTAGTAACAACATAAAAACACCACCATTGTCCGCTTCCCTAACCAAGGAATAGCAATGACCTTTCTCACGAGAATTCCGTCTGTCCCGAGAGCAGCGCTTACCTCTGCCCTACTATGGAATCGTTACTTCCGTTGATAAAGTAGCACATCCCTCTACCTTACCCTTCTAACAAGCATTAGCTAACCGTTTCTCCAGAATTAATACACATAGTTGGAGACCCAATGCTCCTGGGAAATAAAACTAGAGTTTCACAATTAACCCGAATGCCTTTACATTCACGCACTTTCACACTAGAAAATGTAGTACATTCACACAGAATCCTGTCTTTCCCGAGAACAGCGAACAGTCTGTCCTACTAAACAATTATGACATACGTTAACAAAGCAGCGCTTCCCTCTACTTTGTCCTTCTAGCAAGCTCAGAGAACACCTGTTACCTTTCCAGTGATAAGCGTTGTCGGAATGCCATTTGGACTCCTGGTACCTAAGACCAAAATTTCACAGGTAACCTTAGCTATCATACACACTTCTCTCACACAGAAAATGTCTCTAATGGCAACACACGACGATGTCACCGAATCGAACCCAGACAATGCGTCGTGCAACTTCAATCGTTACACGTTTCTCCCTGTGTACCTACAGGGCAACAACAATTCTGTCTTTCCCGAGAGCAGCGCTTACCTCTGCTCTACTACGGAACCGTTACAAACTTCCGTCTTCCTACATCCCAGAAGCCGTGCAAACAACATATAACTCAACGAAACTCAACATAGAGTGTTAGTACATGAACCAATATCAATAATCAATAATCAATAAGCTATTTACAAGCAATAATCACCAAACCAAAACAATAAAAACCATCATACTGCTACCAGAAAAACTGTTGCAGCGTTGAACATCAAATTCCCCCTTCGGCACAGACAAAATACCTCAATAGTAAATTCACTCAAATACATTCATTGGTGGGGCCCATAACACCAACACTCACACTTTGTTGATCTGCTTCCCTAGAGGAATAAGCTTCCAAACACTGACATGAAAGGAATATCTTTACCTAACCCTAAATGCGTTGACTCCAACCCTGAGATATTCCCCTCATTGGGAGATGAATCATTTAGTTGTTAAATATGGTTTTAGTGAACACAATCATTTATCTATACTTTACTCATAAATCTAGATTTTCTTCTTCAAATAATCGACACCACACATTGGTCAATTAATCAAATATCATTTATCTAAGAAAATTGCAAATTGTTAGAAATCATCATTAGAACCGCAGAACATCATATTTACCTAATCTGGCTAAAAGTTGTCCTCTAAGTCAGTCAAGTCATGGTAAAACCTTTACATTTCATCAAAGTCAGGCCGCAATTCAATCTCTCAAGGATTCAGGATAACAGCTGTCCAGCAGTGTCACCGTCCTCTCCGTCAGCATAACGTCAGGAAATCGAGTTCGTCAAGGAAGAAGAGTTTTTTTAGTTCAATTCCCTACCTACTTTTATAATGAAAATAATGTCAAAAAGTATCAAGATTGGGGTTTTAGAAAGTTCTTATTGGTCGTCTTGGGGTCATCCGTTAATGTTCTCATATAGTCTGCAAAATGAAGTCATCGTACTTGCTGGTTCCGGTTTTAAGACAGTCCTTTGTTATATCGTTGGCGAAGTTCCCGGAGCAACCTTGACTAGGACATCGGCTCCTGGGGTCAGGACTAGGCCACTGTTGTTGGCGGTGACGCATGCGCACTTCACCCAGAACCTCGTGTTGTCAGGAGCAGTCACCTTCAACGTCTCGTTCAGCCATTTTGACTAGGCCGAAATGGGCAACTTAAGCAAAACAAACACAAAAACGTAATTAAAACATGGAAATGGCTAATAAAATGTTAATTCCTCGCTAATACCATTATGTGTAAGTAATTATCTAGCAGAAAGCAACATCCAACGCGTTTATACTCACTCAATAAAGCGCAATTTACAATTACATCACAAAAGCAACATGTATCATGCAATATTCTAATTTCCTATTATTAGTATGCGTACATGTGTTAGTTTACAATTAGTTTAGCCATGCAAAGTGCAATTCCCGCGTGGAATTCTTTTGTTAATATGATTGATACGTCTTTCACTGCACACACATTAATAAGATTACTATTGGTTAATTAGTTAGAATAATATAAACATGCAGAATGGGGGGGTATACAAAATTTTGTACTACCCGCTCCAGCAGAAGTGTGCAGGGTTCCAACACACGGGGCAGCCCAGGCTGTTTCTGCTTCTGTCAATTAAGTTAGGACGAACTGAGTGGAGCAGGCTACTTCTGATTGGCTGTTAATGGTGTTAAAATGGAAAATATTCTAATGTTAGTGCTACTCATTGCACAAAAGGTGGTAATTTGTGATACTTAGCTCTCGCAAAAATAACAATTGATGGACAGAATGCAGAACAATGTCATACATTCACCCCAGTACAGAGATCTGGGCCTGAATCCATCGTTTTTTTGCTCACCATGCCATTCCAGTTTGAACCCAGCCATATGCAAATCAGTCTTGACCCTGTGCCCCATGGGAACAGTCCAGCCCGAACTGCCAAGCCAGGTCCTCCCTGGACTGGAAACAAGCATCCTAGGACCGGTTTCGGGCTTTCAGCCCTCATCAGCCAGGATAGCCTGATTCCAGTGGCATGGAGAGCAAGGGACTCACGTCTGAGCATACCCTTCCCACTCGGGGTGACAAATGCAAAAATAACAATTGATGGACAGAATGCAGAACAATGTCATACATTCACCCCAGTACAGAGATCTGGGCCTGAATCCATCGTTTTTTTGCTCACCATGCCATTCCAGTTTGAACCCAGCCATATGCAAATTAGTCTTGACCCTGTGCCCCATGGGAACAGTCCAGCCCGAACTGCCAAGCCAGGTCCTCCCTGGACTGGAAACAAGCATCCTAGGACCGGTTTCGGGCTTTCAGCCCTCATCAGCCAGGATAGCCTGATTCCAGTGGCATGGAGAGCAAGGGACTCACGTCTGAGCATACCCTTCCCACTCGGGGTGACCAATGCAAAAATAACAATTGATGGACAGAATGCAGAACAATGTCATACATTCACCCCAGTACAGAGATCTGGGCCTGAATCCATCGTTTTTTTGCTCACCATGCCATTCCAGTTTGAACCCAGCCATATGCAAATCAGTCTTGACCCTGTGCCCCATGGGAACAGTCCAGCCCGAACTGCCAAGCCAGGTCCTCCCTGGACTGGAAACAAGCATCCTAGGACCGGTTTCGGGCTATCAGCCCTCATCAGCCAGGATAGCCTGATTCCAGTGGCATGGAGAGCAAGGGACTCACGTCTGAGCATACCCTTCCCACTCGGGGTGACAAATGCAAAAATAACAATTGATGGACAGAATGCAGAACAATGTCTGCATTGTCAGCATTCCGTCCATCATTTGTTTGTTGTAACGCTTTTTGCCCTAAGTGGGATGGGTATTCCCAGACGTGGGACCCGTGCTCACTACGCCACTGGAGTCAAGCTATCCTGGCTGATGACGGCTGTAGCCAGAAACCGGTCCTAGGATGCTTGATTCCGTTCCAGGGAAGACATGGCTTGGCAGTTTGGGCTGGACTGTTCCCATGAGGCACAGGGTCAAGACTGATTTGCATATGGCCATGTCTGTACTGGGGTGGCGTAGTGGGCAAAAGAACGATGGATTTAACCCAGATCTCTTGACTGGGGGAGAATGTCTGCATTGTCAACATTCCGTCCATCATTTGTTTGTTGTAATACTTAGCTTTCAATACAGACGTCATTACTTATTTCTACTGGTGAGAAAGTGTCACTCATTTTGTCACACATTTTGCAGTAGAATGTCATTCATAAGTACACTAAAACCATGGAACTCTCACACATAAGCGGTCTGATAACTTGGTTGGTATGTACACACTGTAGCGGTCTAGTGTTTAGTTAGGCCGGTGACCCCGGCCGGAAGAGACCCCACATTGTATCACTCTCTGGCCAGGTGTGGCCAGAGAGCTTAAATAAAGGAGCCGGAGTCGCACGGGACTTCCAGCTCACACCAACTACGTCTGCCTGATCTGTGTCTCTGGTGCCCGTACTCACACGCACACGTTTGGTCCCTCGTGGTCCAACCAAACACACACCACTTACAGGCTACCAGATTTGCTATATGGATAAAGTTCAACTTCGCCTGGACTTGTTCACCTTGGATTGTGACTTGATTTTGCTCGCAAGAAAATGTCACTCATAGTGGTTGAAATGCACTCATAATTTCACTGAAATTATGAAAATGTCACACATAGCAATTTGGAACCCTGGCAGCTATGTCCATCAATGGGAACTTTTCTCAGTTCTCTCCCGTTTCAAAACGTAACGAAAGATATGTGGAAAGCACGTTTACTTTTTCAAGGACATCCTAACAGGAGTGTACATATTTAAAAGAACAAAAGTCAAAAAATATTTTCTAGCTTAGTGTTTCGGTTTGCTTAATTCGCGCGCCATTGTGCATTATGATGGTCACAGGCAGTAATCTTTATGCCCACTGTGGACTGCCCCTGTCTTTTGGAGACTAGAGCACTGCCACCGGTAGCTACGGGCGTCAGGGGAAACGGTAGGGTCAGTCAGAACCAGATGACGCAGCTGGGAATGGACAAAAGGCGGGAAGTTAGGCTCCACCCCTCCAGGTCTGCTGCCTGCAGCTGAGGCGCACGCCGGCATGTGTAGGCAGGTAGTACGTATGATCCTTCCAGCTGCACTTGGCTCTGATCCCACCATCCTTCAATTTAACCCTTGAGGGGGGACGCTTATCTGACTGAACTTGAAAGGTGAGCCTTCCTTCTCCAGGCCGGTGCAAAAGAAAGCCAGGTGCTGGCACATGCCGCGCTCTGCCGCTGCACGCACTGCCAGCTACAGCTCAAGCCGGGGTTGTGTAATGTTCGGTATCCCCTTGGAATCGTGTATCCCCCCTCCCTTCGGCTGACTTCGGAAAAGAGCTCTTAAGACAGCCGAAGTGCAGGGGATACTAAATATTACACAAGACCTGGACTTTTTTCTGCCACGTGCATGCAGAAAACCCCATCTATCGTTGAGGCGTGACTAGTAAGTTGAACATCTTCAAGAAAGTGAAGCAAACCAATGTGCACTGGTTACAAATCACGTGCCTGTACCATGTGCTGTCACCTGGTTTATACTGGCACAATGGTGCCATTTCCTTTAGTTCTTTACCTGGTTATTGCATACCGCATTGGTTCTTTGGTCAAATAATACTGCCAGGCTCAATAGTATGTACAGTGACATCACAAGCTTTTACTATTGCACATTTGTTCCTCATGTATACTCACCAAACAACCACAGCCTGTGATATGACCTTATGAAAATGCTGTGTACAACACAGAACCGGAACCAGGGTACAGCATGCGAAAATAGAACTGCGGTTCTGCAGGCCTCGTTTTTAGAAGAGCCATTCTGTGTGTAAAAACCTGTCACAAACTTGCTTATAGTCATAACACATTCAACAGAGACCATTGTGCGAGCAAATCAATTGTATTCCTATGCGCCCCTAGGTAATGCAAGAATTAACAATGGTGCAGACTGCGCAGTGCTCAAACGAGAAAGTGCTGTGAACTGTACCATATGATAGACACATACATTCAGGGTTGTCCCCCATTCAACAATAGATCAAGTCCAATTCACTTTTGGTTCTTATTCGAATAACTTTCGTAGGACAGACCTTGTGATAATGTTGACTTTTGATCCAATCTTTGGGTCCTAAGGGTTTCCTTAGAGCACTAGCCATCTGTCACATAACCTGGGGGATAAACAAAAAGCCCATTCAATGCGATGAATATTGTTTGGAGATCCAGACATCGCGCCTGCCGTCAGCCATGGATAATAACATATTTCTTCCATGTATTTATTTCCGGGGGGTACAGACCTGTGTGCTAGGGTGCATAGTACGTTCAACTTTGTGAACACTGAAATATAAAATAAAAATCTCTCATGAAGGGTCACATCTAATTTGTAAATTCTCAAGTAGTCTAAGGGGTGTGAATTAGATCCTAAAGCATGTTATCAATGAATCAATCAATCAATTAACAGCATTTGTAAAGTGCAACACTGTCACCCTCAGGGGTATCTGGGTAAGGAGTCTCTGTCGAAGAGCCAGGTCTTGAGTCTATTTCTGAAGTCTGCCAGTGAGAGGGCTGTATGTAGCTGGAGGGGAAGGTGTTTCAGGTCTTGGCAGAGATGTAGGAGAAGGAGCGGCCAGTGCTGCGGCTTCGGAGGATGTGGGGTGTGTGCGAGGGCGAGTGAAGAAGAGCTCAGGTGTCTGGAGGGTTTGTGGAAGTTCAGTCGGTAGTTGGTGTAGGCAGGTCCTAGGTCATGGAGGGCTTTGTAGGCGTGCGTAGGGATCTTTAACTGGCATCTCTTATGAATGTGGAGCCAGTGGAGGTCTCTCAGGTGGGGGCGATGTGGGTACATTTGGGGAGGTACAGGGTGAGTCTGGCTGCAGCGTTCTGTATGGTATGGGGTCTTCTGGGGAGCCAGGTAGAGATGCTGGCGTAGAGGGCGTTGCCGCAGTCAAGGTGGCTGGTGACAAGGGCCTGCTTGACGGTCTTTCAGATGTTGGTTGGGATCCATCTGTAGATTCTGCAGAGTGTGTGGAAGCAAGAGGAGGGAATTGACTTGTTGTTTTATGGTCAGTTGGCTGTCGAGGATAATGCAGAGGTTGCTTGCATGGTCGGTCGGTGTGGGTGGAGGTCAGAGTTCTGCAGGCCACAAGCGAAGGTCTTTTTCCTGAAGATCAGAACTTCAGTTTTATCAGAGTTAAGTTGGAGGCAGTTGTCGCTCATCCATTTGGCTATGTCAGTCATGGCATTGCAGAAGTTGGTTTTGGCACTGGAGGGGTCCTTGGTGAGCAGGAGGATCAGTTGAGTGTCATTTGCATAGGAGATTATCTTGAGTCCGTGGGAACTGACAACGTCTGCGAGGAGGGTCATGTAGATGTTGAACAGGGAGGGGCTGTGGGAAGATCCTTGTGGTACGCAGCACATTATGTCTTTGGGTGCAGAGGTGAAGGGAGGTAGTCGAATGCTCTCTATGCGCGTCCTATAAGGAAAGAAATGATCTACTTGAGGGCGTCTTGCTGTATGCCTATGTTGTGGAGTCTGTTGATGAGGGTGTTGTGGGAGACGGTGTTGAACGCTGCGGAAGGGTCGAGGAGGATCAGGGCCACATTTTCTCCATGGTCGAGGAGTGTTCTGGTGTCGTCTGTGGCAGCAATCAGCGTGGTCTCAGTGCTGTGGTTGGCACGGAATCCTGATTGTGACTCGTCCAGTAGGTGGTTTTGTTCCAGGAATTCCGTGAGCTTCTGGTTGATCGCTTTCTTGAATACTATGGCCGGGTAGGGGAGCAGGGAGATGGGCTGGTAATTTTTGACAGGGGTTGGTGGGTGCCCCGGAGAGGATGGAACACATGATGGGTGAGGTGGTCAGGGCGGTGAATGGAGACCAGGTGCTGATGGTTTGGCTGATTATAGCTGGTTGGTAGAGGTTGTTGGGGTTAAGGGTGGCAGGCTGGATGTTGAAGTTGTGTTGGTGATCTTTCTATGGAAGTAATCTGAGAGGGTTTTGCAGACTTCTTGTGGGGGATGGTTGGAGTTCTCAATGGCTGTCGGGTGATGTCATAAAATAGCAGGCTTTCTACTTGTGCCACCCCATCCTATGTATAGAGTGAATTAAAAGTTACATCAAATATCATTTAGATAGTAATATAATCCTAAAATGTGAAACCTCTCATCACTTTTGTTTACAGAGTCTCATAACCCCGCCTTTCGAGAGGATCCAACCACAGTTACTAGTTCATCGTGTACAATATCTTAACTGCAAGGATAAGACTGGCCTTGCTGTGAAACCAACCTTCCTGGGTGGCCATACAGGTCAATTACAAAAAGGACCACAATGTCTGCCACCTCTTCCATGAAGTTCCTATGGATCTGCATTTTGAGGGCTCTAGTGGCACTCTGTCGCCAAGGCGAGATGCAGCACAAGGGAAAGGGGCAGGACCCTCTGTAGTGCTGTATTTAGGACGGTGCTTCATATGTTATTGCAGCCCGTAGAGTATGGTTGTGATCAAGTGCAGCTCATTTCCTATTTCCTCCACTCATTATTCACAGCATACAAGTACACAGTGTGTCATTCCGCCGACATACATACATGGTGGTGCTGGAGCAGAGTTTTCAGTTTGAAAATTCTGGGGCTTTTGAAGCTCTGGCATGTCTATTCGTTGTATTAATTTATTAATAATTAATAATTAATTATTTGTCTTGTGCAAGTGTGTTTATATTAATCAATCCGTTTGTTTTAACAAGAAAGAGTTACACGTGAGTGTGCTTAAATGTGCTGACTGATAATAACGCGTGTGTTAAATGTGTTTTCATGTTTAAACGTTGCTATGTGCTGTTTATTTTTGAGCACAAAACGCTTTTGAATTAATGCTTTTCTATGTTGCAAGTGCTAGATAAATGCATACACATAAGGGTATTAGTGGGGTTAACACTGTTTAATCACTATGCTGTAGTAACGTTGTTTTCGTCTCTTTTAATTAAGATGGTCTATTAAGGCCTATGTTGGCCTGAGAAAGAAGGCTGAATAGTGAGCCTGACTGTGATTATAATTTGAAAACTGAGACGAGGGAGACCCCTGCTGGAAGTGGTCCTGAAGCTAACTGACCATGGTCCTTGTCGAAAAACTTTCCATGAGGACGGCAGCAGTTTTGGGAGTTCTCCAAGAGAAGTGAAAGTGTCCTTGGCAGCCTTGGGAAACAAAGGAGCCTTAGAAAGAAGCTCTGAACTGTGGCTCGATGGCCGAGGAGAAGCAGGATAATTGTGATACATGTTTTATTTTCTTGGTTCCTGTTCCGTAGTTTTCGCTATGTGTATTTTTCCTGAGCGGAGATTCACAAATGTAGCAATGTTACATCCTTTCCTTCTCGCTCTGCTCAGCAAGTCCGGCGGACATTACAGCTTTTTCTATGTTCCCAATGTATCTTTCTATTGTTTAGAATATTATAAGATGTTAGCCTAGAGAGGGTCTTTTGCCACTTGCCATTTTGCCTTTGCCGCGTATCGAACCTGCGTTGCTGAGGATTGATGCTGAAGGGACTTCGTCTTGAGAGACATTTACCGAGAGACTTGTCCTGACCCGTTCTGACATTTAGCTAGAATAGGTAACTATGAGAAATGATTTACTCTGATTGAATTTCTTTGACTAATTTTAGATAAAGCAATATAATTTTAAACATCGTGTTGGATATTCTTTCTTGTCAATTATTGGGTTTGCGTTATTGATTATTGTTGTATATATTGTATAGACTATGCTTAGGGACAGTCACAAAAACCAGGTCTTATCGACCTCGATATAGATGCAGGGTGTTTAGGAGTGTTTTCCTTCCACAGGTTTATTGCTGGTAGAGTATTTGAGCGTATGTTAGTGAAATGGGCCCTAGCGTATGATGTATGCATGTGCGTGTAACTGTGAGATTACTCTATCCGTGGTAGTGGGAATATTGTACACACCCTGATCTCTATCAATTTCCTGGTAGCAGAGAGAGGATGGTTTTTGATGATTGTCTTGATTAGATAAGATTGTTTTTATTGATTATTGATTATTGGTTCATGTTGGTATATGTACTAGTACTATATGTTGGAGTCGTAATGTTGAGTTATATGTAGTGCTTCTGGAACTTGGAAGCTGTAGCAGTTCCGTAGTAGGGCAGAGGGAAGTATATGCTGCTCTCGGGAAAGACGGAATTGGGGAATAACGTGTGACAATTGAAGTTGCGCGTCACATTGTCTGGGTTCGGAATAATCAGTGACATCGTCGTATGTTACTATTAGATATTTCTGGTATATAAGGAGTGTGAATTATAGTGAAGGTTATCTGTGAAACTCTGGTCTTAAGTCCCAGGGATCCGTAAGGATTTCCGTTAAAGCTTATCGCGGGAGGAGTAATAGGTATTCTCTGAGCTTATTTGAAGAACTGGGCAAAGAAAGCTTGCTTAGTTGATGTATGTTATAATTCTGTAGTGGAGCAGATTGTCTGTTCTCGGGAAGCAGGATTCTGTGCGTATGTATTATATTTCCTTTGTATGAATGTGCGTGAATGTTTGTACATTTAGTTGATTGTAAGACTCTTTGGACAAGTCCTAGAGGAAACAGTTAATGAATGTATGTTAGTAGGGCAGAGTAGAAGAAGTGCTACTGTGTCAATGAAAGGTTTCTTATGAAATAGACTCTTTTTACTATTCTGTGGTTAGCGAAGCAGACAATGGAGATGTTTTTATGTTGTAACTAATAGATTTTGTAGAAATTTTGACACGAAGTCTACTGAAAAGATTTTGTAAAGGAGGGGGTAGACGAGTGACAGAAGACAGAGACAAACTGCAGCGACTGTTGACGTCAGAAAGACCGCGCTCTGATTGGATGGTAGATCAGAATAGTGCTCGCGCTAGGATTGGTGCGTTAGTGTGAGCCGCGCAAGGGTTGGAAGAGCTAATTAGTGACGTAAACGTTCCAGGATTGGTGCGTTAGTGTGAGTCGCGCTGCAATTGGTTGAAAATTCGTATTGTATATTAATAATACGGAAAGAATAGAGAGTTCTTTGTAAACGATAAAATGTATTATCAAGAAGAGAAGAAGAAGAAAACATTTTTTGGTAGAGTTAAAAAGTGGTTTAGCAAGGATAAAGATGTTAAAACAAGAGAGGGCGAGTTGTTACCTCCACCGAAAACACCTGCATCCTTCATGGCTGCGAGACATGGGTTTCATACCTGTATATGGTTGGAGAATTGGGTTAGGTATACTAAAGAAGATGGTGTTCTAGCATTTCCAGAACATGGTTCATTTAATCTGGTCGTGTTGAGAAACTTACGGGAAAAGATGCTATGTCTTGACCCGAAACCGAGACCTACACAGTTCGAGGCTTTAGTGGAATGGGAAGAGGAAGTACATGAGAGAGAGAAACAAAGATCAGGAGGGTATTATAGGTACATGTTTGGGAGGAGACATGATCGTGAGACTCATCATGATCGAATGAAAAGGTGGCGAGATGCTAGTATGTCAGAGGGATTATATCCGATGAGAACAGTTGAAGGAGGAGCAGAAAGGGTTCCTGAGTCAGAAATAAGAAAATATGGAGTTAATGAGTATGAGGATGAGGTCTTGAATGACATGATTTACAAAAGACCACCTCCATATAGACCAGAACCGGACAAAAGTACACCAGTTGTTTCTCCGATAAGGGATACAGTTTGTGTTAGTGAGACAGAAAATGAGACACCTGAGGTGAGAAGTGATCATTACCTTGATAAGAATGCCAGACAATTAGCCAGAACTACAACAGAGTTGACTGAGAAGATTAGGGAGTTAACGAAGAATCTAGAAGCTGTTACGGTGCCTGTAACAATAGGTCCAGTTATGCCTGTGTTTGACAAACAGAGAGCAGGTGAGAATGGACTGGTGATTCCATATGTTGGGAATAATCTGACAAATTCAGTTGATCCTTCAGGAGATTCAGGCAAAAGAGCAGAAAGAAATGACCTGAGACAATCAAGACATGACACATGTAGTGAAATATTGGATGCTAGTGAAGCTAGTTGTTCAGGGATGCCGATTTTAGAACCGCAAAAGAGAGTGGTTCCAGTGAGAAAAACTGCTGAAATAACAGTTGATGATTTGAATGATTGGATGAAGGTTCTACAGAAAAAGGATAAAGACTCACAAGTAATTGATGTAGCTAAGTTACGTGTAGAACTAGAAGAGCTTGTTACAGGAACAGTTCCAACAGAGATTCTGAAGAGTCATCATGATGGTGAACTAATGTTTATGTGCAAGAGTGTTACCTGGAGAGCAAGGAATACACATGACAGGCTAAGAGCAATAGCAAATGAATAGGGAGTTGACATTGATAAAGTGAAAGCTTTACAGAGAACTTACAGGATGGATTTTACAGAGAAGGACATTGAAAATTTGAATGCTACTGGTAGAACAGGACAGATTAAGGAAATGGTAGCATTATTACGAAGATGGGGTGATGTTGAAAAGTGGAAGGATAGGTGGTATAAGAAAAGAGATGAGACTGAAGATAGAACAACTTATTCAGCATTTCCGGTGAGAGAAAAGGAGAAACCAGTGGATAATTATCCCATGAGAGAAATACCTGGAGGAGGATATGTACATGTTCCATGGACCAGACAGGATATTTTATCATTTACGAATGATTTCCCTCGATTGAGAGAAAAGCCCGTCGAGTGGTATAGGCAGGTAGATAGGTTTGTGAAATTGTCAAAAGTGCTGTGGGTTGACCTGAATAGTCTGTTTGATATAATTGTTCCAGCAGACTTGTGGACTGAGTGTAAAATAGTTGTGAGTTGGCCTACTGAGGAATACCCAAGAGACCCAAGAACAGGGGCACCAGATCCAGAGGTAATGAGAAAGTATGATCAGGTGATGGTATACCTGAAGAGTAAAGTACCTGCAAAAGAGACAGATTGGGTAAAGATAGATCGAACACAACAGGAAGCGAAAGAATCAGTTCATGCTTTTTACGAGAGGCTGATACTGGCATTTAAACAATTCAGTGGAGATGAACACCTGGGTGACAAAGATTTGAGTCACTTTGTATATAGATTTGTATATGGCCTTAGACCTGAAATTGGTGAGAGAATTCGTGAGCACACAGTGGATTGGCAGAGTAAGAAAGTAGATGAGATCCTGAGACATGCAAAATACTTCAGTGATGAAATTGAAGCAAAACAAAGAAAGCTGAAAGAGAAAGCAATGTGGGCACAAGTGAAAGTTGCAGAGAGACAGGAAGCACAGTTAGTGGAACAGGCGAATAATCCAGGAAATGATGCAGGAAATAGACCAAGATATGCAGGAAAAGGAAAAGGAAGTCTTGAGGAAGCGAAGAAAAAGTTCCCTTGTCACAACTGTGGCCAATTGGGGCATTGGAGATCGGAGTGTCCTAATCCACCATTAGTGAGTAATGAGAGTAAACCTTTAAATCAACAGGTGCAGAACCAGAACGAAGGAAATAATCAACAGCAGCAACAACAGAAAGTTGTGAGACAGCAGAGTCAAGAGCCAAAACCGCCCTTGCCGCAGAATAGAGGGTTACAAAAGTATAATCAGGATTCAGGATTCTACAATGATGAGCAGGTAAACAAACCAAGACGTTCTAACAAAGTACAGCAGTACTTGTTAAAGAGTGAAGGGAGTGAGTCTGAGGGTGATTATTGACGGTGCCGAGGAGAGGAAGAAGAGTGCATACTTGGTGCAACTCTAGAAATAGACCAGGCAGGACCATTTGTGGATGGGAAAATAAATGAGGAGAGTGTTACTTTTTTGGTAGACACAGGTGCGACAAGATCAACTGTCAGGTCAACAGATGTTAGAAATCTTCCTCTCTCGGATGAAGCAATCCAAGTAGTTGGTGTAGCCAATACACAAATCAAAACACGTCTTACTGAACCGGTAAGAGTACAGATAGGGAAATTTTCAGACATGCATAGATTCATTGTCTGTGACACGAGTCCAGTGAACCTATTGGGTAGGGACTTGTTGTGCAAGATGAACTGCACAATTTTTTGTACACCGGATGGAATAGCCTTTGAGACACCAGATGAAGATGCTTTGTACCGAGTGACTCTAGAAAATAGAGAGAGTGAGTTAATTGGTGCATTTGCTGTGTTTAATCCGGAGGATTTGCCTCAAGAGCTGAGAGACACAGTGAAAAGGACAGTTTGGGATTTTACTGGAGAGGATGTGGGATTGATGAATAATGTAGATCCAGTGAAAAGTGCAGTAAAAGAGGGAATCACATATCCTAACATTCCTCAATACAAAATGACACCAGAAATAATTGAAGGGATAACTCCTATAATTGAGAAAATGATTCAGCAAGGAGTCCTGAGAGAACTACTGAGTAGTCCGTGTAATTCACCGATAATGGGACTAAAAAAGCCCAATGGGAAATTTAGGATCGTACAGGATTTGAGAAAAGTTAATCAAATTGTGGTGGCATGTTGTCCTATTGTGCCAAATCCATCAGTGATTCTGTATCAAATTCCACATGATGCTGAGTGGTATACAGTGATTGATTTGTGTCATGCGTTCTTTTCAATTCCATTGCATCATGATAGCCAGCCGATTTTTGCATTTAGGTTTGGCCAGCGTATCTTAGCATGGTGTCGAATCCTACAGGGGTATACGGAGAGTCCTTCGATATTCAATCAGTTATTGAAGAAATCGTTGGAAAGTTTGATCATGCCCGAAAGTTCAGTGCTAGTGCAGTACATTGATGACCTACTGGTGGCATCGAAGACACGTGAAGCTTGTGAAGTAGATACCATAGCTTTACTGAATCATCTGGCAGATGGAGGGTTAAAGGTATCTCCAGCCAAATTGCAATTTTGCAAGAAAGAGGTGCATTATCTTGGACACAATATTAAAAAGGGTCTGAGAAAAGTGACTACTGACAGGATCAGAATAATCAGAGAAATGAAAGCTCCAAAGACCCAGAGAAAAGTGAGAATGTTCCTGGGTATGGTGGGTTATTGTCGTCAGTGGATAATTAATTTTTCCCTGATAGCAAAGCCACTGATTAAACTGACAAAAAGTGAAATGACAGATCCATTGGATCTAGATGCAGAACAAATGGCAGCATTTGAAGAGCTTAAAAGTAAAATGTGTGAGGCTCCAGCTTTGTGTATGCCTGACTATGAGAAAGAATTTGAGCTGTACTGCAGTGAAAGAAATGGATGTGCACTTTCAGTGTTGATTCAGAAGCATGGATTACTGAGAAGGCCTATTGCGTACTTCTCATCGACACTTGACCCTGTAGCTGTGGGTTTACCAGGTTGTCTGAAATCTGTTGCTGCAACATGCAGGAGTCTGGAACAAAGTGAGGGAATCATAATGGGATATCCTGTAAGGGTATTCGTACCTCACAATGTGGCAATTCTTTTGACAAGAAGCAGAACTCAGTACATGTCACATAGTCGATTGACCAAATATGAAAAAGTGATACTGGGAGCATCAAATGTGACTCTCGAGAGATGTGTGAATGTGAATCCAGCGACGCTTTTGCCAGACATTGAAAATGTGGGTGTGAAAATGGAAGATGATCATGATTGTTTGGATGTGCTTGAGTACTGTACAAAACCAAGACCAGACATAAGAGATCTACCCTTGAATGAGAGTGATCATGTGTTGTTTGTGGATGGATCATGTCTGAGAAATGATGATGGTGTGCTATGTGCAGCATATGCGGTATGCAAAGTTTCAGAGGTCATGTAAGCATCACCATTGAAAGGAGTGAAATCTGCGCAAGTTGCTGAATTGATAGCATTGACAAAAGCTTGCGAAATTGGGAAAGATTTGAGGACGACTGTGTTGACTGATAGTCAGTATGGATTTGGAGTGGTGCATGATTTTGGCCAACTTTGGCTACAAAGAGGTTTCTTGACATCGAGTGGAACTCCAATAAAGAATGCTGAAATGATTGGTAAATTGCTTGAGGCGATACAGCTGCCTAAGGAGTTAGCAGTTGTAAAATGTGCTGCCCATGGTCTAGGGGAGGATTTTATAACGGTTGGAAACAGATATGCCAACGATGTTGCGCAATACTGTGCCAAGACGAATCAGTCCATTAACAGGGACAGAGAAGGGGAAATGTCTTTTCTCTCTGTGATGTTTACTAATGTCCTAGAGACCTGGGATGAAGTGAAACAGTTGCAAGATGAGGCAGGAGAGGAAGAGAAAAGAGATTGGATTAAGGCAGGATGTGCTCCAAGAGAAACAGACCATGTTTGGGTCTACAGAGATGGCAGACCAGTGATGCCCAATTCCATCTTGTCGTCAATGGCAAGGATGTATCATGGCCAGGGACATTTGGGGAGGGACGCGATGGTTAGGTCGTTCAAGCAGACCTGGTACAATGCAAAGTTCAGGACAATTGCAGAAAGCATCTGTCAGAGGTGTTTAGTTTGTCAGCAATTTAACACTGGGAAAAAGACAGTGGTGAGTCTGGGAACAATAGGCAGAGAAGGAGGTCCTTTTACAAGAATGCAGATTGATTTCATTGAAATGCCCCAAGTAAACAGACTGAGGTATGTTCTAGTGGTAGTCTGTTTGTTTTCAAGGTGGGTGGAAGCTTACCCAACTAGAAGAAATGATGGATTAACAGTGGCAAAGTTACTGTTAAGGGAGTTGATTCCTAGGTACGGGTTTCCAGTAACAGTTGAGTCTGATAGAGGTGGACATTTTCAAAATGAGCTTATGGGTTTGATTTGTGAAGCATTGAAAATACAGCAGAAGCTACATTGTGCATACCGACCAGAGGCTTCTGGTGTGGTTGAGCAGATTAATGGCACAATCAAGAATAGAATTGGAAAAATGTGCTTAGCCACTGGCATGAAATGGCCAGATGTTTTACCTCTAGTTCTGATGACAATGAGATCTACTCCAGATAGAACTACTGGTTTGAGTCCGCACGAGATAATCATGGGACGTGCTATGCGCCATGCATTCGTGCCTGTCAATAAGTTGGTGACAATAACTGATGACATGATTTTGGATTACTGTAAAGGCCTGGCTGACGCAGTTCATTCTGTGTTTCACCAGGTTGGAGAAGAAGCTACCACACTTGAGAAGAAGCAAGCCCATGATCTGAGTCCAGGAGACTGGGTGAGGATAAAAGTTCACAGAAGAAGAAATTGCTTGATTCCAAGGTGGGGAAGGCCAAGACAAGTTATTCTGACTACGACGACTGCAGTAAAGTGTGCTGGAGTGAAGCACTGGGTACATGCAAGTCATACTCTGAGAGTTCCAAACCCAAAAGAAGGGACTGGTAAAGAGTATTTTGAAGAGTCAGATTCCAGCGATGATGAAGATACAGAATCAGTGGGGAAAGAAGTAGGAAGAGCTTCGAATGAACCACTGCGAGTATCAGAGAGGAGATCAAATTCTGTAAGAGAGCCTGAGGTTTTCAAACAGCAGCGAAGGAAAAAGAAAAGAAAAAAGAAATCACACAGAGACTACTCATCAGAATCAGAAGAGGAGGAGATTGAAGAACCACTTGAGATTATACTTGAAGAAGTAGGGTCAGGAAAAGATAGAGAGGGACAGATTGCGGAAGACCCCCGAGGAGGTGTAGGGAACATTCTTGATGAGCCAGGTGAAGGGACAAGTAGACAGCAAGAAGATTGCGTATCGGAGACCCGAGGAGGGACAGGAGTAGGGAAGTCTCAAACAGTGGTGAAAAAATCTGTGGAGAAGAAGAGAGCTGCTGGAAAACGGAAACAAGAGGCACTTGAAACAGATGATGAAGATGAACAAACAGAGGGTCGAGTTCTGAGAAAGAGAACTTGGATCGGAGAAAGAAATAATAAAGAAATAAAGCCGAAAAAGGTGTTAAGAGGAGACCGTTGGCCTAACAACAGAGTTAAGAGGCTGAGATACAAAATAATAAGAGCAAATACATCGAAAGCTGAACAAGTGAATGAAGTTTCGAGTCAAAGTTCAAAAGCTGAAGGAGAAGAATTAAAGGAGTCAAACGAACCAGTGGAAATAAAAAGAGTAAGAAGACCCAACCAAAAGTACAGATCACCGGAATGGTCTTATGTGGCACTGTCTGAAGGAGGAAAAGAAGAAACAGTGACTCGAGATAATCCGGAAGAGATCTTGAGAGAAGTGGTTGAGGAAGATACTGGTGAAATTCTGAAAGTACTCTTGACTGACATTGGAGAAGAGTCGAGTACTGAGGATTTTGATGTTGGAGATCTGATACAATTTGATGTTGAAGAAATTGAAGTGAAGAATGACAAGTATCCAAACTGAGTGAAAGAAGGATTCACTTGGATCAAGTGAACGGAGAGATCATTTGGATAAACTGAAAGCTGAAGAATTGCTGAAGAACTGAAAAAGTTCAAACAGTAGTGGAGTAGTAGAGGCTAAACTAATATGGCTAACATAGAGGATAATAGAAATAGATGTGCCTTCTTTAAGAGGTGGTGTAGGATGTGCTGCTGTTGTACTGGATTATTAATGCTTCTATGGGGTGTTTTAGTTTTATTAGTTACTTTTAAAGTAGAGTTTGAGATGCATACGGAGAATGTGACAAATGTAGAGAAGAATTCACAAAAAGTAGTTCCAATTAGAATTAATAATGCTTACACACACAAAGATAGGTCAATTAATAATTTTTCTAGTAATGTTTTTTCGAAACTGTTATATGAATATGTGAAGACAATGGAAGTAAGGGATTGCTACGTCTGTATGCAATTACCTGCATCCGTCTCGGAAGGTGTTACTTATCATCATTTACCAGCTACATATGGTATTTCCTGTAGTATTTTAAGTAGTGTTTTTTATTTGTTAGGGAAAGTAGATTATAAGATGTCTAACAGAGATAGTATTTTTGGGCACTTGCCAATGAACAAAGAGCTGAATCCAGCTAAAGAAGCTAACACTTTTAGTGAGATTTTTATTGAAGAAAAAGGATTAACATTAGATTACATTTTTAAGAATAATTTGACTTGCAGTTTGAAAGGAGAGGAGAAAGCTTTCCTGGATATGGTAGAAGAAAGGAGATTGAACATGCATGAGAAAGCAGAAAAATATAAAGTGAGTGAGACAATTTGGGACATTGAGATGGGAAAAGAGTTGAAGAATGGGGCTAGTCCAACTTTAGCTCTAGATGCACCACAGAAGGGTAAACTTTGTATTACAAGAAGGAAATCCCAATATGATACAATTCAATTCAAAAACTTTATTCGATCATAACTTAATGATCATAAAAGTACATACATACATAGGTATAAAAACATGAGGATTCAGCAAATTTTAGATTAATCACATGTCATGAAAATGGTGCTTTTCCTCAGACATATCGATTTTAAAATATATACAGCAATAAAATAGCAGATGTCCTGTGAATTAAGTCCAAATAAAAGTCCCATGGCTGAAACAGTATTGAATACATTATATTTTTTAAAGAGTGGTTTCAGGTATACTTTTCGAAGATGGAGATAAAGAGGGCATAACAATAAAAAATGCTCCGTACTTTGTTTAGTAGTCCCGTCACACGGACAGGGGGCGGTAGTATAAATCTTCATTACAGGATACGCAACAAGCAAATGAACAGTCCCCATCCGGAGTCTTGTCAACACAAATTGGTGGGAACGAATAGTAGCCAATTTAAGGTATCCTGGAGGCCCCATTTCTTCCTTATTATATTTGTCATAAAAGACATGTGAGGAGAACTGGACAGTAGCTGCGTTACGCTTCATCATGCTAACCCTCAAAAATTCATGTTTAATCTCAGTCTTCGTGATATCTAGAACACAAGAAGGGTTATCACAAACCCTAAAATTAAAAAGAACGTCAAATGTTCGGATAATATAGTTAAGCCACGGGATGCGGGAACATTTATCCAAGTGAAGACAATCAGAGATTATCTTTCTTGTAAAACCAGTCTGTTCCTTCGACCAAATAGATCTCCATACTAACAGGGGTCTTAGTCTGATCAAGTCAGATAGATGTTCTAAACCAGACTCTTGATGGATCAACTTTGTTGAGGAAGAGGATGGCAAACAAAGGAGTTTTTTGATAAATTTGTTCTCCTCTACCTGGAGCATGTTGTTATTACAATGGCCCCACACTCCTGAACCATATAGGGCCAGAGCAACACATTTATGTCGATATAGATACAACATGTCTAATATCCGTCTTGAGCCTAGCTTGGATGCAAACCTAAATAAGCCAAAAGAGCACTTGGCCATTTTGGCTCTTACATTTATCATTTCGGAGGTCCACATCCCACCACTATTAAAAGTGATACCCAAATAACAAAATTTGTCCACCACTGTTATGGTTTGGTCCATAACTGTAAAGGGCCTTAGGTTCTTAATTTTCTTCCCACAGGGCATTATAAAAGTTTTTGAATTATTAATTTTTAATTTTCTCCCCTTAATAAAATCTGCAAATTTATTCATTAGTTTTTGCAACCCTAAGGGGGTTTGTGAGAGCAGAACCGCGTCATCCGCATAAAGCAAAATTGGGATGGACAAGCCACCAGCAGTCGGTGCATCTGCACTTGTGGACCGTAGTTCCGACTCAATTGCATTAATAAAAAGGGAGAAAAGGAGAGGTGCAAGGACGCATCCCTGCCTAATACCGGATCCTATTTTAACACTGGGGGTGCACTCCCCCGATTGCCCGTATCGTATCTTAGCTGTCAGATTCCTATAAAGTTGGGCCAGGAAATAAATAATATCTTGAGGGGCACCCATGTCCAACAAGGTTGACCACAGAAGTCCATGGTCAACCAAGTCGAAAGCACTGGACAGATCGGCAAAACAAAGAAACAACGAGCCTTGTTTGGCTCGTGTATATTTACATATAATAAGGTCTAGGTTAATGCACTGTTCTATAGTGCCCAACCCCTTGCGAAATCCATACTGTGAATCTGCAAGGATCCCTTTATCTTCTGCCCATTCCTCCAGACGACTCAATAATACTCTACTCATAATTTTTAGGGAAGCAGTAAGGAGGGAGATCGGGCGATAGTTTTTTGCCTCACCCCTCTCCCCTTTTTTATATACCGGAATAATAATTGATTCCCCCCAGGTCTGTGGAGCCGCAATCGTCGCAGCTGCATTAAAAACCTTTGTTAACAATGGGCTCCAAATGGAAATCTCGGCTTTATAAAGGTCAACGGGTACCCCGTCCGGGCCCGGCGCCTTTCCCCCCTTACTAGCCCGAATGGCTGCATCTACCTCTAGGACTGTGATATTGAGAGGTATGGGGGTTAAAGCCATGGTTTCATTATCCCCCCCTACAGCTAGTCCTTCGGGGTTAAAAATACTAGTAAAATGAGACACCCATTGTTCCTCAGATACCTGGGCTGACATTACCGGGACTTCTTCATTTTGGAGGAAGGGACTATTTACCGTGGACCAGAAAAGCTTGGTATCCTTAAGGTCCACTGCCTTGGTCATATTATTCCAAGCCTCTTCCCTTAATTCCTGTTTCCTATCCCTCAGATGAATTGTGTATTCCCTTCTGAGGGTATTAACTGCTTCCTTATCTCTGGGTTTTCCCTTGAGAGCAGCTTTGAGTCTTTGTAAGGATTTGGTACATTCTCTGTTAAACCATCCCCCATTAATCCTAGGGCCCTTTTTTTTTCTTCCAGTTAAAATTTCAGCAACATTTTTATTAATAATGTCGAAACTAACTAGAATATCAACATTATTCTTTCCGGGTTCAAGACAGCATTCCACCTCGTCTATACAGGCAGACACGATAGTACAAAGTAATTGTTCCTCATTTTGCCTACCCCATTTAATTCTAGGGCCATTAGGTCTATGTGGGACTATATCTGTCACTACACCATGTAACGCCTTTTCTTTGTCCCCCCACAAAGAAAGATACATTGTTAAACAGTTATGATCACTTAGGGCCGGATCTACTATTACAGGTAAGGAACACAGAGCTGTAATACTGGTAGAGACAATGAGGTAATCGATAACCGTGGCACAGTTCCTACCAATAAAGGTTGGTACCGAATTACCCTCACTGTCTACCCTAGGTAACATAATACATAAATCCATTTTAAGCATAAAAGTGTTAAGGGAATCCCCATAAACCGAATGCATAAAGTGGGTCTGATCTTCCCCCACGTCGTCCCCATGCCCACACACCCTATTGCCACCAAATGGGCACATGTAAATGTTAAAATCTCCGCCCCACAAAATATCAAGATGCACATCACTGCACCCATATAGTCTTTCCACCTCCGCTTCAAGTTCATCAACCATATCTGTATTTGAGTGGTTAAAGGCATTGTTGTAGTGATTTATAACTAAAACATTTCGCCCATTCCTATTTTGTAACCACAACAACTGAGAGTGTAGACCAACTGTCCGGTGGATTTTTACTCGAACCGGTAGCCTCACAGAAAGCAGTATCACCATTCCACCGCTGGCTCTCCCCATGTTGGATGGTTGGGCATGGCAATTATAGGCTACATACCCGTCAAGATAGACATCTTCGGCCGCCCAAGTCTCCTGGAGACACAGGATATCAAATTGGGTTATAAATTCTGACCATCCTAGACATTCTAACTTGTTATTCCATCCAGCAATATTCCAGCTCGCCATCTTATATCCCCGTTCCATTAAACTAACAGCCTCAATGGATGGTGGGGATAAGGTGTGGACATGGGTTAATTCCCCTGGCACGGGATCTACAGATAGAAAGGTCTGGCTTGTACTTCCATTGGCCGGGGAGAAAGCATCGAAATTACAGTGAAGCTGGGCAAAATTACATGTACTGCCCCCAGAACTACATGTAGCATTGTATCCATTGGGTGTATTAATATCTATTGAACCTTTTTCCCCCGTTCCTCCGCCCGTGTCTCCCCCTATATCACCACGGAATTCCTTCTCCCCCTTCCCTGTGGCTCGATGGCATCAATCGCAGTCTTCCAGGCCACTAAATACCTCAAACCTATTGGTGGTATCTAGGGGTGTAAAGGGTTTGAGATGGTCCATTCTCCTATGTGTTAGGGGGTTATATCTTGGGCCTATAGTATTCCACCCATACAAATCTACAGCTAATGGTAGTTGCCTATCACTAAATATAGGGCCATTATTGTAGACAGGTGGGCGATATGGGTTTGGAAGCATTTGCCTCAATAATGGTGGGGGGGGAGCTCGCTGTGACTGATGATTTGGTGGGAACACCACTGAGCGAGGGTAAAAATATGTTAGGGGACGGGGGGTAATAGGTTTACTATCGTGGTCTGACGGCCAATTAAGTATAAAATGGACGGCATTCTGATCTCTAAAATTAATGACCACTATGTCTCCCTCAATATCTTTGGGTCTTCCTCCCAGCCAAGGAAGGCGGCGGACATGTATAATTTCTCCATTGATATTATTTGCAATAGGTCTGTGTAGACTTAACCAGTGTGATATTTTATTTTTCAACTGGGTAAAGCTCTCCCGTTTGTCCTTCTCCAGCTCTGGTACCCCAGTAAGGACTACTACAAGGGGTACTGCTTCTGGTGGAAGTTCTGGAAGGGGACCCTTGTTATAATTATCTCGGGCCGGTCGCTCGTTACCTCTCTCTCTATTTATATTCCCTAAGGCTTGACCAGAGTTATTCCGCTGTCCATTGGACGTTTCAGCCTGTACTGATGTGGGTTTACTGTTAGGTCCAACAGGATTACTCCCTGATGTACTTCCACTCATACTAATTGAGGGTTGAGGCCGAATAGTCGTCTGATCAGGGGTAGGTAGCGTTATTGTAGCGGATGTACCTGATGAAGAGGGTACCATTGGGACTTGTATAGAGGGGTTAAACGACACTTTATTAGTTACAAGCTTTTTCTCCAATTCTTGTTCTATCTTCCCAAGTCTGTCTTCTAGTTTGTTAAGTCTTTCTATGATAGCCAGGGAATAGGTCCTCATTATGGACTCTATGCTCTCAATCAAGGCCCTGTCTGAAGGTTCCTGTAACTTCCCCACCGTTGGGGGGCTATCGGTGATGGAAATAACAGGGGCAGTAAAGGGAGTTACACATGGATGCGTAGGAGATATTGCTTTCCTTCCATCGTCTGTTACTTTAACCAGTCCTCCTCTAGTACTAACACCCTTTTTCGTACCAAAGTCTGCATGATTAAGTTTCCTCTTTGAAAGGTTATTTTTACGCCGTTTAGCCGGAGGGGGGCCATGGATTTTAACTTGCGTAACTTTTTTAACCCTACTGTTGACTTCTTTTGTTTGTTTAGGGATTGGGGTAATTTGTGCTTTAGTTATAACAATAGATTTAGTGGTGCTGGGAGTGATGACTGTGGTTACCTGGTTACTGGTAGTGCCTAAGGGTTCAGATTCTCTCTAAATATTAGAGGGATACTGTCCTGCGAGGTAGTGCAAATATCGCCCATAGAGCTCATTAGCGTTGGTGACACCGGCAATGGTCTATTCTTTAGACTATCAATCGACCGCCGTCGTTCAGCCCGAAGTTCTTCAAGGGTAGGGGGAATTGAGGAATCCAAGAGGGTTTTCTTAAAATACTTATCTAATTTCCCATCTACCAGACCCACCGACTTAGCAGGGCCAGGTAACTCCGGGGTTAAAATTTCAATGGACATAATGTTCATACAATGAACCCCCCAAACACTTACACAATAGTTCTATGTTGATCGGTATTCGGGCAGGGGTTCTAGCCCAGTCCGGTCTCTGTGGGTCTATGAGGGTCTTAGAGGGTCCGCCCTTAGTCCGGGCTTTGTCCCGGGTGATGTCCCGCACACGCGTCCCGCTGACGCGTAGTGGCCTCAGGTCTTATGCTAATCGTAGATAGAGGGGGCCCAGCAGGGCTCCACACGGCTTCAGTCAAAAGGGCTGGAACAAGGCAAGGACTCCTCGGCGAGCGGCTCCCGCGAAGCGGGGGCCGCGAGCGGTTATCACCGGTCAGCAGGGGGCGGAGACACGGGAAGAGGCGGCAGGTGTGCTCGATGCAACACGCACAGCCTGCTGGACCTCGCAGTCCCGTCCTCCTCCACCGCACTCCCCCAGTCTATTTTCGAAATCCACAGGGGCTCCCTGCATACAGGTCCAGTGAGACTAGTGCCCAGCAGGGCTCCACACAGCTTCAGTCAAAAGGGCTGGAACAAGGCAAGGACTCCTCGGCAATATGATACATATTTTGTCGGGACTAGTGAGTGCCATGATACATACTTCATTGCAAAAGGTTGGGGTTTCAGAGGTGGAGAAGATACGATTTTTCCAGGAGTATATTATGTTTGTGGGAATAAGGCTTATTACAAGTTGCCTGACCATTGGTATGGCACGTGTTATGTGGGCCTAGTTTTTCCAAAGATTTTTCATATAGATAAAGTAACAGATGTAGAAGATGTTAACTTACTAATGCGTTTTAAGAGAGAAACTTGGTCTGAAATAGTGGGTGATATTTTTGGGGTTTTGATTCCGGCAGTGGGAATTTCTTTGAATGCTTATGGAATTCGGAAACTGTCTACAGTGGTTGATCGCTTATCGACAAATACCGCTGGAGGGTTTCTTTTGGTGAATACGGAATTAAGTGCCGTACGTGCCATGTCTATGCAAAATCGACTTGCCCTTGATATTCTATTGGCCAAGGAGGGTGGAGTCTGTGGAATGCTGAAAGTTCAACATTGTTGCACTTACATTCCAGACGAAAGCAGAGACCTAAAGGTCTATATCAAAAATATTACTGATTTGCATGAAGAATTAGTACCACTTGAAGCTGAGAGTTTGTGGACTAAAATAGCTAATAAAATGATAGCTGTTAAGGATTTTATTGCAAAGATAGGTAGTACTATTATAGGTAGAATATTGTTTCCCTTGTCTTGTATAATTGTGGCTTTATTAATAATAAGATTGGTGTGTGTGTGTTGTAAAAACAGGGGAGGGAGGAAGAAATTGAATAAAGAAAAGAAAAACAAGAGGTTGAAGAGAGAACCTCAAGAAATTGAACTAGAAGAATTGAGGGAGAGTGTTTACTTAGAGACAAAAAGGGATGATGAAAGAGTGACTGGTGTTTAATGTTGTGTAAAGGGGAAAAAGACATTTCCGATTTCTCCTAAAATGGGACTAAATTTTCACACATTTTTTTTTGGGGGGTTTATTTGGTGATAAAATCACCAAAGGGGGGATTGCTGGAGCAGAGTTTTCAGTTTGAAAATTCTGGGGCTTTTGAAGCTCTGGCATGTCTATTCGTTGTATTAATTTATTAATAATTAATAATTAATTATTTGTCTTGTGCAAGTGTGTTTATATTAATCAATCCGTTTGTTTTAACAAGAAAGAGTTACACGTGAGTGTGCTTAAATGTGCTGACTGATAATAACGTGTGTGTTAAATGTGTTTTCATGTTTAAACGTTGCTATGTGCTGTTTATTTTTTAGCACAAAACGCTTTTGAATTAATGCTTTTCTATGTTGCAAGTGCTAGATAAATGCATACACATAAGGGTATTAGTGGGGTTAACACTGTTTAATCACTATGCTGTAGTAACGTTGTTTTCGTCTCTTTTAATTAAGATGGTCTATTAAGGCCTATGTTGGCCTGAGAAAGAAGGCTGAATAGTGAGCCTGACTGTGATTATAATTTGAAAACTGAGACGAGGGAGACCCCTGCTGGAAGTGGTCCTGAAGCTAACTGACCATGGTCCTTGTCGAAAAACTTTCCATGAGGACGGCAGCAGTTTTGGGAGTTCTCCAAGAGAAGTGAAAGTGTCCTTGGCAGCCTTGGGAAACAAAGGAGCCTTAGAAAGAAGCTCTGAACTGTGGCTCGATGGCCGAGGAGAAGCAGGATAATTGTGATACATGTTTTATTTTCTTGGTTCCTGTTCCGTAGTTTTCGCTATGTGTATTTTTCCTGAGCGGAGATTCACAAATGTAGCAATGTTACATCCTTTCCTTCTCGCTCTGCTCAGCAAGTCCGGCGGACATTACAGCTTTTTCTATGTTCCCAATGTATCTTTCTATTGTTTAGAATATTATAAGATGTTAGCCTAGAGAGGGTCTTTTGCCACTTGCCATTTTGCCTTTGCCGCGTATCGAACCTGCGTTGCTGAGGATTGATGCTGAAGGGACTTCGTCTTGAGAGACATTTACCGAGAGACTTGTCCTGACCCGTTCTGACATTTAGCTAGAATAGGTAACTATGAGAAATGATTTACTCTGATTGAATTTCTTTGACTAATTTTAGATAAAGCAATATAATTTTAAACATGGTGTTGGATATTCTTTCTTGTCAATTATTGGGTTTGCGTTATTGATTATTGTTGTATATATTGTATAGACTATGCTTAGGGACAGTCACAAAAACCAGGTCTTATCGACCTCGATATAGATGCAGGGTGTTTAGGAGTGTTTTCCTTCCACAGGTTTATTGCTGGTAGAGTATTTGAGCATATGTTAGTGAAATGGGCCCTAGCGTATGATGTATGCATGTGCGTGTAACTGTGAGATTACTCTATCCGTGGTAGTGGGAATATTGTACACACCCTGATCTCTATCAGTGGAACACACAGTCGATTTTACTGTTATGTGTAAAAGCACTGTATAGTTTCACGTGTACTTCTACAGTGCCCCCTAGTTTGCATTGTTGCAGGAGGGGTTGGCACTTAAACGTGATTTTATGTTCATTATGTATTAATAACTCTTGTTCAGAAACGTATGCACCACAATAGATGTATTTCTACACCTTTGAGAATTGGGCAGTTAATTTATATGGCCCAGTCCCCATTGACCATGCTCTAACAAACAGGAATTCACACCTCCTTTCCATGCTTGCAAATAAACCCCTGTCCAAAATTTCAGGGGACCGAAAAGCCCAAAACCTACCAAAATGACATAAATAATGCTATTTATAATTTTTATTCATAATGTCGAAATGTGTTGGTTCATAAGCAAAATATCGCACAAAATCCCACCTGCACGAGGCTCTCCTTTCTTTCCTACCTTTTTTTGCAATTATTTCTGACACAAATAAATTGGTGCGCAGGTGAACAAATAGAGAAAGATGCGCAGAATAAAACGCTGTCAAATTTGGTAATTGATTTATGGAACTGAAGAGTCCTCTAGCTGAGTAGAAACATTTGGGAACCTGTCCAGAAACTAACATCTTGATTATGTGTTCATGTTTGTTTACGTGGTTTATCTGGAATGGCTTCAAGGTACTGTGTATCTGCTTGACAAAACAGTGGCACTCTCATTCAGAAGGATAACAAGCATTTGCAATGCAATAGGTCTCGCAATTGCGAGAACATCTAAAATAATAAAAGGCATTGTCATTTACAATACCAATACGTCAACGTTTCTAAAATGTGAGACCTATTGCATTGCAAATGCTTGTTGTTTACAAGCGCCCCATGCTGCTCTTTTACGGTAATAGAGATGAGCCGTGTCTAAAGAAAGTTCAGCGGCCGCTATTTAAAGTGAAAATGCGATATGGGGCGCTATTACCAAAAATAGCATTTGTTTGTCAAATTGACAAACAAATGCTTTTTTAAATAAAAGCGCCTTGTGAAAATGTTGCAGGAACGCACGTTATGCCTGCAGTTAGAGAAACTCATTAAAGAAAATAGCGCTTACACACTAAATAACATGTACCATGTTATTGCCGAAGTAGAAGGGCCAGTCCTCATGGGAGGTTACAAATAAAGACAAGGCGGTATTAAGTAGGGACTAACAAGCCTATTTATGAATCAGAAGCCAGCATTTAGGAAGGACAATGACACAAGCCTATGACAAATATGGGCGGAGAGAGTGCAGAGCTTCAAGTGCATACTCCAATACAGCATGCCTCGCAGAGCAGCGCATGGGCTGCCCAGGCTCGACCTAAAAATAGACACTAATAGTCAAGGGCAGGACAGGCCTTTTATTCCACAGGACATTTCCCCGGTGGGCTTGAGCCCCTAGAAGCAGGATTTTTAAATACCAAGGCCACTACTGGTGCCTTTGACACTTTCTCCAGATTCCAGAGGTACATTGCAGCAGGCAATGGGTGACATCAAGAGAGAGAGAAAGAGAATATGCAGGGGAGGTAGAGAGAAAGTAATCAGAGAGGAAGAAGATGGAGAGATGAGAGAGAGAGTGGATAGATGCACAAAGAGACATTTCACGAGGAGACGAAAAGAACAGGACTGGGTTCAGCATATTTTCCAGGGCTGCTTTTGGGTCACCTGTCTTGCCCTGGCTAGGTCCAATTGGAATGGCTGATATAAACGGGATGTGTGCATGCGACAACATGGCCTCCGCACTTTACTTTTTCTCCTAGTTTTGGAGTGGACATACTCACAATACCATGTCAGTATCAAAACGGAAAGGGGGAGAGAAGAGGTCCAAACAAACAGAAATGGAACAGGCAGGGACAGAAAGAATGAATGATTTAATCGTTGTGCAGGGGTAGCAGGTACAATGGATGAACCACCTAGAGTTGTGGGAAGACAGGAGTTGTAGGTGCAATGGATGAACTAACAAGGGCCGTGGGAAGGCAGAAGTAGCAGGTGCAATGGATGAACTAACTAACTGGGGTTGTTGGAAGGCTGTTGCCCCTATGCCCTCTATAACTAGCATCAAACAAATTGTACTCATAGTTTGCCTTCTACAAGAAAATGAGGCCTCTACCCAGATGCAGCGCTTTCAGAGAAAATTGCATTGGGCGAAAGGGAACTGCATGTGAGCAGTGTAGCAGATGACTCCCACAGAAGCCCGGTGTGGACCGGGTACCACTCTTTGATTGACTCCAGTCCCTTGCTCTCAACTGCAGGCCACATATGCTGGTCGATGTAGAGGGTGTGATGATGTAACTAGAATATGGAATACTAAAGGAATTCCATAATAGAAGTTCTATAATGGAAGGTGGTGTGGGGTTTTGAATATATACATAAGTTGGTTTGGGGCATGAAGAGGAGGTTTCATGAAGAGTGCCCTAATAAACATGTTGTGGATATAACTGGTATCTATTGTGATCTTCATCATATTGGCGTCGATTGGAAGAACTCATGTCAAACATTTGAAACACATTCAAACTTACACGTGCCGTCAAGATTGAAGAAATCTGAACATTTCGGTGTTATGGTTGAAGAGGTCTGAGCACTTCGTCACGTCTGCTTCTCCGGTACTCTCAGCGGGCAGGGCAAGCGGTGAGTGATGCGCACACACCGTGATGCCAAGGTCATATGAAAATGTATGTTTTCTTTAAACAAACCGGAAAACGAGGAATCGTGTGTGCGCATGCGCGACGTGTGAGGCGGCCATCTTAGAAGGGGTCAATGGCATTGACCCCTTCTGGGGCAGATGGGGCACGAAACATGTTGACCACACTCACTTAAGACTAGCCCTTAGGGAACATTATTTCCTACACAGGGCTTCTTCACAATTTTAATAAGGTTGGAGCTACCTCAATAATTAAAACTTGAATTTAGTAGGACTGCTCAAAACCTTTTTTATCCATCTCACTCCTAATGCACCACCTGGCCCTCACACCCACACGCACCCATACGGCTTCTTCAAAAGATCCCCGATAAAGAGCCCCGGTTTCGGGAGCCCGTCAGGCATTGCAGCGCCGGCCAGACGAGGGGCAAATGCCCAAATGTTGAAGCATGACATTCCTTGGGGTGTGTGAGGGCATTTCGAAGAAAGACCTGTGCTTTCCCTTCCTCCCTTTCCCCCTGTCTTAGACAGCACCCCTAGGAACTGCTCATTCCTTATCTACAACATGCATTCACTGTCAGACCCCCATAGGTGACAAACTACTCTCCCCGGCAGCATGTGCATCCACTCCACTCATGATAGAAAGTCAGGCCTCTCTGATGGTGACCTAAATTGTTCTGAAAAACACCCTACATTGCCTGATTTGCGTATGGGTCTTAGTACATCCAGCCCAAGGTCTCTGGTTTATCCAGCATGCTACTTTTCCTGATAATCCACAGGGTTCAGTTTGTACTGCTTGCAAGCACTTTACAGTTTCCTTTGAATCTGAGGAGGCTCCCAGTGTTGTGGCTTTCCTTAACCTTACTGGGGAGTACCCAACATTACTATGTTCTTCACTGGTTGGGGCTCCTTCAAAGCTGCTGCTGATATCTGAATTTAAGGACCCTTGTGATCTGCAACAGTATGACACTGAACTGGGTATATGAGAATGTACCATCTTGCTGCCGTTGCGAATGACGTCGCCAAATGCATTTGTGGTAATTCTGCCACCATGTATGTAGTCTTTACTGTAGGTACTAAACTACTAACATGTGTGACATCTGTGAGGTATTGTGTGGTAAAATAATTAATGCACAGCTCTATTGCAGCTGTAACAAAGCGTAGGCCTTAATAACTTGGCAAGCTCTCTCATTGAACACCAGCAGGGCCACTGGAATTATTTGATTTTGCGGCTGTGGTGTTTTCCGCATAACTATCGACCTGCTGCATTTGTCACATAATCCTTCATCTGCTGCATAAACTGTAGGTTTAAAAAAAAAAAAAAATTCTAGCTCAGACAGATCAAAAGTTACTAAAAAAAACACGGTGACAGGTGTTGCATTACAATGGCAAGCTCTTCGCAAAGGTTGTCTGGTCACCTTTTTCTCGCTTACTGCTGTATTTGGGTTTTAAACTGGTCGAACTAGGTGAAACCTTTGCCCAGATAGTGTTAACATATAAAAACGACAAAACAATGAAGTAATATTATCACATAATGTGGCGCGTTATGCTGCATAAGGTTTCTTTACTTGCCGCATAATTCAAACCCTGCCGCATAATTTCGTCCTTCCCAGTCATATAATTCCAGTGGCCCTGGCATAGGGCTAACCACCTGCCACTGACAAAAAAAACAGGTAGTCCGTCTGTCTGTCGCTGCTCACTAGGCATGTAAAGAAATTACTGCGAGACAATAACATCCCCCACTGTAGGAAAGCCCATCAGTGTAATAGCAGGTAGATTGTTGCCATCCTATTGAGTTTATACAGTTTAGTTGACTAAAATAGCCTGAAAGAAATTGCATTTCCTTCAAAAATGTAAGTCCAGGACTTCCAGACACCAAACTCCAGTTTAAAATGTGTAATTATTACCGAGAAATGTTATACTGTCGAGACTCAGAAACATTTAGCCTCGCAATTGCACCTGAGCGAAAGTGTCGCTGTCTGATTTTCTAAATGATTGTTTTTGACACATTTGAGTTCGGTGCAAGTGAACAAATGCGACAGGGTTTTCAGAGGTCATAAACCATTGGCGTTTTTTGTAATTAAGTTTGAGGGTTTGAAGAGATCGCGATGCATCTTAAAAGACACCATCGTTTTCAAGGGAACCAAAACAGGACATTCTGAAAAAATGTATCACTTGGATGAAATGCATATGTTCTGAAAAATGTTCTCATATATTTCCTACAATTAAGACTGTTTTACAGGAATCCACAAAAAACAAGAATAATACCTTTTTTGCTTTTTGCTCTCAATAACATATGAGGTTGTGGAACTTATCTGAGATATCTATGTATTTGGCCGACAAAGTCACATTTGAAGTGATTTGGGGCATATTTAAGGGGATTGGCCGGGGATCCGCCCTCTCACTAGTGCGATGAAGGTCATATGGCGGATGACGCCCGCCATATTTACAGATCTCCTGCTTGGCAGAGATCTCTGTGCCAACAGAGGAACTGTAGCCCTGGGGACGTCTCTGTACGTAGCTTTACTGATCATCCACTATGCTTAAGGTATCAGCAAAGCTACATTCTGCAAAGTTTTTTGTTATTCAAAATCAAGTTCCCAAGGTGGTAGTTTGTTTTTGGAAGAACTAAAACGAATTGCCCTGACCCCATGGGAGTTTTTCCCAGCGTCTTGGGGTAATTTATATCAATTTTTCCTGTTCGGGTCTGACAGGCTTTTCCTGGCAGTTTTGCAATAAGAAAACATAGAACGTCTGAATGTCGGTCCTAAATAGCTTGGATGATCTGAGGTACTTAGTCCATAAATCCAATATCTGTGTGGCAGTCGGTATAAAGTTTCCACATGAGGAGGCAGAAACGTAATGGTTCGCCAGGCTCTAAATAGAACGGGCAAACCAAGAGCTTAGGAGATGGGGTACTCCGCACAAAGGCATCTTTGTGATGTAGTACCCTGTCAGTCAACTCTAAATAAAACCCTAAGGTCAGATAAAATAAAACTGGTAGCAAACAATGGTTGTAAAATGCACTCTTTCTTTTTTGTGACAGCTCTCTAATTTTGTGATTCAACCTGTGTTCTAACAGGTTGCCTTGCAAATGTCCAGCAGCACAGGGTCACAAAATGCTTAATGTATATTAATTAGGCAGGATGCTATTTGCGGCCTCTGTGATTGGCAACACAGGAATGATGGCCTCCAATGAACTGCAGATCATCATACCTGCATTTACATTTCCAAATGGAAAACTTCTTGTTAAAGCAGTGCATGTTCCTGAAAGGAGGGGAGGTGAGGCAGGCAGTGGTTCACTGTCTTCTTAGGTCGAGCTTAGGCAGCACATGCGCTGTCGCTTCGAGACATGCTGTATTCACTCTGTGGGCATATAGCCCGCCCATTGCCTTTTTATTTGTCCCTTCTGTGGAAATCTGAAATAATTTCCTTTAGCATAATCTGAAGCCATCTTGTTTGTGGCATCCATTTTGTTAGCTATGTAATTCTTCTGTCTTCACTGTTGCTTGCCTTTCTGTTCTGCTTGAGTCATCAGCTTTAGTTAACTCCTTCTGTACTAAGCCAGAGCAATGTATGTACTGAGAAAAGGCCTGTACCTGCTAAAATGCACCTGTATCTGTCAATCATGTGTGCTGTTGTAAGCAGTTATGTTCTCCCTCCCACTTTGTTGACTAAGTGATTACCCATCTGTCCATGTCTGGCTGTAACTATTCCTGTGTAGGCTTGTATCTTCTATTTGTAACGACATGCTTACTCTGCAACAAACTCTGTATATAAGCATCATGGTCTGTGTATTCAATGTACTACCTCAGGCAGCACTTGAGAGTGCTGTGTGGACGTTGTCCCGCTCATGAGTGATTAATAAACTTGTTATTTGATTTCCAGCTTCAGTGGCAATCTCTATTTTGTTGTTCTACGGACCCGTAGATAGAGAAGGGTGACCCCTGCACCGGTGTGCACATTAAAAGGCACATTTCCACAGTTGGCGCCCGACAAGTGGGGCTTCATTGAGGATGTGGCTGTCCGAAGGAGTGGTCTTGACAGAATAGTGGAATATTGCTGAGGAGACGTCCTGCATGAGGAGACCCTTGTCTTTGCAGCCAAAGTGATTTTTCCAGTTTTCTCGATTTGACCCTCCAGGTGTTGGCCGGTCCCGACTGAGGTATCCTTTGGCATTATTTTTTGCAGTGACCATTAGGTCGAACAAGAGATTGGCAGTTGGAGGTTGGAGACTCTTGTTTGGTAAGGTCGCTGAAGCGGCACTCTTGTTTGCTTGGCCAAGATTCTGGTTTTGTTTCTTTGATTTATTTTTTGCAAAAGATAAAGGCAGGTAATGTGGAGATTTTTCTCTACTCCTGAATATTTTGGAAAAGTAATATTTTACAAAAACTTGGTAGCATGCCTGTTTCCAGCACACTCCGTAGGTTGTGTTGCTGTTTTGGTGGTATGGATTTAGAAAGAAGTCAACCGGCTCCCCCAGACGGGACACCTAATAGACATATGTTTATTAAATACAGTATTTCTTCCATAATGTATAGTACACTGTGGAACAAATATATGAAAAAGGATCCTGATTTATGATGGCCTGTAAATGGGTCATTTGACTTTAAAAAGATTCAATATGTAGAGCAGTGTTTATTCAAGGGAAAAAGTCAGCAAGATATGTTTGATTGTGTCCGAATGTGGGAGAAAGAAGTGCAAGAGAGAGTGAGGAAAGAAGAAGCTATAGCAGAAAAAGAACAGCGAACAACGATATATCAAAAAGCATTGGAATTAAAAAATAAAGAGATGAAGTCAATAAAAGAAAAAGAGGACAGGGAACGTCGTTTAGAGGTAATTGGCCAGTACCCTATTAGGCGCCACATACTTAATAAACCTCAGGATGATTCTATCTTATTAGATCGACCTCCGCCCCGTATAGGTTTCCCTTTACCCCTGAAAATGATCTTTCTGAAGAAGAACATCTTTCTTCAGACGATTAAGACTTAGATAAGCAAGATGGGTGGCAGACTCGCTCTACTTTGACTGTTGACGAAAAAGCCACTATCAGATCCACTGCTCGCAAAGAAGCTCGTGGGACTTCTTCTGATTCAGACCTTGTAGCACTGGTTCAGCAGTGGAAGGATTTAGAGCAGTTATATTTTGCAGAGAAGTTCACTTGGGAAGTAATACTTGGTTATAGAAACGTTTCTAAAAACTTAGAGCCCAATGATATTAATTCTGATTATAAACAATTAAATTATGGAACTTTCCTTTTTTCAAATATACCTGATCTAATTAAGCGAGTGGTTAAATTAAGACATGATAAACTACGTTTAAAAGCGGAGCCTAAATCAGCTAGTAAAGTTAAAACTGCACAAACAGTTCAGACCCCAGCGCAGAAAGAAGAAATTTCGGGGACAGATAATGACCCTAGTGATACTGTAGTTACTGTGAAACCAATGCGTGAAGCTGCGCTTTTGTATGTTCCCTTGAAGGGTGCGGGAACAAGTGCCGATAAAGATTCAGGTGATGCAAAGGGATATTTTGTCTATAATTGGGTCTATACTCCTTGGAGTAGAGCAGATGTTATGGCTCATAAAGCTGCTTTGCCCAACCCGCGGAAAAATCCGGCCGCTTTCTATGAGCAAGTGGAAGGGGCCATTAGCTCCTGCACTATGACCTTGCCAGATATCAATATGTTTTTTGGACTTATTTTGCCCCCTGATATGTGGAGAACAATTCGGAAAATAGATGGTAATGTAGCATATGGTGACACTTGGGTGCATTTAGAAGAAATAGATGCGACCCGAAAGGAGTTGACAGGCAAGATGGCGGCTAAGTGAGATCCTCCGATACTCACCCCCGCCTCTCTTCCGGAGATTCCCTGTGACAACGAGGCTCTTTTCTCAGGCGGCGCTGGCTATGCGCGGGGAAAATGATGGTTGGCCTCTGCTGAATGGATGGTGCAGAGGCTGCCGTAGATCGGCTGCTCGACAACCCTTGGTGAGGAGTGTGCAAGACGAGGGCCGGTGCAGACGCTGGGAGGCTCTTGGCAGGCTCCTACTGACGGCGGCCGCCTCCGGCTGTGGGAAAATTGACGCAGGAGCAGCGCTGCTTAGCAACACAGACGCCGGAGAACACAGAGCACAGCTAGGAGGACAGATGGCGGCTCGCGGTGCTCGGAGTAAGACGTGCTTAACGGTGCAGGCGGTTGCCGCGTCTGCACAACCCGAGCAGAACAAGAAAACAGACAATGACAGGAAAAAACAAGAACCGCATACTGGTAAGGGCGGGAAGCAAGAAATTAACAAAAATCCTTTGCCCAAAGGTGTTGTAACTGGGGGCCAGAACAAAAGACAGATAGCCATACGAGCCTGTTTCCAGCTAAAGGAAGAATTGAGTTTGAAAAGGGACAAGAGCATTTAAAGGACATAAGCGGCATAATCGATATCCCAATTGAAACCTCTACTGGTGTCGAACCACCTGTTACAGACTTCTTTGTTCCAACGCTACCCCTGACATAATGACGGATATCAGTAATGGGCGGCTATCATGGAGGTCCAGTGGTGAGACAACTATATTGGGTGCGCCAGAATTTTAGGCGAACACCTAGGAGGGGTGGAAGCTCTAACCAAAGGCAATACCCCAGATATGGTCCTCCCAGTTGCGACATCAAGCATAGACAAAGAAGCCCCAAATGGGTTAGATATGACTAATAATAAGGACTTAACCCTCCCCATTCTTCCCACTGAAAAGGAAAAGGAAATACAGAGGAAAAATAACCATGAGACGGGCTCTTTGTCTCCAGATCCTTTGGAAAAATTGTATTAGTTGAATGAGGAGTCTGGGGAATCGGAAAATATGGTTTCAAGCTCAAGCAGTAATGAGGAACGGGATGAGGATACATCCACTAGTTATTGTAGTCAGCAAGGAGAAAAAAGACTTCCCAGGAAAACTAAGAGGCTATCGGATGGAAAAAAGGGTGGTCAGAGACGGAAAGCAGCAGAGGAAGAGGGAGAACTAGGCTGGGATTACTCGGACATGCAGACACTACTAGGTAATGGTGTACCTGGGATTATGAAATCGCCTAGAAAACAATTAACAAGTTTGTCTGGACAGAAAGACTCGGGCTCACCCGAAGAACCATCCTTATCCCTGATTCTACAGTCTCTTAAGTCATTTCAAGACGAAGCCAAGATGGAGAACCGGCAAGCCAGACTGGCCTCAAAAAAGATACAGGGCTCAATCAGAAAAGTTGGGAAAACATGTACAGAAATTGTGGAGAGATTAAGTCTATTAGAAAATCGAACGGAGCTGCTGGAAACCACGGTCGATACCTTGAAAAAAACAACAATGGCTCAAGAAAGTACCCTGAAAGACGTAATGTGGAAGACGGAAGAGGTAGAAAATCGGCAATGCCGTAACAATCTAAGGCTATTAGGAATACCGAGAACAGCGAGGGTGAAGACATCAGGAAGTTCATAATCAATCTGCTAAAAAAATCTCTTCCTGAATTGGTACAATGGGACTGGGGTAAAGAAATCCAGCGGGTGCATAGATTTCCTCTAAATATATCAAGACGACGCCCGAATGACCAACAATATCCAAGAGCAATTTTAATTTTCTTCTGGAATTTTCTTCTTCGACAATCTGTGTTTGAATTGGCGAGACCTGACAAGAAAAGGAACTGGGAGAAATTTTCGTACTTTGTCCGAACAGATTTTGCCCATGCTACAGTGGAGAGGAGATGGCGACTAAGACAGATGATAGTGCCATTTCAGAAAACGGGTGCTACCGTCTATCTACAAAACCCTGCTAAACTAAAAGTTAATTTCCAAGGACAGTATTTTTATTTTACATCTGAAATACAAGCGCAGAAAATGTTAGAGGAAATTACTACAGGGAAAAAAGGTGCAAGCGAGAATAATCGCTAGAGAATAGATATGAAATAAGACTGCTATCCTCTATCTATATGATATTTAGTAACTATTTTGATCCGCATCGTATTTTTTTCTCCCTTTTTCTCACCAGTTTTGGTCAGTAATGGCCAGTAATAGTTAGTAATGGTCACTGATTTTGGGGCTGTTTTCTTCAATTTTTTTCTTCGGGGCTGGGAGCACTTTTAGGTGGAAACTGGAAATTTGTTTTGGGGGATAAAAGAAAATATCAAGAATAGGGAGGGCGACGGGGGTGGGGTGAGGATGAGACAGACGCCAATAAAACAGGCTCAAGACTGAGCCTGATTGCCTATATACTGGTGGGGGTGGGGGGGTCGAAGGGAGGGGCGGGGGAGAGAGTTGAGAAGCTCAGACCTGGGGAAATGATGATCTTAACATTTTTTAAATCTAATGTAGAAATAAGCGGTAAGGGAAGAAAGTATATATACAGAATAAATATAGAGAAGACAAGTAAACATATATCAGGGATTGAAAAATATCAGTATGGATAAGTTAAAAATTCTGACTATCAATATTTGTGGCCTTAACGATGAAAAGAAAAGGCAAAGAGTGGCTATAGGGCTACAAGTGATTGGGGCTAATATCCTCTGTGTTCAAGAAACACATATCGAGGGATCTCAAATACATCTACTTAATAAATTGGGTTTTAAGGTGGTTACTGCCACAACACAAGGGGTAAGGACAAAGGGTGTAGCTATATTGGGGAAAGCGAGCGGGACACAATTTACTCATTCTATGTCGGATAAATATGGACGATGAGCTATCACAGAGTGTCAACAGAACAATGGGGTAAAAATGACTGTCTGTACAATATATAGTAATATTAGCGATGACACAGAAGTTTTGGATTATATATCTAATGAGCTCGTTCATTGGCCACTTCCAGTAATTATTTGTGGGGATTTTAATCTGAATTTACCTAGCAATTGGTCAGAGGATTCTGGCTTTCAGTATAAGGGCAGGAAGCCAAGAGTTTTTCGAGTTTTCAAAAATGTATGCCAAACCCATGGTTTGATAGACAGCTGGCAAGCGGAGCATCCGGAGGATCCAGGTTTTACTCATTATTCCTACCCACATGCACGCCACGCAAGATTAGATTATTTTCTGGTCTCTAATACATTAGCCGCTAGTTGTACTATTGAAACATTACCAAGGGTACTCTCTGACCATAATCCTCTTCTTTTAACTATCGAACGTGGGTCAACAAAGCATAATAGGAAAACATGGAAGTTTGAAAGGACATTATTAATAAATGAGAAGTACTGTGATTCTATGCGGCAGTGGATTCCCAGATTTTTAGAAGAGAATATAGGTAGTGCATCAATCTATATCGTTTGGGATGCCCTAAAGGCTGGGATTAGAGGCGAAACACTTCGATTTTCATTGAATGCTAATAAAAAGCGAAACAAGATATGAAAGTACTTCAGAACAACATAGCTATTGCAGAAGAAGGTCTACTAGAAGCTATTCAAGAGGGAAGGGACATTGAAAATGAACTTGGGCAGATTGCAATTGCTAAAAACTGTATTATAGATGTATTAACGGTAAGAGCCATCAAGAAAATGTCTATGAATTAAGTGAACAGGTTAGACATCAGTTGGCAGTATGAACCCGAGAACAAAGCACTGCTAACTTTATTAAGGTTATTCGGGATCCAGAAGCTGGGTTAAGGACAGATCCTGACGCAATTAGCACTGCGTTTCAAAAATACTATCAGGATCTGTACAAGGATACTGACATACAACAGGAATCAATCAAGGAATATATTGATCAAGACAGATTTGTAAGATTAGAGAGCAATGATGCAGAAAGTATGGATGCTATTCCGCAATGGGAAGAAATTCTTCTCGCATTAAATAGCCTTGCTCCAGGTAAAGCGGCTGGTATGGATGGGATTTCCGCTGAATTTTACGTTAAATTCTCCCCACAAATAAAAAATATACTGTCAGAGCTGGTCGCACATATATTTCAGGGGGGACGGCCTCCGGGATCTTGGTCTATGGCCAAAATCATGTTTTTTAAAAAAAAAACATAAGGATTCTACAGAACTTGGGTCGTACCGCCCTATTACATTAATAACTGGTGATTCTAAAATTTATGCCAAGTTATTGGCTACACGATTAGCCCCGAACATACATAAAATTGTATCGGTACGGCAGCATGGGTTTATCCACGGCAGGGCTACTACCGACCATATCCAGAGGGTAATCTCACTGTTTGACTGGTCTGAGGTTACAGGAGACCCTATGGCACTTATATTATTAGACGCCGAAAAGGCTTTCGATAGGGCCTCCTGGAAATATCTCTGGACAGTCATGGCAAGGAGTGGTATAGGGGAACCCTTTATCAAAGCGATACAGATGCTGTATCGGGATCCGTCTGCCGTTGTCATGGTGAATGGATCGATATCAGAACCATTGCCTATTACCAGAGGGACAAGGCAGGGGTGCCCGTGTTCGCCTCTTTTATTCGCTATATATATCGATCCCTTCATCCGGAGATTAGATAATAATGCATTGATCCCACCTGTTTGGATAGGAGACCAAGCCACAAAAACGCTTGCATATGCGAATGATATCGCGTTGGTTACCAGTGACCCAGGGAATGCAATCGCGGTGATTGAAGACGAAGCTAAAATCTTTGGTGAGATATCTGGTTATAAATTAAATCAAGGCAAAACTCAGATTATCCCTAATAGCAAAATTGAGATGACTGATATACGGGTAACAGAGAAAGCTATATATCTCGGCGTTAGCATAACCGCCAAAATAGGGAATTTAGTTAATGATAATATTGTTCCACTAATGCAACGTACAAAAAAAGATATGATTCGGTGCAATAATCTTCATCTATCTATCGGGGGTCGGTGCAACTTGAATAAAATGCTTTTTTTGCCCAGATTTTTATATTTGTTTAGATCAATTTGACTGGAATTTCCACCGCAATTATTCAAAGACATGGATAGTATGTTTTCTAGGTTTTTATGAGGGTATAAGAAACCACGAAGAGCATTATGAACCATTCCTCTACCTAAAGACAGAGGGGGAATGGCACTGCCTAATTTCAAATTATATTATTGGGCCACCATACCAAAATACTGTATTAATTTACTATTTAAGACAGATGCCGGTAGTGAAGGGAATATTCCAACACCACAAGAGCTGTTATTAGGAAATGAATCTAGAGAATGTTTATGGCATCATGTGAACGACAGTTACTTTAAAAAAGTTACATTTAAGTCTATATTCGATACCTATAAGGCTTGGAATTTTGTGCGTAAATTAGTGGGTATTGAACGATTTTCTTATTATACCCCAATTTACAACAATAGCAATCTTCCCGGGATTTTTAACGACACATGTATGGAAAGATGGGTTTCGAACTGGATTACACAACTCTGATGTTTTTATACGATTTCAGGCCTGAAATTTTTTGGGGAATTACAGTTGGAGTACAATCTCTAGATCATCTGGATTTCTTCAAATTCCTGAAAATTCTGGATTTTCTTTTGAAGAAAGGTGGGGGGGACTAAAATTTCAAATGGTTCAGATAATGGAGAATTTGTCTAATAACACTAATGTAAAAATTGGAGAAATTTATGAATTATTGAACATATGCAACCCAGATTATTTGGATAAATATATAATGAAATGTCAGGCTAAACTTGTGGTCTCGGATGAAACCGTCCACCACTCCTTCGCAATATATCAGTCCTGTTTAATGTCTACTAAGTTACAGGCTCAATATTATAAAATCTTTTTCTTTCTATACTATACTCCCTATAAAATTGCTAAATGGGGGACGGGAAAAGGAACTGCATGCCCTAGATGTGCATTAGCCGAAGCTGACTGCATACATATATTTGCTTCCTGTACAGTATTAACGAATGTAGTGATTGATATTTCAGCCTTTCTATCAGAAGTATTTAATACTAGAGTAGAAATCTCCGTTGATGATATTGTTAGATGTAGCTAATACTGAACGACCAAAATATATGCGAGGGCTGATATTCGTTGCAATGGCGGTTTTTAGATTATGTATTGCGTCAGCATGGCTGGACACAAACTCACCCGTGTTCCAACAATGGAAATCTCAATTGCTGGCTACCTATAGTTTAGAGGTAGCCATATATAAAAGAAAGGGACTGGCAATATGGGATCCGCTATTGCAATGGTCACAAAGACAAATAGAAAATACTTAATTAATACATGTTAAATATCTATTACAGACTCGAACTGTGTCAGGCCTTTGTATTAAGTGAAATCTCTTCTATGTCTCTTCTCTCTTTTTTTTTTTTTTTTCTCTCCTTTTTCCTAAGGTTTTTTCTACTATAATATTAACGATGAAACATGTAATGAAATGAAACATTCTTTGAACTTGGTAATACAGGGCAGGTCTGAGCTTGGGGTGGTGGGTGGGCAATATGCGGGGGTGTAAATGGAAAATTCTTTAATAAAGAGTTTTAAAAAAAAAAATAGAAGAAACAGATGCAGCTAGAGAGCCTGCACAGAAGCCACAACTGGGGATATTAGATCTTCCCAAAGCTATTATAACTAAGTTAAAAATTCTCATACCCCCTAAGAAAATAGATTGGACAACGTTAGCGTCTTGTAAACAGAAAGCGGATGAGTCACTTTCTTATTTCTTTACACGATTTGAATAGACATTCCATGACTTTAGTGGACAGTCCTTGGCAGATGACACAGGTAAGCATCTGTTTGTAGACAAATTTGTCGCTAATATGTTGCCAGAAATAGCTAGTCGCCTAAAGGCCAGCGAGAGTTCGTGGACTATGTCTTCCCCAGTCTCCCTTTTGACTATGGCCCAGTATTATGAGGGTCCGGAATTGGAAGTGAAAGGTAGGGAGGATAAGAAGGTTATGGATTTAAAGACAAAATTTATGTTAGCTCAAGTATATGGTCCACTATTCAGAGGTGGTGGTAGAGGCGGACGTGCAGTATATACCCCTGGTGTACCCCCTTTCTTTAGATCAACTTTGTCTTCTGATCAGTGCGCTTATTGTATTAAGAGATTGGACATTGGCGTTCTGAGTGCCCCCTTTTGCGAGGTCAGCAGTATCAATGGGGTAGAGGAAGTATGAGGAAGTATGAGAGGCCGCCCAGGGAATTCAGGACAAAGGGGCGGAATAGGAACTCGTCCCAGGTTTGAGGCAGTTGAACACAGACCAAATTATTCTAATACTTTTGACAGACGAAATCAATCTCAAATGTCTGGTTATTCAGTCACTGTTCTTGCAGATTCTGATTATGCATAGGAATGCCTAGGATGGGCTAAGGAACCGGTTGAGGTCCCAGTAGATCAGAAAGGTCCTTATGTTGATTCAAATGTATTGGGCTCTACTGATCGGTTTCTGGTTGATACAGGAACTACTTGTAGTGCTCTGTCTAAAAAATTGGTTCCTAGGGCTCCCCTGTCTGGCGCAATGATAACATCGATAGGATTCGATGGGACACCTACATCAAGCCCACTGTCACAGCCACTTGCATTTAGTCTTGATAAATTCACTGCAGCATGCCCCTTTTTGCTCTCCCCTACCACGTCGGATAATATTGTGGGTATCGATTTGCTTAAACATTTTTGTGCTACAATACGTTGTCCCCCCGAAGGTGTGCATGTTATTTTAAATGATAACTATCCAATGGTTGACAGGTCTTGTCTCATTAAAGAAGGTATTGCTCTGGTATTGTTACCTAGTACTTTATGAGCTACATCAGATATTGATGTGGGACAAATGGTTATTCCACCAGTGCATATTCAAGTGAAGGAAGGTGCTTCATTGCCTCGACTGCCCCAATATAAAATATCTCGGGAAGGCGAAGAAGCATTGACGCACATTGTTCAGGATTTGATCAAGGTGGGGGTTGTGGAAGAAGTCCCTTATAACATTTGTAATAGCCCTATCCTTCCTATTTTGAAAAGAGACACTTATACTAAGATTTACAGATTCAATATTGATTTACAAGAGTTTAACAAAATTGTAGTGCCCCAATACCCGGTAGTCTCTGACATTACGACACTTCTTACTATGGTTCCTCCTACTGCCACTACATTTAGTGTAATAGATTTGAAGAATGCATTCTTTTTAATACCTATTTACCCTGACAGCTGTTATTTGTTTGGCTTTACCTTGAACACTAGATCATTCAGGTTCTGAAGAGCTCCACAAGGGTATACAGAGAGTCCTAGCATTTATAGCCAGGCATTGAAAAGGCAGCTTGATTCCGTTCCTGTACCAAAAGGGGTGGCTCTTATTCAATATGTCGACGACATCTTGTTGGCGGCTGATACCCGTGAACAGTGTGAAGAAGGAACACTGTTGTTGTTATCATTCCTTGCCTCTCATCATCATAAAGTCTCTCGGAAGAAACTGCAATTTTGTTGGCAGCAGGTTACCTATTTAGGTCACCTCCTGTCTAAGGAGGGACGTGCACTCACACCAGATCACATTCAGACCATTTTAGATAATCCTGTGCCCCGTACTCAGAAGAATGTTCGTGCACTGATTGGCCTTACTTCTTTTTGTAGGCAGTGGATCCTTAGCTTTTCATACATTATTAAACCCTTGTTGGCCCTTTTGACTAAAGACACTCCGATGCCTCTCCCATGGACGACTGAATGCCAGAATGCTTTCCAACAGCTACGTCAAGCTCTTTGTTCTGCACCAGTATTAGGAACTCCAGACTACACTAAGACTTTCACACTCTACGTACACGAGAGGGAAGGTTGTGCTCTCTCAGTTTTAACACAGACACACGGTGATAAACAACGTCCTTGTGCATATTTTTCGGCTGTCCTTAATCCAGTTTCTCGCGCGCTGCCTGGTTATTTCCGAGCAGTGGCGGCAGCGGCTGTGTCCATACGTCAGAGTGAGGGAATAGTCTTGTCACATAGATTGTTTGTGTTAGTACCTCATTCAGTTGATGCCTTGTTAAATCAAACGAAAACATAGCATCTGACTAGTGCCCGCTTGACAAGATATGAATTGACACTTTTGGCCCCTCATATCACGTTGAAAAGATGTTTGACTTTGAATCCTGCTACATTATTGCCACTTCCAACTACTCAGTCTCAGTCGCAAGAGTTACATGAATGTATATCCCTTACTGAAGAACAAACAAAGGGTCGTGTTGACCTGCCAGATACGCCTCTCTCTAATGTTGATGGAGAACTATGGGTTGATGGTTCTTGCCTGAAGTTGCCTGATGGCACTACATCTGCTGCTTATGCGATTACCACACTTCAGACAATAGTTGAGATACCTCGCATTCCACAGAAGTCAGCTCAAGCAGCCGAATTGATAGCACTGACAAGAGCATGTGAGCTTAGTACAGATTTGCTCGTTAACATTTACACCGATAGCCAATATGCCTTTGGTGTTGCTCATAACTTTGGGCAACTCTGGAAAGCAAGAGGCTTTCTTACTTCACATGGGACACAGATAATGCATGGGGAATTAGTCCATAATCTCCTTACTGCTTTGACCTATCCTAAGAAAGTAGCGATTGTCCAATGTTGGGCACACAAGAAAGTGACCGATAAAATAGGAGCAGGCAATGCCTTTGCGGATTACACAGCTCGAGAGACTGCAATGCAGCGAAGTACCACATCTATGTATGTAGTTAATTCACAGTCTGAATGTTGGCATGATGCCAGGCAAGAGGTGCTGGACATGCAACAATCTGCCACTGTCGATGAATTAGACCAATGGTCCAAGGAGGGAGCATTGGATGATGAAGGCTGTTAGAGGAATAAAGAAATGACAAAATGGAAGTTACCCACAGCCTATTTACACCCTATGATTCACATGGCAGAATGGCCGGCACATGTTGGAGCATCCTCAATAGCAAAGTAACTTATGCAAGTTTGGGATCATCCAGAGATTGTCGGTATGGCTAAGAAAATAGTCCAGTCCTGTCTGATCTGTCTCCAGTATAATCCTGGAAAGGGAACACGAACTCCAACAGGAGGGTTTGCAATACCTACTGCACCTTTTGAGGTCCTGCAAATGGATTACATCCAGCTTGAGCGCAGTAACAACCTGAAGTATGTCTTGGTAGTGGTTTGTGCCTTTAGTAAATGGGTGGAGGCATACGCTACGAAAGATAATACAGCTCTTACTACAGCAAAGGTGCTCCTAAAGGAGTTTTTCCCCAATTCGGCATTTGTCGAATTTTGTGGAGTGACAACGGACCATATTTTATTGGGCAAGTTGTTGAGTATCTCATGAAAGGGTTGGGAATCAAGCAGAAGTTTCATGCTGCTTTTCACCAACAATCAGCAGGACTAGTGGAACATTAAAACTCAACTCTGAAATTGAAATTGGCTAAGATACAGGCTTCCACATCTTTGAAATGGCCTGAGGCCCTGCCTCTAGCATTGCTATCCATTAGATCGATAGCACATACACGATCTGGCCTCACACCGTATGAGGTGGTTTTTGGAAGGCCGATGAATATTTGGGGGATTCCTAAGCCTCGCCTTATACATGATGTACCCTATGTATTGATAAATGACTATTTGTCTCAGTTGACTGACAGTTTGTCTTCTATTTATCAACAGGTTCGGGAGACTCTTCCAGACAGGTCGCAAGGTGAGGGCCACTGCTTGCGCCCTGGGGATTACGTGGTAATAAAGTCCTTCCAGAGAACCAGCTCCCTAGCACCGAGGTCGCGAGGACCAGCAGAGCAGGTACTATTGGCTACCGGGACTGCAGTTCGAGTGATGAACCGGAAAAACGGGGTCCATACGACACACTGTTGAAAAGTGTTGCAAGACCTAGTGAGCCCAGCTGCGTTGGCAGATCACTGCAATATCCTGGTCACCGAGAAAGGAAAAGCCACATCACCTAAAGGATCTGAGGAAGTCTTTCCAGACCACACGATTCCTGGTACATCCCAATATCAGCTGCGACCCAGGAAGAAAGACACTTAGTTGCTGAAAAAGACTATTTGAGCAACTGTCCTGGGTGGTTAAAGACTGACTTCAAAGGGGGGTAGTCTATTGGTGACTACTCGTCTCAATGTTAGTGAAGAAATCAACACCTGCCCAGGACCTTAGGGCACCATCTGCTTAGTTGTTTGACGACGGAATGAATATGCTTGAGGAGAAGAAACCGGCTGCTGCAAGAATCTGTAATAAACAAACTATGATTGCTACTGGGCTCACTTTGACTGTTGTTGTCATTGTCAGGATCCATAGCGGCGCCTACCTCGCAAGTGCAAGAAACTACATATCCCATGAGCCTTCGGGGGAGGAAGTACCTCAGGCAAGGTCGCGTGTCGGCTAATACGCGTAATTTTGTATCAGAAACCATTTTCGGCTCTCGCTGAGGGAGAGAGCATTCCGCCGGTCAGCAGTTCTTCCCTGCCTCCTTCGAGGTCCTCTCGGCGAGGAATTGTTTGCTGTTGTTGAACCCGGAGTCTCAGAGGGACGGTAAGGCTGCTGGAAGGAAGCAGAACGGAGCGCGGTGGTGGCGGCAACCACGCGCTGCCTGGTGGCGGCATTCGTAGTTACTGAGTGTGTATCAGGAGCGGAGCGTGGTGGTGGTCGAAGCCACACGCTGCCGATTCCTTCCTTTGGACCCACAAGTTTCAGGGAATAGCGAAGCGCGGTGGTGAAGTTAACCACGCGTTGCTGTGCTACCTTATTTATCCTATTTTCGGGTTGGCTAATTAGGAGCGGAGCGTGGTGGTGGTCTTGCCACGCGTTGCCGATTCCTTTATAGTGTACCGGCAACCTCATCGGAAAGAGCGGAGCGCGGTGGTGGTCGTAACCATGCGTTGCCGTGTGCTTTAGTTGCACAAACTTTCAGAGTAATCGGAAAGGACCGGAGCACGGTGGTGGTCGAAACCATGCGTTGCCGTGTTCTTTATTTGCACAAACTTTCGGAGTAATCGGAAGAGCGGAGCGCGGTGGTGGTTGAAACCACGCGTTGCAGTGGACGATGGATTATGCTTAGACTCCCTGGCAGAGCGGAACGTGGTGGTGACATTAACCACGCCTCTGTGGATTACAAATTCATTACCATTGCCTGGTGTACCATTTAGGTTCTGTGTTGGGACTAAGAATGAACTCTAACTTTGTGATGCCTTTGGTTCTTTAAAATGAGTGTAAAGGTCTCCTATTATTTGGAACTGTTATGTGTGAGACCTCCTTCTTGCTCAGGTTACTGCTTGCTTCACATCTTAAGGAAGGCCTGGGGTGTTTTGCAGAGTTGAGAGTGTGATTATTCCCAAACAGGTATATAAGAGTTAGTGAGACCACATGAGAGTAGTCGTGTATCACATGCTCTGTTTATATATTTGTCCTTTGTTGTTTCAGGTTCCTTTCCCTGCTGTCCTTTCCCCTTCTCCCTTTCCCTCGCCTGATGGTTCGAACACTCTGTGTAATATTTCAGGGTGTTGGTAACGTCAGGAGGTGGACGCTAACTTACGGCGGCTGGATCCTGCGGAGTAAAACCTGACAGTCATCGCTACAATAACTTGGGTTGTAGAGGAAGTAGCTACTGTCCGACATCTATTGACTGCTACTACTCCTGTCCCCATTGAACATCACTATTTCACTCTACCTTATCATGAACGAAAGCACAGAATGTCCTACCTCAATAACACTTTCATTCAGATGTTGTACCATACACACAATGCTCTGAACATTACCAACTGCTGGGTATGTGAAATGATGCCAGCTTATCAGAAAAAGGGAGGAGCACCTTTTATTCCTTTGCCGTTTTCACATAATGGCTCCTGCAGAGCCTGATTTGCACTATTGTGGGCTTCTCATATCGCTAATATTACTAACTTTGATGTATGAAGACTTAACACTCAGTTGAATAAAATCTGTTACCCTGATGAGGAAGGAGATCCACAAGCTAAAGGAACTGTATGGAAAATGGAGGAGAATCGCCGAGGAAATTCCTCCACACACTATGTTTTCCCCAACACTTGAACCATCAAGGGTAATGGACCTCCTGTTATCGCTGTTACTAGAGCTCGAGCGGATCTCTGTGTGAGCAGTATTGGCAATATCCCTGTGGGAGAAAGTGACTGTACTTTAGTGTTAAATATTACTGGAATGAACAATAGCATTTTTTGTCCTCACACAATACTTATTTCATTTGCGGAAGTAAAGGTTATTATCATCTACCTATTGATTGGTCCGGCATCTGCTATGTGTCCTTTTTGCTTCCGCCTGTGTTTTTGGCACCTGCATTCTACCATAAAGACTATAAACTGTATAATACCATTTCTAAGAGCCGATTTAAGAGGACAATAAACAATGATGAGGTGGATCAAACTGATACTGCGCTACAGCAGGATATTTGTCTTTAATTTGGGACTATTCTTCTTTGTTGGTGTGGCCTTAAACAGCAGAAAGATCAGGAGCTTGACATGTGTTGTAGAGGCTCTAACCAATCAGACAGCAATGGCGCTTGGAAACATCACAGAAGAACTACAAATTGCGAGAATTGTGGCCCTTCAAAATAGGATGGTTCTTGATGTCATCCTCGCAGACCGTGGTGGTGCATGTCGCATCATCGGGAGTAGCTGCTGCATTTATATCCCTGACCACGCCCCTTCTGTTTTTGATGCAATTTCCAAGATGCATAAAATAGCCTTGGACATGGACTTTGACTGGATGGCTATGGAACATGTTTACTGTATGGGGCTGGAAAATTTTATCAGCCCTATGTATAATTTTTGCGATTCTTTTTATTTGTTGCCTATGTATTCAATGCAGCCCAATACTTAGTTCCCTTTGTGTTTCTACTTGTACCTCTTGTATACCGACTAAACAAAATGTCAAAAATGTAAATGCCCGACTAGCAAGTGATCAAGAAATTAATGAAATTATGCAGATTGATGTTAATAATATTTTTCGTATTCCTTCAAAAGCTTAGGAAGATGTCTTCAGTATATGCTAAAAGGGTTGTCTGTAGGTCCCTGGAGGAGAGGAACATGGCGGCCGCTAACTAACCGGCTGCGGTCACGCTCCGGATCGTCAGAGGCAGGGCCAGCGCCAGTGCCGGCACCTGTGTTCATTCAAGCCCTGGGACAAAATCTGGGACCAAATTTGAGACACCGGTGGATTTTAGGCAGCAGGAACAGTTAGTGGGGTGGATCAAAGGTAAAAGGGGATCTGCAGTATTTTCAGGCAGCCCCTTAGTTAGCTACATCTGCAGAGCCTGCTCGCCTTGGTATAAAGAGACATCTGGGAGAATGAGGCTGTTAGTACAGGGAGATGTGCCCCCCATTATTGTATGGACACAGGTGAGGTAGAGAGAGGTGAAAGTGAACATTTCTCCACTCAAGATTAGTAGATATTCGCTGCGCACAAGAGTGGCCCACTCCTCCTTCAATATTGATATTAACCAGCAAATTCTGACCCCCCATATTTCCCCGCCTATTTCCGAAGTTAAAGGATAGGATCAGTCAAGCAGCGCAAGCTAAGAGGGGACTTAACGGATAACGGGTCAACCGCCAAGGAGAGAGAGGTTGGTAAGGGTAAGGGGAGAGGCAGGGGAAAGAAAGTGTTGCCCTCAAAGGTGAAAATCACCCCATCCCTGAAAACCTACTATAAAGTTATGTTTACTTCCACAGCATCTACTGGTGATCCTTCTCAGAGCGTTGTTCAGAGCGCTGTTCAGGGCAATCTTAGGGGAAACACGCACAGCCTACAGGGCCTTTCAGCTGACGACACAGGTAAACCGTCAGTTCAAATAAGTGTAGCCCCAAAAGCTCCAAAAGTTCCAAAAGCTCCAAAAGCTGCATCTCCCGCCCAGCAGTGCAATCTGAAAAATAACCTGAGGCTCCTAAATGTTCCTGAAGCCCTTGAGGGGTCGGATATTGAAGGGTTTGTTATCTCCCTGTTAAAGGGAACAGTCTTAAAAAGCTCGCCTGATATCGACCTTTAACATGAGATCCAAAGGGTACATCGCGATCCTTTCAAGAGGAATCCAGGCAGACAAAGGCCAAGGAAGATACTGATTAATTTTCTGCCATACTCTGTTAAGGAGTTAATTTTATCTTCTGCCCTTAAGGAAGGCACTATAACTTCTACACTTATCGATCAAAACCCATTCTCCTTTTCTATAAAATCAGATATTTTGCAACAAGACAATGGGAGTTGGGGAAGAGACTGGAGGACCAAAAAAGATTGGGGGCAAAGGCCCAGTTAAGGTTTCCGGCTAAATTGCGTGTAATGTGGGACAATCAGATGCATCAGTACCGCACGACCGAGGAGGTGGATGCCTTCATTGTTAAAATTAAAATGGAGATGGAGGGTAGAGAGGGAGGGCGTTGATGTTACGGGGGTCTCTTGACATCAAGTCCCCAGATTTAACTAATTGTATATATATATTTGTCTAGACAGCCCGAGGGAGCAGTGATCGAACAGGCTTAGCCTATTGGAAGGGAGGGTTCCTCATGGGGATAGGGGTCACAGGGGTCGCAGGGTGTGGGGGGAGGGAGTGTGGGAAGCACAGGGTGGGGAGCAATGGATAAAATAAAAAAATATTCCTCATCTCACTTAAATTTCAGAAAAAGCACGTCTTGTCAATACCAAGGGTTGGTAAGCTGATGGCGGGAACTTCTACAAAAGATAGTAAGGTCAGCTTTATTTCTTGGAATGTAAATGGGTTAAGGTGTCTGCGCAGACAAAGGCTGATATTGAAATATCTAGAGCTTTCCCCAGCTCAGGTCTGTCTCTTACACACCTGAGCTTTGTAGAATGTCGTTCAATATTTTCGAGAATCCCCTGGATAATATGTTCTTTCTCCTCACAACAAACGATCAACAGTAGGGGAGTAGCAATTCTGATTAAGCAGGGTTTTTTGCTCTATTAAATCTGTGCAGACGGATCAGACAGGAAGATGGATAGTGGCACATTTGGATTTTGGAGGGACAGAATTAGTCTGTGCCTCCTTCTACGGTCCAAATGTTGATGACCCAACCTACATCTGTAAGCTGCAATCTAAATTAATTATGGAGGCTCCGCCCCTGATCATTGGCAGAGATTTTAACGTCCTTCTTGACCCTTTAAAAGTTAGGTCAAACCAGTCCCATTATATAGGGGCCCCCTGAATTTGTTGTGCCATGAAGAATTTGATGCATGACTTGGAACTGGTAGGTGTCTGGAGGGCAATGAAGGGAGCTCTCCAGGGGTTCACGTTCTATAGTAAAAAGTATCATCATTCATCCAGGATCGATTATATCCAAACTAATAGGTATGTTCTGGATAGTCTGACAGGGGTTTCAGTTTTGCCTAGTGACCTTTCTGATCATGCCCCAATATTATTTTCATATCTTAGGAAGAGCAATACACTACAAACCAGAAGGACGCTCAACAGATCAAAGTTGTTGGACCCCGAAATTATTCGGGCTACTAAATTATCCTCCTCAGATTATTTTGCATTAAATATTAACTCCACAACAATGGATTTTGTCTGGGATGCCTTTAAGGCCAATCTGAAGGGGAGGCTGCATGGCCTTATTTGCTCTAAGAATCGAGCTGAAGCTCGGGAGCTACAAATCATCGAGAGAAGGATCCTTCAACTGGAAACTGAGAGGAATCAACTTAGTTAAGGGAGTCTAGGAAGGTTGGCACAAGTCCAGGGAGATCTGGAGGAGGCAAGGTCGGAGTAAAGGGGGAAACTGGACCAGAAGTGCAAGGCACAATGGCTCACTAAGAACATGCAAAATTTTGAATACAGGGAGAAGGCCGGTGCTCTATTGGCCTGGAAGGCTAGAGTTGACCGCTCAAAAAATAACATCAATGAGCTTATAATTAATAATAATGGGGTTAAAGCTAGTAGCATAGAAGATATGCAGCCCTGCCTCCTCTCTCTTTTCTCAGACCTTTATAAAGAGAATCTAGCCCCTTCCCTAGACCAAATACAAACATGGTTGAGTGGGTAAATATTTGTCAACTCTAACTGAAGCCAGTCGTGATTTCCTTGATGCCCCTATATCTTTAGAAGAGATCAAAAGCCAAATAAAGAAATCTAAAAACAATAAAGCATCAGGAATTGACGTTCTGCCAAATGAAGTCTACAAACTTCTATCAGATGAACTGACCACGGTACTAGGTACCTTGTTTAATTCAGTATGCAGTTCAACAGGCCAGGTCCCTAGCTCCTGGAAGGAAGCAACCATTGTGCTGATATTAAAACCTGGAAAGGACCCACTAAAAGCTGATTCCTATCGTCTGATCTCCCTGCTCAATGCCGATTATAAGATCTTTATGGGTATTCTGGCAGGGAGATTGGCCAAACTAGTCCCTAATCTGGTTAATATCGATCAGAAGGGCTTTGTAACTGGGAGATATATCCAGGAGCAGACACAATTGCTGATAAGCAATATTGACTTGGCCGTAGTAAGATCAGATCCTTTGGCAGTAATTGCCTTGGATGCGGCCAAGGCATTTGATAGGGTCTGCTGGGTGTACCTTTGGGAGGTGTTAGGGGCAATGGGCTTTGGCACTATATTTATTCAAACTCTGAGGAATTGTTATCAGGGAGCCTCTGCTAAGATTCTGTTGAATGGTTTGCTTACCTCCAGCTTTAAGATCCAGAGGGAAACAAGACAGGGGTGTCCTATATCACCCCTGTTGTTTAATATCTATATTGAGCCACTGGCGCAAGCCATTAGATTGGACGACTTAATTTATCCCTTTAAATCACAGCTTTATCAATGTAAATTAGTCTTGTATGCAGACGATATAATATTATACACCATTGATCCAGGGGCGACTATTCCGCGGGTTGAAGCCCTTTTGGAAGAATTCGGTTCTATTTCTGGTTATCTAGCCAATTCTTCCAAGACGGAGGTGATGTGTTGGAATATCGATCAATGGGAGGACTCCATCAGTAGAGAGCTAAAATACTTGGGCATTTACATTGTCAAAGAACTGGATACAAACCCCCAGATCAATTTGAATAAAATCATTAAGGAAATTGATCGTCTCTTCGCCAGATGGAGGAATCTTCCCTTGACAATCTACGGGAAGGTTAACCTGGTGAAGATGGTCATTCTCCCCAAGTTGACTTACCTGTTTAATTCAGTTCCCTTGGCCTTTCCAAATACGTGTATACGTAAGGTTCAAAGTAAGATCGGGAGCTTCATCTGGGGAGATAAGGGAGTAAGGTTATCATGGAAGAAGCTGAGGCGCAGGCTCACCAAGGGCTGGTTGGCTCTCCCAGACATCAGATGGTATTCTGTTGCATTCCAATTTAAAGGTGTTCGGATGCTGCTCTCTAAACCAACGGAGACTTCATGGGGAAGGCTGCTGGGTGAGATGGCCATGATGGAGGGTGGAGGAGGTGGAGAAGGTTTTTTATACAAGTTTGGGGCCCTAAGTGCGTTTGAAGGTCCTTAAGGCTGCCCTGGAAACCTGGTATAAAGTGAGATGTAGCTGGGGAATTGGATATTACTCAGAATTTGCCCCAATATGAGACTCCCCTGGGACACCACAGTTTCTTCAAGATCGTTTGGCTGTACCAATTAGGAAAGCAGGCATAACCATTTGGTTTGACTTGGTGGATGTAGACGGAATCCACCCTTGGGAGCTACTAAGAGCCTAGATAGGCTCTGGTTTTTCTAAGTTTAAGTACCTACAACTGAAATCTTGGTTTGAAGCAGAAAAGGAGAATATAAGTGGAGATTGGGATACGGAGTTTCTTTTTCAATCAGTACAGCCAAAGAAGAAAGAAATCTCCACTTGGTATAAGAAGTTCCTAGATGCAGAAGACATAGAAATTCCACCACAATCCTCGGTCTGGAACCAATTCCCCTTTCAGCCCAACATTGTAGATCTATTAGAACCCTCTTTGAAATTACTCTACAAATATATTAAACCAGCTAGTTTAAAAAAGAATCGCTTTTTTGTCACCAATCGACTTTATTACACGCCTGCCAGAATAGCCAAGTTTGCTCCCCTGCCTACTCCAAAGTGCCCCAGATGTATGACATCCAACGCCAACGATATTCATATTTTCTATGAGTGCCTTGAACTAAGAACTTCCTGGAAGGGGGTGGGAGATTTTCTCCGGGAAATTTTTAAAGTAAATATCGAGGTTAATTTATCACTAGTGTTTTTTGGGAATGATGGCTCATTCACCACAAATTTATCACAGATCCACAGCGGGCTGCTATTATACCTGGTGTTGCTCGCCCAGAGAGAAATATGTAAGAAGTGGAAAGATCCCCAACCCCCGAAGAGAGAAGATTGGCTTAAGGCCTCATTTGCTATGGCCCGTCTAGACCAGGACGGAACTGGGGATAATTCTATAAACATCTGGCAGCCCCTCATGAGCTGGGGCCGTGACTTGAGACTAATATAATCTTTGTTGGCTTTCCCCACGGTCCTATGATTACACCAAGCCTCCATCAAACGGGGCTGATCAGGTCGACCTAAGCAAGCGCAGTAAGCCGTAGGGTGCCTAGTTGGAGTAAGACGGCTTTTTAAGATCTGCAGAAGCTTATTGGTGAGATGAGGACAAAAAAAAAAAAGGGTCATCTGTGGAAATCTGAAATTATTTCCATTAGCATAAGCTGAAGCCATCTTGTTTGTGGCATCCGTTTTGTTAGCTATGTAATTCTTCTGTCTTCAGTGTTGCTTTCCTTTCTATTCTGCTTGAGTCATCAGCTTTAGTTAACTCCTTCTGTACTGAGCCAGAGCAATGTATGTGCTGAGAAAAGGCCTGTAGCTGCTAAAATGCTCCTGGTTAAAGATGTAACTGTCAATCATCTGTGTTGTTGTAAGCAGTTCTGTTCTCCCTCCCACTTTGCTGACTAAGTGATTACCCATCTGCCCATGTCTGGCTGTAACTATTCCTGTGTAGGCTTGTACCTTTTATTTATAACTACATGCTTACTCTTCAACAAACTCTGTATATAAGCACCATGGTCTGTGTATTCAATGTACTACCTCAGGCAGCACTTGAGAGTGCTGTGTGGACGTAGTCGCACTCATGAGTGATTAATAAACTTGTTATTTGAAGTCCAGCTTCAGTACCAATCTCTATTTTGTTGGTCTACGGACCCGTGGACAGAGATGGGTGACCTCTGCACCGGTGTGCACATTAAAAGGAACATTTCCACACTTCGATTGTCGTTCAAAAATTCTTGCTTGCAAAAGGGCGTGGCCAGCAGCATGGCGGAGTAGCCGTGTTGATTGAGAGCTCCCCTGGCCCGATCATAATCCTGCCTTAATCCTGTTCCTCATTGCCGCAAAAACAGCATACTGACGGCAGAAAACTGCAGGGACGCAGCGTTGTGACCGGTGAGAGTGGAGGCGATGTCCTGAGCCCGCAATTAAGACATTTTCTGGCGCTTAGACCGGCGCGCGGTCGCTTCTAAGATGGCGACGGCGACGTGCTAGCAGGAACCCGGGCAACCGAGAGTAGCGCTCCCGCAAGGAGGAGAACCGAGAAAAGTGTTCAGTGAAAGCGGCGGGGGTTGTGTGCGGCGCCGCGACCGGAGCGATTCTTGTTGAACCTGTGGGGCCCCGGAGTTACGGCCGAACATCTGCGCCCGACAGTGTTCGAGGCATCGGCTGCTCCCTGTCTCGCAGTTCTGAGGGAGGCGCCTCGGTGCTCAGGGTGGCGAACAGTGTACCGCTGCTCATCTACTGCGGCAAAGTGAGGGACTCTGGGGCGAGGTGACAGTCCCTGCACATCTCCGGGCCCCGTGGGAGTTGCCCAGAGCCAAGGCATGAAAGGACTGCGGTGCCGGCCCCTTCCATCTGTGGACTGATTCCCGTTTGGCCGAGAGGTGGGCCCTTCCAGCAGGCGGGCGCAGCGGTGTTGCGGTAACATCAGCCGCCTGACCCAAGATCTGTGCCGCCGGAGATGGACTGGCCCCCCCGGCTCCAATCTAAAAGGCGGCCGTGCACTGGAGGCTAAGGTGAGAAGACATGGTAAAGTGGGGTGTGGCAGGTTAGTAGCCGCATTGCTCGTGAGCTCCGCTGGCCCTGATTAAAATCCTGACGAAATCCTGCTTCTCTTCGCTGATAAGCTGTGCCTTTGGTGACTGCTGTGCTCTGGACACCGTTGGTGTCCCCCGAACACCGCGCTGAGGCTTCTTGACCCCGCATAGGAGACTTTTCCGGAGCAACGATCGGTGCGTGGTCTCCCGCAAAATGGCGTCTCCACACTCCTGATCGCCAGCGGAGTCCAGATCGGCGGCGCTCCTCCAAGTCCTGGGGCCGAGAGAGACGGCGAAGGGGTAGAGCTCCGGTGACTGGTGCCTGGAGATTGCGGGAACGTACTGTGCCCTGTGACTATAGGGGAGGTATGTTTCCCCTAGGGTGGCCCCCGGCGGTGCCCCTGTGACCCAGCTGCTTTGTGGTGGGACACCGGTGGAGACTACCGGGGGGCGATGCGGGAACAACAGGACCTGGCTCAGCGCTCACACCGTGTGGGGAGGCTCAAGCCCGGGCTTCCCCATAACACTGCCCGCAGCCCCTGACGACCTGTCTGGTGCACTGGCCAGACTCACTCATTCTGCCACATAAACTGATTTTCTGTCTGCGGCAGCGGAGGGGGAGTCCTGCCTTCGCTCCCCGGCACTGTGATCGGCAAAGGGGTGCCTCCGTTGAACCCAGCCCACCAAGACTCCTGTGGCGCCAATCCCCCCCGGCACTCTGCTGATGTCCCTGTGAACACAGAACAGATTCCACCCATGGGACGTCCAGGCGGGATGGAGTGACCCGTGGAGGGAGGGCACTCTCCTGTTGATTGCCTTGTGCTCCGACACGTGGCTGTGTTTCGTCTGTCTGCCACCCTGACCCACACGGCCACCCTGGTCACCGCCGCCTTGCCCGGCCACGAGTGCTTTGGGTATTCAATCAGTGAAGAGTCCCCTTCCCTTTAGACCATATGCTCTCCTGCGCCACATCCGATGACCACTGGGAGCTGAACACAAACTTTCCCACCCAACCGGGGACACCTGCTCTTCCTGCCTGCAACACGTCCGGAATCACTGCTGGGGAACAGTCCATCGTGGGCCTCACAGACGTGGTGTGGTGGTGCCTCTCTCAGTGCGCCGACCCACCTGGGAGGGCATCCGTGGCGCCTTACACTAATCACCGAACCCGCTCAGCGTCTGCACATCGACTCGGACGTCACTGGACCATCCAAGGGTCGACAGGTGGGGCAGATATCGAGAAACCGCTGAAATCAGTGGTTCTGAAGACACTTGCTGGGTCGTCCGCTCCTGCACGATCGCCCATGATGGCGAAAGATAAAGAACCCAAACAACCTCGACAGGGTAAACTGGACTGTTATGCCACAGGCGCCATTCTCGACCTGCTTTGTTATAGAACAGGTGCACAGGGTGCCGAATTCTGCTCCACCACCGGGAGCCCCTCCTCGGCCCCTGATAGCATGTTTTCTGAACTTTCAAGATAGAGACTTAATATTGCAGGAAATCCGGAAAAAAGGAGAGGTCTGCTACGAGAACACCTGAGTGATGGTTTTTCTAGACTACTCTTGTGATGTATAAAAACAGAGACGGACCTTTGACCAGGTTAAGGTCAAAATACGAGCAATGGGGCTCCAATATATGTTATTATTCCTGGCCAAACTGAAGGTTATTTTCCAAGGCTCCACGTTATTCTTTCAGACCCCTGAAGAGGCATGGTCCTGGATTGAGGAACGACCGCAGCTACGACGGGCGTCACCGAGCGCCTCAAACCAACCACCACTGAAACGAGGGGGCATGTCTGAGGACAGAACCAAAGGAAAACACCGGCGACGAGGGTTGATAGCCCAGAACTCAGCGGGGAGTACTCCAGGAAGAGCACTGCGACCCAGAGATACGGACACGCTTCTATCAGAGTCTGGAGACGAAGTGGTTCATTCACGCTCATCGCGATCCCTGAATCGATCAGATGACACTGGACACACCAAACTATCTGAAAGGGAGGATTCAGATGATGGGCCTAGTGAACACCCGTTGCTTGAAAATATTATACGATTAGAATCAACGGAGCAGAACCTCCAGGCTCCGGATACGCAGAACCAGCAACCACCCAACAATGGTGGAGAGGACTGAGAATCGGGGCCAGCTGGCCGCCACCAGACAATAAGACTTTCCCGAGGCTTAGTGGGCATCAAGAGACTTAGAACAGAGCTGGGGAAGCACTTTGTGTGAGGTTATCGTTTTATTATTGTGTAGTTAATTATGTGGAGGGGAAGGGGGGTAACAGACCTCTTAGTAGATTACCCGTACTAAAGTTGTCATGTTGACGAGTTTGGGGCGGTGGGGGTGTCTGAAGAGTGTTGGGTGGGGGGTGGTCGGGGCATTGTTTTGAGTAGTACATTGGAGCTGTTTGATGGAAATGGAGATCGTTTGATTCAAGGTCTTGATCATAATGCTGGAGCGGGAGAGGGAGGGGATGGGTGGGGCGGGCTTCCGATGAGAGACGGGACTGGCAGACGATAAATATGCAGTAATGACATGGAATGTCAATGGCTTAGGTAATAAAGTTAAGAGGGGGTTGGTGACCCAATACCTTAAGAGCCATAAATCTGATATCATATTCCTACAGGAAACACACCTGTTGGGATTGAGCTGCTCTTTCCTAGGACGGGGACACTACACCACTCTGGCTCATGCAGGATTTACTAAAGGCTCACGAGGAGTGGCAATACTCATTTGAAAATCCCCTCCCTTCCATGTCACACAACAATGGGTGGATACTGAGGGGACCTACATGGCAGTAAGAGGCATTTGGAAATGTAAGACGTTCCTACTCATTAGTGTGTATGCACCCCCACGGCTGCAACAACGCACGTTGGATAACTTAACCACGCTCCTTTTGCAATCTGGCCCAGCCATACATATAATGGGGGGAGATTTTAACGATGTAATTGATCCCTCGCTGGATTGCACCCACACTCGAATGGGAGCCCCCGAGACCACACCTCTGGCCTGCTTTTTAGATACCCTGGGACTGTCTGATTTGTGGCGGCGACACCACCTGCATCAACGGGCATACACTTATTTTTCTGGGGCCCACAGAGTGTTCTCACGACTGGACCTGGCGGGGGAAGTACGTCAGGTGGACACCATAGACTACCTGGCTAGGGGCATATCTGACCATTCTCAACTACTGATGAAGGTGGGTGGTGGGGGTGGTCATCAAATAGCACAGTGGAGACTGAATGCGTGGGCACTGAAGGATGAGACAATCAATAGGAGCTCCGGGTAGACTCCGAGCTCTATTTCAGTGAAAAATGAGGGCTCAGTCCCGTCCGCGGTCACTTTATGGGAGGCGTACAACACTGTACTACGTGAAAGAGCTCAGAACATAATAACTCATAAAAAGAAACGCGAAGCCCAGGAGATTGAAGAGTTAGAACATAAACTCTTAGATCTAGAGAGAACTGATCCCACCGCATTGACCGAACACACTTTACGCCAAATCGAAATAACCAAGCGAGACTACCTAGCCCTTGCGACCAACGAGGTGAGAGCACAACAACTGGCAACCCAACACAGGCTTTACGTAACCGGGGATAGAGCGGGGAAGTTACTAGCATGGTTGGGACGGAAAGAAATAGAGTCATGATGGGTACTGTCTATTAAGGAACATGCTGTCACCCACACCACTCCGGAGGCTATAGCGGGAGCCTTCGCGCGATACTACACAACACTATACACAGCCCACACCCAGGCGGAAGAACCACAGATACGTCAATACTTGAATATCATTGACCTACCCTCACTTACCCAGGACGAGAAAGACAGTCTAGAGGGGGATTTGACACTGGCGGAAGTGACCGAGGCCATTGGCCGACGGAAGGCGGGCAAGACTCCGGGTCCTAACGGCCTTCCGGGTGAATTTTTTAAACTGAATAGTGCACTGTTGGTGCCACATCTTCTCAAGATGTTCCAGGACTCAAAGGAACAGGGGATTCTGCCACGAGACCTCCATCTAGCTACGGTGGTGGTCATCCATAAGGCTGGGAAACCCCCAGAGGACTGTGGGTCCTATCGCCCCATATCCCTTCTTATCATTGAAAGAAAGATCCTGGCCACAATCCTTGCGAGACGTCTCTTGACTGTGATTCTCCCGCTGATACACAGGGATCAATCTGACTTCATGCCAATGCTTGCCACACGTTTTAATCTGCGCTGTCTAGTTAATTGAATGGACACGGTACAGGGTCGAGATAGCCCCCATCTGCTTCTCTCGCTTGACGCAGAGAAAGCGTTTGACACGATTCATTGACCCTTCATGTGGTGCATTTTGGAAAAAATGGGCTTCGGCCCGGTCTTCCAAGAATGGCTGGCGATGTTATATAATACACCTGAAGTGAGGGTTTGAGTAAATGGAACTCTTTCTGCCAGCTGGCAATACAACGCGGCACCAGACAGGGATGCCCCTTATCCCCTCTATTGTTTGCCCTCATATTAGAACCGCTGGCCTGTGTGGTTAGAACCCGACCAGGGCTGGGTGGCTTCCTCGACGAATCACGTCTTTTAGAAGAAGAACGCATATCACTATATGCGGACGATATTCTGCTATATGTCACACAACCAGTCGAGACACTCCCCCGAATACTGCATATATTTGAAGAATATGGCAGCCACACGGGCTATAAGATCAATTGGAATAAATCCACCCTCTATCCGTTGAGTGGAGGAATGGAGCATCATACCTACCCGAGGTGTTTTCTGCTATCTACGGAGGGGTTTATCTATCTGGGGCTCTACATTACCACCGACCTTGTGGTCAGAATGGATCTTAATATTAGGCGAGTATTACTGAACTTTCAGGCGGATGTGAAGAGGTGGAGGAAACTCCCATTGACCATCATGGGGAGGGCCGCCATGTATAAAATGGTAACACTCCCTCAACTCCTTTATATTCTGCAAAATACATACCACAAAATACCAGACGCCATTTTTGCTTCCATTAAATGTGAACTAGATCTTCTTCTATGGGACGGAGCCCACCCACGAATAGCATTGCGAATCCTGTAACGCAACCCAAGTAACGGATGTTTGGCCTTACCAGATATTAGAGCCTATGATAGAGCGGCCCACCTCATAGTTATTAACGAATGGAACCACATGCCTGGTGATCACCCTACCTATAGATTGTAAAGGCTGCAATTCCGTAAACGAACCCAATTGCACTACATATACGGGGGTGCCGGGGGTACACGTCTCCTCCCAGCTACCCAACGCGTACTAGTGGCCTGAAAGAGTGCGGAAAAGAAGATGAAGTGGGAGGGGAAACCTACGCGGGAGACTCCCCTGTGGGAGTGCGCTAGATTGACTGAGATCAGAAAATTGAGGGGTTTTGGGAAATGGGACCTCATAGGCATCTCTAAGATTGGGGATCTGTTGGAGGGGGGCTCTTTAGCCTCATTTTCTTCCCTTCAGTCTAAATATCAGCTTCATAGTTCCCAAGCCTATACATACCTTAGACTTAAACACACCTGGCATGCTGAAGGGTTGGACGGTGTGACGCTGCCAGAATATGCCCTGCTTGAAGGTAGGCTCCTACAGGAAGAGATCTTGAAGCAGGCGATATCCCTGACATACAAGACACAAATCAACAATATGCATGGCATACTTGTTCCACTGCGTGCCAAGTGGGAACTCACCACCGGTTCACTTGAAGATATAGATTGGGAGACGGCCCTTAAGCACCCGCGCGAAGTAGCGATCAGACACAGGCTGCATCTCATACAGTATAAGATCCTCCATAGATTCTATTTTGACAGGGCACGTCTACACACAATGGGGAGGGTAGAGGATCCAACCTGTCTCAGATGCCATGTGGAGCGCGCCACGTACACCCTTTGGGAGTGCAGACACATCCAAACCTACTGGCACACGATCCTGGGAGAATTGAACAATATACTGGGAGCTCAACTAGGGTTAGACGTGAAATTCCTGATACTGGGTATTTCCACAGACATCGACCTGCCGCGACACAGGCTCCTGCTGGCCAATCTAGGATTAGTAGTAACCAATTCTAAAAGGCGGCCGTGCACTGGAGGCTAAGGTGAGAAGACATGGTAAAGTGGGGTGTGGCAGGTTAGTAGCCGCATTGCTCGTGAGCTCCGCTGGCCCTGATTAAAATCCTGACGAAATCCTGCTTCTCTTCGCTGATAAGCTGTGCCTTTGGTGACTGCTGTGCTCTGGACACCGTTGGTGTCCCCCGAACACCGCGCTGAGGCTTCTTGACCCCGCATAGGAGACTTTTCCGGAGCAACGATCGGTGCGTGGTCTCCCGCAAAATGGCGTCTCCACACTCCTGATCGCCAGCGGAGTCCAGATCGGCGGCGCTCCTCCAAGTCCTGGGGCCGAGAGAGACGGCGAAGGGGTAGAGCTCCGGTGACTGGTGCCTGGAGATTGCGGGAACGTACTGTGCCCTGTGACTATAGGGGAGGTATGTTTCCCCTAGGGTGGCCCCCGGCGGTGCCCCTGTGACCCAGCTGCTTTGTGGTGGGACACCGGTGGAGACTACCGGGGGGCGATGCGGGAACAACAGGACCTGGCTCAGCGCTCACACCGTGTGGGGAGGCTCAAGCCCGGGCTTCCCCATAACACTGCCCGCAGCCCCTGACGACCTGTCTGGTGCACTGGCCAGACTCACTCATTCTGCCACATAAACTGATTTTCTGTCTGCGGCAGCGGAGGGGGAGTCCTGCCTTCGCTCCCCGGCACTGTGATCGGCAAAGGGGTGCCTCCGTTGAACCCAGCCCACCAAGACTCCTGTGGCGCCAATCCCCCCCGGCACTCTGCTGATGTCCCTGTGAACACAGAACAGATTCCACCCATGGGACGTCCAGGCGGGATGGAGTGACCCGTGGAGGGAGGGCACTCTCCTGTTGATTGCCTTGTGCTCCGACACGTGGCTGTGTTTCGTCTGTCTGCCACCCTGACCCACACGGCCACCCTCGTCACCGCCGCCTTGCCCGGCCACGAGTGCTTTGGGTATTCAATCAGTGAAGAGTCCCCTTTCCTTTAGACCATATGCTGTCCTGCGCCACATCCGATGACCACTGGGAGCTGAACACAAACTTTCCCACCCAACCGGGGACACCTGCTCTTCCTGCCTGCAACACGTCCGGAATCACTGCTGGGGAACAGTCCATCGTGGGCCTCACAGACGTGGTGTGGTGGTGCCTCTCTCAGTGCGCCGACCCACCTGGGAGGGCATCCGTGGCGCCTTACACTAATCACCGAACCCGCTCAGCGTCTGCACATCGACTCGGACGTCACTGGACCATCCAAGGGTCGACAGGTGGGGCAGATATCGAGAAACCGCTGAAATCAGTGGTTCTGAAGACACTTGCTGGGTCGTCCGCTCCTGCACGATCGCCCATGATGGCGAAAGATAAAGAACCCAAACAACCTCGACAGGGTAAACTGGACTGTTATGCCACAGGCGCCATTCTCGACTTGCTTTGTTATAGAACAGGTGCACAGGGTGCCGAATTCTGCTCCACCACCGGGAGCCCCTCCTCGGCCCCTGATAGCATGTTTTCTGAACTTTCAAGATAGAGACTTAATATTGCAGGAAATCCGGAAAAAAGGAGAGGTCTGCTACGAGAACACCTGAGTGATGGTTTTTCTAGACTACTCTTGTGATGTATAAAAACAGAGACGGACCTTTGACCAGGTTAAGGTCAAAATACGAGCAATGGGGCTCCAATATATGTTATTATTCCTGGCCAAACTGAAGGTTATTTTCCAAGGCTCCACGTTATTCTTTCAGACCCCTGAAGAGGCATGGTCCTGGATTGAGGAACGACCGCAGCTACGACGGGCGTCACCGAGCGCCTCAAACCAACCACCACTGAAACGAGGGGGCATGTCTGAGGACAGAACCAAAGGAAAACACCGGCGACGAGGGTTGATAGCCCAGAACTCAGCGGGGAGTACTCCAGGAAGAGCACTGCGACCCAGAGATACGGACACGCTTCTATCAGAGTCTGGAGACGAAGTGGTTCATTCACGCTCATCGCGATCCCTGAATCGATCAGATGACACTGGACACACCAAACTATCTGAAAGGGAGGATTCAGATGATGGGCCTAGTGAACACCCGTTGCTTGAAAATATTATACGATTAGAATCAACGGAGCAGAACCTCCAGGCTCCGGATACGCAGAACCAGCAACCACCCAACAATGGTGGAGAGGACTGAGAATCGGGGCCAGCTGGCCGCCACCAGACAATAAGACTTTCCCGAGGCTTAGTGGGCATCAAGAGACTTAGAACAGAGCTGGGGAAGCACTTTGTGTGAGGTTATCGTTTTATTATTGTGTAGTTAATTATGTGGAGGGGAAGGGGGGGTAACAGACCTCTTAGTAGATTACCCGTACTAAAGTTGTCATGTTGACGAGTTTGGGGCGGTGGGGGTGTCTGAAGAGTGTTGGGTGGGGGGTGGTCGGGGCATTGTTTTGAGTAGTACATTGGAGCTGTTTGATGGAAATGGAGATCGTTTGATTCAAGGTCTTGATCATAATGCTGGAGCGGGAGAGGGAGGGGATGGGTGGGGCGGGCTTCCGATGAGAGACGGGACTGGCAGACGATAAATATGCAGTAATGACATGGAATGTCAATGGCTTAGGTAATAAAGTTAAGAGGGGGTTGGTGACCCAATACCTTAAGAGCCATAAATCTGATATCATATTCCTACAGGAAACACACCTGTTGGGATTGAGCTGCTCTTTCCTAGGACGGGGACACTACACCACTCTGGCTCATGCAGGATTTACTAAAGGCTCACGAGGAGTGGCAATCCTCATTTGAAAATCCCCTCCCTTCCATGTCACACAACAATGGGTGGATACTGAGGGGACCTACATGGCAGTAAGAGGCATTTGGAAATGTAAGACGTTCCTACTCATTAGTGTGTATGCACCCCCACGGCTGCAACAACGCACGTTGGATAACTTAACCACGCTCCTTTTGCAATCTGGCCCAGCCATACATATAATGGGGGGAGATTTTAACGATGTAATTGATCCCTCGCTGGATTGCACCCACACTCGAATGGGAGCCCCCGAGACCACACCTCTGGCCTGCTTTTTAGATACCCTGGGACTGTCTGATTTGTGGCGGCGACACCACCTGCATCAACGGACATACACTTATTTTTCTGGGGCCCACAGAGTGTTCTCACGACTGGACCTGGCGGGGGAAGTACGTCAGGTGGACACCATAGACTATCTGGCTAGGGGCATATCTGACCATTCTCAACTACTGATGAAGGTGGGTGGTGGGGGTGGTCATCAAATAGCACAGTGGAGACTGAATGCGTGGGCACTGAAGGATGAGACAATCAATAGGAGCTCCGGGTAGACTCCGAGCTCTATTTCAGTGAAAAATGAGGGCTCAGTCCCGTCCGCGGTCACTTTATGGGAGGCGTACAACACTGTACTACGTGAAAGAGCTCAGAACATAATAACTCATAAAAAGAAACGCGAAGCCCAGGAGATTGAAGAGTTAGAACATAAACTCTTAGATCTAGAGAGAACTGATCCCACCGCATTGACCGAACACACTTTACGCCAAATCGAAATAACCAAGCGAGACTACCTAGCCCTTGCGACCAACGAGGTGAGAGCACAACAACTGGCAACCCAACACAGGCTTTACGTAACCGGGGATAGAGCGGGGAAGTTACTAGCATGGTTGGGACGGAAAGAAATAGAGTCATGATGGGTACTGTCTATTAAGGAACATGCTGTCACCCACACCACTCCGGAGGCTATAGCGGGAGCCTTCGCGCGATACTACACAACACTATACACAGCCCACACCCAGGCGGAAGAACCACAGATACGTCAATACTTGAATATCATTGACCTACCCTCACTTACCCAGGACGAGAAAGACAGTCTAGAGGGGGATTTGACACTGGCGGAAGTGACCGAGGCCATTGGCAGACGGAAGGCGGGCAAGACTCCGGGTCCTAACGGCCTTCCGGGTGAATTTTTTAAACTGAATAGTGCACTGTTGGTGCCACATCTTCTCAAGATGTTCCAGGACTCAAAGGAACAGGGGATTCTGCCACGAGACCTCCATCTAGCTACGGTGGTGGTCATCCATAAGGCTGGGAAACCCCCAGAGGACTGTGGGTCCTATCGCCCCATATCCCTTCTTATCATTGAAAGAAAGATCCTGGCCACAATCCTTGCGAGACGTCTCTTGACTGTGATTCTCCCGCTGATACACAGGGATCAATCTGACTTCATGCCAATGCTTGCCACACGTTTTAATCTGCGCTGTCTAGTTAATTGGATGGACACGGTACAGGGTCGAGATAGCCCCCATCTGCTTCTCTCGCTTGACGCAGAGAAAGCGTTTGACACGATTCATTGACCCTTCATGTGGTGCATTTTGGAAAAAATGGGCTTCGGCCCGGTCTTCCAAGAATGGCTGGCGATGTTATATAATACACCTGAAGTGAGGGTTTGAGTAAATGGAACTCTTTCTGCCAGCTGGCAATACAACGCGGCACCAGACAGGGATGCCCCTTATCCCCTCTATTGTTTGCCCTCATATTAGAACCGCTGGCCTGTGTGGTTAGAACCCGACCAGGGCTGGGTGGCTTCCTCGACGAATCACGTCTTTTAGAAGAAGAACGCATATCACTATATGCGGACGATATTCTGCTATATGTCACACAACCAGTCGAGACACTCCCCCGAATACTGCATATATTTGAAGAATATGGCAGCCACACGGGCTATAAGATCAATTGGAATAAATACACCCTCTATCCGTTGAGTGGAAGAATGGAGCATCATACCTACCCGAGGTGTTTTCTGCTATCTACGGAGGGGTTTATCTATCTGGGGCTCTACATTACCACCGACCTTGTGGTCAGAATGGATCTTAATATTAGGCGAGTATTACTGAACTTTCAGGCGGATGTGAAGAGGTGGAGGAAACTCCCATTGACCATCATGGGGAGGGCCGCCATGTATAAAATGGTAACACTCCCTCAACTCCTTTATATTCTGCAAAATACATACCACAAAATACCAGACGCCATTTTTGCTTCCATTAAATGTGAACTAGATCTTCTTCTATGGGACGGAGCCCACCCACGAATAGCATTGCGAATCCTGTAACGCAACCCAAGTAACGGATGTTTGGCCTTACCAGATATTAGAGCCTATGATAGAGCGGCCCACCTCATAGTTATTAACGAATGGAACCACATGCCTGGTGATCACCCTACCTATAGATTGTAAAGGCTGCAATTCCGTAAACGAACCCAATTGCACTACATATACGGGGGTGCCGGGGGTACACGTCTCCTCCCAGCTACCCAACGCGTACTAGTGGCCTGAAAGAGTGCGGAAAAGAAGATGAAGTGGGAGGGGAAACCTACGCGGGAGACTCCCCTGTGGGAGTGCGCTAGATTGACTGAGATCAGAAAATTGAGGGGTTTTGGGAAATGGGACCTCATAGGCATCTCTAAGATTGGGGATCTGTTGGAGGGGGGCTCTTTAGCCTCATTTTCTTCCCTTCAGTCTAAATATCAGCTTCATAGTTCCCAAGCCTATACATACCTTAGACTTAAACACACCTGGCATGCTGAAGGGTTGGACGGTGTGACGCTGCCAGAATATGCCCTGCTTGAAGGTAGGCTCCTACAGGAAGAGATCTTGAAGCAGGCGATATCCCTGACATACAAGACACAAATCAACAATATGCATGGCATACTTGTTCCACTGCGTGCCAAGTGGGAACTCACCACCGGTTCACTTGAAGATATAGATTGGGAGACGGCCCTTATGCACCCGCGCGAAGTAGCGATCAGACACAGGCTGCATCTCATACAGTATAAGATCCTCCATAGATTCTATTTTGACAGGGCACGTCTACACACAATGGGGAGGGTAGAGGATCCAACCTGTCTCAGATGCCATGTGGAGCGCGCCACGTACACCCTTTGGGAGTGCAGACACATCCAAACCTACTGGCACACGATCCTGGGAGAATTGAACAATATACTGGGAGCTCAACTAGGGTTAGACGTGAAATTCCTGATACTGGGTATTTCCACAGACATCGACCTGCCGCGACACAGGCTCCTGCTGGCCAATCTAGGATTAGTAGTAACCAAAAGAGACATAGCTAAGTACTGGGGGGCCCAACAACTTCCCACACTCACAGAATGGAAGTCTAATATGGACCTATATATGGTTGCTGAGAAAGTGATTTACAAGGCGAGGGGCTGCCCACGTAAATTCTGAAAAATTTGGATGCCATGGATAAAATACTCCAATCTGGACTTGGACGCGGATGGGGGAAGTCTAGACCTTTCACACTGCAGGACAGAATCAAGTCATTAATAACCGTGATGCCTAGCCCATGCCTGACGGTTACGATTGTACAAGAATTTTTTTTTTGATAAACACATTTTTTTATTTTCAAATAGGCATCAAGATCTAAAAGGACATACAGCAAATTGAGCAAGTTGATAGTAGTCAGACCCATCACATAGTAGTTAAAAAACAGCAGCCCAAGCAATCTCCCCCACCCCTCTCCCTCCGTTCCCGCCCCATGCATACCCCCCCTTAAACTAGGCCCCCGAGCCATTTCCCCCATACTTTACGGAACTTTTTGGGGCAGCCCCTCGCAGCGTACAGTGTCCGTTCCTGTGCAGCGCACCAATCCACCCCTCTGCGCCATTTGCCTCCCTTGGGTGGGTCAACCTGCTTCCAGGCGGCCGCTATATCTCTCTTGGCTACCACCAGGGCCGTGGTTAGGAAATAGTGCTCGTTTCGGGAGCCATCCAGCCCATCCGTTATGCCCAGCAGCGTTAATCGAGGGTCATGGGGGACCTCCCATCCCAGGACGTCAGTTAAGTCAGTTTCAATCTCCCTCCAGAAGCCGGTCAGGCGAGGGCAAGACCAGACCATGTGAAAGAAATCTGCCGGGTCCACCCCGCACCACCCGCACGAGGCTCCCTGGCACAGGCCCGCGCGAAACAGACGCTCCGGGGTCAGGTATGCAGTGTGAAGGTAATAAACCTGGACAAGTCGCAATCGAGCCGATGCGGTGATTGTCCTGGGCGCCATGAGGACGTCCCTCCAATCATTGTCGTCCAGAGGACCCACCCAGGCCTCCCACCGCTGCTTCAGCCCACTCCAGTCCATCGGGGTATTATTAACCAAGGATCGGTAAATGCGGGAGATGCCCGCTTCCCAAGATATCCCAGCATCACCTGGGCTTCAGGCGGGCTATGGTCAGGGAGTTTGGAATCTAGAGGGACGTAAGATTGGAGCGCATGGCGCAACTGGAGATAACGATAAAACTGCGAGGGATGCAGAGAAAACCGACTCCGGAGCTCTTGAAAGGAGCACATGTGGCTTCCCCGCCAGACGTCGCCCAGGCAGGAGATCCCCAGGAGGTCCCAGCTACGAAAGCCACCGAGTCCCGCCACCTCCCGCATCCAAGTGCCGTGCCATAGCGGTGTCACCCGGGTTAGCACCCTCGACCACCGAGTGTGCCGTAGAGCCGCTCGCCACGCCAGAAAGGGGGTCCGCACTACCTCTGGAAGCGATCCAGGGACAGTCGCGCCATAGAGCATATTCTGATTAGAGGAGAATCCGATGAGCCGCACCTCCAGTCTATAAGCCGGATCGTCCCACCCACCCGAAAACCAGTCGTGGACCACCAGCAGCCGCGCAGCAAGATAGTATAGGTAAAGAATTGTCATGCTCAGGCCACCGTCATAGGAAGGAACGCGACAGCGGTCCAAGGCCAACCGGGATCTACCTCCGCCCCAAAGAAATTTAGTCGCGGTCTTATCCAGGTCTCGAAACCAGGAGCGGGGGAAGGAGCAGGGCGTGTTCTGGAGCATATAAAAAACCGAGGGAGGATCATCATCTTATAAAGAGCGATCCGTCCCAACGGATTCAATGGGAGAGATTGCCACTTCGCCATATCTGATCTGGCCTTGTTAACCACGGGGGCCACGTTAAGAGCCCAGCACAGTTCCGGGAGAAGGGCAACCCAAATCCCCAGGTATTTAAAGGACAGCCGTCGAAGAGGAATGTCAGACTGCCAATCAAAACACTCCCGTGAAGGGTGGAGCGGAACCAGGACAGACTTCCCGGAGTTCAAACGGAGACCAGATGCCTGCCCAAACCAGTGAATAATTTGGCGCACCCGAGGACCCGAGACAGCCGGATCTGAGAGATAAATAAGAACGTTGTCCGCATACAACGCGATTTTATCAGGGACCATACCCGGCCAGTTCCAGCCACGGAGGACAGGATCTGCCCGGAGGAGCACAGCCAGGGGCTCCATCGCCAGGGCGAAGAGGAGGGGCGAAAGCGGGCAGCCCTGCTGCGTCCCCCGCCCTATGGAAAACGCGCGGGACAAGGTCCCATTGACCAGTACCCGAGCTCGTGGGTCCGCGTAAAGAACCCGAACCATGGCACGAAACTGGGAGCCGAACCCCATGAGTTCTAAGGTGTCCCCGAGATATTCCCACCCCACCGAATCGAAAGCCTTCTCGAAGTCCACCAGGAGAAGGACCAGATAAGGAGAGAGGCACTCACGGTGGGCCAGAGCAAGATGCAGGCGCCGCAGGCAGTGTCTGGTACCTCGATTTGGCATAAACTCGCATTGGTCTGGGTGAACCAGTGCGGCCAGAAACGGGCGCAGTCGTTGCGCAAGGACGGTAGCGTAGACTTTGAGCTCGGTATTGATAAGAGAGATCGGCCGGTAATCGGAGCAGGACTGCGATGGGGGTTGAGTTTTCGGCAAGACGACTATAGTGGCGGTATCTGTTTCCCGCGGGAAGGAACCCTTCTCCACCGCCTCTGCAAAGAGATCCCGAAGCCGCGGGGCCAGGGCATCACGGAAATGGGCGTAATACTCCTGTGGAAAACCATCCGGTCCCGGGGTCTTCCCAGGTGCCAAATGGGAGATTGGCATTTCGACCTCCTGGAGGGTAATGGGCAGGTCCAGGGTCTCGCTATCCTCCTGCCCTAACCGCGCCAGGGCCGCCCCACCCACCCCCATCAATCCCGCAAGGGAAAGCCCCTGCGCCCGTGCCCGGTATAGCTGGGAATAGTAATCCGCAAAGGTTTGAGCTATTGCCACCGAGACCGTGTGTGTCTCCCCCGCGGCGTCCGCGATGGCCGGAATTACCCAGCCTGCACGAGGGTAGGTGGCCAGACGGTGCAGGAGCGTACCATTCTTGTCCCCCCACCCGTAGACCCGGGCCACCGAGGAGCGCCAAAGAGTCTTCGCCGCATCCACAGAGTGCATGCGTATCTCCTCGCGGAGAAAGGCCAGCCGTCGCGCCCGTGCGGTGTCTCCCAACGCCTCCCGATCGCGTTCAAGCACCAGGGCCTGCGCTTCACAAGCTGTAAGTTGCTGGAGTTGGCACCGGCGCTGCTGCTGTAGATGCCCCTTCGCAACCCCTCTAATAGTCGCCTTGCCGGCCTCCCAGAGGACAGCCGCAGAAGAGACAGAGCCCACGTTGTGGAAGTAGTATTCCGCAATCCCTTTTTCCACCATCCCCCGAAAGGCCTTGTCCTGAAGGAACCAGGCATTCAAGCGCCACGTCGGACGGGCCGTAAAGGGAGGTGGGCCGAGGGCCATAAGCACCGGCGAGTGATCAGAGAGGCCTCGCGGAAGAATGCGGACATCACAAACCCCTGCACAGTCGGCGGAGGGAACAAAAACTAGATCAATACGGGCATGGGAATGGTGCGCTGCCAAAGTATGGGTATACTGGTGCTCGCGTGGATGCCAAACCCTCCAGACGTCACAGAGGCCCTGGGCCTCAGCCCAACACGATAACTGTTTTGCGCGAGCGGTCCTGGTAGAGGAGATCGGACCCCTCGAGTCCATATGGGGTGTATAGACCGCGTTAAAGTCTCCACCGAGGACGAGAGACCCCGTCGGGAGCCTGGGGAGGAGGTCCGCTGTGTACGCAAGAGCGGACTGCAGCAGGGATGGGGCTGCGTAGAGGGACAGCAGAGTAAGCGGGCGGCCCTCCAGGGCGCCACAGTCCGTAACGGCCATACCCTGGGGGTCCAAATGCACCTGGGTCATTACAAAGGGAAAGGAACGCTTAAGCAGGATAGCCACCCCCCGTGAGCCCCTAGCGAAGCCCGCATGCCAGACCCTGTCGTAGCCGTAGCGGGCGAGGAAGGGACATTTATTACCCATAAGGTGGGTCTCTTGAAGAAGGAGGACATCAATCTCCGCGCGCTGCGCATATTTGAGGACCGCCATGCGCTTGAAGCGATCTAGCAGACCGTTGATATTCCAGGATAAGACGCGCACCGCAGCTTTAGGCAGGGGTGTGTCCGCCATGGGAGCAAGCAGGGGCATGTAGGACAGGAGATAGACAAAGTAGCTGCGAAAGGGGGCCGTGGGCGGGTCAGGAAGCGCGCAGGATGCCAATTCCCCACGGGCACTGCGCCCACACAGGGGCCAATAAGCGCGTGGGCAGGAGAGCTCCCTGGAAGGAGGGACATGGAAAGATCGGACAGGAGAGCAGGTCGAATAGTACATGATGCCTTGGAACCATAACAACGAGGAGTACACCCTCTAACAACAAAAACCTCCCTAGGAGGAAGAAACAACCCCAAACCAAACCCCACACCCCCCACCATATACTTCGAGAACAGAAGCATCTGTCGCCCTAACAGTGTGTAACCAAAACCAAGCTAAAACACTCGGGCCTGAGTGCTAGTGGACCCCTTAATAAATCAGATCAGACCCAATTCATCCGCCCTGGCCGAGAGCAACAGATGTGTAGGAGCACCGAGGCCCGACTGCGAAGTCTAGCGACCAGGAAGCAGATCCCCATCTCCACCCCCCGGCAAATACATCATAAGCAGTAAGTGGAAGTCAAATGGTGGGGCTGCGGGAGAGGTCCGAAGTGTCTATTTGGGGAGCAGGCTGGGTCACAGAGCCCGCCCGCTGGGGGGACACGGCCCGCTGCCCGGCAGCGTCAGGGATTGTACAAGAATTTACCTATGTATTTGCATATATGTGATGTTGATGTAACTCTGTGTTTCTCATTGAAGAGTCTGCTACAATACCTTCTGCCCATTGCTGTAACTTGCTGCCCGCAATTGAGCATACTTCATGCAATAATGACTCCTTTTCCCAATTGTATGTTTTGCTTTTCAATCAACAAAATAAAAAATATAGTTATAATTTATTTTTATTTTTAAATCTTGCTTGCTAGTGGTTAATGTTTCCTCCTTGTCCCTCCTTTTCGTGTTTGGTTTCTTTCCACAGAGCATCGCCTAATTACTGTTAACATTAAGCTTCTATGTTTATGTGTTCATTTGGGGGACTATTTTTTTCTGTGATTCCTACTGGTGTCACTGTTTGCTTGTCTTTGGTGGTTCAGCTTCACCACCCGTCACTTAATCCCCCTGTCCCATTTGAATACCGATATGAAATGTCAGAGTCTTCAGACATTGTTTTTTAAGTCTCTTCTTTAATTTTGTCTGACTTCAAAGTGTGAGGATTTCTCCCAAGCCCCTCCCACCCTGCTGCTTGTTTCTTTAGCGAGCCTTGAGCACTGGATCTTCAGCACCCCAAACCTGAGGCACAGTTAAGGACAAGGCTTGTGCAACTCCTGTCACATTTTCTCTGATGCTTGTTTATACAATGTGAACTCGAGTGACCCGAAGGTATTGGAGAGGGAAACAGTGTTTACAACGCTGTCATTACATTGCTCTACTATTACAACGCGGTCGTTACAATGTTGTTAGTACGCAATGCATTTACATCGCAAGTCATTACAATGACTTGCACTAGGGGGCGCAGAGGTATTGGAAATGTATTCCAACACCTTCCCTACTGTTGCGCAAACTGGAGTAGGAATAGTAATTAATACTATTCCTAAGTCCAGTGCGCCCCCTAGTGCAAGTCGTTGTAATGACTTGTGATTTAAATGCATCGCGCACTAACAACGCGATCATTGTAACGACCGCTTTGTAAAAGCACACAATGTAATACATCGTGATGTAATGAGCAATATTCACTCGACTGACCCAAAGGTATTGAAGCGCTTTACAAAACCGCCAATTGCATTACACAAGGTCAGGTTGATTTTGTTTGTTTTTAGGTGCATGGAGATTAAGTGACACCTATGCTGCACCTATTTATTTATTATTTTCCCTCTACCTGGCAAATGGGAGCTGCATTCATCTCTCCCACCTCATCCCATGTCGCTGCATGCCCTCCCCACTGCCTTTTCCTGTCGTCTTCCTCCTCTCAGATCTCTAATTTCGAAGCACATTCACGGCATCTCCCCAAGGACAAGAAGACATTTTTTATTATGTATTGTGAACTCAAGCGACACAAAGGTGTTGGAGCGCATTACATGAGAGAAGGTCAGATTATTTTTGGGGGGATTCCTATAGAGCGTAAACTTGACTGATCTGAAGATATTGGAATGCTTTACAAAAGAGCCAGTTACATTACACCAGGTCAGGTAAAAATTGTTGTTTTAAGGTGCGCGAAGATTAAGTGATGCAGGCGCCGTCCCTGTTTATTCATTATTTCTCCTCTACCTGATAAATGGGAGCATTTTGTTGTTGTTGCTATGTCCAGTGCTCCTATGCTCAGGGGACTAGTACAGAGGGTGGGGCCGGGGGCGTGCTGTTAAACGGATGGTGCGAGCAGTGTTCTAAATGGAAAACTCTGGAGAAGGGTGCCTAGTGAATAGAGTCCTGGTGGAGGAGGGATGTGGCGTTTCCACCACTGAAAAGTACTTCACTGCTTATTTTTTTCATAGACTGTACAATACTCTAGTGAACACAGAATGGAAAGTACTGTTGACTTGCATCAAGGCACTTGTCTTTCTGTCTGTGCATTACAAAGTCTTGGAAAGTGACCATAAAAATGCTTCCTGAGGCAAGCATGTATTCCTGAATCACACTGCATGACCCTGTGTGTAGTAATTGTATAGCTCTTCAATCCCTGGCAGCACAGCACTCAGGATAATGTTGTGCATGGGTAAACACTTACAATGTCCCAAAAGCAAGACCTATTGGCTATGCCAATGCTTGTTTCTTGTGGCTGCCAAGACAATTCACTAAACCGAAGATATCTCAAGGGAACACCTTCCCCTTTGTGAATCAGTTGCCACTTTTTTGAGGTGTTGGTACCTGAGGAATGGTTTATTCATATAAACTATTGTGACTCACAGATAGGAGGTGATGCCCCTTTAAGATCTCTCCTAATTGCAATTCAGAATGGATCACAATCACAAAATGCATTTTGAGAGTAGAAAAGGCTTTTCCGACTCGTAAAATGGATCCATTACATACAAAAGAGGCCTTTTACAGTTGCAAGTCATGTGATTTTGCAAATCGCAGGGGTTGTGTCCACAAGAGGCTTTGTACCCCTGCCTCATGTTTAGACTTTAGTAGTTTCCGGAGCTTGCCAATGGAATGACTGATGCCAAAATTGGACTTGTTTTCCACTAATAATTGGCTACTGTTAGAGTATTGATTCTGAGGTAAAATCCGCTCTGTAAGTGGCTACAAAGGCCTGTGCAGTGTTGTCTGTGTCACAGAGAATATAGACTTTCCATTCCGAGACATTGATCTAGTAGCTGTCAATGTGCAGTCGGATGTTTTCATAGCTGTCAGTTTACAAAATACGTTTTCGGAAAATAATCAGCACTATATAGCTTTCTAAAAAAAAAAAATCACTGGTTTTGTCTCAGCATGTACACATCTAAAAATGGAAGCAGCGTGACATTTACTATGAGTGAGATTGCAATGAAAAAGGTGCAATATTAGAACATGTCCCACCGATGACCTCTGGAAAATGATTTCTTTCAAGGGCTCCCATAAAATTATCTTTATGACACTTTAGAGAGAGGTGGGTAAGCCACGAGGAAGGGCGAGGATAGGATACTGAGCGTTGAAAGTCTAGCGAGGAAAAGAAGATAAGCAAAAAGGGACAATTCAGGGGAGCTGTAAGATAATATAGAATATGACAAATCGAAGTAATTTGCATCAACATTAAGGTAAAGCTAGGAGATGAACTACCATGATTGGGAGTGGACGCAGGCTTAAAATAGGCACCCAAACCACAAATATTTTTAACCCAACGAAGGACACTGTTCCTACAGTAGGATGCAATAAGTCACCCATACTTAAGGGTGCAAAAAGTCACCCGTGCATTTTACAAGAGAAATGTGAGCAAGAAAACAAAAACAAAACAAAAGAACCTTAGGTGTGAAGGACCCACAAGTGAGGGGAAAAAAAACATTTTTCCCCTCACTTGTGGGTCCTTCACACCTAAGGTTCTTTTGTTTTGTTTTTGTTTTCTTGCTCACATTTCTCTTGTAAAATGCACGGGTGACTTTTTGCACCCTTAACCCCTTCCCTGCTCATGACGGAACCGTTCCGTCATGAGCCACGGTTGTCGTGTGCTCATGACGGAACGGTTCCGTCATGACAATCCTGTCGGCGGCCGCTCCGCCTGCGCGGCGCTGTTTCCCCGCCTGTGCGGGGCGACAACGCAAATGGGCGGAGTCATGACGGAACCGTTCCGTCATGAGCACAGCTCAACTGTGGCTCATGACGGAGCGGCTCCGTCATGAGCACAGGCCCACCGCGCTGCCCCCCTGCCCCCCCCAGCGCTGCAGCGGAATGTCCGCAGCAGCGAAGGGGTTAAGTATGGGTGACTTATTGCATCCTACTGTAGGAACAGTGTCCTTCGTTGGGTTAAAAATATATGTATCAGGAGCATGGACACTGGACCTTTAATAGCTCCTAGGTCCCCCCCTCTTTTTGTTTAATATACCCAAACCCCAAACCCAAGTCATGCAATAACATATATGTTATTTAGTAACATTTGTTATTCGCACCGGTACAGAATGGCAAATCCGTAGTAGCATCGGTGCATAGAAAATACGTTATTTATGTAAAAGGTTCTGCAAAGTGACATGCTCACATTGTGCATATGGAATTATTACCTGATTGTCATATTGTTGCTTACATTTGTAGAGTCACATGCCAGTGTGTCTTTCATGTCAATTTTGGAATTCTGAGCGCGCGACTCCCACAACACGCTCAGCTGGAATGCTGATTGTTTTGTCAGTTGTTCAGTCTGAACTGTGTTGAATAAACCTACCTGCTGACTTCTCCTCGCCTCAGTTTTTATATTCAATACCAATCAAAATTGTTATGGGTTGCCAGGATTCAGATCTGGAACCTTCAGATCATGCAGAGCTTACAGTGAGTAGCAAGTTCCTTACTCACTAAATAATGGATACATCTTTATTCGATTATACAACATAATCATAAAAGATAAAAACATATAAAAATCGAAAAATACATTTAAATATCATTATTATGACAGACTTAAAGTACGAAAACTCTAAAAACATGCCAAAGTAATCTATTTATAATTACCGGTCATAAGGGTTACAGTCAAAAAAATTAATTATGAGTTCATAATTTTATTCCAGTGTAAAGCATCTTTCAGAAAGGCAGAGATGGCCAACATTACGACTGCAAATGTAAGTAAGCTTTCCGAAACTGGCGGAAGGCCCTGGGCTTTAACAGTAGCACTATATCCTCATCGCGTAAAAACTCATAAAACTTACAAAATAGTACAAAGTGTTCGAAAGTCTGGAGGGACCATCCCTCACAGAGGCATACCTGGATCGAGCTAGGTTCAAACTGGTAACGCGGGAAACAAATAAGCAAACGCATAGAGCCCAATCGGAATTTTGTTAGTAAAGATGCATCCCACAGTTGCCTAACAACTAGAAGGTAGGGCTCAGACCTACAACACTTTGCAAAAACAGAACATATCTAGTGGTTGGCTTCATAAGAACCTCAGATTCCCTAACTTCCTTAAGCGGCATTAGAAAGGGCTTCCTCACTAATCTCCACTCCCCCTTATTAGGAAGGTGTGGCCTGTGGAACAAGTTGGGGCAGCCTAAGCTCAGGGCAACAGCCCTGATATGATTCAACTACAGTTTTGTGACAGTGCACACAATCAAGACAATACTTGCTCACATTCCTGTTGAACCCCCATGCTCACCACACCACACTGAGATCCATAGTGATACTGGGCCCAATTTCACCCAGTCCTCCACAGAATCAAGGCCCAGTTCTTCGTGGACAAATAGCGATGAACTGTTTGGGATCAATTCCAGCAAAATCCTACAGAAGCGGTTCTCTTTCATCTGGATGACCTTGCAGTTATGGCATCCTCAGATGGCAGCACAATACAATAGTACAGAAAGACATTTCATTTTATGAATCTGCAATATGAGAAGGATAGGTGTATTACCGATGGAAGAAGAAAATCTAAAAAGAGCACTACCTGCTTTGGAAAAGCGGGAGCAGTGGTTAGATAAATATAAAAGCCAGTTATTCTGCTGATCAAATGTGAACCCCAAATAGGGAAAAGCAGGCACCCTAGAAACCCTCTTCCCCTTTATAGAGATTGATCTGGTTTTGGCAGATTTCCTCCCGCACACGATATAATATGTTTTATTACTATTCACATCCAGCTCCAGCTTCCCCATTAAACTAACAAAGGGGTCAACATGCTTTTTTAGCCCGTTGGCCGTTCAGGCTAACAACACGGTATCATCCATGTAGAGCAGAGAAGGCACAAAAGCTGACTTAACTGCAGGCCAATGCTTCCCATGTGCTGGCAAATAGGTGTTTAACCCGTTAATGTACAATAGGAAAATAATAGGTGCCAGCACGCAGCCCTGTCTAACCCCTCGCAGGAGGCCAACCTTTTCTGTGCATTTCCCACCCATGCATATCTCCCTGAAGCATTCACAAGCATATGAAGAGCCCTTAAGAAATTGACCAGTGAAATGGCTAGCCCTAGTGCCTCCAAGTTATTCCATAGCTTTGACATAGTGACTCGGTCAAAGCCACTGCTCAGGTCCATAAATTCAAGGTAAATGGACCCTTGCTGTGCTGCTATATATTTTCCAATCAGTAGGTTTACCGTTCAGGAACTGCTCCATAGTGCCTTTACCCTCCTAAACCCATACTGGACTGGACAAAGTATATTATGAACTTGGGCCCAATTTTTCATGTGCTGTAGAATGATACGACCCACTACCTTCACAACTTAGTTAAGGAAGGAAATATCCCTGTAGCATATGGGGTCTTGTCTATTTCCTTTTTTTGAAGACTGGTACTATTACGGCAGCCTTCCATGTTAGGGGAACACCCTCAAGCACAGCAGCATTGAGGACATTTGTTAAAACGGGGGGCCCAAAGGTGGGCCTCAGCCATATATAGGTCCACAGGTATGCCGTCTGGACAAGGAGCATGTTAGACGGACTGGCCAAGATTGCTGCATGTACCGCCTCAAGTTCAAACCGAATCTCCAATGGGTACAACTTACTGACATCATCCAAAAATGGAGGGACATCACTAAAAAGAGCATAAACCCTTTTACAATGGGACACCCAGTGTTCAGGTCTGATGGAAGAGGCTATGTCATCGGGAAAAGCCATAGTAGGCTGACTTCTATTGACTAGAGCCTAAAAACCTCTAGAGTCCCTGGAGTCACAGGTAGACAGCGATCGCTTCCATTAAGTCTCTCTAAGGCCAGCTTTCCATTTCCTACACGGTAATTTATGTGCCTTCCTTGCCTCTGTAATATAGTGCTGATTGCAGGGCGTTGTGTTAAGGGCCTCGCAAAGTTGCTTGTTGACCAACCTACATGCTTTGTCAAACCAGCTGAATTGGGCAGCCAGGCCAGACATTGCCCTCATAATGTCATTTGCTGACCTATTCAATTGGGTGTAAGTGTCCAAAATCACTGCAGGGGATGAGTCAATAGCTAATAAAGGTTCCATGATAAGCTATGAATTAATACTAACTAGCTTCTCTAACAGAGAGGGAATTGGAAGATTTCTCCATTGCATCCACAGCTCCTTATCCTTAACCATCAGGCCAGTTTGACCCTGCACAATGTCCAAATTGGTGCCTGATGGCACCATCGCCCTTATTTCTATGGGGTTATGGTCACTGAAGCAAGTCTCATGCGCAGCCCTAGACTCACAGAATTTGCAAGGGTTCTGGATATAAACACATAATCAATAATCAACCCTTTGCCCCATCCGAATAACGGGGGGCGTGGTCTGCCGAGCGGCGGAATGGCCGCTCTCTTAGTGCACTCCGCGGGCTGGGATAATAATCCTTTCAAAGTCCTGCACTACGGTGGGGCCGTGGGACTGTAACCGGCACCCTCACCTATTTGACCAGTTGGGCATTGTTCCGCTGTCTGTCCCGGGCTCTGGGCAGGCTTGGCGACGTCAGATCGAGGGGGAGTCTCGCCGCACCTGCAGCGCCTGTCTAATGCGGCTGCGGCGGTCGGCGGCCCCAAAATCGAGCCCAGTGCTGGGGTGAAGACGCGGGCCTGTATGAGCGGCGGTGCTGCGGAGGTCAGGATCGGACGACGCTGGTCGCTGCTGAGGGCGGTGAGGCGGACCTGTGTTGGAGGAGCGCATGAAGATTGGCAGGTTCGGACGCGCTTACTGCTGGCGGGTGCTCCGGATGGTGGCGAGGGAGAGCTCCGGCGCGAATCGGAGGGCCTGGAGGCGCCATCTTGAGGAGGTTACGAGAGTGACGGCGATAACTGCAGGCCAGTGAGTGGTGTGTCCCTCCGTCCCCCCCTACCTGCGGTAGAGCCATGTGGAGTACTGCGTGTGACTGAGCCCCGTGCGGCATCGGATGTGGTTTTAATGCGGCCCCTGGACATATTTCTGTGATGTGCAGCGCCTGAGGTGTGGTCGGGTCTGGGGGCAGCCGATGCAGCGGTGACACGGCGAACGGACGCATAACTATTGGGCAGACACTGGTGATACTGCAGCAGCCCCTTTGCTGCCAGGGATGACGAGGTGCCCAGGTACGCCGGTATAGCGAAGCTCCATAGCTGTGATCCCTAATGGTGTTGTGTTGTCTTTGTGCCCTGCTGCGTGGACCCCCTGACTGTTCTATAAGCGCCCATGTGGGGTAAATATTTTGCAACCCCGTGTGAATTGAGCAGAGCGTTGCTGAGACCTGACATCCGGCCTGGCCTGCCACTCCTACATGGGATTTGTTGTCGTAGATTGCCGCAGGTGATCAGAGTGGTGCTGAAGGTACGCAGTGTGCTTCAGGATCGAGAGGCGTTGCGCTGATGCCCCGCTCTGGGATGTTTGCTTTGTGAAGATCAGAGGTGGGGCAATCTGAGATCACCCTTGCGGCCTGGGGCTCTAGTCCTGCTCTGGTCGTGGCTGGGCGCTGGTGATTCGGCGCAAGATGGGCAAGCATGATGCCAAGCAGCCGAAACTGACTTTTGATAAGAGAGCCACACGCCACGCTGAGTCGCCTTCTGACGCATAGTCGGAGGAACAGCAGGAGATGCGCTCTGAGGATGGGGGAGAGGATTTGCACACTCTTATGTTAGAGATGCGTTCTAGCCTGCGTAATATTGATTCCAAGTTGGATACCCTACACTCGCAGTTGGACTCGGTAAAAGCTCAGGTGCACGTGCATGACACTAGTTTAGATGCTCTGGAAAACCGGCATACTGAATTCCACGAATTTCAAGTGGAAACAAAAGAACAAATGTTGAATATGGACAAACTCTTGGGAGTTATTCGCGCCAAAAATGATGATTTAGAAGCGAGGTCGCGCAGAAATAACCTACGCATTACAGGGATTCCGGAGACCACCGCGATCACCAGGATGGAGAGTTACGTGACGGAGCTCCTGCATACGCTGGTTGACCCTCAGCTGTCTCCTGTCTTCGTGGTGGAAAGGGCACACAGATCCCTGGGGCAAAGACCCCCGGTGGGGGCACAGCCTAGACCAATACTAGCCAAGTTGTTGAACTATCAGGACCGGGACACTATATTGCGACTGGCGAGAGAAAAAGGTCAGCTGTCCTATCAGGGTAATGCTGTGTCATTCTATCTGGATTTTACCCCGGCTGTGCAGGCAGCAAGACGGGAGTTCCTACAGGCAAAACGTTTACTACTTCAGGCGCAGATCCCGTACTCCTTGCTTTACCCTGCAAAGCTGAAGGTTTCTTATGATGGTACTGCACACTACTTTACGGATGCCAAATCCGCGCTAAAGTTTGCCAAGCATGTTGGAGGGCGGAAGGGTAAAGATGCTTGTGGGTCATTGAAGCCAGCGTCTGGAAACCTTAGTGACAATGACTGATATAGATTCCGATCCTCATTGAGTTATACTCATTATAATGCCATAATATGTGGTATTTCACTCTAATGCAACTGTGGGTCAATATGATGTTATTTTTCTTTTTGATAGTTTGCTTTTGGGGTGTCGGGGATGGGTTTATGGCCGCACTACAGTCTTCCCGGCAAACCCTGTGTACTCAGGGGTGATTGCTGATGCCACCATGCCCCCCATGGGAGGTTTCCCTGTTGCAGCGCGGAAACCTGGGTATCGGGAATCAAGACAAAACCCCTTACCTAATATCCTCCTTCTGTCACAGACCAAATATCACATTAACACATTCACTCCTACAATCATTGGTGGGGCCCGTAACACCAACATTCACACTTCACTTCTCGTTGGTCTGCAATTATAGGAGAGATGAATGTTCCAAGCGCTGACATGAAAGGAATACCTTATAATCCTATAGGAAGAAAATTATTTACATATCTGTACATTAAACCTTATCTCTACCCATCATAAATTTAAACATTAAGATGCTCCTCCCACGGGATCAATGGATCATTTAGTTGAGTTGATATGGCGATTTAGTCCAGCTAAATACACTCAAGTTCCTAATCTATCCATTCTCAATAAACGACCAAAACACATTTGCTTGTTAATCAATATTTAGTTTATCTAATTATTGCGAGAATTTAATCTTATCGAGTGAATTTATTAATCATTACGCAAATCACAGAACATCATATTTACCTATTCTGGCTATTGGTCGTCCTCTAAGTCATCAAATTTGGTCATCAATCAGTCAGAATTCGAAAGTCCTTCATGCAACACGCTACAGTCCCATGAATGATCAAGGACCAGAGCCGTGCAAGCATCTGTCAGTACCCATAGATTTAGGAAGTACTCAGTTCATCAAAGGAATGGGCAGCAATTCAGTCTGTCAGGAACACAGCGTCACCGTCACCTCCGTCAGCAAAGAAATTATAAGGAAAAGGAAGAGCAAAAGCCGACCCTCTCTATTCTATTGTCATTTTATAATGAAAGTCAAGTCGGTAAGATACATTTTACAAAATTTGGGCTTCATCCATTGGTTAGTTAGGATCGTTCAATGCTGAAGTTAGCAAATTTGGTATAATTCAAGTGGTGATGTCATGGGTTCTTCTAAAGTCAGTCCATACTGGTTTGCTTGTGGAAGTCCATTGTTTTTCGTCTTGCCCGTCATCCCATAGTGACCTTGTTCGGATACACCACGTCTAGAGTTCAAGTTGAGGTCTAGAAGCCTTTGTCGCATCGGCGCACTTCGCTCCATGCCTCGTGGGACAGTGGCCACTTCGTCGTGTCACGTCGGCGACCATCTTTGTTTTTAGCCCTCACTAATTCCCTTATGTGCTTGTAATTATCTAGCGTATAGCAACATTCAAAGCATTCATATTCAACCATTGATGTCATCTGGTGCAACATTATGAAAACATCACGAAAGCAACATATACCATGCAGTTTCCTATTTTCTACAGTTAATATGCGTACATGGGTTAATAAATAAAATTATTCAGCCATGCTAATCCCACATATATTTTGATTATTAGTAATGTCGATTTGTTTTCATGCAAACACATTAATATTATAATTAATAGATTATTCTAATTAGTATAGGCATTCAAATTAAGAGGGGGTATATAAAATGTTGTACTACCCGCTCCATCACCCTCACAATGTCCGGAGTTGGGTATGCTTTTGTCTGTTAGGGTGGGTTATTCTGCAACCTGATTGGGGGATTGGAGTGGGTGAGGGGTGGAGTTTGGGGATTGCTTTTTTTTTATGCCAGTACGATTCTGAGCTGTAAGCCACTGTATACCTCTTTTGATTCGCTTATTCGCGCGGCAGCACGCCTGCCCCTCACTGTGGAACTTTGTCAAGAGGCTCACACGCACAACCACTGAACTTGTTAACATGGAACATTAGAGGGCTCAATGATTGTCGTAAGGCCAGACTAGTCCATGCTTATTTGACAAGACATAACATTGACATTTGTCTGCTACAAGAGACGCATCTGAATAATACACCATCTCCGAAACTGCGCCATCGCAGATGGGGATACTCGTACATGTCCATATATTCCAATTATGCCAGAGGAGTGGCTGTGCTGATTCGACAGGGGGTAGACTGGCGAGTGAGGGAGGAACACAGCGATCCTGAGGGCAGGTTCGTCATCATCTGTGGGACATTGGGGGGTGCTTCCCCTGGTAATTGCAGCGCTCTATGGCCCCACTACCGATGCCCCTGACTTCTTCCATGATGATCTAGAATTAAGGCAACAGGGTATGACACTGTGTTGTGGGGAGGTGATTTTGATGCCATTCTACATGATGCTATAGATAGAAAGGACACGGCTCGTACTCTACACCCGGCTGCTAGTGCAGCCCTGCAGTCCATAGTTCGAGATGGGAATCTAGTAGATATATGGCGCTGTAGACACCCTCTGGTGAAGGAAGGCACATGTATATCAGATTACCACTGTGCGTGGTCCCGCCTGGATTTCAGGCTGGAATCGAGGGATGCGGCGGCCTGGACTGCCGATGTTTCGCATTTGCCACGTACGTTGTCAGACCATGCTCCATGCTTGTTGCGGTTGACACTCCCGGGATCGCTCCCCGAGCGTTTTCATGGCGGCTTCCACCGCATGCGCTGATGGATGAGGCCTTCAGGGAAGAGATACGGGGAGACATCCTTGACTATTATACTAATAATGAAGGGTCGGTGGAGACTGAGGCTTCACTCTGGGAGGCTTTCAAGGTGGTGATCAGAGGTCAATGCATTGCGAGGCAGGCAGTGGTACTTAAGGCGATTCGTGGCACGCTGGCATCCCTGGAGGCCCAGATTAAAGAACTAGAAGGGGTATTTTATTCTGCTAGTGACTCTCATGTGGCGCAGAAATTAAAGGCTTTTCTGTTAGTTTATGCGGTGGAGGCGCAGCGTGAAACAAAGTTCCTGGGCAAATACGTTGAAGCGCGCAGATATGGTGAGGGAGATAGACCGGGTCGTACACTTGCTGGTATGGTTAGACCGTCTAGGTCAGCGACGTTTGTCCATGAGATCCGAAACCTGCAGGGGGACATGGTGAGGGGGCACATGGGGGTGTCGGGTGAATTTGCTGCATTTTATAACAGGCTATACACGACCACTCAGGGCTCATGTCCAGAGGAGTTGGATGCATTCCTTGACACATTAGCATTGGCTTGGTTTAATGATTCCCATAGGAAATACATGGACCTCCCCTTTCAGTGGAAGATGTGGCACAGGTCATTAGAAGCCTACCTATGGGTAAGGCTCCTGGACTGGATGGTCTACCCACAGCCTTTTATAAGGCTTATGTTGAGGAACTGGCGCCTCGCCTATTAGAGGTTTATGGAGAAGCACTGGAGATGGGGATACTGCCTCAGTCCATGAGAGAAGCGACGATCATTACGCTTTTAAAACCAGGGAAATCGAAGGAGGAGCTGGACTCCTTCCGCCCCCTCTCCATGATTAATGTGGATGTAAAAATGTTTGCAAAACTTTTGGCAAACAGGTTACAACCACTCTTGCCAATGATAGCACTTCCTGACCAGTCGGGGTTCATCCCGGGGAGATCCACATCCCACAATTCAAGAACGATTTTTTCAGTCCTCCATTATCTGCACCCAGACGAAAAGGCTGCAGTGGTATTTTTGAACGCCACCAAAGCGTTTGACACCCTTGAATGGTCCTACTTATTCTCCATCATAAAACGAATGGGATTCAGCCCGCTTTTTATAAAGTGCATCCAACTGCTATACACCTCTCCCTCGGCGCGCGTACGGGTAAATGGTTTGCTTTCTGACCCCTTCTCAATCTCGCGTGGGACTCGACAGGGGTGCCCACTATCCCCTCTCTTGTTTGCTATTGCAATGGAGCCCCTGGCGGCTCGAGTTAGGCAACACCACACCATGAGAGGTATTGGCTTTAGCACTCGAAACCTGCTCATTTCTCTGTATGCGGACGATGTTACGTTGTATATCATAAACCCTGAGGACAACCTAGACCCGTTGCTGAGGGAATTTATCCATTTTGGCGGGCTTTCAGGTGTGTGCATCAACTGGGCTAAATCTGTGATTTTTCCGTTGACTGATGGCACCCCTCAGGTGACATCGGAGTTCCCCTTGCTCTGGGAGGCAGGTGAGGTTAAGTACTTGGGGTTCTGGGTGAGCCGTGACACGCAGGAAGTGTGGCGCCTAAATTACGGCCGTATGATGGTACGGCTGGAGGACAAAGTGAAAATATGGGCGAAGCTGCCGCTGTCCCTGGCAGGTAGAATAGCTATCGCCAAAATGGTCATTTTACCAAAATTTCTGTATTTGTTCGTCAACATACCGATCCCGATCACTAAACACTTTTTGAACACACTTAAGTCTCATCTCCTCACACTGGCGTGGGTGGGTGGGCAGGTCAGAGCATCATGGGATCTTCTCACTCTCCCACTAAGGCAGGGTGGTCTGGGTGCCCCAGATGTGCACCTATACACGCTATGTGCGCAAGCCCAGTTCTTGCATTATTGGGTGCACCCGACCCCATTCCAGCCGCATGTAGCAGTCGAGGCGGATGTCATGGCTCCAGTCCCGCTTAGGGTGGCGCTGTATCAAAAGCCTCGCCGCCCTCGGGGGGATATAGATTCGGCCGGAACCTTGTGCTGGGCGTGGGACGAATTGCATAAGAGGGCGAGACTCCCGTTGATCTACGCCCCTTCTGTCCCTCTGCTACAAAACCCAATGATCTCTTGTGTACAGGATAGCATAAGTAGGACACTAGCTGCGAAAATGAAGCTCCAGACGTTCAAGGACTTATATACAGGAGACACGTTTCGTCCTCCGCCTGTTGCAACTGAGGGACAAATGGAGACATTTGCTGAACTCTTTTTGTATCACAAAATTCGCACGGCATGTCGCTCTTTATGGGTGGACTTCCCGGAGGCACAGCGACAATGTCTGCATTGGAAAATCTGCTGAAATTCCCCTCCTCGCGGAAACTAGTCACTCGCCTGTACTCTCGCATGCAAAATACCACCCCGATCGTGACGCCGAACTCTCTCAAAAATTGAAATGCGGAGTTAGCTGCAGTCTTTGGGCAATGGGAATATTGCTGTGGACAATTGTCGGAGCTCTCCCCGAATTATAAGTTATGCTTGACCCATTTCAAATATCTGCACAGATATTACAGAACTCCGGTTAGTCTCCTTCGTATGGGTCTTAGAGCAGAGAGTGATTGCTGGAGGTGTGGTTTTGCACCAGCTACATTTTTGCATGTGGCGTGGCACTGCCCCAGGGTAGCTGATTTTTAGGTGGAAATCTTTGATTCAGTGAATGATATACTGGGGTTGGTGCTGACTCCGTCTCCCGTGATGGGTCTACCAGGATATGTTAAGTACACACCACCTAAGTTGCGTAAACTGCATGCCCTTCTCCTTCTATTTGCAAAGCGTCAAGTGGTGGTGCACTGGGGTAGGTGGAGGGTGACCTCCGTTAAGGAATGGATTAGGGACATCACATACGGGCATACCCAGCTAAGTACATATTGGGAGTTGCTGCCGCCCGCCTCTAGACCTCTGAACATATGGGACCCATTCCTGACTTGGAAAAGTAACTCACAGGGAGAGGTCGAGACGTCGGAAGAGGCGGCATCGTAGTCATTTCTGTAGTTGTATTATATTAATGCCTCACATCCATTCTCTATTATATAGTAAAAGTGACACTAGTCTGGGCGAATAATAGGGTGTGTGACTCTGTAACTGGCCCTCTCAGGTAAAGACATGTCTGGAAATCATATGTTTGTATAGCATCCGATATACTGTGTGTGTACTAAGGCATTTGAGGTCTATGTATTACGTATATGATTTTGGGGAGGTGGTTGTGGTGCGTAACATCTTTGTCATTATGTAAAGTGGGCTCATTTAAAACAGAATTTCGCTTACTAGATATGTACCTGGCTTGTTTGACTGGTTTGTCGTTGAGCTGAAATGTCAATTAAAAAAAAAAAAAACCTATGCCCCATCCAACAAATGTGGGCAGTTCCACAGATGGACTAGTCCACCTTGTGATCACATTGCAAAGGTCAGCGTGCCAAAGAGATTCAAATAGCTTGCGCCTCCTTATATCAGAAGTAGATTTACACAGCAAAGGGCTTCGACCAGGGAGGGGTTAGTATCAGTTAGATTAGCACACAACGTGGCGTTAAAATCCCCACCCAGTATGATACTTAAAGCCTAAATATATGCAAGTGACCTAGCCTCAAGGATTGATATCACTTGAAAAGGGAATTGGTCTTGCACCCATGGTCCCTAACTGAGTTATAGAAATTTTCCAACAAGAAATGAAGCTCACAGGAAGAAACCACCCATAAACTATGTATCACCAAATGCTGAACTGGGACTGGTACCACCTTTAGCTGTTTAGAAATATGGACCAGGGTAACTAGACTCTATGTCCGGGAGAGGGTATCACTGCCACATTAAAACTTTCAAAACCATACCAGACAACTGGCTCCCGAGCCCAGGTTTCCTGTAGCATAAGAACATCAAACTGGGTGGCAAAGTTAAGCCATTCCGGATGCTGAATCTTATCCCTAATTCCTGCAACATTCCAGATGAGGACCCTAAGCACTGCTTCTGTATCGTTTCTGAGTATATTTTCATTGTGAGATGCTCGTAGTGAACATGGAGCTGGAGTGCATACCCGAGGTCTACTTAGGTTGGGTCGGTGGGCTGGAGTCAGTCATTCTGGTCAATTTGACTAGGAGGAAAAAACTATTTGCAGCACATACCACAAACTGCTGCAAAGAACAAGATCTTGTGTTAGCTTGTGGCAGGGGTTTTGGTTGTAGATACTGATAAAGGAAACCAAGCAGAATAATGTTAATTCCTGTACCCCTTAAGGGCTTGGGAGCGGTGCTATGGATCAAGCTCCTGGTCAGAGAATGTGGTCTACAATAGATCACTATACAATCATCTGCTATAGCTTTGTCCGTGGGTCCAACCCTCTTGACAAATAAGATATCATTGCAATCAACAATATTAAAGTTAGCATTGCTACTCAGCCAATGGCATACTCTGTTTTTCAGTTGGGAGGTGGATTCATTTCCCCATGTGCTAATATGGGGTACCTCTACCAGGATTTCCGCATACGGGCAACAGGCAGGGGTTAGATTTAAGCTGGGCAAGCCTTTTTTTGGCTGATAACTTCTCCCCACTCCTAATAAACCAGCCCCTGTGGTATCATATTTGCTGCTGTGTAGCCTCCCATCTCCCGTTATGGTCACAGGGGCATGCACTTGTGGATGATGATGGGGCAGTTGGGGAGTCTCAGTGGCTAGCTCCGGATTTGCAGTGGACATGCTAAGGCTGGGTGATGAGTCTGACCCATGCTACCACTTTCATCATTGATGATCTAAAGTCTAGGGCCCACAGAAGAGAGAAACTTAGTGGGCGTGTTAATAGATCCAATAGATTTAGACAGAGCAGACACAGCAGACACTAATGAAACCAGCCTTTCCACAATGGGAGTGACACACCGCATTATAGTGTCTTTAAGCTTGTTGAACACATGGTCCCAGTCTGGGTTGCTAGCAACCAGAGTCTCAAGGTTATCAGACGTTATCCGTTTCTTAGGAGAATGTGTCTTGCGTTTTACACCAGCAGTATGCTTTGGTTGGTGCTTCCTTTTGGCAAGGGGTGGACAAATGCTGGAATTAAGAACATATGGTGAACACACTTGGTCGGTTGCTTCTGGTCCACTAGAGATACATTGGGGGAGCTGTGGGTAGCCTCTGTACAAGTTTGAGATTGGGATTGAGGCTTAGAGTGTAAACCTTACACAGTTGGGGGCCCTAACAGAGAACTAGGGCTCTCCTCTGCCTCCAGGGACAATCTATGTTCCTCTAAATCGGTTTCCCTCGAGATTACACCCATTGCCTGGGCCAAAAAGGAATCTAGGGTAGCGTTATTTGAGGGTCTGGTGGCAGAGTCTTTGAAACCTGGTAACTTACGCTTGCCCATGGCACAGATCAAAGAGCTTCTCAGTCTAAGCAGACTGACAAACAAAGACACCAAGAAACAGCGGATGCAGCAGATAAGTTAGAGATACCTCCACTCAAAAGGATCCAACCAGGAGGACCTCCCAGGTAGAAGTGCAGGTCCTAATAAACACACTGAGCTGTCAAAGGAAAAATGCATCATCTTCAACGCCTTCACAGACTAGAGTGACAAAAGTAAACAGCACATTAACAGGTTAAAGGTGCTAGCCATCTCTCCAATAGTGGTATCTTGAGAAAGACCTGAGTGGACACACTTTGATCCTCCCAGCAATAGAAACCTCTTACACTACGTCAACTCGCTAAATTGCACATCATGTATAAGTGAAATCCTTCCTGCATCAGCTCTTCATCATGTCATATCATGATCAATGTGAGACCCTCAACTGGGGCATTCCCCGCAACTCCATATGCACCAGACAAATATTTTCCTTTCTAAAGAACCCTAAAATGGACCCCAACAACCTGGCCAACGACTGACTCATCCTTTCTGGGTAAGAGGATCAAAAAGACAGTTGCCTCCCATCTACATGGTAAAACCAACAGCACTGTCAGAACCGCTTTGGGACCTACACGGCACTCGCAGGTTTCTAGGCTTCAAGGTGAATAAATCTGCTTGTCACAAATGTCATAGGGCTGACCTACTAGGGTTCTGAATGCTTAGGCCCAAAACATCCCTCTAGCACTTGGCTTTCAGGTTGCTAGTTGAGCAGTCCAAGTCTTACTCAGAGCAGGTTTGTGGGATTAGAGATTCAGAGCTCAGCAACTCACAGCACAACAAGGTAAGTATATATAGATAGGTACAGGCTTGCTATAACTAACTTCAAATATTGAGACAGGTCTAAGTGGATCCCAGCGGAGAGTACCTCTTACACTGCCTGTAATATGATTGTCCAGCCAGTGCTTTAACTTAGTAGGAAAATGTACTTAATTCTACACACCAGAGCAGAATATATTGCACAAATTAATAGAACATAATAAGTTGGGGAAATACTAATACTACAGGAACTGGGAAGATCAGCCCTCACAGTGTAAGAAGTGACACAGCTTGTGCCCTTTCCTTGGCCTAGAGGGTAAGTGAATAAACCTTCTGTGTTTTGTGTTCTATCACTATGGAATGTCGCCTACTGATTAGCAGGTTTAACTGGCAGTTTTCATACAGGTGTGGTTCCCAGCAAGACTGTTTACCTTGTGATGCAGTGCAAGGGAACCAGTCTGAGGGCCGGGCTGCTCTGCAGCAGCCACCCTTTTTCAGCTTCTTTGTTTGCCAGGCCCACCTCTTCTCTTCCACTGCTGCAAGCTCACAGAGAAGAGAAGTTACTGTTGGACAGGAAAAAGTTGCAGATCCACATGAATCGGTCACAGAGCCAAACAAAACTCCTTCCCACTGAAACAAGAAAATGTGCCACCCAGATATCAACTGAATAAAGGGTGTGTTCCACTGGCCAAAGGATCAGGAATTAGAAGGGAGACTAAGGTTGACCCCTTGAACCTGGGCCCAGGATCTCTGGGCCGCAGTGGTGAATGGAGACAAAAGTCACACAAAGCCTACAGAAATCTTATTTTATAATTACCTCCCATATCTTAGCCTTAGGTTTGCCACAGTCAACGAGCCTTCGCCTCCCTCCTCCGAAATCCAATCTATCTTGCCTAAGTGGGTAGTACATAAAACCTGTTGATTGAACTGCAGAAGACTTTACTCTGATCCCCAGTGTCTCAGCCCACAGTATATGCAGTGAGTGGACTTGTGCGGATCAGGGATCTCTCTAAAATAAAGTGATCACCCACCGATTCCTCCTTGAATGCACATTTGTTGTTTTCTCCCTTCTCATCCTTGTTTCCTTCCCCCTTGCAGTGTTTAATTTGTTTGACTTGCTCGCTTCTCCATCAGCTGCCTTACTATACCAATTACTCTCTGAACTTACCAGCTGGCTCACTTCTCCGGTGCCTTGTCTTGTAATATTCTTCTGGCTTACTCACTGTGTCATCTTGACACATTCGTTTCCCAATCCTCTGGTTCTCCGGGTTGCTAGAAGTGTATCTGGTACTCTTGGCCGGTTACCGATACCTACTTACTTTGAACTTGGCAAATTCTGGATTGAAGTGGGGTTTATGGCTGGTGGTGGGTTCCTGTTGTATAAATTGTCATCTATGTTCTTTCATCTAAAGGTGTGGGAGCACGTGTACCCATAAAGGTTGGCCTGAAGAACCACTAATCCCTATAAAGCTGGTATGGAACAACCAAATATTCCTACAGTGTTTCTCTAACCTTCACACCCATTTCCCCCCCATTGACCGTGTGTGCTCTGAGCTCCTGTCACTCAGGACTGTGTCACTCTTTGCGGGAAAGTTCTTGGGTATTAGCATCTGAATCCACCAAGAACATCCTTTTCGCAGTTGAACCTCACACAAGGTCTTCATCCAAGGCAGATCCTTAGCACCTCCAGCAGAAAGCTGCAGAACTCCAGGCAATGTTTGCTCACTGCTCTGGATCTCAGAATATTCTCCATCATCCTCTGGGATGTTGCCCATACCGGTAAGCACAAAGTTCTGGAACGCTGTCTTTAACTTTCAATTCTCCTTTTACACCATGTTTGCAGACAGAGTTTGTGTTTTCCTCTGGCACAGTCTGAGACTTGCTTGAGGCAGTTCTGTCACCTTTGTGCCCATCTCCATATAGGCCAGCCACAGTCTTTGTCTTCAACCAGCGCTAAAGAGGGTGGATCTGGAAATTTTACTTAGAGAGACCCAAAACACAGACACAAAGTGGAGAGAAACTTTCATACTTACACTCAGCAGCACTTTATGGGAATACCTTCCAGGGAACAAAAGGGCAGGTCAGGGCCAAAGAACAACTCTGCACTTCTAAAGAGCTCTCTGTCTCCTGTCCTCCCACATGCCTATCAACCTGATGGTGTGTGGGGGGCACTAGAAGGGAACAAACAGACAGGACCTGTCAAAAGTATATCCCTGCACTTGTAACGAGACTGCTGTCGCCAATCATTCAACACCCTCCAGACTGAGGATTAAACATTGATAGCCTGGCAGGCTACCTCCAACCTCCATTTTGAACACATTGCTTATAGTGGAGTTCCAAACTGAATTCCAGTGTGCCCACAGTCATCGTAGATGCACATACACACTGCTAATTTTACTTCACACAATAAGCACACATATGCACCTGCCATGCGCAAAAAATGCAGCATGAGAGACCAGATTACATAAAACTGTATAATTCATTTAAACAGACAAGGCTTGAAAGACAAATGCCCCAATGGAGAATAGGTAAAAAAGGAGTGGTATGCTATTGTAAATTAGGATGCTGCCACCACTGTCTGCCTAGGGGAATCTGGTTGAGCTGACAGTAGTCATGTTCACTATGATGGGTACGCTTGGTGTGCCTCTCTTGGCAGTTCGGGCTGGACTGTTCCCAGGAGGCAAAGGCTCAAGACTGATTTGCATATGGCCAGGTGTAAACTGGGGTGGCATGGTGAGCAAAAGAATGATGGATTTAACCCAGATCTCTTGACTGGGGGTGAATGTTTTGATTTATTTTGCAATCCGTCGATCAATTGTGTGTCTTTTGCCCTCTTGACTGAAGAGCATCCATCATTCTGGTCTCAATGCAAACCTCAGTGATCTTCAGCATGCATGCTTGAGTGTTATGTATGCTAAGGCCAAACGAAACAAGCGTTAAAAATACAATAGGTCTCGCCTTTTATTAAGTTAAATCTATTTGCTTTACTATACAATACCATTAGCAAAGCAAATGGCTTTAACTTAATCAAAGGTGAGACCTATTGCATTTACAATGCTTGTCATACCATAGGAACGCATTCTGCTCTGAATTTCTCAAAGTAGGAAGTCCAATTCTTCCAATCTCAACCTTTACCTGGAGTACAACAGAGAGGGGACAGACTGACAGGCCTGCTGCAGAGCAGGCAGTGAGCGTCTCGAGGATAGAGTGGAGAGCTTCAGGCGTGCACACGCAGAGATGTCTGGCCCACAGAGGTGACCTGAGCAGGAAATGGAAGATGTGCACTTCACTGAGGGCGACAGTGACTGTACCCTCCTGTTTGCATTACGGCCATTAAGGGGGGGGGGGCTGCCTGAGCATCCACGGACATGTGACACGGGACACACCAGTCTGCGTGCACCACCATGATAGAGAATTACAGTGTTTATCCGTGAGTTGGGGGGGCGGGGATCAGCGGCAGCGATTAACGAGCATCACTGTATATGCCATTCCGCGAAATTGATGTCTGCACATCTCAGAGGGCATTTGTACCCTCCCCACCAGATGGAGGCACTCCTTACGTGGGTGTCGTGGTACCCCCCCCCCACCACGAGGTATGTATTGTGTATCTTTGGAGGGGGGAGTGAGGGTGGAGGCCAACAGTACTCCAAACCTCATCTGGTGTAATCGCATCCCTCCGTCGCTAGCTCTCTGGGGGGGCGATGTTCCCTGGGCCCTTGAGAGAGCCTCTCTGTCCCCGGCTGTAGGTTAAAAGGAACAGAGGCAGCCTTAACATAATTAATTACCATTCCCTTGTGCAACAAGGTGGCGTGGCCTCCTCCGGTCAGACCCCGACGGGAAGTGTGGGTGAAACAAAAGATCACTGCCCCCTCGAGGCGAGCGGGGGGAGGTGCAAAGGGTTTTGTGTTCAAGAAACAGCATCCCGAAGGAAAGAATCACCCCTGGCAGACCTAAATCCACAATGGTATTAATAGAAATTAAACATCACGAAGAGATCAATGAGCCAGCAAGCCGGCAAAGAATAAACACAACCCCCCCCAACCTCAAGGCAAACTCACAAAAACAAGCAACACCGCCACAACCTAGGCCTGACAACAGCAGTTCAGGAAATGAAAGTAAGCGAAAGCCTCATTCATGTCCTCACAAAACCCCTTCAGATGACAGTCTGGGAATATTCAAGACAAGATCCCGAGGGAGGGTGGTTGTCCTACCACCTCCGGGACCATGCAAAAAGCGTGGAACCATTTACAATGACCATCTGGAGCCAGAGCTGAAGGGTGCTGGGTGCAAAATATTGCCATGTTCATCTCTTCTGTGACAGGCACTGCAACCCAAGGATTTCAGAGCTAGCGCGTGCAGTAATCTCCCCTCACCAGAATACACATACCCCCCTTCCATTAGAACACACTGTCCCTGCCCGCCCCCCCAACACTGGTCCAGGCACTCGCCCTCCCACCGCAGTGGGGCTCGCACAAAGGTCGGTGCATGCACGGCAGAAGGCAGCCTCTTACTCGAACATAGCATGGAGTCAGCGACGCTTCCTCCCCGAGCCTCCCTGCTCCTTCCTCCCGCCGTCAGGGCTTCCTCCCGCCACCGGCCCCGCTCTGCCAGCTCCCCCTCTCCAGCGGCCCGGCCGAGGATGGACCCGCTCCGTGCAGCGCTGCCAGAAATGTGATCCCAGCAGATCAAACCCTCCTCCAGCCTCTGAGCCCTCCCGCCCCCGCCCAACCAGAGGAAGTCAGGCACCACCGCACCGGCTGCCTCCCCTTTCTCACCGCTGCTTCTTTTTGAAACAAACTCGTATAAAGCGGCAGCCTGCACGTCGCAGACCTCTCCAAGCAGCCAGTCACATAACGGACAGGAAAGCCATCTGCGTGACACGAAAAAAACAAGCACGGTCCGCTTTCACTTTCGTCCGTCGCGAAAGCTTTCTTTATTTGAAACACATGGCCCCATAAAGATAAGAAAGCTTTCACGGCAGAAGGAAGGCAGACGAGCCCGTCCAAATGGGACGGCTCAGAAAGCCGGACAAAAACGTCACAAACACCTCTTTTCCAATGGCTGGCCACCGTTTAGCATAAACGGTGACGCCGGCCAATGGAAAAGAGGGGCGGGGCTTAATGCCCTTTACAGAAAATACCCAAAATCATTAAATCTCACCAGCGAGACTGCGCATGTGCGCAGCCCACGCCAGTCGAGACCTAAAAAGGGTAAAACCACCTGAGACTTACTTCAAGCTTTACTCATGTTAGGGGTGTATACTTGAAAAGACATGGAGGGGGACATTCCCTTCTTAACAAACACCATCCTTCAAGACACAAATATGGATTCAAATCTCAAAGAAGCACCAAGACTGCCCCTGTTTAAGTGGCTGACGTCACACTTCAAACCACAAAGGCGATCCATGTCTCCTCATCCTGCTGGGACTTTCTGCCGCCTTTAACACTGTTCCTTGTTAAAACCTACTCATCACCCTCTTCTCTAGAACGGGCTATGTGTATGATCTGATTTAACGACCTCTTTAAAGGGACGAGGTAGGTAGCATATTTATCACAAAGGATATTAAAAAGCAGGCCAGGTTAGCAGCATTCCTTACCCTGGCTGTCCTTAATTGACCCTCGTGCTGTTTCCTCCTACCGTCTGCCTAGATTTGGGTTTTGCCTACACTTTCTCTAAGCCTGCGAGCTTCAAACTTTGAGGCAATGCTTTTTGCCAATGCTCCTCCACATTGGCAAAAAGTGAAAACAAATGTTCTCCCTGATGCTGTGTGGCAATGGTAAAATATAAAAATCGTGGTGGGGTGTATGTCAGTAAAAAGGCAGTCCTTTTTATGTCGAGCCTGGCAGTGCGTTAGCGCTGTCTGCAAGACATGCTGTATTCAGTATAGGGTGTTAATCCTGCCTGCTGCTTACCATAGGTTGACTCCAGCGTTGCTTTTCTTTGCTGCGTCCTAATTGGTTCGCACACTCGACACATTACTTCCATTCCTAGCTGTGGTGCATTGGCTTAGTACAGAATAATTCAACTTTATTAGTGGCTGTCGGCTGCTATGCAGGTACTTTTTCTTCTACCCCCTTACGTTACCCTGCCCTCTATAATTAAGGCGTGTACTCAGTGATCCGTCACACGTCCCTTCCAGGCAGCGCCTCACCCTAGGTGCAATTATGTGGCAGCGGTACTGAAATTCATGGCAGGATTACCCCCTCTATACACTGGCCAGCACGCCGTTGACGTATCTCTCTTATAGTCCAAATGTAACAAACCATCTAATTTACGTTGTGGAGTGAGCGGGAATTAAATGTTCATATGGAATTGCTCCATCTTGTCACCTTAACGGCTTGGCTCATCGAAAAGGTACTTTGTGTATATGTGTATTTAAACTTGTTTTTGGTGTATATATGTCCGCGGGTTCATACGGTTGTGTGCCCACGCTGTTGCCTAAGTGTTACGTGGGTGTGGGTGTTGGCGTGCCCCCTGTTTTTTTGTTATCTGTGCATAAAACATAAAAGGATGCAGGCATGCCCACAGGGCTGTGTGTGAACCGAGTGTGCTTTAGTTTAATTGTGTGCCTTCTCAATTTTATATTTAATTGAGTTTACATTAAAGAGTCTTTTTCCACGCTCAGCTAATGTTAACACATTCTCTGTGAACATTTTCATGTGTTCTTGCTTCCTGCCCCATCGTAAACGATGGATGTTTCATTGTTAAAGGCTTTCCTATACCATAATCCCTCTCCTTTTATTTTTTTAACATCAGGATCTAGTGTGCACAGAAAAGGATTCTTTTACCAAACGGAGTACTCAACTTTAAATTACCAATCACTTTATTGTAATGAAGCGGCAGTATTATCGAAACGTGAATTGCCATATTTGTTACTGCTTCCTGGCGTAAGGGGCACGAAGCAGGGGAAGGGTGGGGTGGTATTTAATTTGTATGAGCATTGTGCTGTTTCACGTGCCTTGCCTTTCAGTGGCTCAGCTCCGGGTTCCATTGCGGGATATTGTCACTTCCCCAGCGCCGCGCCATCTCTAATCAGAGTTTTGAAAAATACTTCAGGAACACATGCTGCACCTGCTCTTTCCATCCCCCATGTTCAGACTGGGATGCTGACTCTTAGAAACTGTACAATTATTATGTACCGCAGTCAGAACAGTCCTAAAGGAGTATTAGGATTTGTAACATTAGTGCATTTTTACATAGACCACTTCTGCCCCCACTAGATGCCATAAGGGTGCTTAAAAAAAAAAACACTCTACAGAAAACAAAAAACCAAAAATAAAAATCATTTTAATTTACAATGCCAATAGCTCCAACTTTCATAAATGCGAGACCGATTGCACTGCAAATGCTTGTTTTGAAAAATAAGTGGACCCTCAGCCGATTGCAGCTGCTGGGCCCTCCTACAAAGGGGAAAAAAGTAAAAAATAAAAAAAATGTGACATGGAGGGCCGGGGTTGGAAATCAATGGAGGAGCATGCTGGCTTGTGGTGGGGTGGTTACAACATGAATGCTGCTGAGCAGAGCAGTGGGACAAGGGAGGCCTGGGGCAACAAGGAGGAAAGGTGCAGTTGCAGAGTTGAGCAATGGGTAATGGGAGCACAATGAGAATTTGGGCATGGGGGTTTAAAAAAATTAAATCCAGATGGGGAAGAGTGGGAAAAGTAATGGACGAGCTGGGAGGAGCAACACAGAAAGTTTGGAATTGAGGAGGAAAGCAGCACATGAGTGTCTGAGCAAGGAAACATGCTAAAATGAAAAGAAAAAAGTCGTTTCCTCAATGTAAGCAGTGGAATGATGCATCATCCAATCAAAAGAATATTAAAGAAGTTATGCTCCAGGGTATAGCAAGAAGAAGAGGAAAGGAAGCCGTTGAGTAAGAAGTAAGCAAATGAGAGTAACAAGAAACCCACCCAACTGTGAGCAGTGAACCCTCTGTAAGTTTTTGGTATGGTCTAGAAGCAGTCTTTTGACAACAGACACGAGAAGCAAATGTGCATTCATCAGCAGCTCCTGTCACTTTACAATCTCTGCTTCGGACTTGAGTGCATTGGTACAGTCTCCGTCAATACACTACATAGGACCATTTCCATTGCATCGTAACTTATTCAGCCAGCTTCTTAACCAGTGGCGGAGCAAGTGGGGGTGGGTGAGGCGGTCCACCCTGGGCGGCACGAGTTTTGGGAGTGATGGCCTCCTCCCGCTCTCAGGGCAATCTACAATGCAGCCGTCGAGGGGCTGCAATCCGGCGGAATCTCACCACCAGAACCCCCTCTCATCAATGGGTGCCGCGGGGTGGCAAACGCAGGGACTGCCACGGGCGGCCAAAGTGCTAGCTACGCCACTGTTCTTAACTGTGGCTGTTTTATCAGTTAAAGTACGTCTTTGCCATTGTTGAAATCTGCAATGACCCTATTTCATAAGCCTGATGTTGTGTCCTGCTGGACACAGTCTAGTGTTTCTGCCAGCCACTCCCTCGAGGGCTGGCCCACACACACACACACACACACCCTCACCCATCCAACACAGACGTCACCAGTCAGGGGACCCCGCTAATAAAAGGGCCCGAGTGCACGTGCTCGTGGCTAGTTATCAGTACCACATTCCAGTGTCTGTGTCATCTTTCACTCAGCATGTGGGCCTAGGGCCCAGAACGTAACACCTGAGTTCTTCCTCTAAACTACTGCATCTAAAAAAAATAAAGCAGGGACGACATAAGGTTGTTACAGTAAACAGTGGTTTAGTTGTGTAAAGCAGAAGCCCATAGGCCTCAAAGTTGAACCTCAACACAGCAGCGACTGATTGACAAATGGTGGAATCTGTGGAACTCTGAGGCTCGCAGTAAAGAAGCATTACCAAAAAGTGTCATAGAGAAATACATTCAGTGCTTAATTTGAGCCAGTGGTTTCCGGTGCTCGGCACAGGCACTTAATTGTCAGCACCGGCACTTATGACAGTCTGCACATGGTGGTACTGTCAGTTGAATTTAGAGATAAGGACAACAGGTGTTTATTAATTCAATACACAATACACAATAAAATTGACTAATACAGAGGATATAATACATCATTATAAAAACAACACAACAGAAACTGCTGAAAATGATTCACAAAATCTTATGTAGTCCTACAAATATTTAGGAGGATTAACCATTCTTTCAGAAAGAGAATCTCATTCTGATCTGGGTGCATTCTTTTTTGTTAAGGTCCCTGAATAAGCACTTACAAAGAAAAGGCGAGGGTTTGATAGCAGAAGAACAAAACAGAAACCATCTCGCTTTATTCAATAATATGCAAAGTGCCATGCACCTAGCTATAATGATACTTGTAATAGCTATTTACATAAACCACAACACACACAGGAATGTGTCAGCAGATGATATTATCACCACTCAACTCAAAGGCATTCATTTTGTCAACATCTTTAGACTGAAGCTCTGCAATATTGTAGTGCCTAAAGTCCGAAGCTGTGAACTAGTGAGATGCTTGGCTGCAGAGTGAATGCAAGTATCTGAGTACTATGGGCCAAATGTACAAAAAATTGCTTGCAGAGTACTGGTTGCAAATTGCCACCAATATTTTTGCGACCTGTAAATAATTTTTGTGGCCGGACCTATGTACTAATAGGTTGGTTCATAAAATTTCAAATAGTAGTGGGACACAATCTGACCTACCTCATGAATACTAAATAGGTTACACATTGTGACTCATTAAGATAGGAAGCTGTCACAGGGATGGTGGCCTGCCAAGGTCAGCAGACCATCATGCCTGCAATTGTTTTTAAATAAAGATTTTTTTTTTTTAAAGCAGCCTGTTTTTCATCAAAGAAACAGTGCTGCGTATCAATTTTTTTAAATAAAAATCTGTTTGATAGTTGGTAGCAATTCTTTAGACCACTGCTATTCTCCACAACTTCTTTTTTTTCAATCACACAGGCAAACGGGTCCCCTTGGGACACCTTCCCCTTTAAAAATAAGTTACAACCCCAATTCAGAGGTTGGTACATTTTCAATGTTTTGCAACCAGATTACGGTTGCAAAACATTGATTCATATCATACCGAATCAGTATTTTGAAGGAATGCGTACAGCACCACTATTCAAAATACCAATTCGGTATGGAATTGCAATTCCATTTTAAGAGTTGGAAAAAGTTTTCTGATTCCTAAAATGGGAATAGTACATTTAAAAAAGCATTTTTACAGTAACAAACTCTGAATTGGAGTGGGTGCGACCGTAAAAATGCTTTGTACATCTGGCCCTTAGTGGACTGGGCAGCAAGCTTCTTCATAGATAACTGCGTTTCACCTGAGAAGTCATAAGTTTGGCTGGTGGAAAACGTCAGCTTCGGCTGGGCGATTGCCTCTAAGAGGTGAAGATCTGAGGGTCTATGAGAGCCAGAGTGGGGGTCTGTGAGGACTTCTGTACTGGCTTTAAGGACCTGCAAAGGGCCTGTCTAGGTTAGATAGCGTTTTTCCGAGGCTGGCAAAGGTCTCTTGGGACATCCGAAGGCCGGCTGAAGGTGACATATGGTGTGCTGAGGACAGGTTGGATGTCTAAGGAGGAAGTCAAGCAGAATGGTTTTGATGGACAGAGTACCATCAAAGTGGATCTAAAGGTCAAGTGAGGACGGTGGCCATGAAAGCTGACTGTCACCTTAAGTTTTCTAATGGCCAATTGTTGGCTTCTGAGAGCTGTCCGAGTTCAGACAAACGGTGTTTCAGGATTCACAGAGGGTAATGTAAGGGTGACTGAGGACTGGGTATTTGGTGCCTTGCTCTGAATCTTTTATAATTGCCTGTTGGTCTTCATTGGCTAGTTGGGGAACTATTAGGCCTAGATGAGAGACTGTTAATGCTAGATGAGATAAGGTAAGGGCTAGTAAGGGTACCAGATAGTTGTCAGATGACAGCAGAGAGCCCTCTTAACATTTGGCTGACAATGACCAAGTACAGGCAGGTGACACACAAGGTTCGAATGGCCTGCAGATGGTCTCTGAGGGACATACAGTGTTTGGATAGGGGGATTGTAAAGTGGACCCCAGCTTCGAACACCTCCATGGATTGTAAATGAAATAATATAGTCACCAACTGTGCCTTAAATTATTACGTGTAAAACATTGCACAACACATCAATTACCAATGGCACACTCTAATTGTATATGAACAATCTAATAACCAATACCAGACCATTAGATACACTTATACATGCATTGAAAGTGTACTTCTTCATCATTCCAGGTGGGTAAATATATCTTCTCCCATGTAATCCTCAAGGCCTTAAGTTGTACGTGTCCTAGCAGAATATTAGGGTGATGTTTACTTTCAGAACCATCAAGATGGTTTGGACAAAATCAGGAAAGTTCCAAAAGAACTGGAAACCTGAAGAGAGGTTTCAACAGAGGCGTAATAATGGTGAGGTTTGCTTTCTCACGCATTACTGACTCACCTTCAGTGCTCAAGGAATTTTATCACAGCTAGCGAAATAACAACGTGCCAGGCTGGTGATGGCTAGCACACTGATTCCCTGCATCGATGGATAGTGTAATTTTGAAGGAAGGGTAGATGGGCAAGCCCCAGGGGAGAAGGCAAACGTTCGTAATACACAATGGCAGCTCCTCCATTGGAGTGGAGGAGCGTCACCCCACTTACGTGCCCCCCCAAACCCCCAGAGAAAAAAAAAATGAAATGGTAATCGGTTACCATTTTATTTTTTATCGTCTTGTCCTAAACCGAGCGCCAGGACGGGGCGAGCACTCCTGATTGAACAGGGAGGAGTGGTGGGCAGAGGGCTGTATTAGCTCCTGTTTAAAGTTTGCATGTCTCTTTGGCTGGCCGGTTTGAAACGGCCAGCCACACATGCGCACTTTAAACCTCTCAAACCAGCTGGCTTAAGACAGCTAGCTTTAGAGCAAGTGCAGGCATCCAGTACCCTCTGGAGAGGCAACAGAGGCCACGCCCACCAATCAAGGCACTGCTCAAACGCGGGTTAACAGCATGCGAGCAGGCCTGGATTGGTCGAGGGAGTGTGCTGGGACCTGTATTGCAGTCCCAGCAGAAGACGTCGGAGTGAGGAGGACGTCATCTTTCACGATCGTGTTATTCATTTTTTATTTTGTTGGCCCGCCACTCCATACATGTAGTAGATGCCAGCCGCCACTGGTAATACCCCCAATCCAGGAATCCAAGGTCCTTCCGTGTCCAGGCGCAACACTTTAATGGCAGGCTGCAGTTAATGCTTACAGCTGTGCTGGAAGAGAAAGTACTATTTTTTTCCAGTGGTTCAAGCAGCTAAATAAAAGTTGGATGACTCACATGTTTTCTTAGCAACTCCTCCTCTGTACATAAACTACGTTCTGTTCTTTCCTGGAAAAAACAATGTGTCTGATGGGCTGTACTGTGGTACTAAGGAACTCTTAGTATTATTTAGAGGTTGGTGGATGGAATACTCCATCAAAACCCATAGATATCTGATCCTCTGTATTAAAAGTGCTATAGGCCAGCGTTTCCCAAAATGTGGGTCACGATTTCTGGTGTGTGGTGATAGAGCACTAAATAAAGATGCCTTTAAATTCTGTATTTATCTTGTCACATTTGCTTTTCTTCTAAGACAGAGGTCAAATGTCAGGCTATGTCTTCTGACAAATTGCTGCTTATTCTCTTTACAGGGAAATGTGTGTTTACTTTTCTGTCTCTGACTTTAAAGTGAAGGGAGTTTTTCAAGTGAACTACGTGAGAATCTTGCTGGGGTACATGGAGTGTGAATAGAAAGGTTGAAGGATGTCGTTTTTTGGTAACACAACAAAATTTAAATACCTGTAAATTAACACAATGTACACATATTTCAGAGTTTGGAGAGCAAAAATGCACATTTTTTGGGAATTCTAAAGTGTGTTGGAAACAAAGATTTTAATTGAATCAAAATAATCAAAACACTTTTGCGTGGTGATGAACAAATGATAACTTCTCACTGAAATCCGATGTGCAGGCATAATTGTTTGCACGCTACAATGTTCTATCAGTAAAACTGTGTGTCTGTGTACATTTTGTGCCACCATCTACATACTACACCCTTACCACTCTCCTGTTGAATACATTTGCTACTCTTTGTATGCAGCTAGGATTTTTCACAATCCGTATGAATTCAGTGATTTAACATTGATGTCAGCACCCCCACTGTAAAAATTGTTCCAGCATCGCTGGTGCAAAGGTGCTGAACTATGTCCCTTGAGTACAGCTTTTAAACAAACCTTCACTAGTGTTCCCAAGCAAGACTCCGGGTGAACCTTCCAGTATTTTTTGCTGCTGTTTTTTTACTTCACAAAGCGAATGTGCTCATTACATATAATCCTACAAAATTACCCCACTTGTGAATGACTTTGAAAAACAAATTGAGAAATGTGAGATGTGACCTAACAGCTGGAGCTGCCGACTTTGGATCTGGGGAACCAGCTTTAAGTTCTGAATCTGACCATATAAAATGTAATCTGGTACTCATTTAAAGCTCTTAAATGCCCTTGGGCAGTATTTGCACTATATAAAACTGCTATATCTCTATATCTATATCTAAATCTATCTATCTATCTATCTATCTATCTATCTATCTATCTATCTATCTATCTATCTATCTATCTATCTATCTATCTATCTATCTATCTATCTATCTATCTATCTATCTATCTATCTATATATAGATATATATAGATATAGATATTGATATAGATAGATAGATAGATAGATAGATAGATAGATAGATAGATAGATAGATAGATAGATAGATAGATAGATAGATAGATAGATATAGAGAGGAGCAACACGGTGTGCCTGATGAAAGAATCATTGAGGACTTCATTTTACACCCCCGCGGGCACTCGAGCTGGTGTGCGGCCCGTGCTCATCAAAGTGGGAGCATCACTGTATGTTTGGAGCGTTCCTGAAACCTTTCAGCCGCCCACCCGGACTTCAGGTACCAGCATGCAACTGCCTGTGGGAGTGTCAGCGCGATGCAAGTGCACATGACTTGGAGGAGGGGCATAAAGAACATTTAAACAGGAGCGGTTTTTACAGCAGCTGTACTGTGTGCTGACCCCCGATGGACCCTGTAAAACCGGCACTAATGAAGGCGACTTACTGCTGAAACGCGTATGCCATTATGTTTCATGGACTGCCAGCACTGCGAATTGCCTTAAATTTCATGGACTGCAAGCACTGTGATAATTGATCGAAATAAAGCCCTCAAATGATTCCGGAGTGAGTCGTGCTTTTTCTCCAGGGAACAAGCGTGGTTTTGTATATATATATATATATATATATATATACAACACGGTGCCCCCCCGGCCGTGATGTATTATGGCAATGGGGAGAGAGAAGCAGACTTACTGTTGTTCGAGTGGGCTCCTGAGAGGTAAAACCGCCATTGACTCTGCTCATGCAAGTAAAGGACAACACGACGGCTGGCGTGTGCCAGTGTATCATTAATACATGAGCCGGTTACTTAACCAGGTTTGCGAATTGGACTGTCCCGAACTTGATGGCAGGATCGTTTTTCGCATTAGGCTAGACAACGGAGATTTCATTGAGGGAGGAGAGTACTTACTTTCGGAACTTTCCCAGTCCTCTCTCGATGCCGACATCAATGATCCAATGGGGTTCCTCCGGCCAGCATGAAAGAAACCCCGCGAAAAATTTGAACTTTCAAAGCACAATTCTGGCACAGAAGAAGGCATCCGCCGAAACGCGTCTGCCAGGTGCTGCAACCAGAGGACCCAATCCAATGTGCATATGGTGGCATTAAAAAACCTCATCTTGCACCTACTCGTGCTGTGTCAGACCTGTTTGTTACTAACAGACGGGAGTGGTGGCATATGTGAGACAGAGGTCGGCTCTGTTTACTGACACGCCTCTCGTTCAGGCGCACCGTGGATCAGCCGGCAAAAGGTGGAAGTTGTTGCATGGACTGCACAACACGGTGCCCCCCCGGCCATGATGTATTATGGCAATGGGGAGAGAGAAGCAGACTTACTGTTGTTCGAGTGGGCTCCTGAGAGGTAAAACCGCCATTGACTCTGCTCATGCAAGTAAAGGACAACACGACGGCTGGCGTGTGCCAGTGTATCATTAATACATGAGCCGGTTACTTAACCAGGTTTGCGAATTGGACTGTCCCGAACTTGATGGCAGGATCGTTTTTCGCATTAGGCTAGACAACGGAGATTTCATTGAGGGAGGAGAGTACTTACTTTCGGAACTTTCCCAGTCCTCTCTCGATGCCGACATCAATGATCCAATGGGGTTCCTCCGGCCAGCATGAAAGAAACCCCGCGAAAAATTTGAACTTTCAAAGCACAATTCTGGCACAGAAGAAGGCATCCGCCGAAACGCGTCTGCCAGGTGCTGCAACCAGAGGACCCAATCCAATGTGCATATGGTGGCCTTAAAAAACCTCATCTTGCGCCTACTCGTGCTGTGTCAGACCTGTTTGTTACTAACAGACGGGAGTGGTGGCATATGTGAGACAGAGGTCGGCTCTGTTTACTGACACGCCTCTCGTTCAGGCGCACCGTGGATCAGCCGGCAAAAGGTGGAAGTTGTTGCATGGACTGCACAACACGGTGCCCCCCCGGCCATGATGTATTATGGCAATGGGGAGAGAGAAGCAGACTTACTGTTGTTCGAGTGGGCTCCTGAGAGGTAAAACCGCCATTGACTCTGCTCATGCAAGTAAAGGACAACACGACGGCTGGCGTGGGCCAGTGTATCATTAATACATGAGCCGGTTACTTAACCAGGTTTGCAAATTGGACTGTCCCGAACTTGATGGCAGGATCGTTTTTCGCATTGGGCTGGACAAGGGAGATTTCATTGAGGGAGGAGAGTACTTACTTTTGGAACTTTCCCAGTCCTCTCTCGATGCCGACATCAATGATCCAATGGGGTTCCTCCGGCCAGCATGAAAGAAACCCCGCGAAAAATTTGAACTTTCAAAGCACAATTCTGGCACAGAAGAAGGCATCCGCCGAAACGCGTCTGCCAGGTGCTGCAACCAGAGGACCCAATCCAATGTGCATATGGTGGCATTAAAAAACCTCATCTTGAGCCTACTCGTGCTGTGTCAGACCTCTTTGTTAATAACAGACGGGAGTGGTGGCATATGTGAGACAGAGGTCGGCTCTGTTTACTGACACGCCTCTCGTTCAGGCGCACCATGGATCAGCCGGCAAAAGGTGGAAGTTGGTGCATGGACTGCACAACACGGTGCCCCCCCGGCCGTGATGTATTATGGCAATGGGGAGAGAGAAGCAGACTTACTGTTGTTTGAGTGGGCTCCTGAGAGGTAAAACCGCCATTGACTCTGCTCATGCAAGTAAAGGACAACACGACGGCTGGCGTGTGCGAGTTTATTATTAATACATGAGCCGGTTACTTAACCAGGTTTGCGAATTGGACTGTCCCGAACTTGATGGCAGGATCGTTTTTCGCATTGGGCTGGACAACGGAGATTTAATTGAGGGAGGAGAGTACTTACTTTCGGAACTTTCCCAGTCCTCTCTCGATGCCGACATCAATGATCCAATGGGGTTCCTCCGGCCACCATGAAAGAAACCCCGCAAAAAATTTGAACTTTCAAAGCACAATTCTGGCACAGAAGAAGGCATCCGCCGAAACGCGTCTGCCAGGTGCAGCAACCAGAGGACCCAATCCAATGTGCATATGGTGGCATTAAAAAACCTCATCTTGCGCCTACTCGTGCTGTGTCAGACCTGTTTGTTACTAACAGACGGGAGTGGTGGCATATATATAGATATATAGATATATATATATTCACTTAAAAAACCATAGGTGTCACACATGTTATAGTTAGGTGGATATTTCACTCGTAAAAAACCAATGAAATTCCCCCGTTATAGTTAGTTGAGATAACTATAACTCGCGCGCCCGCAATCCTCTGCTCATGACGTCACATATTACATCACTCATGACATGGTCAGTGGCATCACTCATGACATCACTGATGACATCATCCTTGTGATAGAGTGGCGGTCGCGCGAGTTATAGTTATCTCAACTAACTATAACCGGGGAATTTCATTGGTTTTTTATGAGTGAAATATCCACCTAACTATAACATGTGTGAAACCTATGGTTTTTTAAGTGAATTTGCAAGGTTTTTTAAATGCTAATTCCTAACTATAACGTGTGTGAAACCTATGGTTTTTTCAGTGAATTTGTATGTTTTTTTAAATGCTAAGTTATGTATGTCTTATTATTTTTTTAATATATTTATTTTTCAATAAACTACGTATTATTTTTTTTTATTTTTATGTTTTTTCATCGTGCGCGCACGGTGCGCGCACCCCCGCGATTTTTAAAAAGAAAAATGTAAATGTTTTTTTCTGCCTTCGGGGTCCTTCAGGGACCCCCTGACCAAGGCTAGGGGGTCAGGAACTCTCTACCCTGCCCCCTTTTCACGTTCACCACCTTCCTTTTCCACTCTTGCACTGAAAATAAACAAAATGGCGGCCGACACTTCCTGATTTCGACCGATTCGAACGTTGACTGACATGTAACAACCAATCAGAATTACGCTCGCGTGCGTTAGTGTGCGCGCACGGTGCACGGTGCACGGCTATAGATATGTACGAGCTTTTAAATGCAATTTTCTCAGGAACTACTGAACAGATTGACTCCATATATGCAAATGGCACTTCCCTGACCTGAGGACTACCTCTCTGCCAAATTTCAAGTAATTCTGTTCAGCCGTTCGGGCCGTACCTTCGACTAAAGGTCCTATGGAAAAATGCATGGGGAAAACGCGTTTTGGGACCCCCCTTATTTTCTCGGCCCCCGCTTGACGAATCACCCCGAGACTTTCAGGGTAGGAGCTGAGCGGAGCGCCCATTAGTTTTGAAAATTTCGCGAAGATTCGTCAACCGGCGCCAAAGTTATTCAAAATAGAATTTTGAGATTTCCTATGGAAACACGGTCCTAACTATAACTATCTACTGGCAACCGCCAGTAGATAATATATTATATATATATATATATATATATATATATATATATATATATATATATATATATATATATATATATATATATATATATATATATATATATATATATATATATATTACCTACTGGCAGTCGCCAGTAGGTAGTTATAGTTAGGACCTATTTTCCATAGGAAATCCGCAACATTCTATTTGGAATAACGTTGGCGCCGATTGACAAATCTTCGCGAAAGTTTCCAAACTTTTGGCCAGCTCCGGTCCGCTCCTATCCTGAAAATTTCACAGTGATTCGTCAAGCGGGGGGCGAGAAAAAAGAGGGGTCCCAAAACGCATTTTCCCCATGCATTTTCCAATAGGACCTGTTGACGCAGCTACAGCCCGAACTGCTGAACGGAATTACACCAAATTTGGCAAAGAGGTAGTCCTCAGTTCAAACTCATGCCTTTTGCTTAAATGGTGTAAATCCGTTCAGTAGTTCTTGAGAAAATTAGAGTTAAAAGATAGATATATCTGGGCGGAGCCTAACCACACATCTCATTGTGAGATCTGATTGGCTGTCAGTACTTCATCCAAGAAGTGTTGGCAGCCATCTTGGGAACAATATACATGATAGCACCTCATTAAAAAGCATTGCAGTTAATTGAAGGTTTTAAGACTTTAGTTACATTATAAATCATTTGTTGATGGTACCATACTCATTTTAGGAATTGTGGTGTGTTCTAAGGTGATTTTACCATGTGAAAAAGCCTTCTGCTGTGATATCATGAATCAAGTTTGAGAGAAAACTATTTTCTCATGCTTTTCCCACAGAGGTTTGGAAGGTGATCTATAAGCTAAACTGAGAGCATATTTTCTGTAAATTCACATTATCTTTCTGAGTCATGTGAGAATGAAGTCTGAAATTCTCAGTAAAACATGTAAATCCAACAAGGGCAGAGACTGTCAGTTGATTCCTTTGTGTTCTATCGCAGCTTCCCAGAGTATTCTAAAGAACAACTAAAGCGCTAACAGTCAGTCCTACTTATGACAAACGTATTGCACACCTGAAGCCATCTTGATTGGAATAAAGTGGTAACTCTTAAAACATTTAATTTAAAAAGGAACAAAATGAGGGGGTTTATTTTGCCATAGAAAGTATTATTAGTGCTGCAGAAAGAAAAATTAGAGCACATTTTGAGTGACTTCTCAAATCCTCTTCTATTTCATTAAAAAATTCTGACATGCAGACTGAAACATGCACTTTCAATACCAGCAGCAGACTTTCCTGGTGAGCAGTAGCTTTACTACAGTGATCTAATAAGCAACTAGAGTGCTAACATTCTGAATTCATGGCAAATGTGTGACACATCTGAATGCCTTCTTGATGGAATCATAGTAAAAAACTGAAAGTATTTCCTACTGAGGAGACTGTAGTAAATTAGGAAATTAGGAAACTTCATAACAAATAAGTCTCCCAAAATGGCCACCAGAGACAAAAGAGCCCAAATGTAGCACAAACATCACCCAGATGTAGCCCAAGTATAGCCCAATGACAGAATGTCCCAGAGTGTTCTAACGAACAACTAGAGCGCTAACAGTCTTACTTATGACAAAAGTATGGCACACCTGAAGCCATCTTGATTGGAATAAAGTGGTAACACTTAAAACATTTAATTTACAAAGGAACAAAATGAGGGGGTTCATTTTGCCATAGAAATTATGATTAGTGCTGCAGAAAGAAAAATTAGGGCACATTTTGACTTCTCAAATCCTCTTCTATTTCATAAAAAAAATCTTACATGCAGACTGAAACATGCACTTTGAATACCAGCAGCAGACTTCCCTGGTGAGCAGTAGCTTTACTACATTGATCTAATGAGCAACTAGAGTGCTAACATTCAGAATTTATGGCAAATGTGTGACACATCTGAATGTCTTCTTGATGGAACCAAAGTAAAAAACTGAAAGTATTTCCTACTGAGGAGACTGCAGTAAATGAGGAAATTAGGAAACTTCATAACAAATAAATCTCCCAAGATGGCCACCAGAGACAAAAGAGCCCAAATGTAGCCCAAATATCACCCAGATGTAGCCCAAGTATAGCCCAATGACAGAATGTCCCAGAGTGTTCTACCAAACAACTAGAGCGCTAACAGTCTTACTTATGACAAAAGTATGGCACACCTGAAGCCATCTTGATTGGAATAAAGTGGTAACACTTAAAACATTTAATTTACAATGAACAAAATGAGGGGGATCATTTTGCCATAGAAATTATGATTAGTGCTGCAGAAAGAAAAATTAGGGCACATTTTGACTTCTCAAATCGTCATCTATTTCATAAAACATTTCTGACATGCAGACTGAAACATGCACTTTGATTACCAGCAGCAGACTTCCCTGGTGAGCAGTAGCTTTACTACAGTGATCTAATGAGCAACTAGAGTGCTAACATTCAGAATTTATGGCAAATGTGTGACACATCTGAATGCCTTCTTGATGGAACCAAAGTAAAAAACCGAAAGTATTTCCTACTGAGGAGACTGCAGTAAATGAGGAAATTAGGAAACTTCATAACAAATAAATCTCCCAAGATGGCCACCAGAGACAAAAGAGCCCAAATGTAGCCCAAATATCACCCAGATGTAGCCCAAGTATAGCCCAATGACTGAATGTCCCAGAGTGTTCTTAAGAACAACTAGAGCGCTTACTGTCTTACTTATGACAAAAGTATGGCACACCTGAAGCCATCTTGATTGGAATAAACTGGTAACACTTAAAACATTTAATTTACAAAGGAACAACATGAGGAGGTTCATTTTGCCATAGAAATTATGATTAGTGCTGCAGAAAGACAAATTAGGGCATATATTGACTTCTCAAATCCTCTTCTATTTCATAAAACAATTCTGACATGCAGACTGAAACATGCACTTTGAATACCAGCAGCAGACTTCCCTGGTGAGCATTAGCTTTACTACAGTGATCTAATGAGCAACTAGAGTGCTAACATTCAGATTTTATGGCAAATGTATGACACATCCGAATGCCTTCTTGATGGAACCAAAGTAAAAAACTGAAAGTATTTCCTACTGAGGAGACTGCAGTAAATGAGGAAATTAGGAAACTTCATAACAAATAAATCTCCCAAGATGGCCACCAGAGACAAAAGAGCCCAAATGTAGCCCAAATATCACCCAGATGTAGCCCAAGTATAGCCCAATGACAGAATGTCCCAGAGTGTTCTTAAGAACAACTAGAGCGCTTACTGTCTTACTTATGACAAAAGTATGGCACACCTGAAGCCATCTTGAGTGAAATAAACTGGTAACACTTAAAACATTTAATTTACAAAGTAACAACATGAGGGGGTTCATTTTGCCATAGAAATTATGATTAGTGCTGCAGAAAGAAAAATTAGGGCACATTTTGACTTCTCAAATCCTCTTCTATTTCATAAAACAATTCTGACATGCAGACTGAAACATGCACTTTGAATACCAGCAGCAGACTTCCCTGGTGAGCAATAGCTTTACTACAGTGATCTAATGAGCAACTAGAGTGCTAACATTCAGATTTTATGGCAAATGTATGACACATCTGAATGCCTTCTTGATGGAACCAAAGTAAAAAACTGAAAGTATTTCCTACTGAGGAGACTGCAGTAAATGAGGAAATTAGGAAACTTCATAACAAATAAATCTCCCAAGATGGCCACCAGAGACAAAAGAGCCCAAATGTAGCCCACATATCACCCAGATGTAGCCCATGTATAGCCCAATGACAGAAGTGTGCAAAACACTTATGTTTTTGCAGTTTTATATAGTGCAGACTTGTCAGGTATTGGAGTGCTTTACATGAGCATTGGTTACATCACACAAGATCAAATTCATTTTGGTTGTAGACATGGGGAGATTAAGTGATTTGACCAGAATCACAGAATGTTGAGCTGAAGCAGAAACTCCAACCTGGTTCCCCAGTTGCAAAGTCTGCAGCTTTGGAAGTAACACCACATCCTCTCCCCAAAGTGCAACATTTAATCAAGTGATCAACTGGATAAAAAAACATAAAGATTACAAATAATTGAAAAGTTATTTGTCGCTATTTGACAACTCAGAAAATATGTCCTCATTGTAGTTTTTTAGAGCACTAACCATAATTTTGATGCAAATAAGACCCTCTCATATATGTAATTTCTAAAGGAAATGCTCTAGGTATTACAGTTTTGATTACATCAAGATGACGGCAGGCGTTCCACACTTTTGTAATAAATATAGAATGTTAGCAATCTAGCTGTTCATTGGGATACTGTTGAGAGGCAGAGGCCAGGGGCACGTACTCTGAAAATTGAAGGCAGGTAGGAGAGTGCAGAGGCAACAATTTGACCACACTGGGCAGGCAGGAAGGGCAGTGGCTCACAACAGACTATGGAGGGCAGTGTAAAGGGGGGCAGGGGCAACAAACCAATAATACAGGACTGGCAACAGAGGCTGTGGCAATATAATAGACCATTGTGGGCAGAAGGAAGAGGCAGTGGTAGTACAACCATACATGCCAACAGACCCGTTTCAGCCAGGAAACGTCCAATGTTTTTAAGCTCAAATGGGTTTTATTTGATCTGTCTCCTGTCTACAATCTCCTCTTTTTCAATGTAACTCAAAGGGGAAAATCAATACCCCAGTTTTTTTTCAAAATCTCCCTCTTACCAAGTTCAAAATGTTCGCAAGTATGGTACATTGGATCATGGTAGGCAGGAGGAATTGGGGTAGGGACATGGACTCGGATAACAGAGGACAGGAGGGACATGGAGAGGTGCACCAAACTGACCCTACAGGGCAGGCATCAGGGTTGGCAGCAGCACAATACACCACACAGGGCATTCGGGACGGGAGTGCAGCACAACAATCCATAGAAAGCAATAGGGAGGGGACAGGACCATGCACATGGACAACAGAGAACAGAGGGGAAAGAGGCAATGGTAGCTAGCTGACCATAATGGACAGACAGGAGAGAAAGCTGCAGCATAATAGACCATAAAGGGCAGGAGGGACGGATCAGGGGCATTACAATGGAACAGACAAGCCAGGAGGGAGGGAATAGGGGTCTGCACATGGAAATAGAGGGCTGGGGGCAAGGGGGCAGGGCAGGAGCAGCAAGATGACCATGGAGGTCAGGAAGGATGGGCACTAGAAACAATGCACACCATGGAGAGCAACAGTGAGACTATGATGGCATACACACAGACCATGGAGGGAAGGTGGGAGGGGGTCAGGGGCAGCTAGCTGACCACACAGGGAAGGTGGGAAGGGCCATGGCAGCACAGAAGACCATGCATGGCAAGCAGGAGGGTTAGTGGCAGCACAATGGCTATGATGGGCAAGAAGAAGGGTGCAGGGGCATGCACAAAGGACCATGGAGGATAGAAGGGAGGGTCAGGACCTGGGCACAGACAAGAGAGTTCAGGGGAAGGGGCCTCACAACAGACCGCGCGGGGCAGGCAGGAGGAGCAGTTGCAGCACAACAGACCAGGGAGGGCAGAAGGATGTGGCAGTAAAATGGACCATGGAGGACAGGAGGAAGGGGATAGGGCATGGTATGTGGACAGGCAGTGTGGAGGTGGCAGGGACAGGTTACAGTCATCTGACAATGCTAGGCAGGTGGGAGGGGAGTGGTTGCTCAACAGAACACTCAGAGTAGATAGGAGTGGCAGGTCCATGGAACATGGTGGACAAAAAGGATGGAGCAGGGGCATGCACAAAGACATCGGAGAGCAGGCGGAAGGAGAATAGGGGCAGTAAGCTAAGCACAGAGGCTAAGCAGGGGGTCATTGATGGGCTATCGAATTGGGCAATGGAGGGCAGGAGGAGTGGACTGGTACATCATGCTAAATGGAGGACAGTGGCAGCACATCAGACCATGCATGGCAGGAGGGAGGAGGCTAGTCCATGGATTCAGACAACAGAGGATAGGGAGGAGGTGGATGGGGCAGCAAGCTAACTGTTCAGAGAAGGTGGGTATTAGGAACTTTATTGGTTTTAAAATGTGTGTCTGTGCGAACTACTTAAAATATGAACAAGTATGCAGCATAATCTCACTTTTATTCAGGAAGAAGAGGACGTTTGTGACTGTGACTTCGGGCTAACTTGGCAGAAACACCCGCTGACCCTCCACCCCCATCACAAAATGTAATGCCCGTGAAAAGGGTAGGTGGACGCAGTGTTATATAGAACATAGTCCTGAGAGCACGATTGAAAATGAAAACTAGATATAGTATATGGTATAAACTATGCACCAAAAAGTGTGATATAAGATGAACTGGGCGTGAAATATAATATGCAATACATTGTGCGCAATGACAGATTCATTGGAGAGTGCGAGATAGCACAGGCACTAGCGCGTGCTATGCGATATGCGCCTTGGAGTGTAATATGGACAGGGCAGTGTTGTGTAACCTAACTAGTCTCTGAAGTTGTAATATAAAATATGTGCTGGGGAGTGTAACGTTGCATATGCACTGTGACAAAGATATGGATCCCAGATTGTAATATGTATGGCATAGCGCTGTGCATTATAACATAGGCATCGAGGAAGGCACGTTAGATGGGGCAATATAACCTGTGCGAAGACAAGTGTGCCATGACATATTCACGGGGTGGTGCTACAGTGCACATGGGCTAGAGAGTGTCATAGCATACGCACTAGCTGGTGGAATGCAACACAGAGGTGTGTGGCACTCGGCGGGCACTGGTGTGTGTAACACAGCATTGGGCTCAGCCAAGAACACGCTGTGACTCTCAAGTGAGGTTCGTCTCCTTTCCAGAGAGTAAAATAAAAAGTATTACACATCCGGCGGTGGATGTGTGTTTTATTAACCGTGAGGGGGGTTTCTTGCATAGTTTGGTCGAATTTTTGTCGAATCCCCTTTGAATGGCTTGGTGTGCGTGTGTATTAAATGTGCCCAACAATAGCTACCCATGTTTGTATAAATAAACGACAAGGGTGTCTACTTGGAGGGGACCCACCGGCGGGGGCACCGGGATTAGGCACGGTGGGGCGTCAGACACGTCAGAGCTTCACTAGCGGTGTAAATACATTCCACGTGGATTCATTGTATGCATAGTCGCCTTTTAATGAATATCACGCAAATCACCATGATGATAGGTACATACGGTTTATCCAGCATGTCCTAGGTGTTTCTATAAATATATTTTTTTTTTAAATAATAAAAAACAAAGGCCGGCCCCGGGGGATGGGGTCCCTGGGGCCATAAGTGGCCTGAGGAGGGGGGCAACGCAGCCCCCCTCCTAAAGAATTTTTTTTAAAAAGGCCAAGACCCGGGGGTTGGGTCCCTGGGGCCGATTAAGGCCTTGGGAGGGGGGCCACGTGGCCCCCCTTCCAAATTTATTTTTTTCAACAAAACAAATTAGGGTGCAGGCCCTGGGGGATGGAGTCCCCAGGGCCAATAAATTAGAAAAAGAAGGGGGCCACACAGCCCTCCTTCTTAAAAAAATAAAATAAATAAAAGACCGGCATCGCGCCAGAGGCCATGCCCCCTCCTTGCAGCACTCTGCAAACGCGCCCCCTGGCCAGTTGTCGGTTGGGGAATTCATTCCCCTTCAATACTGAGGGTCCCTGAGGGCCAACTAGCCCAACAGGTATCTCCAGTATGCGCCAGGGAGCTGCGTTGCAGACAGGTGTTCTGAGGCCACGCCCCTTTTTACACCTCTATGCAACGCAGCTCTGTGGCGCTTACTGGAGGTACCTAGTGGGCTAGTTTGACCCTAGGGACCCTTAGGATTCAAGGGGATTTAATCTCTCAACTTAGAACGGCCACAGGGCTTGTTTACACAGTGGTGAAGGGAGGGGACGGGGCCTGAGGTGACGTGTGAAAACACTTTTAAGTTGGGGAAATAATTCCCTTTCAATCCTGAGGGACCCTGGGGGCCAACTAGCCCACCAGGTGCTTCCAGTAAGCGCCACTGCTCTGCGTTGCAGAGAGGTGGTGCAGGCCGTGCCCCTTTTTACACCTCTGTGCAATGGCGCTTACTGGACGTACCTAGTGGGCTATTTTGCCCCTATGGACCCTCAGGATTCAAGGGGACTTAATCTCCCTACTTAAAATGGCCACAGGGCGTGTTTACACAGCGGGGAAGGGAGGGGACGGGGCTTGAGGTGACGTGTGCAAACACACCCTATGGCGCATTTTAAGTTGGGGAAATAATTCCCCTTCAATCCTGAGGGCCCCTGGGGCCAAACTAGCCCACCAGGTGCTTCCAGTAAGTGCCACTGAGCTGCATTGCAGAGAGGTGGTCCAGGCCGTCCCACTTTTTACACCTCTCTGCAACGCAGCTCTGTGGCGCTTACTGGAGGTACCTAGTGGGCTAGTTGGACCCTAGGGACCCTCAGGATTCAAATGAACTTAATCTCCCAACTAAAAACGGCCACAGCGCGTGTTTACACAGTGGTGAAGGGAGGGGACGGGGCCTGAGTTAACGTATGCAAACACGCCCTGTGGCACGTTTTAAGTTGGGGAAATAATTCCCCTTCAATCCTGTGGGACCCTGCGGGCCAACTAGCCCACCAGGTGCTTCCAGTAAGCGCCACTGCGTTGCGTTGCAGAGAGGTGGTCTAGGCCGTGCCCCTTTTTACATCTCTCTGCAACGCAGCTCTGTGGCGCTTACTAGAGGTACCTAGTGGTCTAGTTGGACCCTAGGGACCCTCAGGATTCAAGGGGACTTAATCTCCCAACTTAAAATGGCCACAGGATGTGTTTACACAGTGGGAAGGGAGGGGACGGGGCCTGAGGTGACGTGTGCAAACACGCCCTGTGGCGCATTTTAAGAGGTAGCTTTAATCCCCTGCCCTATTATATACTAGAGGCCTACAGAGGAGGTCATGCTAATCACAGGGGGACCCCAACGCATAGTGTTCCCTAGTGTATGTAGGTGTTTTCACTGTATTCTGAGTGTCTTTTAACATAGCACTGGCTCTAGGACTGGTTAGTCAGACTCAGTTACCACTAGTATCTGTCTGAAAAAGTTGAGGGTACAGGATGATTTTGCAACAAGGCTTCTTTCTGGTCTTCTGTTTGTTCTTTCTGCACGTTATCCTTCTTCCTGCACTTTTCTTCGTCTTTGAGGACTTCTGTTGCTTCTTTCTACATTTCTTTTTTTTCTTTCTATGCGTTTTTTCTTCTTTCTTCACATGTCCTATCTCTGTAGGCATAGTTAGAAATTAGCATTTAAAAAACCTTTGAAATTCACTGAAAAAACCATAGGTTTCAGGGGCGTTATAGTTAGCTGGACTTTTCACTCGTACAAAACCATTGAAATTCCCCCGTTATAGTTAGTTCAGCTAACTATAACTCGCGCGCCCGCAATGCACTGCTGATGACGTCACATATTACTTCACTCATGACATGGTCAGTGACATCACTGATGACATCACTGATGACATCTCAAATGACATCACTGATGACATCACTGATGACATCATTTATTTATTTATTTATTTATTTTTGGCGATTTTTAAAGCGCGCAAATACCCGAGGGTGTCTCGGCGCTTTGTCACAGAGCTCTCCGTAGGAAAGGAAACTAGGCATGGAATAGCCATGTTTTCAGATTTTTTCTGAACTTAAGCAGGGTAGGTGCACACTTAAGGTGGAGAGGGAGAGTGTTCCACAGTCTAGCTGTGGCAACGGTGAAACGTTTGTCTCCCCAGTTAGCCCTTCTTGTGCGGGGGACTGTTAGCAGATGGGCAGAAGATGAACGCAATGTTCTTTGCTGTTCAGGTGGGCGAAAGGCTTGTTTTAGAAATACGGGGCCATGGTTATGAATGGCTTTGTACGCTATGCACAAGGCTTTAAATTTGATGCGGCTCCTTACCGGCAGCCAATGCAGCTGTTGGATGTAGGGGGAGACAGATGCAAATTTAGGAATGCGTAGCAGGGTCCTAGCTGCTGCATTCTGTACAGTCTGTAATTTATTAAGGACCTTTCGTTGTGCATTTAGGAGTAAGGCATTACAATAGTCGGTCTTGGAAAAGACTAGCGTGCTGACTAAAGTTTTGCCTGCGGAAGATGGTAGGTACGGAATGAGTTTTTTGATTTTTTTTAAGGTGTGGAAGGCAGATGAGACCACTGAGTTTGCGTGCTGCTGGAAGGACAGTTTGTTGTCGAAGATGACCCCCAAGTTTCGTACCTTGACCACTGGTACAGGAGGTTGTCCCATTTGTTGGGGCCACCATTGAGGAGACCAGGTTGGTTGTAGTCTCCCGAATGTCATCACTTCTGTTTTATCAGAATTTAGCTTGAGGCATCCATGAGCTTATTGCTTCCATGCCAGATTGGAAGTTTGACGCTACTGTTTGGCCATCATCGAATACGGACAACACCAGTTGTGTGTCGTCTGCGTATGTAGTGAGAGAGATACCGTGGGACTTGATGACCCTCGCTAAGTCAGACACATATATATTGAAGAGTGTCGGGCTTAGCGAGGATCCCTGTGGTACACCGCAAGGCAGGGAGAAGGTCTGGGAAGTGTATTGTCCCAGCTTCACCGTTTGTGGGCGGTTTGACAAGAATGAGGCCAGAAGCTCCTTAGCCTTGTCCCTTACTCCTATGGCCGCGACACGGTCGATCAGAGTGGCATGATCGACTGTGTCGAAGGCTGCGGACAGATCTAAAAGTATGAGGATTGCAGCTCCTCCATTGTCCATAATGGATCGAATCTCGTCCGCCGCCTTCAGGAGAGCTGTCTCTGTGCCATGTCCCTGACGGAACCCGAACTGGGTGTCATCCAGTAAGTTGTTGTTGTGGATGTTTGTTGCCAGTTGCTGGTTCATGATCTTTTCAAAGATTTTGGCCGGAAAAGGAAGGCATGCAATAGGCCTGTAGCTGGATGGGAGAGACGGGTCTAGACTGGGTTTTTTGAGTAGCGGCTTGGTAATGGCTTCCTTCCATACTGAAGGGTAGGTGCCGGATGTGAACATTGCGTTGCAGATCGTAGTGAGTGACGGGGCTACTCCTTGTGATAGAGTGGCAGACCTCCTCTCCCCCTAATATAACCTTTGATACACACATTCAAAAATAGAAAATAAAATTTTCAAAACAATGGACCAATACCAGTTCCAACAACCTATTCAGTAATTCTAAGATCCACATACACATCCACTCATTCACCAACAGTCCTATACAGTCACTCATACATGTACTCACTCATCATATGTACTCATACACCTATTCATCCTGTTACACAACGCCACTCATCCATAGAGTTACTCACCCACATAGTCACTCATGCTAATAAAGAATCAAACATCCATTTACTTGCATATACAGTTATACACACACCACCACACTTACTTCTACAGAAACTTACACATACTTAGTCTTTTAAACAATCACTTATAGAAACACATACTTATTCATACAGGAACTCTTCCAATCTCTCACTCTCACATATACTCACTTATATACACCAATAGTCACATATACTAGTTTAAGACATATGTAGTTACTCATAAAGACACTATTGAGACAGTCATTCACTCACTAACACACCCATGCACACACTCATCCACCCATAAAGTCCTGCATACATGCTGTCTTCAACACATTCAAACAGTGAGTCACTCATTCATGCACCTATGCACTACGTAATACCCCCAGCGAACCATACAGACACAGACACTCATACTGATACTCAAAAAACCAACTAATAACCTATATAGACACTCATGTAGCTACTCACCAACCCATGCAGCCACTTATACACAAAGTGAGAGACTGATACAGATATTTACATATTTAAACATTACTCACTAAGCCATGTATTCACTAAGATACACTTAATCAATCAGTTATACAATCAATTTTTCAAAAACAAATCATCCATTTAGACACTTATATACCCATTTATTCTTCCATCGACCTTGAGATATACATATATAAAACATATGTAATTTCCATTCACTGGATGATGTCATCAGTGATGTCATGAGTGATGTCACTGACCATTTCATGAGTGATGTAATATGTGACATCATCAGCAGTGCATTGCGGGTGCGCGAGTTATAGTTAGCTGAACTAACTAAAACGGGGGAATTTCAATGGTTTTGTATGAGTGAAAAGTCCAGCTAACTATAACCAGGGCTGGACTGGCCGCAGCCGGCATCGGGCAATCCCCCGGTGCGCCGCACGGGTGGGGTGCCGGTTTTGGGCCCCTGGGGGCCGTTTTTGTTACAGGGCCGTTTTTGCAGCATAGCTGCAAAATCGGCCCTTCAACAAGATCGGCCGAAAACCGGCCCTGGCAAAGAGCTCGGCGGCACCCCCAAGCCCCGGGGGGCCGGCCGAGCACTTTGCCAGGGCTGGTTTTGGTTCCCAGTTTGGCCCTGACTATAACGCCCCTGAAACCTATGTATTTTTCAGTGAATATATATATATATATATATATATATATATTCACTGAAAAAACCATAGGTTTCACACATGTTATAGTTAGCGGAAATTTTACTGATAAAAAACCAATGAAATTCCCCCGTTATAGTTAGTGCAGGCAACTATAACTCACGCGACCGCAATCCTCTGCTGATGACATATGTGTCTTTATGAAAAAAAAATATTTGTAATATATGTATAGCTAAAATTTAATGGAAGAAGACATGGGCAAATAAGTGTCTAAATACAGTATTAGCATCAGCAGAGGATTGCGGTCGCGTGAGTTATAGTTGCCTGCACTAACTATAACGGGGGAATTTCATTGGTTTTTTATCAGTAAAATTTCCGCTAACTATAACATGTGTGAAACCTATGGTTTTTTCAGTGAATTTGCAAGGTTTTTTAAATGCTAATTCCTAACTATAACGTGTGTGAAACCTATGGTTTTTTCAGTGAATTTGTACGGTTTTTTAAATGCTAAGTTACTTTACGCCATTCGTGGTGTGCGCGCCCACTTAACGCAGTTCGTTCCGGGCGCGCACGGTGCGCGAAGCGCACCGTGCGCGCACAGTAAGCACGCGATGCGCTTCGCGCACCGCGCGCCCACTTTACGCAGTTAGTGCCGTGCACGCACAGTGGGCACGCGGTGCGCTACGCGCACCGCGTGCCCACGTTACGCTAGATGGGCCATGTACGCACGATGCGCTTCGCGCACCGTGCGCACATGGAGGACATATGATGCACTTCGTTTTGAAAGGTAATATTTTAATTTTTCGTATATGTTATAAGCCATGCACAAATGGTGCCCTTCGGGGACCATTTGCACACGGGGTGGAGAGAGTGTGGATAATTTTTTTTTTTATTATTTCTTTTTTTAATATTTTAGTTTACCTCATCTATATTAAGCCATGCATAAATGGTGCCCTTCGGGCACCAATTGCACACGGGGTGGCGAGATTGTGGATAATTTTTTTTTTTTTATAATTTTTTACCGTACGCGTACGGTAAGCGTAATCGGCGAAATTAGCGAAAAAATAAAAATTCCGTTTTTGGCCTTGGGGGATCTTTGGGGACTCCCTCAACATTGCTATGTGTGTGGGAGCTGTCTAAACAGCCCCTTTACATGTTTTTGGGCTTAATATTTTAAACATCACTCTCAGTGCGAGAGAGAAAATGGCGGCCGCCGCTTCCTGGTTTCGGCCGATTCGAATGTTTACTAAGATCTAAGAGCCAATCAGAATCGCGCTCGCGCACGCCACCGTACGCGTACGGTAAGCGTACCGTAAGCGCACCGTAAGCTGGCTCAGATATATATATTGATTTAAAGGCTATTTTCTCAGAATCTACTGAACAGATTTACACCAAACCTACAAAAGGCACTTCCGTGACCTGAGGACTACCTCTCTGCCAAATTTCTAGTAATTCTGTTCAGCCGTTCGGGCTGTAGCCCTGTCTAAAGGTCCTATGGAAAAATGCATGGGAAAAACGCGTTTTGGGACCCCCCTTTTATCTCAGCCCCCGCTTGACGAATCCCCCCGAGACTTTCAGGGAAGGAGCGGAGCGTAGCGCCCCACCTATTTTGAAAAATTCGCGAGGATTCGTCGAACGGCGCCAAAGTTATTCAAAATAGAATGTTGCGGATTTCCTATGGAAACGTGGTCCTAACTATAACTACCTACTGGCGAACAAAGGCTGATAACATGAAAAGGGGGCAACGAAGAGAGTTGCAGACCCCCTAGCGTTCGTCAGGGGGTTCACAAAGGACCAAAAAGTATGAAAAATAAATTTAATAATTTGAAAAAAAAATTGCGGGGTGCGCGTACGGTAAGCTTACCGTACGCGTACGGTAAAAAAAATTTTTTTAAAAAAAAGAATTAACAATCACATTTAATATATAAATCTAAGGACCCCCCAAGGGAGGAAAAAACAATTGATATTTTGTAAAAAATGGCGAGGCGTGCACGGTACGAAATGCGCAACGTGGGCGCTCGGTGCGCGAAGCGCACCGAGTGCCCACAGCGCGCGCACGGTGCGTGAAGCGCACCGTGCGCGCAAAAATTAAAAATAAATACATAACTTAGCATTTAAAAAAACGTACAAATTCACTGAAAAAACCATAGGTTTCACACACGTTATAGTTAGGAATTAGCATTTAAAAAACCTTGCAAATTCACTTAAAACACCATAGGTTTCACAAAAGTTATAGTTAGCTGTACATTTCACTCGTAAAAAACCAATGAAATTCCACGTTATAGTTAGATCAGGTAACTATAACTTGCGCGACCGCAATGCACAATGTGTCATTTCAGATGTCATCATTGATGTCATGAGTGATGTCACTGACCATGTCAGAAGTGATGTAATATGTCACGTCATCAGCAGTTTATTGTGGTCGCGCAAGTTATAGTTACCTGATCTAACTATAACGTGGAATTTCATTGGTTTTTTACGAGTGAAATGTACAGCTAACTATAACTTGTGTGAAACCTATGGTTTTTTAAGTGAATTTGCAAGGTTTTTTAAATGCTAATTCCTAACTATAACATGTGTGAAACCTATGGTTCTTTCAGTGAATATATATATATATATATATATAGATATCTAGCGAGAGAAAGAGAAAAAAGAGAGAACGTTTCAGAATCCAAAAAATACTGTTGAATACTGTTGACCTCGCTTTAACACAAAAATGGATATGCGGCCTTATCCCATACTCTGTTGCAGAAGGGTTTTTTCAAATTTCCTAAATTCACTAGTATCAACATAAAAAGTTTTCAGAAGACTTGTGACTTTAGCGAACAGATGCCGCAGGCACCCCACTCTGTAAAAGTGTTCTAGCTCCAGTGCAGTTCACCATCTGCCACTTTTTTGGGCAGATCAAAATCTCGGCCAAGGTCTGATAAAGACATATCAAAGGGCATGGCCAAGGTTATAGAAGAACGCAAAAAATTGGAAAGTATGTTACTTTAGTAATTCACAGCATTTTCAAAGCATGTCTACTATTACATTAAAAACATTGCACCTGCTGATGTTCGTTAAAGCTAGGTGGGTCGCAAACGTTTATCGTTCTAAAAATTGGGTTGTGGTTCCAAAAAGTTTGGGAAGCACTGCCATAGGCTATAATGCACTTGTAAAATGGTGGATGGGTCATCCTCCATGTTTGTTATGGAGTATCCCGTGCTCCAAACTCTGGTCCTCAATGTAGTTACTAGGGATCATTCAGAGAACCCACTAATCACTTCTGAGAAACTCCTATTGTGCATGAATAATCCAACTCCCCCTCCTAGCGTGACAAGGTAATAAGGGATGGCAATCACAGATTACCTGAAAAGTTGGGCTCCTACAGAAGCAGTTTCTGGGGATGCTCCCTCTGCCTGCTAGTACCCTTGCTGATAAGAAGGAGCATAATTTTCATTGATCATTTCAGTAATCATACCTTTGGATATTTTAAATCTCTGGGTGGCTTTGTTGAAGGAAACTGCTGGTCGAGTGCTGTCTAACGCGATGGCCCTCCAAAAAATGCTAGGGTTAAAAACATTTGTCTTCAAATTTTAGACAAATCTGCCCAGTTCATTCACAAAAAGATCTCCAAAGAGGAGTTCCTCTGCTAGGAAACTTGGATTTGAAGAAGCAGGTGTGCCCAATTTTGGGTCAACCCGCAGAAAAATGGAATGGCAATGCTCAATGATACATGAGGATGCCTTTGCCTGGGGAGACAATAGTCCTTTGTGCCTATTGTACCAACGTTGCTGAGTCTATGGTGAAGCACTGGTAGTTAGCCATGACCATTTAAAGGAACTTGTAGACTGAACATGCCATGTTAAGTACTTTTTCTTGACAGGTCTTCCAGGAACTCGTCAATACCTTTTTTGGGTCTTGCAACAACCTTCATTCTTAAGAATGACCTGGAACAGTCCATCTAATGGTTTCGACTTCACTTTCAAAAGGCTTTCAAAGCCCGTCTTGGGCACATAGACCCATATTAGAACATGGAACAATGTCCTCCTGGTTAAACATGTCAACCAAGCTGAGGGCCTTATCCCAAGGCTGTCTATCAAAATATGGTCCCTTTTGGCTCTCTTAGTTGAACTCTTAGGTCATATTTTGCGCTGTGAGATATGCACATAAGTTCCAGGATCTATCGTACTCATTCTCAGACTCATTTGAGGACCTTTTGTAATTCGTGTCTTCTAAATCCAAGGCCGAAGAATCCGCTTCTTCATTTTATTGTGTTTAGAGTGTCTTTGTCTGGACATGCTCATCAAGTGAATTATCCAAGTCTTTGAGTGCTTCAGTTAGGGGAGTGTAGGTGCTGTATAAGAACACTGTCCAATTTTAAAAAAAGACATCAATGTGCACAGGTTAGTCAGATTTCCACCTTCCCCACAGTGAAGTGCTGGCAGCGACTTCGGCACAGCTACTTTATGCCAAAAGTTTTGGATCTGCATAAATAGCACGTTCAACACTACATTGTCAATGGCCTCCAAAACTACTCTTTCATGGAATGGGTGGTGATCTTTTCTTCTAAACTGCTAAACATTTTACTCACAAAAAGTAACCGGATGGTATGCCAACTAAATGTAAATATGGGTTATGAACCTGTTTGAAAATTAGGAAGCAATTGCTTTCTAAAGACGAGAATCCTCACTCACCCAGAGGTGAAATGCTTCATCATTGGGTTCCCCCTTACACACTGCGACCGCAAGGTACACAGTGTGGGCTACAACTCTCCCTCAGGAGTGGAGCGTGAGGGTTTTTTTCTCCAATGTTTCTATGAGTAAGGGGCAGAGTGCAAAAAATAACACGTAAGGGGCAGAGTGCAAAAAATAACACAAAAGTGAGTTAAAACTATCTCATCAGAGGAAAATAAATGTAATAAGTATCCCCTATGGATAGAGCTAAAAAACAGTGTGAGGAATAGGGATATGGATGTTCCCTATAAGACTAGGTCAACATGTTTCTGCCTTGATGACCAGAGGTTCATGGCATTCTTCAGGACCAACATCATGTCACTCTGCTGTCAATGAGAATTAAAGCAAAAAACCATACTTATTTATATGGACAATCAAGGAACCAACTGCAGTCTGGTCCGTTTTCTGTGAACATAAAAACACATTCACTGTATCAAACCATATTTACACCTCATATAAACAAAATGATATCCAAGTGTACGTGGAAACCAGTGACAAATCACCTCACTACACTCGTGGGAATAGGTGTATTTCAAGTCACCTCACCAATATCTGCCTCCATCTTTAGGAGGTCCTCTACGTATGAGTCTCGGGAATCTAAAAGCAACATTAAGAGCACAGTCAAAAACAACAATCATGTCATATATTATAGATACATATTTCCCGGTGCCCCCCTACATATCCCTGCACCATGCAGCAGACACCACATTGTGCCTGCCACATAGTGCAGGGATATGCAGAATATGTATTTTTTGTACGGCGGCACATGCTTGCAGCCCACAGTACATGCCGCAATACAAAACATACACATTGCGACCACCTTGAAGGCGGTCGCATCGTAATCCCTATGGTGGGACCACCCACAGATAGTCGGGCGGTCCCATTCCCGAAAGGATCACCGACATCATAATCAGGCCCAAAGTGTCTATATGTCATCAAACAGCCACTTCAGAGCACTGTGAAAGTAAGGAAACAGGAGAGGAACAATGAAACAGTTAAGGGATAGGAATGCCAATGGAAAGGGGTTCAAGAATGATATCATAACGACAGAAAGAAGAGAAAAAGGTGAATACAATTCATTAGGCTGGGCCGACCATAAGAATCAAGGTAGCGGTGATCAGTCTTTTAGCAGGCAGCCTACTGGGTGGAAGGTAGAGGACTTCTGCGAACAGGAAGGTTTTGAGTTTACTGAATTGCTGATGATCCTCTTGCAGCCACGGCCCGGCCCGTATAGGGCGTGTTAGCGGGGCGGTGACGTGGGGCGGGGGAGGGGCAGTGTGGGGGGTTGTAAAATGAGGCATACGGACGATTTCAGGTAAGTTACGGGGGGGAGAAAACGAATTTCGTTGCGCGCGCTGCATCGAAAAATGCGATGCAGCGCGCGCAACAAAATTTGTTTCATTTATTTTTTTCGTAACTTACCTGAATTCGGCCGTATGTCGCATTTTACAACCCCCCACACTGCCCCTCCCCTGCCCCACGTCACCGCCCCACTAACACGCCCTATACGGGCCATGGCTGATTTCTTAATGTGGGTTGAAGGGAATTATAAGGCATAATCACAAGACATTTAATGACTTGCCTCCAAACTTCAGTCTTTTGGCATATGAGTTGAAAAACTTTGGTTGATTTTTGTTTGTTGCTATAAAGAAGGTAATGGTTGACAGTTGGGGGGGGGGCAGTTTTGTGTAGGGATTCATGCACAATACATTGAATATTAAACCTGAACCCTGGGTTATACATGGAGACTGTGGAGTCTGAGGAGGGTTGGTGAGGTGGGTTTGCATTTTCTGCAGTGAAATCAGACTACAGCTACTGGGTTTTGTATCTTCTGCTGTTTTTGTAATTGAGGCTTTTGCAGGCCTGCATAGATACTATTCCAATCGGCTATTTAAGGAAGGTTCACCGCCATTGTTTTGTTGGATGAGATAGGAGGACAGAAGAAAAGGCCTGATTTTCCCTAACATGGTCAGGTGGTAGCTGGTGCTTGTAACCAAAGCTTACATAGGAGTCAATGGACATTTCCTTGTTGAAGGTCATTGCAGTTGTTTTATATTTACTGATGGAGGAGGAGTCTATCCCAAGGTTTTTGGTCAGATAAACAGTAGAGTTGTATATATTTTGCTCCTTTTTGAAAAAGAGGCTTAGAGCTTTGTCCCCGTTGAGATTTAAGAAACTCTCTCTCATCCGATAGATAATGTTTCCCACAGAGGCCTGGAAGTTATTTTGGTGAGGTGAACGTTTTGATTTATTTGAGAATCCAGACTGTAGTGGGATGAGGAGGAATAAAGTATCAAACTTTCGGAGGGTTAACTGCAATGCTGAGTGTATGAGCGTGGATGTGTGACAATCTAAGGAGAGGATGTGGCCTAAGTGCCAGAGCTGCCGACTGGGAGAATAGGAAACCTGATTCGGGCTACAGGGTGGGCTGAACATCCTGTGATCGTTGGACAAAACACAGAATCTCAGCTCGTGCAATGTATTCTGGTGCTCATATAAAGTGCTCCAATGCCATAGGGCTGAGTACGCGCTATATAATGCACTGCCTCTTTGAATACTTTATTTGTACGATTAATAAAAAACATTACAATCAGATACAAAGAAGGAATAAAAAGGATTGGCAATGCATTAGGTACATCATGAACCATGAGAGTAAAAAAGAGAGCGATTAGAAAAGAAAAAAAAGAAGAGAGTATTGAATTCATGGTTGGCTAAAAAAGGGAGTCTTGGCAAAGCCAACGGAGTCAAAGTGCTGCCGTGGTGAGCTTCCGCTACAGAGGTATGCGGCGGAAGGGTATAAGCTGCCAAATCCTTGCGAGACCTGGCGGTGTACACTCCAGAGGTCGACCCTTTGGTTTGTTACGTGGACCCGAGAGCATAGTATCTGGGATACATAATGATAGGAGGGTTGTTAAAGTGCAGTGCGGTTGGCTGTTGACGGGTAGTTGATCCAATAAAAAATAGGGAATGGGGGTCAGTCATGAGAGAGGGATTGTGTTTGTGCTCTGTTCTGGATTCCCGCATATTTGGTTATGAACTGTTTAATCAGAGAGCCCGCTTTTAAGATACATTTTGCAAAGCATGCCATGATTTGAGGAGCCGCCCGTGTAGACAGACCAATATTACTTAGGTAGATATTTCAGCAAGTTAATAGAACTGGGCATACGCAAAGTATGTTCAGGAAGTCTTGCCGGGGATATCGGCAAAGTCTGCATCCATTGTCCTCTGGAGGTTGGTGCCATTTTAGAACGGCTTCGAGTGAAGGGAGAAGCAGTGGCGGCTCCTCCGCTAAGGCGAAGGAGCGTACCCCACTAAGCAAAAGGAAAACTAAAATGATACTAACTATTGTTATTATCATTTTAGTTTTCCTTTGCAGTTAGCGGCTCTTGGGGCTGGGCAGGCTGGGCACAACAGGGGAGAGGAGTGATTTGCACTCCTTAAGTGGGCATGACTGCTTGACTGGCCCTCTCGGCTGGCCACACAATAATGCGCACTTTGCATCTTCCCCACCAGGCTGCATAGTGACCACACCGTCATCCGCTTCAGACAACACGCATACACAGACGTCACCCAAAGATTACACTGACACTTTATTTGTGGGTGAAAACTGCTGCAGGTTTATTTTCATACAACACAGTATGATAATAAAATTGGGTTATCTTACGGGCGATCCAGGGCAGGCAGCCCCTTGCTGCTCCACCCGCCTGGTGAGCCCGCACACACGGTGGGTCGATGCCCGGCAGTGTGGCACATAATTGTTTACAGATCATCCACGGGGTCACGTGATCTGTCTCCTTACTCCCGCCCCTTCGGACAGGGGCGGAGCGTGTTGTGGCACACCCCCGGTTGGTCAGGCCCCCCAACCGCCCGAAGGACTAACGGGGCGCCGTCGCGGTCTTCCCAGAACCCCCTTCGGCTCGTGGACCTTGGCTCGGGCACCCTTACCGTGCCGGACAGGGGTACCCTTACTGTACCGCCTGTCGCAGGGGTACCCTTACTGTACCCGTCTGCATCCAGATCGCCCTGTAACTCCGCCTGCAACGCAAAAGAAAAACATTAAAACATTCCAATGACGCCCTGCGCCTGACACGTGGGGTAAGCGGAAAGGGTGGGAAATCGCGTGTCCAGGCTGGGGCGGCGCGCGGGAAACAGAGGAGGAACTGGGCGAGAGGGCCCCCTAAGTAGAGGGAGCGGCCGCGCCCCCCGCCCCCAATGGCCCGCCTCCAGTTCAAAACCATAGGTGGGACATACCAAGTGGGCGTAGCCTCGCGCGCGAGGCCGCAACGGGGGGAAGGCTCCGACGGGCGGCCACTAACATGCTGCCCTGCTGATGTCCCACTGCTTGGGACGCGGGCAGCGGCATAGTGACCACACCGTCATCCGCTTCAGACAACACGCATACACAGACGTCACCCAAAGATTACACTGACACTTTATTTGTGGGTGAAAACTGCTGCAGGTTTATTTTCAGACAACACAGTATGATAATAAAATTGGGTTATCTTACGGGCAATCCAGGGCAGGCAGCCGCTTGCTGCTCCACCCGCCTGGTGAGCCCGCACACACGGTGGGTCGATGCCCGGCAGTGTGGCACATAATTGTTTACAGATCATCCACGGGGTCACGTGATCTGTCTCCTTACTCCCGCCCCTTCGGACAGGGGCGGAGCGTGTTGTGGCACACCCCCGGTTGGTCAGGCCCCCCAACCGCCCGAAGGACTAACGGGGCGCCGTCGCGGTCTTCCCAGAACCCCCTTCGGCTCGTGGACCTTGGCTCGGGCACCCTTACCGTGCCGGACAGGGGTACCCTTACTGTACCGCCTGTCGCAGGGGTACCCTTACTGTACCCGTCTGCATCCAGATCGCCCTGTAACTCCGCCACAGCTCTGGGGAGGCTCCCGTCGCTGCCAGAGCCCCCCCTCCTAACGAGTGCTACTGATGTCCCTTGCTAGCCAGTGCCTCTTGTACGTCAACCAGGAACATGTCCATCCCTACCCTGGACAGGTGCACCCCATCAGCCTCATAATACCCTTCAACCTTCTCTTGGATCAAAGCGTGTCTAATGAAGCCCATGCCCCTGCGCTCCATGAATTTCTGCATGGACCTATTAACCCTCCTACGGGACCGCTCTACCGCCGCCGGAGACCTAGCCCCTCTCCACACTCTGCGAGGGACGATTTCAGACCACCAGACCTCGCATGACCCCACTGTTTGGCTGATGGCCTGCAAGTCGGATTGCATTGACAGTAGCAGTGCCCTCCTCCCCCTGGCAACCAGGTCATTACCCCCTAAGTGCAAGATGATAACAGTGGGCTGGACCCCTACAACTGCCAGGCGCTGCTCAATCCTGCCGCGAGCTTCACTCCATTTCATGCCCGGGGAACCCAACCACACAAGCTGTGTAGTAGCAAAGTTCTGCGACCAGTTCCTGTGTGCTGCCCAGCGTTCCATCCTCGAGATGTAGGAATGGCCTACCAACCAGACCCGGGCACCTGTCAATAAAGCGATGAAACGGCTTTTAGGTAAGCGTGACTTTATTAAACACACAAAATTCAATGCGTTCATGACAATGGACCAAGAACATGGAGCGGTGACAAGCTCCGGGTTGTATCACAGCATCACGGACGGACATACTTCTTGAAACAGTCCGATTCCCAGCGGCCTACCCCTTTTACACCTTCAGGGCCCAGGCCGGCTTTAGCCGCCGATGTGGCCGCACCAATCCTAAAGGAGTGCGAGGAGAACCGGCGCCCACACCCCGCTAGACCGGCTCTAGCCAGTGAAGCCCCAAGTAGGCGCTCAAACTGAAATTTGGTCAGGGGGGAACCGTCCGCATGAACCAGAAAAGGACCGGGAAATGCTGGACGCAGTGCAAGGTAATCCCTAACCAGGTGGACCGGGCAATACCTGTTATCCCCTAGGGTCTGTAACACCACCGTCTTCCCCTTCCCCACCTGATCTGTTTTAGATCTGCGGATGCGCAGCTCCAGTGCTGTGTTGAGGGTCACATCCGTAATCCCCAGCGCGCGATCCGACAGGTCTTCCCTAGACTTAGCCACTAGCTCGCTGACCCTGAAAGCGCCAAAGAATGCCAAGCAAAAGGCCGTGGAAAACAGGCTGGCCTCAAACGGTGAGAACGTCACCAGGGGTAACACGTCTAGGAGGAGTTGGAGGTCCCTGTATTCAATGGGTGCCCTGGTGTCCGGTTGCCTAACCTCCTCCCTGGCCCAACCCTTCAGGGCCGCCCTGATCTTGGATGATCCCGCGGGGTCGCCCCTCCCATCTAGCTTAGCCTCGTGGCGCACCGCCGCCAAATGACCGCTAATCCAGGAGTGCGATCTACCGGCATCCTTGGCCCACACCACAAAGGCCTCCACTCGATCTTCTGCCCCTAAGGCTGCAGCACCCAGCGCCTCGCCCACAGCTCTGAAAGTTGCTAGCTGCGAGTCGTATTTCCGCCGTGTCGCCGGCGCCAGGGACCTCTCCCCCATCTTCCTCAGTCTTTCTCCCACTGAAGCAAGCGCCAGAGGTGGTCCGGAAATGGTGTCATCTCCGCCCTCGTCCGCGGCCAGGCCTCCCGGAACCGGAGCCACTGAAAGCGAGAAAGAGCGTCAGCTGCCACATTCCGTACCCCCGCGATGTGCCGTGCCCTACACTCGACATTGCTGCGCAGGCCCTCCCTAACTAATTCTCTCAGCAGGCTCAGGACTAGCGGGCAAGAAGCAGTCAGGCCGTTGATGGCGTGCACCACCGCCATGTTGTCCGACCAGAAGACAACCTTCCTGTTGCTCAGTTCCGCCCGCCAGAGGTGCATGGCTACAACAATTGGGAAGAGCTCCAACACTGCCACATTCTGCGTCACCTTCTTCTTGCGCCATGCATTGGGCCATCGCATCGCGCACCATTCTTCCCCCAGAATCACACCAAAACCTTCCCTGCCAGACGCGTCCGAAAACAAACAGAGCTCCTGACTGGCTATCCATGGGGCCCTCCAAATCACCGTTCCGTTAAAGTCCCTGAGGAATTCCGCCCACATGGCCAGGTCAGCCTTCAAGCCCGCAGTTAGTCTTACAAAGTGGTGCTTCTTTGTCACCTTTGCCGTTGCCCCTGCCAATCTCCTTGAAAACACTCTACCTGCTGGGATCACTCTCGCTGCAAAATTCAATTTGCCAATCAAGCTCTGGACAGCCCCGAGGGTCGCTTTATCCTTGCCCAGCAGCGCCTGGACGTCCTGCAACAAGCCCAGCACCTTCTCGGCGGGGAGCCTCGACTCACCCTTTACCGTGTCCAACTCCACCCCGAGAAAGGTCAGCACCTGCGCCGGGCCCTCGGTCTTACCTGGGGCAAGGGGAACACCCAGAAACTCTGCCAGCTCCTCAAACCGACTCAAGCCCACCGCACACTCATCTGACCCCTTGGTACCAAAAAAGAGGAAGTCATCCAGATAGTGGGTCACCTGCGTAATCCCGTGTCGCTCCCCCAAGGCCCACTGCAGGAACGAACTGAAGGCTTCAAAGTAGGCGCAGGACACGGCACAGCCCATTGGCATGCAGCGATCGTAAAAGAACTGGCCCGCCCACTTGAAGCCTAACAGATGTTGACTAGCTGGATGAACCGGCAGCAGGCGGAAAGCGGATTCGATGTCCGCCTTCGCGAGCCACGCCCCCTGCCCCACTCTCCTGACCATGTCAATGGCCATGTCCAGGGAGCAGTACACCACAGAACAAACACCCTCTTCCAGCCAGTGGTTCACCGAATTTCCTTCAGGGTAAGACAAGTGGTGGATCAAGCGGTAGGTGCCTGGTTGTTTTTTCGGCACCACCCCCAGTGGTGACACTAAAAAGTTGTCCAAGAGCGGACCGCTAAAAGGACCCGCTACCCTACCTGCTAACAACTCCTTCCCCACCTTTTGGTCCACCACCCCCGGCATGTCCCTCGCTGATTTGAGTTTTTTTGCATCTCTGGACTCCAGAGGCCCATTGTAGGGGATCCTGAACCCATCGATGAACCCCCCCGCCAGGAGTGTTCTGTCCCGGAGCAGTGGATACTGCCTAATGAGTGGGAGGATGTTTCCCAGAATGATGGGCGAAGGGCCTTTGACAGGGGCCATGGCGCTCTGTGGTGCACCCTGAACTGCGGAGGGCGTGACTGGTGTGGGAGGGGTGGGTGCAGGCAGGGGAGGGAAGGGGGGCCATTGAGTGGTCTCAGAGTCGCGCGTCATTCCTGGTTGCTGCTGTGGGCTGCGGTGCGCTCTGGCTGGAGGAGCAGGAAGTGGCGGGGTGCTGCGCGCCGCACTTGCTGCAGCTGTGTGCGAACTTACATGACCTACCCCAGGTGCAGTTGCCCCCATTGTAAAGGCGGCACGTCCCAGAATTGAATCTCTTGCCCTGCCGCTGCCCCCGCCCCCTGCCACCCCGAAAAGGCTGCTTAAATGTGCGCTTGGGGAAGTTGTCCTTCTTTTTCTCAGGTGCCTCGCTCTGCCCTTTATATCCCTAGTCCTTCTTTTCCCTGGCGGGGCGGCACATGTGTTCCACCCAGAGCTGAATTTCTTTCTGGTCCCACCCCAGGTCTGGGCATATGGCCATTCTTTTCCTAAAATCCTGGTCATAGTAGAACCACCCTAAGCCCCCCGAGAGCCTAGCCTCCTCTTGTATAGTGCTGGCGTACTGCATCAAAGCCTCACTCTGATCGGGGGATTTCTGTACTATCACTGCTGCCAAAATATTGAATGCAGATGTCCAGTTCTCGATGGTCTTGTCCGGCCACCGCTGGTACCTAACCCTCTCTTCTTCCTTGCGGCCCATTCTCCTCGTGTCCACCCCAGCAGACCCATGCATAAGTAATGTCAGAATGTCTATGTATTCCCTCCTCCAGATCCCTTCTTTTGCGGCCTGCGGCACCAACCATGCCAGGGAGCAACGGCCCGACGCCAGCGGTGCCTGGGTAACGAGGGGCTTCGGAACCTGGGATACACCCCCCCCTTCGCACGCCGCCACAGCTGATGGTAAAACGGGCGCAGGCTCCGCGGCAGCAGGGATGGGGGGGGTGGTGATCGCCTGTGCGGGAGGAGGGTGTGCCGTAGCGCCGGCCGGGGGGGTGCTCGCCGCCATGATTGTGGAAGGGCCAGCCTCCCCCTGTGTTGACAACCCTAAAGCTCCCACAATCTCACCATTGCGTCGTTCAATGGTTGTGCTCTGCCCAGCCCACACTTGTAGGACGGGCGCCTGGGCCGGTGCGGGGGCCGGGGCTGGGGGCACCAGCGGCGGTGCGGCCAGCGCATCGAGGCGGCTCTGGAAAACAGACATGAGGCTAAGCATCTGGTCCATGGCTTTGCCCATCTGGGCCAAGTCAGTTAGTCCTGTGGCCGAATCGTGTACCGGTGTTGTTGCGACCGCCAGGGGGCCGGAACGTGTTGCGGTCGCCTGCCGTTTCCTGGCCGGCTGGGCCTCCGGTAGGTCTTTTGATGTGGGCTTGCGCACCCTGGTGGACCTCCAGGGTTCAACCCCGGATACGCTTGGGGCGTCCTCCTGGGGGGGGGGGTTACGACAACTCCCGAGTCCTCCACCCTGCGGCCCTCTAGAAAACCTTGGGCCCACGCCGTGCCCTTCTCTCGGGCAAATGCCATAAAGTCTGCCCAGACCCCATCCTGTGGTGCGCTCGGCTGCGTTTCCTCGACCGACGTTTCCTGGGAGAACAATGGACCCGGTGTCCCGACATTCTCCATGGCGGTGCTCCGATAGTACAGCTATGTGCGTCCCTTAGTGCCTTCGCCTCCGTTCCTAGCCCTATACTCGCGGGCGCTCCCTCACCGATCTGCAATTGGGAAAAGGAACGGTGATTAGTACATTTGGCATGCATCTCAAGTACCCACAGCAGCTTGGCAATTACAGTGAATAGGCCTCCGGCCAAGGGAGTACTGAGTAATCATCCCTAAACGCCTATCCAGAGCCTAGCGCGCCGGCTTGCCCTGTGCATCACTAGCACAATTTCCTTCTCAGGGCAAAAGCACTCATGAGCACAGTGAACTGCCACTGTACCATTTGGTTTTCCAGGGCACCCCGCCCCGTCACTTCTCTACCTGACCCGCACACCGCATCGGGTCTGGCGGAAACCTCCGGGGGCCAGTGCAGTCCGCCTAAGTTCACCCCGCCCTTGGTATCACCCGTGTCCGAAACCTAGACTGCACCGCATAGGACTCGTAATGACCGGCCCCTGTTTCAGGAGCAAAGCCCGGGAGGAGGAGTGACCCCACGCCTAGCGCCAAAGGTGACAAGTGCATTGTAAACAATGTCAACAAACCAGTTTCGAACACTGCTCGATTCTCCCGCGCTGTGGGCGGCGTGACTCACTGAGGCCACAGACCCGGCTAAGCATGTGCCCTGACACATCCGTCATGCATCCCCCCCCTGCAAATGGCAGGATGCGCTATAGTCGCTGACCCCCCTCACCCGCCGGCGCGTCGTGCGCTCCCCACTCGCACTCTGGCACGATATTAAGGCCTGCGCTATGCAGCCGTCCTAACGCTCGCGCGTTAACCCCGCCCCCCAGGTCGGAACGCTGCCGGGCCTATGAGGGCGATGGGGGGGGCCGGATCGTAGGACCCCATCGTTGCACCTAGTCCATGCCCCCCAGCCGACTCACACCCCCGCAGTCCCGGCCCAGATGAAGCGGAACACCAAGCAGACCGCGGAACACCACCGGGCCAGTGCCTCGGTCCGCCGCCGGGAAACAATGCGATTACGTATCCTTGTAAACATGTAACTACTTTAGCAGTTTTCCCGGCGCGGCTGCAGCCGAGGTGTCCGGGCACTTTACATGAACATAAACATCACCGTTACAGACGGACTCATTCAATTTGAGGCAGAAGGAAAACATGTACTTAAAACCCGATTCAGTGGATGTTTTTGCCTCCCTAGGCTCGACCTGGTTCCCGCCGTCAAAGTCGGCTGACCTAGCCAGTAAGCCACCCCTCTCCGCGAAACTTGCCCCCCCCTAACCTTTAAACACCACGCTCAACCCGCGCTTAATTGCCGCATTCGGCACCTGCATTGGGCGCTGCCCTAGGACTGTGAGCGGGAAAACGGCAACAGCAGGTAACCCCCTAGCGATTCCGCAATCCTCCTGCAACGGTACACGGGGGCAAGCAGAAAGAAGAGAAGAGGGCCCCCCCAAACGCACTGCTGCGAGGCGGGCGGCGCCGAACAAAAGAGGGGGAAGGGGGGAGGGGGGGAGGGTTGGGCATCCTAGAGGCCGTTAATAGCCCACCCTAAATGCTGGATTGTGGCCTAGCGAGGGCGGGCAACGATCCCGTTGCCTCCCGCCCGCCCGTCGAAATCTCTCTCTTTCAAATACCGGGAGCGCGCTATCAATGATTTAACTCCCATGGGCTTGGCCAACAGGCCATGACGCGCCGTTCTACACGACCAGTTCGAGTTTTTTCGAAGTGAGCTCCGAACCACGCATAATGGGGGCGCTGCGACCTTAATGATCCCTAGACTGCTCGGCCATCTTAAACCCATACCCCAGGCCGAGCGGGTTACGTGGGTTACCCAGGATCCCCGGCAGGAGCCGTTTCCGGGACCTGACCCGGTTTGCAGTGCCACAGTAAGACCGCCCATGCTGCGAGGCCGCGAGGCGCCCACCCCCACCGTGAAGTTAATGCCCCATTGCATATAAATTGAGTCCGCAACCGACGCCATTGAAGGAGGAGGGGGGGGGGGGAATAGCGGGGGGGGATTAGAATAAACACCAAGCCACCCGACCTGAGCACAAAGGCGCGCAACCTAACGCTTGGGATCCGGGGACAGACGCCTTAGCCATTGTACCCCACAGGCACAGAAGCACCTCTGGCCTGCCTACGGTGGAAACGATGTTGCTAGGTCCCCGGTACCTGCCGCCGCGCGTTGCCCATGCTGATCAAAACCCCAAATGGTTGCGCGATCGCTGCGGGCCAATTCAGTCAGCGTGAACAAGTTTTACCCTTAACACGCAGACGCCCCGGGCACAACCCTCCATGCTCATACATGCAGGACGGGCCGGCACTCGTCTCTGATCCACGCCCGGCCTGACCTAGCCCCACTTCGCCTGCCCTCCACCTCGTAACCACCAACACCCGCCTAACACGCTGTGACGCGGGCCATGGCTTGCGCCCCCCACACCCATGGCCTCTCGGGCCACAGGGGCCCTGTACACCTGGTCATGCCCAGGGACAGGGCCGGGGTGGGAGAGGACAGCAAGACTCACCGGATGATCGAACTTCGAAGCACGACGTCGCCGAAGGTGGGGGGGTGGGTGGAGAATCGAAGCTAGCGGCAACAACAGGTCTCGCGGAAAACGAAATCGCGTGTCCAGGCTGGGGCGGTGCGCGGGAAACAGAGGAGGAACTGGGCGAGAGGGCCCCCTAAGTAGAGGGAGCGGCCGCGCCCCCCGCCCCCAATGGCCCGCCTCCAGTTCAAAACCATAGGTGGGACATACCAAGTGGGCGTAGCCTCGCGCGCGAGGCCGCAACGGGGGGAAGGCTCCGACGGGCGGCCACTAACATGCTGCCCTGCTGATGTCCCACTGCTTGGGACGCGGGCAGCGGCATTACACAGCCTGTTGAGAAACATGCAAAGCCTCCCATTCCTCATCTGAGCGCCAATCCACTGTGCTCTGACCAATCACAACGCTGCATTGCATCGTTGTGTTTGGCTCAGGGGAACCTGGGAGCCGGGTGCTTCCTGCTGCTGGCCGGGACTGCAGGAACATGGAAGAGGGCGGAGAACGGAGGAGAGGCAGCTGACGGCCATTTCAGGTGTTTTTTTTTTTTTTTTCTTCGTCATCCCCCTGTCTCCCCACCCCACCACCCGAATCTGGTAGCAGCCGCTACTGGGGAGAAGACCAAGTCTGGCATGGAGCACTTTTATTTTTATGAGCTTTTTTAAGTAGGCGTCCATGTACAACTGCGCAGTTGGAGCCTTGTATGTATTGATGGTCGTCCATGCATTATTGCCCTGTCTAAATTTAGCTTTGTCTTTGCGCTAGGAGAGCTGCTTGATTTGTTTATTCAGTGCTAGCTTGAAAGCCTGATGACCGAATTTTTTTTGCCAAAGTTGATCTGGCTGCAGGTGTTTAACTGTTGTCGTTATTTTCTCTGAACAAGAATTTAGATTTAAGGGCGTTGGAATCAATTTCTTGCCATAACAAGGCTCTTAGTGAGTTTGGACGAGTCTGCCTCTGCAGTGAAGCGTATTTGAGGAAAGAACCCTCTTGTTCCACTTCTTGATCCAGGAGGCCAAATTCCAGTCTAATTTCTGCTGGAGACATATTTTGTAGCGGTAGAAAAATAAGGTGGAAGACTTTGCTCTGTGCAATGTTCAAGAAGCTTGCAAGCATGCCAGGGAAAGTTTCCAGGCCCTATGTTAGTGTTGGAAGGTGCTTTGCCTTAATCGCAGTCAGCAGTGGCTGCCAGGTTGGGCTTTGCACTTTGGTTGCCAGGACTTGCAGTGCTGAGATTCGTGACGCCATCCTTGCTTTCAAAGTATTTGAATGCAATTGAAGGGACCAGCGGTCCTGCAGCCAAACACCTAGATATTTATAATTTCTACTTCTGCCCACTGGGCTTCCTCCACAATGCCATAATTTGCCAAATATGAATAACTTTTCTCAAGGTTCACTCATTGGTCAAGCATTATTTATTGGTGGAGGGTAGTTTATTTTATTTATTTAAAAAGTTTTGTGTAGCGCGGACATGACCCCGTAGGGTATCAGAGCGCTTTACATAGGTATAGGTAGACAAAGGAAAATAGGTAGTTGAGAGAAATCATGGCAACAGTGAGGCGAAATACAACATGGGCAGGCAGAGATTGGGGGGGACAAAGGAAGCAGGAGGGGTGCTGGCGAAAAGAGGGGCAATATACATCAATATACATTAAAGAAAAAAACAATCACTTAAGCCTTTCGCTGCGGCGGGAATTCCGCCGCAGCGCTGGGGGGTGCGGGGGGGCAGCGCGGTGGCGCTGTGCTCATGACGGAGCCACTCCGTCATGAGCCACGGTTGAGCTGTGCTCATGACGGAGCGGTTCCGTCATGACTCCGCCCAGTTGCGTTGTCCCCCCGCACAGTCAGGGAAACAGCGCCGCGTGGGCGGAGCGGCCGCCAACGGTCGTGTCATGACGGAACCGCTCCGTCATGAGCACAGCTCAACCGTGGCTTATGACGGAGCGGTTCCGTCATGAGCGGGGAAGGGGTTAAAGGCAATAGGAACACAGCATAAAGTACAGCGCATTGTTCATTAGAGCAGTTTGTTCAATAGTAGAGTTTTGACTTTCCTTTTGAAGGCAAGAGTAGAAGAAATAAGTCTTGTATCCACTGGAAGGGAGTTCCAGATTCTCGGGGCGATGCCAGAGAATGTACGATTTTAAGTTTTAAGCTTCTTAAATTTCTTGGGCTTAAGCAGCAGTGTGCCGGTACTCCTTGTGGACCAGGAGCCACCCGAGAGTTCCAGTTTGTTTGTCAGATAGAGTGGGGTGTTGAAGTGTAGTGCTCTGTGGGTCATACATGCGATCTTAAGTTGAATCCTAACTTCAAAGGGAAGACAATTGAGCGATTTAAGATCCTGTGAGATGTGATTATTCTTCTTAGAGGTCTAGTGGCAGCATTTAGAGATGCTCTGATAGGTGCTAAACTGAGTTTAGGCAGACCGCAAAGAGTCGCACTGCCGTATTCTAGTATGGAATTGACGAGTGCTTGCACCGCCGATTTAAAGTCATCTTGGGGAAGGTAGGGTTTGAGTTTTCTTAGGATGCAGAGTTGAAAGTTCGCTCCTTTGGTTGTTGATCTGATGGGGTCTTGCATGTTTAAGTTTTTGTCTAGTACCACTCCCAGTGATTTAGTAGAGTCAGCGATTTGCGGTGTGCAATTTAGGGCGGTGAGGTTACAGAGAAATTTCAAAACAGTGGGGGTTTGCTTAGTGGGTGCAATGAGGAGGAATTCAGTCTTGAGGGCGTTTAATTTCAGATGGTTGGCGGTAAGCCAGTTAAGGGTTTTGAGAAGGGTTCCGTTGAGAGATTTGATGTTTTCGGGGGAGGAGATTTTCATGTAAAGTTGGGTGTCATCTGCATACATGTGATATTGGATGTTGGAGTCTTTAAGAATTACGGTCAGTGGTTCAAGGAAGAGGTTGAAGAGAGTGGGGGAGAGTGAGGAGCCTTGGGGAACACCCAGGGTGCAGGGACTCGGGTTGGAGAGAGACTGGTTGGATTTGACCCTTTGTGTTCGGTTGTTGAGGAAAGATGCAAACCATTTAAGGACCGTGCCTGAGAGCCCCATTATGCGTTCCAAGTAGGATTAAAAGGCAGGTTTCATTTTGGTCAAGTAAAGTGAGAGCGTCGTCAACAATGTGAATGATGGCCGTTTCAGTGCTGTGCCCTGTGCGGAAACCCGATTGGAACTGGTCGAGAAGCTGGAAATGCTCGATGTGTTTGCGAAGTTGTTCATGAACGCATTTCTCCAGCAGTTTCGCCAGGGTCGGTATGTTTGTGATTGGGCGGTAGTTGTTCAGGTCAACAGGGTCAGCCGCTGGTGTTTTTTAGAATAGGGAGCAGTAGGCCTGCCTTCAGGCAGGCCGGGATCTCACCTTGAAGAAGTGAGGCGTTGATGATTTTGGACCAAACTGGTGCTAGTGACCCTATCATTTCTTTAAAGAAAATAGGGGGGAGAGGGTCATTGAAGTGATTTGAGGGTTTAATGGCAGAAAGAATGTTGTGGATGGTAATGTCATTGACGGGAGTGAAATTACTCCAAGAGGTATTGTTTTTGAGTGAGAGACCCAGAGGCGAGGGCAGGGATGTGGAGAGAGAGGTGTCAGGAGAGGGCGAGAGGGTGAGTGCAGCAGACCTTAGGTCTGATTCGATTTTATTCATCTTTTCGAAGAAGAATTCAGCCACCGCATCGCAGTTTGGTTGCGTACGAGTGGTGTGCTGAGATTGGGAAGAGGTGTTATTGGATTGTGATTTAATGAGCTCAAAAAGTCGTTTTGGGCGATTTTTGGCTAGGTCAAGTTGGTGCTTGAAGAAATTGGCTTTCACCGTTTTAATGAGTTTGTTGTATTTGCTTCTTTGGGATCTTAGAGTGTTGAGAAGATCAGCGGAGGGAGAGGCTCTCCACCTGCGTTCAGCTAGTCTAAGACTACGTCTGTCCTCATTTAGGGGCATATCAGCAACAACCGGCGATAATTATCGCTAAGCGCACTTAGCGCTAGGATAATTATCGCCGGCTAGCGTGGATTTTTATCGCTGAGATAGCGTGCTATCAGCAACGCTTATCTCAAAAGCGATAAAAATCCTCACGCTAACTGCCTAACGTGAGATTATCGCTGAAAACCCAGCGATAAACTCACGCAATGTGGCGTCAGCTTGATGATAGGGACTCACAAACTTAGCCATGATATCCACCTTCCATAGGATATCATGGCTAAGTCAGTCCTGAAGCAGGCGTAAGGAAAGTAGCTATAACAGGCGTTATCGCTACTTTTCTTGCCACTATGCTTCATAGCGTGGGGCTTGATGATAGGAGAAATGTCGCTTAGCGACATTTCTCCTGTCATGTCAGGTCAGGAACGCCCACTTTGCATCTCATTAGAGATGCAAAGCTGGGCGTTAGGAATTCCTGCGCTGAGGCAAGGTTTCACGCGTTAGCGTGAGCTTGCTAATTAGGCGATAAAATTATCGCCGCTTTTCGGCCGAAAATGGCCGCAAAAGCGGCGATAATTTTATCGCCTCGCCTTGCTGATATGCCCCTCAGTCTGTCACTAAACCACGGTTTGGAGTCTTTTATGGGAATTCTTTTTAGTTGAAGTGGGGCCGTATCATTCAGTGCAGTTAGCATGGTGTTGTTATAATGGTCGGTGAAGTCATGGACGTCAGTCATGTTAGAAGGGGGTGGAAGGGAGAGATTGCAGCGTTCTATGAGCTCATTAACAGTAGTGTTATGGAGCGGTCTTTTACAGTGTTTACTTTGGAGTGGTTGAGCAGAATTGTGATTCCAACTTTCATGTATCAGGAAGTTGATAAGATGATGGTCAGACCAATCACAGGGGAGAATGGGTTCAAGATGAATGGAGTTGGGGTTGGAGATGATGAGATCCATTGTCGAACCTAAGTTGTGAGTGGGGCTGTCACAGTATTGAGTGAAAGATAGGTCGGTAAGAAATGTTTTGAGGGTTGTAGCAGCCTGGTCATGGGGGTTATTCCAGTGGAGGTTGAAATCCCCAAGGAAGATCTGGGGGGAGTGATGCCCTAGATTGGAGGAAATGGTTTCCATAACTTGTTTGATTAGGTGGGGTTATCACCTGGGGGTGGTAGAAGATGTGAAGGCTGCATAAGGGTCTGTGTGTGCTGTTGATCTCAATGGAAAGGTATTCACAGGAGGAGAGATTAGCTGAGGGGGACTGTTTTGCTGTGAGAGAGTTGCGGAAGATACAGGCAATGCCTCCTCCTAATTTCTTAACTTGGTCAAGTCTGATAATGTTGTGACAAGGAGGGACTAATAGGTCAAGTATAGGGCCAGAGGAGTCGTTGAGCCATGTTTCTGTGAGGATAAGGAGGTCCAGATCTTGGGCTAAGATGAGATCGGCAAGGTTTGTTGCATGTTTCACCGCTGATCTACAGTTAAGTAGCATGCATTTCAGGTGTGATTTGTGTATGGTGTCCGTGGTCGCAGGTTGTGAGGTGGGGATCTGCAGGAGGTTATTGAAGTTTATAGAATTGATATTGAGTCTGGGCGCTCTATGGGGGTTGGGGGTGATGGTTCGGATGGGATCCGCATTAACATGAATAGGGAGTGTTGAGTTCAGTGCAATTAGTGGGGCTGTACAAGAGCATATAGCATTGCTAGAGATGTTCGAAGGAGGAGAGGTGTACTCAAGGAGGAGGGAGAGAATATCAGGATCTGGATATAGATTTAAGGCTCTGGTGGGTCTAGAAGGGGCGTTAGGGTAGGGGTTGGTGTTCCAATTTTGGGTAGTGGGAATAGGGGGGATCATATGAGGGATCTCAAGTGTTGGCCTGTTGGAAGAGAGAAGGGGAGTCTCGAGTGTGGGAAAGTTGGGAGAAAGATCAAGGGCTAGCTCTTCGGTGGCCTTAATGAGTTTAAGTATGGCAGTTTTGAGAGATAGCAGCTCAAGTTTAATTGCTCTGAGTTTAGAGGCAGGATCAGAGTGTGTATTATGTGTAGCGCGAAGGGGAGGAGGAGGGTCTGTGAGCGGGAGGGGTGGGGGAGGCCCCCTAATGGAGAGTTCCCACTCTGCGGTACTGTCGCGCGAGGTGAGTGAGTCATGTATGGGAGGACAGGGGAAGGGAGGTTAATTGGGTTCCTGATGGAAGGTGGGCAGGCTTGCTGTCTAGTGAGGGAGTGATGTAGGCAAGGGCTAGTGGGAGAGGGTGTGGGGGTAGAATCGGAGAGGAGGTTGGGTCGAGGGAGAACAAGTGCATCGTGACTATAGGTTAAAGTCTGGTCATGTCGTGGTACGATGGGTGCGCTAGGGGAGCCTGGTGTGGGAGGAGCTATGTTCCAGATGGAGTTGATCAGGGAAGGTGAGGCCGCCCTCAGACTGTGGTCCGATAAAGAGGGATCAAGGACCTCCTGAGATGGGGATTGTGGCATTTGCTCTAAAAGTGGGGGACTTAGTGACCAAAAGTCGCAGACCTTGCAGGATTTTTTTGGAAGACTTGATGCTGAGTAGAGCGTGGAACATCGATCTCCACTGAGCTCTTCTTTTAGTGTAGAAGATCAGGTCACTCGTGATAGTACCTTTTTTTGGCCACAGGTAGGGGTCAGAGATAAGGGTTTCTGGATTGGCTTTGAGGAGTCTGTGTTTCAGAGTTTTGATGGCATTTTTGGAGAGGTTGTTAGGATAGTTAATGGTGTAGCTGTTAGATCCTGACTTTTCAAGTCTGGGGTCCATGCTGCGATGGGAGAGAGTGGTCACGGAGGAGAGAGCTAAGTGTACTTGGTTAGGCAGTGAGGAAGGAGAGCGCAGGAGCTAGTAAACATGTTTCGGCAGTGAGTTAGGAGTGAAAGAGTGGTAATGGAGGAGAGCGCTAAGTATACGAGGTTAGGCAGTGAGGAAGGAGAGCGCAGTAGCTAGTAAAAGTGGTTCAGCATTGAGTGAGGAGTGCACAGGAGTCATACTCAGCAATGCATTGAGGCTCTTTTGAGTTAGGAGTGCACAGGAGTCATGCTCAGTAATGCATTGAGGCTCCTATCACGTCACTCACTAGGTAGGATACAAGACAATTATAGAAATAGCATTACTCCGAAAGCCTGCAAAAGTATGCAATGACTATCCTGTTTTCTTTAGCACCACTTTGTACAAATACGCAGCAGAGGAGAGAAGAAATACAGATTAAATCGCTTTCAGAAGGCCCCTGATTTTCCGCTGAATACAATCACTGCATTGCAGCAGATGGGAAGAGGGGTGGGGCTGTTACAAAGGATGGGGACACCAGAATAGCAGTAGGAAGCAGTTACCAGAAGGATGTCCCTGAGTTGGTAGCCGTTAGAAGATGGCTGCCAGTTGTAAGTGACTGCCTCCTACTTTCAATTTTGCCTGTAAGAAAATGACTGAGGTAAATATCCAAAGGCATGACATGTGATGAGTCTATCTAGTGCGATATGTGCTGTGTTATGTAAAGTCAAGTCAAAACAAATTCAGATTCTGCCAGTCCATAGATTTCACAAAGGCAAGAGTCAATTCACATATCAGGGCATCCGTGCGGTTTAGAACTACCGGGCATTGGGAGAGCTTTCAGCCTTACAGGGGTAGCACTGAGGGGGGGCGAGCGGTTCAGGTGATGGGGGGAGCTCGCGTTGGGAGCAGAACTGGGCCGGTGACGGGGCCTCAGTCGTAGCTACGGGCATAGCTCTGCGCGCATCGTGGGGCTCACCTTGGGTCCGATGTGTCATCTGATGGAGCTTGCAGCTGCGAGAGGATGCCATGCCGAGGGAGAGGATAGCCTGGCAGTCGAGCGGCAATGCACAGGACGACGGTATCGTGGATGCCAAAGAGAGGGAAGCTCCCACGCACCGCGTCTCAGCGGGAGTCACCCTCCGCCGCAGTCGTGCTCCAAGATGACGGGCGGTGGGAGTGGGCCACCGTAGAACCAAGGGATGACTGCGATAGACGGCGGCCGAAGAGGTCAGCTCAGGGCAGAACAGAGCAGAGGGCCCTATCCGACGGCGGCATCACACCAGGCTGGGAAGGCAGCAGGCCCCCACGACAGGAAGGACCAAGCAAGATCCAAGTAAAAATAAAAACAAAAATACCTAAGAGGCCTGTGGCAGGATGCGCTACCAGGGACCACTCCTCCGTCCGCGGCCCGCCGATGTTGAAGGCCGCAGGCTCGGCTGAAGGAGATTTTGCAAGCCTATACCAGAGAGGTTCAATAAGACAATATCGTCTGCGTGTAGTAGTGAAGTTATTAGTTGATGGCCCAACTTTGGAAGATGGGAGCTGATAGAATTGAGTTGAGAGCACAAATTTTCCAGGTATAAATTAAATAAGTATCACACACAAGAGGGTCTATGGGAGGACTACGCTACAATGTAGAAATTCTATCCTATACTACTACTGTAATATCTAACTCACACACTATATAGGGTAGCAAAAAGGAGAGAAGAAAAGAAAAGAAGACTGGGGCACAACAAAGTTGTGGACGAAAACCCTCACTCACCCGAGGGTGACATGCTTCATCATTGGGTTCCTCCGACACATGGGGACCGCAAGGTACCCCGTGTGGGCTACGACTTACCCGAGAGGGAAGGAGCGGGAGTGCAAAGCATGTGTTGGATCTACCAACTCGAGATGGTAAGGAGGGGCAGAGTGCAAATTAAAGAGTGATTTAAAAACTATCTAAATAGGGACAACAACTTTATTCTTCCTTCCTATATGATAGTGGTTAAAAAGCAAGTGAAAAAATAGGGTTAAATTTATATATCTATTAGTCGGTCAACATGTTTCTGCCTTAATTACATTTATATAAGAGAAGAGACACTGTTGGCTAATTTTGCCCATTACGCATTTTTGAAGGGCTCTTTGAATTGCGTTTTGATGTGGTATAATCTGCTACATATACATGACATATGAGTACTACATCTCATCGTGACTTTTTAAAATCATTAGTGAGACTGTGTTTTGTTGTTTTTCACTTCTAATTATAGAAACACCAGTTTGACAGGAGTAAATAGCACAGATGACTTCCTTGTTTGCCCCATTATGGTGTATGCGCTGCCCCCAGGGCAGCCGCGAACTCGTGATGCCCCCAGGGCAGCGCCTTCATGTGAAAACACGGAGCAGCCGCTCCGTGTTTTCACAGTGCAGGAGGCACCCGCCTGCACTTTCAAAGGGGTTTAGAGAACCTCTTGCAGGTGGGTGCAGACCAGTGGACGAAGTGGGGGGGATAAAGTAGGGGAATGTGAGAAGTTGGCCTGGTATATGATGCTCACTAGTTAAAGTGATCACCTTGTACCATGCCAAGCAACCCTTATGGTGTGGTTGTAAGTCAACCTTTTCGGACTAGCTGCCCTAGTGGTAGCGTAGGCTAAGCAGTCTTTGAGGCTAAACTCGTGATGCGTGTTAAGCAGGCTGTTTTACCAATAGTAACCCCCTTTTATACCAATGAAAGGACACCACACAGCTATATATTCAAAATATATATATATTTATTTCTCAAAGTAACCCCTAGTCTCTTTATGAGCACAGGAGCACAAATCGTCAAACAAGATTATCACAGAATACACAGAAGTTGCACGTTATATGGATAGGCCCTGGTGGCCACTCAAACCATATACTAAAATAGTGGTATAAGTACCACGAACAGAAAAGGGAGAAGGCCTAGGGCCTCTAGAATCGCTGGGCCTACAAGGAGCTAACGTCAGTTAGTGACCAGGAGGTCCACGGGTGGCGTGTGCAGAGCAAATAGTCACACGCGTGCTCCCATAGGTTTCAATGGGTGCGTAAAAAGTACAAAGTTACTGCAAAGGAGATCTTCCGGGTTGACTAGGAACTTAAGATTTGGAACACAGGCACTAGAGATGTATTACTACACATGGGCACCGGAGTACCAGCTTTACCTCACCCACAGGAAGCGGGTGCATAGGCCTCAAAGTGCGTCGGGTTTCTTCTATCTGTTCCGTTGAGCCTGGGACAAAGATGCTGCAGGCGGTCGGTCGGGAAGAGATGCAGTGGATCCAAGAGTGGATCGGAGATGTTGAAGACCTGTAAGCAGAGGGGACAGTGTTCACAGTCACTAGCCAGTGACCAGCGTGGCACCAGGTGGGTACCAGGCGATGTCGGGTGCAAACAGGTGATGAGGGGTAGCTTGTCTCCGCAGCCACGTGGTCCCTGAAGGTCGACGACGTCCAGGAGTCGGCTCACGAGCTGTCCCACGCAGGCTCTCGCTGTCGGCGGTGTCGGCGACTTGATCGAAGCAAACAAGCCTTGGCAAAAGCAATTGTAGGAGGATTCGGAAATCAGCTGTTGGTTCTGACCAGCAAGGTCAGAGGGATTGCTCCTTTGGAGGGGAGCAAGGGCCAGTCTGGAGCAACCAGACCAGCGGTGTTTGTCGTAGATTTCGTCGCCAAGATGGCCACTAGCCAGCGGGCCAGCAACCGGTTAGGCGCGTCGAGTGGCAAAATGCAGAAGGGCCCCACGCAGATCGTGGAGATGCTGGAGGGCTCACCTTTGGTGCAGATGCTGCTCGAGGGTTGGGCTTCTCAGGACCCAAAGCACAACTTGGAGGGAGCCTCGGTTGTTGCACTTGTCAGCTTGTCGTAGTCGTTCCAAGATGGCTGGCTCCACGGGTCTCGGTGCCTCCACGGGTCTCTTCTTTGCAGGGACTGTGGATCGGGCGGTGAGAGGTCTGGAGGTCCAGGTCTTGTCAGTCTCTGGGCTCGGGCTCCGGCGGGAGGCGGCGGCAAAGCAGACGGTGATTCGCTGGATGGTGCTTGCGTTAGCAAGGTGGTCACTCCCTGACCACAGGGGAGATTTTCTTCAGTCTTCTGTGCAGCAGAATGTCGAAGTTCCCGTCTTCTTCTTAGTTTCAAGTTGATTCCAGGATGTCTGAAGTCCTAGGACACAGCTCCTACCTTTATTCGGATTCTAGGGGCCGGACTACCTGCTAGGTCCCTCCCTATGGGTGGGACCAGGAAGGGGGGTGGTTACACCCCCAATCCTTTGTCCAGCTCGCCCCAGGCCCGGGACTGGTGTGCCCCAGGACCGGTTTGAACTGGCATATGCACCGAGGCTCCTTGTGAGCCACAGGCATGTCTGGTTTCTTTCAAGCCCTACCTGACCAATACACAAAATCCTGTCTGGGGTGGTGCACGCACCTCCCCTGGCAGGAAACCCTTTGTCCACACCTCCCAAGCTGGAAGGACTCCCAGCAGCAGGAGGGCAGACTTGTGTCTGTGGTGGCAGCATCCATTTTGTGGAGCTGAGGCTATGTCTGATTTTACCCGGGTTTCAGGTACTGTACATGTCGTGTCCCTCTAGAAGGGTGGAATGCTAACCCCGTCGCCAGAATTGGCGAGGGGTTAGTATTCCAATTCGTATGACACCTTACTCGACATGTTTTGATAAAGCCAAACCAAAGATAGCATTTAACCGCGAGGTTCATAATGCACTTAAGAGTATATGGTATGACGATATCTGGAAACAGTAGAAGGAAGTTGTTCCGACCACTGCAGACAGGCTCAGCTCATGCCAGATCACCATCGCACATGGAACCAAGCACTCTGCCTTCAGGATTGTTAAGGCCTGCCATAGGAGTGACTTATAGGTTACCAGGTGTCCCATTTAAGGTTAGGTATAGGTATACTACACCTAAGTAAGAGGTGATTACACCAACTTACCCCAGCTGAGTGATCAGCCAGTTGTGTCAGATTGTTAGGCCAAGCCTGGGGTGGCATAATACATGCTGCAGCCCCTGGCAGGCCTTGGGTACACCAATGCCCTGGGTACCTAGTGTACACTGGTACAGGGGCTGACAGGGTGATCCACTTCCAATTGGTTATGCACCTAGGGTGCATAGTTTTAATTTAGTAGAGAGAACAGCAGGCTGGGGGTCTGATTGGCAGGCCCACAGCCTCAATATGTCAAAAACCAGTGAAGCAAAAAGCAAAAATTTGGGGTGACCATAGGATAGCAGACCCTACTCTCCTACACAACCCCCCCCCAAACGCTGGGACATTAAACTAGCCTTGACCAGTCTCGTCTTCATGTCCTAAGTGGAAGTACCTGGAGAGACCATCTGCATTCCCATGGTCAGTACCTGGCCGGTGCTCCACTGTAAAGTCCATCCCCTGTAGGGAAATGGACCACCTAAGCAGTTTGGGGTTTTCACCCTTCATCTGATTTAGCCACAAGAGGGGCTTATGGTCGGTCTGAATCTTGAAGTGAGTGCCAAACAAGTATGGCCTCAGCTTCTTCAGGGCCCACACCACAGCAAAGGCCTCCCTCTCAATAGCTGACCAATTCTTCTCTCTGGGGGTCAACCTTCTGCTAATAAAAGCAATGGGTTGGTCTTGACCATCTACATTAAGTTGTGACAGCACAGCTCCCACACCCAACTCAGAAGCATCTGTTTGGACAATAAACTCTTTGGAGTAGTCAGGACTTTTCAGGATAGGTGCAGAGCACATGGCCTCCTTCAGGTCATCAAATGCCTTTTGACAGCTTACTGTCCACTGAACCTTTTTGGGCATCTTCTTGGATGTCAGATCATTAAGAGGAGTCACAATGGACCCATAGTTCTTAACAAACTTCCTGTAATACCCAGTCAAGCCCAAGAAAGCTCGAACTTGAGTCTGGGTGGTTGGAGGGGACCAATCCTTGATGGACTGTATCTTACTCTCCAGTGGTTGAACTTGGCCCCCACCTACAAGGTGGCCCAAATACACAACCTTACTCTGCCCTATCTGGCACTTAGTAGCCTTGATAGTGAGGCCTGCCCTTTGCAGAGCCTCAAGAGCCTTCTTCAGGTGGATCAGGTGATCCTCCCAGGTGGAACTAAAGACAGCAATGTCATCAAGATATGCTGCGCAAAAGTCATCCAACCCAGTAAGGACTTGGTTCACCAGCCTTTGGAAGGTGGCAGGTGCATTCTTCAGACCAAAGGGCATCACCACAAACTGATAATGCCCACCTGGGGTTGAGAATGCTGTTTTGGCCTTAGACTCCTCAGCTAATCTGATTTGCCAATAGCCAGCTGTCAAGTCAAATGTGCTCAAAAACTTTGCAGAAGCTAGTTTGTCTATGAGCTCATCTGCCCTTGGAATAGGGTGTGCATCTGTCCTGGTGACAGCATTGAGTCCTCTGTAGTCCACACAGAACCTCATCTCTCTCTTGCCATCTTTGGTGTGAGGTTTGGGGACCAGAACCACTGGGCTAGCCCAGGGGCTCTCTGAGGGTTCAATGACACCTAATTCCAGCATTTTATGTACCTCAGCCTTTATACAGTCCCTGACGTGGTCAGGTTGTCTGTAAAGTTTGTTCTTTACAGGCAGACTGTCACCAGTGTCCACAACATGGGTACACCAGTCAGTTTGACTAGGTATCAAGGAAAACATATGTGAAAATGATTGTAGAACCTGTCTACATTCAGTCTGCTGATGGGCAGTGAGGTTGCCTCCAAGGGTCACTCCTTCAACTGAGCCATCTTCAGGGTTCTGAGACAACAGGTCTGGGAGAGGGTCACTCTCTTCCTCCTGTCCCTCATCTGTAGCCATGAGCAAGCCCATGTCTGCCCTGTCAACATATGCTTTAAGCCTGTTAACATGGAGTACCCTGTGGGGACTCCTGGGAGTTCCTAGGTCCACCAAGTAGGTGACCTCTCCCTTCTTTTCCAGGATTGTATGGGGTCCAGACCATTTGTCTTGGAGTGCTGCTGGGGCCACTGGCTCCAACACCCATACCTTCTGTCCTGGCTGATACTCAACCAAGACAGCCTTTTGGTCATGCCAAGCTTTCTGTAAGGCCTGGCTTGCCTCAAGGTTTTTAGATGCCTTCTCCATATACTCAGCCATCCTGGAGCGGAGACCAAGTACATAGTCCACTATGTCTAGCTTAGGCTTTCTGAGAGGTAACTCCCAGCCTTCCTTCACCAAACACAGTGGGCCTCTCACAGGGTGCCCAAACAACAATTCAAAGGGGCTGTAGCCAACTCCTTTTTGTGGGACCTCTCTGTAAGCAAACAGAAGGCAGGGTAGAAGGATATCCCATCTTCGCCTGAGCTTTTCAGGTAATCCTTTGATCATACCCTTTAGGGTCTTGTTGAATCTCTCAACAAGCCCATTGCATTGTGGGTGATAAGGGGTGGTGAACTTGTAGTTGACACCACATTCCTTCCACATAGCTGTCAAGTATCCTGACATAAAGTTGGTACCTCTGTCAGATACTACCTCCTTAGGAAACCCCACTCTGGAGAATACTCCCAGCAGGGCCCTGGCCACAACAGGTGCTGTAGTGGTCCTAAGGGGAATTGCCTCTGGATACCTGGTGGCATGATCCACTACCACCAGTATAAATCTGTGCCCAGATGCAGTGGGAGGATCCATGGGACCCACTATGTCTATTCCCACTCTTTCAAAGGGAACCCCCACCACAGGTAGTGGTATCAGGGGGGCCTTTGTTGTGCCACCTGATTTGCCACTGGCTTGGCAGGTAACACAGGAGCGACAAAACTCCTTTGTATCTTCATTCATATGAGGCCAGTGAAAGTGAGGGACAAGTCTGTCCCAGGTCTTGTTCTGGCCTAGGTGTCCTGCTAAAGGAATATCATGGGCCAAGGTAAGAAGGAAGCCCCTAAATTGCAGAGGTATAACCAACCTCCTGGTTGCACCAGGCTTGGGGTCTCTAGCCTCTGAATAAAGGAGCCCTTCATCCCAATACACTTTATGGGTACCTTGAGCATCCCCAGCAGCCTCAGCAGCAGCCAGCTGTCTGAGGGGTTCAAGAGAGGGACAGGATAACTGAGCCTGCCTCAAGTCAGCCCTTGAAGGTCCCCCTGTCCCCAGAAACTCAACCTGATCAGGTTCAAGCTCTTCAGGGACAGTTCCTTCAGGGTCCTCTAGATCAGCTTCCTGGGAAGGCTGATCATCACTCTGAGGCAGGGGGGAAGGCACAGCCTTGACCCTCCTGTTCTTCTTCTTGGTAGGTGCTTGGTCCATTGTTCCAGGATCCAAGACCTGAGGTTCAGTGAGGCACTTTTTGGCCTGTGACCTGGTCACAGCAAGGACATGTGATGATATACCTAACATCTCTGCATGAGTCCTGTACTCCACTTCTGACCATAGAGAACTCTCTAGGTCATTGCCCAACAAACATTCTACTGGTAGGTCTGCACTAACCACAACCCTTTTGAGGCCAGTTACCCCTCCCCATGAGAAGTTAACAACTGCCACACTATGTGAAGTAGTGGCATTGCTGGCATTGGTCACCAGGTAGTTCTCACCTGGTATGTACTGTCCAGGGTCCACAAAGCCTGGTGTCACCATAGTGACACTGGCACATGTGTCCCTGTAGGCTTGAGCCACTTTGTCATTAATTAAAGGAGTCTGTCTGTACTTGCCCAGGTTACTGGGGCTCACAGTCAGGGACAAATCAATGTCCCCATCACAGATCAAGACTGCCTGTGTAAGGGTTCTGTCTAAGTCAGAATCTCCTTCAGTTCCCATAGTGATTCCCACTACACCCTTTGTCTGGGGACCAACACTGCTAACAGTAGTACTGGGAGCAGGTGCCTTAGGGGCAACAGTGTTGGGGGCTCCACCCTTTTTGCAATCACTAGTCCAGTGAGTTGTATTTTTACAATGATTGCACCAGGGTTTCTTTTGACCTTCTTTCTTCTTCTTGGACTGTTGGGACCCACCCTCCTTAGTAGTAGTTTGGGGCCCTGTTGAAGACTTCTGGTCTTTAGGTTTCTGATCTCCACCCTTTTGGTCTGTTTTCTTCTGATCACCCCCTTGGCCCTGGTTCTGGTTCTTTTGCTTAACCCTGGTTCTGACCCATTTGTCTGCCTTCTTTCCCAATTCTTGGGGAGAGGTCAGATCAGAGTCAACCAAGTGTTGATGCAGTTGCTGGTTTTGACAGTTATTTAAAATCTGTTCTCTCATCATCAAATTATACAATCCTGTAAAATCAGATACCTTACTTCCCAGCAACCAACCCTCCAAAGCCTTAGTGGCACATTCAATGTATTCAGACCAGTCCTGAGTCTGTGTCTTTTGGGTGTCTCTGAACATTAACCTGTACTGCTCAGTGGTTAAGCCTAACCCATCTACCAGAACACTCTTCAGGACTCTGTAGTTTCTGACATCCTCTTCTCTAACAGTGAGGAGTCTGTCTCTGCCTCTTCCTTCAAAGGAGAGCCAGAGGATTGCTGCCCACTGATCTTCAGGAACCTGCTGTACTTTGCAGGCTCTCTCAAGAGCAGTTATCCACTTGTGGATGTCATCCCCACTTTTGTAGGGGGGCACAACCTTAGACAGGTTTCTATTGTCGAAAACCCTATCTTTGTCCTTAGGGACAATGCTGCCACCAGTGGGTATAGACCCACTCTCTTTATGCTGTCTAGCCTTGCTAAGTTTCTCTTCCATCAGGGCTACTTCTAGCTCCTGCTTCCTGATCCTCAGCTGGGCCTCTTGCATCTTGGCCTCATGTTCCCTCCTCTGAGGGGTGGTCATCCTTCTCCTGGAGTGACCTTGAGAGCCTCTAGAGCCATGGGAAGCATTGGAGTCACCTGAGCGATTCCTTTGCCTTCCAAGCCCTGTGTTAAGTCCACTGGGGAGATCCAGTGGGTTGAACCCACTGTCAGTCCCCAATAGCCTTGGTTTAGCTGGGCCAAGTATAATACTTGGCACTGGGCTAGTTCTCCCTTCATCCTCACTACTGTCAGTATCCTTTTCACTCTCATCCTCTGTGGTAGGCATCCCATCTAAGGGGTGACTATTGGGAAGGGGTACTTCAGTGGCATCTTTAGAAGGGGGGCCTCCTGTTCCTGTCCCTAAGGGGGCTAACTGGGAAGCTTTCTTGAGTGCTCTCTGATTCTCATCATTCTGTAAGAGCTCTCTGAGCTCAGCAGAGTTTGGGTTCTTGGGCTGTTTAAGGCCTCTAAGAGTTGCCAAATGCCTGAGCTCATTCTGATTAAGGGTAGCAAAGCTGGATGGTGCCCTCTGGGGGTCACTCTCAACAGAGATGGGTACAGTGGACCCCTCTGCCCCGGCCATTGCTCTTAAGTGTGGGTGGATGTGTTGCAATCTACCTACACTTGGGTTTACCTACTAAACCTATCTAGTAGTTGTAGTCAGGGTGTGCTACTCCCTTTGCTCTACAACAACTAAGTTCAGTAGAACTTAAGTATATCTAATCTTGTTTTATATGTACCTACAGGTACCTATGTGATCTTTCAATTGGTAACCAAGAGATTACAATGGTAAAACACAGCAAGCTCAAATCCAACCGCTGCTCACCAATGTGAGAAGTTGGCCTGGTATATGATGCTCACTAGTTAAAGTGATCACCTTGTACCATGCCAAGCAACCCTTATGGTGTGGTTGTAAGTCAACCTTTTCGGACTAGCTGCCCTAGTGGTAGCGTAGGCTAAGCAGTCTTTGAGGCTAAACTCGTGATGCGTGTTAAGCAGGCTGTTTTACCAATAGTAACCCCCTTTTATACCAATGAAAGGACACCACACAGCTATATATTCAAAATATATATATATTTATTTCTCAAAGTAACCCCTAGTCTCTTTATGAGCACAGGAGCACAAATCGTCAAACAAGATTATCACAGAATACACAGAAGTTGCACGTTATATGGATAGGCCCTGGTGGCCACTCAAACCATATACTAAAATAGTGGTATAAGTACCACGAACAGAAAAGGGAGAAGGCCTAGGGCCTCTAGAATCGCTGGGCCTACAAGGAGCTAACGTCAGTTAGTGACCAGGAGGTCCACGGGTGGCGTGTGCAGAGCAAATAGTCACACGCGTGCTCCCATAGGTTTCAATGGGTGCGTAAAAAGTACAAAGTTACTGCAAAGGAGATCTTCCGGGTTGACTAGGAACTTAAGATTTGGAACACAGGCACTAGAGATGTATTACTACACATGGGCACCGGAGTACCAGCTTTACCTCACCCACAGGAAGCGGGTGCATAGGCCTCAAAGTGCGTCGGGTTTCTTCTATCTGTTCCGTTGAGCCTGGGACAAAGATGCTGCAGGCGGTCGGTCGGGAAGAGATGCAGTGGATCCAAGAGTGGATCGGAGATGTTGAAGACCTGTAAGCAGAGGGGACAGTGTTCACAGTCACTAGCCAGTGACCAGCGTGGCACCAGGTGGGTACCAGGCGATGTCGGGTGCAAACAGGTGATGAGGGGTAGCTTGTCTCCGCAGCCACGTGGTCCCTGAAGGTCGACGACGTCCAGGAGTCGGCTCACGAGCTGTCCCACGCAGGCTCTCGCTGTCGGCGGTGTCGGCGACTTGATCGAAGCAAACAAGCCTTGGCAAAAGCAATTGTAGGAGGATTCGGAAATCAGCTGTTGGTTCTGACCAGCAAGGTCAGAGGGATTGCTCCTTTGGAGGGGAGCAAGGGCCAGTCTGGAGCAACCAGACCAGCGGTGTTTGTCGTAGATTTCGTCGCCAAGATGGCCACTAGCCAGCGGGCCAGCAACCGGTTAGGCGCGTCGAGTGGCAAAATGCAGAAGGGCCCCACGCAGATCGTGGAGATGCTGGAGGGCTCACCTTTGGTGCAGATGCTGCTCGAGGGTTGGGCTTCTCAGGACCCAAAGCACAACTTGGAGGGAGCCTCGGTTGTTGCACTTGTCAGCTTGTCGTAGTCGTTCCAAGATGGCTGGCTCCACGGGTCTCGGTGCCTCCACGGGTCTCTTCTTTGCAGGGACTGTGGATCGGGCGGTGAGAGGTCTGGAGGTCTAGGTCTTGTCAGTCTCTGGGCTCGGGCTCCGGCGGGAGGCGGCGGCAAAGCAGACGGTGATTCGCTGGATGGTGCTTGCGTTAGCAAGGTGGTCACTCCCTGACCACAGGGGAGATTTTCTTCAGTCTTCTGTGCAGCAGAATGTCGAAGTTCCCGTCTTCTTCTTAGTTTCAAGTTGATTCCAGGATGTCTGAAGTCCTAGGACACAGCTCCTACCTTTATTCGGATTCTAGGGGCCGGACTACCTGCTAGGTCCCTCCCTATGGGTGGGACCAGGAAGGGGGGTGGTTACACCCCCAATCCTTTGTCCAGCTCGCCCCAGGCCCGGGACTGGTGTGCCCCAGGACCGGTTTGAACTGGCATATGCACCGAGGCTCCTTGTGAGCCACAGGCATGTCTGGTTTCTTTCAAGCCCTACCTGACCAATACACAAAATCCTGTCTGGGGTGGTGCACGCACCTCCCCTGGCAGGAAACCCTTTGTCCACACCTCCCAAGCTGGAAGGACTCCCAGCAGCAGGAGGGCAGACTTGTGTCTGTGGTGGCAGCATCCATTTTGTGGAGCTGAGGCTATGTCTGATTTTACCCGGGTTTCAGGTACTGTACATGTCGTGTCCCTCTAGAAGGGTGGAATGCTAACCCCGTCGCCAGAATTGGCGAGGGGTTAGTATTCCAATTCGTATGACACCTTACTCGACATGTTTTGATAAAGCCAAACCAAAGATAGCATTTAACCGCGAGGTTCATAATGCACTTAAGAGTATATGGTATGACGATATCTGGAAACAGTAGAAGGAAGTTGTTCCGACCACTGCAGACAGGCTCAGCTCATGCCAGAGCACCATCTCACATGGAACCAAGCACTCTGCCTTCAGGATTGTTAAGGCCTGCCATAGGAGTGACTTATAGGTTACCAGGTGTCCCATTTAAGGTTAGGTATAGGTATACTACACCTAAGTAAGAGGTGATTACACCAACTTACCCCAGCTGAGTGATCAGCCAGTTGTGTCAGATTGTTAGGCCAAGCCTGGGGTGGCATAATACATGCTGCAGCCCCTGGCAGGCCTTGGGTACACCAATGCCCTGGGTACCTAGTGTACACTGGTACAGGGGCTGACAGGGTGATCCACTTCCAATTGGTTATGCACCTAGGGTGCATAGTTTTAATTTAGTAGAGAGAACAGCAGGCTGGGGGTCTGATTGGCAGGCCCACAGCCTCAATATGTCAAAAACCAGTGAAGCAAAAAGCAAAAATTTGGGGTGACCATAGGATAGCAGACCCTACTCTCCTACAGGGAACTATGGGCGGAGAATCAGAGGGTGGGAATAACCCATGGATTGGGTCAGTGGGCAGAGTCAGAGGTGCGGCAGAAAGAGCAAAATATCCCAGTTTTTAGTATTTGTTTCCCATTTCACTAACCGGTTACAGCTTATTCCGTTATTTAATTTAACTAATGGAAACACATGTTTATTTAACCCCTTCAGCGCGGCGCGGATTACCGCGCCGCGCTGAAGGTTCCGTGCGCTGGCGGGCCCGTGACGGAGCGGTTCCGTCATGCGCACAGCGCAACTGACGCGCATGACGGAGCCGCTCCGTCACACGCATCGAAGGGGTTAAGGTTTAGTATGAATTACTGACATTAAAATACATTCACAAAGTGGGATATGTTTCCGATCACAGAAGGTCCCAAATATCCTTAAAAGTGGAATCACAAGCCATTTGTCTCCCAGCCATGAAGTTTCTGTCATCAGCTCTTCCCCTCCCTTTTTCCCACAAGAGCAGTTCAAACATGAATGGCAAAATATCCTAGTCTGCAAATGTTTTCCACATTATTATTATTATTATTATTTATTTTTATAGAGCGCGTAGTCACCCGTAAGTATCCCAGCGCTAAGCTAATTATGGCTATGCCATATTTGCCACATAATACATAATCTGACGATTTTAACTAATAAATTGTTCATAGCTCAGACGGATCAAAAGTTACTAAAAAAAGTGACTTGTGCTGCTATGAAGTGGAAGGCCCTTTACAAAGGTTGACTGGTCACCTTTCTCACTGCTGCAGGTGTATATTCCACTGGTACTAATAAGGAAACATCTTTGCAGAGACTGTTAACATGTGTAAAAATGTCAAATAATTAAGTATCAGAAAATTTACAGCACCACTAATACCAGTGTAGGTTGTCAGAACACTTCACATCACACATATTACACAGAGACAATCAATCATACGTGTGTAACTCACTATATAGGAAATGTTACATAAGACAAAGGACTACAAGGTGTAGGAGTCACATGACAACCATACTAGTAGGCAGCATAGTTTAATAGTGATTGGTCTGGAGAAACACAAACTCAGAATTTAAAACGTAATACTGTGGTTGGGGGTTCTCTTTAATAATCAGAATTGATTTCTACCCAAATGAACCCTTTTTTGCAACATTAGGATGATCAAAGACTGGGGAAAAAACCATAACGCTCTGATTTATACCATGTAGTTTGCATGCAGCTCTTACATGACAGTTAATAGCTCACTGTTCTATATTCGTATTTTTACTTGTTAACTGCAAGTAACAATAGGGTCTCGCTGACAAAAGCAGTGACCCACTGAACTGTTTATATTATGTGCACTTTGTGATCTGCATGGTACATGTTCTTAGAAGCAGGCACATTAACCCTCTGCGCTTCCTTTCCATGAGTCAAAACGTCCACTAGACAAAACACCAGCTCTCTCTACTAAGAACATTAATCACAGGAGTTATCATGACATTTTTATTGTTGCCGAAAATTGTTGGAGGCCAGGAAGGAGGCAGCAAGTGCTTTTAAAACCATATTATTCTTGCAAACACGACGTCCCACCTGAAGTCAGTGCCAGCCGCGGTTCGTGCAGGTAACAGCGGTGGGGCGGTGGGGCCGGGTAAGGGGGGATTTCAAGGGACGATGCCGAGGGAAAATTGCATCGTCCCTCGAAATCCCCCCTTACCTGGCCCCTCTGCCCCACCGCTGTTACCTGCATGGACCGCAGCTGGTCAGCGCCTGGTGCAATCGCACTGCCCTAGAGCCACCCTGCTCAAGGGTCCTGTAACCTGAGTGACAGAGTCACTGTTACTCCATGGTGTGTTCCTTCATAGGCATGCCTGCAAGACTGGAGGTGAACTTCAGAATGAATTGTGGTGGACAGGTCTTCAAGGTTAACCCACACTTGCTAGTGAGTACCAACCAGCAACCCCCTTGCTGTTACGACCGTGAGGTGCTTTCTCTCCTTTCTCACACTTTTTCATCTTTGGGGGGGAGTGGTCATATGATGGTATACTGACATTTTTGTTGTAAATTGACACACCATGACACTTTGACTGGCGATAGGGATCGCTTCTGTGAGGGAGTTTGAAAAGTATGGGTAACCTCTCTAGTGTCGAGTTTGCAGTACTAGGTGTGGAAATCTATTCAGGCCTATTATTGTTTACAGTGTGCTGAGTGGGGGGGCGACCTGGCTTTTTCTCCCCCTGTAGCTCCAATTGTGTTGATAACCCACACTTGCCACTGCTAGGGTCCACCTGCTGGTGCTAAGACACCAGGGCTTTTAAGAACTTGCGGGGCCTTCTAAGGTCTAGCATGGGAATGTGCTCCCTCAGGGGGAGTGGTCTGGTTGGCTGGTCATGAAGGCTGAACCTGGTTTCCCAGTTCCAAATTCAGCAGCTCTGACCATAGTGCCACATCCTCTCCCCCACTGAGCACATACTGCCCCACTGAGAGAAACTTGCACTGCTCTGACCCGCTATAAACTCCTGGATGTGACTCAATTCAAATTACGCAATAGACAAGAGCAATATGCTGCCTGAATTTTTTTTACAACATCCTAGAAAAAGCAAACACTCATAGGGAATGCAAGATTAAGTAAAGAATGTGAAATGTAAGCATGAACAACATGGTTACCTTTTTCATTTTACACTTATTATTCAGAAATTAGTGAGTGCTTTTGCCTGAAAAGTTATGATCATGACTACAGAGCTCAGAAGGGACCCATTTCAATATCCATTGCTTATATCCTTACAAAACGTAAGCAGCATGGTGTAAAAAAACCACATTAGTGAACAACAAGCCGCGGGACACATTTTTATTTTCCAATTCACCCATTAAGCAGGTATTTCAGTACTTCCAGGAATAGTGCACTTTCCCACCCAGGGAAAACAATGTTGTTCAAAGAGAGACGAGAAAACAAAAGTAGCGCTTCACTGGCAAACTCTGTAAAGTGGCGCTAATGTGTTTAGATGTGAATAAATCAATCTGGCCACCTTGCAACCACTCTCTTACTTTAGCTAGTTAGTTATTTTTCATATTTTGAATGTTGTATTTCTCTCCACCCCAAGGCTGTACTTAGAAATTGAAAAATTTCAGAAAAATATGACGTTTCCAGTAAAAGTGTTATTCTTTTTTGGATCCATTTCACAGGGGAACAAATAAACGAAAGGAGGAAAGAGAAGGTAATACCTGTTTCTTGAAGTCTCAGTTTTCACTAAATGAGGAGGAGCGAGACAGAAAGAGAGCCTGGGAAGAGGGGGAACAAAGAGAGGTGGGGCAGCTGCCAGCGGCAGGAGAACTGGACACTGTCCTTGTCTTCTCTGGGCATGCAGGAAAAGACAGAGTCCTTCAGATATGCTTTTGCCCCATACATATCCCACCTAACGGAGATACCCGAATTTAACCCCGTTGAGGCAAAAGTCTTTAAGGGTGAATTGGGAGACCATAAGATAACCAAAATATACCGTACACTTATCAACAACACACCTACCACTTTACATAAAACTAGAGAGGCATAGCAGCAGGATCTCGTTCCCTCAGAGGAAGATGACTGGGTGGAGGCCCTGGAGTCTCCGCACAGTGCAGTCATCGCGGCCCGCCTGCATCTTATCCAGTTTAAGTATTTACATAGAACTATTATACCAGGCATAGACTGTGGTGTGCTGGGCTAATTGCATCTCCGCATTGTTTACACTGTGGGTCCATGGAGGGTACCTTCCTGCACACTGTGTGGTCCTGCCCTACACTGTCGAGGTTCTGGAGGGGGGTGTTTGCATGCCTATCTGAGGTTTTGGGGTGGGACATTCCCTCGTCTCCAAGGCTGGCCATGCTACATATTACAGAAGACCTGGGTGGTAACAGGTACAAGCATCACCTCTTATTCCTAGGCCTCACATTGGCGAAGAGAGACATTCCCCGAGCCTGGAAAGATGAATCCCCACCATTGATCGGGGTATGGAAAAAGGGCTTGGACTTTTGTATGGGCCTGAAACTCCCGGTCTTTGAAGGGAGGGGGTGCCCTCAGAAACACTACAAGATCTGGAAAAGGTGGGCTGACTATAGGGGAATATATTTGGAGCCTCCTCCCCCCGTCTGATACTGAAGAACCATTGTTATGAATCCAGCAGACTGGAATATGCGTAGAACACATGCTGGATGTGGCTACAGGTGGCAAAGACTCTCCCTATATATGAGACATCTCTACTTGTCAAACAGAGGCAATGTGGCGCAGTTATCAGTTTTTTTGTTATTATCTCTCTTTGCAATTTATTCTTTGTATGACCGATATCATGTCATTGTCGAAAATGTTGATATCCATATTTGTCATCTTCTATGCGTACTTTGGGTGCCCTGTGAGTCATTCTCCTTGTCTTGGCTGTCAGCAATAAAAGTATGTTGTGAAAAGACAGAGTCCTTTTCCTTCTCTGCCCGTTCCGCCCGTCCCCAAAAGCCGAGCCTTAACTATCGGCCTTGATAATAAAGAAATAGGGGCACGCCGTGCCCTGCCGATTCCCGCCCACTTTGAATGTGTCCTCTCAGGGGTTGGTAGCTCAGTATCCTTTTGACTCTACTTTTTAAGTTATTTCCTTCATTGAAGCAGATGTCCCCACCTCTTCCTTTCTTCTTTTTTCCTTTCTTTATTTTTTCTGTCTTTTCTTCTTCTCCCCTGCTTTCTTTTGCTAAGCAATCTTATTTATCAAGCAATACAGCTGGTATATGACTTCATCATGATATAGGCTGTTGATTTTGTTTAATCCATCTATCTGGGTTTTGCAATATTATTTGATTATATTTATAACATATAATACTTGTAATTTATATATTTTGTTTTTCTTGCCTGAATAGCAATATGTTCACACTTCTTTTTATCCCAGTTCAATAACTCTTGGTATGGAATCTATTTTTGATTCTGTAATTCTTCGATTTTAACTTAATACATATTTCATATTGTTATGTTGTATTGCAATGTACTATAAATATAGTTTCTCTTTTAAATAACAATAAAGATATTTGAACAAAAAAAAATAAGAAAGTAGGGGAACGGACTCTATGAAATTAAAGAAGTAGGGGCATGCCGTGTCCTGCCGATCCCGCCCTCTTTGACCACTGGTGCAGACACACCCGCCTGCAAGGGGATGTGTGGGTGGTCTATGGAACCCCTTTACCCCCTGCAGAGGACTGCTGTCAGTAGGTGCACTGACAGCGTGCCTCTTTTTAAATGGCGCACTGTCAGTGTGCCTCCTGACGGCTTCTTTGACTCTGCACCCGTTTGAGTAATATGGCGTGGGCGCAATCAAAGGAATTCCCTCATTTGCATAGGGCACGCTCGTCTGCGTCCTCTTCTATAATACCAAAGCACCCGGGGGCGCGCAAAGCGGGCGCAAACGCTCGTTGCACCACCAGGGCACCATCTGTAATACAGCCCCAGGCGTTTTTTCTTTAAATATTTTTCTGTTAGCATGGCCAGTGTGGTCAGATTGTCAGTGGTGCTCGATGTTGGGCTGGAACGTGTTTGGTTTAGCGGATTTAAATGTAATTTTGTAGCCCAGGCTTTCAGGTCCTCTAGTAACAGGCCTGCAAATAACTTTGTGCCAATATTGAGCAGTGCAATCATGCGGTAGCCCTCGGGGTTTCCGTATTGGCCCTTCTTATAGATGGGATGTATGATTGCCCCTTTCCATGAGTCTGGGCCCTGGGGTGCTGGGGCCGGTCACCTCGCTGGAAAAGGGACAGATGCCGGCTCCGCCCACAGGAAGCTCTGAAGTTCCAACGTGCAGTGTAGTAGCCCAGTGGTGTAGCAAGTGGGGGCGGGGGGGGGGGGGGGGGGGGGTTGCAGTCCGGGCAGTTTGCCGGGCAGCTGTCGAGGGACTCGCCAGCACCCCCCGCTCTTCATGCGGCCGCCGGCGGCAAACACAGTGACCGCCACGCTCAGTACAACCGCTAGATACGCCGCTGAGCCTAATTCGGAGTAGCTGGGCAGTAGAGACAAACCGCACCACCAATAGCACCTCATAACTGCAAATAAATTTAGTCAATCCACTGAGAAGTGAGCCAGAGGCCTGCATGTTACCAACATATCGCTTCAGGATGTGCATTAACCAGCCGATCTATCTCATTATGGCTACAAGAGGGATCATCAAACACAGTCAAACTGCGTCAGAAAAGGCGCATGATTAATTACAACATAAAAAACAGAAGAACCGTAAATCAATTCAGAAAACGGTGGAACCAAACAACACAAACCCCGACTATTCACTAAAATAAAGCGCTGTTTGATTTTGAAAAAAATACGGTGACAGGAGTCAATGCTGAGCATGTCGGCGGAAGAACCGAGAACAAGACGTGAATCCGAGTTTATCCTTCTGAAAATAGACTTTCCATATGAGTCACATTGTTTTGTTCATGCATGATTCATGATGAAGGAGAGAACCAATGTATTGAATTCATCCTTCGATCTTTCTCTCTGCATTAAAAGACAAAACCAGCCACTTGAGGGGCAGGAATTCACACATTGTGTAAACGTTAATCCAGTCTGCCTTCAGCTGCACCAATGCTGCTTTGAGGAGATTATGGAATGTAAAGAACGCTTTCTCCCTACATGTTGAGGGTTAAGGAGCGTCTCTTTAGTTTCAGGATATTTTTTTACTTCGAGTTACCAGAAAGCCGCCTGCTGAATTGGAACATCAGCTTCGTGTTCAAGAAGAAAATACATCTATTTAAATTGGTAGTATTTGCTCTAAAGTAAACATACACTTTTTCAGTAGGAAACACAATTTAGGGGCATATTATCAAGAAACGGCGTTAAAATTATTGCCGCTTTTGTGGCAGAAAACTGCCGCTAAAGCGGCGATAATGGGCTTGATAATATGCCCTACAGAATTCCAATAGAAGCCCATGTTCTGGTGTCAACATGGGCTTCTATTGGAATTCTCACGGCGATAATTTTAACGCTGTGCTTGATAATATGCCCCTTAGATCTTTCCCTGACCACAAAGAAACTTTAAAAGGATTGTTAGTGCCCTAGGCAAAATAGTATTTTGCTGCCAGTGCGCTCCCTCTCGGACAAATAGAAGACCGCTTCGAAGGCCCATTTCTTATTTGGCAACTTTACTTCACCTTATGTGGCGCTCTGTCCCTATGCACATGCCAAATCGCCATATCCTCTTCTGATATATTTGCTGGAATCAGCAAATTCCCAATCTCTTTAGATCAGGCTTAAAGCAGCCATGAACTGACTTATGGATATCATTTTTTTTAAATACATAGCCGCATATTCACAAACTGCATTTTGCAGTACATTTAGGGGCATATTCTCAAGGACTTATCGGCACTTTATCACAGCCAAAGTGGCGATACATTTATCGCCCTATTCACAAGCTGGTGCAAAAAACATCGCCACGGATGACACTGGCAACTAACGCTAATTAGATGCAGAGTAGGCGTTCCTGTGCAAAAAGCTGCGACAACACCACTTTGCAACATTCTCAATGATCAGCCAGATCGGCGATAAGATCACAAAGCATGCGATAAGGCGCGTGTGCAGGGATTTAACACCTGCTCCTACCTTGTGTTAAGTCGGACGACTACCTGCAGTATGAAAGGGAGCCCAGCCCAGAGCCACACCTGAAGAACAACAGATGCCATGGAGCCACTGATGATGCAGCTCGGAGCCCCAAGTGGGCCACAACACCCACCGCCACCACCCCCAGGACCCCCCCAGGCCCCACCGTGCCCCCCCCCCCCCCCGCCCCCGGAAAAAGATATTTCACATCAACTTCACAAAATCATGAAAGAAACAATTCGCCTGATGCAGCACAATTACAACGATTGACATTCATGTGTGGTCAGAAAATGGAGAATCATTCATTCATCTTTGAATTTCCAAACAAAATATTTTATTGAAATTAAACTCAATACTATTTGGAAGAGTCATGGCGGGTCTTCTCTGGACAATCTGTAAGTCGCAGCCTGCAAGGCAAAATTAAAGATAAGAAGGTGTGTCATGCACTTATCTAAGGACAGAGAGAGAGAGAGAGCAAGAAAGGGAGAGAGAGAGAGACAGTGAAAGGAAGAGAGGGAGAGAGAGGCAATGAAAGGAAGAGAGGGAGAGAGAGAGAGAGAGAGAGAGAGAGAGAGAGAAAGAGAGAGGCAATGAAAGGAAGAGAGGGAGGGAGAGAGAGAGAAAGAGAGGGAGAGAGAGAGACAGTGAAAGGAAGAGAGGGAGAGAGAAAGAGAGAGACAATGAAAGGAAGAGAGGGAGAGAGAGAGAAAGAGAAAGAAAGAGAGGGAGAGAGAGACAGTGAAAGTAAGAGAGGGAGAGAGAGAGAAAGAGAGAGAGAAAGGAAGGGAGAGATAATGAAAGGAAGAGAGGGAGAGAGAGATAAAGAGAGAGAATGAGAGACAGAGAGAAAGAGAGAGACAGTGAAAGGGGGAGAGAGAGAGGGAGAGGGAGAGAGAGTGCCGACACTGTGAACCCAGGCCTCACTGCTCACCTGCTGCCACCGGTGTGTCTCCAACCACGTGCCGATATACACTGCAGTCCACCAGGTCCCTTATCTGAAACAGAGTCCAGATTCATGAATGGCAGAGGTTATATCATTGCAAACACCATCATCGATTGCCCACCCCTGCGCACACAGGCTGCGGCACCCCAGCCCCTCCCGCCGCCCAGCGGTGACTGCCCGCTCCATGCCCAGGCCTCACTGCTCACCTTCCGTCACCGGCATGTCTCTAAGAGGGCCCACCACGTGCAGGTGCAAGCTCCAAGCGCGGGGCCTGCGGCCTTGGCAGCCTCCACATCATGCAGCCCCGCACCGCGGGCCACAAGATCACATACATGATTCTGGGTCTTGATTTCGCTATGGGAGAGATCATATCAGTGCACACGGTATCATCGCAGGCTGCACACCCGCCCAGCTCTTTAGGTGCCACTAACTCTGTGAACCGCGAGGCAACGCCACGTGGCGTTAGGCCTGCGCTGCCTCCTGGCTCCGGCCTACACTGCGGTCCAGCAGGGCCCACACAAATCCTTACCAGTCTGGACCGCCAGGACGGCACATCATCGCAGGCTGCACGCCCGCTCAGAACTTAAGGTGCCTCTACATCAGTGCACCGAAAGTCACCGTCCCGTGGCGGTAGGCCCGTGCCGTCAGCAGTGTATCCGATGCCACCAAGTCTGTGCAACGCAAGTCATGGACCCTTTATGATTGAATCTCGTGATATGCCAGGCGGACGCAGCCATGTCACCTTCGGCAGTGGGGAAGAACTGGAACACTTAGCGACGTCATCCCCCCTTTATACGTAAGCCGAGTGGGCTGGGTCGGCGTATGCCAGGCCAGCGTAGGGGTGTGAATCATTATCCCTGCGCCCTCAGCCTGGTCCATATCTTGGCAGGACAGGAAACCAACTGATGCATGCGTCTCTGTTGCAGTGTCGTCGCAACACGGCCCGCAATCGACAATGTTGCTATGTTGCATGCACCCGGAGGGCGGCCGCGCACGAAGGGATTGTACAGGGAGCGCAAGACCGCTCGGGCTCTTGGCTAAAACATGCCAACTGTTGTGTGTGTATCGCTATTGGTGCACCATAAGCCTAAGGTCTAGCCTCATTTGCAGCGCGAAAGCCATATCACATATCCAGAATGCAAGCAGTAGTCAGACTAACATTAGGGATAAAAGCACCTTTGTCTCAATACATAATGCGGAAGGACATCTGCACCTCCGACCTTGGTCTTGCATGCAGCAGGCACCCCTGAGAGAGATACCATAGCAGATGATGACGACTCCCACACTACGCACAGTGCTAATGAAAGAGCAACGTATCTACACCCCACACACAGAAGTCCTTGCTCGAGGTACTCTTGCATGAAATGCCCTTGACACTTACGTACACAACAACCCATACGTCCAAACGTTGCACACACATACAACTCATTGCTCCGAGCTGTAGCATATCATCCACATAACTGCCGCAGGTCAGAAGAGTGCCGGTTCTACGAGAGCCACCAATGCAATGGCAGAACATCCTAGGCACATGCACAACGCCTGTCACGTGGAACTGTACTGTGACAATGCTGCCTGTTAGTGTCTGATGCATTGGTCTGCATGTTGTGGCCCTTGTCTTGCCCGCACTGACACGCACATGCTAATCAAGTCTATGCAACTTCCCTAGTGTTCAATTGTGATGAGTGTTGATTAGAATGACAAATCGTGTGCCTCAATGAGCATTGTCCGTACACAGGGAGGGACTGACTGATGCATTTCACTTAGAGGTGAGTCCCTATTGCCAGCTCCACCTCTGTGAGCCTGACATTGTGGTTGGGATAGTTGCAGGTAGACTTGTGCTCTTACGTGTCTTCAGCAATGTGAGTATGGTGTCCAACTTCTTGCCATGTGGACCAATGTGATCCATCACTACAGGCTGTGTCCACCCAGTTGAGTGTGAGTAGGTATGGGAAGAGATGTTCTGTTGTCAAATGTGATGGGGAACACTACTTTAGGCCTGCCAACGTCTTTGACATTTCACACACAGCCCTATTCCTAACATTGCGTGGGGCAAAGTTGTGAAATTGAGCGATTGTTGCTTCAGAGCAATGAGGCCACAGCTAGTGCACACATTCCGAGTCATCTCACTGCCTATGTGTGTCACGGTCACACATGTGCATTGCTTTCATTTCCCAGGATGTACCGTGTTTGTGCAATCAATGTCCTTACATTCATCCATACTTTCATACTTGATCGATTATGGACATGACACATCTGTGTCAATTTGAATGTTTAATTCACATTCGGTAGAGTGTCGGAGCTGGAGCATTACATGGCCATGCAAACCCCACATTACATTTTGGACCAATGTAGGGCCAGCCAGAGTCATTTAGGGATTGACAAGTACATCGGAAGAGGTAGAGTACAGTCCGCACTGTGATTGCTGTGTCATTGTTTAGCAAACAAAATATGGCAGTCCATGTCGATGTCCAAGGTAAATGTTGCGCAGTGTTTTGGGGGAAAGTTGGAGGAGTTGTTACAGGGCATGATGCAGGTGGCAGCACCAAGCTGAAACAGGGCATATGGCGGAGAGGATTGCTACTGCCTCCTTCTCACTGCACAGGTGGAATCACCCGCATCTTCGTCCTCTACTGAAGTTTGGTCTGCAGAACTGTGTGTCACAGACACATCAGGGGCCGGAGATGTGTGTGTGGAAGTACTAGCAGCATTCATCATCGACTGCTTTAGTGGCAGCAATGCGATGATGAGGATCTGCAGGGCATGGAAGATCCCAACAACTTTTCGCTGGTGTGCATCCGTGGCAGCCATTCTTTCTGCATGCATCCGCTCAATGTTCTCCATTGTCCTCAGTATCTGTGCCAACTCTCGGCTGACATCGCTGAGGCCACTCTGACTAGCCAGTTGTTCTCCTCTCAGAGGCATGACTCCAGCGGTGTCTGGCATGGATTGTTGAACATCATGGAGCGAACTGTGGGTGTCCATTAGGGAGTGTAAGTGGTCCCTGATGTGACTTAGGCACCCACGTATGTCATCCAGTTTGGCTGCCATGTGGTCGAACCCCACCCACACCTGTTCAGCCACCTCCTTCTGGCAGTCTAACACCTGGCATTGGAATGCGATGTGTTCTTGGGTGAGGTGCTGGGAGCCAGCCGTGGTGGTGGGTGCTTCCTGCTGTGTGGTCTGTGCAGGGGGTGGGGTCTCCTTGATGCAGCTGGGCTGCCCTGCTCCTGTAGGTGGTATGCCGTAGCTGTCTATGAGCTATTGTAGGGCGTCGGTTTCGAAGGTGTGGAGGTCCTCTTCATCATCACTGATGATGCTCTGCAGGAGGTGTTGATTGTCCCTCTGCAATGAGAAGGGGAGGTGCATTTTAACATTGTGTTGACATGTATGTTGACGCATTGTTCAAATTTACATACAGACTGCATGGCAATGTACATTGTGACTGTTTTGGAGGAGCTTACTATTTGATGCGGGACAGTGGCTATTTGAACTACTTCACGGATGTGAGGTTGTACATGTACATTCTCATCTCACAGTTTCCTGCTGTGCATGTGTGCCATTGTACCCATCTGCCCCCGTCCACCAAGGCCCTGTTCGGTACTCACCCTGGTGTTGTTGTGTCAGGTCATGTCGAGCAGTGTCTGGACCCCCAACTCCTGCCACCGTCTCCCCACTGATGACTGTGGACACCATTTCCTCCATCTCATCCAGCTCCTGGTGTTCCGCTGGACTGCCACCTCCAGTCTGCATTGCTGCCTGATGGTTCTCAGCGAGTTTCTTCTTGGTTTTGAGCTTTGCGTCATTCCAGCGCCTCTTGACATCTCCAATTGTCCTCCTCCTCACTGCGACTGCATTCACCTTGTCCAGGATGACCTGCCATATTGCATTTTTATTTGCCAGTTTCAAGTTGGAGGTGACAAACAGTTGTTGGTGGTGTTCTATCACCTCCGTGATGATGATCCTGTTTTCCTGCGGACTGAACCTCATCTTCCTCGTCTTCCTCTCCTTGCCCTTCCGTGACCCCGAGGTCCCAGGCTCCTCCACCTGAGGGCTTGTGTGGTTCTTCTCATCCTCTGTACTTGCTCCACCTTCTTCCATGGTGCTACGCAGTTTAAATTATTTTGTTTGTGTTTTTCGGTGCTTTTATAGTTCATTTTCCCGCATGAAATGCAGGCCTGTCGCTGCTAATCGCTGATTTTTGTATTGCGATTGGCCACATTGCAACTTTTTTCGCGTTTGTGTATCGCTTTTTTTCTGCGTCGCGTTAGTTTTAACGTGGTCATTTGGCGCGTTGTCGTGAGACTATCACATGGTACCGCCGTGTTGAAAATACAATGTTAACACAGCGTTATTTTCCGTCGATAGACTGCGATATGCAAAGTTGCGTTAAGCTAATTTCACGATCATTATCACACGTTCTTGAGAATATCCCCCTTAGTTGTACTATAATCGCACTACTAAAAATACTAGAAAATGCTAATCACAGACCTACAAATAGAAATCTCCACCGCTGCTATATTTTCTATGGGGAAATTTTTCATACATGTACGTTTACTACGTAGCAATAAATGTGGGAGGGACCAGGGGAAGTCACTGGAAAAAGAGGCAGACTTCCTGCTACAAGGGAGGGGTTTTTGTTAGGAGTAAAGAGGGGTTTACCTAGGGACATGCACCCACCCACAAAAAAGTAACCCATTGCTATTCACAAACTGCACCTCTAAAGTTACTACAGCCAAAAAGAGACCCGACATCGTAGTAAATAACTTGGAGTAAGTCCAGCACCATATATAAATCAAAACAAGGGGTCCCCTATGAGTCCAGTCGGTCTGGGCAGTACTGGCTCATGAGTAAGTCCAGCACTTTACCTGGACAATCAATGGTACTACAACACCCTCCCATTGAAACTAATAGTGGTAGGGCCTTAAAATAAAACCCCATAAGAAATAATGTTAAATTAAATTAAATTCTTTAATATAGTTAATCAAATAAACAAAGATAATTTGATGTTAAAACTAAACATTTATTTATTAATACAATATTTGAAAAACTTTTTGGGAATTTATAATTGAATGTAACATTACCTTTTATTAAAATATAATTACATTGCTTGTAGTTAATTCTGTATACCACTTTTAGCAATTATAAATGCTTAATAAAAGTATTACTAGAGGCGGGGATTTTTTTAAATGTAATCTACAGAAGTATATGGTTTATTTCTTTTAATATATTTAAATTATTGAAAGATTTAAATAAAAAAAATAGCTAAGGGTGGTGTAGCATTTTTTATTTTGTTTGGAATTTTAAATAAATATATACAATTAATTTACAGCAACAATTAACATAAAAATATGTTTCATAATCTTTTTTTCCACACTTTATCATAGCGAGACTCAGCAGTCAGGTTGGAGTTCTTTCTATGGTAAAGTATAGGGAATTTTTTAAAAATGATTATCAACTTTCTATTAAATTATTCAAAATGTTTTAAAATAAATAATAATGTAAATTAATTTAATGTATTTATTTTGAATGTAAAACAAAAACACTTTTAACTTATTTTTATGTAAGTCTTTAAACAATGTAAATATATTAACCTAAATAAAAAATTTTTTTTGAAGTTTAAATGAAAAAATAAATTTCCACCCAAAGTAATTTCATTTTTATTTTGCATTCCTATTATTATAAGTGATGTATAGCAGTAATGTAATTATATTTTAATAAAATGTAATATTACATTAATCCAAACATTCAAAAAAGTTGTTTAAATGGTTTCTAATGGGATAATTTGTTTTATTTTAGATGTTTTAAACATTAAAAAATATGTATTTATATTTTTAACTATTTTAAATGATTTCTTTTAACAATATTTCTTATCTATTTTTTAATTTAAGCCCTTACCTCCATTATTTTCTATGGGAGAGTTTTGCAGTATTAGTGGTTCGCCTTGTGTTGTGTGGACTTACTACCATTACTTTTTATGACAATAGTAACTTACACTTGTAAGCCTGGCAACTCTCAACCCCTTTTTTAGGGTTTGGAGACAAGTAAGTCCACACTATTGAGTAGTTTTACTTTCAGATTTTGTAAATAGGTGAAAGTAGTATAATTACTAAAAAGTGTAAGAGTAAATTACACATGTAAATGACTTACACGTGTAAGTTACCTTTGTGAATAGTCCCGATAAGGTCTTTCTGACTTGCTTTCCATTGCAAATCAATGTGATGCTGTTCAGGAACGAAGAAGCAGACTACTGAATTTAAGTTAATGTCTTTGCAAATGCAATCTTGGCAGCATAGAGTTGCAGGGAGGATAGATGCTAGGAGTCCAACAAAGTGATGCATAGGGGATATTATAAATCCTAAAGTATGGAAACACTGTTACCTCCAACCGAAGTTCAGGAGACGATATTGTCTCTTCTTCGAAATTCTTGACTGGATAGCAGTGCTTCATTTGAGCTGATGGTTTCCGGTGCTCAGCACTGGCACTTAATTGTCAATACAGGCACTTATGACAGTCTACCACATGGTGGCACTGTTTGTATAATTTAGAGAAGAGTCAACAACAGTTGTTTATTAATTGAATTTACATTAAAAAGGACTAAGACCTGCTACCAAAGCCATTCTAATACCTTTGGGGGCATGAAATAGTCAGAGTTGTCACACTTGCAGTAGTGTGATGGTTAGTAGTTGTGTTGTAATTACTGTAATTCATAGCGCTGACGGGCAATGAGTGGTGCAAGCAGAATTGGCCTCCTGGCAAGGGGCCTGGCACTTATTTTTTTACAACTGAATCACTGCCGGAAAACCACTGCCTTTGTCCACTTTACTTCTAGGCCAGAAGCATGTATTACACGTTCAAGAATTGTCCTCACCCTGGGACACGAGACATGTGGTAGGTTCAGGAAGATTGGGGGGTCATCACATATAATTATAAATAGTCCTCAATTTCCACTTACCACTGGGAGCTGCAACGGTTCTTGTCTGATTGGAGCCAATGTGCTAATTTGTCAGTGGGCCGAGAAAATAATGCAGGGAAAGTGGGCAGCTATGATGGGTGCCCCTATTGATGGAGAAGATGAATGGCAGTTCCCCATTGACACAGATCATCACAACTGGTTATGTGTATAATGAACAAATGAAAGATTGGAATCATAGCCTAAAGCCCAACTGGTAAATACCTCAATTATGAATTCCCAGCCCACTGAATCAAATGTCCAGTCAAAATCTACAAGGAGAGGGGCCGGTGGCCCATCTAGACAGGGAGCAAATGCTAAAGCATTATTTAAACTCCTAATGTTATGTTTTGCAAACATACCTGGCATGAAGCCATTTTAGTCTGCATGAAGCAGGAAGTGGATACACAGGAGGAGTGTTCTGGCAAGTGTAAATTAAGGGATGGTTCTATGTGAACATTGGTTGACTGGTTTACCTGGCTTCAGAAGGACCATAATTACTGCTTCACTGAGGGCGCGAGGGAGTACACTGTCCTTAACTGGTGAAACATGTTAGCCATGTGTGAATTTATTCTGGTGAAAAGATGTTGGAACAGTTCTGCTGGAAAGCCACTAGGCCCTGGATTTTGTCAGCCAAAAGTTGTGAAATTGCTTCTGCCAGCTCCTTGTCTGTTATGTCAAAGTACAATCCGTTCCACTCCATCTGAGAGCGACCCAGATGGGCTATATCTCCAAGTAGGCCCTTCAGCTCTTTACAGTGCCTTGTAGAAGGCGGTAAATGTTACAGCACCCTCATTGTGGTCTCCTCTAATCATCCCAAGGGCGTCCCGATTACACCCACAAGTCTGGAGGTGTCGCCAGATCTTGTCAACCAATAGAGTAGTTTTCCCATCACCTCCCACTGATCAGAGACGCTGCTTTGGAAAGGAGACCATACATTTATGGTTTTTTCAGTTGAAAGTAGGTTTAAAGAAATATGGGTGCCTTCTATGACCCAGAGGTTGCATGAAACTGGGATTGCCCATATCACAGCTTCAAATAAAGAAGCTTAGAATCCAGGAGTGCCACTGCCTGTGGTTTGTTTTACCTTCTCTTAGCCCGACCCTGGAGGTGTGAAGCGGGACTCGGGTTCTTACCTGACAGCTGGTGAAGGGTTGCTTCCTCGCACTGCATCAAGGGTAACAGTAGCTGGAAAAGAAAGAAAGATCACAGCATGTGAAACAGTGAGGGACGCAAGGTCAGGCAGAAAGAGGAATATAAACAGAAGAAAGACTGTGGAGTATATTCACAAGAACGTGTGATAACTACCGCAAGAGTAGCTTAATGCAACTCTCAACATCTTAGCCCATCACGGGAAAATAACCCTGTCAATGTGGAATTCACAACAAGGTGGTACCATGCGATAGTCTGCCGAAACCGCGGACAATGTCTGCGATACAACCACCTTGATGGAGTTAAAAACACAAACCACAACACAAAAAAACCTGTCATAGGCCAAAGCACGATGAGGAAATCAGCGATAAGCAGCGCCAAGCCTGCAAAATCACCATAAAAGTCGAAACAAAACACTCAAACACATACTGACCCAAGTACCATGGAGGCAGCCAGAGCAGGCGCAGAGGACGAGCGCGACCCCACAAGCACCCTGGACGACCAGCCCGGGACCTCGGGACAGGAAAGGGCAAGGACAAGAAGAAGAAGAGGAAGATGAAGTTCAGTCCGCAGGCGAACAGGATCATAGTCACGGAGGTGATGGAACACCATCAACAACTGTTCGTCACCTCCAACATGTCATTGGACACCGAAACTGGAATATGGTGGGACATCATGGACAAGGTGAATGTCGTCGGAGAGCACAAGAGGACAATGGACGAGGTCAAGAGATGATGGAATGACATCAAGCGGAAGACCAAGGAGAAACTCGCAGCCAACCAGAAGGCAGCCATACAGACTGGAGGTGGGGGCCCAGCACCACAGCTCGTGCTGGATGAAATGGAGGAGCTGGTGTCGACAGTCATCAGTGTGGAAACTATGGCCAGAGTCGGGGGACCGGACACTGCTCAACAGGACACAACACAACTGCAACAGGGTGAGGGACCACCAGGTACTGGGGGGACGGGTGGAGATGGCCACAATGGCACACATGCACAATCAAGCAGAGCACAGTGCACACCTTCAATGACTCTGGGTCATCGCCCAGATCCACAGAATGACACAATGTAAAATGCCATGTTGTCTGAATGTCAACATGTGAACACATTGCAATACACCATCTCCCCTTCACATTGCAGGTCCACCGTCAACACCCCCTGCAGAGCAGTCCCAGCCATTCTTCACTGATGACAAGGAGGACAACCCCAGCATCGACACCCAAGCCCTCCTAGACATCATTGACATCATCCGCGACTCACCTCCAGGATCAGGGCTGACCAGCTGCATCAAGGAGACCCCACCCACCACCCAAACCACCCAGCAGGAGGCACCCACGGCCCCAGCAGTCTCCCAAGACCCCCAGGAACAACACACGGCCTTCCAACGCCATGTGCTGGAGGCCCAGACGGAGACGGCTGAGCAGGTGAGGGTGGGGTTCGACCTCATGGCCACCAAACTGGACACCATCCATGGCTGTCTAGGCCCGCTCCATGGTCTTCAACGAGCCCTGACTGACATCGCTGGAGTCCTGATGCAGAGAGAAGAACACCTGTCGGCTCAGAGGGGCACCAGCGATACCAGCAGTGTGCTGGCACACATGCGGAGGCTCATGGAGGACATGGTGCGGATGGAGGCGGAAAGGATGGCAGCCACCGCTGCACATCAGCGAAATGTAGCTGGGATCTACCATGCCCTGCAGACCATCATCATGGAATTGCTGCCACAAGGCGTGACGCAGATGAATGCTGCTGCCCCCACACCATCCACATCTCCGCCCTCTGGTGTGCCATTGCCTCACAGTGCGGCAGACATATCCACTCCGGCACCTGATGTGTCAGTGGCACACAGCGCCTCAGCCGGTACTGAAGCACCCACAGATGGAGGACAGAGCATACATCCGGGGACAAGGACGTGGATGGGTTTGTGATCAGGAGGCACTAGCATTCATTTCCGCTACCTGGCCTGTTTCTGCTTGGTGCAGCACATGGCATCATGACCTTCCACTGGCCCCCGATACACTCCGATGGACTCACCTTGGAAAGCGATATGGACTGCCATATCCTGTTTGACGACCAATGACACGGCGACCAGACTGCGGACTGTAACCTTCCTCTTCCGCAGTACTTGTCATCCCCGGATGGACTCTGGCTGGCCCTCCACGGGCCCATATTGTGTTGTGTGCTCGGCATTGCCCTGTACCGCTCCAGCTGCAGAACTGCACTGGATGTGCAACAAACATCCATTTACGCACTGCTGTGTCATGTCTGTCATCATTCATGTATGAATGTGTGGATGAATGTAGGGACAGTGATTTCCCTTGCGTCAATGACGCTCATCCTGTGGGATGCCAGTCAGAGGGTGCTACATTGCATATTGTGTACAGGGACACACGCATCAGTCACTTCCATGTCTGGACATGGACTGAACCACGCCCAGAGCCCACGAGTCATTGTTGCAAGCCCTGCGCTGGTCCAGCGTATGGCAGGCCTGACCATTCCGCTAACGCACCGAGGGGGGGCCGTCATTGCTACCCTTCACAGGCGTACTCGCTGGTGGTGTGCATTTCACTGGTCTAGTTGTCAGCATGTCACAGCCACTCCCTGAGGGCAGGTTTGCACGCACACCACACCCATCCGGCAGAGGTGTCATAGGCCATGTGGCTCCGCCAACATAAGGGGCTGACGACGTCACATTCCCCTCTGCCGGTGGTGACTGGATGACGGATGCTCCACGGTTCCCAATCATAAAGGGCCCATGAGTTGTTGCGCACAGGGTTAGTGGCACCCTAGGCCTTGCGGCCATCATGGGCCTACCACCACGTGGCGCTGACTGGGGTTGCACAGGGTTAGTGGCACCATGAGCATTGCGGCCGGCACAGGCACCTCGCCACGGTACGGTGACTTTGGGTGCACTGAGTCAGTGGCACCTTAAGCTGCTGAGCGGGTGTGCAGCCTGTGATGATGCCTCGTCCCGGCAGTCCGGATAGCTCAGGTTTTGTGTGCCCTGCTGGACCGCAGTATAGGCCAGAGCCAGCGGGCAGCACGTGCCTACCGCCACGTGGCGTCGCTTCTGGGATCCCAGAGTTAGTGGCACCCATTGGGCTGAGCAGGTGTGCAGCCTGCGGTGATGCCGGGTGCACTGGTATGTCCTATGCCATGGAGTAATCAAGACCCTGCACGAAACATGAGAACTGGTGGCCTGCAGAGTGTGGCTGCATGGTGTGGAGGGTGCCATGTCCGCGGGTCCCGTGCTTGTGGCTTGCAGCGGCACGTGGTGGGGCCTCCTGTCTACACGCTGATGGCGGAAGGTGAGCAGTGAGGCCTGGGTGTGCATTGGCGGGCATGCTCCGATGGTCAGCGGGAGGGTCTGGGGTGCCTCTGCCTCGTTGTGCATGGGCGGGCATTCTCTGGTGGACGGCGGGAGGGGCTGGGGTGGCTCTGCCTGGGTGTGCATGGGCGGGCAGGCGATCTTGTCTTGTGCAAGTGTGTGTACTGTGCCAATCAAGTATCTGGACTTTGTTTCAGATGAGGGCTCTGTCTCAGATGTGAGACCTGGTGTACTGCTATACATACCGGCAAGTGGTTGGAGACACATTGGTGGTAGCAGGTGAGCAGTGTGGCCTGGGTGCGCAGGGGCGGCACTCTCTCTCTCTCCCCCTCTCTTCATCTCTCTCTCTCTATCCCCCTCTCTTCTTATCTCTCTCTCTCTCTCTCTCCCCTTCTCTCTCTCTTCTCCTCTCTCTCTCCCCCCTCTCTTCTTCTCTCTCTCTCTCTCTCTTCTCCACCTCTCTTCTCTCTCTCTCTCTCTCTCTCTCCCCTCTCTTCTTATCTCTCTCCCCCTCTCTTCTTATCTCTCTCCTCCTCTCTTCTTATCCCTCGCACTCCCCCTCTCTTCCTCTCTCTCTCCCTTGCTCTCTCTCTGTCCTTTGATGTGCGCAGGACACAATCAATCAATCAAAGCATTTATAGAGCGTGCTACTCACCCGTGAGGGTCTCAAGGCGCTGCTACTGCTCGAACAGCCAGGTCTTGAGGTGTTTCCTGAAGGTTAGATGGTCCTGGGTCAGTTGTAGGTGTGAGGGGAGGGAGTTCCATGTTTTGGCTGCCAGGTAGGAGAATGATCTTCCTCCGGCGGTGGTTCTGCGAATCCGTGGGATGGTGGCGAGGGCGAGGCTGGCGGAGCGGAGTTGTCGGGCGGGAGTGTAGAACGAGAGGCGGTCATTGAGGTATTCGGGGCCCATGTCGTGGAGTGTTTTGTGTGCGTGGGTGAGGAGTCTGAACGTGATCCTCTTGCTGACAGGGAGCCAGTGTAGGTTTCTCAGGTGGGTTGATATGTGGCTGTGACACACCTTCTCATCATGATTTTTGTCTTGCAGGCTGTGACCTACGGATTGTCCCGAGGGGAGCCGCCATGTGTCTTCATTTTAGTTTAGTGTTCATTTTAATAAAGTTTCATTTGTTGCTTCGAAGGTGAATGTGTGATGCTCATTTCTGTGACGACACATGCATGTCACCAGTTGTGATTGTGCGACATCAAGCAGATTATTTTGTACATGTTTAGGTGTAGCTGATGTGGTATGTCTTTGTTCGGGGGGGGGTGCCAGGGAGGGGGGGTTCCTGGGGGTGGTGGCGGAGGGTGTTGTTGCCCTTTCGGCCCTCTGGGCTGCATGTTCAGTCGCCCGGGTGCATATGTTGTTCTTCAGGTGTGACTGTGGGCTCCCTTTTGTGGTGCAAGCAGTGATCCGACTTTGCACCAGGTCGGAGCAGGTGTTATTTTCCTGCTGCTAACGCACCTTATCGCCTGTTTTGTGTTCTTATCGCAGTGCTGTCTGGTCGTTGTGAATGTTGTGGAGTGGTGTTGACGCAGCTTTTTGCACAGGAACGCCTACTCAGCACCTCATTAGCGATAGTTGCGGGGGTCATCTGTGGCGATGTTTTTTGCGCTGCTATAGCGGGTAAACTGGTGTTGTGGGCTGTTAACACCAGCTTGTGAGTGGGGTGATAAGTTTATCACAACTTTGGCTGCGATAATGTGCCGTTAACTCAGCGATAGATCCTTGAGAATATGCCCCTGTAAGTAGTAGAAAGCGCTAACATGAAGAGACCATGTTATGAAGTTTGGACACTACTCATATACTAAATGTATTTAATATTAATACTTTCCATAATTTGTTAAATGTGTTAGTCGAAATGCAATATAGTTATGCAAATGCGTAATTCTTAAATGATGTGTTCTTATGTTAGCCAAAGCTGTAGGCCTGAAATGCGAACCCCTGACAAACTCTTGCTTTAGGATTAATGTTCTGAATTTCATGTGCACTGTGGAAACTGTTCTTTCTCATAGTTTGCATTGCAGGTGGAGAAACATTCTTTTAGGAAAATGATTGTCGTTGTTTTAGCAGCCAGGCAAGAAGAAAAGAAGTTATAATTACAATGCTTGGAGGCGATAAGTGGAAAAGTCCGTTTTACACGAGAGAAGGCACGGTAACCAAGGAAGAATTGTTGCAAGGGATGTACATGGAGAACACTAAAGAAAAGTACGCTCAATCCTGTACCCATTGTGGAGCATGTGCGAGAAGTGCATCATGGAAATTCTACCTGTGGATGACTGGCTGTTGAAATTGAGGATAGCACACATCTTCCTAGTCCTTGAAGAGGGAGCATCTCAGAACAAGCTCTTTCTCTTGTGATAGTGGCTTTATGCTGCTTGACCCATCTCAACGGTGGAGAGTCTTCTTAGGAAGACTCCATGTACTGACACCTTTCCTCCTGATTTGAAATGCTTACTCAGTAACGTAGGGATGTCACCTTAGTGATAGAGTAGGGATAGATTTACATGCTCTTTATTCACCAACTCTCGATGCAGGGAAATCTGGACTCTTGCTTCTTGATTGTTTGTATCCTCCTTCTCGAGCTAATAGTCCTGTTCATGTTGCGCTGTCTGAATTGAGTGCTTAGGCTTGGCTTTATGCTGTTTCGTTTGTATTTCTACACTCTTGTGTGTCTATGTTTAGTTATTTCTGTCTTTGTAATAAATCTAACTAAACTTCCTCAATTGCCCTTTGGTTATTCAGGAAGCGGTATTTCTAAATTAACTGTGCATTAATGATTTTCTCCCCATCACACTTTCATGCTGCTTAAAAGACCCATTGAAGTGTGTCTCTAGAAAAGGTCCAGAACGAATGGGCCTGGCACTTTCACCCACCACAAGTCTGGAGAAATTTTAGGAGGAGTGATTGCGGAAAGAGGGAAGAACAGGAAAGTGGTAGGAGGGACGAACAGGAAGGTAGGGGGAGCAAAAGTTGACATTATTTCTTAATTCATAGTATTAATCAGTGACGGCCCGTGTAGGGCGCAACGAAATTCGTTTTATTAATTTTTTTCGTAACTTACCTGAAATCGGCCGTTTGCCGCATTTTGCAACCCCCCACCCTGCCCCTCCTCTGCGCCACGTCACCGCCCCGGTAAAACGCCCTGCACGGGCCGTCACTAGTATTAATGCATGCTTAAGTAGCACTAAAAGGTAATTGGTGGTGGGTGAATATCGGAAACAAAGAAAGGATTTCAAGATTAGATTATCAAAAGTAGGAAAAGCGAAACACTTCTTCCATCAGAAGGCCATAAGGAGTCGACTTTGGTTGGGTGTAAAGATTGAGATAAAAGTTCCTTCCTGACAAAAGGATAGAAGAAAGAGAAAGATGTAAGAAAAGAAATGGATTGAATTAAATCTCAATGGAAGGAGACCATTGGTGGTGTCGCTTGAGTCCAGATCTGTAAAAAGTAGGACGACAACAGAGAAGAATTCGAAGTGTGTGTCCAGGCAGAAGGAACCTTCAGGAACCCATGAACTGATGTGTGGGGTGAATTCTTCATTCCCAGAACTACATGTAACGTCTAGTACAATATAAATCTACAAACATAGCACTATTTCTGGAAATAATCCATTTAAATAGAGAAGTGTTGCACAAGGAGGACATAATTAAAGACTTCCAAAAGAGTGTCAAAGGACCTGACAGAGCCCACATTGTCAAGAAAGTATATCCCGGATTCTTTGGCTAGGTCGGAAAAAACTTTTTCATAAGTTAACCATCAAAATCTGAGTTTCTATTGGTCTCCCTTATGAGTAGTATTGCATACCAGGTAGACAAGAGCAGCGGGGAGAAATAAACAGTTAAGCATGGAGAAAAATACCTCTGTGCCCCTGAAAGAAAGGGCGGAATGCCCGAAATGCATTGGGAAAGCAAACACGCTAAAGAAAAAGAATCCATGTGATTTATTAAGCACACAGTTGCAATGCATTTTGGATGTTGTATGCTGTTTTGAAACCAGGACTCTGCTCCATGAATGAATTTGTGAAAATACAACAATCAATATATTCAATCAACGAATGATGAATTTGGATCACTGTTCTTATATCTGAATGGACCAGAAAGAACTCTCAATTCCTTTTCTTAAGGATTGGATTGGTGCCTAGGGAGACATACCCCTAGTAAGGGGGTGCTACACATTGGCTACTTTTTTTTTAACAATGTTAAATGTTCAGTAAAAAGTGCAGTGGCTCACACAAGCACCCAGTTTACTGGCCATCCTGCCCTGTGTCATGTCACTTCAGTCAGGTCTTTATGGGGGATGAAAAAACTGGGGGGGGGGTCTCTCAAAGGGGCGTGGCCAATGTAATTGAGGGCGTGGCTTAAAAACACATAAGTTAAAAATCTGTGCTTAGCATAGTGTGCCCCCGACTTGTGTTTTGATGTTTCTGTCATTGAATCCAGATATATGACACAACAAGTAACACCATACCTACAAGAAGTCAGGACAATTGGCTTTGTCAATGGTTGTTAGTTGCATAAGATAAATAAGCAGCAACTATGGCTTGTATATAATATTGAAAAAGCTTTCACTTAAAGCCCTGCTGGCACCATGACGATGTTGCTGCTCCTGAGTTTCAAATAGAGAAGGGGAATCCAAAGAGAGAATGACTCTCTTTAAAGGATTTCCCTTCCCCTACAACGCTCACCTGGCATGACGTCATGTCGTAACTTCTCCACTAGTTTGAATTGAGAAGTGTGAGCAGGCGCACATCATGTGCCTGCTGTCACTGCAGTCCGGGGAAAAAACAGACCGCCTGTGCCAGGGCACACAACAGAGCCTGATAGAGACCCGTTTCGAGGCCCCCTTTAAAAAACTGCCGGTGCTGAGCACCGGTGAGACCCGGCCCACTTAAAGGACTGTGTGAACCCCTAGGCTTCCTCCTGTACCAATCACAACCTTATTTTTGCTTCCTCTTGCCCTCTCTATCTTCTGAGCACTGAAGAGGTCTGCAATGACAGGATCAACCCCACAGCATTGGAGGTAAGTGCAGGGGCCTGACAGGCGCAAATGTGTGTGTGCCTGTGTGTGTGTGTTTGTGAGTGAGTGTACATGAATGAACATTCCACATTGTGTGTGCATGTTTCTGCCTGCCTACAATTTCAGTGGGAGAGTTAACGGCTTTTGGGGGAGTTTTATATAGCGGGAACTCGATCTGAAGGTTTCAGAGCGCTTTACATGAACGTCACTTGCGTTACAAACATTTTGTTAGGCACGGGAGATTAAATGCTTTGCCCAAAATCACAGGATGTTGAGCGCCCCCTGCCGAGACCCGAACCTGGTTCCCCAGCTTCCACGTCGACTTCTCTAGCCATTAGGCCACATCCTCTCCCCTTCATGGGGGCTGTGGCTGATGGTGGCCTTTTTTTTTTTGAAGGTTTTATATAGCGCTGGCTAGACCCAGAGGTATCAGAGTGCTTTACAAGATAAGGATAGTATAAGGCACATAGGGTATAAAAGCATATGAAAGGTAGTGCAACAAAAATTTACAAAGTACAGACAACATGAGCATTATACAAGACCAGATAAATAAACAGGGGCAGGAGCTATACATTTAAGTAATTAGGTAAATGGTGAAACAGGAGAATAGGGTATATAATTACTGAACAAATATAGTGTGATAGATAAGAAATCTGGAGTAGGACAGAGGTTAGGAACCCCAATAATAATTGAGGAGGTGGGTTTTGAGGTCTTTTTTGAAACTAGAATAGGAGCGATTACAGAGCAGTTTTTTTGGGAGGGCATTCCAGATAATAGGGACATTGCCAGAGAAGGAGCAAGATTGTGTGGCTTTCTTTTTATGCAGAGGTGGGATTAGGAGTAGGGAGTTGGTGCTTCTCAGAGGTCGAGTGGAGCCCGCAGTGTGGAGTTTCTTTGAGAGGTAATGCGGAGTGTTTTGGTGGAGAACTTATGAGTAATGCAGGCGGTTTTGTAGGCAGATCTGCCTTTGATAGGGAGCCATTTAAGAGATTTGAGAGCCGGTGATATATGATCGAAGCGTTTGCAGTCCGTGATGAGCCTGGCAGCAAGGTTGAGCACAGCTTTGATTGGAGCTAGGTGTACTTTGGGGATTCCATTAAGGATGGCATTACCATAATCAATACGTGACAGAACAAGCGACTGAACTACGAGTTTGAAATCATCGGTGGGTATGAATGGTTTAATTTTCTTGAGGTGACGGAGAGTGAAGAGGGCTCCTTTGGCCGAGTTTTTGATGTGAACATTAAGGGTTAGGGTGTTGTCGATAGTGATGCCAAGAGATTTGACGGAGTTGGACAGGGTGAGTGAGCAATTGAGTGCAATGAGGTCAGGGATCCATGATTGAATGGGTAGAGGGTTATTTTTGGGGGAGAAGAGAATGATTTCGGTTTTGTTAGGGTTGAGTTTGAGATGATTGGAATGGAACCAGGTTTGGATCTTGGTAAGGGTGTTGTTCAGGTGTAAGATGTCAGCATGAGTTTTAATCTTGTAATAGATTTGGGTGTCATCGGCGTAGAGGTGGTAATTTATGCCTGCTTGGTTAAGAATGAGGGTGAGGGGTTCCATAAAGAGGTTAAAGAGGGAGGGAGAGAGAATAGATCCTTGGGGGACTCCAAGGGAGACAGGAGTGGGGGTAGAGAGACAGTTTTGAATTTTGATTTGCTGAGTACGGTGTTGTAGATAAGAAATGAACCATTTGTAGGCGGTGCCATTAAGGCCGAAACGGGTCTTAAGCACATTAAGTAGGGCTGAATGGTTGACTGTATCGAATGCTGCGGAGAGATCAAGAAGGATAAGAAGGCAGGTCTCACCATTGTCAAGTGATTGATGGATGTCATCTATGACATTGAGCATTGCCGTTTCAGTGCTGCAGCCTTTTCTGAAGCCCGACTGAAAGGGGTCGAGAAGGTTGACATTTTCTATGTGTTTGTCTAGTTGTAGTAGGTCACATTTTTCAAGTACCTTTGAGAGAAGGGGGAGGTTAGTGATGGGGCAGAGATTATTTAGGTCATTGGGGTCAGCATTGGGGTTTTTGATTATGGGCGAGATTTGACCAAGCTGAAGGGAGGAGGGGACACAGCCCGTGGAGAGAGAGGTGTTGATGATTTTGGTCCAGAATGGGGTGATGATGTGCTTAAGGGCAGGGACAAGGTTGGAGGGTATTGGGTCTTTTGTGTGGGAGGACGGTTTTAGATTGCCAATTATATTGAGGACTTCAAGCTCAGTGACGGGGAGAAAGTTGAGCAAGGAGGCATTGTTCTTAAGTTGAGATTTAGGTGAGTTGGTTACTGGAGATGTGGAAGGTGAGAGGCCTGTGGAGTGGTGGGGGGGTATGGAAATGGATGGGTGAGGAGGCTCGCTGGGGAGCGGTAGGATAGAGGGCAGAGGAGAGAGTGTGTCGTCTGGAAGGGGGGATGTGGAGTAGGCATTAGAGGTGAGGACAGGATTGGATTGGGAGTTGGAGGATAGTTGTGCGGGAAGGAAGGATTGGTCAATTTTGGCAATTTTTTCCGAGAAGAAGTAGGCAATTTCTTCACATCTGTCTGATGAGGCTGTCATATTTGGAGGTGCGGGGGAAGTTTGGTTTCGGATGATTTTGAAGAGTTCCCTGGGTCTGTTTTTGGCACGGTCAAGTTGAGTGCGGAAGAAGGATGCCTTTTCCTTAAGGATGTGTTTTTTGTAAGTGGATCTGGCATGTCTGAGAAGTGCAAGATGGGAGGGTGAGGGATGGTGTCTCCAGGTTCTTTCCGACAGTCGGAGTGCCCGTCTCTCATTATTTATCTCTGTATTAAACCAAGAGTTTGAGGGGGTGTTTCTTTGGTTTTTGAGTTTAGGCGGGGCTAGTTGGTCAAGAATATCTGTAACAGTATTGTTAAATAGTTCAGTGAGCTCATTCGCATTTTGGGAGGGGGGAATGAGATTGTAGAACTCCTGGGGGGATGCCTTTTAGGTTTCTGGTCAATTTCTTAGGTCTGGTAGTTTTAGGGGCAAGGAGGTTTGCTGAGGTAGCAATGGTGAAGAGTATAAGGTGATGGTCGGACCAGTCAGTGGGGATGATATTGGTAACGGAAGTCAGATTATCGTTGGACAGAATGACGTCAAGTATGGATCCGTGTGAGTTGGAGATTGGCAGAGTTGTTTGAGTTCGTTGATTTCAAGAAGTGTAGTGAGGAGGGAGATGGTGGGGTCATTGGTATCATTCCAATGGAGGTTAAGATCCCCAAGAAAGAGATTTTTTGAGTTGGATAATGCTGATTGCGCCAGTAGATCAGATAAGTCCTCGATGAAGGGCTGTGGTGGTCCCGGGGGCGATAGATGTTGTGTAGACAAATTGGGTGGGAGTTTTGAGTTAACAGTTCTGCTTCCAGGTATTCGCATGAGGAGTAGCCTGGGTTAGTGATAAGGGAAATCTGAAGTTCCTTTGTGAAGATAATGGCTAGCCCACCCCCAACTCTGTTAGGTCTGTATTTTATAAGAACTGAGTATCCCGGGGGGGAGAGAAGGTCAAGTATGCTCGTTGAGTGGTCATTTAGCCAGGTTTCAGTGAGGAATGCAATATCAATGGATTCACTCAGGATGGTTTCCGAGATTTCCGTGGCGTGTAGGACCGCGGAGCGACAGTTAACTAGCATGCATTTCAGTGGTGTGGGGTTCGGTATGGAGGGTGGGCAAGAGTGGATCAGCGAAAGTTGAGGTGGTGGTCTGGGGGAAGCGGGGGAGGAGGGGGTTCTATTTGTCCCTATGATAACAGGGATGGGGCATAAGGGAGTGGAGGGTTGGTGGTTGGCAGATTAGTAAGGTAGGAGTTACATAGGTCGGCGAGGTCGGACGGGGAGAGATGGTTTGAGGTGCGGAGAGGTCTTTGCTTACGGCATCGGAGAGGGAGTGATCTCCAAAGGTTGTGTTTGTTATTGGGGATGTTTGAGGGAGGGAGGATGGTCGTTTTATGGTGAAGGAGGGTTCTGGTGCTGTGGACAAAGAAGTCTTTTCGGAGTTGGGCAAATTCCGTAGTTAAATTTGATAGGTCACATTCAATGTTATGTAGGATCTGGGCAATTGAGGAGAGGGGAGGTATCAGGAGTGAGTGGTTTGAGTTATTTGCAGAGGGTGGACTAATGAGAGAGGGGGGAGATGTGATAGATGGTGTGGGGTGAGCGGTGACGGGGCTGGGAGGAGTGAGGGGTTCGGAAGTTAAAGTAGGTAGGACGAGTACAGTGTTGTGTAGGCTTGGGGTAGTCCGGGTACAGGGAAGTGATGAAGGGGCGTGGGAGGTGGGCGGAGAATGGTCTGGGGATAGGGAGTGGTCGTGATTAGTTGCGGATGGAGGCCTACTGTGTGAGGGGGGAGATAGGGTAGTAGGTATGGAGTGATGGCTGGCGGATCTGTTAAGTGAGAGTGGAGGGGTTAGGTTAAACAGGGGGCAGAAATCTGCAGGTGATATGGTCAGAGAGGATAAAAGGGCATGAAGCGAGTGAGAAACGAATACATTGGTGTGATGGGGATGTGTGATTATTGAGGGTTGGGGTAAGGGGGTGTGAGGGAGATGGGTGTTTATTGGGGGTTGAGGTGCGGGGTTGGGTAGGTAGAGTCTGAGGGGGCAGATAGAGGGGAAGGGGAGGAGCAGAGAGTGTATGAGATTGGTAGGGGTACGGGGGTGAGGAGTTGTGATAGATGATTGCGGGGAAAAGACGGTGGAGTAAGTGAGTGGTTGGGTTGGGGGAGGGAGGTTTGGGGGACATGGGGAGGGCTGGTCATGGGAAGGGAATGATAAGTAGGTGACAGGAGTTTGGGGCTACCGTTATTCAAGGAGGGGTCCGAGGAGTAAGGGTTAAGGGGGTTAGGGGGAGAGAGAGAGATAAGTGGGGGATGAGAAGTAGGTAATTGGGGATGGGGGTAGTCGTTATCAATAGGGGGGTCAAGGGAGGGAGATGGTGAGGTCAATTTTTGGAGGTTGAGAGTGGAGGTAGAGTGGGGGGGAGGGGGGAAGAAGAGGTTTGAGGGGTTCTGCTCGTTTGGGGAGGAGGAGTGTTAGGCGCTGAATGGTTAAAGAGGAGAGACATAGTGCTAAAGTGGTGTTCAAAGATAGAGAGGTGGGAAGGCGAGGCTTGTATAAGGATACTACCTGTTTTGAACATGGAGATATCAATATCACCCTGAAAGGCTGGGGAGGGAGCGGTGGATATTTAAAATTCATATGAGATATTGATTGATTTAGAGATAGGGAGGTGTTGGAGGAAGATGCTCTTCCATTTGGAAGGGCATTTGGAGTAGAAGATGTAGTTGGTAATAATGGGGGAGGTGAGGCTGAGGTAGTTGTCGACAATGAGTGTTTCAGCGTTGCGGATGAGGAGTTTATGTTTGAAATTTTTCCTTGCGTGTTTGGAGAGATTTGGGGGGTAGAGAATGGTCCAGGAGTTGGGGCCGTGTTTAGAGAGGGTATGGTCCTGAGGGTGATGGTCAGTGCTGTGAAGGGGCATTTTGGGTGGGCGTGAGAGGGAGACAGAGAAAAGAGAAGGAAGTTAAAGGAGATGGGGGTAGGGGAGGAGAGGAGAGGGGGGGCGCTGGGAGAGTGTGGGGTCGAAAAATCGGGGGCAAGATAAGGAGGTAGTGTTAAGCAAGAGAGGAATAAAATCAGGAGCAGATTTGATAGCAAAACAGAATTACATCATTGATATTCAGTAGGGTAGAAAAGGTCAAACAAGCATGGTAGATATGATGAATCAAGCAAGGGGGCAAATAGGCGAGGAAATACAGTCAGGCACAGATAAGATAGTAAAAGCAGATTCCAGTGCAAATATGGATCACATTAAATAGGTAAACAAACACGATAAAACATGGGAGTAGGATAACCAAGGGAGGAATTAAATATCAAGAGCAGATTCGGTAGCAAAACAGATTACAACGTAAAATTGGAGCAAATTAAATAGGTAAACAAACACAAGGCTCGAATTCCAGGGTTTACTCAGGATTTACGCCGATGGTGATCCCAAACCTCCGGGGCCCAACCATTCAATAAGCATAGAAAAACAAGATGAAGAGGAAAACAATGGCTGATGTCCAGTCGGCCCCTCTGCTCACCTTTTGTGGGCCACACATGGCGTCAACCTGAAAGCGCCATTTTTAAGATAGACAACATCAACCAGTAGGGACAGAAAAGTATAGGGTGGTCATGAATAGTTAAAGTCTTCCGTTTATTAGAGGCCTCTGCAGAAGGTATTCCTTTCATAATAGTGGACCATGCCTGCCCCCACTGTAGGCATGTTGTGCCATTCTAGCTTTACCTAATTGAATAGATTCTCAACCTTGATATTGTGGGGGTTTTAGAGACATTCAGACATTCCTTAGCCTAACAGTGAACCTTCCTTGAAATACTGTGTGCATTCTTGACACAATTGTGGCTATTCGTTGAGCAAAGGTGACACTCGTGCAATCGTGCCTATCCAATACGTATTGTGGCTATTATTTTTCGTTGTATTGTTTGTACAGAACAAAGTAGCAACCCCAAAATTATTCATGTTTATATACGTTTCATCACTGACATTTTGCTGAAATCACAATTCTGGATATCAAAGGTCACACAATGTGCATATTGTGCCCATCCAATACGTATTGTGGCTATTATTTTTCGTTGTATTGTTTGTACAGAACAAAGCAGCAACCCCAAAATTATTCATGTTTATAAACGTTTCATCACTGACATTTTGCTGAAATCACAATTCTGGATATCAAAGGTCACACAATGTGCATATTGTGCCCATCCCTGTAATAATTCTGCCACAATATAAGTGAACAGTTTTGCCATGCAATGGACATCCCTGTGATTTGATAGCGATAATAAATTCGCATCACGGGACGAATCTGTTGAGGTGTGAGAGTAATATATGCAAGTGCTTTCTGAAAATTCAACTTATTTACTACAAATGAAAAAGTGATATTTTGGAGAAAAAATAAATACGTTTTTTCTTAAAAATTATAAGCTTTTGTTTGAGGGAATTGCGCTTATTTATTCAAAATGAAACTTGTGTATTTCATGCTGAAATGTCTATGGGGCATATTTACAAGGTGGCGATAGAAAATTATCGCCTCTTTTGCGGCTGTTTTCGGCCGAAAAGCGGCGATAATTTTATCGCCTAATTGGCATTAGCGCCCAAATTCTAAACGCCCAGCTTTGCATCTCTAATGAGATGCAAAGTGGGCGTTCCTGACCTGACATGACAGGAGGAATGTCGCTAAGCGACATTTCTCCTATCATCAAGCCCCACGCTATGAAGCACAGCGGCAGGAAAAGTAGCGATAACCCCTGTTATCGCTACTTTCCTTACGCCTGCTTCAGGACTGACTTAGCCATGATATCCTATGGAAGGTGGATATCATGGCTAAGTTTGTGGGGACCTATCAACAAGTTTACGCCACATTTCGTGAGATTATCGCTGGGTTTCCAGTGATAATCTCACGTTAGGCAGTTAGCGCGAGGATTTTTATCGCTTTTGAGATAAGCGTTGCTAATAGCACGCTATCTCAGCGATAAAAATCCATGCTAGCCGGCGACAATTATCCCAGCGCTAAGTGCGCTTAGCGATAATTATCACCGGTTGTTGCTGATATGCCCCTATATTTTCAGAAACTGTAAAGAAGAAGCTTCAGTACAGATTACTGCATTTGATAAATATATTGAAAGCTGTTATTTGAAAGAAATTTCATGCTGAGTACTGGAAGTTTATAGCTGCTTTTGGTTCCTTGATCACAGAGGGCAATTTGTCATATGGCTGACATTTCCTGATTTGCACACAAGTTTTTTTATTTTGTATATTGATAAATCGTTCTATGATTTTATTACTACTGCTTTCTTGGGCCTGAACATGCAAGATTGGTGTGTTACCACTCTGCTGGTAAGCAGGGAGGGGTCTAAAAAGGAGCTGGTGACCCAGACTATTTTCTGGCTCCACAGACCCTATATTTTTGCGACATTAACTGAGAAGGGCTGGGGATGATTCAGTCCAGTAAGAAGCGCCTTTAGTGTGCTGATGAGTGCAATGCTTGCTGCAGCTTCTCACAAGTGAGATCCCACCCTTACTCGAGTCTTTTCGCCTATAGGGCTCTGCATCTTCAGGGCCTGGCCCAGCCTTGAAGAGGCTGTGCTCTCAGACAGGTCTCCACTGCCTAGGGCTTGCACTGTGTTGGCTTGTCTGCTCTGTTGGTCTCCCCAGCGAAGACCAGGCCACGCCACACACAGAAAGAACTCACCGTAGGCCACAAAAGACAGCATTGCAGTGCTCATGAGCTGCATATAATACTTCACAGGAGTGCAGAGGGTTACGGTTGACATCATACTACAGGTGTAAGGCCTGAGCTAAATGCAGCTATGTAAATGCTCAGTTTGGGGATATATCTAAAACAATTGACTGAACTCGTCTACGAGCGAAGCTGTCAGACACAATGGGCTGCCTGCAGTGGCGGCTCCTTCGCTAAGGCGGAGGAGTGTTGCCCCACTGCTTTTCAGCAATGTAAAAAAGGAAAAATAAAGTAATAATAACACGAAGTTCTCATTTTATTTTTCCCAGCTGAGGCAGTTTTGCGAAACAGGGCTGGTCTGCTGTGCTCACAGAGCAAGAGTAGGAGTGGGGGGCACTCTGTAAGTGCACATGACGGTTTGGCCGGCAGTCTTACGCCAGCCAGTCATGCGCACTTAGCATGTTCTCCACCCTGGCTGTTTAACAGCCTGGTGGAGAACATGCACAGGCTCATAGTCCCCGTCTGAGCATCGAGCCACGGCCCTCAGACCAATCAGGATGTCAGCAGCTTTGTGATTGGCTTAGGGGAGCCTATGTGCTTCCTGCTTCCATTCCGGCTGGCCTTGTCGGGAAAGAGATTCGTAGAGACGACGGAGGAGAGACACGGTGATGAGGTAAGTTTATTTATATTTTTCTACAGCCCCCCGCCCCCTATCCGCACAAGTCGCCACGGGCTGCCTGCTTGTAGAACAGGCCACTCAACAAGGCTGTTTAGCTTAGAAAACAGTGACTGCTCAACAGAGGGGGTACAGCACTGAGCTCTGCTGCTGGGACTTGTCACTGTAGGTCTATGCACAATGGACTTTACTGCCGAATGACAGTTCTTTAACGACTTAAGTGGAAAGCAGATGTTGGGCATTATGTACATAGAAAAAAGAACATGCATATGCTGCACAAACGTTGACATTGTTTTTTTCCCTTCTAAGATTTTCATTTTGATGTCTGTGATTTTCTTGTTTGTAACTACAATGGAGCAACAATAAGCAGTATTTTTTGACATTTGAATAGAACAATACGTTATTGATGCTCGAAGGTCAACATCAATGACCGTTCTTTTGAACCTTCTATTAAATGATTTTAGACTTGCACATCCACGCTTTCTGTTTTTCAGATACCTGAAGAAATGACTCACAGACTTGTGCCAGCAATGCTGAACAGAATGTTTCTATTTGATAACTTCATGTTTTTTGTTTTTTCATATATTTCCCACAAAAGGAAAATTGAGAAATCAAAACAGGTTTAAATAGCAATTTATCGGCTTTTGTGAAGGGGCAACGCATGCTTTACATCCCCGGCTATGAAAACAGTATCTGAACTAGTGCAGACTCTTCTCAGAAGGTGGAGCAAATGACTTTTCCCCGCACTTTAGCCAGGGCCACTGGAATTATGCGATTGTGCGGCCGAGCAGATTTTCGCTTAATCGTTGATTTCGGGTATTTGCAACATAATCCATCACCTGCGGCATAATCTGCAGATTTTAACAAAAAAATATTTGTTTCTTGCTCAGACGGTTCAAAAGTTAGTAAAAACGCAGTGCAGTGACAGGTGTTGCCACGTAGCGGAAGGGCGTTTGCAAAGGTTGACTGGTCACCGTTCTGTAGCTATTTTGGTGTTAAACTGGTATTAATGAGGTTCAACTAATGCCCAGAGGGTGTTAACAAGTTTAACAAGCATTGGCATAGCCAATAGGTCTCGCCTTTGGGACCTTATAGGTGTTTAGCCATGCAACAGTTGCATAACTAAACACTTATAAGGTCCCAAAAGCGAGACCTATTGGATATGCCAATGCTTGTTTTAACTGCTGCAATCTATTGAAGCCTCACGGAGAACATCAAAGCGGCCGTGCGGCCGCGAAAGTGATCGCGATCGAGATCAAACATCAAAGCGGCCGCGCGGCCACGAAAGTGAAAGTAATGGCGGCAAAGCCGGACGCGCGCGTCCGCGCACATGCACTGTGGCTCTAGGCTGGCCTGGTAGCACTTTTTGGAGCCCTCTCAATAAGTCTCGCCAGATCAGCGCATGCGCTGGGTCAGGCGAGACCTAAAAATGACTAAATATTGAGGTGATACTAACACAAAATATGCCACAAAATGCAGCACGATTTGCCTTTTCTTGCCACATAATTTACTCAATCACGCTGCATAATTTTACCCTCTCCTGCCGCATAATTCCAGTGGCCCTGATTATAGTGGAAACTCCACACGTTAGTCTTTGCTACATACTCAAAAGGGTTCCTTTTTGTCCCATATTACTAAGGTGTAGTTCACTTTGTTGTTATCTGGTGATTTAATTATTATGCAACTGCACGTCTGAAAACCATTTTTGACTCATAGGACCTAATTAAAAAATATCTAATTTTCATAATTTAAGTATGTCTTACTTCTGGAAATTCAAGATTTAAGCACGCATAATATGAAGTTAGAGCTAACTGCAGAAAACGTTTTGTGAATCAGCCCTAAATGTTTAGTTTTCATCTACCTATTTGTTTTGTAAGCAAATCTTAGGGCAGATTTCAGTCTTGGTCTGTTCATTTGTCATGGACACGCACCCTGCACTTCGGTTTTCTACTTGCTCTATCCTGAAAAATATATTTATGTCTGTGCAGGACTGTTGCGTTACAAATGTTTAAGTGTAACAGGTTAGCATAGCATGCATTTTATATAATTGTTTGCTTTATTTGTTATTATTTATATATTTTCTTCCTATTCACTTGTATCAGATTATGTAGCGCAGGCATTCTGCAACCACTACGGTGCAAATAGCATGTGTATGCGTTAAAGGAAATTAAGTTGCATGCATGAAGCTCCTCAAAAAAAGAAAGGATGTGCAATACCTCTATTATAAAACACTTAGGTGGATATTCTCAAGAACCGGCGATACCTATCGTAAATGCCAGTTAACGGCAGTTTTTTTATCGCCGCCTAACCCTGAAAACTAGCACCATGTTAGCGGCGTGTTAACAAGCCGTCGCTACATGGCGATAGTATCAGGGAACGGCGGTGAAAACTGCCGCTAACATCAGTGTGATGGCGATAGGAAATCCGGTGTTAGCGGGCGTAAACTACTGACAGGCCTATTAGCGGCAAAAAAACTCACGTTAGTCAGCCCAACTTGAGTTTTTTTTGCCTCTAATGCAAAAAATAGCCTACCAGTCAACCTCCAATATAAAATAGGCATAAAAACCATTAAAATGCATAATGGAGCAGCCAGGGCCAAGTGCAGCACACACCAACAACCCCTGCAAGCCACCCAACATCCAGGATGACCAGGATGAGAGCCTTGATGCCTCTCTGAACCTGCGCCTGGAGCCTGGATGCCTCTCTGGACCTGCGTCTGGAGCCTGGATACCTTGCTGGACCTGCGTCTGGAGCCTGGATGCCTTGCTGGACCTGCGTCTGGAGCCTGGATGCCATGCTGGACCTGCACCTGGAGCCTGGATGCCTTGCTGGACCTGCGCCTGGATGGCTTGCTGGACCTGCGCCTGGAGCCTGGATGCCTCGCTGGACCTGCGCCTGGGGCCTGGATGCCTTGCTGGACGTGCACCTGGATGCCTTGCTGGACCTGCGTCTGGAGCCTGGGTGCCTCGCTGATGTGTACGTGCCGGGGGATGCTGAGAAGGAATCTGGCGGCTGTGTTCTGTAATGTCTGGAGTTTGCGGATTAGGGACTTGTTAATGCCGAAGTAGAGTGTGTTTCCATAGTCCAGTCTGCTGGTGATGAGTGCATGGGTGACTGTCTGGTGACCGCGTTGACCTGTCGGTTCATGGTGAGGGATGAGTCGAGTACGAAGCTGAGGTTTTTGGCATGGTCTTGGGGGTAGGTGGGCTTCTGAGGGCAGTTGGCCACCAGGTGTTGTCCCATGCTGAAGGGGTGGTTCCAAGGATGCGGACTTCTGTCTTCTCGGCGTTGAGCTTCAGGCAGCTGTCGGTCATCCAGACTGCGACGTCTTGCATACCCTTCTGGAAGTTAAGTCTGGCGGTGGTGGGGTCTTTGGTGAGCGAGAGGATGTGCTGGGTGTCATCAGCGTAGCATACGATGTTGAGGCCGTGTTATCAGACGATGGCGGGGATGGGGGCCATGTAGATGTTGAAGAGGGTCGGGCTCAGAGATGACACCTGTGGGACTCCGCATGTGATTTACGTGGGATCGGAGAAGAAGGGTGGCAGTCTGATCCTTTGGCTTCTTCCGATGAGGACTGATCAGATCCAGTCTAGGGCTGTCCTTGTATGCCGGCATTGTGTAGTCTGACAACTAGTGTGCGGTGGGAGACGGGGTCGAAGGTCGAGTAGGATGAGGCCTGCAGAGTGGCCTTGGTCCAGGAGGGTGCGGATGTCGTCTGTGGCGGCGAGTAGGGCCACGGGGTGTTTGTGCATCGAGTGCACATTGAGGAGGATGCATCTTAGGGTGTCGCCGGTGCTGGCATCGGCTGTGTTGGAGGCCAGGGTGGTGTTAACGTCTGGCAGCAGTGGAGGCAGGAGAACTGGCCGTAGGCCCTTTCTGAGTTTTTCAGGGATGAGTACGAGGAGAGTGGCTGTCCTCTAGCAGTGGGTGGCTCGAGATCCAGGGTTCCTGGCGCTGGTCACGGTTGGGTTGCGGACGAGCGCAGACCGGCTTGCCTTAGGCACGCCAGCGGCGTGCCTGCTGCGCGCGACCGCACAGCAGCCGCCATTTAGTAATGGAGGGGGGAGGAACAATCAGCTGGGAGGTGGGAACGGGCGAGGGCAGGGGAGCGGGGCCGCAGGGTCAGCAGCGGCGGGAAGTGGGAAGCGTGGGCTCAGAGAAGCTAAACAAACAGATTCAAAAGGGAAAAACAAGAGATAACTGGCTGATGTAGTCATGCTATGTATCCTCAGGGGGTGGGAGGGTGGGTAGGACTGCTCCAAACACTGAGCAGGGCATGGGCGGATTGGCATGCCCACTCCCTGTTCCACAATGCAGGCTGCATTGCAGCCTGCATGGACAACATGCCCACCCCTCTGGCTGCATGACTTGTCCCGTTGCCAATTACCAATCCCACCACCACATCGCAGCATTGTGATTGACTCAGGGGAGGGAGCCTGGCTGCCTACTTCCTTTTCCTAGAAGCAGACGCAGGAGAGCAGGAGCTACTAAGACACAGGACCTAGCTTCGAGATAAGACTTCCCTCATAACATTTTTTACAACACCCGCTCACACACACATCCCCGCGGCAACGCCCCATCCAGTGTTCTTTCCAGCGTTTACCACCTCACAGCTGTCCACCCCCCCCAGCACTTCTCAATGGCGGTGCTGTGCGCCCATGCACAGCAGGCATACCACTCGTGTGCCAAAGGCACATACGTAGTTGCGACGCATGCCATAACATCGCATTCCATTCCAAAGCATACTAATACTAGGCACATTGCAACAGTAGAGTAGGTGTTGCATAGCGGAGACATTAATATCACTATTACCACTTCAGTGAATGCAACCCAAAACTAACCTTTGCACCCCAAATCCAACCGTGAACCCTGAAATTCCTATTTGTGCCCCCATAACACATCCAAAAATTAAATTTGACCCAAATGCACACCCCAATGTCCATATTTTACCCCAAAACCCCCCCCAATTTCCATATTTTACATCCGAAACCAATACCCACCTGAAAAACTTTAAATTACCCCATTACTGACCTCACAATGCGTTGTAATCAAATGTGACGTAAAGGCACCTGCGTTGTCGGAGTTGCATTGTTAGCGATGTACTGCCTGCGTTGTAATGGTCATTTCCCGTGCCAAAGGCAACCCATAGGCTGCGCCATTTGCTTTCGTCTGCTCCTGGACCGTGCTCTGCACCAAGGAGCCTTCCTCTTGGACACTCCACTGATACGACACCAGCACCCTCCTCGCCATCAACCCTGCCAGGACCAACCTCTGCTCTGGACCGGATATCGCCATTGCCATCACTGGCGGCTGCAGTATTACCCGCAAGGAGCATCCCGAGCATCAAGGAGGAGGCATTGCCATCACCTACAGAAGCACACTCCGTCTAACCATGCACTGTAATGACCCAAGGGTGACCATGGACCACTCAACTCCCAGATCAGGACCAAGCCCAAGCACATTCTCAGCAGCACCCTCATGTGCAGACCCCTGGGCCATGGCCCCCATTCTCCAATACCATTGTAGACCTCATTGCACCCCAGGGTCTACAATCCACCGGCGACATCCTACTCGGTAAACTCATGTTCCACCTGGACAACCCCAGTGACCAGGACACCACCCCCTCCTGGGGAAGGTCCCGTACATCAAACGCAAGCAGCAAGTCACCTCAACAAGCCATAAAAGCAGGACACCAGGTCGAGCGCGTCACCTCCGCCAGTGGTGACTTCAACTACAGCCACAACACCGGACTCTTCTGGACCGACCATCATTGGTAACATCACGTCTTCACCTTGCCCACCGGATGCCCGCGCCATCATCGCACCCCCTCACAGCTGGATCAAGGCCACCGAAGAACGTCTCGTCAACTTCCTCCGCACCAACACTCCACCAATGCTTCCAAACGATGACACCGCAGCGCACAACCACCACCGATGGATCTCCAACATTCGGGTACCCCTCCTGAATGGCACTGCGTCAGTACCTTCCGCCTGCCTGATGGCAGGCGTGAGGGTGACGCAGTGCCACAGGGATAGGCTGGCCCCATGCATTGATGGAGTTGCGTCTTAGTTGTGACACGACTGCAGCAATGTGTGACTTAAGCGCAGACAGATACGTCAGGATTCCTAACATATCTGTCATTACTTGCGTCATGGAGCGCTGTCCAGTGAATACAGTGCATCCATGCTGTCGCAAGAAGGGCGTAGTGAGTAGTGTTGCAACGCTGTCTTGTCGCAGCGCTGCAGCACTTTTCATGACTGGGGCCTAGGAATGCACACTATCTTATTGATGGTGCGCATTCCTGCACTGTAGTTTTGTCGCAGGGCAGCACTGCAACATTGCTTGCAGCGCTGTCCAGCACCAAAACCTGCTGAGATGAGGCCGCAAGTGTTATCACCATTTTCTGGTCTTAAGTAAATTGCTCTAACGGGAGTTAGAGACAGTTTTTTTGGTCTTCAGAACTTCAAGGATCCCCTTGTGAATATGGAGTAGTGGGGTTTGCAGCCATTTTTGCACGGGAACACCTCTCCTGCACATAATTATAGCTAACAGGAGTGGCGATCTTTACAACGGACGCTTTCGCCTAAAAACTATTGCTAACGGCTATTAGCGACAGCTTGGTCATAGAGCGATAAAATTATCGCCACATTAGCGGCAGAAAAGTGCCGCTAACCCAGCGATAACTCCTTGTGAATATGCCCCTTAGAGCCTGATTACAAGTTTGGCGGTCTCGCAGCAGGTGGCCACTCCAGCGCCCTACTGCGAGACCGTCAAACCCGTACTCTGTCCACCTCAAGGATTCCAAGTTGAATCCAGTGCGGGCAGGCCTGCTTCAGCAGTCCCACAGTGGTGCCTTTCTAAGGCTCAAAGGAGAGTCATAGAAAGGCAGAGCCGTGGGAGCACAACAGCACGTGCCTGCACAGGGAGAAATGTACCATGTTGTGCATTTCTTCCTGTGCAGGAACTGGGGGTGCAAACTTGCGCATGCACCCCCCCCCCTGCGCAGAGACACAAGGGAGGTCACAGCCATCCTTTCCATAGGATCCACTGAAGCAACTCGTAATCTGCTCGCCTGTGACACATTGGCACCGTCAGCATATTGCAGCCTCAGACCGCTGCGCCACTGCTGCCATTCCCCCTGGTGGTTGCGGCGGTCCTGTAGCGGTCCCAGTGCCGCACTCGAAATACGGCAGTCGGACAACCATTGCGGGGAGTGCGCAGACTGCCACCATGGGTCTCCAAACTCGTAATCGGGCCCTAAATTAGCAATAGTGTCAACCACCAGCCTTCCTCATTTTCATAAGTAATGAGGTCATGTCACTGAAGTGACGGCCCCTCCCACCCCCGCCCCCCCCCCCCCCTTCCTGGAGCTGGCTGTGCAATACTAACTGGGAAAACTAGTACCATCTTAAATTTGGTTCAGATGTGCTGGAATGGGTGGGACAATTCCAGCAAGGTGACACATTCTAAAGGATCACTGTCATGCAGTTTGCTTTGTTATTCATTTCAAGTGGATCCTGGCAGACCAACCACGGGTGAAACTAATCTATTTCAGATCAGGGTATCACGTGGATGTGGCCTATGATTTTGGAAATGCCCATTGCTTAATTTGTAAAAAAAAATAATAATAATGATAATAAAGTGCGAAGTCTCAGATGTTTCTCTGGAGCACCCAAAGTGCAGGGGCCCAGGGCTTTTGTCAGGAGCTGGCTGCGGGTTCTCTTGAATGCTAGGACTGGCAAATGCTAAGGCTGCCTAGTATTTATTCCACTTTCTGCCTTATTCTTCCACCAGCGAACATTGCACTACCCTACACTTTCTGCCTCAATGTAACTCTCATGGGCTTGTTTTATGTCACTGTTTTCTTATATTTCTCTTCCTCCTCCGTTTCAGTCCTTTTTTTTTGTTGCTCTGGGTCAAATTCTAATAATGACAAATGCGTCCTGGTCCCCAAAAATAACTACCAGTACCCACCGCCTGCAACCACCGGCACAAATTAAGAACTGGGAATGTGAACTGAGATTGGTACTTTAAAGGTCAACTAAAGTACAGTCCAGGAATAATCAGGGCGTTGGAAGTGGAAAGCTATTAATATACGAGCCGTAGTGGAAAATAATAAAAAATGTGTGCCTTTGGCGAGATTACATAACGAAAAATGATTTACTGCACATGAATAGTTCTTGCAGACTCTCTTGATGTCGATCCAGCAAAGCTCTAATGTCCTGCAGCATCGCTGTGTCTGGGACACAGTGGAATATTTGTAAAGAGAGAAGCAACCACTGTGCAGTCAATTTCTGTTTGCCTTCCTGTCGCCCCTGACTGAGGCCTTTAAAGCAGAACAAATAGCCACAGAAAAGCCCTTTATCTAACGATACTTACAGGATCATAGACCGATGTCGTGTCACTAATTTGACGTCCATGCACTGAGCTTACTCAAATGTGACTGTTTTTATGGAATGAAGGCAAAGAATTTTCCAAAAATGAATGTTATGCTTAAGTGGGTACTGTTGGACCCGGCCTCGCAGAACGGCCCTCCGTGCACCCGCACCACCGAAACCTGGTACCTGCAGCCCCAACCACCCGGCCCAGCCGGTCCTTCCTACCAGAACACCCGCACCCGGCCCGGACATCCTCGTCCATGGCCTCTCTCCTTTCGGCCACCCCGGGCCCGCATGCCCACTTCATGCGTCAAGATGGCCGCCCGGCCCCAGCGCGACCCTGGCCTAGAGGCGCCACTCCGGCTGGAGGACATCACACTTCCAGGGGGATGAGAGAGGGAGGAGCAGTTTCTATCGCACCTCTGGACTCCCCTGGGACGATGGGTTTCGATCGGCCCTCCGGCCTCCCTGAGAGCTGGCTCCACGCCTGCTGGGTGTCTGGGACTCCTCCCGCCCCGGCCCTGAACGAGATCAAAAGACAATAGCAGGAAACCCCGACAAGCGACCCCCAGGTGACAAGACCCCTGCCTCCACCGACCCCGGACATCAAAGAGGGGTCGACCTATAACAAGGGGTGCTCTGGGTCGGTCCGGCAGATTCGACGCTGGAACAACGTAAGCCTGCTGAGTGACTCGCGGCTCCTGGAAGATCGTAACACCTCTGAACTTGTGTCTAAGCCTGCTGAGTGACTCGCGGCTCCTGGAAGATCGTAACACCTCTGAACTTGTGCCTAAGCCTGCTGAGTGACTCGCGGCTCCTGGAAGATCGTAACACCTCCGACTTTGCGCCTAAGCCTGCTGAGTGACTCGCGGCTCCTGGAAGATCGTAACATCTCCGAACTTGTGCCTAAGCCTGCTGAGAGACTCGCGGCTCCTTGAAGATCGTACACCTCTGAACCTGTACCTGAGCCCGCTGAGTGACTCGCGGCTCCCCCAGACTCTCACGGTCCCGCCGGACCCCGACTACGACCCCGTATCCCCCGGCTCGAGGATTGTGAGCTGTGCGCCGGATACGTCCCTGCTTGAACTTTTGCCAAAGACTGTCCCGCTACCCCCCTACCTTTCCGAGACTCTTGAGCCTGTGCACATCTTGTACATATTTGCCGTGATAACCTACTTGATAAAGATTGTTTCTGAGAATAACCGGTGTGGTTACTCTGTGTCGTGTGGTGCCAGAAGTACGATCCTAGCTGCGAGATTCCTCCCCCCTGGGGAGTCTCCCGCCAGTGCCCGGCTACGATACTTCGAGGGTGGGTCTCAGGGTAGTCAGGACCCCCTTCCGGGCTCCTCTGAGGTCACCGTCTAACATTGGTGGCAAGCGACGGGATTCGGGCCCATCACCTAGAGATCGTACCGTGAACAACGGACGCACTACCGACAGGGATGGCAGAAGGAAGCGCCATGAGCCCCGCAGAAACCAACGCTAACAGGGTGTTCCAGGTGGAGCATCTAGAAGAATATACACACAAGGAGCTGAAGCAATTTTGCAAAGAACTTAAAATCGCTACCACTGGTCTCAACACGAAGGAAGATTTGCAGAAAGCACTGAAAACTTGGGTGGAGACCGGGGCCTCCCGCCCGGAAGGCACGGGGGAGCGCCCCGACGAAACCGAACCTCCCCAAAGTGAAAGCAGCAGCAATCAGGTGCGAGGAGGCGTACCAGACGGGGGCTTCTCCCCAGAAGAACTCGCGGACAGAGAGAGAAGCCGCAATCATGAACTAGAGCTGGCCAAACTCAAAATTGAGGGCGAATTGAAGTTAGCGGAAAAAAAGCTAGCGGTAGAACAAATGCGTGTACAAGGCGAACTGGAGGAGAAAAAGCTCCAACGGGAGCACGAAGGAAGGAAGCTCCAGCTGGAGCACGAACGCAGCTTAAAGGAACTCGAGCTCAAGGCCCGAAACGAGGAAGGGAGGCCCCCAAGTAACCAAGAGACGGCCTCCCCAGCGGAATAGAAGGTCCACATCCCGAAGGATGTGGTCAAGGAATATTATAAAAACGATGACATTCAGCAATGGTTTCGGGCCTACGAGGTCGCCATGACCTCCCATCGGATCCCGCAGAAGGACTGGGGGGCGGGGCTGTGGGGGCGGTTTCTGAGCGAAGGAAGGGACACCCTGCTCGACCTACCCCTCTCCCTGCAGACCTCCTACAGCCACATGAAAGAGGCTCTACTCACAAGATACGGCCTCACCCCAGAAATGTACCGTCAACGGTTCCGGGACTGCAGGAAGATCCCGGGCACCACCTGGGTGGAATATGTAAACTTTTTCAGTCGGGCCTTCGATGGGTGGACCAAGGGCAGCAAGGTCACCACCCTGGCCGAACTCACTGATCTCATGTTGTGGGAACATCTAGCTGCAAACTGCTTCGTAGAACTACGTCAGCATCTGCTGGACAGTAAGCTCACAGATCCCCGGAAGCTGGCTGTGGAGGCCGACCGCTGGACCAACACCCGGGTCTCCCGGGGCATGGTAGGAGAGTACCCCCGAACCAGTCAGGGACCACCCCGCCAGAGAGGAGGAGGGAACCAGGGAGGGCCGAGAGAGTCCCAGCCTAGCCCCCCGAAGACACCACCTCCACCTTTCCCGGCGCCCCCTCCACCAGTAACCGGGCCCCCTGGGAAACGGGGACACCGGGTGACCGTCACATGTTTTCGCTGCCAGAAACCCGGGCACTACGCCAATGACCCAGAGTGCCCCATGGCCATCCAAGTCCCCCCGACGAGACAGATAGCCAACGTAGCCCTGGGGGAGGGGGTGGAGGAAGCCGAAGAGTGGGAACCCGCAGCAATGGCCCTAGTATCCCTGGGAGATAGGGAGATGATCCCTGGTAGCCTCCTCCCCTCCAACACCCAGAAGTATGGGCAGCTTGTCAAAATCAATGGCCACCAGGTAGAGGCCCTGCGAGACACCGGGGCCAGTATCACCGGTGTCCTCAGGCACCTAGTCCCCGAAGAGCAGATCCTCCCCAACGTCTTTTGCCCTGTAATATCCGCAGACAATAGAGAGAGCATGTGCCAGGTAGCCCTGGTGCCATTTGAGTGGGGAGGGGTGATAGGCAAACTCAAGGTGGCCGTAAGAACATCCCAGCCGGTCGACTGCCTTTTAGGGAACGACCTAGAGAGTTCCCCATGGAAGCACGTAGAGCGTAAGGCCCACTTGGGAATGATGGGACTCCCCGAGTGGGTGTGCGCCACCACCCGATCTATGTCCGCCCGACTCACTCCCCAGAGGGAAGTCGAGAGCACCCCGATCGAAGAGATCAGAACAGTCCCCGCCGAGGGTCCTTCCGTCCCCCCATCAGAAGGGTCCGTCGCTAGCGATGAACCCACACCATCCGACCCTGACCCGGTCCCTGAGTTAGGCGATCTACCCGAGTTGGCCCAATGGCGCCACGAGGGCGGACCCACTCGGGAGGAGTTTTGCAGGGAGCAAGCCACTTGTCCTTCCCTGGTCGGGCTGCGGCGCCAAGCCGAGGGCCAAGCCGCAGGTGACCAGACCGGGACGCACCGAATCTATTGGGAGAATAGCATCCTGTACAGTGAGCAGAAGTCGGTGGAGCTGGGATCTGGACGGGTACTGGTGGTACCCCTCCGCTTCCGAGATTTCCTCCTGGGTTTAGCCCACGACGTCCCCCTCGCCGGTCACCTGGGACAGGACAAGACTTACAACCGTCTTGTGACCCATTTTTACTGGCCTAAGATGAGAGCAGCGGTAGAGGCCCATTGCAAGTCCTGCCCCACGTGCCAGGCTAGTGGAAAGAGTGGAGGGAAACTCAAGGCTCCCCTCCAACCCTTCCCGGTCGTCAGTACCCCCTTCGAACGGGTCGGGATCGACATCGTGGGACCACTGGACCCCCCCACCTCCCAAGGCCACCGTTTTATCTTGGTCCTAGTGGACCACGCCACCCGCTATCCGGAGGCTATCCCCCTGCGCACCATTACGGCCCCTGTGGTGGGCCGGGCCCTGATGGGGATCTTTTCCAGGGTGGGGTTTCCCCGCGAGGTCGTGAGCGATCGCGGCACTAATTTTATCTCAAGGTATATGACGTCCCTGTGGCAACAATGTGGGGTGTCCTATAAGTTCACCACCCCGTACCATCCCCAAGGAAACGGCCTAGTAGAAAGGTTTAATAGGACTTTGAAAGGGATGATCGCTGGCCTAGAAGAACCCCTCCGGCGGAAGTGGGACGTCCTGCTCCCTTGCCTATTGTTCGCGTATAGAGAGGTCCCCCAGAAGTCCCTAGGATTCAGCCCGTTTGAGTTACTCTATGGGCACCCCGTCCGAGGTCCCCTCAGTTTGGTAAAGGAAGAGTGGGAGGCGGCACCCCAGACCACCCCCCGAGATGTGTTCCAATACGTCTTGGCCCTCCGGAACCAGACCAGGAAGTTCCGAGAACTGGCCGAGGCCAACCTGGAGGCGAGTCAAGAAGAGATGAAACGCTGGTACGACCAGAATGCCACTCTGGTTGAGTTCCAGCCGGGCCAGCAGGTGTGGGTCATGGCCCCCGTGAAGCCTGGCGCCCTCCAGGACCGATGGACTGGGCCTTACAAGGTGGTTGAGCGAAAGAGTCCAGTTACGTACTTGGTGGACGTCCAGTCGCCCCGGGACCCCCTCCGGGTCCTGCATGTGAACCGACTCAAGCCTCACTTCGTGCGGACGGAGCTGAGCCTCCTGCTGGCCACCGATGACGGGGCCGAAGATGAGTCGGATCCCCTCCCGGACCTCCTGTGTGTCAAGGAGCAGGATGGCTCCGTGGAGGGAGTGAACCTTTCCCCAGCCCTCACTGCCCAGCAACAAGCGGACTGCTGCCAGCTCCTAAGACAATTTGCCGACCTCTTCTCTCTGACCCCCCGGGTCACCAACTGGTGTGTTCATGACGTGGACACCGGGGACAGCCCGCCGGTGAGACACCGAGCCTACCGGGTTCCTGACCGGGTCCGGTCCTGCATTCAAGATGAAGTCTCGAAGATGCTGACCCTGGGGGTGATTGAGCCCTCTGACAGTCCCTGGGCCAGCCCCGTGGTCCTGGTCCCGAAGGCAGCGGCCCCCGGTGTCGCCCCCGAGCTCCGATTCTGCGTGGATTACCGGGGGCTCAATGACGTTACCCGAGCCGATGCCCACCCCATTCCACGAGCCGACGAACTCATTGACCGACTAGGGGCAGCCCGGTTCCTCAGCACATTCGACCTCACCTGCGGATACTGGCAGATTGCGCTCACCGAAGGGGCCAAGGAGCGGTCCGCTTTCTCCACCCCCGACGGGCACTACCGCTTCCGCGTGATGCCCTTCGGGATGAAAAATGCCCCGGCCACTTTCCAGCGACTGGTGAATAAGGTCCTGGCCGGGTTGGAACAGTTCAGCGTGGCATATCTAGACGATATCGCCGTCTTCAGTTCAGAGTGGAGTGAGCACCTCCAGCACCTCCGGAGGGTGCTAACCGCCCTGCGCCAGGCAGGCCTCACCGTAAAAGCTAGCAAGTGCCAGATCGGGCAAGGCTCCGTAGTCTACCTGGGGCACCGGGTCGGGAGCGGCCAGGTAGCCCCTCTACAGCCAAAGATCGACGCCATCCTGGCCTGGGAACCACCCATCACCCAGACGGGGGTCCGAGCCTTCCTGGGACTCACAGGATACTACCGACGCTTCATTCGGGGATATGGCAGCCTGGTCGGCCCTCTCACCGAACTCACATCTAAAAAACAGCCAAAGAAGGTGCAGTGGACGGCTGCCTGCCAGGAGGCTTTCGATGCTCTAAAAAAGGCCATGTGCACTGCTCCCGTCCTCCAGGCTCCCGACTATGCCAAGGAGTTCCTAGTCCAGACCGATGTCTCCGAACATGGCATTGGGGCCGTCCTGTCCCAAGTGAATGACCAAGGCCTAGACCAGCCCGTCGCCTTCCTCAGTCGGCGGCTGCTGCCCCGAGAGCAGAGGTGGAGCACCATAGAGCGCGAAGCCTTTGCCGTGGTCTGGGCACTCAAAAAGCTACGACCCTACCTGTTCGGCACGCATTTCAGAGTCCAAACTGACCATCGGCCCTTGCGGTGGCTCATGCAGATGCGAGGGGAAAACCCCAAGCTACTGCGGTGGTCAATCTCCCTCCAGGGGATGGATTTCACCGTAGAACACCGCCCTGGTACGGACCACGCCAACGCTGACGGCCTCTCCCGGTTCTTCCGCCTCAGCGAAGAGAACCCCCCAAGATGATGGGCAGTTCTCTCCGGCTTTCAGCTGGGGGGGACGCGTGTTGGACCCGGCCTCGCAGAACGGCCCTCCGTGCACCCGCACCACCGAAACCTGGTACCTGCAGCCCCAACCACCCGGCCCAGCCGGTCCTTCCTACCAGAACACCCGCACCCGGCCCGGACATCCTCGTCCATGGCCTCTCTCCTTTCGGCCACCCCGGGCCCGCATGCCCACTTCATGCGTTAAGATGGCCGCCCGGCCCCAGCGCGACCCTGGCCTAGAGGCGCCACTCCGGCTGGAGGACATTACACTTCCAGGGGGATGAGAGAGGGAGGAGCAGTTTCTATCGCACCTCTGGACTCCCCTGGGACGATGGGTTTCGATCGGCCCTCCGGCCTCCCTGAGAGCTGGCTCCACGCCTGCTGGGTGTCTGGGACTCCTCCCGCCCCGGCCCTGAACGAGATCAAAAGACAATAGCAGGAAACCCCGACAAGCGACCCCCAGGTGACAAGACCCCTGCCTCCACCGACCCCGGACATCAAAGAGGGGTCGACCTATAACAAGGGGTGCTCTGGGTCGGTCCGGCAGATTCGACGCTGGAACAACGTAAGCCTGCTGAGTGACTCGCGGCTCCTGGAAGATCGTAACACCTCTGAACTTGTGTCTAAGCCTGCTGAGTGACTCGCGGCTCCTGGAAGATCGTAACACCTCTGAACTTGTGCCTAAGCCTGCTGAGTGACTCGCGGCTCCTGGAAGATCGTAACACCTCCGACTTTGCGCCTAAGCCTGCTGAGTGACTCGCGGCTCCTGGAAGATCGTAACATCTCCGAACTTGTGCCTAAGCCTGCTGAGAGACTCGCGGCTCCTTGAAGATCGTACACCTCTGAACCTGTACCTGAGCCCGCTGAGTGACTCGCGGCTCCCCCAGACTCTCACGGTCCCGCCGGACCCCGACTACGACCCCGTATCCCCCGGCTCGAGGATTGTGAGCTGTGCGCCGGATACGTCCCTGCTTGAACTTTTGCCAAAGACTGTCCCGCTACCCCCCTACCTTTCCGAGACTCTTGAGCCTGTGCACATCTTGTACATATTTGCCGTGATAACCTACTTGATAAAGATTGTTTCTGAGAATAACCGGTGTGGTTACTCTGTGTCGTGTGGTGCCAGAAGTACGATCCTAGCTGCGAGATTCCTCCCCCCTGGGGAGTCTCCCGCCAGTGCCCGGCTACGATACTTCGAGGGTGGGTCTCAGGGTAGTCAGGACCCCCTTCCGGGCTCCTCTGAGGTCACCGTCTAACAGGTACCGTAAGCGTTATTGATAACTGCTGCATGATATTTTATGTTTTCATTGCCTCATCTGAAAGCTGTTCAAATTTCTCTTTTATTTATTGATGCTAATACACTAGAGCTGCGGTTCTTGTATTTTTGCCTTATGTGGACTCCACACTGTTGGAATCTGCGACCCCCGGCCTGAGCAATTTGTACACTCTGAACCTCCAAGAATAGACATTGAACTAAAGAAACAAGTATATCCCAAAAAATACACAAATTATGAAATAGTTTCATTCATTCTGAAACAAAAAAAATATACAAAAGTCAAAAAAATTATTTTAGGGGTATGGTTAGAGCTTTTCAAAAGAATAAGCGACACCCTAGACTCTAGGATATGAATTTGCCTTTTTTGACGTTACTGCATTCTCTATTTTTATCGGTGCACACTAGTTCTTCAACTGATCCAACCTACTGTCTATACTACTGTTTTCAGTACTTGCAGAATCAATCTAAGAATATCTACTTAATTTTAAACCTTCAATTTCAAATTCCTTCACATTTACAAAGCCTTTTAAATTGCATTTTATATTTAGCGTTTTTTATGCGCACATACTTTATTAAAATACTACAGTTATTTAAACAATTGCGGACCCCTGAGTGGGGTTGGCGGACCTCCGGGGTTCACAGACCACATGTCCAGAGGGCCTTTATCATAGGGAATGAAAGTTTTGCTTACACTGATTACAGCTCTAGGGCCGCATCTGGCGCTGACCTTAGGGGCTGACATGTTTACAAATAACACGGGTCTAAAATGTAGAGGTGGTCGAGCCCAACAATTCATGGGCCGAGCCAGAGCCGGGCCAGGGGTCCAGCTTGGCTCCAAAGAGCCCAAGTACGAGCGGAGCCCCAAAAAAACAGATCAGCACGGGAAACATGAAAATGCAACTCACAGCTTCCGGCCCCGCAAAAACTGAAGAATGAGAAGGGCAGGCTAATTATAAAGCAATTAACACAGCCCTTCCCCGGGGACATTGGGCTGGGCGGTCCATGAGTCCAGTACATTGTTTGCTGCGTTGCCGAGCTGATGTGCTAAAAGGCGGGGCGAGGAAGCTGATCGGAATGTAATTAACACATCCCTACCCCTGGGCATTGGGCTGCGGGTCCATGATGACATGCTGAAGGGCAGTGACTTCCTTCTGGTGGTGGCTATTTTTACAGTTTTAGCACAGTGCTGCTTTTCACAGGCTGTGAAAAACAACATTCTGTTACAACTTTAAGCCAGCATTTGCAATGTAATAGTTCTCTTTTTTACGACAGTTTTAGCTATTGGCATTGTAAATGACAATGCCTTTTATTTATGTGTTATAAAAGGCATTGGGATTTACAATACCAATAGCTTAAACTCTCGCAAATGCGAGACCTATTGCCTTGCAAATGCCCGTGCTATAAAAAAAAAATGTGTTACAGCAGGCAAGACAAAGCTATTTGAGAAAATAGTGCTTGGAGGCTGTAATTAAAGACTACCGAGTAACAACCCTCGTAACAGGGGATGTCGCCAAGGGAGGTTACAAAATGAGACAAGGCGGTACTAAGGAGGGACTACTAAGCCCATTGACCAATGAACAGCCACAGTTTACAGTGGGCAAAGACACAAGCCAATGAAAAATATGGGCAGAGAGTGGGCGGAGCTTCAAGTCCCTGCCTGAATACAGCATGCCTTACACAGCGCATGTGCTGCCCAGGCTTGACCTAAAAATACAACGTGGGCACACTGTCTTTTAGACAGGCATGATAAAAGCTGTGGGTTAGTGTTGATATTTTTAGAGTTTTAGCCCCAATGCTGCTTTTCCCTGCTTGTGAAAAACAGCCAGCTGTTACAATTTAAAAAAACACTAACACAGGCCCATTGTCTATTGGTAAGAGATGTCAATAAATAATGCCTCAGTGATTGCATTTCTAGACTCAGGGGGAGGGGCTGGGTTCCGATCGTGTTGGAATCGAGGGTGTATGAGGACCCAGAGCCAAGAATCTGGCCCGAGCCAGGCTCGAGCTTTTTTAAGTGCTCGCCAACATCTATTAACAAGCATTGGCATAGCCAATAGGTCTCGCCTTTGGGACCTTATAAGTGTTTAGCCATGCAACAGTTGCATAACTAAATACTTATAAGGTCCCAAAAGCGAGACCTATTGGCTATGCAAAGTGAAAGTGATCGCGATCACGATCAAACATCAAAGCGGCCGTGAAAATGAAAGTAAGCGCGATAGAGCGCAGTAAAGCGCGGTAAAGCGCGGCTCGCGCGCCCGCGCGCATGCACTGTAGCTCTAGGCTGACCAGGTAGCACTTTTTGGAACCCTCTCAATAAGTCTCGCCAGACCAGCGCATGCGCTGGGTAGGCGAGACCTAAAAAGCACCTGCTGCAGAGTTTCTTGTGTGTCCAGCAGTTTTCATGCAACAATAAAAATGTCAAGATGACATCGGTGATTAATGTTCTACTGGAGATCAGAGTTTTGCTGAGAGGCAGTTTCCACTCCTGATAAAGTAACGCAGAGGGTTAAAAGGCCTGCTGCAAAGATCGTGTGCAAATCGCCCAAATGGGTTTTATGTGGATTGCTCAGTAGGTTGCTGCTTTTGTCACAGAGATCCTTTTGCTACTTGCAATTCATAAGTTGCAATCCTAATATAGCACAGTAGCTGTGAACTGTCATCAAAGAGGTACATGCATATTCGGAAATACTATTGGGCGGCACATCTCTCAGCCATAAAACAGGGAACATATAGGGCGGGAATGACTCCGGCTATAGTATGGACAGATGGCTCCTCCCGGGGGGAAATTTTGAGGCTGCGCTATATTCTAAACCTAATAAATACCCACTCACGGGCCCTACCAAACACTCGGTCCAGCTCTGGCATAGTGTGAACCGCAACCTGGGATGGGCTAACAAACTTACTTTGGCCACACCACTTTGGGTCTCTGAAAAACTGGGGGCGCTGGGGCGTACAAAAGGGTTCCGTGAGTGGGATCTGATAGGGATCTCCCGCATAAAGGATCTGTGGGGGCCCACGGGGATGGTGACTTTTGCCTCGCTACAGCACACCTACGACTTAGCGCAAACTGAGTACTATAGATATGTGCAGATCAGGCACTCACTCCAGTCCAACATCCCACCCGGCACAACGCTCCCAGAGTCCTCTCCCATTGAAGACAGGCTGCTTGACGGTCATTTGCCCGAAAAAGCTATCTCCCTCACATATAAAAAACTCACCAACCACACCCCAGACCCCTTGTTGGCACTTAGAAGGAAATGGGAGGCCGACGGTCTGGAGATTGAAGATGACGAGTGGAGGGAGGGCCTATCCTCCCCCAAAGAAGTAGCAATATCAGCTAAGCTGAGACTGATACAACTAAAAATACTCCACCGAGTCTACGTCTCGGGTACACGACTAGTGTTGATGGGTAGGAGTACAGACGGGCTATGTAGGAGACAGTGTGGGGAGGTGGGGACGTATCTTCACATAATTTGGGAGTGCCCTGTAATACAGGCATACTAGAAGCGGGTGCATGAATGTATACGTACAGTATGGGAGGTTGACCTGCGACCCGAGGTTAAAAGATGCCTCTTGAACATCTGGGAGCCCACGGACCTATCAGCAAAGGGCAAATTATGGGCTACGCTCGGACAGGTGATCGCAAAGCGTAATATAGCACGCAGGTGGGGAGCGGGCACACCGCCAACGCTTAGTGAATGGAAAAGAGATATGGACTGGTGTATGCTGCAGGAGAAAACAGTCTATGTGGCCCGGGGGTGTCCTCAGAAATGGGTGGCGGTTTGGTCAAACTGGAATGAATATCGTGGATACTTGTGTGAACCCCCTGCGATTCCCTCACTTGACGAACCTTTAACGCAGTAAAGACCCTTGTAACATCAGTAAACTATATGCTAGAGCATCTTCAGTGCAATATGTGTATACTAATCTGTAATTGCCGCAAGGTACGTAAATGTGATTATGTATGCGTAATGACCAACGAGTTGCAAGTAAAAAGAATTGTGAAAAAAAAAAATAGGTACATGCAGACTGCATGGTATAAGTTAGAACGTCATGTCCCCCCCAGTCTTTCATAATCCTAATGTAGCCAAAAAGGGTTTGTTAGGGTAGAATACATTCTTATTAGTAAAGCCACCACAGTTGTACATTTTAAATCTGACTTTGTGCTTCTCCAGACAAAACACTCCTAAATATACTGGCTCCTAGTATCGATAACATATGACTCCTACACCTTATAATCCTCATTGTCTTGTGTGACATTTCCTACAGGCTGATTTACACACATATGATTCATTGTCTCTGCATAATCTGTGAGTGGTGTAAAGTGCCCTGACACCCTACACTGGTATGAATAGTGCTATCAAACACATGAAATGCATGGGTAAGAGGGCTATGGGGAAATGACGTGCACCGGTGGAGCATGGAAGCGAGAGAATTTGAGAAAAAAGGAGGTTGGGGAGGGGGGCGCCAACAAAGATTGTCGCACTGGGTGCCACCAGCGCTAAAGTCGGCCCTGAGGGCATATAAACCCAAGCCAATGTGTAAAGAAATTTGTAAAGCTGATGACTCTGACACTGCCCTAAATTTCACTTTAAGTGGCATATGTAACTCTATAAAAGTGCACGTTCTAAAAGATCGGTGTGACAGCCCTTCACCACATCTTCTGGGTTGGTCTTCAGTGTCTGATTCTCTTGGATGTAAATGTGTTGGATTGTTCCTTTACAGGGGCCAGGACTTACAGAATACTCCCAGAATGTCAGGTTATTTGAAAATTTTCCGTTTGGCAACAAACATCCTCTTTTTGAAAGACTTGTCCACCTACCAGTATTTGAGGTGTTAGAAAATGGTGAGTCAGAGTAGAAAACAGCAGTCTACAGAGGATCAGTGCTCCACACACAACTGCTTCTTGTCCACACAGGACTCCAGCACTTCCACCTGGCTTGGAATCCTCCACAAGCCAGCAGCCCCCTCTCGAATCACCAGACCTTTCACAACTAAAGTGTCCAGGAGAAAAGTAGGGATGCCAAAGCAAGAGCAGGTCTCTCTGTCCCTAACGGTCAATGGGGAGGTTGACTAGGGACGGCCATGTTCAAGTTTAGAACACCCAGAAAAGGTATTGTCATTGTTACGTGACATTTTTAAAGCACTCCGCTACTACTTGTGTGATCTCATGGCACTCACCCTTTTTCTATTAAATTACAGGCAGTAGCATGCATGCATGCTTGGGAATGTTTCCGTGAGTGTGTGTGTAGATGCAGTGTCATCTAAGAGGGAAAAGTTCAATATTATGTGTGAGGTCCTGAGCTGTCATGTAGGTACAATGTTGTGTACATTGACTCTGTATCTAGGTATGGTTATGTTTGGAAGAGTGTGAAGGAAGAGTAGCACAAACAAAAATACGGTAATCAAGAGCATTATGATGGGCCTCCACAGGGTTTAAGGGATTGGCCTATGTCTCTCAAAATGGTATTTTATATAAACTGTTCCGAAAAGGACTTCTGTGGTTGCAGACAAGATGGCGGCCACAAATTAGCAAAGTACATGTTGTCCGCTATTAAACCTTTATGGATCCTGGCTCTCATGTACCATCAAGGGCTCAACAGGCTCTCCTTTGGTTGCTCATAGTGCCCTCCAACTGTGGGAGACCTGCGGAGAAGAGAACCCGAGACAGTCTCAAGAGACGCATTTCCCATCTGACTAGGCTCAGCCTACAGGGCACAATGACGGGCTGGGCTGAAGGAGGCAGCGACCCAGGAAGGTGCTGAGGCACTTTCGTGGACCGGCTCCTGCCTGGGTGCCGGGTGCTACAACCCCCGGTGCAGGGGAGATGCCAAGGTACACTGGCAGTGGAGTGGTTACGGGAGGTACCTTGGCCGTTGCGGCACCCATCGGTGTGAAGTGAGATGGAGATGGCAGGGGTTTTGACTCCTGGCTTACCAGTGGGCTTGAGACCTTGTTTGCATCATTGTCACTGCTGCTGCTATCCCTGGCAGAGAACGGACAATTAGAGAGCCCGGAAATGCCAAGTGCTCCCGCCTGCTCAGTGCATCGTACAGAGTAAAGCAGTTGAGCCTGCATGGGTGGGGCCTCTGGCTAGTACAGCTGGCATGAGCGGTTTCTTCTCTGCTTCCCCTCCACCCTGACACTACATCGAGATAGGACTGTACGCAGGATGTTGGGAATTACGCCAGGATTTGGCGATGAAGCATCATAAGCAGTGCCACAAGAGGTGTAGGTGAGTGAGCTCACCCCAAACGGATGAAGGTGGTGGCGAGGCATCAGCTCACTCCCCTCTCCCCTCAAAGACACTCACTACCACTTCAGAAAATCTGAGGAGAGGAGGGTCAAAGGGACATTTGGGTTTGGTGGCCCCACCCAAGCAAGGACAATTTGCTTGCTAACACACCTCTGATCCACTTTGCCCTACTCAAGTGCAACTGTTGACCGGGGCTGCACCTATACCCAGCAGTGACAGTCAGATGGTGGTGATCAGAGCAGCCGTCAGTGGTTTAGGGTCTCCTACTGAACACCGGAGCATATGCAGAACTGGGTACTGATCCAAGCTGGTGACCTTTGGTGGTGGATTTGTGCAGGATTGCATTCCTTGCAAGAGAAAGGGGATGGTAGCCTTGCATGACTGGTCACCATGACTAAGGGTAAGGCCTTGGAGATGGGTAAACAGGCCCAGTTAGACAAATTCATCAGGTCCTCTAGTGCAGCAGGTAGTGGATGGGGAGACTCTCCCCCACTTGTTTTGAAAGCACAGAGCCCTCCATCAGAATCCGTCTTAACTGAAATTATGCAAAAGGCTATACAGATAATCTGGACAACATTGGAAGACAAGATAGGGGGAATAGGTGTGGAAGTATCACTGCTGCGTAAGGATTTATGCAATCTGTCAGACCACACAAAGGAGGCCGAGGAATGAATTTCTTCAACGGAGGATTGGTTCTTTGCAGCTGGACCAGAGGGTGGAGGACGCTGAGGCCAGGTCCCCGTCAAAATAATCTTAGACTAGTGGGAATACCTGAGGGACAGTAGCGTTTCCACCCTATGGCTTCTCTGTCACACTGGTTTAAATCCTGGATCCCACCTAAAGCCCTTTCTCCGTGTTTTAATTTGGAACATGAACATCGCTTCTTGGTGCCCTAGCTCCCCCTTCCTGCCCTCGCCCCCCAGTGTCCTTCTTGCCCAATGATAGTATAAGTGCTGAACCATACTGACACAATACTTCGGGTGGCATCGGAGTGAGGAGAAGTGCTATGAAACACCTCAATGATCTTAATCTTCCCTGAATTTACTACCAAGGTGCAGCAGCAGGGCAAATCCTTTTAGGAGGTGACACAAAAATTAATAGCACTAGAGCACCCATATCCTGCTAAACTGAATGCGATCCACCAAGGGAAAGCACACTTTTTCGAAAGCCTAAAGCGTGTTTGGGACTGGGTGGAGGAGTTTCTTGAGGTCTGTGGTGGGCTCCTGCATAGAGTTAGAGCTGGGAACGGAGACTCTTGATGGACAGAGAAGGAGGCAACACAAAGTCATGTCAGGCCTAAAAGCCGGTGACAATTCAGCTCGAATCGAGGCATTGAATGATGGAAAGAAGCAGAGATGCTGTCTAAAATATGGAATACATGACATCGGCAGATTTTTATGTCATGCATCAAATAATACAATCCTATCTGCCCATGAGGACCGGAGTGATTATACTATAATGGAACAAATGTCCCGTGAGACTCATTGATTGCAATACATCTTGCATGATTCAGAGGTATTATCCATACTTTATTCATTCATTCAACTTTAAATGAAACACAAAATGTTTTGATGAAAAAATACATTTATTTTAGCAAAGTACATGCCACATTTTTCTTTATCAATCTCTCTTTGGCTTTAGATGAAATGAGGTGCAATATATACAGTGGCTTATATGAGAGTATTGTATATCAAAAGAGTTGCTTGATCCTGAAATTTGAAAACTGATAAAAAATAAAGTGATGGATGTTGTTTGAAAATAGTGTTTTGCTCTTAAGTCCTATTTTGCTGTTGATGACTCTAGCAATTTAAAAAGCTCGGAACAACTAACCCTCCATTTTGCATATGAGTTTGTATATGATTAAGACCCTGTGGGGGTCAAAATGTGTAATGCTACGTTATCAGGACTGCCTGCTATGAATGAAATCTGGGTTACCTACCTTCTGATTGGATGGGCCTGTTTATCACTCAGTGAAGACGGAGTGATTTTCTAGATGGAATATATATATATATATATTCACTGAAAAAACATAGGTTTCAGGGGCGTTATAGTTAGCTGGACATTTCCCTCGTACAAAACCATTGGAATTCCCCCGTTATAGTTAGTTCAGCTAACTATAACTCGCGCCCCCGCAATGCACTGCTGATGATGTCACATATTACATCACTCATGACATGGTCAGTGACACCACTGATGACATCACTGATGACATCTCAAATGACATCACTGATGACATCATCCAGTGTCTGTGTGTTTCTGTAAAGTTAAAATATGTTTATTATATATAGGGAAAGGCATATTGAAGAATGAGTGGGTGTATAAGTGTGTGAATATATGATTTTGTAGGTGCGTGACTGACTCTATAAGTGAGTGATTAAACGTATCTTACTGAATGCATGGGTTAGTGACTAAACTGTGTGAATGTCTGTATCCGTCTGTCTGCTGGTGTGTAAGCGGCTGCATGGGTTTGCAAATAGCTACATGATTGTCTATATGGGTTATAGATTGGTTGTCTGAGTATCTGTATGGGTGCCTAAGTGTTTGTGTGGGTGGGGTGTGTGTGACTGTGCATAGATATGTGAGTGGGTGATTCACTGGGTGCATGGTTTCAAGAGTGCATCTGTGATGGACTGTATGGGTGGGTGAGTGTGTGTATGGTTGTGTTAGTGAGTGAATGTATATTTCAGTGGTACATGTGTGATTTTCTACATATGTGAGAGTCAGTATATATGTGTGTTGGAGTACATAAATGGCTATAAGTGAGAGTGTGTGATTGTGAGAGTGGCTGTATGGATGAGTGTGTGCTTATATCATTGATTGTATAAGAGCAAAAGAATGTGCTAGTATTTGCATGAGTAATTGAGCTAGTGTGTGTATAACTGTATAGGTGAGTAAATGGCAGTGTGATTAATTATTTGCATGACTGAGTAGGTGTGTGAGTACCTCTATGGATGAATGGCGGTGTGTGAGTGTCTATATAGGTGTATGAATGCATATGATAGTCCTGTACTGAGTGACCATAAGTATGAGTGACTGTACGGGTGAGTGAGTGGATGGGTGTGTAGACCTAAGAATCAGTGAGGGGGTATGTACTTATTGGTGTTGGAGTGTCTATGGTTTTGAGCATGGCAGTATGTAATTTAGAGTGGGTGTATCAAAGGTTATATTAGGGTGTGAGAAGATGCATCAAATTATCACATGGATGATGTCATCAGTGATGTCATTTGAGATGTCATCAGTGATGTCATCAGTGATGTCACTGACCATGTCATGAGTGATGTAATATGTGACGTCATCAGCAGTGCATTGCGGGGGCGCGAGTTATAGTTAGCTGAACTAACTATAACGGGGGAATTTCAATGGTTTTGTACGGGGGAAATGTCCAGCTAACTATAACGCCCCTGAAACCTATGGTTTTTTCAGTGAATTTCTATGGTTTTTTAAATGCTAATTCCTAACTATAATGTGTCTGAAACCTATGGTTTTTTTCAGTGAATTTCAAAGGTTTTTTAAATGCTAATTCCTAACTATAACATACCTGAAACCTATGGTTTTTTAAGTGAATTTCAAAGGTTTTTTAAATGCTAATTCCTATCTATAACTTATCTCTAAACTATGGTTTTTTTACTGAATTTCATAGGATTTCTAAATCTTTATTTTTCAGTGTATCAATTGCTTTATTTATGTTTTTATACTGTTTTTCATCATTTTTTAAAGTTTTTTGAAAATATTTTTTTTAAATTATTAAATTTTACATGTTTGTAATGAAATTGTTTTTGAAAATATTTGTAAAAATGTTGTAACTATTTTTTTATTATTTGTTTTTATATTTTTTATACTATATTGTTAATATTTTGTTATTATTATTTTTTTCAATTATTTTTTGGAGTCGCGCACCCAATGCGTACCTTTCTCGATCCCTGCGTGGAACATAGTTGCCATTTTACGATTGTTGTGTAGGATCCGCGTAGGTTGTGCATTCGGTACGTATTTTCGTGCGCGATTGCTATGCGACCGGTACGTGACTCCAGGTGCATACGCAACACATACGAAATATGTTACGTGATGCTCACGTGCTTCCGCGAAACGTCATATACGCGTTTGACGCGGTGGGTGCGCGATTCCCGCGAAATATTTTAAATGTCAAAAAACATATATATATGTATTTCATATAAATATTAAGGGGAACATAATCTAAGCTACTCATAAAATTAATATATTTTTACTTTTAATCAACCTATATTACTTTGAAATGCAATTTCGCGAATTCGCGCTCGGTGCGTGCTGCCTATGCGCAGGGTGCACGGATCCCATGTGACCTGAAAAAAAGAGATTTGATTGGTTCATTAGACTTCCTATTCTAACTATTGAAAGACCCCACCCATTTCAATCATTCTTCTTAGACCTTCTTTGGAGGAGCATCTCTGTGCTTAGAAGAACTTTTTTTGGCTAAGTTGACACTTAGTTCAAACTTTTTTTTGAGAAACAATGGCTTCAGGGCAGCAGGCATCACCAGCATCTGAACATTCATCAGAAGATGAATTTTTGGCTGAACCACCACGCCCAGAAAGATATTCATCTGTTGTCTGGAAATGTTTTACTTTTCCAGAGGGACAAACCAAGACAAATGCCACCAAAGTGACATGCAAAATATGTCAGAGAGTGCTGTCCCGTGGAGATCCAGCAAAGAAGTACTCATGTGGTACAGCCAGCATGAAGAAACATCTTAAAACTATGCATCCAGTAAACCTGGCACGTGAAGAGTGCCGAAGAATGAGAGTTCTTCCTGCACCTTCACAAACATCACAACCAAGTACTTCTCGCACGGATCCATCTGAACAACACCTGGACATCCGTCCTCAGTTTGCAACACTCAAAGTGCACTGCTTGAAGTGTAATGCAGTTCTATTGATTTCATTTGCAGGATGCAATAGAACCATCGTTGTTAGTTTGTTTTTTGTTTTTCCTGAAGTTCATTGTTTTGTTCCTCCAGTTCTGTTTTTTCCTTTTTTTCAAGAAAAACCAAATTTTTTAAAAAATTGTTCAGAAAATCAAAAACAAATAATATAAAAGAAAAAAGAAGAAAAAAAGTTCTTGTAAGAACTAACTTTTCTGGTTTAAAAAAAGAGCTATATTTGTATGTTAGTGTGTGAAAGTTTAGATGAATGTATGTGTAGTGCATAATTGACTGAACGAATGCATTAGTAGTGTATGGTGAATGTATAAGTGCAGAACTATGAGGAAGTGCTGCAGCATCACACAGTAGCCTCTTTAACTGCAGTGTGCTGTGGTACTTCCGAAGCACAGGGATGCAACATATGTACATAAATATGTTGCAAGTCTATGCTTCTCTCTGCACGGCTGCTTAAACTGCAGCCATGTGGTGACACAGGCACCCTTGCACCATAGTGCAAAGATATCTGTGTCATGTGGAGTTTGTTTTTGTGCAGGAAGACACACCTTCCTGCACAAAAACAATCAGTAAAGGCATTTTTCTCCTTCAATGTATGCTGAGCATTGTCGCATGTATTGAAAGATAAAAAATAAGGAGAAATTGTTGTGCCTTGCTACACCAATTGGAGAATGGTGCAGCATTCACACATGTCCAGATTTATGATTTTTGATAAATCTGGAGATGTGTCTTGTTCTATGAGTATTCTGTGCAATCACGCACAGCATCACTTATAGAACGCCCTTTCAACGCAAAGTGGTGTGTATGATGAGGTCGTATTTACATGGAGAAGAAAAGGTACACAGAGTGCCTTTTCCTCTCTTTGTAAATATGAAAGAGTTTCTTGCGCTATAACTATGTTACAAAAAGTGATATATTGCTATTTGGAAAATTGCTTGTGAATGATAGGAGGTAAGCACAGAGTTTTTTCTGCAAAGATACTCAAAGAAGAATGATTGAAATCATTGCGGTCCTTCAATAGGTACAATGGGAAATATTATGAACCACTCAAATCTGTTTTTTTGCAGGTCACATGATATCCTATGACGGGGACATTCCAAAACTACATGGGTATAAACAAGGTGTTTTGAAAAACGAATTCAAACTTTGTAGCTTCTTGCAGATCTGCCCATTATGCATATTAATACTTAGTTAAACTTACCTTCACAGTAATAGAAATAAAAGATGGTACACATTTTTTTCAGATGTTTTTTGTATTGTAAATTGGGGTAACTTGCTTATTTTCGAATTAGGATCTGGGAAAGAAAAGAAAAAATAGTTATAACATGCAATAATACATTTTTAACAACACAGCATAATTTAAACAAAGTAATTTGTTTGCCTTTTTTGCTGTTCTCAGAATAGATTGAATTTCACTAGAAATAGTGATTTCAATCGTACTCATCACATAACAGCGGGCAAAAAAAAACAATCAAAAGGATTGTTTTAAAAAAAAAAAATCTATTCTCAGTACAATACCAGAAAATACAAATCACACATATATAAAATGCTTACTGCTAACAAAAGTTTATAATTTAAATTTATAAAAACAGTAAATGTTGAGGAGGAGCCTAGCGCGCAACCAAGATGGCCGCGTAGGTGCGAGGCTCCCGAGGACCTCCGCAACCTCCTACGTCTATCCTGAATTCATCCTGCCTCGGTTGAGGGGACTGTGTTGGTGAGCCTGAGCTGAGGTGGTACCCGTTTTCCTTTCTCAAATCGGACCTCGGGTGCCGGAGTGAGCACCGATTGAAGTTTGCGGCCTTCTTCTCGCCGGACCCCGGATTTGCGTTGGGGGGTGACCCAGTGGCAAAGTGAACAACAACGGCGGGCCGGGCCTGGCGAGTCGCGTACCCCGCACTTTCGCTTTCGCACCGTCTCTGCAAGTGAGATCGCGGAGCTTTTTGTGTTGGTGTGGCCTCGCTGGGGGACCCTGCCTGCCTGCCGGCTGTGACCCACCCCGCCGATCTGGGGTGGCCCCCCCGGAGCTCGTGGCCCTGATTGCCTGCCCTCTACGGCGTTGCTGGTGCGATTGTGGGACCAGCGGCGATGGCCACGAAACAAGATGGAGATCGGTCAAAGACCAAGTCGACCCGGCGTGGCACCGTCCATCAGGCCAACAGCATGGACCGCTATACCCTCCAGAGGGGATCTCCCGGCGGACCGCACAAGTCCCCTGAAGGCCCTTCTGATGCCCCGGACTTGCCCACGGATCTGACTCTCCACGACGTCATGGGCGCCATTTCCGAGATGAAGGCCTCGGTGGGCCAGCGGTTCGACACCCTGGCACAGAAGATCGACGCGGTCCTTGTGGATGTTGGCCTGGTGAGGGCCGATCTTTCCAAGACCAACGACCGAGTTGATCTTTGGCCCAAACCGCATCGGGCCTTACGACTGAGGTGGCGGCACTACAAATGGAGGTGCGCCGGCTTAGTCAGGCGAGTGCACTTATGGATCGGCGCCTTGAGGATTCCGAGAGTCGGGCCCGGAGGAATAACATCCGCATCATCGGAGTACCCGAGGGACGGGAGGAAGCGGCGGCGGATCTATTTGTGGAGGACCTGATCGCTACCCATCTCCAGCCTCGGGGACTGAGTAAATCTTTTGCCGTGGAGAGGGCCCACAGAGTTCCCGGGGGAAGGCCGAAGGTCGGAGCCCCTCCGCGACCTCTCATTGCCCGGATTTTTAACTTTCGGGACAGAGACGCGATCCTGCAAGCCTCCAGACTACAGGGGCCGGTTAAGCTGGAAAATATGGAGGTGAACTTTTACCCTGATTTCACCCAAGCGGTCCAGAAGCAGAGACTGAGCTTCCTGGGCGTCAAACGCCGACTTCGGGACCTGAACTTAAAATACGCCATGCTCTTCCCGGCCAAGCTGCGAGTGGAGGTGGATGGTCGCACGCACTTTTTTGATCGTCCCGAAGCGGCCGGGGACTGGCTGGACACTCTGTCTGGGGATCGTGATCGAGATGGCGGGGGGGGGGCGGCGGGAGGAGACAGCCCACTGGATCGGGTCTGAGGGGTCAATATTGGGCCTCACTCTGGGCGAATACGATGCTACTTTCGATCAAGCGTCTGTCTTTGTACATTCCCCTCCCATGGAGGTTGTGTGGGGTCTAGAAGGGGTACTCTTTCCTCCTCTAGGGGGTCTAGCTAGTTTCATTCTATAGGGGCGACAGGCACACTGCAAGTTGGGGGGGCTGTCCGGGCTCATGCAGGGGTGCAGGGAGGGGGGAGTTTTGTTGGAGAGGGTGGGTTGGGGTGGGGTGTTGTTCGTTTACACCACAAGGCAAACGTATCATTGTGTTATCTCTACAGTGCTCTCTGGGGGACGAGTGATGACTTCTGTTTATGATGGGGGGTAGGGGACTGAGTTTGTTGTCCTGGAATGTTAATGGACTGGGGGACAGGATAAAACGAGGTGTGGTCCTGGAGTTCTTGAAGCGAATTTCGCCCGATATAGTTTTTCTGCAGGAGACGCACCTCATTGGCAACTCCTTTTGCGCTATGAATCGACGGGGCTACCGCCTTGTGGCCCATTCGGGCTTCACGTCTGGTTCAAGGGGTGTGGGCATTATGGTTAAAAACTCGCTCCCGTTGGAGATTGATGAGGTGCGCCATGACGATAGGGGACGTTACACGGTTTTGGTGGGCAGAATGGAGGGCAGAGTGGTCGTTCTTGTGTCAGTATATGTCCCGCCGGGGCTGCAGACGACCACCTTTGCGGACCTGGGGCGCCTCCTCCTTGGCCTTCCGGAGGGGATTCTAGTGGTGGGGGGGGATTTTAATGCTGTAGTTTCCGGAACTGTGGATCGTCACCCCCTAGGGATCTCCCCCGGGCCCAAGCGTGGTTATCTGGCCTCTTGGATACCCTGGGGCTGGTGGATTGTTGGCGTTTAAAACATCCCACGCAGCTACAGTACACCTTCCATTCAGGGGCTCATGGTAGTCTCTCACGGCTAGATTATGTCCTGGTCCCAGCGGCTTATGTGGGGAGGGTGGGAGAGGTGCGCCATTTGGCACGGGGTATTTCGGACCACTCCCCGCTCTTGTTGCACTTTGATATTTTACCGAGAGGAGAGGGTAGGGTGGTCCCGATCCATCCCTGGTACCTGCGTGACCCCACCATTCGCGCAGAGCTGATTAAATCCCTGAAGCGCTATTTTGACGAGAATGTGGGGTCTGTGTCATCGGCGGTCTCACTGTGGGAGGCGTTCAAGACAGCACTCCGAGGAGAGGCCCTGTCCCTTATTTCCCACTCCCGGAGGCGCGAGCGGGAGGAGGTGACCCGTGTTGAAGCTGAGATAACCGAGTTGGAGGGTGATCTAGAATGTGGGGTGACGGATGACAAATTACATGTTCTCCAACTCAAGCAAGCGGCCTATAAGGCCCTCGTCACGGAGGCGGCCAGGGGCCTCAGTAGAGAGCAACAGGGGAGACTGTATGATGTGGGTGATAAGGCTGGTAAATTGATTGCGTGGCTGGACAAAAAAGAGAGAGCGAGTCGAGTTGTCCCGTTGATTGAGAAAACGAATGGTGTGTGTGTCACTGAACCGGAGGAAATTGTCTCCTGCTTCGCGGACTATTTCCGTGGGGTGTATTCCCCGGTGTCTTCTCGCTCTGAAGAGGATTCCCATGCCCTGCTCAGAGATATCGCGCTGCCTTCCCTTTCGGAGGAGGACAGAGTGTCGTTGGACGCCGCTCCAACCTCCGAAGAAATTGCCCTCGCCATCCGCTCGGTCGCTTCCGGCAAGGCCATGGGTCCTAATGGTCTTCCCATCGAGTTGTATAAACTGCGACCGGATACGCTGGTGCCGCATCTCCGTGCTATGTTCCTTGCGGCCCACTCGGTGGGTTCCCTCCCGCTAGACCAGCGTCTGGCTACCATCGTGGTTATCCACAAGGAGGGGATGCCTCGGGACCGGGTCACATCCTATCGACCCATTTCGTTATTGAATGCGGAGCCCAAAATTCTCGCCAAGGTGTTGGCCAATCGGCTGGTCGGCGTAGTGTGTGACTTGGTCCACCAGGACCAGTCCGGCTTTATTCCCCATCGCAACACAGCGCTTAACCTGCGGCGTTTGCATGGGGTGCTCGCACGTGTCCCGTTCATACGGGAGCCGGCCATCTTGGCGTCCTTGGACGCCACTATGGCGTTTGACACACTTGAATGGCCATATATTTGGGCGACGCTTGCGAAATTTGGGTTTGGACCAGGGTTTATCAGCTGGGTTAAATTGTTGTACTCTGGCCCACTGGCGCAGGTGGTTGTGAACGGTAGAGTGTCGGCTCCGTTTGAGTTGGGCAGGGGCACGCGGCAGGGCTGCCCGTTATCGCCGCTCCTTTTTGCGCTTGCCTTGGAGCCCCTGGCGGAGTGGCTGCGGTGGGAACCTTCTATTCGTGGTCTCCGCTGGACCCCCGAGTATGAGGACCGCGTATCTCTATACGCTGACGATATTCTCCTGTACCTGGCTTCCCCACGTAAATCACTGATAGTACTGGTTGATGTATTGCATTCATTTGGTCGTAACTCCGGCCTTGTCATCAACTGGGCTAAATCGTGCGTGTATGTCCTCTCTGGGGAGGCTCCTATCCTTCCGCGGGGCTGTCCTATCCAGATCGCCCCGCAGGGATTTAGGTACCTGGGTTTCTTCATTACCCTGGACGCAGAGGCCCGGTATGATCGGAACTTGCCTCCCCCCCTCCAGCGCCTGAAGGAGGATGTCGCGCGTTGGCGGCGTTTGCCGCTCTCGCCGCTCGGCCTGGCGGCATTGTTTAAGATGATGTCGCTGCCGCGTTTCCTGTAGGCTCTGCAGAATACAATGGACCTCGTCCCGGCGCGCTACTTCCGCGAGGTGGAGAGTTTGCAACACCGCCTGTTCTGGGACGGGAGACCGCGTATCGCCCTGGCGAAGCTGACGCTCCCGTGGTATGACGGGGGGATTGCCCTCCCGGATATTAAACGGTATTATTGGGCCTCCCAGCTGGCTGCGATTAATCACGGCCTATACGGGCCCGCCCTAAACCCGGCCTTTGAAATGGATAAGATGCTACTGCCGGGTGGTGACTATAATCGAGCGCTCTACTCCAGCTCGCTCGACGCACGTCTGACGGGCCCCACGCGTGTCATGGTACGAGTGTGGCACGCGGCTAATGTAGCGATGGGGTGGAAGGATCGTTTGACCCGGGCGTCACCACTATACGCATCTGAGCAGTTGGGCTCCCTGTGGACCTCGAAGGGCTTCGAGAAGTGGGACATGATAGGCATCAGCAGGGTGGGGGATCTCTGGACGAGGGGGGGATTCAAAACGTTCGAGATGCTGCAGACGGAATTCCAGTTGCAGGACAGGGAGTACTTTCGGTATATGCAGATCCGTCATGCACTATGCTTCGCCTTCCCGGACGTCGCCTCCATCCCGGAGTACTCCCCTCTGGAGGATAGAGTGCTGGATGGACATGTACCGGAAAGCACGATCTCATTAATCTATAAAAAACTGATTAATGACCGCTCGGGATTGCTGACTAATCTTCGTGAGGCTTGGGTTGCCGATGGATTGGAGCTGGACGACGAGGACTGGGTCTCGGCGGTGGCCTCCCCGAAAGAGGTGGCCATACCGGCCCGCCTTCGCTTCGTCCAGCTCAAGATACTCCATAGGGTCTACATAACGGGGCCAAGGCTATTGCGTATGGGCTATGCTGTGGACGGGTTGTGTAAGCGTGGGTGTGGTTCTTTGGGGACCTTTCTTCATATTTTGTCGGAATGCCCAGAAGTGGAGCGATTCTGGCGTGGTGTGCATGAGGTCCTGCGGGTGGTTACGCGTGTGTCGCTACTGCCCGAAGCGAGGAGATGCCTGTTGAACGTGTGGGAACCAACCGACTACTCGGCGCCACAGACGTGGTGGGTGACTCTGGGATATATGGTGGCCAAGCGCGATATTGCACAACTGTGGGGTTCCCAGAGGTCCCCGACTGTTTCGGCCTGGAAGGAAAATATGGACTGGTGCATGTTTCGGGAAAAGGTGGTGTATGTAGCGAGAGGTAAGCCTGGGACATGGGTGAAAGTATGGGGCCACTGGAACGCCTACCGCGGGAGAATCTGTGCCCCACCGTTATTGCCTGATCCATCGCCTGCCCCGTCCCCTTAGCCGGTTTAGCTCTCCGGTACCGGGCACTGAGTCCACCCAGTCCCTGCCCTGACCTTCTCCCCCCCTTGCTACTCCTATGGATTGGTAGGGTCCCCCTTCTAGGGGAGCACATGCTGCTGTTTTCGATTGTGGGTTGCCTTGTGGTTTGATTTTTTGTTGTTATTTATGTTAAAAAGAAACCGTCACGTGGGGTCCGGATGGTGTGGCCATCAACGCTGCTAACTCCTGTACGTCTCCCTTTGCCGCAGCATGCGATCTACTGTGTGTATCATATGCTCCTTTTGTTTGCTAGCGGCCGGCCTGAAGGTTGTAGGCCCATCTTTGTATATTTTTTGAACTTTGTAATAAACGGTTTCAAAAAAAAAAAAAAAAAAAAACTGTAAATGTTGTCGCTTTAAAATATACACCGAGTCAATGTGTAAGAAAAAGTCCATAATTCAAACATATACCTTTCCTTGAGGTCAAATGGTATTTTTGCACTGTTTTTTATGTACATTGTCCAATGGTAATCCTATTAAATTATAATAATAAATTCCTCAGAGGCTGAATTATCTTCCTAAAACTTTGGCTTTAAAAATATTAGGTAGGAATTTGGTAATTCACTAGGCAAACGTTGTTTGAAAACCAACTGGGCATCATTACAAAGTGTCTAGCCTTTGTCACATTTTAGCTCGGCAGTGTAATTGTCAGATGTTGTGGAAGGACCATCATGGAAAATTATTGCAATTGCTACAAAAGTCCTTCCTGATATTGATAGTTGTGTTGCTACAAAATGTTTTATTAAAGTGTCCAATTTTCTTCCATCAGCTGTACAACGTTGCCTCATTAAAATGATATATTTTCCATATCTTTGTAAAAATAACGTTGATAACATTTCTGATTTACATTGGCTACACTCCATGTTTTGATTTGCAGGTTTAACTAATTTATTGAAAGACACTGATTTACAGTCCGGTAATGTTAAATATAGAAATCTTTCAGTGTCTACATTAGTGCTAAATGTATACATACAATTTTCACAATGATGTTCCCATTTGAAACAAAGGCCAAAAATATTTTCTATTTCCACACCTTCATTTTCAAAAATGGTAAGCATATACATTAAAAATTCCTGAGCATCTTGTAAATTGTGTAGAACCAGAATATACATCCAAAAGATTACGAACATCAGAAACAGTTTGTAGTTTACTTTATCAGTTCTCAATATTTCATAAACAGAATGCAACAAGGAACAAAATCTTTTTTCCCGATTCTGCATAATTTGTTGTTGTAAACCTTCAAGATAAAAAACAACATTGACCACTACATTAGCATAGCAGTTTACACCTGAACTATTTTCAAACTGATAACCAACAATCTCTTCAACAGTGTCTTTTTTCTTTTTTCTTGCAATGACAACATTATCTTGTTTTTTTTCCCTTCGCTACACCTTCAGTACAGATATTCTCATACCTTCTTTTTCGACCAGCCACACGCTTTTCAAATACAGGATATTGACCTAAATTGGGAGCATACACCCTTCTTAACCTATTATACTCTTTTACACAGTTTGCATCTGCAGTAACCTTTGTGTCATCAAAATCAATCAAAACAAACCAGATAATGTTCTGACTCGCGACAAAGCAACATATGCCATACCCTCTTTAAACACAGTAGATCCAATATTCACCAATGCACTGTCTACACTTAATCCTTGAGATTTATGAATAGTCACTGCGTATGCCAGAGAAAATGGAAATTGTTTCCTACGGACATATAAATCTTTAACAAGCAAAAAACGAATTGAACAACGACCAATTTCTTTAACTTCTTCAATCTGATCAAATTTAATTTTAAAAACTTCAATTCCATCTTTTTTCTAATAATTAACAAAATCCACAACTTTACCCATTGCTCCATTAACTAAACCTTTTTCTACATCCAAATTACGCCTTAAAATTACCCGACAGTTTATACATGCATATAGATTCTTTTCTAAATCAGCCGTTTTAGATATCTTTTTTCTAAAGAATCCAGTTTTGTTTTCAATTTTCCCGTCAAAATAATAGTGATTCCTTCATGCTCTATTTTATCGATGGCTTCCATTTTTATAATTTCTTCATTTTCCAGTTCTTCGTTGAATATAGAACACTGGCGCAGTGTTGGCATTAAGCAGATTACAGATTTATTTTCTGCAATTTTCATGTATATTTTCTCAGGAACTACATTTTCATTTTGAAACAAATTGGAAAGTAATCAACTCTGCAAAGCTTGTTTGCCATGTTCTGTCAGAAGTCCAATTCTTATATCTTGAAGAATACTTCCATATTCAGCATTGTTTGCTTGTCGCATATTTTTCGTCAGTTCTTTGTATTCAAAATATGACCAGATGTTCACGTTTCCAACACTACCCTGAGACTTTCTGGTGTCTACATGCGCAAGTGTTTTAAATACTGGTTGTGCTTTTACAGGAGTCAGTAGCAGTAGATCTCCAAAAACTATGACGTGTTTTCCTCCAAATAAGACATCATACTCCGTTTTAAGAATTTGCTGCATTCTTAGATGCACAAAGGCAAGCATTAAGTTTGAGACCATGCTTACCTCATCAATAATGAGAAGTTTCATTTTCTTCAGGACTCTTGAAACTTCACAACAAGCTTCTGAAGATAGCTTGTGGTATTCCAATTTGTTCTCATGCTCTACTGGTAGCTTTAGTAAACGATGTAAAGGAATTCCTTTAATGTTATGTGCTGCCAACCCAGTTGGAGCAGTGACAACACAAGACAAATGCGACTCAGTTGTTTTCTGGAGATAACTTGTAATTACTTTAATTAAGAAACATTTTCCTGTTCCAGCTTGTCCACTCACATACATTCGGATAGGTTGAAATGATGTGCATGAGCACTCTTTCTTTTCATGAAGTAATCCATGGTCAATCTGTTGTCTCACTTGCTGATATATTTGTTTCTGTTCAACATTAAGGGGCCGATTCCGATCCGGGTCAGAAAGCACTCCGACCGAGTCAGATCCGAGCGAGTACGATGCATACGTATGCTGTCGGACTCGGTTCGGTCGGACTCCCATAGAAGTCAATGGGAGCCAGTTGTACGACGTGTACATGCGCTCCCATTGACTGAATGGGTACGTCTCAAACAAGTGCGCCCCCTACAGTGGGTATGCGTCGGTGCCATCTGCACCGTACTTGCCTGTGTTGGGGAGACCAATAGGTCTCCCCCTGTGTGCGAGTCGTACGGCTGCGGTTGTCGGGTGGTCCGACGCGGACCCCCGAAGTCCGACTCCGGGAGCTTTTGCGAGCCAGACACTCCGGCTCGCACAGGCTGTCCGACGCGTGCATCGTACTGGCTCAGTCGTGAATCGCATCCATTGCACGCCACGGTTAGCTTACGACTGAGACGTACGGAGCGGTCCGGACCCGGAAACTACTCGGTCGGTGAATTTCATGTAGCTCGCATCATACTGGCTCACTCGTACAGCTGTATGAGTCGGCCGGAAACCACACGTACAGCTCGTAGTTTTTCCGTCCGGATCGCGTTCAGTGCCCTTCCGACCCGGAACGGAATCGGCCCCTTAGTTGTTCTTCCAAGTTTCCTAACTCCATTACATCTTCTTGAGCTTGATGCATTGCTGTTTCCACCTCATTCATGGCAATTGCTGCTTCATTTTCAACAATTGATTGTCCTAGTGGATCTTGACTCAGTGCAGCAGAACTTTGACTGTCTTGAAAACTGTCTCTAGCAATCTCAGCTGCAATTGTAGCTTCTTGATCAATTTCATCATTCAACATTTTCACATAATTTGCAAAAGCACTGCATTGTATGCTATCTTTACAAGCATTAAATGAATCTTCATAGCTCTGGAAATCTCCAAGTAATTCCAGTTCTGAACGCCATGGTTTGAACATTTGCAAAAGGGATAAATAGTAAAATTCCCTTTTATCAGCAGTGTCGCAACTCTGCTTACTGTGATTAATCTAGTTTCCTTTCCTTTGTTTCACCAAACATCCTTCGTAACCAATGACTTCATATTTTCCATCATTGATGTTCTCTGTAGTATTCCGTTTAAAAGTGTTGTTTTGCAGCACTTCATAGAGACACATGTTCTCAAGATGATGACTTCTGTTTGGGTAATATGTGTCCAACATATTCGTTTTCAAAATATCTGTACTTTCTGGTTCTTTTTCTGCTAAATATTCAATTTCTTGAACAGATTTCAGAACACGATTTCGCATCGCTGCAAGACCTAGACTCACCCAAATGGTTCTTCTACTTTTGGAGTATAGACTTGCAGATGATAACCGATCTGAACATTCATATGCTCCAATTTCACGATGCGATAACATCTTCAAACTGAAACTGTATAATTTCTTACTTAGAGTCTTCTCGTGAGAAATCTCTTTCTACATTTCTTTCAAATTCGTCTTTTCTGATTTAGTAATGTAGGACGTTACATATCGAGCAACAGCAATGGAATTGTCCGCAACATACTGAATATCCATGTTAGTGTTCCACATGGATAAAATAACTGGATTGTAGTCATTTATGTATTTTGTCTCTTCGCTTCTTCTTAAGTTATAGGTATTTTTCGGAGACTTTCTTGTGATGGTATGTCGCATAGCTGACATAAAACTGTTCACTCTTCCTTTGGATAATACAGGACGTGGAAATGCAAAACGACATTTGGTATAGAACTTATCCTTAGACTTGTATTTTCATCGACAGTATTTTCCACATCTATGGTTTTGGAATTGTAAGACTTGTTGTTTTAAGTTTTTATCTTCTCTGCTATTGGGTACAGCGCATGTGGCATATTCTTCAATGAAAGACAAAACAGTATCATCTGAATCTGTTCCAAATGTAGGGGCGTCCTTGATCCATAACAACATATGTATATGAGGAGCACCTCTTGCTTGATACTCCTTTCTCCAAAAGAAATCCACAACTTCTCCAAGAGGAGGATTCTTTTTATTGCAGATGAAAGACATCATAGCTTCGAATCTATGATTGAAATATCTGCATACATTGACAGGATCCAAAGAGCACAATTCTCCAGGTGTCTTGTATTCAATATTTTTTATAATGGAATTTGCCTCTCGAAGAAATTCAAGTAAATCATCCCAAGCATACTCAGCACAGCTTAGTGTAAGGAACCATGTAGGAGTTCCTAAGTTCTGTAGCATACATTTCAGTTCTCCATGACGACGGTACCAATATTCATTAGTCCCACGCTGACATGCCATCAGATTAATCAACTGAGATTCTAAATGATCATCTCTCTGATGCACTTTATCCATAAAATCCTTTGCAGTTACATTTTGCAGATGCATTCCAGTTTTTAAAATGTGATTTAATGCATATGAAAGTCCAGACAAGTCACTTTCAAACAGAAGATGAAACATATATGGGATACATTGTCGAAATCTTGGATCTTCTGCATATAATCTTGTTGTCCGATATTCAGGACGTTCATCATATCGTCCACCTTTTCCTGTTGGAAACAACTGCGGGAAACAACGAGCTTCCAAGCTCTCTTCCCATACACTCATGGGACTTCCTTTTGCTTTTTTCATTTGGAATAACTCAACCGTATTCCCCATCACTTCTTTGGAATGAAGTGGATGTACACTGTAATGTTCATAGATTTCTTTACATCTGGACATGTCCACTTTTTCAATTTGTCCACTTAACGTTTCAGTATCTTCTGCTAAATCTATTTCTTCTTCTCCTACAAACACATTTCTATAGTACTCATTATTTTTTATCAGATACAATGTTGCCTTTTGCACTTTTCTAACATCCACTAATCCAATAACTAGTGGTTCATTTTCTGCACGGTCTCCACCAATAGTTTCAATGTTTTTCTTTAAATCTAACGGTAAATACACAACTCTTCCTTTTAATCCTCTTTGTAAATCTGATGGAGGCAATTTACCTGTTTTAGGCTCCATACGAACAGTAGCCTGAAACGGCTGCACACATTGAATGAGAATAGACTCATAGGTATTTAAATCTATCAGCTCTGGAGGAATAGCAACCAACTCTAGATTATTATGAACAGCTCTAGCAGGCATTTTATTCTCATCTAATTTGTTATAACAATATTTGCAAATACGCTGGTCAGAACCCAAATCAAAACAATCCTCTACCAACAAATAAGTTGCAAATTCCTTCCACTTATTATTATTTTCTGTTTCACTTTTTAAATACAGATTGTCACTCCTAGTCTGATTTCTATAGTGAGTTCGCCGACAACAAATAAAAGAAACATTTGGTCTTTCATCTGAAATCACCTTAAACTTTGTGATTTGGTCTTCAAACATTTTTGTAATCATGGGTTCTACATTGTCTTCAACATTTTGTTCTATTAATGTGTCAGTTTCTGCACTCTCTTGCTGAGGACCAAAGTAACAAAACTCAATATTATCACAAACCTTCTTCATATCTGATACTGACCCACGCAAAAGAGCACTGTTCAACTCAGTTAACTTTAGTGCTGGACTTTTTGCATAATACAATCTTCTCACTAACTTCTGCATTTGAGTATGATGTACTGCCAACATCCTGAAATGGTGAAAAACACTTTGACAAACTTTTCTAGAAAGACAAGCCAGAGAATGACCTTGCAAACCAGTTTTCTTTCTCACTCTGCAAGGAACTAGTCCTTGCAACACCTTAATCTTTTGTTTTACACTTTTTTTACTATATGCTCGTAAGAAATTGCATAATTTATCAATAGATTCTTGTCGCACACTACAAATACTACTGCAATCCCAAGTGTAGACAGGGTCTTTAGGACATCTCCCTAGAACTTCATCAGCTATCACTTCTTCTGCATTTCTTTGAACCATTTTCTCTTTGTCAATTGGACATCCATTTCTAACCTCATAACCTCGACCACTGGTGTCAACTGCATGCAATAAATTATTGCTATGTAAATAACTCTCTTCATTAAAGAAAGGCTCTGAACTTGAACTGTGTTTCCATTCACCCAAAAAAAATCACAAAAATTTGTTCTGTTAATTATTCTTTTCCTCTTACCTTTGGCCTTCATTAAATGGATTGGTTTATCTAGTGATCAAATTCTGTTTAATACTAAAATGAATAGTTTCCATTTACTTCAAAAGCCTTTTCAACAATGGTTTCAATATGCTTCTTTTTATAAAATAGAGCTCTCTTTTTATATTTCTTCGTATCTTTCAGCAAATTATGTACTACTCTCTTGTAAAATATTTTTTTGCGTATTTCTTTATACTGATTTTGTCTTCTTTTACCATACTTCGTGTCCTTTGGCTGTCCATTTGCTTTTTTGCTTTTCCTATTATTTTGAGTATTTTTTCTAGTTGAAGCATTCGCAGAGGTTTCAGCATTCTGTACATTCTGTCTGGTCCTACAAACATTTTTAATAAATTGCTTTGTGATCTTACCAGAAGTTTTTTTTCATTTTAGCCACATTATGTTGTTCATTCAATACTTGTGGTTGATTTTTCTTCAAGTAACTGTCCTTTTTCTGTTCTTTTCTTTTTCTTACTTTGTCCGGCATGATTTCTCTATTTTAATGGTAATAAACAGTATCTGTAAAAATTTATCACAAATAAATGTATATTAATATCTTTATAAATTATACTTTTCTATTACTATACAAACACATTTTATATAAATACTGACTAAGAAATTATAGGCCTGAAGCACAAGTGTGAAGGTGGTTAGACCACTACATGCGTAATGCATACTACTTTGAAGCAGGTCATGCCCTAAAGCCTGTCTCACTGAAAGAGTACATGCTTACTGACTGAATGATTACAGTACTATAAGGAGAGACACTGGGTGAATTCATGGTTGGTTGAGTTTTACTTTACTGAATAGATTACTACATGGTACTGAAACACTTACTATGGGGTGGCAACAGCAGTCACAGTGTGTTTGCTGGAGTGTATGCATAGTGACTGTGGAATTGTAGGCCTGAAGCACAAGTGTGAAACTGGTTAGACCACTACATGCATAGTGGATAGTTATTTCAAGCAGTCCTTGTGGAAAGGCATGGTTCACTGCATGAGTACCTGGGTACTGACTGAATCATTAGAGTACTGCTAGGAGTGTGCCTGGGTGAAACGTTTAAGTTTTTCGGTTTTGGCGCAGTGATTAGATTAGTACATGGTGCTGGGTGAGTCACTGGAGGTGTGCAAGGTGAGTGACAGGGTGTTTATTGAAGTATATAGATACTGACTAGTCAATTGAAGGAGTGAAAGACAATTGTGTAGGTGGTTAGAGGCCTCCATGCATAGTGGATAGGCGTTTGAATCAATCTATGTGCTAAGGCCTGCCTCACTCCATTAGTACTTGGGTACTGACTGAATGATTAGAGTATTGCAAGGAGAGTGCCTGGGTGAATTTATAAGTGTTTGTTTTTTTGGCGCAGTAAATGGATTACTACATGGTGCTGAATAAATCACTGGAGGAGTGTAAGGGGAGTGACAGGGTGTTTGCGGGAACTGTATGAATACTGACTGGGGTATTGAAGGTGTGAAAGACAAGTGTGAAGGTGGTTAGAGGCCTGCATGCATAGTGGATAGGCGTTTAAATCAATCCATGTGCTAAGGCCTGCCTCAATCCATTAGTACTTGGGTACTGACTGAATGTTTAGAGTATGGCAAGGAGAGTGCCTGGGTGAATTTATTACTGGTTGGGTTTTGGCACAGTGAATTGATTAGTACATGGTGCTGAATGGGTCAGTGGAGAAGTGTAAGGGGAGTGACAGGGTGTTTGCAGAAACTGTATGAATACTGACTGGTGTATTGAAAGTGTTAAAAACTAGTGCGTAGGAGGTTAGACGCCTGCATGCATACTGGACAGATGTTTGAAGCAGTCCATGAGCTAAGGACTGGGTCACTGCATGAGTACCTGGATACTGACTGAATCATTAGAGTATTGCAAGGAGAGTGCATGGGTGAACCTTTTAAGTTTTTGGGTTTTGGCACAGTGAATAGATTAGTACATAGTGCCGGATGAGTCAATGGAGGTGTGCAAGGGGAGTGACAGGGTGTTTATTGGAGTTTATAGATAGTGACTGGGCAATTGAAGGTCTGAAAGACAATTGTGTAGGTGGTTAGAGGCCTGCATCCATAGTGGATAGGCGTTTGAATCAATCCATGTGCTAAGGCCTGCCTCACTCCATTAGTACTTGGGCACTGACTGAATGTTTTGAGTATTGCAAGGAGAGTGCCTGGATGAATTTATAAGTGTTTGTTTTTGGCGCAGTAAATGCATAAGTACATGGTGCTGAATGAGTCACTGTAGGAGTGTAAGGGGAGTGAAAGGATGTTTGCGGGAACTGTATGAATACTGACTGGGGTATTGAAGGTGTGAAAGACAAGTGTGTAGGTGGTTAGAGGCCTGCATGCATAGTGGATAGGCGTTTGAAGCAGTCCATGTGCTAAGGCATGGTTCACTGCATGAGTACCTGGGTACTGACTGAATCATTAGAGTACTGCAAGGAGAGTGCCTGGGTGAATATTTTACGTTTTTGGGTTTTGGCGCAGTGAATAGATTAGTACATAGTGCCGGATGAGTCACTGGAGGTGTGCAAGGGGAGTGACAGGGTGTTTATTGGAGTTTATAGATACTGACTGGGCAATTGAAGGTGTGAAATACAATTGTGTAGGTGGTTAGAGGCCTGCATCCATAGTGGATAGGCGTTTGAATTAATCCATGTGCTAAGGCCTGCCTCACTCCATTAGTACTTGGGCACTGACTGAATGTTTTGAGTATTGCAAGGAGAGTGCCTGGATGAATTTATAAGTGTTTGTTTTTTGGCACAGTAAATGCATAAGTACATGGTGCTGAATGAGTCACTGGAGGAGTGTAAGGGGAGTGACAGGGTGTTTGCGGGAACTGTATGAATACTGACTGGGGTATTGAAGGTGTGAAAGACAAGTGTGTAGGTGGTTAGAGGCCTGCATGCATAGTGGATAGGCGTTTGAATCAATCCATGTGCTAAGGCCTGGATCAGTGCATGAGTACTTGGGTACTAACTAAATGAGTAGATTTTTTTAAGCAGTTATGTGTATGCAAAGACATAAAGTGCCCAAAATCTTCTTTCTAAATGGTTCCTAAATGCATACAGACTCTCAGTGTGATTCTAGACAACAAACACTATCCCATGCATATTACCAAATCACATTTTCTTGTCCGGAATTAGTAAACAGAGTAGACACAATCCATATATTGTACTAATGCACATAATTGTAGAACCCTGACTCTTTTTACAAATACCTAACCAATGACTGGTTTCTAATTCTACCAAACTACGAGAACAGGATAGGTTTTTAAGCAGTTATGTGTCTGCAAACACATGAAATACCCAAATCCTTCTTTTAGTACAGTTTCTAAATGCACACAGACTCACAGTGTGATTCTAGAAAACAAACAGTATCCCTTGGATTTTACAAAAACACATTTACTATTCTTGAAGAGGTAATGTGACTGCACACATTCCACATATGTTACTACTGCTCATTAGTGTATAAGCCTGACTCATTTTACAAACACATAAACAATAAATGGTTTCTATTTCTACCAAAATGTAAGAACAGGATAGGTTTTTAACCACTTATGTGTCTGCAAAAACATGAAACACCCAAATGCTTCTCTCACATTGGTTCCCAAATGCACACAGACTCACAGTGTGATTCTAGACAAACAACACTATTCCTTGTACTTTACCAAAACACATTCACTAGTGTGGAAGGGCTGAAGTGACTGCAGAGATTCTACATATTTCAATACTGCACACTACTATGAAAGCCTGACTCATTTTGTGAATGCATAAGCAATGACTGGCTTCTAATACTACTAAAACTTGACAACATAACCAATTTTAAAACAGTTATCTCTCAGCAAATACCTGATGTAACCAAATGCTTCTCTCACAATGGTTGCACAAATGCACAAAGACTCACAGTGTGATTCTAGACAAGCAACACTATCCCTTGCATTTTACCAAAACACATTTAGTAGTGTACAAGACGTAAGGTGACTACACACATTCCACAAAAATTTCTACTACACATTTGTATAGAGTGCGTCTGTCAGAATGATTCCTAAATGCACACAGACTCACTGTGTAATTCTAAACAAACAACACTGGGCCATTTGTAGGAAGGCAAATTGCGATCACAAATGCTGAAATGCGCCGAATTTCGGCATTTGCGATCGCAATTTGGGCAGTGTGCTATGTAGCACACAAAAACCCACACGCAAAATAAGGAATCGCAAAATTTGCGATTTAATGCATTTAAGGAATCCCAAATTGCGATTCCTTAAATGCAATGTAGGAAGCACCCAAGTTGTGCAATTTTTGCTTAAGGAATCGCATATTACCACCAACCTCAGGTTGGTGGTAATTTGCGATTTCCTTGAAAAATGCACTTTTTTGCATTTTTCAAAGTGCCATGTGGCGCACATACATGCCCTTAGCGCATGTATGTGCGCCACATGTGCACACATGTTTATTTCAGGGGTGCAAAAGGGTGTCCTATTGACACCCTTGCAACCTTGAAATTGCATTCTCAATTTGCGATTCTCTAATTGAGAATCGCAAATTGAGAATGTCTTCCTATTCATTCCTATGGGCCTTCTAGCCCATAGGAATGAATGGCAAGGTATTCCTTATTTGCGAATCTCAATTTGGGATTCGCAAATAAGGAATAGGTGGGAACCGCAAAATATTTTGCTAATCCTACCTACATTTCGTTGTGCAATTCTCTAATTGCGATTCCCTAAAAATTGCAATTAGAGAATCGCAAAACACGTACCTACATATGGCCCACTATCCCTTGCAATTTTCAAAAATACATTTACTAGTCTACAAGATGTAAGGTGACTGCACCCATTGCACAACATATTCTACTACACATTAGTACCAAAATGTTTCTCTCAAAATGATTCCTAAATGTACACAGACTCACTGTGTGATTCTAGACAAACAACATTATCTCTTGCATTTTACCAAAACACATTTCATAATCTCGAAGGAGTACTGAATTTTAGTGTAGAAACTTGACTCATTTTGCAAATACATAAACAATGACTGGTTTCTAATTCTACCTCAACATGAAAACAGCACAGTTATCTGTCTGCAAACACATGAAAAACACAAATGCTTATCACAGGATGGTTTCTAAATGCACACACACTGACAATAAGATTCTACACACAAAAAAGTACTCCCTGCACTTTAGCAGGAGAAATACATTAGTGTGATTAAAATCAAAATGGACCACATACACCCCCTCACAATTAAAAAACTCACCTTTCAAGTTGTTTTGTAGATTAAGAAGTATGTCAGTCACACACCAGATTTTCTTATACAGAATCTCTGCACTGTGCACCTGTCAGCAAAACCAAAGAATGGCAATGTTTCCCTCTCATTTTGCACACATATACATGTAAACACCAAATCAGATTCCTTCCCACATTTATTCAAAATCAAACACACATTTCTATTGGTTACACATTTCAACCCTTTCCAAATGACATAAATTTGAACCCTACCCCCAATCTGCCTTCTGCCTGTTACCATAGAAACAGTTAATGGAACACTTAACTGAGCACTCAGGTCACAAGTTCAGCACACAATGTTGCTAATCAAAACAGCAAGTGTGCTTGACTTTTCAACATATCAGCTTATCCTATATAATGTTCCTTTCAATCAGTTTTTGTTAACCAATAAGAATCATGCTTTTAAAAATCAGAAACATGCACCCTAGTTTTCAGTGTAGAATGTTGTCAAACAACCAATCATTTCTTTTCTTTTTTCAAAACTGCATCTTATCCACCATTTTAGAAAAATCTTACTTTTCAAACTGCCATTTGATTTACAGAGACCATCTGACTGCATCCAGACCTCCCTTCAAGATGCTTAGAGTGTGGATTGTGGGACACAGCTATATTTTCTGGAGCCAAAGGTATGCAGAAAACAAAGGCATTCACAAAGACCTAGGTTTGCCAAATGTAGATATTAAATGGATTGGACAGAGAGGGTTAAAGTGGCACCAATTGATGCCATTGGTAAAATCCTTTTTGCATCTCCAACACCCTGACCTCATAATTGTGCACTGTGGTGGCAATGACCTAGATCCTTTGACTGGGGTAGGTCTGGAAATGCTTATCAAGGACACCTTTGCAGAATTGATTTCACTTTTCCCCCGAACTGCCTTTGTCTATTCTAACATATGCCAAAGGCAGAAATGGAACTGGTCCAATCATTTTTGTCCACAGATTGAGAAAGCTAGGAAACATGTGAATAAATCTGTTTCTGCTTTTCTCCGAGACTATAGAATGGGGTCTATTTACAACAACAATCTGCGTTTACATATGCAAGACATCTATAGAAGTCATGGTGTACATTTTACTGATGAGGGTAACAGAGTCTTCCTCAACAACTTTAGACTCTGTATAGGTACTTACTTATAAGTACCAAAAACTCTCAATGAACACAACGGCGCTTTTTTGAGCCACTCAAGAACGAAACACATAAGCTTGATGTTTATCTAAAAAAAAATTTTTTTTTTTTGCTTGGAGTCGCGCACCCAACGTGTTAGGAATCGCGCACCCTACGCGAGAGAAATCGTGTACCCAAGGCGATACGAGTCGTGCACCCAACGCGTGCACACCAGGGGGGCGCGCTGAGAGCCGCGCTGGATGCGCGACTCCTAATTTTACCGTAAAAAAAAAAAATAGCCCCTATCACTAATTTTTATTATCCCCGGGGACCCCATCCCCCGGAGCTTATAAAAAACATTGGGGACCATGTGGGGAGCCCCAATGCCCCCACGGTCACAGCCGGCTCCCCGCGTCCTTCGGGAGCCGGCATTACTTTTCCACATGGGGAGCTGCTGACATGCAGCTCCCTGTGTGGAAAAGCAATATGGTTTGAATTTTGAAAGAGAGAGCAGGTTTCCCTGCTCTCTCTTTCAAAATCCAAACAAAGTTTGCTATGGGAGGGCGGGAGACTCCCGCCCTCTCATAGCAAACAACAGTGTCCTGGGGTTGGGCACCCTAGGACACTGCAGGAGCCGGCCCTGGGGGGTGACAGTCCCCAGGGCCCTCGAGGGCTCCAGGAGGGGGCCACGCATCCCCCTCCCTCAATAAATAAAGCCCCGGGGGTGGTGGTCCCCGGTGCTTGGGGGGGCTATCGAGCCCCCCCCACCCATTTATTTTGTAGCCCCGGGGGTAGCGGTCCCCCCTGGGCCCCCCATTAAATTATACGGTTTTTGCCCCCAGGATTTGGCCCGCCCCATTAATCCGTACCATGGTGCAGGAAACAACCACCGGAGGTCCAGAGCTGCAGAAAGAGCCCTCGGCCGGCAAATTCCGACCCGCGAGGCCGGAGATGCGAGCGTGCCCGGATGACGGCCTACAGAGGGGAAAGAACCGGGACCTATAGTATTGGAGTGCCCCGGGTGGAGGCTCCATTAGGTGGCTTCGACTTGCGGTGGCTCCCGGGAGGTGCACAGAGACAAGGCTTGGTGATTCAGGGGGTGGCCCGCTGAGCCTACTGGGGCCCCCCCAACCCCTCCATCAACCGCCTTTCCCCTCCTACTGGCTATACTAGGGGCAGAGGCCTCCGGGGGCAGATAAAGGAGTGCAACAAAAGTAGTGCAACAGGACGGGCCTCGCCTAGACCACGCTGCGCAGAGGAGGTGAGCCATATTTGCTGCGGGGAGTGGTGGTGATAGAATTGAGGCCTGCCCGGAGTGGCGGAGAACCCAGAAGCGGCAAGCGGCAGGCAGCAGGCGCAGAATACGCATCGTGGTGGGCCCAACCGGTGCCGCGCACGGACAGCAGAGGGGTGCAAGAGGGCGCATTTGGCCACAACCGGACTACCGCGCAAACCACGGCGCTGCTCCCAGACACCCCCCGGACCCAGGGGGTGAACACTGATCGGGAGACAACGAGAAGCAGGTGGCAGGCGCAGAATACGCATCGTGGAGTGCCCAACCGGCGCAGCATATGGACAACAAAGGGGTGCAAGAGGGCGCATTTGAGCGGAGCGCGCCCCTGTGGAGCCCTCAAAAGATCGTTCAGTTGGAATAGCAGCATAGGCCTCAAGTGATGGTGGCGGACCCCCTGGGGGATGGCAGCAGAGTCGTAAACCGGGGGTGAAAGAAAGGAAGAACCAGTCACCAACTTGAACCCTTTGGTGTGCAAGAGGGGCGACCTTCCCCCCCGCGGTTACCGACGAATTTCTTTGACCTGCACTACAGACGGATGCAGAGGCCTGTCACTGTAGTGGCCACATCATAGGCCGGAAATCCACAGGTCGGCCACAACCGGACAATCGCGCAAATCACTGGACCCGGGGGGTGAACACTGAACGTGAGACATCGAGAAGCAGCTGAAGGGGGCACTAGAGACTTACACAGAAACAAGCGAGCGGGCCTATAGACGCCAGGGGCTCGAAACACACCTCCCCTATACTCTGGGGTGGCGACTCATTCAAAGGCAATGTCCGGCTCACGGGGTCCAAAGACCACAATAAATTGGACAAATACACGTGCCCCAAGTCGGCCATGACAGCGCAACTTCCGCCTAAAGCTGGAGAGGACCTGGAGACAGGAGCCACGGAGCACACCTTGAAGGACGTGCTGGACGCCATAGTAGGGATCCGAACATCGCTGGAGCAGAGAATGGACGCAATCTCCTTGGAAGTCATGCTTATCAGGGCAGACTTGGCCACAAACAGGGAGAAAGTCACGCAATTGGAGATCACCACAATCGAGTCTTGTAGATGACACCAACCAGCTCCAGACGGAAATACGTGAATTACAAGCATTTCGGAAGTATGCCGAAGGAAAGCTGGATGACCAGGAAGGCCGCACGAGGCGCAACAACGTGCATATCCTTGGTGTTCCTGAAAGGGCGGAGGGACAAGCGACAGACCTGTTTGTTGAGAGTCTGATCACCAAACACCTCCAACCCAAAGGCCTGTCCAACATCTTCATCGTCGAGAGGGCCCATCGGGTGCCGGGGGGGAGACCGAGGCCCGGGGCCCCCCCTTGCCCCATATTGAGGCCGGGGGTAAGACCAGGTTCTTCAAGACTCCGGAGGACGCTGCTAATTGGCTGGACGAATGGAGAAACCCGGCGGGTCATGGCCCTCAACAAGAATAGGAGGTACAGAGGTTCTGTCAATTGACTCTGGGGTTATCAAGATGCTGGCCGAGTCCCCGGTTTGGATTATCTCCCAGTTATGTGGTACTCGAGATATGGGACAAATTGTATTGCGATATAACAGAATGGCACAGGTCGTCACTATATAAGGGTCATGGGAGGGAGGGGAGAGATCGAAGAGAGTATCCCCCCAATTTTCTTCATTTAGACTAGGTTAACGGGCGACAGGCACTCTGCATAGTTGTAATTATGGGCAGTTTCGAGCCCAGAGTGCAGGGGAGCAGGGAGGGGGGCTGTTGGGAGGGGTTTATGTTCAGTTGTTTGTTTTTAAGGAATCATCCAGGCATCACAACTCGGCGATTTAAACACTTAGGTGAGGTGTGAATGTCAGTCAACATGCAATGGGATAAAGGGTTCAGATGGATGAGATGGAATGTAAATGGTCTTGGGGACAAAGTCAAGAGAACTGTGGTGCTACAATATATTAAGAGGCATGCCCCCGACGTGATACTCCTACAAGAGACACACCTGGTGGGTAATTCCTGTAAAGCCCTTAATAGGTGGGGATACAATCTGGCAGCACATTCGGGCTTCACTTCGGGATCGAGAGGAACAGGCATACTACTGAGGAACTCCTTTCCCCTCATGATCAAATCTACATGGGTGGACACGGAGGGAGATACGCGGGCATCACTGGCCAATGGGAGGGAAAGGTACTGACCCTCCTGTCGGTCTACGTACCGCCAGCCCTCCAGGAACCAGCCTTTAAGGATCTAGGATCCATCCTGATGACGGTCCCAGAGGGACTCCTAATAGTGGGAGGGGACCTGAACGCAGTGGCAGATGGCACACATGACAGAAACCTGCCAAGACAACTTTGCCTCTCCAACAGTTGGTTGCGGAATTTCCTGGGGGCCCTGGGGTTACAGGATGCATGGCGCTCGCTTCACCCAGACACGAAGAAATTAGAATTAGAAGCTTCTGAACTTTCAGAATGACAAGATAATCACAAATTGGCGAACTTTAAAAGCTTTGAACATGCTGTTGTGGGGGATTAAGAACTACTGAGAGGCTGCTAGTCGAGCGCTCAGTTGCTGCTTTATTTGATGAAGAATTGCACTTGATTTATCCCTTGTGTCCGATCCCCCCTGCATTTAGAACTACTTTTTAGGACGAAAAAAACGGACTTTTAAAATCACTTTTAAAATTGTTTTTCTGAAACGCTCCTACCTTCGTTAGGCAGATAAATCATTTCCATCTGTCCCTGATCCCTGGGTGCTGGGTTTAGACCGGCCCCGGGCTCGATCCAGTTTTGGCGGCCATCTTAGGTGGGGGCACATTCGCCGAGCGGTCTAGTCGCCCTATAAAAGGAGGGCTTAGTGACCAGACCAGGGATTAAGAACTACTGAGAGGCTGCTAGTTGAGCGCTCAGTTGCTGCTTTATTTGATGAAGAATTGCACTTGATTTATCCCTTGTGTCCGATCCCCCCTGCATTTAGAACTACTTTTTAGGACGAAAAAAACGGACTTTTAAAATCACTTTTAAAATTGTTTTTCTGAAACGCTCCTACCTTCGTTAGGCAGATAAATCATTTCCATCTGTCCCTGATCCCTGGGTGCTGGGTTTAGACCGGCCCCGGGCTCGATCCAGTTTTGGCGGCCATCTTAGGTGGGGGCACATTCGCCGAGCGGTCTAGTCGCCCTATAAAAGGAGGGCTTAGTGACCAGACCAGGGATTAAGAACTACTGAGAGGCTGCTAGTCGAGCGCTCAGTTGCTGCTTTATTTGATGAAGAATTGCACTTGATTTATCCCTTGTGTCCGATCCCCCCTGCATTTAGAACTACTTTTTAGGACGAAAAAAACGGACTTTTAAAATCACTTTTAAAATTGTTTTTCTGAAACGCTCCTACCTTCGTTAGGCAGATAAATCATTTCCATCTGTCCCTGATCCCTGGGTGCTGGGTTTAGACCGGCCCCGGGCTCGATCCAGTTTTGGCGGCCATCTTAGGTGGGGGCACTTTCGCCGAGCGGTCTAGTCGCCCTATAAAAGGAGGGCTTAGTGACCAGACCAGGGATTAAGAACTACTGAGAGGCTGCTAGTCGAGCGCTCAGTTGCTGCTTTATTTGATGAAGAATTGCACTTGATTTATCCCTTGTGTCCGATCCCCCCTGCATTTAGAACTACTTTTTAGGACGAAAAAAACGGACTTTTAAAATCACTTTTAAAATTGTTTTTCTGAAACGCTCCTACCTTCGTTAGGCAGATAAATCATTTCCATCTGTCCCTGATCCCTGGGTGCTGGGTTTAGACCGGCCCCGGGCTCGATCCAGTTTTGGCGGCCATCTTAGGTGGGGGCACATTCGCCGAGCGGTCTAGTCGCCCTATAAAAGGAGGGCTTAGTGACCAGACCAGGGATTAAGAACTACTGAGAGGCTGCTAGTCGAGCGCTCAGTTGCTGCTTTATTTGATGAAGAATTGCACTTGATTTATCCCTTGTGTCCGATCCCCCCTGCATTTAGAACTACTTTTTAGGACGAAAAAAACGGACTTTTAAAATCACTTTTAAAATTGTTTTTCTGAAACGCTCCTACCTTCGTTAGGCAGATAAATCATTTCCATCTGTCCCTGATCCCTGGGTGCTGGGTTTAGACCGGCCCCGGGCTCGATCCAGTTTTGGCGGCCATCTTAGGTGGGGGCACATTCGCCGAGCGGTCTAGTCGCCCTATATAAATAGTCCCTTATGGCTCCGCGCAGCGGACGCGAGCAGCGGACGTGCCGGACTAGCGCCGGAGTTTCGCCAGAGTTAAGCCCGTCTGTGCCCGTCCGGGCCCAACCGGGTCCGGGGCCAGTAGCTTTGCCCGATGTGAGTCCCCAGCACTCCATCACGATCAGGTATACGAAGGATGAGCTCCTATCCTACCGAACACCGAAATATGACAAATGCTGCTATGTTGCCAAAGACGGAAAGCGCTTTAGGGGATGTAGAGTTTGCCACCTGGATGTAGAAGATGCCATCCCCACTACCTTGTGTCGGTTTGCCCTGCTTAACTGCAGATCACTCCCCTGCCACGCTACAGAGATTAACTCCCTACTACTGGACCACAAGGTTGATGCCTTGTTTCTTACTGAGACTTGGCTATCTGACACCTCGGGTCCGGATGCGGTGATAGCGCTGGCGCCGGGATATCTGATCTACCATCTTGACAGAGGCACAGGGAGAGGGGGGGGTCTGTCCATTTTATACAGGGAGTCACTGAGTTGTAAGGCACGTGAGGCAGGGGTCAAGGACTGTGAGAGCTGCCAATTCTCGCTTCAATTTTCCCCTACCTACACGTTGACAGGACTCCTAGTCTACCGGCCCCCTGGAAACATGGGTGATTTTACATCGTCACTAATGGAAACTACTACTCTGCTGGCTGCGGCCGCATCCCACTTCATCTTGCTAGGAGATCTCAATTGCCATTTCGATGAAGAAATTGACCCTAGGGCTACCAATTTGTCGAGCGAGCTGAGCGCCTTGCAGATGAAACTGATAAATACTGGAGCCACCCATGTCAAAGGCCATCTTCTTGACCCCATCTTTTCGAACATGATGGGTATATCCGCCATGCCTCCCCTCGCTCTTCCTTGGTCTGACCACTCACTGATCATGGCTAACTGGGAGATTAAGTGTGATGACACGCTCCCACTCAGGGAATTTAGAATAGATAGGGCATGGTCAAGGCTCCCGGTAGACACTTGGAATGCCCGTCTGGAGGACACTCAGCCTGAGAAGGGCTGTGACCCGGTGTCTGCAGATGTTATAGTGAGGAACTGGTTGACCAATGCACTGGACCATGTGCTTCCCCTCAAGAAGATGCTCATTAGGGACAAGAGAATGGGGTCTGCCCCTTGGTATACCCCAGAGCTCAGAACCTTGAGACAGAACTGCAAACGCGCGGAGAGATTATGGAGAAGGTGCCCGGAGATAGATAGCAGGGAAAAATATCGCATCGAACTTAGAATATACAAACGTGCTATACGTACTGCTAAGGCCTCCTTCTATGGGGAGAGAGTAAACCATGCTGCGTCCTCATCCAGGGAAGCTTTCTTAGTGATGAAGGAGCTTCTTAAACCACCTGAGCCTACTCCTGTCTATGATAGACCACAGGAAAAATGTCTGGAATTAGCCACCTATTTCAAAAACAAAATCGACATTATTATTAGTTCTCTCCCCTCGGTCTTGGGAACATCGACCCCTTCTGAGGACTTCAGCATGTCGGAAAATCGACTGACGTCATTTGGCCCTGTATCTACAGGTGAAGTACTGAAGGTCCTCGGGAGCATGAAAAGTGGCTCACCTCGGGACCCTGTCCCGATGCGGTACCTTAAGCAGGCCGCCCTGACGATAGGAGAGCCCCTGACCAATCTGATCAATCTCTCGTTCATTCAGGGGACAGTGCCGCCTGACTGGAAAAGTGCGGTTGTCAAAGCGCTTCTGAAGAAGCCGGGCTTGGACCCGCAGAACTTGGCCAATTTCAGGCCCATCTCCTTACTACCAGGAGTGAGTAAGATTGCCGAGAGGCTGGCGAACCATCGGTTATCAAACTTTCTTGAGGAGAATGGCCGGTTGAGGGACTCCCAGACGGGATTTCGACCAGGCCATGGTACGGACACGGCTCTGCTAGCAGTGGTAGAGGAGGCCAGAAACACTTTGGATGCAGGGGGATCAGTGGCAGTGATCCTCCTGGACCTCAGTGCGGCCTTCGATACCGTCAGCCATGGGGTGCTGACACAACGTCTAGCTGAGTCGGGTGTCACAGGAGTGGCCCTGGAATGGCTGGCCTCCTTTTTGGAGGGGCGTACCTTCGAGGTTTGGGAAGGAAATGCAAAATCCCCTCCCCTCCCACTCCACTGCGGGGTGCCACAGGGCTCATCCCTTAGCCCCACGTTATTTAACGTGTATATGGCACCCTTGGAGGGTGTGGTGTCTCCGTTTGGCTTTAAGACCATAAGCTATGCGGATGACACCCAGCTAGTGGTGAGTCTTACACAGCTGGAGAAACAGCCAGAGACACTCCATGCTTGCTTGAGAGATGTGTTTGATTGGATGTCCAGGTCATCGCTCAAATTGAATGGCTCAAAAACTGAGCTGATGATCTTGGGTCATTCAAGTTTTGCCCTCTCGCCAAACAGCTGGCCCAACTGCATGGGCACCCCGCCTGACCCAAAAAAAGAGATCAAGAGCCTGGGGGTCTGGCTGGAGCCGGACTTGTCCTTTAGGACACACGCCAAGAAGATCGCGGGCGTTTGTTATGGAATGCTCCGGTCGGCCCGTAAGGTTCTCCCCCTGTTACCAGAACTCTCCCGGAAGCTGTTAGTCCAAGGATTAATCATCTCACGCCTGGACTACAGTAACGCGCTCTTTCTTGGAGCACCAGAGTCAACGTTTAAGATCCTGCAACAAGTGCAGAACGCAGCAGCAAGGCTGCTGCGGAATGTTCCGGCCAGGCAGTCAGCCAGGCCTGCTTTAAAAGCACTCCATTGGCTCCCTGTTAAAGAGAGAGTTACCTTTAAGGCCCTGTGCATCGCTCACAAGAGCATACAGGGGAAAGGACCAGCTATTCTGAAGGACATGATTCGCCCTTATAAGTCTACTAGAGCCTTACGCTCTGACAATAAACATTTCCTTCAGACTAAGAGAATCAGGAGAGCCCGCTCAGGGGGCAGGAGTTTTTCTATCCATACAGCGCTCGCCTGGAACTCCCTCCCATTCTCGCTGCGGTCCGAACCAAACCTTCTCAGATTCCGGAAACATCTGAAAACGTATCTGTTCCCAGAATAACTGTAGCTTCTCTGTTTTTTATTAGTAGCCTGCTCTTGGTCTCTATAAGCGCTGGGATGCCTCATGGTAACCGTGCGCGGTATAAAATTCAATAATAATAATAATAATAATAATAAATACCCCCCTTCCGCCCAACCCCAGGCTCACCTGGCATGACGTCATGCTGTAAGTTGTCCACTAGTGAGCAGTGTGAGCACGCGCACATGGATGTGCCTGCTGTCACTGCAGTCCGGGAAAAAACGGACCGCCTGTGCCAGGGCAGAAAACAGAGCCCGATAGAGACCCATTTCGAGGCCCCTTTTAACAAGCATTTGCAATGCAATAGGTCTCGCATTTGCGAGAGTTTAAGCTATTTGCATTGTAAATGACAATGCCTGTTATTTATGTTTCTAAAAACCAACATGCATATAGGCATTGCCATTTACAAAGCCAATAGCTCAAACTCTCACAACTGCGAGACCCATTGCATTGCAAATGCTTGTCTGTATTGTCTTGGAAAGATGTCCAAGTTACAGCCACAGTAGCATTCCGAAAGGTTTAAGGAAACATGACGTAAACATCTGTCAGAGCTGTTTTATAGCATGCTGTTATTCCAGACTGTTGTATAGTGGTATATATTTGACAACTCCAGAGAGCCATATGGTGTTTGATGTATTTTGTCTCTGGCTGGCACAGGCGCTGCTTTGTACTTATAGAAAAGTGCTGGGCCCTAGCACAGGCTCAAGATGTGAAATTGTGAGTGATTAAGAGAATAGGTAACAAATCAGTTTATGGTTCGAAAGCGGCGTTTGGCAAGGAGGGTGGAATCCTTTCCCAAGATTCATATAGAGGTACCCTTTGGGAAGAGCCAATGCTCAATGGCTTAATTTGGACGAAAGGTCCGGGTCAACCTATGTTGTGGTGATGTAAATAGTCAAGTGTGTTAAAGCTCCGGCCAGAAGGCAGCAGAGTGGTTGGATTGATACGTTTTGGCTGGCGGCAATCCTGGGTCCTTCCTGAATCTGAGGGTCTTCTGTTTATGGGCAGTGCTGGAGTTGCGGTGTGGGGGGGGACTTTGGCCCGGTCCTCTAAATCTTAGATTCCAGTATGGACCAAAGATAGTAGTAATCTCTAGGAAAGAATCTCCAGCTTTAGTCTAGGGTTACAATGCCAGCGAATCACGAAGCTGACATGAAGGGGCAATGTTTGCCGTGATAGCAGTGGAGTTCAGAATTCCAAGATCATTTTCAACAGATCATTGGAAGTCAGGCAGCCTCAGAGAGACAAGAGGAGCAACAGGTCACCCTATCCTACCGCACTTCCCACAGCTAACATTCCCACTTTTCCTACAGTGCAAGGTCACAGAAGGCCGGCGATATGTGCTTTTAGGCCCACCAAATCTTGGAGATCTTCTGCGAAAAAATTAAATTGGTAGAGTTTTCCCTCACTCTTCTTAAAGAAACTAAACAAATCCAGAAGGACACAAAAGTATTCTTGAGCTCCCTCTGTGAAAGCAAGAGATAAACACAGGGAGGAGAGCTTCCACAGTTGTAAGGAACCCTGAGCAAAAGGCCCATGCAGACCTCCTTGGCAGATCCAAGCTAATCCCTCACAGATCTGTCCTCTCTTTGGGTCATATTTCCAGGCAGGATGTCGCAGAGCTTTCTGCAGCACTATTGCCATAAACTTTGAATGTCTCCATCACACCAGGAGAGTTACTCTCAGTAATGTATCACTGAGAATAAACATGAAACATTCATTCCTGATAATTCATAAGTGAAATATGCTAATCAAAGTCAATTTTTGATGTTGACGTTTCGTACACAGTTTCCCTCATAAATAGGAACTCAAATGAACTCATTACTACCAGGCCTCACAAAATAATTGAACAATAAATGGGTATGGGACGGTCGCGTCAAAAAGACGTGTGGTATGACTATGGGCATGCAACATCCTACTTCATATCCCCATATAATAACATTTGTAACTGGGCGGATCTTTTACTCTATCGCAGTTACCTTCAATATTAAACCATGTGTCTAATTGAGCCATTTCATGCACAACAATACACAAACAAGAACCACAATGAACACTGCTGAGAAGAGACTGCATCACTCCAGCAAATACATGCAAACTCTCCTCTTTTTCTCTCTGTCCTTTTCTTTTTCTGTGTCTTCGGCAAATCGTCGCCTGCTCACTGTGCCAAGGACTCGTAAGAAGAAATGGGAAGATGGAGCTTTCTTGATTGCTGCAAGCAGACTCTGGAACTCCCTCCCACAAAGCCTGAGGGCTCTCCCAGAGCTGTTGCCTTTCAGAAAGACACTCAAAACCTGACTCTATACTCTACAGGCTGCATTTCTTTCTCTCTGGTGGGCTCTTAGACAGGGGGCTCCTCTGGACGGCCGGATACAGTGCCTTGATGCCTTCGGGTAATTGTTGCGCTCTATAAAATCAAAATCAAATAAAGTCTTTGGGACTCAAATGAATGGACTGCACACAAGTTATGCTCGCGGTCAGAGTACGGGACACTGGTAATTCAGATTTCGCCTGCCTGAAAATGTCACCATCTCACAGGGCCACATTTCTATGCCCGTTTGGGGACCGAAACTCAAAGGGCTGGATGAATTATTTTTTACCAATTTTATACGAAGGTCGGATGCTCATATTACACTCCTTTTCTGCTTTATTTCACTCCAGAGCATCACCATACAATAACCAGTAAAAAGTGCTATGAAACACTGAAAATCGCAATCCAACCACAAATTAAAAGATGTCCCTACTGGTAACTAAGGCAGCAGCATAACCCTGCAGCTAGATTAGTCACCAAGAAACTTCCCTTGCTGGATACAATTTTTCCTCTATATGTTTCTTTTATTTAAATTGCGCTGATTGATTTTCATTACTGAACGTGTTTCTTTTTCAGTGATGTCAGTATTATTTACCTATGCTTCACTTCATAGGCTAAGCGTTCTCCTGGCTCAGTGACATTTTTACCTGGTCTAATGTTGCGTCTGTTTCATAATAAAACATGTTTTACTTGTGGGAGCTTTTTCTAAGCATCTTGGGGGCATATCAGCAACGAAGCGATAGAAAATTATTGCCGCTTTTGCGGCCGTTTTCGGCTAAAAAGCGGCGATAATTTTATCGCCTAATTAGCAAGGTCACACTAACGCGTGAAACCTTGCTTTAGCGCACAAAATCTTAACGCCCAGCTTTGCATCTCTAATGAGATGCAAAGTGGGCGTTCCTGACCTAACATGACAGGAGAAATGTCGCTAAGCGACATTTCTCCTATCATCAAGCCCCACGCTATGAAGCATAGCGGCAAGAAAAGTAGCGATAACCCCTGTTATCGCTACTTTCCTTACGCCTGCTTCAGGACTGACTTAGCCATGATATCCTATGGAGGGTGGATATCATGGCTGAGTTTGTGAGGCCCTATCAACAAGCTAACGCCACATTTTGTGAGATTATCGTTGGGTTTCAGGTGATAATCTCACGTTAGGCAGTTAGCGCTAGGATTTTTATCGCTTTTGAGATAAGAGTTGCTATTAGCACGCTATCTCAGCGATAAAAATCCACGCTAACCGGCGATAATTATGCTAGCGCTAAGTGCGCTTAGCGATAATTATCGCCAGTTGTTGTTGATATGCCCCTTGGTGCTTTGACTGGTAGGTGCTCAACTACAACTGGTGCAGCTGCCTTTGCACTTGAGAGAAATCGAATCAAACTCATGCACGTGCACAGTGGGTCTAGCGTGCCATTTTGACGTAGGGTATTGTAAAATGAAAAATAGGGTAGCATACACCCGAAGAAGGAATACTTTCATTAACTTTAACAGTGAGGCGATGCCTTTCTATGCCAATTGTCTGACCCTTCCAGATATCCATCGAGGCCAGTGTTGCAACATGTCACTTGCAAATTTCTCAAATTGGTTAAAAGCCACTTTCGCAAAAGGCATTTTGGATTAGTGGGAAAGGAATTAAGCATATGTCAACCTCAACAGAGAGAGAGTAATAAAAGAACCGTGCTCCAATCCTGCTACTTGCAGTTCCTTTTCTCAACAATCTTCATGAAATTAAGAACTTTACTTTATCACAACAATTTTCTATAAATTAGGAATTCAAGATGATGCAATGTCAGGATGATTTTCAACGCAAACAAAAACTGAAATTCACAGTTAAGGTTATTTATTTATTTATTGGTTTTGTATAGCGCCTGAATCCCCCCCGAAGGGGTATCTCTGCACTTCGAGCAGGGCAGCAGGAAGGCTGAAGAGCAATATTAGAATAGTGCGGTCTTAAGGAGATTAATGAATAGAAAATAGTCCGAACATTGTCTCAGATGGATGGGGAGCTGATTCCAATAAAGGGGAGCGAGGTAGAAAAATGCTTTCCCACCCAACCTAGATTTCCTGACCCGGGAGACCAAGAGATGAGATTTGGTTCCTGAGCGAAGGGTCCTGGAGGGAACATAATGATTGATTTTCTTTGGGAGATGGGGGTGCCATTGTTATACAAGGCCTTATGAACGGTGCAGAGGATTTTGAACTTAACCCGCTTACGCACCGGGAGCCAATGAAGCTGTTGGAGAAGAGGGAGAGAGGCAGTTTGGGGGGGGGGGCATTCAAGACAAGGCGCGCTGCGGTGTTCTGAACCACCTGCAATCTGCATAGCGAGGACTCATTGGCTGAAGCCAGGAGAGCGTTGCAGTAGTCTAATTGGCTTTGTACCATTATCTGAATGAGGGTTTTACGAGTGGAATCTGGTAGAAGAGGAAAAACGCACCGTAATAAAACCCAGCACATGGAAACAGGAGCCAAATGAAATGAAAGAACTATAAGTTTCACACTCGCCATGTACAGTGGTGTAATTCATTTTATAATCTCAGATGTCATTAGTGATGTTATCAAAGATATTCTAGAACATTCTTGAGTGATGTAATTTGTGCGGTCATAAGCAGTGCATTGCAAATACACAAGTTATAGTTACTTCATTTAACTACAACTAGAGAATTTCTGTGTTTTATTGAGTTTAAAATGTTACATTTTAACTTACATTTTCACTTAAATGTAACGCCACTTTAATCTTGGTTTTTTCTTTGAATTTCTGAGATTTTTGTAATGTAACATAAAATAGTTTTATCACATCTAATTATAACGTGTGTCACTTTCACTTTTTTTTTTGTCAATGGATGTCTAGGTTTTTTTTCCAGTCAAGAAAAATTGAATTACTATTTCCAACCACCTCTGGCAGCATATCCCCTACCACGCACATCCAAAGGCCTTGCATCCAACCATGCGTGGGTGGTTGACCCCCTGAAGGCTCTGCACAGGGTGGGGTCAGCCAATCAGAGGACACTCTTATTTGAAATGTAGTGCCCGTCGGGCCCTCGCAGATCCAACTGCCCCAATATCTATAAGTTTTGAGACTTAGAGCTTGATTACAATGATGGTGGGACTGCCAACGTCTGGCCGCCGGGGTGGTCCCACCGCTATCAGACCCTGCAGATCCACCTGCCACATTACTATGACGGACAGATGGTGAGTGGTCGGAGAGACCTACCGCCACGGATCCAACCACCGGAGGAGCTGCAATCCCTACAATGGTGGCGGTGCCTGCTCAGGCACCGCATTAGGGTTTACAATGTCCCTTTCCGCCAGCCGTTTCATGGCGGTTAACCCGCCATGAAATGGCAGGCAGAAAGTGGCTTGGGGGCTCCAAGCAGGTCCCCTTTCCTCCCTGGGCCTCCGCTGTGGGCACTGGGGGGCACCTATGGTGCCCCCCACACATATCCCTGCACCATGTCGCAGGCACTGCATGGCGCCTGTCACACTTTGCACAAATATGTGCAATGTGTTTATTTTGGACTGTGGAGTGTGCTGCAGCCCGCAGCACACACCACAGTGCAAAATATACAGAATGTGACTGCCTTGAAGGTGGTTGCATCCTAATGCCGATGGCGGGACTGCTGACAGCTAGTCGGGCAGTCCCGTTCCCGACAGGATGGCGGTCGCTCGCTCGTTCGACTGCCATCATAATCAGGCCCTTACTTTCTAAACAATCATTTGCAATGCAATAGGTCTCGCATTTACGCGAGTTTAAGCTATTGGCATTATAAATGACAATGCCTTTTATTTATGTTTTAAAAACCAAAACATAAATAAAAGGCATTGTCATTTACAATGCCAATAGCTTAAACTCGCGTAAATGCAAGACCTATTGCATTGCAAATGCTTGTTTTTTGGTGTGGGCTAGATAACAAAACATCCTAGACCATCTCCCCTTACATGGGTCTCAGCAGGATTGGCACATAAATTCTCTCACTTTGAAGTCAGATCAGATGAGAATAAGATTTGAAGGTCTGTTTAGAGAAAGCTAGTTTGTGGAAGAATACAGTAAACAAGGTTTGGAAACAGGAGGGACAAACTCAAGCTGGACAGCGTAAAACAAATAAAGCCAGAAAATAGAAAGCCAGAAACTGTGAGTTCCAAACCATAAAGTCAGCTTTCTGAATGTCCCCAAGATGGTTTCAGCAAACCAGACAGCTATGCTTTCTAGTAGGTTCTGACCTAAAAATTATTGCCGGAAGAGCAGTACTTGACCAGGATGAAGGTGGATGATGCAAGGAATAATCCAAAGAAAGTTACCTCCACATTTAGAACAAGGCATAGGGAATGGAAGATTCAAAAGGGGACATAATGGAAAAAGGGAATAGTGGTGGTGAGCTAAAATATTATGAAACACCACCAAGGTGTTAGGAACAAGAGCAACCAAAGAGAAAACGAGAGGCAACGAGGCTTACATTGCAGAGAAAACCTGTTAAAAAAGGGGATCAGGGTGTATGTACCAAATAGGGGTGATGGAAAAGGTGAAGTAGAAATATTCTGGAATAGTAAAGGAAATAGCACCAAAAGAAGAGGAGATGAAGTCTGCGGAACATTCAGAGAAAAGGAGTGGGAAGAAAAAAAACTTAAGAGGATGTGATTCCGAAGTTCAGAACTGGACGAGAAAGCTAAGTAAGTTAGTGCATGGAACCACATGGAGCTAGGCGGACTAAGATATTGGAACAAACCTTAAATCCGGAAGTACAGAAAGTTGGGATAGAACACCCACGGAGCTGAGTGGCTGGACCATGAAAAACGTTTACGTACAATGGGAACACCAACAATTCTCAGTCATATACCAATGCATCACAATTTCTTAAATTGCTCCAAATAATTAAAAAAAACCTGCAACACTGAAAAACAAAAATAAAACACAAGGAAATTGTCGTATTTTCTACAAATCGGACCTAGCACCGTGACAAGAATACTTTGAAGCACACCGTATCGTGCTACCAGAAAACACTGAAAAAAACTTGATACATGTATGCACCAAATGGAATTATCCTGGTCCAAGCAAGCAGCATAAACTTTGTCACTCAACGTAGGTTCTTAAATACTTTTTTAAAAGGACAGACATATAGGGTAATTCAGCCAATATTACCTTTCCTGAAAAGTCTAAGTAGATTAATAAGGGAAAGCCGTGCAAACCCCATGTTTATTTATTTAGGTTACTTATAAAGCGCTAACAATCATCCCGGGGGATATCACGGCGCTGCGATTGCTACAGTAAGGATGCAGTGGGAAAAATAGGTGTCTTTAGTCAAAGTCAGGGAAAAGGAAAGTTTTTAGTTGTTTCCTGAACGCCAGGTGATCCTCTGTAAGTCGAAGGGCCATGGGAAGTTCATTCCACTTCTTTGCGGCAACGTAGGAAAAGGCTCGTTCACCCATTCTGGCTTTCTTTACCCGGGGTATGCTGGCCAGCGCCGCGATTTGTGAGCGGAGGTGTCTAGTGGGAATGTAGAACCGAATCCTGTTTCTAAGGATAAGAGGGCCTGTCTCATGAAGTGCTCTATGAGTAATGCACAGCATTTTAAAAGTTGCTCTCTGCTTCATCGGAAGCCAGTGCAGATCTCGCAGACAGTTTGTTGCCGAGTGAAATTTCCTTTTCATACAGATAGCCTTGGCTGCTGCGTTCTGAAGTGTTTGTAGCTTGGTGAAAAGATACTCCGCCATGCCAACAAACAGAGAGTTTCCATAATCCAGCCTGCTCATCAAGAGAGACTGAATTAGGATCCTTCTGCATTCTAATGGAATCCAAGGAAAAACTCTTTTGAGCATCTTCAGAATCGCAAAGCCTTTGCCGCATATAGCGGCTACATGAGCTTTCATGGAAAGGGATGTGTCGATCGTTATCCCCAGGTTCCTTGCTGTTAATGTAGGGGCGGGGGGGATGCCCAATGCTTCAGGCCACCAGGTGTCGTTCCACATTTGTGTGTGGCCTCCAAACAGCAATATCTCTGATTTGTCTGCATTCAGCTTGAGATAGTGTTTATGCATCCAATCAGCCAAATCAGAGAGGCAACTCCTAACTCTGTCCTTGGAATTGGTCTTCTCATCCAGGACTACCGTAAGTTGGGTGTCATCTGCATAGGAGCAAATTTCCACCCCCCATTTTCTGCCGATTCCGGCCAGGGAAGACACAAAAACGTTAAACAGAATAGGGCTTAGCGAAGCCCCCTGTGGGACCCCATATTTGATGGTCCGGGGGGAGGATGAGAACTTGCCCAAATGCACCGATTGGGATCTTTCCAATAGGAAGGACCGCAGCCATCCCAATGCTCTGTCCCTAATGCCTCTGGTGGCTAGTGTCTCCAGGAGCAATTTGTGTGGGACAGTATCGAATGCCGCCGAGAGGTCCAACAGGATTAGGGCAACTGTTTTCCCCTGGTCCACCAGCATTCTGATGTTATCAAGCACGGCCAGGAGAGTTGTTTCCGTACTGTTGTTGGCCCTAAAACCTGTTTGCGTGCTGTCTAGTAAATTATTAGTCTCGAGAAAACTGACCAATTTTCTATTGACCAGTTTCTCCAAGACTTTCGACAGGTAGGGAAGCTGGGAGATAGGTCTATAATTGGCCGGATTGTTAATATCTAGGCCTGCTTTTTTTAAAAGGGGGGTGACTATGGCGTTCTTCCAACTGCGTGGGAATTCTGCTACTTCTAACGAGTGATTCAAAACTTGAGTTACTGCAGGGCAAATGAAGGGAATAATTTGTCGGAAAATATGATGGGGGCACGGGTCCAAGGGAGAGCCAGATGTAATTTCTATCATTGTTTTGCCCACTTCCTCTTCGGAGAATGGCCCAAGGCTAGTGCAAAGGACTTGGGGAGAGGGGGGCTCATGATCTATGAGGGGTCCTGCTTCCGAATTAGGAAAGGAAGAATAAATCTTGTCTATCTTTTCACAGAAGAAGCTGCTCATTTTATCGCAACTAATTTGTGATGGAATCAAATCAGATGATAGACTAGACGGGCTACATAGCTCCTTAACTATTTTGAAGAGCTCTTTGGAGGAGTCTTTATTCTCTAGAATCCTCTGGGAGAAGTAGTCCTTTTTTGCCTTCCTAATGGCTAAGGTATAGTGCGACAGTGCTATTTTATACATTGACCTATTCTCTTGAGATTTTGTTAGCCTCCATTTATGCTCAAGCTTGGTGCATTTCCTTTTAAGTATCTTTAATTCCTGGCCGTACCATTTTTCTGACTTAGTACGGCTGGGTTTGGGATTCCGACGCTGTCGAGAGCAATGCTCAAGAGCCATTGCGATGTGGTCCTGCAGTCTATCCGTTGCTTCGTCGACAATTGTTTCCCCTATGGTGTGATGTACAAAGTTTTCCATAAAGGTTTCGGCCTTGAAGTTAGCATAACTTCTTTTATGAGTTGCTATTTGATAAGAGGGCTTAGTGTTTTTGACTGATAGTTTTATATCGAATTCGACCAAAGAATGATCTGTCCAAAGCACTGGTTTTATCCCTAAGATGGAAATAGGGTTAATATTGGAAAAAATCAGGTCGAGAATATGACCGGCCTGATTAGTTGGTTGGTCAATTCTCTGCGATAACTGCAGTATCTCCATGTTTTCCATTAGTTGTTTAGTAAGAGGGTTATTGCTATCATCGTAGTGGATATTAAAATCCCCTACGAGTAGTATGTTTTTATTCTGGAGACAGATTGGCATAACCTGAGCCAGGAGATGAGTATTAAATTCAGAGGTACAGCCCGGGGGATTATAAATAACAGCTCCTCCGAGTAGGATAGTGGTGTTGGAGGATAGGGAAAATGCCAAAACCTCGTGGGTACTAGCCTGAGTGATTGCTTCTTGTTTGCAAGAAAAAGTGTCTTTAAACAGCACTGCAACCCCTCCTCCCTTCTTTTTCTTCCTATTCAGGTTAAGAATTTTATAATTCTCTGGAAGGGCCATGGCAATATCCGGAGTGTTATGGTTATCTAGCCAGGTCTCCGTGATGAAGGCTAGGTCTGGTTGGTCATTTTCCAAAATGTCCCATACTTCCGTTGCATGTTTGGGGAGGGACCTAACGTTGAGATAAATGCATTTTAACGTTATTTCTGCGGCGCCTGGATTAAAGGGGCCATGCCCGGGGTTGCACAGCCATTGACAGTTCCCACAGCTGACTGGTCCCGTGTAGCATGAGGGTTCCAGTTTAGCACATAATGCTTGAGTGTGAGAATTCGCAATATTCAGGTTTCTTAGCTCATTCCCTGAATAGGAGATATGGCATTTGCTCAAGGGAAAAGGGACAGGGATTGTGGCCCCGGGTCCCGGCCTGTCGCGGACGGGCGCAGACGGGCTTGCCTTCGGCGCGCTGACGGCGCGCCCGCTGCGCCCGTCCGCTGCGCTTCCGGTGTGGTGGCTCCATTTTGTAATGACAAGGGGCGGGAGGGTGGGAGGGGCTCAACACTCGTCTGCTCGCCCTGCTCCAGCCCTCACCCAAGATGGCGTCGGTCCCGGCAGCACTTACTCGGCTGCGACGGGGCTGATCCGAGTCACATCAAGCGGTGAGTACAATATTAGGTAGGCACTCCAATTTTACCCTTAAAATTGTTTAAAACGGCGACCTCTATATCGTTCAATTATTTGCGCCGGCAGCAGATCAGCAGCAAATATGATACAATGCAATGAATACTTAAAACAGATGTTTAAGAAAGCGCTAGCAAAGCGTGCAAATGATTAAAATTAAAAGTCCCGGCTTTCCGCCTCAGGACACTAAACCCACGCTCAATGCCCAGTAGCAATCACTGAAGGGAAGCTTACGGGTCTTTTTGTAATGACGAGGGGCGGGAGGGTGGGAGGGGCTCAACACTCGTCTGCTCGCCCTGCTCCAGCCCTCACCCAAGATGGCGTCGGTCCCGGCAGCACTTTCTCGGCTGCGACGGGGCTGATCCGAGTCACATCAAGCGGTGAGTACAATATTAGGTAGGCACTCCAATTTTACCCTTAAAATTGTTTAAAACGGCGACCTCTATATCGTTCAATTATTTGCGCCGGCAGCAGATCAGCAGCAAATATGATACAATGCAATGAATACTTAAAACAGATAGCATATGGTTTGCAGTTCAGTGTCAACAAGAAGTTCAGTGTCAAGAAGTTCAGTGGCAACAAGAATAGTAAGAAAAGGCTTGGAAGTGCCCTGAGGTTCTTCAATCTGATTGGCCCCTTTGTGTTCACTAAAAGAATCATAGGACAAAGTATTCCAGAAAGTACAGGAAAGTTTACAAAAAATTGTAACACCCTCTTTAAGTGAGATGGGTCGCCAGAAAGGCTAGGGTGGAAGAGTCTGTGAACGTCCACACAATAGAAGAGCTCCCCACAAATGTATGCACACCTTTCAATCAAGATGAAGTTTTTTAGGGATTAAGATATAAAATGACTCATCGCCACATTGCAGGTCAGATGGCGAAAAATTAATGTAAAGAAATTCAAGTTTGTCCCCCTCATCAATCGATGATGTTTGAGAAAAGAGAACGTAAACCACCCACTAATATAAGGTGTGCATATCAGATGTAAACACCACTTTCATGTAACAGATACAAGAATTTACAGTCAGCAATCCTAATAATAATGTCCCCCAAATATTTACACTCTAAAAGGAGAAACTGAAAAGAGGGACCTTCGCCAGAGAGCCACGAGATAAACCACAGAAGCTTAGAACAAACCAGCCTATGCCAGCCCCAGAGCACAAGTCAACATCACACAATCAAGATGGCATATCACAGGAGAGGTGGGGGAGGGCAAGGGGGTGGCAATAGTGTAGGAGAGTAGGTGGGAGACTGAGATGAGGGGCAGAAGTAGCCTTGCCCTTTCTTCCTTCCTCTGGACCCCTCGCTCCCCATCGCTCGGCATCAGGTATTGTTAAATATTTAAACAATTTTATTAAGCTGGTGTATGAGGGTGATACAAATTCAAAGTTAAATATCATAACAAAAGAATTAGATACACATGAAGACATCCTTTGTCAAGAGTTAAAGTATTTACAAGATGAAAAGAAAGAATAAACCATAATGAAATTTTCCTTAAAGGGTATCTTCATTTTTTTAATTTACCCATGAAAATCATAAAAAGATAAACTGACATATGTAGGAGAAATAATTGGAGTTCTGTTTATGAAAGGAAAAAGCAATCCATGTTCATATTATGACGCAAGGATATCAGTTTTTAGCAAAACTAACAAAAGCGATTCTCTGAAAAGTAGAGACCCAGTCACATACTGACACCCCAAACCACCCAGCTGTTCCACCACTGCTTCGAGCAGCTGCTACAGATATTGAAAAATAAAGGAGGTAAAATCAAGGCTGAGAGTAACCCAGAAACCGGACTGCGGGAAAACATAATTGATGGTTTTTAGCATTAGTCCACATATCCCTCACATGCTCCATATTGCACAATCTTCTACATAATTTCAAGATATTAACAAAAATGTGTTTCTAGCTCAAGCTGATCAAAAGTTATCTTAAAATGAGAACACTTCACACTTGGTGAGATGCAGAGGCAAACACTTCAAGTTTAACTGGTCACGTGTCAGCTGTTGGTGGCTATATCCAGTTGTTAAACTGGTTCTAATGAAGTGAAACTTTTGCCCAGACAGCATTAATTTACCCCAACTGATGGACTAGAGAATGGCTCTCGTTGACAGTTGGAAAAAAAAACTGTCAAATTTAAAAGTAATTTAAACTGGGTTGAAATACCTAACTTTTGCTTAATTATTTGTGTGAGCATAGGTTACACAGTAACAGTCGTAATAAAACGGTGTTTCTGTATTCCAGCACAACAAAATCATTAGCAGTTGGTGAATAACATTTTGAACACGATCTGGTGTTAAACGAGTATACTTTTATTTCTTAAGAAATGTTTCTACACCGCATATCTATGGGATTCCTTGTGCATCACCGGGAGTTAAGATGTTAAAATAGAGAGATAGCACTGGAACAGAATGTAGTTCATAAAGCTGCATCATTTGTCGTTTTTTAAAGCTATAGCATCAAAGCCTGTGTGTGTTCTTGAAGGATCCTGATAAGCGTAGTATGGTTCTGGATACTGGAATTATGTGGCAGGGTTTACTGAAATTTGCAGCACGAAATATACTGCTCTAGGCAGAGCTGAATTCAAAGAATTGGCAGCAATAATTCTTGCAGACATCTGCGCTGTCAAGGCAGACCTAAAAACCCAGTTCCCACTTCTTCCCTCCCCCAGAGTATCACCCCCCCCACACACACACACACACACGCTCTCTATTAGGATAATTTAGCACGTTTATTGGGAATACAAAACAATGTAAGAGTGAAAACTTAAATGTATCTCTTACAACGGTGTGTGTGGGAATCAGCAAGCTTTTGCTACACAACCGGGCAGTGTCCCTGCACAGGCCGTTCAGCACACTGTCCTGACAGAGGCCCGGGGTCCACAGCTGCCTCCTGTCCTTTGTATTGTAAAGAAAAGGAGCCCCTCTTGCCATATGCGTTCTGGCAAGAAAACAACAGGAAGCAGGAAAAGGGGAGATGGGTGGCGTTTGACTTATAGACTTCAAACTCCAAGAATAGAAAGTTATTATCTGTTCTGTCCCGGCGGCGACTTCCGGTCGTGCTCGGGAACTAGCGCAGCAACAGAGCTGGATGGGGATTTGTGGCTCTGCCGCCTTCCCGCCCTGAAATGTTCCCGTCCCACCCCAGAAGCAAAGAGACCGTGGCCGCCTGTAACTGCAAACGATGAGGAAAAGTAAATGGAGTTTCTGAAACCTAAAAACAGTGATCATCAGGCAGGCAAAAGCTCTTGTGCCCGAGTGAGGGGCGTGAGGTGTCACAGTGAACGGCGCAATCGCATCTTGATGGAACTTCGTGGTGCCTATTCATAACAAGCACAAGCGCGCGCTTCGTGCGGCAGCAGGGGTAGGGGGGAGAGAGGAGGGGGCCTGCGCGATTCCCTTGCTGGAGCGACCGGCAAGGCGCTATAATTGTTACCATATGGCGCCAGCTGCTCGCTCCCGCAAGTGAATCGCCAGACGTGCACGTGTTGCCATTGGAAGCAATGCAACGCTTGCACGTTTTTGCAGGGAAAGCTGTGCGGATGACTAAAGGTCTCGTTCCTCCGTAACGCATACGCGCTGCGTAGGCGAGACCTAAAAAAGACTACAGAATGGATTTACACCACATCACAAAAAGCACAGTTTCTGGGTAAAGAGCTGGGTTATTGCCAAATTTGGTGTAATTTCATTCAGTTGTTTTGGCTGCAGCGCTGTTTAAAATATCCCTGTGAAAGTTGTGTTTTGTGGGCCCCCACTTTTTCTCAGACCCCGCTTGACAGATCACTGTTAATAGACAAAACACTGTTAAACTTTCCAGGAAGGAGCACATGGCGACAAAGTAAGAGCAAAACAAAAATCTATTTCCCATTGTAATTCATTCCTAACTATAATTGCACAGTAGTGACTGCCACTGTGTAATATATTTATATGTATGTTAATATAGAATTCCCACATTCAAATATCTTACATGGCAACCTATCTCCATTTGTAAAATAGGTAAATTTCCTTTTAAAGTGAAGGAAATGAAAGGTTGTGCGATCATTTCCCGTGAAATCATTGAGCATTGCTTATGCTAAAAAGTCCCACCCTTCACAATTAAAACTTATCTCTATAAACTACCTGTTTTTCACAGTCAGTAAATGTCATCGAATTTCAGACCGATGGCAACACTTCTTGTACCACAGCGGCATCTGCTGTCTGAAAATCGCATAACATTGCTTATTGAGAATCTCTTCCAAACGACACTCTCTTAGTAACGCACCAAAGTAAATCCCCAGTTGCTAACAGGAAGCACTATGGAATTACAAATACGTTGTGCTGAGTTAAAATTCAGACAAACGGATAAACTACTCGAAAATGCACCAAATCTGCATATCAGGAATAGCACATTCACATATTTGTATCAGTTTTGAAGTGCATTCAAAATCTTTGTATGTCAATACATACATAGCTTCAGTTTTTCGTTTTTTATGTGTGCAGTTTTATATAGCGCAAACTTGATCCGAAGGTATCAGAACGCTTTACATGAGCACCAGTTGCATTACAGGTGGACACATTCATTTTGTGAGGCACGAGGAGATTCAGTGATTTGCCAAGAAACACAGGATGCTTGAGACTCCTGCCAGACTCGCACTCAGTTCCCCAGCTTCAAGGTCGACCGCCCTAGCCGTTAAGCCACACCCTCTCATTTGGTCAGTGCAGAAATGCGGCAAGTGAGGAAATTGTGGGATCAGTGCTCATGGTAAATTGTGAGTCACTATTAGTAGCTATAAAATAAATATTAGTTCATTGATTTCATTCAGTTCAGTTCAGTAGTTCTTTATTCGGTTGTTAAAAACACCATAAAAGTAATATATATACACAATACTTTTTCTTTTAAAAAAAAAGAAGAAGAGAAAAAAAAAAAATTAAATCATTATAAGAACTCTGGTAAAAAGGAAATACATATTCACAAGGGAGGTACATAAATTCATAACAATCACAATTTACGCCTGTCCTCTAGTTGCTCTTAGTTTCAATGCGACTTTAATAAAATTCAATATACAGCACAGAGTCAGTGGGTCAACCGCCCTTTGTAAGAAAAGTAGCGCAGGTTTGGTTTGAGTCAGTTTGGCCCTTTTGATGATTTCAATTAAAAATCTCCGCCTCGGCACTGAATAAAAAGATTTGATTTCATTCGATATGTTACACGAAATGAAGATGCTGTTGGACCTGCTATTTCTTAGCTCGGCTGCGCATCAGCTTTGTTTGAAATCCGTAGATGCCAAGAGCACAATATGTATCCCTTAAAAGAGCTTAATTTGTACCGGTGTTTGCTGGTTGTGGGCACGGGTTCGCATTTTGGGGGCTGGGATTTAAGATTTTGGCCTAGTGCAAAAGAGACTAGGGCAGGAAAGGAAGAACAAAGGATTAAAAGAAAGATAGGCAACAGCTGCGGAAGGGGAAACAGGAAGGAAAAAGAACTTCAGGAGTGAGATAAAGAAAGAGAAAGTGTAGGGTGGTGAAAGGGAGAGGCATGAGGTGGAATCAAGACAAAGTTGCCTTGGTATTCGGCAGGCCTGGCATTCAGCAGGCCTAGCCGTGGCTCCATAGAAAAACTTTGGGCACCTGCAATTATGTTTTTACAAAACAAGTACTATACACCTCACATTTGGGGTACTTTTGTAGTGAGAGTTTTTAAATACCATGTACGCGATTTTGGTTGTTACAATAAAAAGGGTGAGTCCAGGTCCAGGAAAAGGGCGATTTTGCCAGGGTTGAATTGGGATCAAAAATAGACCCGGACATACTAAAAAAAGAAAAAAGGTGGCCCACATTTGCACAGTGCGCCTTTCTCCAAAACACTGCTTCAGTGTTTTAAGTTTTATGAAAAGAACAACAAACAAAGTTGCAAGGTTACATGTCTGAGCTGAAATGTGTGTACTAATTATATCCTGTAAAATACAAATTCCCACATGTGCTCCAAGGAGAAAAGACAGCCACAAAAACTTTCGTTTGCGAGCCAGAGCCCCCTATAACATAGCAAAAACCCAAACTCCTGAGCACCAATGTTCAATGAACTTCTCCGTCTCAGTAATTTCAACGTATACAGTGTCCTTTTATTCAGTTGTTCTTTTATTCAGTTCATAGTCCATCCCTATACATCCAAAGAGGTCCCGTTGTTTTCAAGTAAGTCTTGCCATTGCAATACACATCTCTGACTGTTCAACAAGTCCAACTGATCTCTTGTTAAGAAAATGCTGCACGGAATTAAGTCCATGTTCTTGCAAGATGTTAGTATATAAGGGTACTATGTCTATAGTAACCAAGGCCATACCAGATTCCCACCTCACATCATGCAAAAGATTCAAGACATGCTTCATATCTCGTATGTACGAGGGGAGGTTAAAAACAAATGGGCACTAAAAAAATCTCTAAAAGAGGCATGTTTTCTTAACCCCTCTGAGATAATACAAAAAATATGCAAATGTCGCCTGCGCTCTTTGTGCAGGGATTAGTTCACACTGGTGGCCCAGGAGTGAACCACAAGTGAGCTCACTTCTGCTCAGGTCTCCTGCCCCTGCTCAATCTGCATACATTAATGGGATGGCCCAGCAGGGTTGGATTGGGATTCAAAATCAGCCAGGGCACACTAAAAAAAAGTGGCCCACATTTACATATTGCCTTTTCGCAAAACACTGCTTCGCCGAAATTTTATTTTAAAAAAAGGGGGGGGGGGTTAAAAAAATGCACGGATTAGTTTACACTGGCGAAACACACCAGAAAAAAAGTGAGGCCACTTCTGCTCAGGTCCCCCTTCCCCTGCTCAGTATGCACACATTATTTGGCTGGCCCAGGGACAGAAAGGGAGTGACACCTCTGCTTGTTGGCAAAAGCGAGGTAACGGGCGCCCATCTGCCTCCAGAAAGGCCACTCAGGCACCCACTTGGCCACTGGCGGCATCCAACAACGCAGAAACCGCCCAAATCGGCCCCAGGCTGCTAAAGAAAGCAACCCACAGCTGGAATACAGATACAGGCCCCTCGGGCATTGCCCGAGTGCCCGCGTTACCAATCCAACGCTGCGGCACAGCGACGCATTGGGAATGACACCTCCGCCCGGTTCGTAAAAGGGAGGTAACAGAGGCCGGTCTGCCTCCAGAAAAGGCACAGGCCACTCAGGTCCCCGCTTGAGGCATATGAATAGCACAGACAAAGCCCAAATCGGCTACCACGCTGCCCAACAAGCAGCCCACAGCCGCAACTCAGATACTGGCCCATTCCCTATTGTCCGAGTCCCCGTCTTACCAATCAGACACTGAATTTTGCTAGGCCTTTTAAACTAAGAGATGCCAACCCCTCGTCTTGAAATTCCTGTTCCTTAGTGATTCATAGATCTTGTTAAAATGTTTTTGTTAGTCTCCTTTTCTTTTCTTGCTAGGTGTGGTTTGAAATGTTTGAGTGCCATTTTAGTCTTGAATATTTTCATGGAGGGAATTAAACTAGCCGGATTCGAAATGGCAGTGTCGAAGCCCTGTCTCTGATTCCAGTCAATGATCCTGCAGGCCATCACGTCTTCAGACCTGCTATCCCTGCCCAACCGGTGTCTCACCGGAAAGGAAACAGCTGTGATTCGGAAGCAGAGGTTGAAGCGAGTGGGGTCTAATGCTCAAAAAACATACAAGTAACTGCATCACTCATAATTCCTTTTGTTCATCTCGGGCTTACACCCTGAGGACTGCCCACCTCACCCCACCGGAAAGCAATCACCTAAGAAAACTACAACAGAAGAATCAGTCTTTACATAAGCTCCTCCCATTCTCCTAGGAGGCAGGAGGTGTTAGTCAAGGGCATAGATTCAGGAATGGGTGGTGTTTAAGGTGTGACACCCCCAAATAAATGGTTTCTTGGCTTGGTATTTGGGTCTGGGTGCTCAAGTCATGTCTGCTATGTCTGTGTTGGTTTTTCTCGTTGTCCTGATTTCGCTCACAGATTTTAACTTTTTTTGGATCAGGTACTTACATGTATAAAGGGATTGGTTTACTAAAAAAGTTGCAAATTTGCACCCACAGAAGTACTCCTTGAATGGATGCATACTTATTACTTTTTGGAAGTCACACACATTGGCAGCAATAGGCTTGAAAATATGAGGCAGTCTCAGGTTTCCAGGCATGCTACTATCAATCAAAAATGGGTCGAATGCTTTCAAATATTCTAACCACTGGTGATATTTCGGGTGGCACTCCAAACCCTGATTTAGGGTTTGGCAGATTGAGTAAAGTCAGACGGGGTGGTGACAGACTTTACGCTTGCCACCCTGCCTTTACTTTGTCAGACAAATGTAGAGATGTCCGCCTGCCCCACATCATGTCTATACATTGGCAGAAACCGCTAGCATAATGGTGCCTGTCAATGTACAAAAAGTTTGACAGAAGGGTCTGCCAAACATGAAAGCTGGCTGTCAAACGTTCCCAAAGATTTTTATTTTTCAAAAACAAACTCCCAAAGCAGGAGTTTGCATTTGAAAAATACCCCCTCCCCCCTCACCATGGCAGCTTTCTCCCATGGTTTGGGGGTTATTATTTTTCTTACTGTCCCTCACATCCAAGATGTACCTGGTGGTAACAGACAGTAAAAAAAGAAAAGCCATCAAAACCTTCTACTTTAAACAGGGCAGACAGTGGATGGCTTACCTCTGATGACCCCTATTCAGTTGGGCCGCTGGAGGAAGTTTTACACCAACAGAGTAAATGTTACTCCGTCAGCATAAAACATGTGGTTTGCCTGACTCAAAGTCGGGTGGGTGGACCTTGGGTTTGGAGGACAGGGCTCTCTGTCCCCACTGCAATGGAGTACATGTCCGGCCAACCCTAAATCCGCCCAGAGGCCGACCTAATGCACATCAGTACTGACCCTGATCCTCATAGGAACAGTCCATCCTGAACCTCAGTCATCTCACCCATCTTTTTTTAGTTGGGAAATTTGATATTAAACCCCCTCCCCCTAACCCCCCAACCTGAATCTCACTGACTTAGCTACGGCCCTGTGTCTAGTTATTCCTGGTGAGCTTCCCCAGCCTGAACTGTGATTGAGAACATAGCATCCTTTCGGGGAAGGAAGAGGAACGCAGACTAGGACAAGGTGGGAAAAGTAGGAGTGATGAAAATTACCTGCAATCAATATGTCTATTATGTGTTCTCCGCATAATGTTTTAGTTATCTGTGATTCCCTCCTTTGCGGCAAATGGCAAGATAGCTCATGAGGTTGAGCAACCACTGCCAAGGGTGTTGTGGAGCTCATGGATCATGGGCTAAGGTCCCGGCTTGATCATCCACCTCTTGCAAAGCCTGCAAGGCTGACTGCATATGGGTCTCTTTGAAATGGGTTGCCAATATTTGCATTTATATTTACAGCACTCATAAGCTGCATGGATCTCGTGCAGGTGCTGTGCACTGTACTAAATAGTACACTATTGTACGTAAATGCCCCTATTGAATGGACTCATGAGGTCTACTTCTGTGTCATGATGACTTTTGTTTTTTGCTCTGAGGAAATTTCTTTAAGACATCTGTTAGAACTGGGGGTCTCTAGTTGGCAGAGGTAGGTACCTTTGAGCAAATAGGGACCCTTGCTTCTAGTCAGGGGAAGGGGCTACACTTCTAAAATAACCCCTGCTCACCCCCTTGGTAGCTTGGCACGAGCAGACAGCCTTATCACAGAGGCAGTGTGTAAAGCATTTGTGAACACATACAGTAATACAGTGAAAACACTACAAATGAACACCACACCAGTTTAGAAAAATAAGTAATCTTTACTAGACTTAACACAAGACCAAACAACAAAAATCCACAAAACTGTAATCAAAAATAGACTTTAAAATGGTAGAAATAGCTTAGTTCAATGTAGATGTTACATGCAACACTTTACTCTCAAAGTACCTTAGATGCGTCACGCAAACCAAGCAAAAGGGTCACAGGGAAGTTGATGCGCCGTTCCTTACACTCAGGGGAGTGGATGCCTCGGTTCCTTACTGCTGCGCAGGGGAGTTGATGCTCACTTCCTTACTCTGTGGGGAGTTGATGCGTTGCTTCTTACTGCGGCCCGGTGATGATGCGACAAGATGGTGCCTCGATGCGACGATCCGGTGCGATGCGACAAAATGGTGTCCTTGATGCGATGCGACAACGTTGGATGCGATGCGTGCACGCCCAACGGCCATGTGGCTAGCTCGGTAACTTCTGACCCACGACACTCTTCTCCGGTGATGCGTCAGCGACCTCTGGGGTGGCGACATGCTTCTCCCGTGATGCGACGCGCTTTGTCGGTGATGCGACAGCGAATAGCTGCGGCGGCGGCATACTTCTTCAGCGATGCGATGGCAACTGCTGCAACGGCAACATGCTTCTCCTCGTTGCATCGCGCTTCCAGCTCCCGCCAACACGCAGTCTTCTAAGAGGACCCAAACAACAGTAGGCACCTCTCTGCAGGTAGAATTCACAGGCAGCAAGGAAATTCAGGGGGAGCTGATGGTGAAGTCTTTGTGTCCCTGAGACTTCAGAACAGGAGGCAAGCTCAGCTTCCAGTCCTTGGAGATCTTCCTCAAGATAGTAAAAGTACACACAAAGTTCCTTTTCTCCTTTCCTTGGCAATAAAGTAACCACTGCAGACCAGCACTGGGGCAGTCTCCTCCTTCAGCTTCCTTGGTTCTTCTCCTTGACAAAGGTTCGTCTTGATTCCCAGAAGTGATCTAAAGTTCTGGGGTCAGGGCCCCAATATTTATACCAGTAAATCCTTTGTCCACTGAAGGCAGAGGGTGCCTGTGCCCAGCCAAAACAGGTTCTGTGCAGCTACCTGGCAGGAAATGGAGACAGCATTGTTGAAAGCAGACCTGGTCCAGGTAGCTGAAAGGAAATCTCCTTCCCCTACTCTCTATTCTATGAGGGCTCAGGTCAGTGAAAGGAAATCTCCGTACCCCACTCTCTAGTCAAAGCAGGCCCTATTCAGCCCAGCCCCTGACCCATCAGACTGCTGGAGCCAAGGCCCTCTCCAGCCCCCTGTCACTCACAAACCAGACATGGAATACACAAACTTAGCAGAGGCAAGCTGGATGGCTAGGCAACAAAATACCTACTTTCTAAAAGTGGTATTTTCAAACAAAGAATGTAAAAACCACCTTCACTAAAAGATGTATTTCAACATTCTGAGTTCAGGCATACTAAACTCAAATTTCTACCTAGTTCCCTGAGTCAGTTAGGATTATAAGATGTTATAATCAAACTGCTCATTCTTGCCTATGGGAGCAGGTAGCCTTGCAATAGTGAAAAACGAAATTGGCTGTAATTCACTATCAGGACATGCCACACACATCAGGGCATGTCTTACCTTTTACATACAACGCACCCTGCCCATGGGGGTACCTTGGGCCTACCTTAGGGGTGACTAACATGTAGAAAAGGGAAGGTTTAGGGACTGGCAAGTGGGTGAACTTGCCAAGTCGACATGGCAGCCCCAGGCTGCACACAGGTTCTGCAATGGCAGGCCTGAGCCACATTTTACAAGCTACTTCTGTGGGTGGTACAACCAGTGCTGCAAGCCCACCAGCAGCATTTGATTCACAGGCCCTGGGCACACATGGTGCACTGTACTAGGGTCTGACAAGTGCACTAATCCAGTACAACAATTTACAATAGGGAGCACTTGCACTTTGGCACTGAATAGCAGTGGCAAAGTGCCCAAAGCATCTAGAACAGCAAAACATATAGCAAAAATACAGGAGGCAACAGCAAAAAATGGAAGGGAGACCCACGCCAATGGTGCCAGGTCTAACAACCTCCAAGTGCATTACCGTGCCATGGACTGGCATGTCGTCAAGGGGAATAATTCTTGCTTTGGATGTAAGAGGAACCTGGTTCATGTCACAGACAAGCATGTACCTATTTAACATTTGAATCTTACAGAATAAAACTGTTTTTTTTCCACAGGCAAATTCTGAGGAAATATTGAAATCCTATTCTTCTCCCTGTCGCATTTTTCTGCATACTCTTAAATTTTAAAGTTGTGGCTTGCTTCCTTAACTGCTATAACGCATCCTCTGTTGAATGTTGCACTTTAACTTTTGTTATGTACCTCTTTTAACTGTTTCACAATTACCAGCAAAACAGGGTTATTCGCAGGGAAAAATTAATCCCTTCGGTACTTCATGTCTACAATAATGGAATTGTCATTGTTGGAAATTGCAACAAAAGTTGTTTGCACCAAAATAATTATTAAATATGATTACAAAAGTACCCCTCCAAGGCAACAATAGCGCTACTCATTCACTCATTTGTCAGTTCTAGCCACGGATCAAGATAGCAGTCTTACTAGAATCAAATATTGAACAATTATGTTAACAGATCACATAAAGCCAGACATATTCAAAACTGCATATTTATATGTAAATACACAGTAATTGTATACATTTGCAGTGGGTGTTGCCACAGAATTGAAGTATCCACCGTACACCCTGAGGTAGTTAAAACTGCAATAAACACAAGGAGACTGCATGTCTTTTATTGCAGCCTATAATTCTTCATTGGTATGACTCAATTGACACATTTGCAGTAACTCATATCAGAGCTCCCCCAAAAGAATGTTGATATGTTTCTTCCTGAAAAATGTGGCCTCCTCAGGACAATTTCAAGGTTGTGTATAGACTTTCTAGTCAGCCTTGACCATTGTGTATTCCAGCTGGGCTCCTTTGGAATCTTAAACCCTCATTGGAGTATAAGGAGGTGCCTCTGTAGGGATAGTAAGCAGCTGCCGGGAGACTCATATAAATTATGCATCGCTTATAAGTCTAGCTTAAGCAACAGTTTTACACCACCCAAGAAACACGATATACTGGGTTGATTCAAACCAATTAATCATGTTGCCACATGCTTTTACCGCAAAGACACCTGTTAGAAGCTAACTGGAAAGCATGCTTGTACTTATAAGCGATGCAAAATTGATGAGTGTCAGCCGCGGTCCGTGCAGGTAACATCGGTGGGGCCGCATTGGGGGGGGATTTCGAGGGACAATGCAGAGGGAAAATTAAATAAATAATTCATCCCTCCTCTGCATCGTCCCTCGAAATCACCCCCAATGCGGCCCGCCGCTGTTACCTGTACGAACCGCGGCTCATGAGTGTGCTGGCAGCTGCTTGCTGTTTCTTGAACAGGTTATTACTTTGATGGGCCACTAATTTTGAGCCCGGTAGTTGACCAATGCATCCTTGGAATGAGATAAAAGGCTTCAACATCAGGTGGCTGCTGTGAGAAGTTGGCCTGGTATATGCTGTCCACTAGTTATAGTGGGCACCTTGCACTAGTCTAAATGACCCTTATTGATGATTAGGTTAAAGACAACCTTTATTGAAAGCTATCCTAGTGGTAGCTATGGAGAGCAGCCTTCAGGCTAAGTCTCGAAGGAATGTAAAGCAGCTTGGTTTACCAGATCATAACATTCTGAATGACCAAATGAAAGGAGAACCACACCAGGTATATATAAAATATATGTATTTATTTCTAAACACTCTCTACTAACATCTTTATGAGATTAGAGAACAATGCACACAATATTACAGTACGAGAATGACATTAAATAGCACAATACACAGCGGGCTCCAGGGGGAGATGAACCATATACTAAGAAAGTGGTATAACAACAACGACTTGACTAAACACAGTGCCTAGAGCACGTAGATTTGCTGGGACCCCAAGGAACCAACCAAGGTAGTGACACAGGGGACCCACGGGGGACGCGTGCAGTGTGAGAACACAGCCGCAAACTCCGTACAACTCGATGGGAAAGTCGCGGTTGGAATTTGAAAGATTAAGGACACTTAGGAGAGGACTTTAACCAAACCCTTTGGAACATAGAAGGTTCTAAGACCAGCACTCTTGAGAATACCAAGGTACCCGTGTTACCTATGCCAGGAGAGCCGGGTGCATAGGGGTCAAGTGGTGTTGGAAATGCTCGTTGATTTCAATGGCGTGTTGCGAAGAAGTGCTGCTTCCGGGAAGATGAGAAGTGTCCGGTGTGATCCAAGCCTGGATCAGAGCTGAGAAGAACCTGAAAGCAGAGGGTACAGAGTCTGGGTCACTTCAGGGTGACCAGGGGCTGGGTAGACGAATGCCCACCGATGTTGGGTGTTTCAGGTGAGATGAGGTGAAGCTTGACTCTTCAGCCACGGGGACCAGGAGATGTCAACGATGACCAAAGTCTGCAGGTGAGCTGTCCCACAAAGCATGTCGAGTGCTGGGGAGTCAGTGTCCGGATTGGAGACCAACAAGCCTTGGCAACTGCAACCCACGCGGTCAGAGAAAAGATGCTTTGGTGAGGACCAGCAAGGTCCTGGGGACTCCCCAAACAATGGAGAGTTGGGGCCCATCTGGAGCAACCAGGAAAGCCCACTGAAAGTTAAAATTCCCTTCTCAGGGACCCACAGGTCGACAGACCAGGGATCGCAAAGGGACCTCAAGAGGAATCACAAAACACCAGCCCACGGAACACTTGTGGAGTGTAGGCCGGTAATCTTCAGTGTAATCATTGCCCGGGGTATGGACTACAAGTAGTCCAAAGCACAGCCTCAGGGATCGCCAAAAAGCATATGCTGCTGCAAATGTGCACAGTGTCCAGGGGTACGGGTTGCCCGGTTCCCACGAGGGCTGTGGGTCTCAGGATTGCTGAGAACACTAGTTGACCTCGGAGAAGCTTGGGAACCCACCTCCTATGTTGCAAAATGTTCGGAGTCCTTCAGGAGCTGCGTAGATGCAAACCGGTCAGATGCGTTTCAGGTGCCTGCCTTGCAGGGGAGTAACTTCTTTACTCCAAGGGAGATTCTTCAGTCATCCAACGAAGTGTAGATAATCGAAGCACTTGGTTTCTGTAGCAGAGTTTCGTCCAAGGTAATTCTAAATTCCTGAAGCCAGGGATTCCTACTTTATACCCAAGGAAGGGGTGGGACAAACTCTGGGGACCCTCCTATGGGAAGGTCAGGACAGAGGGGTGGCTACACCCATGTCCTTTGTCCAGTTTCACGCCAGAGCAGGAGCAAATGGCTCCTGCAACCGGTTTGAGCTGGACTATGCACAGGAACACCAAATGTGCCCCCAGTGCAGATATCAAAGCACTCTTGGAGTGCACCCACCCAGCCTCAATGCACTAAAGCCTGTCTGGGAGGTGGTCACACCTCCCTGTGACAGGAAACCTATTGTCCAGCCGTCCCCTGACGGAGTTTTGTCCAGCAGCAGGAGGGCAGACTTGTGTCTGTGGCTGGCAGCATCCATTTTGTGATGCCAGGGTCAGGAAAGCTGGTACCAGGTGTACCGGTTCTGTCATATTACTCCCTCTAGTAGGGTGGAATCATACCTCCCACACCAGTTACTGGTGTGGAGGTATGATTCCAAGCTGTTTGACACCAAACACGACATGTTTCCATGCAGCCGTTTTAAAGTTAGCATTTACCGCAAGGTTATAATGCACTTAAGAGTATATGGTTGGCTGCATCACAAACAACCCCGGAATAAAGGTTCCGAAAGCTGCAGAGGGGCTCTGCTCATGCATGGGCACCCTCTCACAAAAAAACCCAGCACCCTGCCTTCAGGATTGATAAGGCCTTTCATAGGGGTGACAGATAGGTTTATATGTGCAGTGATATAGATAGATATAGTGCACCTATATCTAAGTAAGGGGTGCATGCACCACCTTACACAGGCTGCTGTAGAAGACCTGTTGTGTCATTTTGATTGGTCTCCCAGAGGTGGCATAATACATGCTGCAGCCCCTGAGAGGCCTCTGGGGTACCTATACCCTAGGTGCATAATATACCATATACTAGGGACTTATAAGGGTACCCCAGAATCCAATCTGAAGTGTACCTAGAGTACATGAACAACCAATTTAGGGAGAAAGCAGATAGAATGGGGTCCTGAGTGGCAGGATCCCAGGCAAACTAAGTCGAAAACCAGCAAAACACCAGGAAAAAGTGGGGGTAACCATGCAGTCAGATTCCACCTTCCTACTGCTGCCTATTGCTAGACTGCGAAACTGAGTAAGGTTGGGGAAGAATTCTAAACTTTGGTTAAGCGAGTCTGAGCAGATACTCACTGACTTTGAGAGGCTAAATGACACTTCATGACAGATATACCTACTTCTCACTTTTGGGCTTACTACTTTTGGTAAAATTAATGTTCTGAAACCAATCACCAACACTAACAAATAAGCATCAAGAAGGGTGACAAACTACCAGCATACAATCAAAATTTATTTTATGAAAAAAAAATCCTAATTCCAACTAAATAGTTACGGTCCTTCCTCAGGCCCCTCAATGTGCTATACCTTAACCACAGTGTAACTCACCTCCTTCACTATTAAACTCACTCAACTAAACCTCTCAATCTAAGCTTCTGTCTAGTGCCCTAGACTCAGTGTCTCCTTCTGTGCTCCTTCCATCCCCAACTCAAGTCAGCTACTTAACCACCTTCTGTTTTTTATTACCATGAGAAAGGACTAGTTAGATTTAGTTGAGCTTATAACACGTACTTTTTTGCATACTACCAACCCTTGGCATCAAAGGATACCAGACGTCCACATCAAAGCCCAGATGTACAGATGCCTTTCTCAGGTAGCGGAGACCACCACACCTGGGTCATACCTCTCTAGTAAACTCAAGTCAAATCATTAAAGAGTAGCCTGTGACTGTCCCCTCCCGTGTGGGAACGCCAACAGGAACAATTTTGGTGGGAAGTTGAAATACCTAGCACAGCCTCACCACCTCTGAGTCTTTCCCATGGCCCCAAAATCAAATCGTTCTGCTTTTGGACCAAATCAGTCAAGTTTTTACCGTCCTGGGGAAGTTTTTTGTCAGTAGCATTGTTTTCCGCATCTCCATTTTCACCTCCGACTGCATAATGGAATACATGGCATATTCTCAGAAGTCTGCAATTTTCTTGATCTCCTTATTTAGACCAGCCACTTTATTTTCAATCTCCACCACCTTCCTGGAAGTGTCACTCAGACTTCCTCAATACTCCCGTTAGAAATGGAGGCACCTAGTTGGCAGGTTGTTACCCTGTCAAAGTAGGGACCCTTCTTCCTAGTCAGGATAAGGGGGTACACTACTGAAATAACCCCTGCTCACCTCCTTGGTAGCTTAGCACGAGCAGTCAGGCTTATCTCAGAGGCAGTGTGTAAAGCATTTGCACACAACCAACAGTAATACAGTGAAAATACTACAAAAGGACACCACACAAGCTTAGAAAACTATCCAATATTTATATGTGTAAAACAAGACCAAAATGAGGGGCGTGGCTTGATCGGCCAGCATGGCAGACGCAGCTTAGTAAAGCTCCGCTCACCCACGCCATAATCCTTCAATTATCCGGCATTATCCTACTCTGAGACGACTCACCGAGCTTCACTGATTCCCTGAAAGGTCCGGGAGCACAGCGATGCCTTCGGCTTAGTGATCGGCTAGGCGGCTGCTGAGATCCTTCTTTCCCAACGTCCGGATTATTGCTTCAGCTGCTGCAGCCCGCCCAGAGCCTACGGGGCGAGATTGAGGCTCGGGCCTCGGGCCTGTCATCCAGCGACCGACCCTGGTGCAGCGGAGCCTGACGATCCTGATGTGCCGCCCCCCGGGGTGAGGAATAGCGCGGGCGTGCAAAGAGCCCGGCCGGACCGTCCCTCCCAGCCTTGCGGCCGCCATCTTGCCGGGGAGGCCCGAGGCGCAGGGGCGCCGGCCCTTAGGTGCAGCCCGCATCACTGTGGGCGCCGTGCGGTGCCCTGGAGGGATGCATCAGGGCGGGGCATCCCCTGTCCCTGACTGGCTGGCTGCGTGCCTGGAGAGCTGCCGAGGCGATTATCGGGGTCGGACCAAGGCCCCCAACGGTGAGTGGCCCGCAGTCCTCCCTTCCTCTCTTGGGACCGGCGGGGATCGGCAAGGCCCTGGGGCGGAGCCCGAGACCTTCAACGAGCATCGGCGTCTTGGAAATAATCCTGTACCCTGCTGGGCCCATCGGGTGGTGATGATTTAAGCCTCCTACGTGAGGGCCCGTGGGGGGGCTGCTGCTGAGACTGGACAGACACACCGGACCCTTTCTCTTTGTATCAGTGAGTCCTGGGGATTTGCTTTGCCGCCCGGAGGCCTGTTGGGGCCCCCCCGGATCTGGTATGTCTGCTTGGTGAGGGAGACAGGGGCGCCTGCTCCCCCTCTGTAACCTGTAATCCCCCTCGGCCCGATCTTCTGGCTGCGGTATACGCATTTGCGGGGCTGGGCCTCCCCGGTCTCGGTTCTCCTGGTGCTGTCTGGAGGAGCGGCCACCCACATGGTGAGGTGGGCTCTTCGTCCCCGGTCCGCTACAAGGCCCGCAGTCACACATCAGGATGGGCAAGGGCGGGCCGGGTGGGGCGGCCCCAAGCAGGGCACCATAGATCAGTTTACCACGGCTGCCGGAGGTGCCACGGCCGGAGATTGGGGCAGCTTCCATGACAAGCTTTATTACGAAGTGACTCAAGGATATCCTACCTCCGGATCTGCTATCCTCTGCCTTCTTAGTGGAGCGGGTGCACAGGGCCTTGACGCGGAAGCCTCCTCCAGGTGAGGCCCCCAGACCTGTTATCGTCAAGATCATGAACTACGTCGACAGGGATGCTGTCCTACGCTTCGCCAGGACACACAGTGACAGCTTTATATATGAATCCAGCTCCAACTTGGTCTTTACAGACTACACATGTCTGGTCCAACAGCAGCGCCAATCTTTCATGGCCGCAAAGCGCAGACTTCGAGAATTGAACATACAATATATGCTGCTATATCCGGCCCGGATGCGGGTAATCTATAACTCCAAGTCATATTTCTTTGATACCCCAGAGGCAGTCTTTGCATGGTCGGATGAGCGCCCACAGCTCCGAGAGAATTCTCCACCAGCCTTGAAATCGTACTCTTCCCACAGGTCCAGAACTCAGTGGCCACGTCGCAATAAGTCCCAGAAGCGACGGGGCCCAGGGTCAGAGAGTGGTTCGCCGAGTCCAGAGAGATTGTCCTGACTGCTCCGGACTGCTCCACTTGCCTAATAATGTTAAATAGAAAATGTGCATATTGAACTGTGTTTAGTGATGTCGTCTTCTGAGTGGGCGTGGGACCCGTTTTGCTGGCTGCTAGGCCTAGATCGCTTTGCAGTCTCCGTTTCTTTAGTTTGAGAGGGTGGGATGGGAACCTTGGTGTGGTATCTGGGGGCCTACCGTTGGGGGTCCTCTGCCATCTGCACCACGACAGATGCTCCTTGTTTTTGGTAGTGTCGGATGGGGGGTGGGGGGGTCCGCGTTCCGGATGCGTTGTTTTTTTTGGTTTATGTATGGTTACTACATGCAGATGGTACGCTCAGGTACATATTGTCTCCTATGCAGATTCCCTAGCTGTAGGCAACTTCTTCCTAGAGTCCAATGACGTCAGGTGAGGCACATCCCCTAGGAGACTTAACAGTGGTCTCCTGGAATGTTCGGGGATTATTGAACAAGGTGAAACGGGGAGCTATCTTGCGACAGGCAAAGAGGTATGGGACAGACATCCTACTCCTGCATTAAACCCATCTACTGGGCACGAAGGCCCCTCGCCTCGCCCGTTTCGGATTCCATTACATATATCACGCAGGGTTCACGAGAGGCTCCAGGGGGTGGCAGTTCTTGTACACCGCAGAGTCCAGTTCCAATATATAGCACATAGAGCGGATCCTGGGGGCCGTTTCCTGTTTGTCACGGGTAAGGTACATGGTGAGCAGATTACCGTTGGGAGCATTTATACCCCCCACCTTTGGGGGCCAATTTTATCGACACTTTATTAGGGGCCTGGGGATCCCTCCTGACTGGGTTGACCCTGATGGGGGACGAGTGGAATGATATCATGCACCCTCCCGACGAACAACGCACCTCAGACACCCCTGTAACACATGGTCCGACCTTACTGTTCACCCTGGCATCGACATTAGACTGGGCTGACTTATGGCGTGAGTTTCACCCTACCAAACATGAATACACATATTTGTCAGCGGTCCATGGGTCACAGTCCCGGCTGGATTACTTTTTGTTCCCCGGGTTTTTCTTCATAGATTCTCTCAGCTGCAACACCAACCTCGTGGTTTGTCTGACCATTCCCCAGTCATGCTGCGTTTCCACACGTGCTCATGCAGGCCACCATTCCGCTGGCGTATGTCCCCTTGGCACCTCCGCAGCCCGGCCTATCAGGAAATGCTTGCCGCAACGATCACTACATACTTAGCCGACAATGGTCCCTCCGCCCCCTCAAACACAATGCTATGGGAGGCCCTCAAACCGACCGTCCGGGGTGTTGACATTAGCTATCGCACACAGGAGAAACGTAAGCGACGGGAACACCTTGATACCCTGGAAGCGCGCCAGGTGACTCTGTCTACCCAACTCAGTGCCAATCCCTGTCCCGTTATTCGCCGTAATCTGCTCCTAGCACAACAAGAACTGCGTCTATACTTCCTAGGTGAAGCCAAAGAGATCTGGGAGGCATCTCAACATAGGAAATATCAGTGGGTGGATAAGTCTAGTAACATGCTACATAGACTGTGCCAAGCAGACGGCACCCCGGCAGTCATGCCTGCGATCCAAGGACCAGACGGGTCCCTGTACACGGCGCCGAGAGAGGTAGCGGACGAATTTGCACGACACTTTGCATCTCTCTATGCCTGCAAGAAGCAGATCTCTGCCGAACTTATAGCAGAGTTTCTCATGGACATTCCGCCTCGCCGGCACTCAGATTCCGCGCAGGAGACCCTGGGGCTCCCATTCCGTTAGAGAAACTATCTGACGTGCTCGGTGTGATCCGGCCAGGTCGCGCCCCGGGCCCCAACGGGTTCCCCTTGGAATTCCTTCGGTCCCACATGGCCCTGTTGGGGCCGCACTTGTTGGCGACCATAGAGGATGCCGCAGACTTGGGAAGTCTGCCCCGGGACTGGCGACATGCGGAAATAGTGCTTTTTCTAAAACCTGGCAGACCCCCTGAGGACCCATCCTCCTATCGCCCCATCTCCCTAATTAATTTCGAACCAAAATTGATGGGGAAAGTCCAGGCCGATCGCCTGCGGGGGTGCATCACCGACCTGATTCACCCCGATCAGTCGGGCTTTATGCAACAGAGGGCTACGAGGCATAATATCAGACGCGTGCACAACGCCATCGCAACGGCCCCTACTCTAGGTCGCCCTGCTGCCCTGTTACTAGCCGATATCGATAAGGCGTTTGACTCCCTAAGCTGGGTCTATCTTTTTCAGCTGCTTGAAGCAGCCAATTTTGGGCCCCACTTTCTGGCATACATCCGCCTGTTGTATACGAACCCGACAGCGTTGGTCCGAATTGCTGGACACTGCTCCTGCCCTTTCCCGATCCAAAGGGGCACCCGCCAAGGCTGCCCGCTATCTCCATTGCTGTTCGCCCTGGAGGTGGAGCCCCTGGCGGCCTGGGTACGAAGCGACCTGGTACTTCGGGGGTTCGATTGGTCCCGATCGCGGTCAGACCGTATAGCGTTATATGCAGATGACGTCCTTTTCTTCATGACGGACCCGTGGTATTCTGGACCCCGCATCCTAGAAATCCTCCGGGTCTTTGGTAGCACTACCGGTTTGCACACCAACCCCGCCAAATCCGTCCTTTTCCCAGTGTGCGGACATCAGGGCTGTGAAACATGGGCCGCGTAGCTGTCCCGGGCCACAGACGGGTTCAAGTACATTGGGATTTACATCGCCCCAAGTCCCAAGATCTCCTGGGCACACAATATCACCCCCTTAACGGTTAGCCTTAAGAACGAGACGGCGGTATGGTCTGCTCTCCCATTGTCCCTTTATGGGCGTTCTGCCATTTTCAAAATCGAGTCTTTACCTCGAATTTTGTATCGCCTCCAAAATTTCCCATATCCTATCCCTCGTACCTGATTTGCACAAGTGAATGCTATCCAAAATAATTTCCTATAGGGGGGTGGGGCGGTCCGGGTGGCGCTCCGCACTTGTTCCCAGTCCTCGTACTGTGGTGGGATTGTGGCGGCTGACATTTATTCCTATTATGTCGCATCCTACACCCTAGCGATCAATGAACTATGGTACAATTCTCCCACAGACCTGGCATATGCTATAGAACATGCCGCTATGGAACATGTCCCATTACTCCACTTACTGTACAGCTATACGAGGCTAGATCATCTTCCGCCGGCTGGCAGACTAGCTATTCAGCTGTGGCGGGTTAAGACCAGGCAGATGGGTTGGAAGGGGAGACTAAATCGACAAACCCCACTGTGGCAGGGCACATGTCCTAAGACTGCGACCACACTGAGAGGGTTTCGGGGTTGGGACCTGGTAGGGATCTCGACCTTAGGAGATGTCATGAGGGGTCACACATTAAAATCATTTCAACAACTACAAACGGAGTTCTGCCTTCATAGGTCGCAATTTTACAAATATTTACAGTTCCGACACGCCCTATCCCCCCAGATCCGTAATGTGGAGGCCCTCCCCGAATTCCAGCCCTTGGAGGGCCGCCTATTAATGGGGGACCTCGGACTGCACAAAATCAGACAAATTTATCAAACCCTGACGACACACCCCCCCACAACTCTGGACAAGACCCGACTGGCCTGGCAGGCTGATATCACTGAATTGACGGATGACGACTAGGCCGAGGCGATTGCTAGTCCTAGAGGCGCGGCGATCTCCACACGCTACAGACTCATCCAGTTAAAATATCTGCACAGAGTTTACTACACTAGGGTACGTCTGTGGCGGATGGGGGTCATTCAGTCCCCGGTGTGCTTGCGGTGTGGCAGCGAGGAGGGGTCCTTCTTCCATACTATATGGACCTGCACTGCCTTGCATCCCTTCTGGAACAGGATTCGTTTGTGCCTCAATGAGGTATTGGGGTGGGTACTTCCACTAGACCCTCGGCTGTTCCTATTACATTCCACAGATGACATTGGTGGGAACCGCTATAAACAACATCTACTGTTCCTTGCTCTCACTATTGCCAAAAGAGACATAGCACAGGGTTGGAAGGCGTCATCTCCCCCAACTTTAGGTAAATGGAAGGCCGCATTAGACCAGTGTATGGGGGCAGAGATAGCTGTTTTTGAAGCCCGGGGCTGCCCCCGGAAACACCATAAAAATGGACACACTGGGGCAACTTATCGAGGAATAGACTTGCCCCCCCCGCCCGATGATGACTCATAAAGGCTGCCCCCCGACCCCCGTTCCACAACGCCTCCAACCAGTGTGTTTGATTACATTATTATTTCTTTGGGATGACTCTAGGGAACTTGCTGCATAATGTACTGAATCAGGTGATTTGACCGCTGTCTGCAAAATGTTTTTATCTTTTGTTTCCCTGCATGTTTGGCAGGTGCTGATTATTTTAGTAGTAATAGCTATTGCTCCAAATACTGTCCACTTATTCGTTTATGCCAATGTGGGGCTTCGGCCCGATTTATTGAAAAATGACCAAATAAAAGTTGTTGTTAAAAAAAAAAAAACCAAGACCAAAACAAACAATAAAAATCCAGTATACAATGATCAAAGTATGCACTTAGCAAGAATAACCTTAGAAATGCAGTTCCTTGAATTCGGTAGCTGACAGTCACGGTGCAAGCGGCGGCGGCTGTCAAAGATCGGCAGACGATGGGGCTGGTCTCGGTGGGCCGCAGCTGTGGCACGGGGTGGTGCTTCATGTAGCTTATGAGCGGTGCCCCAGAACACGATGCAGACCAGGGCGGCGATGGCAGCTGGCAACAGGTTCGTCAGTGAGACCAGGGTGGCAGTGTGAAGCAAGGTGGTGCAGAGTGCAGTGTCCGCAGGTCGCGGTGCAGGCAGTGGCTTGGTGGCAGCGGCAGTCTTCGTCTTTGGTGAGACCAGGGTTGTGGTGTGAAGTGCGGCTTTGCCCTCTGCGGTGCCTTCAGGTCAAGAAAATGCCAGCAGTCTTGATGACGGCATCGGGTTGCGGTTTCCCTCTGTAGCAACTGAGACATGCAGTACCAGAGGCGGGACCCAGAGAAAGGTAAAGTCTTTGCTGTTCCTGAGACTTCTTGAACAGGGGGCATGCTCTACCTCAAGCCCTTGGAGAAACTCAAACAATGAAGTTGCAGAAAGTTCAGTCCAGTCCTTTCTCTGACCACCCAAGACAGAAGTAGCCACTGAAGGCCAACACAGCAAAGCACACAGCAAAGTGGTAGTTCCTCCTCACCCTCTGAGGGTGTCAGGGCGGGCCAAAGAACTGTGTACCCTACAGTATGGCTGCACACTCAAAAGTTGTGACCGCTTCCTGAACACCACCTTTAAATAAGAGGAGAGTTGCTCCATAAGCTAAGGAGTGCAGGACGCCCGCACCTTACCGGGAGTTTACTCGGGTGCTGGCTCAATCGCACATACCCAGTCCGTACGCCTGCCCTCAGAGGGTATTAACCCTTCCACTTCTCACGTGCACATCACCTCACTTTGTTTGTTTCGGTCCTGACGAAGTGCCATGGATCCTTGAGACCACATAGGTGCGAAACATGTCGACCTTTTAACCTTGCAGTTACCTGGGCACATTGAGCCTATTGGGGTGACACATAACCTATGGGTTTTTTACTCTGCCAAGGGTACAGTCACAGTAAATATTTTTCTGGTAACCCTTAGACAGTTTTAGCTTACGTTGCACGCACTTTATCACCCTCCACATAGGACCCGCCCTCCCCCACACCTGCATTGCATCTGACAGCAGTTCTCTAAAAAGATCTCCGCTAAAGTGACACTTCGGGGGACCCATGGGGCATTGCAGCACCGGCCCGTAGAGGAGCAAACGCCCGATGATGAAGCATGACATCCTTCGGTGTGTGTGAGGGCAAAAAGAGGCAAGACTTGTTCTTTCCTCTCACTAGTGGTTCCTAATTACCTGGGATACTTTTCACCTCCTGTTTCTCTGTCTCTTTCCTTCCTCTGAGTGAGTGGGTGACACGTTGCACCCCTCTTCCGGAACAGTGTCCCCTTGGTTTTGATTAGACTTTCGCGTTAGGAGCACGGACACTGGACCACAACTGGCTCCTTGTCCCCCTTTTCTTTTTTGTTCATGCATTGGAAGCCCGCACCAAGACCTGGTTCCCCAGCTCAAAAGACAGCAGTGCTTCCCGTTAGGCCACATTCACTCGACAGTTAGTTATTTCTATCAACCCAGGCGTACATGAACATGAAGATATTATCACAAAATTGAAGGTAAAATGAGAATGTCACTTCTTCCATCATCATACACCCATTGTGAATATTTTTACTGTTCACATACTTTTTAAGAAGGCTCCGAACGAGAAAATTCTTTCCTGTATATCATCTTTATGTGGCCACAATCTACCACTGATTTTTTAAAAGGCAGTGCATATTATTTCTTTTTCATGACTAATGTATTTTAATGTCAGAACTGTTTTCATTTGTGTTGGACTTGGCCTTTTTTGGCTAAAGTGCCTTAAACTTTTTACCTTCCTCCTAGAACTTTTTCTGACATTATGTTGCTGACTTAGATGCTTTGTGCACTTTGCCACTGCTGATCAGTGTCAAAGTGCAAGTGCTCCCTGTATAAAGTGTTATGGTAATTGGTTGTACATAATTGGTATGTTTGCCTTACTAGTAAAGTCCCTAGTAAAGTGCACTATGTGTGCCAGGGCTGGTAATGCAAATGCTGCTAGTGGGCCTGCAGCACTAATTGAGCCGCCCACACAAGTAGCCCTAAGAAGAGATCTCAGGCCTGCCCCTGCAGTGCCTGCACGCAGTTTATTAAATGCCTTGTTGTCCTGGCAAGTGCACCCACTTGCCAGGCATTACCTTCCTTTTTTATGCACATCAGACACCCTTATAGTAGGCCCAAGTTACCCCCCTGAGCAGGGTGCAGTGTATGTGAAAGGTAGGACATGTACTGAGGTGTGTACCATGTCTTGACCTTGCCCATAGGACAGAATGGGGAATGCTGAGTCCCATGTTTCCAGCATATCTTCCCATAGGCATACGATGGAGAGATGGAGTTGAGTGTGCCTGAGCTCAAAATTTATTAACACATCTTTTTGTGAAGATGGTTTTGAATTGTGTGTTTAGAAACACGCTTTCAGAAGTGGCTGGTTTCTTGTCTTAAACCATCCTGTGTGCCTCTGCCTGGTTGTGTATTGCCTGTCTGGGTTTGGATGTGACAGGGTCTGAGAAGTGTCCTGACCCCAAGGAGGAGTAGGTGAGACAGCAACAGGCTGACCTGCGTTTGATGTGGGGGGGAGGAGTAGCCCCCTGGATGTGAAGAGGGCTGTGTTGCTTCACCCAGAGGATGGCTCCACCTCCTGCTGAGCGTCTGGGCCCCAGACCCTGACTATCAAAGGAAGAGGGTGTGCACTGGCAGGAAGACACCCAGGTCTGGTTTGGACCGGGGTCAGAGCCCCCTGAACACAAAGACTTCAAAGGCATTTAGGGGTATAAATGTAAGAGCTGAATCCCCTGAACTCAAGACTGAAATCCATACTGAAAAAGGATTGACACTACTTGTGATCAAGAGGAACCTCTGCCAAAGAAGAACAGCTTAAGAGACTGAAGAGAAGGACTGCCCTTGCTGTGTGTTCTGGGGCTGGCCTGCAGTTTGCTTATTTGACTGAGGAGAGGACAAGGGACTTTTCTGTGTGCTGGGTCCCCCTGCTTGAGAGGACTTTGTTGTGTGCTGTGTCCTGAAGTAACTTGTCTCCAAAGGCCTGAGGAGAGCTGGGGCCCTGTTGTGGAAACTCAGGAACATAAAAGTTTCCAAGTGTGTCTCAGTGACGCTGTGTGCTTGTGCTTTTTGCATGCCTGAGACTGCCGTGTGGTCCGTGGTGCTGTTTACGAGGTGCCCCGTGACCACATTGCCACCACAGCGTAAAACATCGTCCACGCTGCTGCATTGCTGTTTGTGACCCGACCCGTCACCGTAACTGAGGCTGTGAGTAAAGATCGCCACCGCCCGAGCCGCAATGTGCTAAAGGCTTATTTGAAACTAAGGACTGCGTCTCAGTGACGCTGTGTGCTTGTGCTTTTTGCATGCCTGAGACTGCCGTGTGGTCCGTGGTGCTGTTTACGAGGTGCCCCGTGACCACATTGCCACCACAGCGTGAAACATCATCCACGCTGATGCATTGGTGTTTGTGGCCTGAGTCGTCACCGTAACTGAGGCTGTGAGTAAAGATCGCCGCCGCCGGCCCGAGCTGCAACATGCTAAAGGATTTCTTGAAGCTAAGGAAGCTACAAGGTGAAAGGGATCGTGATCATTGTTCATCGAAAGATCATCAACGAAGGAGAAGGCAGCGCCGTAACCCATCCGGCTACAGCCTCGCCTAGCAACAGAGCTGCAACGTGATCGGGATCACCCAGCAGGATGTCCGACGAGCAGAGAGAGAGAGCGAGGCAGCGCACCCCCCCCCCCCCAGGTAAGGCTTGGACTCCGCGTGTGTGGCCTGGGGAGGCGTGCAGGTGGAGTACAGGAGTGCTCCGATCTCTCTCCCGCTGCACCGAGTTAGACGCGCCGAGTCCCCGAGTGGCCCATACCTGCCCTGCAGTACCGAGGCCGTCCCTTTAAGCTTGCAACTGTTGTCTCTGTTGTTGGGGCCTAGTGGTGCCCGAGTTGACCGCGCAGATTGGCTTTCCGCATTATTCTTGCATTAGGAACTGCCTGATTCTTGCATTACAAACTGCATAATTCTTGCGCGACAAACTGCCTGATTCTTGCATTACAAACTGCCTGATTCTTGCATTACGAACCGCATTATTCCTGCATTACGAAATGCGTGATTCTTGCATTAGGAACCGCATTATACTTGCATTATGAACTGCCTGATTCTTGCATTAAGGACTGTCTTATTACCACATTACGAACTGCATTCCGAACTGCATAGCATTGCATTAGGATGCATTAGAGATCGTGAATTGCTCATTAATACTGCAAGAACCTACAAGTGATTGCTGGCCTAATAACCAGCAAAGCGAGATATTACGAATACGCATATGTTGGATTTCTATCGTTTGGTCTTATCGTATTCCTTTTCATAAAGATATCGCTATTTTTATGAAACCAGTGTGGTGTCCATTTGTGGTGTTATCACTGTGTTACTGGGAGTGTGGTTGCAAATACTTTACACATTGCCTTGTAGATAAGCCCGGCTGCTCGTGCCAAGCTACCAGGGGGTGAGCAGGGGTTATCTAAGAGTGTGTCCCTCCTTACCCTGACTAGAAGCAAGGGTCCCTATTTGGACTAAGGTACCTACCTCAGCCAACTAGAGACCCCCAGTTCTAACAATTTGTAACATTAAAATGTGACAAAACTCTGTGCGTATGTTATATTCCTAGGCATCTGAGTTGTACATTTAATCAGTTTAACAGACAACATGTGTATTTTTGCGCAGTTCCATGGTTGCAAGCAGCTGCTGTTTTATGACCTCCAGGTTACCTAAATGACAAAAGTCAGCATATCCTCCTTGTTTAAGGTTTGTGGCAGGTGTTAGGAAGACTTGGGGTAGGTAGTACGTTGCAGCTTCAGCCAGTAATAGCCTTGCAAACAGCATGCCTTTTTATGTTTTGTTTTTTTAAGTCCATGTGTGTTACACAAAACTACAAGCCCTGTGATACAAAGTGATGTTGCGTACAAAGCCAGGAGTGATTGAACGTGTCAGACAGCAAAACACCGAGCCTCCCAGCTGCATTGAACTTGACACTCACCCTTAATACTTAAACAAATGATGGGAGAAGGCTTGAGTTTTAGGAAGGACAGATCAGGGACATTATAAAGATTTTGCGGTCCCCAGGCCAAAAGTATTTTGTAGGATACTGTTCAGAACAGGTTTGAATTTATGATCCAGTTTCAGCTCTTTCGTGCCCTCCTTGGCCAAGTCATTGACAGTGCACAGGCATACTCTCCAAATTATAAATGTGTTTTCATCAAATATTCAGGGATATTGACCTGTGTTTTCAATATTGTAACACAGCAGCTGATTAAAAGTATTGTAAATAATCTCTGTGACCATTTCCTGTTTTGAACATGAGAGGTCTTGTTTCAATCTAAAAGAAGCTTTATCAATGTTACATGGTGTGTATGATCAAAGTCCCACAGGGCCAAGGATTGTGTGATTAATTCTTCTGGTAAAGGTCTTATGGTAAGACAAACATGTGGGAAAAGCTGACAAATGCCATTGTGGTAAGTGGAAGGATTCAGTTCCGTACGTGTGGTAAAGAGACTGGAGTGTGGCATATGTCTGTGTGGTAAAGTAATTCACTGAGTCACGATGATCCTGAATTGTGATTGTGTAGTAAACAGCTGAGTACAGTGTATTAAAAATGTCTTGTGTTTGATGCATGGTTCCTTCCATGTTATAAATGTTCATTTGGATAAAAGGTCTCAATTGTGCTGCAGGGTCCCACTGGGTAAAAGTGTGTTTAGAGTGTTGTGAACTGTTACTTACTGTTCATCAGGCAGACTGGCGTCGAAGCACTACATGCACATTGAGGCTCTGGGACCCACTGTATCTGTGCAGTGGTATTACATCTGGCTTTTAGCAGTGCCAGTTGAGGATGTTGTGAGGCCAATAGAGTAGGTGGATGGGGCCAGTGGAGGAAGTGGGTGGAGTCAGGGAAAGTGGGTGTGCCCGCCTAAAAAAAATTTGAGCACCTGGACTTAAAACTTTACAAATTAAGCACTGTTACAAAGTAACCCCTATTCGATCCTATGGGACAGATAGCCTTTCAATAGTAAAAAACAAATTACACAGTATTTTACTATCAGGACACGTCACACACAGTACATGTCCTAGCTTTCACATACACAGCACCCTGCTCATAGGGGTACTTTGGGCCTACCTTAGGGGTGACCTACATGTCATAAAAGGGAAGGTAAGGGCTTGGCAAGTGGGTGCACTTGCCAAGTCGACATTGCAGTAAACACTGTGTGCAAACACTGCAGTGGCAGGTCCAGGGTACCTTTACAGGGCTACTTCTGTGGTTGGCACAATCAGTGCTGCAGGCCCAGTAGTAGCATTTGATTTACAGGCCTGGCACTCTCAGTGCACGCTACTAGGGACTTACCAGTAAATGAAAGATGCCAATTATGGAAACACCAATCCATAACATAATTTACAGTAGGAGCACTTGCACTTTAACACTGAGCACCATTGAGAAAGTGCGCAGAGACACTAAACCAGCAAAAGCAGAGTCAAAACCAGGAGGTCAGAAAGCAAAAAGACAGGGAAAACACACCAAAAAATGCCACGTCTGACGACTCCCCAAACCAGGGAGCATCAAATCCGTCCTCCCCTTTGTGCACACCATCTTTATGTCAATTCTGCATGAAGATGTGTAAGCGCTTTTCTTCGTGCAAATTCGGGGCCCAAAAAGCATTAGCTGATTAATCGAAATCCACAAACTGCAGCCAGCAGAGAGCAGCAGAGAGCAGCAGAGAGAGCAGGAGGCGAGGAGCAGGCGAAGCGAGAGGCGAGGCGAGAGGCAAGCTGCGAGAGGCGAGAGGGTGCGCTGAGGAGCCGAGTTGAGGTGCCGAGGAGCAGCCGAGGAGCAGCGGAGCAGCCCCCGCCTAATTGAGCCTTGGCATCCAGCGACAGCATTCGGCGGTATTCCATCACAAAAGGATTCTGGGGACAGCGCAGAAGGAGAGGAGCTGCGCAAGTTGCGGGAACGGTTTACAGAAGCTGCTTTAACCGCCGCTGTAACCGCCGAAAAGCTGCTGAAAAGCCTCTAAATAGCTACCGCTGCCACCGTCGACCCGCCACAGAGCCGCCGTAGAGTTGTCGGACCCACAAGCCGCCGGGCGGTGCTGGAGCAGGGCTAAAGCGTGGGGGAGTGAACGGACTAGCAACAGCTGATGCAGACACGGACCCGGATCCTGTGGAAAATCCGCGGCATGCAGCAGGCGACCTCCTGACGCTCCACCTTGCCACTATTCACCAGCAATCACCACCAACCACCAATCACCTTGCTGCTGTCGTTTCCTTCACTGCTGCTGCAGTCACCCCAGTCATTGTAGTCGCCATCAACGCCCGCACGCCATACGGAGAGGCGGTGAGCGAACTGGACCGCTGCTTATCGCTTGGTCTAGAGACAACTGGCTGGGGAGGGCTGGCTGGTGAGGGCTGACTGCTGCACGCGTGTGGGGGGGCACTGTTTTCCTTGCCCACCCCAGCTCCCGGCCCGCCCTCCCGGCCCTCTGGTTCCCTCCTGAGCTGCTCCTAGCTCCTAGCTACTTGCTGCCTCCCGTACACTTTACCCGCTTGCCCCCCGCTCTTGTTGTGCGGAGCTTTGGGGTGGGGAGCAGGTGGAGGTGGCAAGCGGAGGGGACCCGCATCGCAAGTCACATCGGACGCAACAATGAGATCAGGGAAGACATGACAGCAGGTGACTTCGAACCCCAACAGGGGAACGCGCAGGACAAAGAAGACTCCCGCCATAGAGAATTTAGAGAGCATAGAAGCTCATTCAACAGAGGAAAGGGAAACTCTTCTGATCTCCCCACTCTTTAGCAGCCCGCAGGTACCGCCGATAGTCAATATAAACAGTTGAACCACTGGGATCACCAAACCCAAAAACCACCAGCCAAAAATATACACCAAATTCTCATTTCTAAAGGACGCAGGATCAGTTCTATGCCTAGCCATTAACAAAGAAAAGAATCTCCCACCGCCCCTTCAACCCATTAAAACATTCTACACCGAAGAGCAGCAGCGGCTAGACAAAGGCTACAAGAGGCCTTCGCCCAGCAGGGAAGTGCCAGGTGCTACAAGACTGTGGGAAATCAACTTAAAAGATGAGAGGTACGAGATGTATGAAGGGAAGATGAAACAGGGGTTCAAGGCATACCAGGAAGTAAAAAACATCAAACTGAACCAACTAGAGCTGATGCAGACGCCAAAAGCAAACACCCAGGAAAATATCAATAAAACTAAAGTAAGTGGAACAGTTGACCAAGCTCGGACCAACAGTCTTACAAGGGTTATGAAAGATGGAGAGAACACAAGCCACAATACTCACACATTTCTCAGCGACAACAAAGAAGAAACCCTGATTGACTGGACACCACATAACAAGAGAAAAAAGGAATCAATGCTCTACGAGTGCGAGGAACAAGATCCAGGTGACCCTGCCAACAGCATTGCTGACAACCACAATAAAATTACTATCAATAAGGAGGACTCAGTTACCCCTGAATTACAGCCGCTACAGGAGGAAAAAGTAACGGAAAAGCAAAACACAGATCCGCAAATGGCAAAAGAAATGCCCCTCCCACCTTTACCGGGGCTTGAGTCCAAGTTTGCAATGATGGGGAATAAAGACACCCTGCATATGCCAACTCAAATGGCGGTGGGAGAAACTCAGACCACTCCAAAGGCATCACCGGCAGTATTCTCCCAACTTACACAGGAATGCCCGCAAGGCAGTCTCGGCCAACTGACTACAAGCTCTGTACAAGACGAACCAACAACACAATACAACACACAACGGCAATCCTCCTTAATAACACAGGAAGCTGAACCCGAATGCTCTTATCTGACACCGGAGGAATGGGAGGAATTAGTTGCCTCTTACTCTCTCGGTCCCCAAGTCGAACCCCAACGAAGAAATAGCTCACCAAGGAATAGCACAAAACATTCAAAGGAAGAGGAAAAAGAACAGGAAAAACAGGAAAAACAAGACATTTGGACTACTTTGCTACACACAATGCAAATGTCAGTTAACGCCATGCAATATCACTCAGACAAGATGGATGTTCAACTGTCAGTTCTGAACTCCCTCTCGATTTTTGTGGCAAACATCGATGACAAATTGGCAGACCTTAATAATTTGATTAGAAGAGCACAGGCAGAGACACAAATAACACAGGCCAGCTGCACCTGTGCAACACTAATAGACAAGCTGGCTACCCTTCCGAAGGCAATGGACAATCTTTTATCTGACATAAAAGACACCGTGTCACAGAAGGCAACTCCGAAAGGGTCAGCCACAATAACAAGCACAGCAGAGCAACAACTACCACGACTGACAACTGAGGATGTGAGGCAGGCCACTACGGACCAGAAACCAGACTCCTGCCCCCACGAAGAGGCCTCAGTTCCAACAAGCTCAGAGGAAAACAACCAAACAAGGTTTGGACCTCGTACACCCTCGCCGGGACCAACAAAGCGCAACAAAACGAACTCTCCATCATCCAGCTCGCTTACCCGCAAGCAGCGAAGGAAGCTGATGAGAAAGAGGCAAAATCAGAAACTTACTGAACCTATTGAATTAAACCCCTCTGGTAGGGCAACGGTCCGAGACTCGGGGAAAGACTCCAGCACAGATCCCCTAGATACTTCAGCCCAGCTGGACGAGGCGACAGAGCGTCATCAGGAACCCCCAGAACACTTGGAAGAGGGGACAGGAGCGCAGAGAAGCAACCCTCCTAGAACACCCATAAGCGGGGGAGAAGCTCAAAAGATCTACCCCCCTGAAAAAAGAGGTTATGCTAAAGAGGGCATAACCGACGGCATGGTCCCATCCACCCCAAGAGAACCCCCTGAGCTAGTGGATACACCTAAAATCATCCAAGAACCATCTATAGCCCAAACTGCACAACTGAACCCCACAACAATCATGTTCCACCCCGAATATAAGTCCAGGGGACGGATAGATATACTCAACAGAGGAAACATTCTACGCTTAATACACTCGATTACTAGCCTGAAGGCCCTAAGATCCGAGGACCTAGAGTCAATAGAATTCGTGGAGTCCTCGGAGCATCCGGGGGTGGAAGCAACCAAAACAGACTGGGCTTCACCCACGGTAGCAGATAAAATTTTAAAAGAACACGCTAAATTTAACACCTGGGGCATCAAGCTTCGGCCTTACTTCAAACCAGGATACCCGGAACCACTAATTAACATCTTGTCAAATCAAACAGGACCCAGGGGGTCTCAACTGAGCAATAAATCTTACTCAGTGCTTCGCAGAGCCCGCAGCGAAAGCCCAGAGTGCAATAAAACAAGGGACCAGCGTTACCCTATACCCAACGCAACAAAAACCACACCCCCACAAGAGTGGACCTGGTTATCGAGGACCATAAATACAAAAAACCAAAACCTGTGACACTCGAAGCTCTGTGTACCCAATGCCGAAATAAAACTCTTAAAATCTGCTTGTGGAATATCAACGGGGTTGGAGAGAAGATCTTTGACCGGGAACTGCAACTTTACCTAGAAGGCTTCGATATTATCTCGCTCCAAGAAACCTGGTGCGAAATTCCGCCAGCCCTGAATGGATTCAACTTGTTCTCCACACCTGCAACAAAAAGTGCCAAATTTGGACACAGCAAGGGAGGTCTGGCTACATACAGTTCCATAAAGAGGATCTATGCTTTGGAGCCAATGTCGCACAACGTAACTCTCCCAAACGTTATGCAAGTACTCAGATTAACCCTGCAAGGGGAGGAAAAAAATGAGCCGGTAATTCTTATAAACCTCTATCTACACCCGCGCGGCAGATCTAAAGGAATCCTGCAGCTGAAGGAGAAGCTAGAAATTATTTTAACGGAACAGCAGACCAATAGGCTGATTATTACTGGGGACTTCAACGCAAACATGCTTAGGAGAACACCTGAAGAAACCGACATTGGGGATGATCCCTTTCCATGGTCCGCAATAATAAAAGATATCAATGTAGGCGGGAGTTACACAAATACACCGAAAACATTGAAAACATCTCAGATCTTCTAGCAATCCTTGAACAGCTGGGTTTTAGATCACTAAACGGAAGATTTCCTGGAGACCGCCCACAGACTGCAACATTCCATAACTCAATAGCAAGTACTACAATAGATTACACATTTGTTACTCGCTGTATGTTTTCAAAAATAATTGACTATCACATCGGAGTCTCTGATTACAGCGATCATCTTCCACAGGAAATTACAATATGTTCAACCTTTACACCACATACCTTGTCAGCAAACGCCCACAACTTAGAATTTACAGCTATGGAAAAGAGAATAAAATGCAAAATAAACGACCCTGAAGGGTTTCTCACCCTCGCAAAACTACTGATGGAAGAGGCACAACTTGCAGACTCCAACAGCCTGAGAAGCTGGGAGATGTTTACAAGGAAACTAGGAAACAAATATGGTGTAAAAAAGGAATCATACTCAAAGAGAAGCCCAGGCCTCGCTCAACCGAAATGCCCATTCCTTCACATTGGAAACAACGCGCAACTTAAAAATCTCAGAACATTGATAAACCGTACACTCCGTAGACTAAAGAAAAATCAACTGGACCAACCGACCCTAGAAGAACTGAGGGCTTTGAAAGTCAAACGAAGGAAACTATTATGGCGCCTAAAAAAAGATGCTGAAGGGGCCTTTTGGGCAAAACTCCTTCACGATATTAAAAACAACAATAGCGCTCAATTCTGGCTAAAGGTCAACACACTTGCCAGCTCATCTAACTTAGGCATTAACTCATACGTTACTGAAGAGGCTTGGACAACCTTCTTACATACCCACTTCAATAAAGATCTGGAAACCCAATTTCATATCAATGCTCCCTCACCCGAAAACGATCCCTTAACACCTCAACTGTCTACTAATCCAATCCCAGAACAACTTTTCAAAATTACGCGTAAAAACATTTGCAAAAGAATCTCAAAAGGCAGGCACGAGGGTGCCCCAGGCCCAAACGGGATCCCGCCCATATTATATAAACAAGATCCAGAATACTGGGCATCCATATTAAAACCAACCTTTGAATCAATCTTGCGAACTTCTACGATACCATCTTCATGGAGGGGTTCGATCATTTCCCCCATCCATAAAAAAGGCAACCGGGATAACCCAAAAAATTATAGGTTGGTAGCTCTGCTTGATAACGAAGCAAAATATTACGCAGGACTCCTTCTACAAGAACTAACAACATGGGCTGCAGAAACATCTGCAATCCCGTTAGATCAAACAGGCTTTTGCAAGAACATGGGCACTACCACGAACATCATGACCCTTTCATTGGTGATAGATGCTGCACTCGCCAAAAAACAGCCCCTATATCTATGTTTTATTGACTATAGCGCCGCATGTGATCACATAAATAGGAACTTACTGTGGCAAAAATTAGAAAAAATTAACATTCCATCACTACTCCTAAAACAGCTAGTCCTCCTGCATAGTAACACCTGGGTGCAAGTCAAACTGGGCAGAGGAGACCACTTATCAAAAAGGATCCCAACAACCATCGGATTAAAGCAAGGCTGCGTACTCGCCCCATTACTCTTTAATCTCTTTATGGCAGAGCTTTCAACTACCCTAAACGAAAATAACTCGCATGCACCAAAAATAGGTGGGCTCCAGCTATCTAATTTACTTTATGCAGACGACCTGGTATTAATAAGTCAGACACCAGTGGGTTTACAGCGCCTTCTCGACTCAACAACTCAGTACTCTGAGGGGAATAAACTCAGAATCAACAGAGAAAAAACAAAAACACTCTGTGTGAACTGGCGCAAAAAAAAGAAACAACCACAATGGTATCTGGCGTCACGGAAACTGGAGGCAGTTCAAAGTTACAAGTACCTGGGAATCATGATTAACGATAAAGGGAAGTACACAGCGCAAACTGAGACCATAAAAAAAAGGGGATTAATGATCGCTGTGGCGCTAAGGAACCTTAAGAACAACATCGCTGGTCCAAACCTCCTTCCCTTAATTAGAGTGATCCAGGCAAAACTTCTACCGTCGATAACTTACGGAAGCGAAGCCATGAGATGGAGAGATGCTGATATACTGGACCACACAATAACAAAAGCAATTCAAATGATCTTTGGGCTACCAAGGTACACATCCCCCGCACAATTGAGGCTGGAGTTCGGGTTTCAAAGGCAAGAGCTTGCCCGTAGAGGGGCATTTATTAAAAGCTGGTGTAAAATCAAAAGGGGTCCGTCTGACTCACTAAACATGCACCTGTGGAAAGAATTGAAGAACAAGGAGACATGCCCAGCCCGAAACTATCTGGACAAATCACTCAGCCAACTGGGACTGCAGGAACTCTGGGAGCTACCAACATCGACTGCTAGTTAAAAAAAATTTGTAAACAAAGTGATAAAAAAAGAGTCACTCATACTGGATAAAGCTGCCTTGTCAGAGCGCTCCCACGGCTGGTTCACCCTACAGACCTACAACATGGCCTCACCTCAAGCATACCTCCTCACTAGCTTTTCACGAGCGATAAAAGAGAAATTCTTGAAACTCCGCTTAGGCATACTACCATCTGCATATCATATGCCACCTTGGCTACGCCCCCCGTTGCCTGCAACTTGCCGCCTCTGCGGAGAAGGGGAGGAGGATATAGTGCACCTACTGACTATCTGCAAGGTCCTAAAATCGGCACGACGATCTCTGTTAAGACCCATCTTTAACTTGAGCGCCATCCGAACCTGCAGACAAGCAGTAAAAGCATCCTTCTCTGGGGAGGACGTCCAACTAAGCTGTCGGCTGGTAAAATACTTATCTGTTGCAGAAACAACTATGAAAAAGGCAGGTTTCCAGGTCACAGATTGAAATACAGCTGAACTGCCTGCGGGTCCTTGAGTCATCCTATACAGGTCAACGCTTGCACTGCCGGCTTAACCAGGAAACATAGTAATATCAGGACTAGCAGAGTCCACGCTTTAAAGGACTATACAGTTATTACAGAACTGTTATTTTGTATACGTTAAAGATTGGTATATTATGTATCTAAAATGCTATTATCAGGTGGAAAGCACTTTTAAATACCTCTCTTTCGTTGGCCAAGCATCAGGCCAAACACAGATTAGTGTACTCTCCCCTATATTTAAGTAAGACCTTTGTAAAGTAGTACCCAGCATTCTACATGCTAGGTCAAGCATAGACATTTTCTATTAATATCGTGCATATGCAATATTCGTCGCCTTGCATTTTGTTCCCGTAACCCGCATAAAATAAACTCCCTACCCCGCCCTTGCATCCAAATATGCTGCTAGACTATACACCAATGCAACTGGGCATCTTCAGTTGCCTGCCATGGTAAGCACTGGCCTCTGCATCTATTTTTAGAAGGTCTATAGCTATAACTGTTTAGCCCCCTTCTAAGTAAGCATACAGGGCTTCAACATATAGCAAACAATCAGGAAAGGGACGACTAGCAATTTCGCTGCTGGACAAGCACAGCACTCTCGGTTTCCCTAAGTGGAAGTCTAGAAATAATAAACTGCTGCTCCGCATCACGCACTTTCGTTCTCTATATCCCTAGCTTGCCCAACATCGTCTTCTGCAAATCTAATGTCACCTTTGGGCTCTCCTTTTATTGTGATTTTCTTATTTTATTATGTTTCAACAACGCTTAATTTTAAGTATAAGGAAAAGAAAATGTGTCATGTATGATTGTAAAAGTTTTAGTTAACTGCACAATAAACTAAAACTGAAACTGAAACTGAAGCTAGTAATAAATCAATAAATTTGATTAACGTGACACACATCAGGCTCCACAAAGAAGACAGAGAGTTGTTAAGTTTTCAAACCATAAAGGTTTATTAAAGGCTAAAAGTTCACAGATTCAAAATCATCAAATAATGCAGATCAGTAATCATTACATGAGAGCACTTAGTAAATGAGATATCAAAATTAATCAAAGCCATTTAAATGAAAAAACAAGTTAGTATAAAGTTATCTCAGAGGGAAGAATTAAGTTAATCAGTTCTCCCAAAAAGAGAGCAACCTACTCTGCTATAAACTGTGTTAAAAGGGACAGCACTAGCTTACATCACACAATTCTAACATTTACTACACCTACACATGGTTATATATAACACACTCCGATCAGGTTAAGACATACAGATATGATTTAGGCTCATTAGTTTCTCAGGATCCTACACAATGAAGCTTCTCAAAACTTCCTTCAAACTTAGTTATCTGTAACATAAGGAGATACATAGGACCAGCCTGTACCCTGCAGGAGTAGTGTAGCAGTCAATTGACACATTCTGCAGTTATCTCCTAAAAGAAAAAATTTCACATAAAAAAGTAAGTAAGGGCACATCAAGTTCATTAATTGTAAGTTCAGCTTCTTCTGGAAATAAGAATACACATGTTAAATGAAACAAGATGGCTCCCAAATGTTAGCCATACTACACACCGCCTACATTAGCTATGGTTAATTTAAACATGAAGAATATAGACTTAATAGCATTTTTGTGTTTATATGTCAATGTTGATAAAATGCAAAAACATTTAATATGAAAAATACCCTCCTTGGTAGCCTGAAGCTATTTTACTGCTGCCATCAACAAGAATTTCTCCATGAGAAAGGCCCCCATCATGCCCCACAACACTCTCCTGATCCGAAGTTTTCCCTCTTCTCTAGTAGGAGGCTTGGGGCTAAGGAAGACACTTTTCTTTCCCCCTGCCTTCATTCTCCTTGGATGGCCAAAGTCGACATTAGAAAATAAACTCTTTGCAAAAGAAGAAGCGGATATTCAGGAGCAAAAGGGTCACTTTTCCGTTTTGTAATTCAACCTATGGGAGGCAGGCTTACAACAGCGTTCAAAGAACAAATCTAGCATTTACGCCCTTCAGGGAGCTGCCCTATTTGCACCAACCTATTCCCCTGTGCATCTCTCCCACCAAAGCCGTCATAGACCAGCATGGGCTGTCAGTGCTGGTACGCCACAGTGATCTCTTTAGAAAGTAGCTTCCTCCTTGAGGATCTTTGTCAAAGCACCCTTCAGCCCCTGCTCCAGTTATGTGCCATCCCATTCGAGGTCCAGGCGGCCATTTTGGATCTGGTTTGGGATGCAGGCGAGTAGGTGTCATTAGTGAGTTTAGGTGGTTAAAAGCAACTATAAAGGGGAGCAAGAGTGCACCAGGCAAGACGTGATTTCTCCTCGGAAAGGCTGGCTCCAGACACCTCCTCAATCCCTTTGTCCATCATACTGTGACAGCCACAGTGCGGTTGCACTGGACAAGTGTTTTTTATTCTTATTACAAATATCTTTTAGGGCTTTTTAAATTTTCCGTTAATTAACTGTTTAGACTATCTGGGCATTTTAGGTTTATTTGAATTTGTTTCTTGATTATTTATTCCAAAACAATATAATTTATTTAACAGCCTAACACACTGGGGAGTTTTGAATGGTAGTGATGAGAGATTCAAAATTTCTAATTAGAATATAAACAAAAAAATTTCTTTTTAGATCACATTAAGTGCATGATGGGCTACTTGTGTATGATGCAGGGTTACCTCAAGGTATTCTTCCCCATAGGCGAGATACATGAAGTGTGTGTCTGCTTCCCCCTCTATTTTCATTACACTTCATGTACAGCAGACTAGCTGCAACCGATGGATCAATTAATGCGTAAATGAAAGTTGGAAAGATGATGGAGTGAATTAAGCGGGCTTCTTATATCTGCATGTGACTTAATTTGGGATATGTAGAAGTACATTTTAAGGACATTGGGCAAGTAAGATTTACAGATCTTGTTGAGGAGTAGAGTTTCCACAGCTCCAAGATTGCCACCTTCCTCGTTGGCTCTGGCACAGCTCTTGTTTCTTTGACCATGTTCTGGTTTTAGGGTAGAGGTAAGGTTGGGTGATGATGAGTCTTGGCCACAGAAGTGGTGGTCCGGCCATGTCCTGCTCCTTCGACTGGGCAGGTTATTCAGTAAATTCAGAGGCAGCTCTTCTTTTGTGTCTGCAGCATATGTCCCTGGATGGCACCAGCATCAAACTGATAGACTGCATCGAGCTCAGAGAAGATCCAGTGGAAGATAAGGGGTAATACAGAGTCCTCTGGTATCCCGTGAAATGCGGAGCTCAATCTTAAGTACATTAGGCAAGTAGGATTTAAGGACCTTGTTGGGTGTGAAGCATGCAGACCTCTGAGATGGCCATGCCTCTTTTCGATTCTTTCATTAATTCCTTTACTTTACTTCTGCTGTGGGTTTAGGGTAGAAGTACAATAAGGTGACAGAGAGTCCCGGCAGTGGATTGAGTGGCGTACTTGGGCCCTGCTCCCTGGGTGGTCAATTCTGTGCCTGAACCAATAAAGATGCAAAATGAACAATTGATGGACAGAATGTTGAACAATGTCAAACATTCACCCCAGTACAGAGATCCAGGCCTAAATCCATCGTTTTTTTGCTCCCCATGCCATTACAGTTTAAACCCAGCCATTTGCAACTCAGTCTTGATCCAGCTCCCAATGGGAACCGTCCATCTCGAACTGCCAGGCCCGGTCCTCCTTGGACTGGAAACAAGCATCCTGGGACTGGTTTCGGGGTTTCACCCCTCATCAGCCAGGCTAGCTTGACTCCAGTGGCATGGAGAGCACGGGACCCATGTCTGGGCATACCCGTCCCACTCAAGGTGACAAATGCAAAATGAAAAATTGAAGTACAGACAGTTGAACAAGGTCAGACATTCACCCCAGTACAGAAATCTGGTCCTAAATCCATCCTTTCTTTGCTCCCCATGCCATTCCAGGTTAAACCTAGCCATATGCAAATCAGCCTTGACCCTGCTCCAAATGGGAACAGTCCAGGCCAAACTGACAGGCCAGGTCCTCTCTGGACTGGAAACAAGCCTCCTGGGACCGGTTTTAGGGATTCATCCCTCATCAGCCAGGCTAGCTTGACTCCAGTGGCATAGAGAGCATGGGACCCATGTCTGGCATATCCGTCCCACTCGGGGTGAGAAGTGCAAAAAGAACAATTGATTGACAGAATGTTGAACAATGTCAAGCATTCACCCCAGTACAGAGATCTGGGCCTAAATCCATTGTTTTATGCTCCCCATGCCATTCCAGTTTCAACCCATCCATATGTAAATCAGTTTTGACCCTGCCTCATTTGGAACTGTCCAGCATGAACTGCCAGGCCAAGTCCTCCCTGGACTGGAAACAAGCATTCTAGGACCGGTTTAGGCGTTTCACCACTCATCAGCCAGGCTAGCTTGACTCCAGTGGCATGTAGAGGATGGGACCCATGCCTGGGCATACTCTTCCCACTCGGGGTGACAAATGCAAAAAGAACAATTGATGGACAGAATGCTGAACAATGTCAAGCATTCACCCCAGTACAGAGATCTGGGCCTAAATCCATAGATTTTTTGCTACCCATGCAATTCCAGGTTAAACCCAGCCATATGCAAATCAGTCTTGATCCTGCTTCTAATTGGAACTGTCCAGCTCGAACTACCAGGCCAGGTCCTCCCTGGACTGGAAACAAGCATCCTAGGACCTGTTTAGGGGTTTCACTACTCATCAGCCAAGCTAGCTTGACTCTACTGGCATGGAGAGCACAGGACCCACGTCTTGGCATACTCTTCCCACTTGGGGTGACAAATGCAAAAAGAAAAATTGAAGTACAGACTGTTGACCAATATCAGACATTCACCCCAGTACAGAGATCTGGTCCTAAATCCATCCTTTTTTTGCTCCCCATGCCATTCCAGTTTAATCCAAGTCTTATGCAAATCAGTCTCGACCCTGCTCCCAATGGGAACTGTCCAGCCGGAACTGCCAGGCCAGGTCGTCCCTGGACTGGAAGCAAGCATCCTAGGACCTGTTTAGGGGTTTCACCACTCGTCAGCCATGCTAGCTTGACTCCAGTGTTATGGAGAGCACGGGACCAACGCCTGGGCATACTCATCCCACTCGGGGTGACAAATGCAAAAAGAACAATTGATGGACAGAATGTTGAACAATGTCAAGCATTCACCCCAGTATAGAGATCTGTGCCTAAAGACATCGATGTGTTGCTACCCATGCCATTCCAGGTTAAACCTAGCCATATGCAAATCAGCCTTGACCCCGCTCCCAATGGGAACAGTCCTGCCCGAACTTGACAGGCCAGGTCCTCTCTGGACTGGAAACAAGCCTCCTACGACCGGTTTCGAGGATTCATCCCTCATCAGCCAGGCTAGCTTGACTCCAGTGGCATGGAGAGCATGGGACCCATGTCTGGGCATATCCGTCCCACTCTGGGTGAGAAGTGCAAAAAGAACAATTGATGGACAGAATGTTGAACAATGTCAAGCATTCACCCCAGTACAGAGATCTGGGCCTAAATCCATCGTTGTTTTGCTCCCCATGCCATTCCAGTTTCAACCCATCCATATGCAAATCAGTTTTGACCCTGCCTCATTTGGAACTGTCCAGCCCGAACTGCCAGGCTAGGTCCTCCCTGGACTGGAAACAAGCATCCTAGGACCTGTTTAGGGGTTTCACCACTCATCAGCCAAGCTAGCTTGACTCCACTGGCATGGAGAGCACAGGACCCACGTCTTGGAATACCCTTCCCACTTGGGGTGACAAAGGCAGAAAGAAAAATTGAAGTACAGGCTGTTGAACAATGTCAGACATTCACCCCAGTACAGAGATCTGGGCCTAAATCCATTGATTTTTTGCTACCCATGCCATTCCAGGTTAAACCCAGCCATATGCAAATCAGTCTTGACCCTGCTCCTAATTGGAACTGTCCAGCCCGAACTGCCAGGCCAGGTCCTCCCTGGACTGGAAACAAGCATCCTAGGACCTGTTTAGGGGTTTCACCACTCATCAGCCAAGCTAGCTTGACTCCACTGGCATGAAGAGCACAGGACACACGTCTTGGCATACCCGTCCCACTCGGGGTGACAAATGCAAAAAGAACAATAGAGGGACAGACTTTTGAACAATGTCAAGCATTCACCCCAGTACAGAGATCTGGTCCTAAATCCAACAGTTTTTTGCTCCCCATGCCATTCCAGTTTAAACCAAGCTTTATGCAAATGAGTCTCGACCCTGCTCCCAATGGGAACAGTCCAACCCAAATTGCCAGGGCAGGTCCTCCCTGGACTGGAAACAAGCATTTTAGGACCGGTTTAGGTGTTTCACCCCTCATCAGAAAGGCTAGCTTGACTCCAGTGGCATGGAGAGTATGGGACCCACATCTGGCAATACCTGTCCCACTCGGGGTGACAAATGCAACAAGCATTGGCATAGCCAATAGGTCTCGCTTTTGTGACCTTTTAAGTATGTCGTTTTGCAGCTCAATATCCTTGGTGCAACAACATCAGCTGTTGCATGGCTAAACCTTGTACCTTATAAGTGTTTAGCCATGCAACAGTTGATTTTTTTGCACCAAACATATTGTGCTGCATAACTAAATAGTTAAAAGGTCCCAAAAGGGAAACCTATTGGCTATGCCAATGCTTGCTGTATATAAGGTGGCGTCCCTGGGGTCTCCTCCTCTTTGTCTCCTTGGACCCAGGGAAGCCGCTAGAACGTCGGAAACAGAGAGGCGTGTCGCACGGTGGATCTAGGGTGGACTGGCATAGCGTTGCAAGGAGCTCTTGGCTCAGTGCAGTGTTCGTGTGATCTCTAGTGCTGAGGTTGACGGGTTCGATCCTTTTGTTGGTTACAAATAAATAAATAAATAAATAACTCAATACGTTTTAATTTTTGGTGGCGTGTAACTGGCCTTGCCTAGCGGTGTAGGAAGCCTGAATTTGTTATGGGGCATATATGGGCAGCCGCGTGGTCTATGAGATGGGGGCGTGGTCATCGTCGCCCCTGGGACAACAGTAATGAAGGACAGTACCCATCCAGGATCCAGCCTCTTGACAACCAACTAGTTCTAGACCTCAAGCAAAGGCCTCACAATTGTCAAGAAGAGTTAGTTCAGATATTTAAAACCCACCACTTTGCCCATTAAAATTACAAATTAACTTTAATGCAATTTGCTTTAGTTCAGAATAGTCATCCGTGCTGCCCCTCATCATCAGAGGTACAAACTAAGAAAGTATCCACATGATCTACTTCAAGATAAGCTCATCAGTATGAAATGGTAGCCCTACTCTTCGTTTGTGGGTAGCAGGAGGACTGTTCCCTGTGCAGCTCGTTCAGCTTTGGAGCCATTTGCTTCTTGAGTTACAGACTGTCCATTCATTTCATCTGTTGAATGCAGCTCCTCACCCAAAAGTGTAGGTGAGCCTCTGTGTTTCGGAGCATTGGAGCATGAATAGACAACTGGTTCCAAAAACAGAGTACATAATAAGCGATGGAATGAAACTCCTTGTGAAAGCAGATAGAAAAGATTTAGTTCACAGGGTGAGCCACCTAATAGTACAATATTTGGTGTGTGCCCATGTGATATGTATTGTACACTGCAATATATTTTGTTGCATTAGTACAAACAAATATGCACAGGATATTCTAGGTTCCAATTGGGACCAGGCAGATTTCTAGTATCGGTTCTTATTTGACCTGAGCATATTTCCAGCTGTGCCTAGGTCTACAGTTAAAGTACACTTGATTCCTTAGAAAGGCCAGCATCTCCTTTAGGGGGTCGCAGCAAGGTTCAGGATGTGCAAAATAAACACAAAGCTGAGCATTTCTATCACCGAATACAGCAGATAAACAGCACCCGAATAGTTTGCCTTCTAAATCATATTAGGTACAAATAACAAGCCTGCGTGGGGCGGGGGCCTACTCAAACAGTTTGTTCAGGAAAGTGTTTGTCTTTGTCACAGAACTCAGTGTGTTAATATTTTACATGTGCAAATAAGACAACCATTTCACAGAGAACTCCATGGTTCCAATTTGGTAACATTCACACCTAGTGCTCCACTCTGAGAGTTATAGATCATAACCCTTTCCTGCTGAAGGCCAGTGTTTAAGAAATGATTCACACTGGAAAGCACACAACACAACTCAAATAAACCGAGCATGTGGCAGGAAGGAACCCACCAAAAGTGCTCCTTTTGGACAGTCACCCCATCAAGAGAGAGAGGTGCCTTCCTGTCAAGCAAACACCACAAAGTTACAAGGTGATGCAAGAAGCCGTCACTTGATATTTGTACTGGGCGTGGCTATGAGTAAGATCTCTGTCACTTTTGGGAGTAACCCAACAGGACAACTGAATAAAAAGAAAACAAGAGAGACCAGCTGAGCATAGGAGAAAACAGCCCACAGCCATTGCTACAACTGTTTTGGGTCTATTTAGTTTAATAGTTTTATGTAACTCACACAAGGCCAAAGGTGAAGTATAGTAGGGCCAGTGTGGGGAAAAGGAGTGGCAAACAACATGCCTATTCTTAGAACGGAAGCAAAAGAATCAAACATATTTTGCAGTAACAATGAAACATGCAAACTCTTTTTAGATAATGTAACCACAGTCAATCTGGAGAGTGGTGATAATAGTGGGTAAAAGCCCTTTAATAACATCTTTTATATAGCACAAGTACATTCAATGAGCGAAAATTCTGAACGATATAGCAACATAGTATAATAACAAGTAAACTACCATCAACAACTCTTGCACGGGCCACAGTCTTAACCTAAACTGAATTATTTTTGGCAGAAAGCAGATTAACCTAAAAACCGTGTGACTGCACCTCTACTCTATCGTCTTTATTTTAGAGGTTAGTCTTTCTTTAGTTCTTTAATATACACACTTTGGGAGCTGGGAAATAAAAAGGGAGTGATCCATTTATACTTCATACAGCAGATTAGTGTAACGTAACGTTGGTTACTGCAAGATATGTTTTTCATTAAGAGCCTTTCATAACGCTTTTAGTATCAAATTCTGTTAATTAATGTCGGCTTATTTGAAGCCTTTAACTAGGAAAATTGTGGTTTCTTTCAAGAAAGCAATGGAAGTTAAGATTCATCACTAAATGTTTTTTATTTTGTTTTAATCTTTTGTTTGAACATAAAATGCTAGTTTTCATGCTGCTATCACCTAGCTTGCAGTGTGCACAAACGATGGAAGTTTGTTTTAGGGTGTAAGACACCCCTGTATCAATTCATGCGACTTTGTAAGTTGTAGACAGGACCGCCAGAAATACAATCGAACTGGGTACAATGCTGCGTCAAGATCTATCCAGAACCCCTACCCACAAGCAATGGCGAAAAAAACATGATGGGCGAGGCCAGCTACCTAAAGACAATGCATACAAACAGGTATTCTCATTATTCTGTCCGAGGCCAATGAGCTAGAACTGGAAGGGCAAAAACATGTTTTTCCAGTTGTGGGAGTCATTGCGTATTCAATGACTAACGCTGTTAGCCACGTAAGGATATACATGGTCTACTAATGTTTCGTGTACATAAAGTCTGGCACAGGTTTTGTATCCACCTGTGTGTTTTTTTTCTCCCCCTCCCATCCCTCTCAGAACTAAATCTGACAAGAAACATGAAAAATAACACTGGCATGGAGAGGGAAGACTTTGTTAAAACAAGACCATGATTTACCTTTGTATTCAGAATGCGCCAAACAAAGCTTGGTAGGAGTTTGAAAGGCTGAGATGACCATAAACAAGTCTGCCAGAAAATGGAATGCGAGGCTTAGGGATCATTAACAAAAACTCTCATCTAGTCTTAAAACGGCCCTGGTTCCGCTCTTGGGTAAGAAAACGCAGACAGAGTGTACAGCTGGTGGGCCCATGCTGAAGGTATCAGGACCACCAAGTATGGCGGAGTGCAAACAGCTGAATGGTTGTGCACCACATAGGTTAGAGGATACAGGCGCTTCTTAAGGTACATGGAAAAGGAGAATAATATCACAGGAAGATCTCTTCCCTTTTTATCTGTGGGTCTACTAAAGGCTGTTGGTATCAGTGCTCCCAGTAACACACCGGTCTACTGGTGGATGATTCCACAACGCAGAGAAACGTTTTCTATTTCTTTTCTTTTGCTATAATCGCGGCCCCAGCGCTTTACTTTTTAACATTAAAAGTGAAGCGCGGGTGCCGCGATTATAGCAAAAGTAAAGAAATAGTTGTTTTTTTCTATTTCTTTACTTTTGCTATAATCACGGCACCCACGCTTTACTTTTAATGTTAAAAGTAAAGCGCCGGTGCCACGATTATAGCAAAAGTAAAGACATGGACACGGACAGGGCGGAGCGAGTGGGCGCGCGGCTGCAAAAGTGAAAGCAGCTGCACCGTCCACAAGCTTAATGACCCGTGAAAGACAGATGGCTGCTGCGCGCGTGCATGCTCGCGTGAACGCAAGCGCTAGGCCAGCCATGGCAGCATTTTTTGAAGCCCTTACTAAAAGTCTCGCCAGACCAGCGCATGTGATGGACAGAATGTTGAACAATGTCAAGCATTCACCCCAGTACAGAGCTCTCGGGCCTAAATCTATTGTTTTTATGCTCCCCATGCCATTCCAGTTTAAACCCAGCCATATGCAAATCAGTCTCGACCCTGCTCCCAACGGGACTGTCGAGCCCGAACTGCCAGGCCAGGTCCTCCCTGGACTGGAAGCAAGCATCCTAGGACCTGTTTAGGGATTTCACCACTCGTCAGCCATGCTAGCTTGACTCCAGTGGCATGGAGAGCACGGGCCCAATGCCTGGGCATACTCATCCCACTCAGGGTGACGAATGCAAAAAGAACAATTGATGGACAGAATGTTGAACAATGTTAAGCTTTCACCCCACTACAGAGATACGGGCCTAAATCCATTGTTGTTTTGCTCTCCATGCCATTCCAGTGTAAACCCAGCCATATGCAACTCAGTCTTGACCCAGCTCCCAATGGGAACAGTCCAGCTCGAACTGCCAGGCCAGGTCATCCTTGCACTGGAAACAAGCATCCTGGGACCAACTTCGGGGTTTCACCCCTCATCAGCGAGGCTAGCTTGACTCCAGTGGCATACCCGTCCCACTCGGTGTGACAAATGCAAAAAGAACAATTGAGGGACAGACTGTTGAACAATGTCAAGCATTCACCCCAGTACAGAGATCTGGTCCTAAATCCATCGTTTTTTTGCTCCCCATGCCATTCCAGTTTCAACCCATCCATATGTAAATCAGTCTTGACCCTGCTCCTAATTGGAACTGTCAAGCCCGAATTGCCAGGCCAGGTCCTCCCTGGACTGGAAACAAGCATCCTAGGACCTGTTTAGGGGTTTCACCACTCATCAGCCAGGCTAGCTTGACTCCAGTGGCATGTAAAGCACGGGACCCATGCCTGGATGTACTCTTGCCACTCAGGGTGAGAAATGCAAAAAGAACAATTGATGGACAGAATGCTGAACAATGTCAAGCATTCACCCCAGTACAGATATCTGGGCCTAAATCCATAGTTTTTTGCTACCCATGCCATTCCAGGTTAAACCCAGCCATATGCAAATCAGCCTTGACCCTGCTCCCAAATGGGAACAGTCCAGCCCGAACTGCCAGTCCTCTCTGGACTGGAAACAAGCATATTAGGACCGGTTTCAGGGTTTCATCCCTCATCAGCCAAGCTAGCTTGACTCCAGTTGCATGGAGAGCACAGGACCCACGTCTTAGCATACCTGTACCACTCGGGTGACAAATGCAAAAAGAACAATTGAGGAATAGACTTTTGAACAATGTCAAGCATGCACCCCAGCACAGAGATCTGGTCCCAAATCCATCCTTTTTTTGCTCCCCATGCCATTCCAGTTTAAACAAGCCTTATGCAAATCAGTCTAATCCTTGCTCCCAATGGGAACAGTCCAGCTCAAACTGCCAGGCTAGGTCCTCCCTGGACTGGAAACAAGCATCTTAGGACCGGTTTAGGGGTTTCAGCCCTCATCAGCCAGGCTAGCTTGACTCCAGTGGCATGGAGAGCACAGGACCCACGTCTGGTGATGGAGCAGGTAAAACAACATTTTCTATACCTTCTCTAATTTGCATGAAATTAATTACGTAATCATTTTAAAATGAATTTAATTAACATGTTTGCAGTGAAATTTTATTAATCGACTTTTGCACCTTGATAAACACAAGATACACGTGGGACTAAAATGCTAATTGCATGGCAGAACAATTAATTAATTAATTATGGTACGCAAACAAATCATAGATTGTGGTGAAATAGAAAATTGCATGTTTTATGTTGCTTTGTGATTGTTTGTGTTTAAAAAAAAAGAAATTATCAAATGGTAAGTATCATCGCTTTAAATGTTGCTGTGGCTAGGAAAATACTAATATGTAATGGGATTAGTGTGGGTTTAAACATTAGAATCTTCATTTCCATATTTTATTTACTGTTATGTCTATTTTTGTTTAATTTGGCATTCGGGCCTCCTAGGCCGCAGTACCCAAGATGGCGTTCTCAGAAGCAGATGCCACCATGTGAGCGCAATGATTTCTGCGCATGTCCGGATGGCTCTGGAGATCTCTAAATGACCCATACTCTTGACACCATGTTCCCTGTCAAAGATGAGGACTTGTTCGCCTGCCGACAGATGACTTTGTGGGAACAGCGGAAAGGACAATAAAGAACCCGTGTAATACAACTTCTTCACCTTGGAAGTGTTACATTTGCTGCGCTCGCCTGGGAGCCAAAACCGAAACTTAATAAAATTATGCCTTCCTATGCCAAGTCATCATGAAGAACCAGTTTTGCCCTGAGAAACTTTTAATAACCTACAGATAACACCGGACTGTCCAATCAGAACATTTTCTTCTGCCCCCAAATGTTGCATGTTAGTATGAAGTAAGACAGAAAAAGGGTATAAAATGCCCTCATCCGCCATTGGGGTTGGCAATAGCTTTTGATCGTTCATGGTGTTAGGTTGCATTGAGCTGTTGGCGATTTGTTGGTTTGCTTTGGGTTTATTTGGCGTTTTGGGAGGAAACTTGCAGTGCATCCTATATTTCGTCTGACGGTTTGATCCCTTGCTGTGGGTCAGACAGCCTGTCCTGGGAGTTGTACCAGAGAACGCGGATAACTCTCTTTTTGATCAGAAGCCGTCTTCATTTGCAAATTGGTAATTAATTGACTGCATTTTTCTAAATTTATGTTTATTTACTAATTGTTTGATTTTCTCTTTAAAGAAAACTAAAATTATATTATGAGCTGTAGTGAATAAATGCCGACGTAAAGAAATGTATTACTAGATAAACAAAATTGAAATAATAAGAAATTAGTTTTGTGGTTCTTTAATTAATTATAGAAAATACCAAATGTTTCCTAGGCTTTAATTGTGATTTAGCTGGTTCTAATTCACCATCAACCAGTCCAACTAATTGGTCCATCGACCAAGTGGTGGAGTGCCTTGATGTTAAGGTCAGGAGTATAAAGATGTATATGTATAAAATGTATATAATGTAAAGTAAATTAATCCTGATAGGTAATAAGGTACCCACATGTCCAGCGCCTTATTCTCCTGTGTGCAGATTCAAGAGAGTTTGGTTGAATGACGAGTATGTTGGTGTTATTGGCCCCACCAATGAATGAGTGTATGAATGAGCTAGAATCTGTGACATAAGGAGAATATGCAAATCTTGTCCTTCTGTGCTGCATCAGATTTCTTGGTAGCAGATTGATGATTTTATTGTATTGGTTTGGTGATTATTGATTTATGTTTAACTCTTTATGTTGAGTATTGTTTATGTTAAGTGTAGTCGGAAATTTGAAGCTTCCGGGAAGTAGGGAGTGGATTTATGTAGCAAGAGAAGTCACATGGAATTGAACATTGTCTGGTTTCAAGAATTGTAATAACACGGAATTGTGTTATGTTAGGGAAATCTCTGTATGAATGTGTGTGAATGGTATGGTAATAGGTTCTCTTGTGAAACTATGGCCTTAAGTCTCAGGAGCATTGTAGTCTCCACATGTGTTTTATACCCAGAGAAACAGGTTTGCCTTTTGCTTGATAGAAGGGTAAGGTAGAGGGAAGTGCTACTTTATCGGCGTAACGGAAAATTCTGTGGTAGGGCAGAGGTAAGCGCTGCCTACTGGAAAGACAGAATTCTTGTGTAAATTAATAAAGCTATCACTTTGGATTAGCGAAACAGGCAATGGAGATGTTTTATGTTGTTACTAACAGATTTTGATTAAAGAAAATGTAAGAAAAGTTTGCCGAATTTTTTTTATAAGGGAGGGGTCAGCAAGAGCAGGAGTAGTGAGAAAAGCTGACGTCAGAAAAGACCGTGCTGGGATTGGTCAACTGTAGACAGACGAAGCGTTCACTGATTGGTGCGTCAGTGTGAGACGCGCTGGAAGTGGAGAATTACCAGAGTGACGTAGACTCACAGGATTGGTGCGTTAGTGTGAGTCGTGCTGGGATTGGAGAACTTCAAGAGTGACGTAGACGCATAGGATTGTTGCGTTAGTGTGAGTTGTGCTGGGATTGGTCAGAATACGGAGAAACCGTGAAGAAGTGATTTGCGAAGCTTAAGTTGATTAAGAACTTTTGGAAATAAAAATGATGTACTACGATCCACCTGAGAAGGAGAAAAAATCATGGTTTGGAAAAATCAAAGGCCTATTTAAAAAGGATAAGCCAATTGCAAATAGGGAAGGACAGATACTTCCTCCACCGAAAACACCTGCATCATTTATTGTAGCGAAATATGGTTATCATACATGTATTTGGTTGGAGAATTGGGCAAAGTATACCAAAGATGATGGACTATTAGCGTTTCCGGAAAATGGTTCATTCAGTTTGGCAGTACTATGAAATTTAAGAGATGGAATGATAAGATTAGAACCGAAACCCAGACCTACTCAATTTGAGGCTTTGAATGAATGGGAAGAAGAGATGTATGAGAGAGAAAGGCATAGGAGTGGGAGAAGGTATAATTATATATTTGGTAGACATTGTGGTCAAGAAAGTCATGATGACAGAATGAGAAGATGGCGAAATGCAAGCATGACGGATGGTATGTTTCCTTTGAGAAATGCTGGAGAGATGAGTGGCAGAAAATGCACAGAAAAGAGAAATAACACAGGGTCAGAAGGTTACAAATATGGAGTAAGTGAATCAGAGGATGAAGTGCTGGAGGACATGTTCTATAAAAAAAAAACTCCATGTCAACAGGATTCTGCGTTGAAGACACCAAGTGCACCACCACAGGAGACTGTAATGAAATTTTTTTTTTGAACAAATGCCGAATAATTTTGGGAAAAATAATCCCTTTAATGATTCTGAAATGTCACAGACCGTGAGAACTGAAAACGAAAAATCTGCAGAGTTAGCTAGAACTACACTGAAATTAACAGAAAAGATTTGAGAATTACCTAAGAATATGGAAGCAGTGACTGTGCCTGCAACGATAGGACCAGTGATACCTGTTTTTGATAAACAAAAGGATAGTGAGCATTGTTTAACGGTCCCATATAATGGCAGTATGCAAAAGGAGAAAGAAAGGAGTAGTTCAGGAGAAAATGAGTGAAGGTTACTGCAGGAATATCAGGATTAAGTACCCCTAAAAATGTAACCGTAAATCAAAGTCCAGCAAGTAAAACACCTATGGCAACAGAATTAGGGACTGAAACCCCAGAGGGAATGTCAGATAAAATGAGAATAGCGACAACCCCTGTAGGACCAATATCTGAAGAATTAAGTGATTGGCTAAGGAGTTTACAGAAAAACGATAGAGAACCACAGCCTTTAGATGTGGCAAAATTAAAGGTAGCTTTAGAAGAATTCATTGTAGGAACAATTCCAACTGAAAAATTAAAAGCATATCAAGATGAGGAACTAATGTTTTTATGTAAAAGCATTACTTGGAGAGCAAGGACTTTACATGAAGAGCTAGAAGAGACAGTGAGTGAAATGGGAATAGATTTTGAAAAAATCAGGTCATTACAGAAGCCACATAGGGTAGATTTTTCTGAAAAAGATATTGAAAATTTGAATACTGCAGGAAGATTGACCCAAATTAAAGAATTAATTGCGTTACTGAGAAAATGGGGTGATGTGGATCGATGGAAAAGTAGATGGTTTAGGAGGAGAGAGGAGACCACAGATAAGGCCTCTCCAGCTTTCCCAATGAGAGAAAAAGAGCCAGTGGTAAAAGAATGTCCCATCAGAGAAGTTCCTGGAGGAGGATATGTACATGTTCCATGGACTAGACAGGATATTTGTTATTTACAAATGATTTCCCGAGGTTAAGAGAAAAACCAGTTGAATACTACAGACAGGTAGATAGATTTGTCAAACTTTCAAAAGTGTTGTGGATAGATCTGAATGGTCTTTTTGATATAATTGTGCCTGCAGATTTATGGGCAGAATGTAAGATTACAATAGATTGGCCAACACAAGAGTATCCTAGGGATCCTAAGACAGGAGCTTCTGATCCTGAATAGAGCAAGCAAGACCGAAACCTAATATTGGAAAAGGAAAAGGACAGATCAGCATAGATGAAGCTAAAAGGAAATGGCCGTGTCATAATTGCGGAAAATAATGGCATTGGAAATCAGAGTCTGAATTGCCACCAAAAGCTAATGGTGATAATTCATCATTAAATCCACAGGTGCAGAATGAGGTGAGTTGCCAACCGCCACAACAGCAGCAGGTTGTTTTCCAACAGTGTCAGGTGCCAAAGCCACCTTTTCCGCAGAAGGTAAATCCTCAAAGATACAGTAATGAGACAGGATTCTACAACGAAGAACAGGTAACAAAGCTACCTCGCGCGGGTGCCATTTCGCAGTATTGGCTGCAACGCGATGAGAGTGAGTCAGAAGAGAGTTATTGAAGGTGCCTAGGAGAGGAAGAGGAGTGCGTACTTGGCGCAACTCTAGAGGTAGACCAGACAGAACCCTTTGTGGATGGAAAGGTGAATGAAGTAAACATTACTTTCCTAGCGGACACTGGTGCTACTCATTCAACTGTTAGATCAGCTGAAGTGAAAAATCTTCCTCTCTCGGGTGAAACAATCCAAGTAGTTGGAGTTTCAAACAAACAGATAAAAGCTTATCTTACTGAACCTGTAAAGGTTAGAATAGGGAAATTCACTGACAATGCATTGTTTTGTAGTTTGCGACACTAGTCCTGTAAATCTATTGGGGAGAGATTTACTGTGCAAGATGAATTGCACCATCTTTTGTACACCTGATGGTATAGCCTTTGAAACCCCAGACGAAGATGTACTGTATAGAATGACAATGGCAAACTTAGAACCTGAAATTACCGAAGCATTTGTTGTATTTGATCCAGAAGGATTACCTCAAGAGTTAAAAGAGACAGTGAAAACAGAAGTGTGGGATTTGACAGGAGAAGATGTTGGATTAATGAAAAGAGGAGATCTTGTGAAGATAACTGTAAAAGAAGGAGTAAATTACCCGAATATTCCTCAGTATAAGCCAACACCAGAAATAATTGCAGGAGTAACACCTTAATAGACAGAATGATTGAACAAGGAATTTTGAGAGAGATAAAAAGCAGTCCATGTAACTCTCCGATCATGGGTTTGAAAAAGCCAAATGGGACTTTTAGGATAGAACAGGATTTGAGAAAGGTGAATAAAATTGTTGTTCCTTGCTGTCCCATTGTGCCAAACCCCTCAGTAATTCTATATCAGATTCCTCATGATGCAGAATGGTTCACAGTCATTGACTTGTGTCATGCTTTGTTTTCTAATGCAAAAACAACAATTGATGGACAGAATGCAGAACAATGTCATACATTCACCCCAGTACAGAGGTCTGGGCCTAAATCCATCATTTTTTTGCTCACCATGCCTTTCCAGTTTGAACCCAGCCATATGCAAATCAGTCTTGACCCTGTGCCTCATGGGAACAGTCCAGCCCGAACTGCCAAGCCAGGCCCTCCCTGGACTAGAAACAAGCATCCTAGGACCGGTTTCGGGGTTTCACCCCTCTTCTGCCAGGATAGCTTGATTCCAGTGGCATGGAGAACATGGGACCCACGTCTGGGCATACCCTTCCCACTCGGGGTGACAAATGCAAAAACAACAATTGATGGACAGAATGCAGAACAATGTCATACATTCACCCCAGTACAAAGATCTGGGCCTAAATCCATCGTTTTTTTGCTCACCATGCCTTTCCAGTTTGAACCCAGCCATATGCAAATCAGTCTTGACGCTGTGCCTCATGGGAACAGTCCAGCCCGAACTGCCAAGCCAGGTCCTCCCTGGACTAGAAACAAGCATCCTAGGACCGGTTTCGGGGTTTCACCCCTCTTCAGCCAGGATAGCTTGATTCCAGTGGCAGGGAGAGCACGGGACCCACGTCTGGGCATACCCTTCCCACTCGGGTGACAAATGCAAAAACAACAATTGATGGACAGAATGCAGAACAATGTCATACATTCACCACAGTAGAGAGATCTGGGCCTAAATCCATCGTTTTTTTGCTCACCATGCCTTTCCAGTTTGAACCCAGCCATATGCAAATCAGTCTTGACCCTGTGCCTCATGGGAACAGTCCAGCCCGAACTGCCAAGCCAGGTCCTCCCTGGACTAGAAACAAGCATCCTAGGACCGGTTTCGGGGTTTCACCCCTCTTCAGCCAGGATAGCTTGATTCCAGTGGCATGGAGAGCACGGGACCCACGTCTGGGCATACCCTTCCCACTCGGGGTGACAAATGCAAAAACAACAATTGATGGACAGAATGCAGAACAATGTCATACATTCACCCCAGTACAGAGATCTGGGCCTAAATCCATCGTTTTTTTGCTCACCATGCCTTTCCAGTTTGAACCCAGCCATATGCAAATCAGTCTTGACCCTGTGCCTCATGGGAACAGTCCAGCCCGAACTGCCAAGCCAGGTCCTCCCTGGACTAGAAACAAGCATCCTAGGACCGGATTCGGGGTTTCACCCCTCTTCAGCCAGGATAGCTTGATTCCAGTGGCATGGAGAGCACGGGACCCACGTCTGGGCATACCCTTCCCACTCGGGGTGACAAATGCAAAAACAACAATTGATGGACAGAATGCAGAACAATGTCATACATTCACCCCAGTACAGAGATCTGGGCCTAAATCCATAGTTTTTTTGCTCACCATGCCTTTCCAGTTTGAACCCAGCCATATGCAAATCAATCTTGACCCTGTGCCTCATGGGAACAGTCCAGCCCGAACTGGGGTGGTGTAGTGGGCAAAAGAACGATGGATTTAACCCAGATCTCTTGACTGGGGGAGAATGTATGCATTGTCAGCATTCCGTCCATCATTTGTTTGTTGTAAATGCTTTATTTTCTGTTCCATTGCACCCTGATAGTCAACACATTTTTGTGTTCCGGTTCAGCGAGCGTATTTTGGCATGGTGCCGTATCCCTCAAGGGTATACAGAGAGTTCTTCAATATTTAATCAGATTCTAAAGAAGTCACTGGAAGATTTGAAAATGCCCAAAAGTTCAGTGCTTGTTCAGTACATCCATGACCTATTGGTGGCATCGAAGACGCGAGAAGTTTGTGTGGTCGACACAGTTGCCCTGTTAAATCATTTGGCCGATGGAGGACTTAAAGTATCCCCATCAAAATTGCAGTTTTGTCAGAAAGAAGTACAATACTTAAGTCATAAGACTGAAAAAGGCCTGAGAAAAGTAACAATGGACAGAATTAAAATAATCAAAGGAATGAGAGCCCCAAAGACACAGAGAGAAGTCAGAATGTTTCTTGGAATGGTGGGATATTGTCGACAGTGGATCAGCAATTTCTCGCTGATCGCAAAACCATTGGTACGCTTGACAAAGAGTGATGTGAAAGATCCCCTTGAGCTGAATAAAGAAGAGATCAAATCTTTTAAACAATTGAGAGATAGCTTGTGTGAAGCACCGGCTCTTGGAATGCCTGATTATGAAAAATAATTTGAACTTTATTGCAGTGAGAGAGATGGATGTGCTCTTTCCGTATTAGTACAGAGACATGGAAGATTGAGACGACCGATAGCTTATTTTTCAGCTGTACTAGATCCAGTAGCTGTAGCATTGCCTGGATGTTTGAAAGCAGTGGCTGCCACTTGTGAGAGTTTGGAACAAAGTGAAGCAATTGTAATGGGATACCCTGTGAGAGTGTTTGTTCCTCATGATGTGGCGATCCTTTTGACAAGAAGTAAAACCCAGTTCATGACGCATAGTCGTCTAAGCAAATATGAAAAGGTGATTCTGGGTGCTACAAATGTGAGTCTTGAAAGATGCACTAATGTGAACCCATCAACATTGCTGCCTGATGCTGTGAATGCAGAGGTGAAAGACAAAGTTGATCATGATTGTTTGGAAGTGCTTGATTTTTGCACCAAACTGCGTCCGGATATAAAAGACGTGCCTCTGAAAGAGAGTGACTATGTGATGTTTGTGGATGGGTCGTGCCTAAGAACTGAAGAAGGAATTTTGAGTGCTGCATATGCTGTGTGTACCATAGCGACTGTTTTGGAAGTATCTTGTTTGAAAGGAGTACGATCTGCTAAAGTTGCTGAGTTGTTTGCATTGATTAGAGCATGCAAGTTGGAAAAGAATTTGCGAGTCACTGTGGTTACTGACAGCCATTATGGGTTTGGAGTGGTGCATGATTTTGGGCAAATTTGGTCCAAAAGAGGTTTCTTGACGTCGAGTGGAACTCCAATGAGAAATGCAGAAATAGTTGGAAAATTACTTGAGGCGATACAGCTGCCTAAACAGATCGCTGTTATAAAATGTAGCGCACATAGAAAAGGAACTGATTATGTGTCAGCAGGCAATGAATTTGCCAATGATCTGGCGCAGTATTGTGCACAAAATCTTCCTTAAATCGTAACAGGGAAAAGGAAATGGATTTATGTCCCTTGCTTTTTACTAACACCGTAAGTACATGGGATGAAGTTAGACAGTTACAGGAAGAGTCAGGGGAAGAGGAGAAGAAACAGTGGATAAAATCAGAATTTTCGCAAAGAGAAGTAGACAAAGTTTGGGTTTACAGAGATGGAAGACCAGTAATGCCTGATAGCATGATCTCTACCACGGCACGGATGTACCATGGGCAAGCCTACATAGGCAGGGATGCCATGATTAGACTTTTTAAGCAAACTTGGTATAATGCAAAGTTTCGGCTTATAGCTGAGAGCCTTTGTCAAAGATGTCTCATATGCCAGCAATTCAATCCAGGAAGGAAAACTATAGTGAGCCTGGGAACCATAGGACGGGAGGGAGCAACTTTCACTCGTATGCAGCTTGATTTCATTGAAATGCCTACATGCAACAGGCTAAGATATGTACTGGTGATTGTCTGTCTGTTTTCTCGTTGGGTTGAGGTTTACCCGACCAGAAGGAATGATGGAGTTACTGTAGCAAAACTCTTACTGAGAGAGTTCATTCCTAGATTTGCTTTTCCAGTAACGATTGAAACAGATAGAGGGACACATTTTCAGAATGAAATTATACAATTGGTTTGTGAATCATTAAATGTACAACAAAAATTGCATTGTGCCTACCGGCCAGAGGATTCTGGAGTGGTAGAACAGGTGAATGGCACCATAAAGAACCGATTGGGAAAAATGTGTTTAGCCACAGGTCTAAAATGACCAGATGTCTTGCCTCTGGTTCTAATGAGCCTTAGATCAATTTCTGATAGGAAAACGGGTCTGAGCCCCCATGAAATTATCATGGGTAGAGCAATGAGACATGTTTTCATTCCTGTCAACAAACTGCTGCCTATATCTGATGACTTTGTCTTGGATTATTACAAAGTATTGGCTGATATGGTATATTCTGTGTTTCATCAGGTTGGACCAGATGCGACCACTCTTGAAAAGAAGCCACCTCATGACTTGAGTCCTGGAGATTGGGTCTGCACAAAGGTACCCCGAAGAAGAAATTGTCTGGTACCACGCTGGGGAAAACCACGACAAGTGATTCTGACAACAACTGCTGTGAAGTGTGCAGGGGTGAAGAATTGGATTCATGCCAGTCACACTCTTCGAGTCCCAAATCCAGAAGAACAATCTGAAGAGGAACAACGAGAATTATCAGATACTAGTTCCGAATCAGAATCAGAAGAAACGAGAACAAGATGGAACCCAGAAACAGGGGAGGTGGGTACAAGTCAAATTGTTGGACAAGAAAATATACCACTGAGAAGACGACTTGAAATTTCTGATACAAGCTCTGATTCTTGAGACAGGACCAGTGGGAATACAAGAAAGAACAAATCAAGATACTGGAAGAACTGAACAAATAATCTTTGGAAAAGAAATCCCGAGTACAAGCACAAGAGAAATTCCCCCCGAAATCATAGAGATAGAAGGTGGTGCAGATCACTCCTAATTGGAGGTCGCAAGTGTGGTTTCCAGTTCTTCTGGAACTTTCTTGGGATTCTCCAATCCTCCTACCCCGCGATCCTTTTCTTCTTAGAGATCCTCAAGGTCTCCCTCACCCCCTTCTCCAGCAGGTGAGAGTGCCTCTAATGGCCTGGGGGATTTCAGACATTGCTGGAGAGTCGGCGGACTATCGCAAGAAGCTCAGCGATTGCTGGAAGCAGCGTGGGCGGACAGCACCAACAAGATACAGATCAGCCTGGGCTTGATGGGTCGATTTGTGTGTTTGGAATGATTCAATCCCATGGGGTGCAAGGTGGTCGCTATCCTAAACTTCTTGGCATCCAAAGCTTGTCAGGGTTTAGCTTATCGGACGATTAATTCCTATCGTTCAGAGATTTCAGTGGGTCATTTGCCGCTCCAGGGCCGCCCAGTCGGGGAACACCCTATGGTTTGCAAACTGCTGAGGGGTATACGCTTAACGCTTCCCCCGGAACCTAGATATTCATCTCTTTGGTATGTTAACAAGGTTATCCACTTGTTCAAATCCTGGCAAGCCAATAGATGTTTGTCCTGGTAAGAACTTTCGGCAAAGCTGGCAATGCTCCTGTGCCTCATTACCTGTCACAGGGTGTCCTATGTTAGGACTCTGGACATCTCAGGCCGAATCTATACCCCGCAGGGAGTTACCTTCCACATTGTCCGCAGAACTAAGTCGGACTCTAGAGTGATATCGTATACAGTCTTTGATAGTTCGCCCAAGCTGTGTGTGGTCAGATGCCTTAAGGAATACGAAAGCATGACGGAGGAGTCACGTCCTCCTGGAGATCAGCAACAGTTGATTTCCTTACGAAAGCCCTTCAAAGCGGTTACACCACCGACGATAGCACGCTGGATCCGATGGATGATGCAGGAAGCGGACATAAATGTCTCGCAGTTTGGCGCCCATTCGGTGCGAGGAGCCACGGCGTCAAAAGCTTTCTCCCTGGGAGCCAGGCTGGAAGACATTTTGAACGCAGCTGACTGGTCATCGGATTCGATGTTCAAGAGGTTCTATTTGAAACCAGTCGTAGATATGGCCTCGCTAGTGGTGGACAAGCTTTGAACTAGCATAATCCTCGCCTCCGGTCCTGACATAGAATGAAACATTTCCTAGTAATCATGACGGAAAGTTTCAATTCTATTAAGGACGCGGAGGCGAGGATTATCCCCTCCCAGGGCTCTAACGATCCCCTTGCTCCCACCCTTCGTGGCTTCATATTTCTTACCGTTTGGATGGTGATTCCTCGTATGGTACACGTATGTCTGCCTTGCCTCATTTGTATATCTTACGGAAATGTGTGTTCTCTTTTGGTCATCAGGTGCTTATGCCTTTGTTTATGCCTTGTTGGATTGACTGTCAAAGTGATGGAGAATAGAGTCATGGTCCTTCTGGTTGATCTGTTACAGGTTCCGAGGGTGCCGAAAACGAATGATCTGATGCAAATTTGTTCTGGCCGCAGTCTCGAAAGAGAAGTTGCCACAGGAAGCACACGCCCTGGGGGATGACGAGGACACTGATTGGTCGCTGTTATGGACTGCCTAAAGCACTATGGGAGTGCTAGTTTTTTGTTTGAATGTTAAAGTTGAACACTGCTCGATGTAAGGAATAAAAATACTAAATAATCCTCGCCTCCGCATCCTTAATAGAATTGAAACGTTCCGTCATGATAAGTAGGACATTTTTCATTCATCACTAATCCTTTTTGGATTTCAGAGTAGAGTGCTACTCGCTGAAAAAGTGCTTCGATGTCTCGTAAGGGGTAGAAAGCGCTATTTAAATGCAATTAAAATATAACTACAATACAATAAACCATACAAAAGAAAGAATTTACGAACACACATTTGAAAGAATCGCAAGCGAGAGGCGTAATTAAAGCCCACATCCTGAAGCCAGCATGTCTCAATGAGAGAATGCATGCGCTGCCCAGGTGACACCTGAAAAGGGATTCATTTTAATCTTCTCCCTCTTAAAATTCCCTCCATACGGGGGGCATGGCCTAGCGAGCCGACATGGCAGACGTGTGCTAGCCAGCTCCGTCCAGCCCAACGTTTATCCGACGACTATCCTGGCTCCCTTGGACCCCTGACGAGTCCTGGAGGGAGCGTGGCGGCACCGGTCACTGGTAGAGGGCGATTGGTGAGCGAAGGCGGCGACTGGCAAGACGGAACTCGGACGCCGGCGTGCGCGCGCGAGGTGCGTCCTGGGGATCGGAGGCAGAGCCTGGGCCTCGATTTTGGTGCATCCGGGAGCAGACGCGAGTCGCGCAGCGGCCCCAGGGAGCCTGAGGCGGCGGATTGCGGAGCAGACGGCCCAGTGGCGGCGGTGATTTTCGAGGGGCAGGTCGGCCCTAGGGACAGCACAAGTCGACATAGGGAGCACCGGGGAGGAGCTGAGGGGAGGGGGGGACGCCGCAGCCAGCGGAGAATATTGGCCGTGTCTGAACAGTGTGCCCGGGAGTGAGGCCGGTCTCTGCGGCCCCGGGTGCAGGGGCCCCCCTTCCCGGACATTTGGCGGATGCAGTGGGGCAGTGGCAGCGGGAGGAGCGAGCGCCCCTTCCCCCTCCCCATCTTGGGACTGATTCTGGTGCTGGGGGATTGGTGGCTGTATCGGGCCGCGGTGGTGGGGCTAAGGAGGCCTCACGGGAGCTGCCTGGGGGCTCTTTGCTCCTCGGGGTCCCGGGGGTGAGGACTGTAATCGGGCCCCGTGGTGCCTCGGCCTTGGGGGTGCCCTGGGCTGCTGAAGAGACTCGCCGGGCAGTGAGTGTGCTCCATCGGGGGCGTCCCGTGACGAGCCCAGGGAGTAAGAAAGGCCAGAAGGGACGGCGCGGCCACAGGGAGAGGGCGTCGTATCCTGAGGAACTTTTGCCGCTACGTGAGCCCTGGGAGTGAACACTAGTAGGTTGGCCTGTGCGGGTGTACGTTCACCGGTGTGGACTGTGGCGGCGGGGCCTGTGATCGGCGGCTGCATCGAGCCGCGCCCTTTTGAGACCGTGGACGAGCGGTTGGAGGTCAGGAGGACGGTGTTACTGGCGGGGCCCCGCGGCCTGGGTACTGGACGACCTTGACGGGCGGATTGGGGTGAGGTTGGCTTGCGGGCTGAGGGCTGAGGCTCTCGCTGGTGGATTGCGGGCCCCGGGCCGGGGGTGCTTTCCCGCCTCTCTCCCGTCCTTCACTCCGTTCCTTGGGCGCGGGCCGGGCAACGATTCTGCCTACGGTGTGCTGACACAGGGGAGGCACTAGTGCGGGTGCCCCGTCCACCTTGGCCTGAAGGTGCGGAGAGTCCGCTGCAAGCTGTCATGACGAGAGACAAGGGTGGTGGCGGATCCACGAAACATGGGATGATAGACAAGTTCACGGGCCCGGGGGCAACGGGTGGGGCTGCCGGGGCCTCTCAGGATGCCGTACCAGACAATGCGGCCCTGATGGCGGCGATCACCCAATCCCGGGATATGCTGGATGCAAAAATTGGCGCAGTGGGTGCGGATGTTACGTTACTGCGCCAAGATCTTCGGAACGCAGTGTCTCATATCACGGAGGCGAAAGCCCGCATATCAGGGGTGGAAGATGATGTCGGGGTCCTCAAGTAAGTGGCGGGTTTGAAGAGCATCCAGAAGGGCTTGGCGGTCCGGGTCGAGGATGCGGAGGGACGGGCCCGGAGGAACAACCTGCGCTTTGTTGGCTTTCCGGAGGGGTGTGAGAATGGTAGCATGGAGCGATTCCTTACGCAGTGCTTGGAGAGTGTGCTTCCGCCTGATGCGCTGTCCCGGTGCTTCGTCGTGGAGCGGGCTCACAGAGCGCTTCTGCAGAAACCCCCGGTGGGGGCTCGTCCAAGACCGGTGATTGCGAGACTACTGAATTATCTGGACCGAGACACTGTGCTGAAGCAGGCCCGCGCCAAAGAACCTTTGCTCTATAATAACCAACGTATCCTGGTGTTCCCAGATTATACACAACTCGTGCAGCAACAATGCCAATCGTTCATGGCGGCGAAGGCCAGACTGAAAGACCTTAATCTCCCGTATGCTCTCCTATTCCCTGCTCGCTTGCGAGTGGTCTTTCAATCCCGCACCTACTTCTTTGATTCACCGGAAGAGGCCTTTAAGTGGACCGACGAAACTGTCCGAGTGCGGGTGCGTACGCCGCCTGGCCTGCAGTCAGACTCATCCTTAAGTGAGGGGCCGTCAAGGAATGCGCGTGGACGGCGCCGGAGAGGGCATGGACGATCGCGCTCCCAGAGGCGCTCTGCTTCTCGGGGAGCCCCGGCTCGGGAGGACCCTGCCTCCCAGCCCCTGACATTGGATCCTTGATGCCTGTGAGGAGGGTGATGCCGGGGCACTTCCTTCCTTAGACTACGTGACTGTTTGCTTTTATGGGTCTCGAGGGAGCTTCTAGGAGGGCTGTATCCCCACCTGTTCAGGGTTGTGGGGGGTGGGCCTGGGCGATATGGGCTGTCAGTTGGGGATCCGTTGGCGGGTGCGGTCCGTGCCCCCCTGTTGGGGGCCCGGAGTCAACCACGCCGCGACAGGTACTACAGTGTTTTTGAGGTATGGGGAGGGGGGTTTGTTATGGGGAAGGGGTTTGGTTAGGGGGAGGAGTTGCGCTTTTACATTGTGCCCATCTGGTCGTACACACCCGCAGTTGGGACCTCATATTCGTGCTCCATTCAGGCTGATCGCCCCATGGCTGTGGGGAACGTAGAGGCTGGGAGGTCCCCGGGCACCCTCCGTATTGTCAGCTGGAATGTACGTGGGGTTCTGGACAAAATTAAGCGAGGTGCAGTCCTGCGTCAGGCAAAAAGGGTCAGAGCTGACATTCTCCTCTTACAGGAAACTCATCTGATGGGCTCTAAGGCCCTGTGCCTGCAGCGTTATGGCTTCCAGCAGGTCTTTCACGCTGGGTTCATACAGGGTTCTAGGGGGGTAGCGGTATTGATACATCGTAGGGTCCCATACGTGCATGCACAACAGTGGCTTGACCCGCAGGGGCGGTACCCGTTTCTTCGGGGTAAGATTGGGGAGGAGCCTATTGTGCTTGGCTGTGTCTATGCTCCCCCCCTTACAATGGTCCCTGGTGGAGCGGTTGCTCTCTTTGTGGGCGGCCATGCCGGACGTGGCTGCAGTGGTGGGTGGAGATTGGAATGATGTTATGGATATGGGGAGGGACAGGGACAGGGCGGGAGGGGGTCTGGGGGGCACTCATCCCACGAAATTGCACTCCTTGGTTTTGGAGCCGTGATTGGGTCGACACCTGGCGACATGTACATGGAGATCGGAGGGAATACACATACCTCTCCGCGGTTCACAAGTCCTTCTCGCGGTTGGATTATGTCTTTGTACCCCGGGCGATCGCATTGAGAGTAATGTCCGCGGAGATCCTTACTAGGGGGCTGTCGGACCACTCACCGGTATCCGTGGTGTTGCGGTTAGGTAGGGGGCGGCAACCATTTCGCTGGCGACTAGCAGTGTGGAACTTGCAAAACACTGACTACGAGAGGTGTATGAGGGAGGCGATCGCGGATTATTTTGTCGCTAACGCGGGGTCGGCCCCCAGTGCAGTAATACTTTGGGAGGCATTGAAGCCCACTCTACGTGGGGTGGACATTGCATGGAGCGTGGCGGCCTGTAGAAAGCGTCGAGATGAGTTGGTTAGGGCAGAGGCGGAGGTGAAAGGGCTTGAGCGTCGGAGGCGGGTGGCGGGCTAGAGGTGCGACAGCTACTGCTGGCACGGCAGTCCTATGCCTCTCTCCTTCTGGATGAGGCTCGCCAAGTATGGCTTGCGGCGCGCAGCAGAATTTACCAATGGGGCGACAAGTCGAGCAAGATGCTGCATCGGCTCTGCCAGGGTGTTTCTTCTCCCCAGGTGCTCCCGGGGGTGCTGGATGAGAAGGGGGTGCCGATCATTGACCCTATGACCATAGCAGAGAGTTTCGCCGCCTACTATGCGGATTTATACGCCCCTAAGGAATGCCTTTCGGAGGCAACGGTGGTCAAGTTCATTGAGGACTTCCCGTCCAGAGCAGTGCCCGATGAGACACGCCAACAGTTGGAACTCCCCCTCTCGGAGGAGGAACTGAGTAAGGCCCTAGGGGAGCTCAATTCGGGGAAGGCACCGGGACCCAATGGGTTCCCAAGCGAGTTTCATCGTCGATACAATTTACAACTAGCATCTTACTATCGGGCGGCGGTGGAGGAGGCCAGAGAGGCCGGTCGGCTCCCACAGGACTGTCGACATGCAGAGGTGGTGGTGTTCCACAAGCCTGGTCGGCCTCCAGAACAACATGCTTCATATCGCCCCATTTCTCTCTTAAATGTCGAGGCCAAGGTTTTGGCCAAGGCCCTGGCTAATCGCCTCCTGCCTCATATCTCGACTTTGGTCCACCCGGACCAGGCCGGATTCATGCCTCATAGGGCGACGCGACACAACATAAGGCGGGCACATGCAGCACTGGCGGCGGTCCGAAAGACGGGGGAGCCGGCGGTGCTCTTACTGGCGGACATGGACAGGGCATTTGATTTTCTAAGCTGGGTTTATTTGTTTTCCCTCCTTCGCCGGATTCATCTCGGCCCTCGGTTCCTGTCGTATGTGATGCTCTTGTATACCGAACTGACAGCCTCGGTCCGCGTGGCGGGAGCGGTCTCGTCCAGCTTCCCCATTTGTCGGGGTACTAGACAGGGGTGTCCCCTGTCGTCCTATTTATTCGCCCTCGCCATGGAGCCGTTGGCGGCGTGGGTGCGTATAGATGCACAGTTGAAGGGGTTTGAGTGGGCCCCTGGCCTATCGGACAGGATAGCATTATATGCCGATGATGTTCTATTCTTTTTAACAGCATTGGATAGGTCGGGACCACGCATACTGGAGATAATGCAAATTTTCGGGGAAACGTCCGGGCTGTATATGAACCCCCGCAAGTCCACACTGTGGGTCTTGGGTACTCGGGTGGGGGTGGGCTCGTGGGCATCTGCGCTACAGGTAGCCGACGGAGGACTTAAATACCTGGGAGTTTTCCTGTCGGAAGTGCCGGAGATATCGTGGGAGAGGAACTTGGCACCGGTGTGGGAGCGCGTCCGTGCAGATGTTACGACTTGGTCCTGTATGCCGCTGACTATATATGGTAGATCAGTAATCTTTAAGATGGTTGCGCTCCCCCGCTTGCTCTATCAACTACAGAATCACCCGTACCCGATCGCGCCTCGCTGGTTCCGACTGGTGAATTCGGTGCTGGGCCGGTTTCTATGGGGGCAGGGGGCGGTGCGGGTGGCATTGCGCACGTGCTTTCTCTCCACCTACTGTGGAGGGCTGGCGACCTCAGATATGCTTTCGTACTATCAGGCCTCGCACCTGTTGGTCCTCAACGAGTGGTGGTATGGAGACCGAGGGGACCCGGCTTATGCGCTGGAGAGGTACCTAATGGGGCGTCACACTCTTCACACAATCCTCTACTCGGCGACGCTGCGGAATGCGCTGCCGCCGGTGTCCAGGGTGGTCTTCCAGATCTGGCGGCAGTCCCTAAGAATGGGGTTGTGGAATACACTGACGGGGGAAACCTCTTTGTGGCACAATGGACGGCTGCCGGAGCTGGCGGCGCTGCAGGGGTTTAGCAGATGGGATGACATCGGCATTTCCTCCCTGGGCGACATGATGCGGAATGGGTCCCTTAAATCGTTCCGGGATCTGCGTAAAGAATTTGGCATGCCCCAAACACAGTTCTACCGGTACCTTCAGCTCCGTCATGCGCTCTCCCCCAGCCTGGAGGGGCTCGCCGCCATTCCCGAGTTTAGCCCATTGGAGGCAAAAGTCTTCATGGGTGATCTCGCAACCAAATAGTTTTCGTGGATATATCAGGACAAGTTACGGAGGGTGTGGGAGGAGGATGTGGGTACGCTGGAGGAGGAGGATTGGAGGGAGGCCCTGGCTGCCCATCGTGCGATGCGCATCTGCCTCATCCAATTCAAGTACCTTCACCGGGTATACTATACTCGGGTGCGACTGTATCGGGCGGGCCTGGTTGCCTTCCCGGAATGCCTCAGGTGTGGTGGGGCGGAGGGCACATTCCTATATACAGTCTGGCATTCTTCGTCGCTGGACCGCTTCTGGAGGGGGGTCTTCTCTTGTCTGTCTGAGGTCCTGGGGTGGTTGCTCCCGCGTACGCCACAGCTCGCACTGCTGCATGTCATGGATGGCATTGGGGGCAATATCTATAAACGGCACCTTATGCAGCTGGGCCTTACATTGGCGAAACGTGACATTGCCAGGATGTGGAAGGATGAGCGGGCTCCCTCGGTGGCCGCTTGGAAAAACGGCCTAGACTTCTGTATGGAGCTGGAACAGCCCATCTTTGTGGCCCGGGGCTGTCCGCGTAAGCATTATAAAATATTGAAGCGGTGGGAGGACTATCGGGCCTGTGGCTGGAGCCTCCAACGGCGACGGATGATCTCCTAGTGGGATGAGGACAGGGCTAGAGTGGTCGGGTCTGATGTCTGGGGGGTGTGGGGCTGCCGGGGGTGTGTGAGTACTCAGAGTGGGATGGTCCTCCACTAGATCGGGTAGGCCGTCATTTTCTTTACTCCCATTGGTCCTTGAGTGTGGGCGGGTGAGCGGCCATCAGTGGGAATTGCGCAACTTGGGGGGGGGGGGGGGTAGATATCCGAGATGACATTCAAGTTCAAAGAATGTGTTTGTTTTGTTTTCTTAAAAAACAAAAATGTCCTTTGCGGTCCTATTACTGTGTAACTTGATGCTGCAGTGGCCTCTGGGGTACAGAGCCCTGCGAATATTGTGCAAATGACAAATAAAAATCTGTTGTTAAAAAAAAAATTACCTCCATACAAGTTAGTGGGGGGAAATTCAATTTCTTCTATTTTTCTCCCTAAAATCTCCATCTTATCTCTTCCAGGATGCTGGCATATAGCTGATGGCGACATTTGAAGACAGCTGTCATATTCTGAAAGTGTTGGGTGTTTGATATAAGAGTTGAAAGCAAGGATTTTGAAACATGATATTTATGGTATATCGGAGGACACCAAGTGTGCCTTCCTGGAAGCAGCCTATTCGTGAGGGTACTTCCCGACAGGAATTAAGGCTGCCCTTAAAAATATTTTCATGCCCCTTAAGTCTTGTTAATTGCTCGTTACCACCACTGCAGAATTTCGCAAAAAACAAGTCTGCTATTTTACTTAAATTGGTTGCGTTTGTTCAGTAATTCAAACCATGGCCCCGAACCGCGCTATAAAACACACAGCCAATCAGGCACACATATGGTCTATCACTAATGGGAAAGTTGTGAAGAGATGGGTTAGGTTAAAGAATTTTATTGACACCTGGTTTGTCGAGGACGATCTTGGTCGTGGCCTACAAGTGGCTGGGTAAGCTCTCATCGGTTGGTAATTGGATGTCGGTACAAAAAAACTCAGAAGACTGTGACAGAAAGTGACTACGTGAATCGTTGGGACAAGTTCATTGGCTGCGTGAACCATGCACGCTAAACGTGCCCTCTCTTTAGAGCTTTGCTGCTGCGCCTCTTGTGCTCGCTGGATGGGGCGCGTGCTTGTAAGTGCACTATCCATTCAGCAGCATTATTTTTGGTGCACTCTGCTGCCAAGAGCCTCCCGATCTGCGTGTTCGTCATGACACGTCACCCACCCTTGCGTTCCGCGCGGTCCTAGACTCTCTCCCTGCTCGGAGCCCCGCCCCCTGGCGCTCAGAGTCCTGCTGTGTGCTTCAAGCCGACCACGGTTTTGGACGGTCCCTCCCTTGCAACCGCTGCCCTGGGCCTCCACTGCTGTCCGGTGCTTCTGCGAGGCCGGTGAGTGAAGTACGATCCCACCTATTGAGGGGGGTACCACACGGGCTGCGCACCCTCAATAGCTCGGGGAGGGGCTTGGCTGTTTTGATTTAAGCCCGCTCAGGGGACATGGGAGATGCTCTCAGGTGCTAACTGCCAGGACCCCTATAGCGCCACCCCAACTGTTCTGTATTTGCAGGGCAGCCCTCGTGTTACTGCCTATTTGTGTTTGGAAACATGCTCCCTTGCTTTATTCTTCGGAGGAACAGTCCGAGCACATAATGTCAGTTTATTTCTAAATGTCTTTTTTTATATGTATGGAATAGATAAAATGTAGACCTGTGTTTGCCCTATGGTCTACACCTGAAGTCTCAATAAGGATATTTTGGATTACCTTTCGGCAGGAACCTCTGTTTACTTTCTTTTTCTTGTGGCTCCAAGAATACACTGGGTCTGAAAGTACCTGGTACATGCAGTTATTTGTGTGGTACGAGCTGTGCTATCCCACAAGTGACCAGGTTCAGGGCGTCAGGTGACGTCTCCCTTCTTAATAGCGACAACTTTTTTCTGGACACGTTTGTCCTCGCGGAGATGTATGTGGTGAAGAATCTGTCCGCGTTCGACGGTCTTCGGTCTGTTTCAAAATATCGGTTTGTTCTCCTGCTGTTACTTAGACGTATGTAGGGGTCGAAGTGGGCATGGGGAACTATGTTCACAAGCGTTATTAGATCAACATTGTTTCCATATTTTATATTAAAAAAATCAACCGTCCCTGATGAGCTGAGTTGCTGCTGGTTAAAAGAGAAGGATGGTCTCCTCTATCATGAAATGAGAGAGGCAGTTAAAGAACAAGCATTGGCATGGCCAATAGGTCTCGCCTTTCGGACCTTATAAGTATTTAGTTTTGCAGCACAATATCCTTGGTGCAACAACATCAGCTGTTGCATGGCTAAACCTTGTACCTTATAAGTGTTTAGCCATGCAACAGTTGATGTTGTTGCACCAAGGATATTGTGCTGCATAACTAAATACTTATAAGGTCCCAAAAGCGAGACCTATCGGCAATGCCAATGCTTGTTTGGAACTGTTTCATTGTTTTGCAATATGTTAAGGCGGTGCCACACTAAAATGAACAGGAACACCCTTTGTATCCTAGAGCTGTAAAAAACGCATAGAAGACTAGAGCGTGCACAAAAAGCAAGGCGATGTTGAAACTGCCGCCACCACCTTCGTCCTCCAAGAGATCGCGATCTGCCGCAGCCCATTCATGCAAATAGACGCTTGGAATTGTTTTGACCAATTTGAGACGCCGTCAAAGCAGGCCACTGCGCAGTGTTTATACTGTGCGAACTTAAACTGCACATGAGCACTTTGTCAGGCTGAACCAAGGAGTGTTCATTGTAAAAGGAGAAGAGAAAGGAATTCAAAACCGGAAAAGGATGGGTTTGTGGGTTCCACTGGTGTTGCCTCCCAGCCATACCTTTGTTCGGTTTTATCCTGGCGCCAAAATAGAAGGGCTTTAAGTCAATGCAGCTCCTTTAAAAACTAGGCGTGAGCAGGCAGGGGAGTGGTGTGGGGAACGAGAAGGGGTGGTGGGGGTGCGAGGGGGAGGGCAGGGGAAGATGGGGGAGAGAGGAAGGGAAATGCATTGGTACGGAGGAGGGGGAGAATGGGGGAGGGGAAGAGAAGGCCGAGGAGAGAGGAAGTGGGGAGAGAGGGTCAGAAAATGAGCTGAGAGGACGGGGCAGAGGTGATAAGGGAGTGTGTATGGGGATTGGGTAGTGGTGAAATTGGTGTGATCCTGCAGGCACTTCTAGCAGCTGCGTCTCGCGTGTGACAGAGGGCGCCAAGCCTCTCAGGTGATGCCTTATTTCCACGGATGACGGCTGCCATTATTATCCCGAGGGCATCAGCCCTGCCTCCCTGGCCCCTCTGACGGGTGTTTGTCATCTCAGAATGGTAAGCGAATAATAAAGTTTAAAAAAATGGCACCGCCAGCTTAGAATGCGTTTTCTTAAAGCACAAGAAAACGCATTCAAAGATAATTGTAGCAGATTAATTAGGAAAATCCATTTCCCCCAGATAACTGCTGCATTGCATATTGAGGATCTAAGTGAAACAAGACACCGACAAACTCTTCTGTGCAGTAAGGGAGGGGGAGTAGCGGGTGAGAGAGGGGGAGGAAAGCCGGCAATGGGAGGAAAGGAATGCTAGAAACCAGGATAGCATCTGTGCGCGTGCACGACATCGCGAACGCAAGCTGGAGGCCTGAAAAAAGGCACTAGGTTAGCACTTCCAAAATCCGCTTACTATAACTCTCGCCAGAGCAGCGCTATAAGCGCTGGCTCAGGCGAGACCTAAAAAGCAAGCCGCCTTTTTAGGTTAATTGCTATCTGAAAGAAATGTAAATGCGTGCAAAAGTTATTTAGCAAATGTAAATTGTGCTTGGTGCAAGTTTAGGCTTTAGTTGATAGAATCTGGAGTTCTTCCTTTGAATAAAAACAATTTGTACTCAACATAGTTGAGCAGAGACCTAAGCTCTTTAGGGTGGTTGGATCACATTTTTGCCCACTGTTCTCTCCTGGGGGTCGAACGTTTGCTCCCATGCTTCACATTTATTCCATGCAGTGTGTACTGATCGCTACTTATGGGGCGGGCAGGGATGTGGAATTCCTATTGCCCGATGCTCGGGCACAAACCCTTTGGCTGCCAGTTTACAGTACCACATTATGGATCAGGAAAGGGCAATGTCTGCAGTTAAGGTAATATTTGAGTCCATGTGTTAAATGCTGTTCAAGCTAGTATTTATGGTTCATTAATGCAAAGCCTTAATTGTTAGGGTGAGCACTAAAATTAAATGTAAGCTCGACCTGCACTACTGACGGTGGTTCCAGTATAAATGTGTACACAAGTTTTCAAAGTTTAGTAATACGAAGCTATGTATAATGCTCCCAGAATGCTCTCTGATTAAATGCAAATATTTGCTGAAGCTTGAAAGCAAGAGTGATAATTCTTTGCTTTCAAAATAAAATGTTCACAAAAAATGCAAGTAGGAAAAAAAACATTTTGCTAAACTACTGTAAGATTTTAGGTACCATATCTTTGCAGCATCATTTAGTAGCAGGTTGATATATGCTTGTATTTCCCAAAAAAGTTCATAATGGAAAATCAGTGTAACCAGTTTAAATACGACTATGGGAAATAAAAATAAACAAGCATTGGCAAAGCCAGTATGTCTGAAATTGGTGATCAGCCTTTTGGTTTTGGCAATGTGGGACTTGTTTAGGCATGGTTTTTGTAAAACCTTATCGGTGTGGGAGCCGCTGGGCCCGCACCATTCTCACAAGTATTGGCAAAAGCAAAAATTGTTTTTGGTCTCAAAAAGCACACATTGCCACAGCAGTTACGGGCACTGAACAAAACTACTTTGTGTGCCAATATGCTCCTTGTAAAAGAGCAGAATACTGTCACTTCCAGTGAAGCCAGCTGATAGACCGAAAGAAAAAGAGAGAGACAGAATTTTATTAAACACAAAAGGTCATGGTTAACGCCAGGCCTAATTAGAGGCCCAATTATTAAATAAAGTCTCAGAAGTGCATCCATGGTATATATCCTTGCATTAAGTGCATATATATACAGTTTACGTGAATTCACAAGAATTTACAGAAGTAGGCCAAGAAATAGTACTCCTAGAAAATATTTGTGAACTGCATTCGTGCATGAGCAAATGTGAATGTGTAGATTTGCTCATGTGAAAATCTCAATGTTTCAAGTTCACTTTTCCTCCAACCACTTTTTCCACAACCCTGGAAGAAGTTTTACATCTGCCACTGTCTGGAGTAAATTTCCAACCTTTTTCAGCACAGAAAAAGATTAGAAAAGAGTTGGTGCAAACCCTTAAAACATGCAAGTTAGTAAGTTTGCACAGACTCAAAAGGGCATTCCAACCCTTGAAATATTGCTTACCACTACCTTCAGCCCCAGTATGTAGACCTGCAGAAACGTAGCAACATAAGGGAATTGCTAGAATTCAACCCTACTATGGTACGGGCCCTGTCCTAATTAGAGAGGCTATATCAGAACTCTTTTATAATGAGATTTTCTGCCGTTATTTGCCGCCGTATTACATGGCACAAAAGGGACAAGTGGTTTTTGTTACAGGACAAGTAGATTTATGAAGCAGCCTGCCCCATGGACAAGTAGATATTTTGTTAAATTCCACGCCCCTGGGCGGGAATTTGGGGCATCAGGGACTCTTCAGCAGTTCAAATAGAGGAAAATCGCTTTGGTTGAACGCTTTTATCTGTTCCCCTCTCCAGCCCACATTTCATTTGCCATAGTGAGCTGGGCCTTAGCTATATAAATGACCACATTCAAATCTGCCCTCCGTATTTCCTCTGAGCGGAAGTTGCTAACCTTAGGCTGGTGCGGCTTGCTCTCGTGGAGGTCCCGCTCCCACGCCAAGACACGTGACCGCTGCTGCCCGCTCTTGCCGCCACCGCACCTGCATTGTCTAAGCGCCACTTTGCACCTCACTACGCAACCTTGATCCTTCTTTTCCTTTCCTCCATAGGCAAAGCAAACTGGGCTCTCAAAATCTACTCCGCCACGCACTGTGGCTAGTAAGATGTAATCAGGGCGAGCTATTTTTAGGGACTACTGGCCAAGTCTGGCGAGAGACTCCAGCTGACAAAGCGCAGGTGTCCTTATAATTAAGAAAGTATAATCGCAATGAAGATGCTTTAAATCTTGTCACCTTTGATGTGTATTCAGAGACAGAGGCCAGATGTCAGCTTATGTCTTCTTACAGATTGTACCTTATTTTCTCCTGGAGGTCGTGTTTACAAAATCATCTAACTTTGCAGTCAAAGAAAGTAAAGTAAACTGTCTGACAATGTGGAGTTCATTGAAAGGCAACGAAAGGCTATAGGATTTCAGTTTTGTTTCTAAAACACATTTAAATACCTTGTAATGAACTGTACAAACATTTCAAAATGTATATCAGTAGCTGGGAAAACATTTTTTTTTTCAATTCTTTTAAATTCTGTGTGTTGGAAACAAATATTTTAATAGGATCAAGACAAATCGGAATACTTCACTTGGTGATGTGCAAATGATAAATATTTGCTGAAACCCTATGTCCCCACTATCGTTTGTATGCGATGTAGTTTTATCATTAAAACTTCATGCCTCTGGGAAAGTTTGTGGCCATTTGTAATGGAGATGTCCTTTCTGTAAATGACAGTGCACTACCACAACATGCTTTAGTAATAATCTATTAAAAGTGAGAATTTTTAAACTTGAACTTGGGAACATTCCTGCCCGTCCTTATAACAATGCTATTGATGAACCAAGAGGTAAGTGAGGGGTCATGCATACCTTTTTATGTGGGCTACATTTTTATTATACACAGTGGAAATGTTTAGTCTATTAAATGAAACATAAGAGCTGTTGTACAGCAGATATGCTGAATCACATATTTGAAGGTGTTTCATATTTATTAATAAACAAAAAAGCAATTTAATGAAATAACGTTTTTGCTTAGGATCACACAGTTAGGACAAGTTTATGGGTCAAGTGCATTACACTTTGGTCGAGTAGAATATTCATGTCACTAGACCTCCAGGTCTAGTAACATTTTAATGATTTTTCCCCTAGGCCTCCAGACAACAGTGCTACCAATAACTTGGGAATGCACTGTTGATAAACTGGTCAGGGAAATTTGCATACACTTTTCCCCTTATACCACTACTCCACAAGATGATCAGCAAATGCAAAAGCAAATGCTTGAAACTTTTACTAAATGCTCCACCGTGGGCAAGACAAACGTGGGTCTTGGAACTCATTAACTTGGCTCAGGGAAGGTTTTACAGACTACCAGTCAGACAAGACCTGTAGTCCATTCCCAGAGACAAGGTATTCCATCCAGAACCAGAATCCTTAAGTCCTACAGCATGGCTACTGAAGACTTTGAGTTTGTCCGCTTAAAGCCACCTTAAACAAGCATTTACAATGCAACGGTCTCGGCATTGTTAAAGGTAGAGCTATTGGCATTGCTCATGACATTATTTTGGTTTATGTTTTTGTTTTTAAAACATTTAAAGAAACTGCATTGTTATTTACAATGTCAATAGCTTAATCACTCTCAAATGCAAGACCTATTGCATTTGCACCCACACACACAAAGCCACCCACACCCACAGAGCCACCCACAGAGCCACTCACATAGAGCAACCCACACACAAATAGATCCACCTACACACACAAACGCAGTAGCCCACTGACCTATTTACATTATGTGCACTTTGTGATCTGCATGGTACATGTTCTTTGCTGCAGGCACATTAACCCTATGTGCTACCTTTCCAGGAGTCAAAACTCCGATCTCTCTGTAGGAAGAACATTAAACACCAGAGTCATCATGACATTTTTATTGTTGCCGAAAATTGCTGGAGGCCAGGAAGGAGGCAACAAGCGCTTTTAAAACCTTAATTTACTTGCAAACATAATGTCTCCACCCAAAGTCAGCGCCCGGTCTCACCGGTTGCACTGCCCTAGAGCTGGCCCTTCTCAAGGGTCCTGTGACCTAAGTGACAGAGTCACTGTTGTTCTTGGCTGTGCTGCTTCATAGGCCTGCTAGCAAGACTGGAGGTGAACGTCAGTAAGAGAACAACTGCTAGACAGAAAGAAAGGGACGAATGAAAGAGTGGGGGTAGGGAGTAAGAGACAACATTTTTTAAAGACCGGAAGTATTTGCTTACCTAGCTTTGGTTTGCTCTGGCAACGTTCTCAGCGTTTAGTCCTCTGAAAATAAGAATGAAGTAATTCAAAGATGGCGTTCTATTTACCCATGCAACCCAGAGACCGACAGCATGATATTCTTTTCTCCATGGTTACATGCAGTTACCGTGAGGCTAGAGTGTGTGCCTACAACTGCAAAACGCGAAAAAACAAGAAATCAGCAGATTTTTAAAGAGACAAGGAAGTAAAGACTAGCCTTATTAAAGCCAAGAAAACATCACAGCCCAGCTTTTAAGATTCATTTCTAACAGACTGAATATCACCCTATAAATATATCCCTACAAAATTGACATACTGCGAATAACATTTTAAAAGAAAGCTGTTGCAGTATGGCTACTTTGACCATTATATCACCTAGTACCCACATACCTCGACACTTAAGCTTTCATGACTTCTTAAGAAACCAAATTCAGATCTCTTGGGCTTGTGGATCAGTTGACAGCATAATGTTTGCCGCATATCATAATAGAAAAGGCAACTGGTAAGCCGTCTTGGTTTTCGAAGACCAATGGCATTTAACTTGACCAGGTAAGTTTTACTAACAGACGAGGGGAAAGGGTGTCAACAATCTAAAGCGCCTGGCGTGGCCGGGAACTCCGACATGGCGGCCGCATATTAGCGAGGCTCTGTCCCCTAACTAATCCTGACCTTAACCGCTCTGGGGCGACCCCGCTGCGCACCGGAGGTGTGGATACCCCGCAGCCCGGCACCGGCAACCAGAGAAGTGGAGAAAAGGAGCCGGACGCCGTGCAGCTCCGCAGCACAGCGCAGAGAGAGATCATTGGTCCATAGGCCTTGTGACTCAGAGCACTCGCAGAATGGAGGCTGCCCCTGGAGGGACCTGGTGTGGGGCGCATCGGAGCTGCGCTGCCCGTGGCCCTGCCGGCGGACAGACGAAGGGGCAGGAACAGCAGAAAGTGGTACTTTAGTGGGGGGGGGGGTGGAGGGAGTAACGTACGCGAGGAGGTACATAGAGATAAAAGGGACTAGCTTGTCAAAGCATCTTCTTGAGGTTTAAAAAAAAAAAAAAATTAATAGAAACAGAAGGAGGACCGGCATGTTAGTTTGCGAAGTTTGAGTGGGTTTAAGTAATTGGCTTTTGTTTCTCTGTAGTTTGGGAAGTTGGGCATTGTAGTGTTTTCTATTTCTTTTATGTTTTATATTATCAATTATTTGGTTTACACGAAAGTGAAGAAGAGCTGTAAAGAACCCAGCAGTGATGTACCTAGTGATTATTTGATAAATTAAGAAACTCAAACAAGGTAGCGTTGATTGAGACCTTTTACAAAAAGGCTGTTGTTAGACGGTTGCACACCAAATAGGTTTCATGTGTGTTTTTACAAAGTAGATGCTATGCAGGCCAAGTATCACGCATTTCAGTGTGGCGTAAAATCACGCTAATTCCTTCAACGAAGGATGCTTTTCAAATGTTTTCAACCCGTAGTCCTAACATCACGGAGCTAGGCTTGGGTCACGCCATGAACACCACCGCCTTTCTCCAAGGTCAAGCAGAAATGCCTCGGAGAAACGCAGCGGCATTTTCGGATTCGGGGGGGCGTGTTATTCTTTCTCTCCTCTTGCCATTGGCTGGAATGTTTACATTCCAGAGGAGAGAAAGAAAGTAAAAAACACGCCCCCGAATCCGAAAAAGACGGGGCTTGTTTGGAGAGACAAAGCTCTTTTCCAATGGCTGACCAGCATTTAAGAGGCCAGCCAATGGAGAAGAGGGGCGGGTTCAAGCCCCTCTTCTGAAAAACATTGAATCTCGGAGCGAGACTGCGCAAGCGCAGCCTTCGCAGCCGAGACCTAAAAATGACCATCTACAACTAGGAAATGTTATTCAGCAAAATGGAAGATGTATTTTTAGTAGTGCAAGTAGGAATGATTTCTAAAAAGATTATACAGGGAAAGAACAATCTTAAGTTACTTAACACACCCGCTAGAATGTAAACTAACCTACTCATCACTATAGGTACACTTGGCAGCTATAGTGGCATGCACTAGAGGACACATGGGAAGAAGTTTTTTTCACTTCAGCAGTCATCGAGCAGTTCTTGGAAGGAGCAAAGAGAATTGAACCACCAAGGAGGGTTTCTGCTCCAGCATGGGATCTAAATATAGTGCTCACACAATTAATGAGGCACCCTTTGAACCATTACATAAAAGCTCCCTTGACATGCTCACTTTAAAGACTGTGTTTCTAGTGGCCATTACTTCTTTATGCAGTCAGTGCGCTGCAAGCACTCACATTACAGGAACCGCTTACTATTGGGTACACAAGGATATAATTGTCAAGAGGACAGATCCACAGTTCTTGCCGAAAGTGATCTCGTAGTTTCACATCACTCATATTATTCAGATACCAAGTTTCTTTCAAAATCCAAGGACACATTCAGAAAGAACATTACACACCCTAGACGCGATACGAGCAGTGATGTATTAAATTGAGAAGACAAAGCCTCAGGAAGACAAAGCAACTCTTTGTGTGATTTGTAAACAGTTTCCTGGGAAGACCTGTCACACAGAACTCAGTTGTAAGATGGATTGCACTAACAATACAAGTATGCCACAAACAGGCGGGTGTGAAACTACAAAAGAGTCCTGGTGCACATTCGTCCAGAATGCAAGGAGTCTATAGCTTTCCTAGCTAATACCCACCACTGAAAGACATTTGTATGGCAACAACATGGTCATCAGTGCACACATTTACAAAACACTACTGTGTGGATATTCAGATGAACAAAGAAGCACACATAGGACAAAGGGTCTTACGAAATAGATTTGCTAATCAAAGCTCATCTTCAAATTAGGACCTCTATAGTAAATACTGCTGCAAAATCAAGGTACAGCATGTGAATCCAGCGAAGATTCACGCTGAAAAACGAATAGTTTCTTACCTATCGGTGTAGTTTTGCCACTTGAAGAATTTCTGGATTCTCATGTGGACCCACACTCCACTACCAAGAAGATGAGAGAGAGAAATGAAATAGAAGGGAGAATCTGGGAATGGCGATTGAGGATGGTAGCTTCCGGGGGAGGCTCAATGACGTAGCGGTGGGTTCTGGTTGGGGGTGCGTCAACGGCCACCAGCGGCAGGCACGGGAGTGGTGGAGGGACAGGGGAGTTTTTGGAGACTGTTCCAGGCCTGGCCACTGGATGGCAGAGTGGTTTGCGGCGTGTGGGTCCAGGGATTCACCAAGCTGCAAAACAACACCAACAGGTAAGAAATATGTTGCTTGCCCTGTAAGCATCTGTTCCTAGCATGTGGTGCTGTAGATTCACATGCACCCACCCTCCTTCTGGACACATGCGGCCAGAGCAGCCCCTTTTATCTTTTCAGATGCATGCACATCACTTTACTGATACTTGCACTCCATTCTCACCCGCCTGAAGGAAAGCTGTCTGGTGATGGAGAAGATGCCCATGTGGGTTGTTGCCGGGGTAGGAGTCGCTTTGCCTTGTAACTCGGGGGACCTTTTCAGGGGAGGGCAACCTGCGCACGTTCGGACCTGACAGTGGATGGCGGGGGTGTGCAGTGCATGTACATCTACAGCACTACATGCCAGGAGCAGATGCCTGCAGTGTAAATAACCTAATCCATCCTACCTGTCAAAAAGATTTTCACAGGTCTGAACAGCAGAGTTCAAGCAGCTCTTACACTCAAGGTCCAGGCTTCTATTTCTCTTGTTTTGTCTAAACTTGATTACGCCAACAGCCTCTACCATGGATCATCTTTAAGAACTATGAAAAGACTGCAAAGGATTCAGAACTCTGGTGCCAGACTTCTCTTACATGTAAAGCTGCAAGCCCACCCCACCTCTCCCCAGCCTCGAAAGCCCTACATTGTTTACTGGTTACCAGAATATCCACATTCAAGCTGCTTTGTATCACCCACTAAGCGGTACATGCAACAAGACCGCTAGTCATCGGGAATAAAATCACCAATACATTCAACAAAGGAACCTCCGCTCTAGATTGGCACCTGGCCTCAAAATCCCACCTTCTGAGAAAAAACCCACAGATGCCACATCCATCTCTGTTCAGTCAGCCAAAGTTGCATATTATCATGCTGGGTAACTGCATTTTGAAATAAAATATATATATTTTTTAATTCAGTTTTGGATGCAATCACCTGTCGTTATTTTACAGCAATTGTTTTGTTAATGTGAAATGTGAGTTATGTCGGACACTTAAATGGATGTTATTGCATCCAGTTGGAGTAAAACCTGAAAAGGAGCAATTCTGTTTAAATGTTTTGTTACAACAGTGCGTTTCTAATTGGAATGTGTTGGTTCTGTGAATGTGTCTCCATCTGCCTGTGATTTAGAGTTTGCTTTTCAGCTAGCGTGGAGCGTTTACTTTCACAGCTTTCAATAATATGCCAGTAGATCTGAAAGGACAGCCAACTTGTACCATTTCTACTTAAATTAGCATTGCTGTAATATTTTCACATGTTCATGTCTTTGTATTCTATCTTGCAATTGCAAGAAAACTCGCTTTCAGTGGGCCTGTTGGGATAGCAGGGTGGCCAGTGGGCATAGCAACACAATATTTCAGTTTTAAGATTATCAGGGACTGTATTTAATATCTTCTTTGGCTGAGCATGCTCTACCAATGATTTTGTATGGATATCTAACTGTAGGATATTCTCAAACTTGAAACCCAGAGATTTAGGACTCGGTCTGATCTTAGACCAAAGACCTACTTTCTGTAACATGGATAAGTTATATATTTGTTGTATTTTTCAGGGCTGGGGCTTATTAAAATTGAATCGGAACAAAACTGAGTTTACTTCTGACTTTGGAAGTTTGTTCTTTGGCGAGCCTGGCCTTTATGAGATTATTGCAGGTGTCCTGATCTAAATCTAAGTGTTGTCTACATATTGGTGGTAAGAGGAGCCAATGTATCCTGGAAGTCCTCAGGAGGCTCAAGGAAAAAGGTAAATGAGATCAGCACCAGTATGGACACTTGTGCAACCCCCAAACAGAGTTTTTGCTTAAGTGCATTAAGTTGTTTATTTTCACTGTCTGGAAGCGATCTTGAAGATAAGATTGCAACTACAGAAGAGCTATTCCACCAGTACCAAACTGTGAGAGGAGGCCGTTCAGTATGTCATAGTCAACAGCACAAGGCAGTAGATAAGTTTATTAAAATTAGCTGGCACGGTTAATTTTTATTCAGTGTTTGATAGACCTTATTTGTGCAGTGCCCAAATTGAAAGCCTGATTGATAATTATTTTAGAGACCATTCTCATAGGTAAAGTGATTCAGCTGCTTCTGATCATGTTTCTGCAAAATTCGCGCCACTAAGCGTAAACCATTGATAATCATAAGACCATTTTCGCTGCAGTCAGAATGAGCCTTTGTTTATTTTTTTGTGTGTAGTATTTAGGTCTCACCTGACCCAGCGCTCGCGCTGATCTAGCGAGACTTTAAGTAAGGGCTTCAAAAAATGCTACCGCCGGCTACAGCTTGCAGTGCATGTGCGCGCGCTTGAGCAGAGGCGCCATATGGCATTCCTCATGCTTATTAAGCGCATCGCTCGCCACGCGCTTGATCGCGTTTGCGTTGCGCGCAACACTCGAGAGACTACCACTGCCACCCCGTGGCCTTAAATAGCAACAGCATCTCCTGTATTTAAAGGCTTGCAGGTACCGGTTGTGTAATTCAGTGATATTATGCAATAATAAACATTGAAATTATGCAATAATAAACATTTTACAATAACTATGTGCGGATTGCGGACTTGGGTAGGCCTATTACGGACGAACAATGGTCCGCTTGTTGCAAGGTCGCTAGCACAGTATCGCTCAATAGTCGTCATAAACTTCTGCATTATAGGTTTTTTTGCCGCAGCTATATGACCCCGGACAGACTCCACTCCATTGACCCCACGCGGCCACATGCATGATGGAAATGCACTGCGCCTCATGCTGATTTTGCACACATGACCTGGACATGTCCGATATTGCACACATTTTGGACGCAAGTACACAAAATCCTGGATGAGATGTTAGGGCTTACATTGGTTCCCACTCCTGAGGTTGCATTGCTGGGCTACACTGCAAATTTCCCCAAGACAGTTCGGAGGCTTGCGTCGCTGGGCTTTCTACTAGCCAAGCGGGAAATTGCTCGACGTTGGGGTGGTAGGGCAGCTCCCACGGCAAAGGCGTGGCTTACGGCCATGGCTTTCTGCAACACGAACGGCGAGATTTACTCCAGTCTCCTCCCCACCGTGGCCCGTCCCAAAGATATCTGGGGTCCGTATAAAACATACATCGCGAACCTGCCAAGTGCCTCTCAATCACACGCCAACTCGGGGATAGTGCCCACAGGGGTTGGGTAGACTGGATAACAGCGGAGATGCATATTCGGGTGGCCATGGGATGATTGCAGTGCAATGGGCCTCTCTGCTTTGGGCCCAGGATCGTGGGCTGTACATGGCTTGATTATTGCAAACCTACCAATTGAGGTTCTGGAGGGCGTTGTTGGGTGGCTGGAGGGTCACTGGTCCGGGGTATTCCTGGCTGGGTTCGAGGGGTGGATATGCTGTGATGGATAACATGGCCTTGATGCCCAGAGCTTTGCTTATGTATTCTTTGTGGACTATGGAACGGAATTGTCGTAGTGTATCTCATACATGGAAATTGATTGTACACACCACCAAGATCTTTGTAATATTTTTTGTCTCAACAGTAAATAAAGTTATAAAAAAAAAAACTATGTGCGGATCGGATTCTTCTCGGAAATCAATCCCTTTGTCAAGCCATGACAACCCCCAATGTGCTAAACAGTTTAATATTACTAAAGTTAAGATTGTAATTAACTAGTGTGCATTTTTACATCTCGTAATTAAATCATGCGTAACAAGACAGCTTCATAAAAGTTCCAAAACATCAAGCCAGTACAGGAATCCAAGTCTAATAACCTATGATGCAGAGCCACCCGATTCATGTAATCCAAACCAACGTAGACCTTCATCCGATTCAAAACCTCCATGCTTCAATGTGTGCATTGTATTAATTGTGTTTGTAATTAGCAGAGTTAACACCCAGTCTACTGTTCTGGGATGGCAGGGTGCCCTACACATGCCTCCAAACCTCGAGTTGGAGTCATATTCATGTTTTCCACGAAACACATACCTACAGGGGTTCGAGGGTTGCTGTGGGATCCCCAATATGCTCTGCCATGCAGCATCAACTCTCTCTCTTTCACGCACACAAGCTCTCTCTCTCCCTCTATCACACACACGCATGCACGTACACATGTACGCTCTCTCTCTCTTTCTCACACACACACAGGCACACATGCACACTCTCTCTCACACACACACACATGCATACTCACAAATGCAGGCTCTCTGCTCTCTCTGTCCCTCTCTCACACACATGCACGCTCTCTCTCACACACACAGGCACGCACACATGCACATTCTCTCGCACACACACACACACACTCTCACACACACACAAACACATGCACTCTTTCTCACACACACCCACGCACGGACACATGCGCGCTCTCGCTCTCTCACACGCATGCACGCACACATGCACGCTCTCTCCCTCTCTCACACACACACATACACACACCCACGCGCACTCTCTCTCTCTCTCTCCCTCTCTCTCGCATACACACACAGGCACTCTCGAACACATGCATTCTCTCTCTTTCTTTGGTGTGTAGTGCCGAAGCGCCATTGATTTCTGCTACGAACGGTAAGTCATTCATTGGTGCTTTTATTATGATACAAGGACCCCTTGCTCCCTGCCAGGCATCCAGCACTGGTGGCGTGGTGGGAGTAGTTACAGTAAGACCTTCACTGGTGCTTTTAGCTTGACTGTGGTATGATACAAGGACCTCTTTGCTCCCTTTCAGGCCTCCAGCACTGGTGGCGTGGTGGTGGCAGTGTGCAGTGCCAAAGCACTTTTGACTTCTGCTATGCACGGTAAGGCATTCGCGAGCGTGGCAGTGCCTAATCTGAACACCTTCACTGCTGTCTCTTGGAGTACCGAAACACTGCTGTGAATAGTCACAATATGTTCGTTAGTAAGTCCTGCATGTTCGCTCTGTAGTTTTTTCCCTGTGTGCTTCTACCCGTTCCACGTTGCTCTCTTTATCCCGTGTGCTTCTGTTCTCACGTGCTCCACGTTGCTCTCTCTCGCCCTGCTTGTCCAGCCGCCATCCGTGTTGCTTCTGACCCCATCCTCTGTAATCTTTCCCGCACCTGTACTCTCCGTGTTGCTTCTGAGCCCTGCTTTCGTTATTTCCCTCCACCCGCCTTAAAGAAAAAAAAGGAAAAAAAAAAAGCTTTGGCACTGCTTTATTTTTCTTTATTTACCAGTACAACTTGGATCAGTAAATAAAAAAAAAAAAGAAAACTTCACACGCACGCTGTAGGTGCGTTCATGTGTTCTGCTTTTACCTACAACATGACACAGCTGCTGCAACTGCATAATAGCATCTTTATTTTTTAATGGGGGGTCCCTCTTTATCCATGCTACACAACATCGCTAAACAAGCATTGACATAGCCAATAGGTCTCGGCTTTGGGACATTTAGTGTTTAGTTATCCAGCACAATATCCTTGGTGCAACAACATCAACTGTTGCATGGCTAAACACTTATAAGGTACAAGGTTTAGCCATGCAATAGCTGATGTTGTTGCACTAAGGATATTGTGCTGCAAAACTAAATACTTATAAGGTCCCAAAAGCGAGACCAATTGGCTATGCCAATGCTTGTTCTTTTTCTTAGCTTTTTTATCGTTTCAGTTTTGAGTTGCTTACTACCTTCTCTATGGAGGCTTGGGCAATGCAACAATTTACTGGGTGAGGGAGGCATTGTTATATGAGATAAAGAACATTCTGCCATACATTATACGTGCTTTGCAAGTAACTCAAGAGTTCCATAATTGTATAGAGCATTGATACTCAAAATACAGCCCCCCCGGTGAACAGCAGCACAAGCTGCTGTCTAGTTGCTGTGCATTAATATTCAGAAAGAAACGTTAAATAAACAGGCAAGCATTTAACCTGCCAAAAAACGTCCCTACAGAATCCCTGACCCACTGCCTCCACCCTGCAGGCATCAGTGCGCACCTCAGTCACACCACAGATCGTACTTTGTGGCCCCAGGGCACATGTTTGCGAGTAATTTCGCACAAAGGAAGGTGCACTCAGAATTAAGTCCCAATAAACAAATATATTCCAAAAATTCTTCTTTTATGCTTAAGATCATTTAAGAGACAGCAAACGCGTTTCGTTCCTTTTGCCACAGGAACTTCTTCAGTGCTAAGAGTCGAGCAAGGTTGCCAAATAGTCAGACCCAGATGCTTACACGACTCAAAGATTCCAGTAAAATGTACCGTATATATATATTTTGCCGCTTATACGAGGAACGAGACACCAGTTTCTGAATCTTTAGTCAGCTGATATATATAAATCCTTCAGTAAGGCATAAATGAAGCAGATTGCTTGATATTCAAGTTGGCGCGTAAAATACAAAAGAGGCGAATATCGAAAATATGGATATAGTCCCTCGAAAAGACGGCAGCACACATAAATATATAAGGATCACAGGAACAGGTTGCTGCCGGTTATCATGCCGCCTGTCACGTCGGGATTTTTCTGATCCTTCTATATATTTGTGTGCTGCCGTCTTTTCGAGGGACTATATCCCTATTTTCGATATTCGCCTCTTCCTTTTGTATTTTATGCGTCAACTTGAATATCAAGCAATCTGCTTCATTTATGCCTTACTGAGGGATTTATATATATCAATTGACTAAAGATTCAGAAACTGGGGTCTGGTTCCTCGTATGAGCGGCAAAATATATATACGGTATATTTTACTGGAATCTTTGAGTCGTGTACGCATCTGGGTCTGACTATTTGGCAACCTTGCTTGACTCGTTGCCCTGAAGAAGTTCCTGTGGCAAAAGGAACGAAACGCGTTGGCTGTTTGCTGTCTCTTAAATGATCTTAAAAATATAAGAAGAATTTTTGGAATATATTTGTTTATTGGGACTTCATTCTGAGTGCACCTTCCTTTGTGCGAAATTTCTTGGATTATTTAACATCTAAAAACGACAGATGTTGGAAGTAGTTGCACCAAATTGGCAATATATTTATACTTAGGAATTGAAGTGCTTAACCTTGGTCCGTCGTTGGTGTTTGTTTGTTTGCGAGTACTCATGGTATAGAGGAATGTGGCAAAAGTTGGTTTATAAGGTCATTGGACTGCTAGATGACTTGCTGGAGTATTTTAGTGTAAAGCAGAGGATATGTTATTCATTATAATTAATGGGTACACTATTCCCCTTCAACGAAAAAAGCTTTTGCGCCTTAATATGAATGAGTATGGTTTGAACATTATGTGGGATAAATGTGGAGTCAGTAGTACAAAATGAAACACCTAAATATATAGCCAGTAATCTGTTGCAAAAACATTATGTGCAGGTAACTGTCACCTTAAATAGCTAATGTTCATAATGAGCGATAACATGCAGACAGATTCCCACTTTCATTTAATGAACGCTGAAAAAATATTAACTCACTACCATAAATTGCTCTTTTCTACAAATAACTTTATTTTGGGAATTGTTTTCCTTATTTATCTCTAGTCCTGACATGGGTCCTACGGTCTTAAGTGTGGGCATCAGCTAGAAGATTCCATATTTGGCATTCTTCCAAAAAAACTGTATGCCACAGGGATATGGAATTCCTATAGCCCTACGCCCAGGACATATTGTTTGGGGTCAAGGGCAACAAGTTTTAATGTGCATTTTGTCCTTGGGACAAGCAGGCCCAACCCCCAGCAGCACAAACCCTTCAGCTGCCAGTTTGCAGTACCCCATTAAGGATCAGGGAAGGGCACTGCCTGCAGTTAAGTTAATATTTGTGTGCATATGTTAATGCTGTTCAAACTTGTATTTATGGTTCATTAATTAAAAGCCTTTATTATTAGGGTGAGCGCTCTCAGTAAATGTAAGTTCTGACTGCACTACTGACAGTGGTTCCAGTATAAAAATGTGTACACATCGTTTCAAAGTTTAGCAATATGAGCAATGCATAATGCTCCCAGAATGCGCTCGGATTAGTTGCAAATATTTCCAGAAGCTTGAAAGCAAGATTAATGATTCGTTGCTTTCAATATAAAATGTTACTAAAAAATGAAAGTAGGAAACCTTTTGTTTTGCTAAACTACTGTAAAATTTCAAGTACCATTTCTTTGCAGCATCATTTAGTAAAATGTGTTGCTGCATGCTAGTATTTCCCCAAAATATTCATATTAAAAAATCAGTGTAACCAGTTTCAATAAGATTTTGGGAAAATAAACAAGCATTGGCAAAGCCAATAGGTCTGAAATGGTGGTCAGCTTTTTAGTTTAGGCAATGCGTGACTTGTTTTGGCATGGTTTTTGTAAAACCTTATTGATGTGAGAGCTGGTGGACCCTCACCATTATAACAAACATTGGCTAAAGCAAAATTGTTTTTGGTCTCAAAAAAGCACACACTGCCACATTAGTTACTGGCACTGAACAAAACTAATTTGTGTGCCGATATGCTCCTTGTGAAAGAGCAGAATGCTGTCCCTCACCGTGAAGGCAGCCGATACAGAGAGAGAGAGAGTGAGAATTTTAATAAACACAAAAGGTCATGTTAACGCCAGACCAAATTAGGGGCCCAATTATTAAAGAAAGTCTCAAAAGTGCATCTTTGGTATATGTCCTTCAGGGGCGGCTGGTGAGGTTTGTGAGTGGGAAGGGCGGGCATGCAGGAAAATAGGAGACATGGATCTCGTGAAGTGAAGGGATGCAAAGTAGCAAGAACAGAGCTAGTGCCCTTGCTTGTACGTCTGTCTCATCCAGCCTTGCGTCTCTCTTTTTCCGTATGTCTCACTGTCCCTGCCGCTTTCTCTTTGTACCTGTTGCTGCTCAGTACCTCTCTGCTGCACCTTGCACCGGTCCCGACCTCTCATTACCCCGTACCTGTGGCCGTTTACCTATCTTTTCCTGCTGAAAATCAGAGCAATATACCCACTATGCACGGATTGTTCTCGTCCCAAATTTGAATTCAGCACTGAAAATGAAGTAGCCAGAGATATATTACACAGCGCCAAGAGGCCGTGTATGTGCACCATTGCCCTTCACACATACTGCCGGACTTTTAATGCTATCAGAATTGTGTGACTTATCCGCAGAAATCTTGCAGCTGCTGTGCCCTCGAGAACTTTATATGTAATAGGAAGCCCTAGTTAAAAGCAAGTTCAGAATTATTTCAGACCATGTCTAGCTCAACAGAGGTAGCAATGTGATTTTTTTTTAAAGGGGGAGGCTTGGAGCATAAAAGCTTACCTCGCGTTACAGCCATCGCGCAGTTTATGTTTAGGAGACACAAACTGTACACCACACCACATTTACAGGGTTTTGCCTCTATATTCGTATGCATGCAAATAAGGCCCCATCCGTCATATATACCACGATCTTCATAACATGATTTTATCTCAAATGTTGTCACAGCAAGTCCGTCCTGATCAAACACAGCCAACAGGAATACAGCACGCCTGATGACTGCATGCCGATTATGCCGGAATCAGAGCTGCGCAGTCAACTCTTCCACAGCCCACGCCCCCAGCTTCCACTATCCAACCAGGAGGCCTAAAAGTACAGTGAAGGCAAAAAAAAAAAAAAAGCACAGTGAAGGCAATGGGTGCTCCAATTGTTGCCACCCACTACTCTCTCACTCACCCACTAGCCCTGCCCCTTACCATTCATGCAAGTTAGTAGGTTTGCACAGACTCAAAAGGACATTCCAACCCTGGAACTATTGTTAACACTACCTTCAGTCCCAGTATGTAGATCTGCGGAAACGTAGCAACATAAAGGTATTGCTAGTATTCAAACACTACTATGGTATGAGCCCTGGCATAATCAGAGAGGCTATTTTGGAGCTCTTATATAATGAGATTGCTGCCATAATTTGTCGCCGCACAACATGGCACAAAGGGACAAGTGGATTTTGTTACAGGACAAGTAGATTAATGAAGCAACCTGCCGCATGGACAAGTAGATATTTTAATAAATTCCACACCCCTGATGCCATCCGCATACAAGTAAATTGTATTGCCACTGCCAGGATTGACCCCTATCTCCTAATGAGATTAGCAGTGATTCCATTGCTAGAGTGAATAGTCGGGAAGTTAGTGGAAATCCCCAGCGTGTATCTTCCCACCATCCACACCCTCAATATCACGTCGACCCTCCTGGCCCTGGGAGTATATCTTGTGTGGGGCAGCTGGATACATGCCATAATTTTATTTCTGAAGCCCATAACATGTATTTAACAACTTCTGGTACTTCTATTTCGGGCTGGACTGATTTCTCTCAGAGAGCGCGCGGATTGTGTTTTGCTCATAGTATTGACTTGCCGGTAAGCTCAGCCAGCTTGCGCACCACTTTCCACGGGCCCCGGAGGTCTGGAAGGAGCGACGAGTGCAAGATATATATATATATATATATATATATATATTACCTACTGGCGGTCGCCAGTAGGTAGTTATAGTTAGGACCCTGTTTCCATAGGAAATCTGCAACATTCTATTTTGAATAACTTTGGCGCCGGTCGACGAATCCTCGCGAATTTCTCAAAATAGGTGGGGCGCTACGCTCCGCTCCTACCCTGAAAGTCTCGGGGGGATTCGTCAAGCGGGGGCTGAGATAAAAGGGGGGTCCCAAAACGCGTTTTTCCCATGCATTTTTCCATAGGACCTTTAGACAGGGCTACAGCCCGAACGGCTGAACAGAATTACTAGAAATTTGGCAGAGAGGTAGTCCTCAGGTCAAGGAAGTGCCTTTTGTAGGTTTGGTGTAAATCTGTTCAGTAGATTCTGAGAAAATAGCCTTTAAATCAATATATATATCTGAGCCAGCTTACGGTACGCTTACCGTAAGCTTACCGTACGCGTACGGTGGCGTGCGCAAGCGCGATTCTCATTGGCTGTTACATCTAAGTAAACATTCGAATCGGTCGAAACCAGGAAGCGGCGGCCGCCATTTTCTCTCTCGCACTCTGAGGGGGGGGCTGTAAACAAAGGCAAAAAACATATAAAGGGGCTGTTTAGACAGCGCCCATGCACATAGCCATGTTAGTTGAGTCCTCAAAGATCCCCCAAGGCCAAAAACGGTAAATTTTTATTTTTTGAAAATTTCGCCGATTACGCTTACCGTACGCGTACGGTGTGCTTACGCTAAAAATTTTAATAAAAAAAAAAAACCACTCTGTGCATGGCATATTATTGTCATCACTTACAAATTAAATTTAACAGATTACCTATCACAAGGAAGCGCATAATATGTCCTCCATGTGCGCACGGTGCGTAACGTGGGCACGCGGTGCGCGTAGCGCACTGCGTGCCCACCTTGCGTGTACGGCACTAACTGCGTAAAGTGGGCGCGCGGTGCGCGAAGCGCACCGCGTGCTCACTGTGCGCGCACGGTGCGCGAAGCGCACCGTGCGCGCACGGAACGAACTGCGTTAAGTGGGCGTGCACACCACGAATGGCGTAAAGTAACTTAGCATTTAAAAAAACGTACAAATTCACTGAAAAAACCATAGGTTTCACACACGTTATAGTTAGGAATTAGCATTTAAAAAACCTTGCAAATTCACTGAAAAAACCATAGGTTTCAGACATGTTATAGTTAGCGGAAATTTTACTGATAAAAAACCAATGAAATTCCCCCGTTATAGTTAGTGCAGGCAACTATAACTCACGCGACCGCAATCTTCTGCTGATGACATATGTGTCTTTATGAAAAAAAAATATTTGTAATATATGTATAGCTAAAAATTTATGGAAGAAGACATGGGCAAATAAGTGTCTAAATACAGTATTAGCATCAGCAGAGGATTGCGGTCGCGTGAGTTATAGTTGCCTGCACTAACTATAACGGGGGAATTTCATTGGTTTTTTTATCAGTAAAATTTCCGCTAACTATAACATTTCTGAAACCTATGGTTTTTTCAGTGAATATATATATGTGTGTGTATAAATATCACGAACTACAGTGGGCGTGATGTCAGGTGATCGTGGGGTGGAGCTCCTTAGCCAATGGGAGCACAGCAGGAGGTTAATGAAGGTGTGGGTGGAATCGTGTCTTGATTGCAGAGGCATCTGAGGAAGGCGCAGGTTAGCGCCGAAATGCATTATGCCTGAAGTGTCCAAATAAAGGCTTCCGACCGGACCCCCGTGTGGACTCTTACTTCTCTTGCCTTTGAGGAGTGTGTTTTGGGTATAAATATCTATATATATATGTATAAATATGCATAACAATGGTTTTTTCTTCGCGAGCAGAACTCGAAAAGCGACGTAGGTAACCAGCCTAAATACAGGGTATGGGCAACGTTCTCCAAGTGGGTAGGATAGAAAGCAGCCCTTCACGTCGCCTGACGCGTTTTGCTGTAGAGCTTCTTCGGAGGTTCCGGTGAAAGGTACGTGCAGCGGTGTACTTACTCTCCCATCAAATAGCCCGTTCAAACACGCCCCTGCATGGGGTTGCCAATCACAATTATTCTAGGCATTATGGGAGATGTAGTATTTTATTTCACCTATAGTCATCATTAGTGCACACTTCCTGCTAAGATAAAGTCCAGATTGGACCCCCACTCAGGATTGTTGTCCTAAATCCCTCGTCGCTCCTCCGTTCTGCCGGTGATCCGACCTCACGGCCCCCTATGGATGTGGGGTGGTGCTTTCTCGGCGGCAGGACGCCGCCCTTAAGATGCATAACAATGGTTTTTCCTTCGCGAGCAGCACTCGAAAAGCGACGTAGGTAACCAGCCTAAATACAGGGTATGGGCAACGTTCTCCAAGTGGGTAGGATAGAAAGCAGCCCTTCACGTCGCCTGACGCGTTTCGCTGTAGAGCTTCTTCGGAGGTTCCGGTGAAAGGTACGTGCAGCGGTGTATTTACTCTCCCATCAAATAGCCCGTTCAAACACGCCCCTGCATGGTGTTGCCAATCACAATTATTCTAGGCATTTTGGGAGATGTAGTATTTTATTTCACCTATAGTCATCATTAGTGCACACTTCCTGCTAAGATAAAGTCCAGATTGGACCCCCACTCAGGATTGTTGTCCTAAATCCCTCGTCGCTCCTCCGTTCTGCCGGTGATCCGACCTCACGGCCCCCTATGGATGTGGGGTGGTGCTTTCTCGGCGGCAGGACGCCGCCCTTAAGATGCATAACAATGGTTTTTCCTTCGCGAGCAGCACTCGAAAAGCGACGTAGGTAACCAGCCTAAATACAGGGTATGGGCAACGTTCTCCAAGTGGGTAGGATAGAAAGCAGCCCTTCACGTCGCCTGACGCGTTTCGCTGTAGAGCTTCTTCGGAGGTTCCGGTGAAAGGTACGTGCAGCGGTGTACTTACTCTCCCATCAAATAGCCCATTCAAACACGCCCCTGCATGGGGTTGCCAATCACAATTATTCTAGGCATTATGGGAGATGTTGGTTCGAACAAAATGTAATCTGAGTTGATTGCAAATCCCAGGGTAATGATCCGATGTTCTAATGTGTTAAGTTTAAAATAAATAAAAATTTCCGACAATTACAGACCTGGTGTGTAGGCCATGGAAGTTAGATGCAGTGTTAAACTTGTTCAAACATGTTAAATCAACTTGTTTAAGAAGTAGGCTTTTTAGGTCGACCCTGGGCAGTGCATGCATTGCTCAGCAAGCCGTGCTGTATCGGAGTATGTAATTCAATATAACTTTATTCAATCTAAAAAATAGGCCATAGAAGTACATGGAAATATTGCACATAGATATAATCACACATAATTTTTTTTTAATGATTGTACATTAAAAACGGTTAAAAAGAGTGCATAAAGGGCTTTTAGGGTTTAACAACAAATCAAGTAATACATTAAATAACCATGGTTGAAATGAGCAGAAAAGTGCCAGTCAAAGTCAGATTTCAGTGATCCATTACAGTATTCTAGGCAGTGGATGCGGTTAAAAGAGCATGAGGAGGAGATATAGAGAGAACAAAAACCTCAAATAGGGTCCGCCTTGCGCTCCTACTATTATCCCCCACGAGTAAGCCCAACATCTCTTCCAACTCTATATACTGATCAACACTGCAGGTAAAATTCTGACATACTAGCCTGTCATGTTGTGTCTAGCCCTAAGTGCTGCTTTCAAAAAGGCACAGATGGTGAAAACAATTTCGGGTGAACACATGGATTGTAAATGGTGGAGTGCTGGTCTACAGCGACGGAGGCCTAGCCTCCGTAACAAGTGCAAGATCTTATGAAACCTCAAGCTACCATAAGCACGATTACGCCTTCAGCGGACCTATGTAGTGACCTGTCAAATTTTTTCCAGGAGAAAGTCCAATCAATATATTCTTCCTTCTCGGTGTCAGAGGATTGTTCAGTCACCTCTCTGGCTCCTTTTTCTCCCTGTCGCTGGTCTGAATTTCGGCTTTTTTGACAGACTTTGTCCCTGCGAGACCTAGTGAAAATCAAATCGTGTTCGCCTCTTGATCGGTGTCCAGCTAGATTTTTTAATCTACTGGCTCCTTTTTTTTTATCCTCACATAAATGTCATTTGGAATGTATCTTTGATGTCGGGTAGCTACCCCTCTGTATGGAAAAAGGCATTTGTTCTGCCAATTCTTAAAAAGGAAGATGCTGATCCTGACATACTTCAGAACTTTTGGCCCATTTCGCTCCTACCCGTTCCTGCAAATATTCTGGAGAAAGAAGTTAAGAGACAGCTCTCCAATTACTTGGAGTCCAATAACCTTCTTCTTGACTCCCAATCGGGTTTTAGAATGGGCTATAGTACTGAGACGGCTCTACTGGAGGTGGTGGAAACTATCCAAGAATCCCCAGACCAAGGAAGCTGTGCCATGATTGTGCTGTTGGACTTGTCCGCAGCCTTTGATACGGTCTCCCACTCGATTCTCTTAGACCGACTGGCACAGCTGGGTATCTCGGGGACCATCTTAAATTGGTTCCACTCATATCTGGATGAGCGGTCTCAGCAGGTCTTTCTGCGCCCCCATGTCTCCTCCTCCTGTTCCATGGTATGTGGAGTCCTTCAGGGTTCGGCATTGAGCCCCCCCTGTTTAATGTCTCAGGGGTGTGGAATTTATTAAAATATCTACTTGTCCATGGGGCAGGTTGCTTCATAAATCTACTTGTCCTGTAACAAAATCCACTTGTCCCTTTGGTGCCATGTTGTGAGGTGACAAATTATGGCAGCAATCTCATTGTATAAGAGCTCTTATATAGCCTCTCTGATTATGCCAGGGCTCATACCATAGTAGTGTTTGAATACTAGCAATCCCTTTATGTTGCTACGTTTCCGCATATCTACATACTGGGACTGAAGGTAGTGGTAAACAATAGTTCCAAGGTTTGAATGTCCTTTTGAGTCTGTGCTAACCTACTAACTTGCATGTTTTAAGGGTTTTCAACAACTCTTCTCTAATCTTTTCCAATACTGAGAAATGTTGGAAATTTACTCCTGACAATGGCAGAAGTAAACCTTCCAGAAATGGGGAAAAAAGTGGTTGGAGGGAAAATAAACTTGCAAACACTCGGGTTTTCTCATGAGCAAATCTACACATGCATATTTGCTCAGGCTAAAATGCAGTTCACAAATATTTTCTAGGAGTACTATCTCTTGCCCTACTGCTGTAAATTCTTGTGAATTCACGAAAGCCATATTGCTGCCCTTAATGCAAGGACATATACCAAGGGTGCACTTTTGAGACTTTCTTTAATAACTGGGCCCCTAATTTGGTCTGGCGTTAACCATGACCGTTTGTGTTTATTAAAATTCTCTCTCTCTCTCTCGGTCTTGGCTGGCTTCACGATGAGCGACAGCGTTCTGCTCTTTCACAAGGAGCATATCGGCACACAAATTAGTTTTGTTCAGTGCCAGTAACTAATGTGGCAGTGTGTGCTTTTTTGAGACCAAAAACTATTTTTGCTTTTACCAATGTTTGTTATAATGGCGAGGGTCCGGCAGCTCTCACATCAATAAGGTTTTACAAAAACCATGCCAAAACAAGTCACGCATTGCCAAAACTAAAAAGCTGACCACCATTTCAGTCCTATTGGCTTTGCCAATGCTTGTTTATTTTTGTTTCCCAAAATCTTATTGAAACTGGTTACACTGATTTTCTAATATGAATATTTTGGGGAAATACTAGCATGCATCAACACATTTTACTAAATGATGCTGCAAAGAAATGGTACCTGAAATGTTACAGTAGTTTAGCAAAAACAAATGTTTCCTACTTTCATTTTTTAGTAAAATTTTATATTGAAAGCAAAGAATCATTAATCTTGCTTTCAAGCTTCTGCAAATATTTGCATCTAATCAGAGAGCATTCTGGGAGCATTATACAAAGCCTCATATTGCTAAACTTTGAAACCGTTTGTACTCATTTTTATACTGGAACCAATGTCAGTAGTGCAGTCAGAACTTTTCATTTACTGAGAGCGCTCACCCTAATAATAAAGGCTTTCAATTAATGAACCATAAATACAAGTTTGAACAGCATTAACATATGCACACAAATATTAACTTAACTGCAGGCAGTGCCCTTCCCTGATCCTTAATGGGGCACTGCAAAACTAGCAGCCAAAGGGTTTGTGCTGCAGGGGGTTGGGCCTGCTTGTCCCAAGGACAAAATGCACATTAAAACTTGTTGCCCTTGACCCCAAACAATATGTCCTGGGCGTCGGGCTGTAGGAATTCCACATCCCTGCTGTCTATCTTGCTCCTTTGGCTTCGGTAGTGGAACATTGTGGAGTGAGAATAATCTCATACGCTGATGACATGCAGCATGTGTTTTCATATAAAGACACAGCAAAGGCTGCGTTTGACAACTTCAGGCATTGCCTAACCAAGATCGCTTCCTGGATGACGGACAATTGCCTGAAGTTAAATTCTGACAAAACAGAGGTGATGTTTTTTAATCAACCTTCACCTTCACCAGCTGATTTGTGGTGGCCGATGCAGCTGAACCTCCCTCCCACGCCTGTCACCTCCGTCAGAAATTTAGGCTTCAATTTCGATTCAAAATTGTCAGCCAAGGCCCAGATTGGTCAACTCTCCAGAGCGTGTTTTTGGAAGCTTAAAACCCTGCAAAGATTACTCCACCTGCTGCTGATGGACTGTCGGGCCACTATAGTCCATGCCCTTATTACATCTCAGCTGGACTATGCTAACAGCTTGTATTTGAGTCTTCCTGCGCATCTCACCCATAGGCTGCAGACAGTCCAGAATGCTACAGCAAGGTTCATCAAAATGTGCCTCTCCGACATCACATTTCCCCTCATTTGCGCAGCCTTCACTGGCTCCCAGTGAAAAGGAGAATTGAATTCAAGGCATTGTCTCTGGCCTTTAGAGCCACAAGAGATAGAGATCCAGGTTATCTGAAACAGAGACTTCAGAATTACCATCGGAACAGATCCCTGCGATCCAACTCTGAGGCTTCTCCACACCCCTCGCTTTTCTACATCCAGGATTGGCGGCGAGCCTTTGCAGTAAGAACAGCCGCTCTCTGGAATTCTATGCCTGACCACCTGCGTAATGCAGAGTCGGAATCCACTTTTAGGAAGGCATTGAAAACATGGCTGTTCGATTTACCCTAGCCTGTCCTCCTCCCCCCCGCCCGAACATTTAGCGCCGGGACACCGTCGTTGGTGATAGCCGAGCACTCTACAAATGTTTTGGTATAGTATGATATAAATGAGCAGTTAATCCGTTGATATATAAAATAAATAATAAAGGTGCCAATATACAACCTTTCTTCACTCCACTCTTCATGGTGAATTCCGAAGAAAGCTTCCCAAGGGAATTTAAGTGAACCCGAGCTGAAAGGTCTGAGTGCAGGCAGTACATGTAGTTCAACAGAGGGGTGTCCACGCCTTAATCCAGCAACATTAACCAGAGTTTGGTTCTGTTCACTCAGTCGAAGGCGGTGGATAAGTCCATGAAAGCTAAGTAGATGGGGGAACGCTTGGCCTTAGTGTATTTAGAGATGGTCAGAGCCAGATTTAGACGTTGTTCGTTGGTTTGAAGTTTTGGCTGGAATCCAATTGGAAAGGGCAGAGTATGTCCTTGTCAGCTGCCCATTCAACCAAACTGTCATAAATGTCTGTACCGATGATTTTAATAGTGCTGTCGATAAGTGACGTAGGTCGATAGCACTTGGGTGACATAAGGTCACTCTTTCTTGAATATGGGTACTATTGTTGCAGTAGACCATGACGGGGGAATAGCTGTAGATAGGGAACTGTTAAGTGTATTTGTGGTGAGGGGACCCCAAATTTCATGCATGGATTTCAACAAATAAATCGGTACCACATCTAGACCTGGGATTTTCCCACCCTTGCTGTGTTAGATGGCCGACTCAAATTCTTGTATAGTTAACAAAACTGGGGGAGAGTTCTGCAATCTGTTGAGAAGAGTAGTAGACATTATTGGTGCATACTCAGTGTGGTAGATAGAGGTGAAGTGGGTAACCCAGTCCGCGCCTGAGATGTTATTTTGGAGCGGGGGATTGATGGAGGAATTCCTGGATCGGATGAGCTTTACTAAGTCCCAGAAGGATTTACAAACCTTTCCCCGGGACGCGTGTTCCAAAAGTTCCCAATCTTGATTATATATGTACCTCTTCCTGGTTGTAAGTGCAGTTTTGTACTCTGTGTGTGCCAGGGAGATTTTAGTTTTATTCCTGGGGCGGGCGTTTAGGGTTTTCCTCAACGTCCCGTTTGCCAGGGAACAGACCCCATGAAACCATCTTGGGTCCTTGTTTGAAATACTAATTGGCTTGAGCATGGAGTCCCTGATTGTATGTATTAGCCTATTATAATGTAAAGCCATAGATTCCTTTACGTTTTCCGCCAGGCAGTAGATTAATTTATTTAAGTGTGACTTGAGTAAGGCAGCTAGTGCCTCTTTTGGGTTTTTCATGCGCCAAACTAGTTGTAAGCCATCCGAGGAGTGATGCATAATGGAGGCTGGATTACTGTTGCGGGCGGAGCCCTTAAGCGGTAAAATCATAGAGGCGCTCAAAGCGTAATGATTGCCCCAATGTGTGGGCAAGATCTCTCCTTTGGAGAACCAAGATAAAAAATCAGGGCTGACAAACATATAAGGGAGGCTCACACTCCCCGCGGAATGACATCAACGTTTAGTACTATGTACTTTAAGCCCCACCAACTCTTTGCACATATTTGTCATTGGCTTCTGTCATTGTCCTTCGTAAATGCTGGCTTCTGATTCGTTATTAGGCTTGTTAGTCCCTCCTTAGTACCGCCTTGTCTTCATTTGTAAACTCCCCTGAGGACTGGCCCTTTTACTTCGGTTGTTACACAGTAAGTCTTCTTTAGTCCGTAAGCACTATTTTGTTTAATGAGTTTCTCTTACTGGAGGAGGGTCTCATGCGCAGTTGTTACCACCGGCTTGTTTAACCCATAGCAAACTGGGAGCTTTTCAGGGGCCATGGGAGACACAGAAGGGGGCAACTCAAGAGATGCCTTTAGAGAGGTCAAAGGTGCGTGATGTAAATTCTGCTACATCTGGTGTGTTTATTTTTTGAATGAACATCTATGTTAAACATGAATATGCTTTAGGATTGCTCCTTCGCTCATTTGCTAAAAACCATGACTTCAACAAAGGGCTCTTACCCTCTTTTCTCAATTTGTTCCTCTGTGAAATGGATCCAAAAAAGAAAGCAACTTTGGCTGCAAATATCTCTTTGGACACACTCTCCCGCAAGCGCGAACCAGATCGGAAGGTATTAGAGCACTTTACTGAGCAGTTCTCCAGTTCCAAAGTGGCAGCTCGCTGCGCCTTGCTCCTCGGTTCAGATTACCTGTAAAGAGTGTGCTTTCACCCCCCAGCTTAACGTTGCTCTCGCTCATTTGCTTGTCTCCCCCTGCCCTCCACATTGCTCTATCGTTTGCTTCCATATGCCCTCTGTGCCCCTTACCCACCTTGCCATCATTTTTGCTTTCCCATACCCTCAGTTTTCCTTCCCCACACCATCCCAGTCTGTGTTCCTTCATCTACCTTCTGTTTGCCACCCCCCCTCCCCAACACTCTTTTAAGCAAGCATTTGGAATGCAATAGATCTTGCATTTGCGAGAGTTCAAGCAATTGCCATTGTAAGTGACAATGTCTTTATGTATTTTAAAAACCAAAACATAAATAAAGGGCATTGTCATTAACCCCTTGCGTGCGCATGACGGAACCACGCCGCCATGAGCAACGGGCGGCGTCTGCTCATGACGGAGTGGTTCCGTCATACTGCGGCCGCTCCGCCCACGCGTCGCTGATTCCCCGCCTGTGCGGGCGAAATGAAGAGTGGGCGGAGTCGTGACAGAACCACGCCGTCATGAGCACAGCTCGCCCGTGACTCATGACGGCTTGGTTCCGTCACGAGCATGGTGGCGCCGCACTCACCCCAACCCCCCCCCCCCCCCCCCCCCAGCGCCGCGGCGGAATTTGCGCCGCGGTGGAATTTGCGCCGCGGCAAAGGGGTTAACTATGCCAATAGCTCAAACTTAGTTAAACGCGAGACCTGTTGCATTGCAGATGCTTGTTTTGCAGTGTGATAAAAATATATTGGTGAGTAAAATTCCTTTGAAAGGGAAATTAAACTTTTAGAACCATTGACCCCATGTCCACCTTTTGACCAATCTATGAAAGCCTGTACTAGATCTGACTTATGTGAATGTAAATTCATTTTTTTCCCCTACATTTTTTAATTGTTTGGTTTTTTTCTTATATTTTTAATTCGCAGATTTAAACCTCCCCCTCGTAGAGCTAGCTACTGTTTTGGGTCAGATTTTATCATTTTTCCACAGTACTAACACCGCACCCTCATCCACAGACTTATTGAGGGTAGCTGTTTGGAGCGCTTCACAATATTAGGATTCAGCCTGGAAACTGGACTTATAACTCCACCCCATCATTTTAGTTTGTTGTGCAACCAATAACACTTCTTATCTATTCTCAACGATAGCTACAGAGTTATCACCAAGTGAGTAAGATGGTTAAACTATATTAAAATCTATATTTTTTTGTTAATTTCCTTACATTATTTTCGATTCTTAATAACACAGACTTTCGTACGGTTTTGTTTTTTGTTCCCATTGTGACACTTTGTTAAGTGGTCCTCCAATCCACCGAAAAAGCAACCAATATAAACTAGTGGATTTTGTCTGTACATCGAGGTACTAAGTTATTTGGAAAGTTTTGAGCTAAATGACATCAGCATTATTTTAAATGGCATGTTTTTGGCTTTTGCGCATGAAGCATAGATTTGTGTTCCTCTGCAAGTCAAATTATAAACTAGTCAAAACCAGATTTGTTTTTTTTTCTGGGTTACTGGAACTTCTGTTTTTCCTTCTTTGACTGAAGTGCCACTTTAAACAGTTTTAAAGGAGGGGTGATGTTAAGAGGTATCTTGACATTCACAGAAGTTAGGTTTCATGCTGTACCGTTAAAGTATGTTTTGATAGGCCAATTGAAAATCTTCAAACCTTAAATTTATTTGGGTTAATTTCCAGTAAAATGAATACACGTTTTGCTGCTGCATATGTTGCATCGAGAAGGGTCTGCAAAACTCAACCACTCAGTTGCCACATCAAACATCAAGTAAGTAATTAAAGTTGGTTTTTGGCAGAAAAATGCACCAGTTGTTTATATGGCGTTACTTTGGTTTGAAAAACATTAGTATGTAAATATGAACGTGAAAGAGGGCTTGCAGCCTAGACTCACGTGAGATATTTAGCGGAAGCACCCCTTCCTGCCTTGTTTGTGAGGGGTGCACATTGGCACGGGCGCCATTGGTGACGAAGTGCTGTGTTAATACTAAAATTCCAGACGGGCTTTGTGCAGACCTTTACTGGTGTGTTTACATGATTTTTAATGTACATTTAATAGTTGGTAAACCGATTTTTCATATGAATGAGAAAAGCACATGTTGTGTAAAAGAACACAGAATTCCAGTATTTGGATTTCAGTTGGTCATAGCTCAAGCTCAGTCTTTCTGAAATTGCCAACTTGCCATTCGGTTGACAGCATCAGTAGTCCTCCTGCATATAACATATAGTAGTATTATTTGTCCTTGGAATTAATGAAAATTCTTAGCCAGTTTCCCAAATGATTAAACCATCCATTCCCTCATTATACAGGGGTGGAGTACCTGGTTTACATGCAAATGCTTGGGTTTTCTGTATTTGAAAATAATGTGTCTTGCTTGAGATGTCAGTCAATTCTTGCTCAATGGGTTTTCATCACTTCTTAATGTACCGCTGTCAGATTTTATATTATATTAACTGACTGCAGCAGTCAAAAGGAAAAAAATAGCTTGGATAGAGGTGTGTCTGTGTTTGTGGGTAAGATGATAGCTCAAGGATTTTGGGCTGGCATTTGAAGGGAATAGTCACAAAAGAGAGACTCTTCCCTCCTAGTGTTTCAGTAGGAGGGAGCAGTTTGTCTGGTCTTACTAATGCCGATTCCATGTGTGGATAGTATTCCAGAATATGGACTAGTTCGGTTGCATCCCATTGGGAAGAAATGGTCTCGTATATTGTTCTTCTTTGGGAGCTTACGTATTCAGTGTGCTGTTGTATTACTTCTGTCCAGAATTGATACTTAGAAGAGATTACATCTGTTAGGTCAATGTCTGGTTTTGGCATATATTGTAAAGCATATGCTTCAATAATAGCAAAATCATACAAGCTTATTAGGGCATCTACAAAGATTGCAAACCTGATAATGCAAATTGGTATTCCTAGCAAGCACAGGTGTTTTGGGGACTTTTATTTTGAAGCCACTAAACTCAAGTTTGTTAAACAGTAAGCAGTGAAAAACTCATATGTATAACTTGATTTACACGTGGATTGGTTTGTTCTTCATGTGTGCATGGTTGTTCTCATTTAATGTTATTAAATTCGGAGGTCAACAAAACGCAAACGTACAAATGATTGATAGTCTGTCATCTTTACAACAACTTCTTGCCTAGTTGACATTTGCGCTCCTGTTCCATATAACATTGTGCTAGTGTTTATCATTGGTAATTCAAATATAATGGTATGCCGTATGGTTGATTTGAACGTTCATCCCCTCTTATTGGTCCTGTAAAATCTAAAATCAGCATTTGTTTGGTCTAGATTACGACTCCACTAGATGATCTTCAGTATCTGTAATCTTTAATCACAAAACAGATTCTCCAAAGGTGTTTATTTTTTTATTAGGTCGAGCCTAGAGCAGCGCGCATGCGCTGCTTGCAAGACTTTTTTAGTACTGGGCTTCAGAAAGCTCACCACACGCTCTTCACACGCTCGTGCGTGTGCTTTTGTTTTTCTCCCAGGCTATTGGGCTTTGCGTGCGTCTTTCTAAGAAAGACAGCACGCAATTGGGCAAAGGCGGGTGCATGTCCCGCCTTTGCTTCGCCCACGGCCTATTGCTTGCAGTTACCTGCACAGGCCACATCTGTTTTCCATTATCGTGCCCAGACACAGGTGCGATAATTGAAAACAGATCATTGGCTGTGGCGCGCGTGCGCACACCACTTTTCAGGCTTCACACCCCCAAGCACTCCTATCCCACCCGGACCATTCATTCCCCTGCCCTCACCCTCTCTATCACTTGGCCTTAGCCTCTTTCCACAGGCCTCTGCTGTTTCCTCCCCCAGGCCATCCCTTGCCCTCCCCCCCGCCCTGTCACTTCCTGTGTCCTCTGGACCGGCCGGCTCTTGCGTACAGCGTCTCCGTCGAGTGCCCGGTTTACCTCCACCGGCTGCCCGTGCTCCCTATCCGGCCGAGGCGGCTTTGTGAGCCCATATCTTCCCTGTTCCGAGCAGGCCTCTCTGATGGATTTCACATAGCGCCATGGCTTCGACCCCCGCCCTGGGTCTGTGCTGCTGTAGCCCTCGCAGCCTGGTGCCCCCTGCCCCCGCCGGGCCCCCACCCTCAGCCCTCTGCTGCCAACGGATGTGGCCTCAGCCTCCAGCTTCCACCTCTTCTGGCTGCTGCACTCCCACCTGGGGCTACAGCTGTGGGCCGAGACCCGGAAGCTTGCACGGGTGCTGCTGTTGGAGCTGAGAACCCTGCAGGCCTCGCCGGGCACCCTGGTGCTGGACACCCTCAGCATGCAGGTGGTCTGCTGCAGGACGGGGTCGGCCCGGAAGCAACCAGTCTCGGGCTCCGACGTTCGTCTGTTAGAGGTGACGCATCGCATTTAAACCAGAGCTATGCCAATGCTTGTTTATTTTTCAAACTTTTTTTTTTTTTTTTTACTTTCTCTCCTATTAACGATCTTCGCTTGCGGCGGAGATCTCATGTGGATAAGGTATCGTGTGTGAGGGTTGCGGCTATGTTTTTAGGGGTGGGCGTGAGTTTAGAAGAGTGCTTTGTGTTTTTTTTGTGCAAGGGGGTGTGTTCCCAGCTGGGCCTCGCTGTGACTCTGCAGCCTCCTGGGAGGCATGCACATTAATGACTGCGGTGACTGCCGTGAATCAAAGCTAACAGACACTCATGCACTATGTGTGTTCATATATGTACAAGGTACACTGCAAAACTGTCTACTGTTTAGATATTAGTTGTGCTAATTTAGCTTTTGAACCAAGGCCCACCAAAGCCTCTTTAATGCAAAAAAAATGTGTCTTCTCTAAAACACTTTTTTCAGTTGCTGAAAAAGTTTAGTATGATGTACAATTGGATCACTTGCACGATTAATAAAGTTCTCCTTTTCAGGTTCTTGTGGATGTTAATACGTGTATTAAAATTAAATACATTTGCCTATGGTACTTTTCCATGACAATGAAGGAAATTATACACTGGGCATTCATGAGCGATGTTATCAGACGAGTCTGTCCTTTTTATTATTTAAATCTTCCCACTAATGCTGTTACCAGGTTTGACAGAACGTAAAAGCTCGTTGTAAGTTGTTGCAGCAGAATGTTCCAAAATCTATTACTAGACTCTGATACAAACTAAGCATGCTTTATGATTTGCAATTTGTTTTTGATTTTTTTCAAATAAATTCTTGAAAAAAGAATTAAGTTGAATGCCTCCTGCCTTGATATTTTTTTTTGTGGCAATGCGCCCAGATTAGAGAGGAATCTGGTCTGGTTCAAATACTACATCTTGGCAGTTCATTAATGTAAGTTTATAACATGGATCGGGTGGAGCTGAAGCATTTCAAATTGGTCCATTATTCCTATACATATTATTGGTGATATCTTGCACAAATACTTTCACAAGTGACCAACAATAAAACTATTTTACCAATACCAACACTTACACACGTTACCATAACCAATCCGTATCACCTTTACAATCTCATAACTGTTTATTTCGCTTTTATAGTACAACTATGTTAAAAAAATAATTATTTCACATGGGTATCGACTTTAGGACCTTATACATATTTAGCCATGCAACACTTTGTTACTGCACATAAGAATATCTGCTGGATAACGAAACACTTACAAGATACCAAAGGCGAGACCTATTGGCTATGTCAATGCTTGTTTAAGTACTAGGAATGATTTCTCCCTACAGAGAGGACACTTCAGCGGGCCCTCTCTTAAATTAAAGACTCAAGCTATTACTTTAAGGTTGCTTAAATTACCCTTTGGTAGGGGCTTGGCTTGTAGAGCCATCTTGGAGAACAAACTTGCTAATTGCTCCAACCCACCACCTGTTAATACTTGCATTATCCTGGCATCCACCATCCATCCAGCTGAAACTACACAGGTGAGTCCTGATTACAAGCGACCTTCAAGAAGAGGACCCAGACAGTTGTTTGTGCTCTCTGAAGCCATAGCTCTGTTTGGAAACAGTAGACCAAACACAGAGGGGGCTGGACCGGATAACTAAGTTAGACATTGCAGGCACATGAACGATGACAAAGGCCCCCACTGGTGCCCACTACTAAACCAGTTGTGATCCAGAGGCGTAGACAACGAAATGCAGATGAATTGTAGTGGGTGTGACGGAAGCAAGAACCAATATAGTGTCCTCAAACCAAACCTGTACTGACTGACAGTCTGAGACTGGTGCTGAGAGGCGGAAAAGACTGGGCAGGAGGCCTGCTTGACTACGGCAGGCACTGATGCAATGCAGTGCCTCCACAATGCCAGCGATGATCCCTCCTTTGAGGGACTGCTGCCTGGGTAACTGGAGGAGCCATCCATCAGCGCCCCTACACCAAACAATCCACCACCCCAATGTGGGTGCTAGAAGCTAATCTTTTTAGCTATAAATTCAGAATGTTGGTCAAGGTACTGATGAACAGACTCGCCACTGTAATCTGCTTCATGGTCCATATGGAGAAAGGGTGGCTTTGTGCCATATAGAGCTACCCGCCACAACCTTCAGGCCATTGTCCTTTACCTCAGATTTCCACAGCACATTCTGTTGTATACTAAAAAGGCAAAACTGTCTCTAGATACCACCTGACATGGTACCCCTAGTAGTTTTGCAATTCCTTTGTTTTCTTTCTTTGATGTTTTTGCACCGAGATTCATGCTCCCATGCCTTTGTTGCTTATCCCACCCACTGAAGAAATGCTTTTGGACAGACTGACCGTGTTGCGATGCGGGTTTCTGCAGGCTGCCTAAGAGAACCTGTGCTTTGGCGATGAGTGAAGTTGGAGTACTTGGCTCCTAGATTAATGCTTTTGCACTGGAAAAATTAACATTGTGCTTTACAAACTCCTGCTTGTGCATTTGCAGTATTTACATTGTTGCGCACCAGCTTCTTTCATGTGGTATGATGGCATCCGTGGCATTGGTGTATGGTGATGTCACTAGTAGCCTGTAATAACGTAATCCAAGCAGCTCAGGGGATATTTTTAGGTCTCTCCGGAGACAGTGCATGCACTGTTGCTTGCGATCCTTTTTTTTATTTTTTGGATAAAAAGTCTCTAAAAACAAGCTTTAAACCCACAATTACTTATCATCGATTGGCTTCATTGTCACTCTTATTTTGTTCTTTTTCATTGGTGAGCAGTTGTCAGCTTATGTTGACTTCACTTTGTCTCTGTGTGTATCTTCTTCCCTGGAGCATTGACCAAGTACTGATTCATTGCTTGATTAGTATTGTACCACGTTGCTTGCACTCTGGTTGTAGTACTGTGTGTGTTTTTTTTAAATTTTATAAAGGTTTCACCTACCGTGCATGCTGTCAGTAAAAGCTATTGTAATTTTAGACAAGCCTTGGCAAAGCCAATATGTCTTGGCAATGATCGAGCTATTAGCTTTGTCAAGGTTAATGTCTTTTAGCCAAGAGCACACAATTTAAGTGTGTAAGTAAGTTTGTGGTGTGGTACAGAAGTCTTTCTTCTATATAAAACATGTCTGGTAGGCAAGACCTGTAAAGGACTTCCCGGAAAAAAAGAAGCTTTTGCTAGCCTGCCTGTGCTAGCAACACTCGCATTCCTTAACACTGCTGCTGCATCTGTTTATGATTCACCAGTAAGCAAAGAAACAGATCTAAGATGCTCTTAAGGCCTCTTGCTCCCAGTAGACACTGTGTCATATTTATAAATTAAAAAGTATTTTTTTTAAATGTGATAAGTGAAGAAAACCTTTTTTATGAAACATTGTGTTAATGTATTTTTCCACTTTCAACTAAGCTAATTATGTCTTAATGTTTTGTGAAGCATGTTTCTTCACTTAAAATTCCTCCCATTTAAACAAATTTATTTTTGTTTTATAAATATGGCACCATGTCTAGAGGCCACTGGAAGCAAGATGCCTGGTGTTTGTAAATGTGACACTTTGGAAATAGGAGAGTATTTAAATGATGAGTTTTTTTTTAAATGCATATATACAAAGTTAGTTCTTCAGTTTAATTTTCTTGAATCAGTGCCATATTTATAGTGGAAAAATACAGCCATTATTTCAGCCCACCTTCATATTGTGTCCTTTAGGTGGATGTAAAACGTGTAAAAAGGCAGAAAGATGAACGTGTCGTTTCCTCAATTTCCAGCAAGTCCAGCTGGCTGGGCAAATCTATGCAGAAACCCAAACAGACAAGTGCAGCCTCGGTGTGCTTCAGATATAGGAAACCACCCAATGCCTTTCACTTTTAAACACTCTCTGCTGCGGGGTCGCAGCACACAAGGGGCCCTCATACTGGGTGCCAATGCAGAAGTCAACAACATGGCTGCCCTGGTACTGAGTAACCTTGCAGAGTAATCCCCCCCCCCCCCTCCCCCTCCCCCCCATGCCATTCACTTTCAAACACTCCCTGCAGCAGGGCGCAGCACGTTGGGGACTGCCTTCACACTGGGTACCAATGCTGCGACAACAACATAGCTACCCAGCTACTGGGTGCCACCTTACAATGTAACAAAGACTTCACGCACATTCACTGCCACCCCAAAGAAGCAGCAGGGTGGACACATTTTGAGCACCTACTCGGAGAGAAATAGGCATGCACACGTACTGAGCAGCACCTCTAGACAAATATTGGATACCACAACATAAGACACCAGGGCTGCCCACACATTTGCCGACCATTACACACGCTGGCTACACCACAGATGCTGGCACACGAGGCAGAAGTTCCCACACACAGTAATGGCAAGGGCTGCTGCAGTGTTAATGCCTGTTCTGCTGAACATGAGAGCAGTGATCCTAGACAGTGTTGCCATTAAGACACCAGTGTAAAGTGGCAATAAAAAGGCTGTAAACAAGGCCACGCAGGTCTTGCACAGAAGGGCAATAAGGGAGCTCTCCAATGAGTGCTACTGGCATAACTGTCTCATACATGGATCCCAGAAATACACCTGTCATTAGGCTGCTAATGAAGTTAACATGGGGGGTTCACTGCAAGGCTTTTGAGCACGCAGGCACCGTGGCTGAGCTCGCCACACCCAAGGTCAGCAGCAAGTTTGCCACCCCCAGATCTGAAGATGCCATCTACACAGCCAGCCTCGAACCACAAACACACCCAAGCTGCAACTTTCAACTAGTGACTCAAGGAGGTGTGTTCACTACTAAAGGGATGCCAGAGATGTGTGACATAAGACCCCTCTGTAGGTACCTGAATACATCATGGGTAACCTGTCTCTTGCACTGTGCACACCCCAGTAAAAGTGTAGGGAAACTCAAAAGGAGTCGTGACCTGCAGAAAAGTTCATCTTAAACTTAGGCTTGAAGTACATGAACTGCCTCCGGTTGGGGAAATGAGAAGTCAATTAAGTTCTGTCTGAGACGTATACTTGTTTACTTTAAGTTCATCGGTTGCGCTGAAGGTCCAAAGCAAAATATAACACGCAATACAAGTTTGTGCACATTTTGTTTCTGTAACATGTGACTAGAGTAAGGAGATATTTTTTTGGTTTATAAAGTTATACTTTAGGAAGTAACTGCATGAAGCAAAGAGTTCGGGAACCAGGATCTGACTTTTGATCTCGATCTTTGAATGCATAGCAAATGTGATGTGATCAGAACAAGATTTACAATCCTGTTTACAGAAGCGGAGCTTGTACCGCGTGAAAACGCGAGCGCTCCTGTGAAGTGCTCAAATACAAGGAAAAAAGTAGTTTCTAAAACCGCTCCTAAAATGAGGGCAGTGGATGGCTAGTAGTAATTGGCCCATGCTCTCTGGGAGATATAAACACAGAAAGAGGCATGATGTATGCATGCCATGGACAAATGGGAAGAAAGAATATGAGAGTGACGATGAAGACAGCAAATGGGAAGCCAATGGGCAGGCTGAAGCCCACATATTAAATACAACCTGACACTTGGAAACAGCGCACGCGCTGTCTAGCCATAACCTATAAAAGCCTAAAACAGGCTTGGAGCTTTCCCCACACTTAGTTACTTACCATTGGTTGACTCCCACGTCGCTCTCGTTTTCTTGCTTCTCATTGGTCAGGGCTTCAATCTGCAGCCACTTTTTTTCTCGGTTCCTCTAGTCATCCATGGTTCTTGGACCAACTACACTTTCATGTCTCTGCGGCCAGCGTCCTTCCACTGGCCACAGCTTGTAGAGGTATTTTTAAAAATTTTTAATCTAGCACCCGTTGTGCAATCATTTGTAGGCCCTCTTTACCCATTGCACCTCCTCTCCTGTCCTTGTTGTTTTCCCTATCGCTCACATCCCACTCCATCCCGTTTCGTTGTTGCCTTTCCTCCCACTCCCCCTCGTGTCCTTCAACCCTCCACCCGAGAAGAACAAGTATTTGCAATGCAATAGGTCTCACGTTTACGAAACTCTTGAAAATGTAAAACCTATTGCATTGCAAATAGATGTTTGCAAAAGTTGCCCCATGCCGCACTTTCACTTTAGTGGTGGCCGTGCCCCTTTCTTTAGACGCGGCTCGTCTAACGAAATGGGCGTGACCACCATTAACGTGAAAGCGCGGCATGGGGCGCTTTTGATAAACAAAAGTTAAAAAATAGAAAAAAAAACATTGGCCACGTTCAGCGCGGCAAATAACTCAAAGGCGCGACTGCCGCCGTGGCGTGCTATGAAAAATTCCAAATAATGCCTTACAAGGGGGTGTGTCCTGCCTGCAAAGGCAGGTAGGTGAAAAGCATTTAACAGAATAGTGCTCGGAGTCTGTAATAAAAGCCTAATGTCCTCATGGGAGATTACAAATGAAGACAAGGCGGTACTAAGGATGGACCAACAATCTATTAACGAAACAGAAGCCAGGATTTACCAAGGACAGTGACACAAGCAATAAAAAAATATGGGCGGAGAGTGGGCGGAGCTCCAAGTTCTCCAAGTTCATACCTGAATACAACATGCCTCGCAGAGCATCGCATGCGCTGCCCAGGCTCGAGCTAAAAAGCGCTACGACGGCCGGCTCTGGAAGTACCATGTGCACTTTTTTCAAGAAACTGGTTTTTACTTTTGGTTGTTGGACAACGCTTCACATTACATCCCTCCTGTGGCAAACGTTCAGCTATTAAGCTAATGTTTTACACTCCGTTGGGCCCTATGAAAATGTATGAACAGCTCAAGCTTCACTTTATGGTTTATAATATTATAGTGCCGTGTGGTTGGCGTTTTTACTGGAATTAGTTTTTTTCCCAAAACTGAGCTATTGATGGTGCACCCCAGACCAAAGAGGAGCTTAAACACTATTATTAAGTTTATTTTGCAGTCCTTAAGGTAAGAACATATCACGCTATTTTGACGCTCAGTTGCACAGTATAAACACAATTGCTCTGCAAAACAAGTATGACAATGTAACCTGTTATTTTCAGTTGTTGTGATGCTACTGAAGCAATAGGATGAGACCAAATGAAGTCTCAAGAGATTTCGACTTGTGACGAGTTGTCTGTCACCAATGATTAGATCTTCTGATCTGCGACAGTTTTACACATTCCTTTCGGGTTGCTTTCCTTGAGACAGCTCGCACCTATTTGGGGCAGAGTTTAAAAAAAATAAATTATTGTGGGATTGTGTTAGAAAAATATGCACCTTCCTTATTGTTTTTTCTGTTTTTGCAACACTTAAGCCATTTTCGCTCACATATCACTCATCATTTGGAATAGCGAAAACAGTCCTCCAATTTTTCCCTCTTACTTAATCGGAGAACTCGGTACCAGTTAGATACTCCAGCGTCCTAAATGTTTGCTGCATACCACACTTTGTCATTCTGGAGAGTTCCTTTATCCGAGGATTCTTTTCATGTTGATAGAATATCCCTACCCATTCCTCACAGCCCCCTCACCCTACCTTCCCCCTCAGAAGACAAGCATTGGCATAGCCAATAGGTCTCACTTTTGGGACCTTATAAGTGTTTATCTATGCAACGGTTGATGTTGTTGCAGCAAGGATATTGTGCTGCATAACTCAATACTTATAATGTCCCAAATGCGAGACCTATTGGCTATGCGAATGGATAGCTAATAGGTATGGCTTTTTTTTACCTTTTAAGTATTTAGTTATCCAGTTTAATAATATTGGTGCAACAATATTACTTATTGCATGGCTAAACAGTTATAGTGTGTGTAAGGCTAAACCTATTGATATGCTTTTTTTTTATTTTGTGAGGGTTCTTTTAATGTAGTTATTGTGAGAATGTGATAGTTAGTGAGAGCGTGAGAAAGTTTATTACTGAGAGTATGTTAGTGAAAATGATTTATTTTTTAGAGTGAGTTTGTTAGTTATTGTCAGAGATACAGGGTGTTTTTGTAACAGAGTTTGTTACTGTGAGTGTGTATGTGATAGTAAGTTAGAGAGTTAGTTATTTAGTGTAAGTGAGTGTGTTAGTTTGTGAAAGATAGTGTGAGTTTTTTAGTGAGAGAGATTGTGAGAGTTAGGTAATAAGTGAGCGAGAGTGGGTGAGTTAGTTATTGAGAGTGATTGGAAGAGTACGTTTTTTAGTTAGTGATAGATAGTGAGTAATTGAGTTAGTACAAATTAGACTTTTTTAGCGATATTAGTTAAGTGAGAGTTTTTATCGTGACAATTTGGCAGTGAGAGTGAGTTAGTGAGAAAGATTTAGTGAGATTGAGTGAGCGATAGTGAGGTTGTTAGTTAGTGAGAGTGATTTAGTTATTGAGAGAGATTGGGAGAGTAAGTTAGTGCGAGTGATTTGTATAGTTATTTACTGTTAGTTTGTTAGTGATACTTTGTAAGAGAGAGTATGTTAGTAAGTGAGTTATTGATACTGAGTAATTGAGAATGAGTTTTTGAGAGTGAGTTGGTGATATTGATTTAGTCACAATAATTAGCATGGTTCTGTTGGACGGTGACATAAGTGTCATCCATGCCTCTGCTGTGGACAGTAGTGACATTTAACTAACTCAATACAGAAATGTGGTCAACTCAAAAGTGATATGGGTGTTAATGAGAACCTCCACTGAAGAGCTGACGCCAATCCTGAAAGCCCAAATTGGCCATTTATTAATTCTGAACTTTTTAAATGTAAAGGGTTTGAACTCTAAAGCCCTCGATATTCATTTAATAATCGTCTAATAACTGTGGCGTACCAAGTCTAGTCCTTGTTGCTTAGGGTTCCACCTATGCTGCTCTGGGGCACAAATGCTAACTCGTAGCTCTCACAGGAGAGGCCGAAGCCCCTGCTAGGGCCGCCATCTTCTCTGGAAACACAGGTCGGCCTGAATGCATCAGCCCGAGGGTTCGTGAGCCGGACTTGGCCAACCAATACCCGATTTTATTGTCTGTTTGGCTAATTTAAAAAAAAAAACACACATTCCAGCGAGTCTCCAAAGAGTCCTGAAACAGGTTCTGCAGCTCGCTGTGCATAGAGGCGAGAAACCGATGCAGATGTGCTTTATTAATATTGGTGTATGTGTCTTGAGCGGTGCGCGCGTGACGGGCGTGGGCTGTGCTCGTGCACCGCCTCCTAGGAACGTTAGTTTTCGTGCCGTTGGCTGCACGCGCTCAATTTCATTTCTCAGACCCTGTGCATGCATGCCAACATTTTAGAAGACAGTGGGTGATTTAGAAAAATAATCGGTAAACTGTATTTCTCTCATCGATTTATGTTGAGGTTGGAATCGGGTCTATTGTCCGGTTTGGGAGGGACTAGCATCTGTGCTGCAGCAGGATCGGATATTAGAAATGCATGTATCATTGATAAAGGTCCCAAAATGTTTGTGGTTTGGTAGTCCAAAACATTTAAGCACAAAAGCATTAATAATTATGATACAAGGACGTCATGGCACTGCAATGAGCACATGATTTCAAAATTAAAAATGCGTGCACTCTATTTCTTTAATAATAAGAAAACGGAAATGTTTAAGCACTAAAGTATTAAGGCAAATGAAGCAGACGAGGAGGGAGGGGGTAGTGAGAGCAGAGAGCAAGGGGGTGGAGGCGCTGTAAGGCTTAATGAGCCATTACAGAAAGCCAGATGGCAGCTGTGCACGTTCACGCGCGTGTAACCGCACGCTTGAGGCAGCAAAAACCTTTGGTAGCACTTTGAAAACCCACTTACTAAATATCTCGCAGAGCAGCGCATGCGCTGGCTCAGGCGAGACCTAAAAAAGCGCTGTGACGGCCAGCGCTGTAGACTCATAGCGCTTTCTTCAATAAAGGCAAACAAGTGTTTGTGGATCTGCACTGCACTTCGATTTACTTAGCAGTGAAGGAAGGAAGCTCAGCACGAGTATTCAAGGAGGGGACTCCACACCGAGACCTCACTTTGGAGTCTGAAACCTGGGAAATATGTGGTGTTAAGTGCGGCTTAACACCACACCGAGCAGTGAGCTGATTCAGCATGGCTGTCATCATAGTTCCTCAACTAATCCATCTTCAAAAATTGGACTGTTTGATCACATCTAAAATTTCTGCAGCCTAGGCTACTAATGTCTCTTTACTCTAATGTTACGCTTACTTGTGGCATTCGATGTACATAGGGATTGTGACACCATATCTTGAGAGCCTGTTTTGCACATGAGTACCATGGTTCTGTAATGAAACGTGGCATTTAAACTGGCACCTCTCAAGATATCACAGAAAGGTTACAATATCACTGATAGTGGTATTCTTAGTTATACATACATGGTTTCTAGGACTTTGATTTGTACTCCCGCGCTTGAAATATTAAATAAAAAAAGAAAAATGTGATTCAGCAACATTAAATCATCATTTTAATGTGCAGGTTGCAGTGTTTGTCCCAGAACCTTTTCCACAAAACACATTTTTTTAGGCCTATACACAAGATCAGCATTTGTAAGGATGGTTGATGGTGAGGGCCTTGCTATGGGTGACAATAGAGTGCTTCAGATTTGTTAAAAGCTTTGAGTTGTTTGAGAAATTAGGTACTAGTCCAACTTTTCCCTCCGTGTAGGCCTGTGCATAATCTGGTTTCTGCTCATCAGCAGGGTGGGAAGTAATTCCGTGCATCACTTCTTACAAACGTCATGATTCTAGGCAGACGCATAATTGTTTTTGCTTTTTCTACATATCCATCTTTCTTCTTAATCATACTGCCTCTCAGCTTGTTGTGCTTTTCATCCTGATGAGTACTGGTATTCAGGCAGTTCCCAACGAGCTGGTCTGACAGGTCAGTGTGTGGGCCGTTTTTAGGGTCAAGCCTGCAATAGCATGTTCTAGCGCATGCGTCTCACTTGCAAGACACTATTGTTACACCAAATCACCCCACTCCAATCTGCCCCACTCCAATCAGCCGCACTCCACTCCAATCTAAGCTGCTCTACTCGGTCCAATCCACTGTACTCAATCCACCCTACTCAATCCAAACCAACCCACACCAATCCGATCCGTCCCAGTCCAATCCACCCCACTCCAATCCACCTGACTCCAATCCACCCCGCTCCAATCCGCCCCAGTCCAGTCCAATCCAATCCAATACACCCCAGTCCAATCCGCCCTACTCCAGTGCACCCTACTTCAGTCCAATCGACCCCACTCAAATCCAATCCACCCCACACTAGTCCAATTCATCCCACTCCAGTCCACCCCAATGCAGTCCACCCATTCCACTCCAGCCCACTCTAATCAACTCCACCTCACCCACTCCAATCCACCCCACTCCAACACACCCACTCGATTTCAACCCACCCCATTCCAATCTGCGTCATCATTCCTATCCAACCCACCGAACTGCAATCCAATCCATTCCATCACACCGCAATCCATTCTACCCCACTCAATTCCAATCCAGTCTGCCCAAATCCAATCCATCCCACTCCACCACACTTCAATCCACTGCAACCCACTCAATCCACCCACCCCCACTCCAGTCCATCCCACTACAATCCACACCAATCCAATCCACTCCAGTACAATCTATTCAATCCAGCCTACTCCAATCCAACCCACCTTAATACACCCCAACCAACCCCAATTGAATCCATTCAACCAATCCAAAATCCACCCGCTCCAATCCATTCCACCACAAACCAATACAATATTCACTCCAATCCACCCCCACTCCAGTCAACCCCACTCCATTTCGCCCCATCCATTCCACCCTGTTCCATCCACCCCTATCCAATCCACCCCAATCGGATCCACCCCATTCCAATCGACCTCATTCCGCTCCAGTCCGATCTACCCCACTTCAGTCTACTCCAATCCAGTATGTCCCACTCCAATCCAGTCTATCCCACACCAATACAATCCGCCCCATTCCAATACATTTCATGCCACGCCAATCCATCCACCCCACCCCACTCCAATACAACCCACCCCACTACAGTCCTACCTTTTCCAGTGCAACCCACTCCAATTCACTCCACCCCACTCAATCCAACCCACCCCACTCAATCCAACCCACCCCACTTAATATAATCCACCCCACTTAATATAATCCACCCCACTTAATATAATCCACCCCACTCAATATAATCCACCCCACTCAATATAATCCACCCCACTCAATCGAATCCACCCCACTCCAATCTAAACCACTCCAGTCCATTCCAAACCATTCCATTCCAATCCAATCCAATCCACCCCACTCCACTCAATCCAATCTACTCAAATCCACCCCACTCCATTCCAATCGACCCACCCCTCTCCAATCACTCCAAACCACCTCATCCCAGTCCACTCACTCCAAACCACCTCATCCCAGTCCACTCACTCCAATCCTCCCCCTCCAGTACAATCACTCAAATCCACCCCACTCAGATCCAGTACACCCATTCCAACCTAGTAAACCCCCACTTCAATTTACCCCACCCATGTTCAATCGACCCCACTCCAATCCACACCAACCAACCGTACTCTACTCCAATCACCTCATTCTACTCCAATCCACCTCATTCTACTCCAATCCACCGCTCTACTCCAATCCACCCCACTACCTCAATACACTCCAGCCCTCCCCATCCTATTCCACCCCACCCAATCTATACCATTCCACTCTACGACACTGCACTTTACAACACTCTGCCACTGAACTCTCCTCCCCAACACCACTCCCCCACTCCACGCCACTAACTTTTAGCCATACTGAACAGCAGCTACACTGGTTTACAACATTGTTAAAATACATTGCCATAGGTGAGACCTATTGCCTTTGCCAATGCTTGTTTTTACTGTTTGTATATTTGTTTTATGGTCTTTTGGGCCGGTTTGTACTGATGATTTCCCTGATATTAAAACAAATATTACCTGCAGCAAGCTCAAATACACGCAGACTTTCATGCTTATACAGTGTGTCTTTACAAAAATCAGTTATTTAATATTATAACCTTCAGTTGCAGAGTCACTTGTTTATATATGTATGGCACTAGACAAGACGTGTTCATCTGTAAAGAATGCTAAAATGTGTTCCCATGAGATTTCCAACATTGTTTTGAGATGTATACTTTTTTATAAGAGGAAGCAGATAGAGCTTTGAAAGGAGGTGTTTAGAGTGCTAGAGGGTGAAGCGTTGTCACAATAGGCTCTTCAGCAAAGTAAGAAGAAATGAAAAAGACTTCATTGTTATTGACTACATTTCAGCTTGCGTTGCTGTGCAACATGTTGAAAAAAACATTGCCAAAACCAATAGATCTCGCAAAGGCGAAATCTATTGGCTTTGCCAATGCTGGTTTATTTTGCTTTTGCGTGAAAGATAACTTGAAACCATCAGAGTTGAAGCTGCTGCTTCCAGGTATTTCTAAGAGCTGAACACAAACAGCGAGCAATAACAAAACTTTGTCACATGTGACCAATTTCCAAAACCTACATTTTGTCTGCCTGTCGCTTCTATTGATGATGAAGATGTAAACACCCGCCCTTTGTTTAAGACTATTGCCAAATAGTGTTTTTCTAAATTATTGCTACTGTCACATCTACTTATTTGCTGGTTACCTCTTATAATTTAGGGGATGTTTTATTCATCATCAAACGTGGTGTTTTTAAAAGGTGTGTTTTACCCTACCCCTAAACCCTAAAATCACCCATGCGTCCATTTGTCTTCCCACTTTTAAACCCTAAAATCACTTTTTTTTAATAACCGAGAAGTTATGTGTTTAAAAAAAAACTGAAAAAATTCCCCGCGTGGTACTTTAATATTAAAACTGATCACTGCCCCTTGTCGTCAGCGCTGGTCACGTAATGCCCTCCCCCCCCCCAAAAAAACCTTTCAGCCGTGATGCACAGTATCTGCATTGCTGTACAGTATGACTAAAATACATTGACAGTCAATAGCTCTTACGTATGCGGGATCAATTGTCTTTGACAGTGCTTGTTTACTTCAGTTGGATTGTGACGTTAGAGCATGCTGATAATATAAAATGGGAGTTTGAGTATATTTTGCTCTTCTACGCTTACTGCTACAATCGCACATCCTGATATTACACTTTTTGAGATTTAACTTTTAAATATAATTTATGTTAAATATTTATCAGGTTACTTATTGTAGCTGTTAGTACAAGCGTTTGTGAGTGTTTCAAATTATTGCATTTTTTAAGGAAGTATTTTGTGCGTTATCTTTCGAAATTAACAGTTTGAACAGAGGTCGAACAGCCCTCGAACGACGAAAGAATAATAGTAGTTAAGACATTTTGCTCTTGTAGATTGAATGACGCATTCATACTGCCCAGTGTTTATACAAAAACCGATTTCAGCAGTTTTTAAATTTCTGCTCGTTTTTTTACATACCGGCATACTCTGAACAACGCCATTTATGCACAGAAAGTAGAAACTGTGCACTTGTAACCACAATTCATGCCTGTGTTTACCACCAGTTTTATATGAACTGATTTAGGAGTTGTGTGGCATGTGCTGTAAACGGTTTTTCACTAACCGCAGCTTTGATGTGGTTTGTTTGATAAATGTCTCTTGTTGAACCGCATCGTTAAAATCGCCTTCCGCACCCCGAATAGGCAACAGCGGTCGCCTTTGAACAGTCAACGCTGCAAATATACTTTCATAGACAGTGGAGCAGGCCTTAATTTGAAATTGTCGATTCAATTTCAGGCTATTAAAAAGCAGCCCTACTTGAACAAGCTAAAAACGTGCAATTTGAGAAGATGTTATTTATCAGATAATTTTCGCATTTCTAGTTTGATGAAAAAGAAAACTGATAGGTGAAGTTAATGACCAAGAAGTGTATAAGAGTTCTACTACAGCGAAGTGAAATTGTGCAATAAAAAAATAAACGTGGGACAAAAATACATTTTAGAAGTTATTGTATAAAGGATTCGCATAACCTATCCTGAAAACGGCTGGACTCTTCCTTAGTGATTAAAAAAAAAAAAAAGAAGGACTGGAATGCTGCCCCAAGTGATTATAAGTGGCTGCGCTTAATTTAAGCGCTACTTTCACCACCTTTTTGAGGCCTCTCTCGTCATGGTTTCTTCCGGAGGCACCGTGATATTCTGCCATTTATTTGTCTGGTAATGTATGGCACCAACAATGTTCTGGTGGACTTGCCGGTCCCCTCAAATGTCCAGAATGAGGTAGGTAAAATAAGCTTTCTACTGATGCGGGGGTAAGGGGGCTGGGCCTGTTGCTAAGGCTTTGCCAATTCAGACACCATGCAAATACTATAATAATTGGGGATCACTAATTTTCAGGCATTGTGTGCACTCTTCCTGATATCATTGATACATATCAGTCTCCTCCATCGAAAGATGTCTCTCCATGCCGAGGGCATGAAGTTGGGGGCCTGTTGTCCATGACATGGGCCACCTTTTAACATTTTAATGTCAACACGGTCTGTTGATGTAAATGGTTGGAAGAAAGGGTGAGAAACGTCTGTGAAAGCTCAGAACCTTTTTCAGGGGGATAGTTTGCTGATTGGCTCAAACTACTTTCCAACCTTGGTTAGTGAGGAAATGTCTAACAATTACATTAAAATACCCAGGGGGAAAAATGCGGAATTCATAGCACTCGGTGGTAGCATAAAAGTGGTAGCCAAGCATTTCCAAATGTTTCTTGCTAAGGGAATGTAGTATATTCAAAGATTCAGAATGATGACTTCAGTAGGAAGTACATTCTTATTTGATCTGGTAGAAATGATACATGGTGTAAAACGAGTATAGCTTCAGAAGAAGCAGCTTCCATGTGTTTCACTCTTGAAAATAAGCTTTCTTATGGTAAAATTGGAATATATGGTTGATTGCTGCAGAAGTTGACACAGGCGTTGCATAGATGGGTGTGTGAACTGCTGCTTTCTGACTGCTTACAGTATTTATTCAGTCACAGGCGGGGCGCTCCACTTCTAGCACCAACCTATGTGTGTAATGCATTTAAGGCATTGATGCGTGGACAGATCATATCATTTAGGTCAAAGACAAAAGAACTGGAGTAGAAATAATTGAAGGAACAGGAAGTACAAGTGAGGGAGGCACAATCATGCGCGTATGTCTCTTGCATCAGTGAAGTGAGGGAGTTGCCCGAATAGGTGTTTCTGGCATTTCGCTTTGTATTCCTCCCATCTTGGCATGTCAGCTCCATATAAGGGTGATCCGTAGGGCAGAAAATCTAATGGGGTTAAGGCAGAATCAGTCCCGTCTGTTAATAAATAACATTCTTTACCTCAAACAAAGGAAAGTTCTTTGAGAGTGGAGATGTAAGAAAGATTCTGGACAAAAGCAACACTCTTTCCCCTAAAACAAAGGAGGATTAAAGTAGAATGGTATAAGGAGATATAGTAAATAATAGTGAGGAAGGAAAAAAAGTCAAATATTGGGGAAAGGGAGGGGGAGATATGAAATGTTACCAAGGCTCAGCGAAAAGCGAGAGACGAAGGAGCAGAGGTGGCCCTCGAGCCTCCGTTTAGAAGTTAAGATGGGTGAAGAATGAGAACGGAAGGAGGGTGGCAAGGCAGAGAAAAGACAGGAAGAGGGCAAATAAGAGTAGAAACTTATAAAAATCTCTAGTTCAGTTCAGTTCATAAACTTTATTCGGGTAACTTAATACCCATAAAAGCACAACATCATAACAAAAAAGAAATAGCAAAATGGAGGATTGACAGTACACGATAATCAAACATTTGTAATAATATAACTATAGCATTTGATAAGTTTGATGACGAATTAAAAAAGAACTTCATTGGTAATAAATAAATAATTTACTGTTAATAAAACATTATATCAGCTAGCAATTACACAGAGATAGTCAATTGGGTAAAAACTCAGGGATTGGGCATAGTCTTTCGTGCTCTGGTGGCAATTCTCAAAAAGGTGCTTATGCGAAGGATCAGCTCTTCATCAGCCAGGGAAACTAAGCATGTGTAAGTATTATCCAAACTAATAGGTCTTCTCTTTTTGAAAAATGGATTTAAAAACCACTTAGTATATTTTGTGTAATACTTAATAAAAATAAAAAATGTAAAATTGATTGGCCATTTACCCCGTCACAAGGGCATGGTACATGATCAAGATTATGATGATAGCCGAGAGGAAAACACAATGCAAATCTGACAGTGTCTGCTCTAAGGCGGAATAATAGGCTCCTTTCCCAGTAGCTCATGCGTAGGGTGAGATATATAGGTAGAGAATGATAATGCTGTTCTATAGACATGTAACTAAGAACAGAAGATTTCTTGGATTCCAGGCCAATCCTTTCTGTGTTATATAAAAAGTAAAGGGCATCTCTAAGCTCCTTCTTTGGCACGGTGTCAGCTATATTTGGATTTTGGAAAATACTTTCTTTATTAACACTAAACAGGCTTTGATGTACTCCACTCAGCCAAGGAATTTCCATCCCTTTCTCACACATAAGGCAGTCATTAATAATCTCTCTAGTGAGGGAGGCAGCATGGTTCTTCCATACCGATAGCCAAAAAAAGGCAGGACGGGCGCGTATAAAATCCAATATAAAATTAAGATTGAGTTCTCTGTGGCAAATGTATTGTGGGGTAGAGATTGGGATGCCCAAAAGTTTCCTGCAGAATCTATTTTCTTCCTGCTGGATGCAGGAACAATTTGCAATGCCCCAAATCTCAGCCCTGTAGGTGGCCACAGGGACGCACTGTAATTTAAAAATGTTTAAAATGGCCAGTATAGCACCAGTGGGCTTTGGACGGGAAAGACTTAAGGATTGAGTTGGTGGCCTTTGAGAACTTGCTCCTGGAGTGAGCAAGATGCTCCGTCCAGGAGCCGTTCGTAGCAAAGACCAAACCAAGATAGATAAATGTACGTGTACTTGTCAATTTCTGGCTACCCAATACAATAGAACTTAACTGTCGCTTCCCAGGACCACAGGACATTAAAAATGACTTATTAAAATTGACACATAGGTCCAAGCTATCCATGTACTCAACAAAAGTCCGAACTAAATTACTCAGGGAGTTCGGCGTGCGGCCTATAAGGACCGCATCATCTGCGTATAATAGCACGGGGAGAGTTTTACCATTAATCATGGGGACGTCATGGGTTGAGGTTTTAAGCAGATTGTTCAGCCCATTATTGTAAATAATAACAAGCATTTGCAATGCAATAGGTCTCGCATTTACGCGAGTTTAAGCTATTGGCATTGTAAATGACAATGCCTTTTGTTTATGTTTTAAAAAACTAAATATAAATAAAAGGCATTGCCATTTACATTGCCAATAGCTCAAACTCACGTAAATTCGAGACCTATTTCATTGCAAATGCTTGTGCCCTAAGCAGGCTGGTAATCCAGAGAGACATGCCCTGCAGGTCCAAGCAAATGCAAGACCTTTTGCATTGCAAATGCTTGTTTTGGAATTTTCTCGTTTTTTTTGCTTTCTCTGTAAACTGATGCCGTGACTTGGTACTCTTTACTTTTGGCCCTTATTTCAACCCTGCACAGGTAGTGGCATGGGCCCTCTTACACCTGTGTCAGGGAGAGAGAGAGCACGAAGTACCCTACTACTGCGGAGTCTGTCACACAGGGTAGTAACTGCAGAGAAGCAGTGCAAAGGAAAGTAACAGGGTGAGACAGTGAGGGAGATATGATGGAGGAATAGAAGGAGATGAAGACAGAGAGGGGGAGAGGTGCGCCAGGTGGTAATGGGAAATGATGGGTGGGATAAAGGAGAGAGTGGGCATAACAAAATGCAGGGTGTGCGAGACAGGAAGGATGAGGACAAAGAGAAGGGCTGAGTGAGACGTGGGTACACATCTGGGAGGGAGGGAAGATGAGGGGCAGGAATGTTAAGAGATTAAAGAAACGTTGATGGAGAAACAGGAGAAGAGCGAGAACGGTAGAAAGGGAGGGGTCGAGGGAGACAGAAGGACCATAGAGAGGGGAGATGAGGTAGACGTGATTCATTCAACGTGACAGGGTTTTCGGTCATGAATATGTTTTACTTTGTCAGTTAATTGGCTCAGGCAAAACATATGAAAACGTCACCAGAGAAGGAAAAATAGACAGAGAGAATTACTTATTAATATAATTCTCTGTGCCTATTTTTCCTTTCCTGGTGACGTTTTCATATTTTTCCTCCTGAACCAATTAACTAAGTAGGTAAAATACATCAAATAACAGATGAATGACTGTAGAACGGGGAAGTAACTGGTAGATTAATGCTCATGACATGCTTTGCAAAGTTTTTATGTTGGGAGCAATTGTCTCCTAAAAGCCCCGACGGCCCCTTTGAAAAGAATCCTCTGAAGCCATCTGCTTAGTGTCATGAAAGCGCACTTCGTCAGTGAACTACCCGATGACTCTGCATGCATGGGGCAGGGAGCAAATGAAAACAAGCATTGGCCGTGAAAATGACACGACCGCGCGAATAACAAGCCGAGGTGACAATGGCTGGGCGAAAAGGGAGGGGGGAATGCCAGCATCAAAGGAGCCTGAAGCTGACGAAAAGGGAGGGGGAGAAGGGAGGAGGGAGTGCGAGCAGCAGCTGTGCACGTGCAAGCCATCGTGCACTCAAGCTTTAGGCCTGCCAAATCATGTGGGTAGCACTTTTGAAAGCCCACTTACAAAATGTCTCAAAGAGACAGCTTGCGCTGTCTCAGCGAGACCTAAAAAGGAGGGGAGCCAAGACACATCTCTGTCTGACCCCCCGTCCTACCTTGATGGCCCCCGAGACCTCGCCACCCATGCCGATCCGCACCTGCGCCTGAAGGTCTTTATGGAGGTACGCTAGGAAATGTACCAGAGGTTCGTCCAAGCCATATGCCAAAAGAATTGCCCAGAGCTTCGACCTATTAACAAGGTCGAACGCTGAGGACAAGTCCATAAATGAGAAGTTGAATAGGGCGGTTGCACTCACAGGTAAATTATGGTAGATCTGGTAGTTTCCGTGTAAATGTTTTGGTGCTGGTGAGACCACCTCCTAATCGTAGAGGTGTGGTTTAAAACTGAGAGAATAAGCGTCTCTGGGAAAGACGTCCTCACATTAGCACTCAAAAGCGGAAGAGCCGCTGTAAGAAAGTGATACAAGCGATATTTCTTAGTTTTATGCTTTTTAATTCATATTGACATCATATGATCATTTTCATTGTGCTTTATGGTTCATACTGGCTTATTGGTGGATTCAGACCACAAGAGTAATGTACTGCAGTATGTCCATCATGTAATGTTGAGCCAATTTTTTACAGATATCCCCGATGCATTTCGGGACAAGCCCTTCGTCAGGGGGAATTCTACGAAAAAAATAAATAAAGGGAGGACATAAGGCTAAGATCCAGGACGTATGCAACATACAGAGAAAGTAAACGGTAACAATGTCAAGAATATTGGCGGTATTGGTATACAGCGTAGCAACGGTAAATTAGTAACGGCACAGAAACCGTGTGAGGTGAGCGCTTAACGGTGCAGTGAAGCAAAGCTGGTACCGAAAAATGGGGTGACACATTATTCATATCGTGTACAGAACTAGAGCAAGTAACGTGCTACACAAGGGGGAAAATGTCGGCTTATCCAGTCACTCTTGTTAGTCTTTCTTCTAACTCTATTAATCACTTGACCGACTCGCCCGTCCTCTTTACGTTGACCACTTCCGGTTTACACATATTTAGTTCCGGGTTTTAGATGGCATGTTTTCACTCATTCCGACGAGATTCCTTCGCCGTTTACACCATTGTGGCCATTCAGGTTTTTATTTACTTCGCGGTAGCCTTGGGGATTATCTTTGTCTCACTTGTTAGTCTCACGCTCTGTTCATTTTACGGCCATCACCTACGCCACTTAATATGCAGCTTGCATCACCCCTTGTTAAAACTTTATTTACGTCGCGAAAGCCGACATTTTCCCCCTTGTGTAGCACGTTACTTGCTCTAGTTCTGTACACGATATGAATAATGTGTCACCCCATTTTTCGGTACCAGCTTTGCTTCACTGCACCGTTAAGCGCTCACCTCACACGGTTTCTGTGCCGTTACTAATTTACCGTTGCTACGCTGTTTACCAATACCGCCAATATTCTTGACATTGTTACCGTTTACTTTCTCTGTATGTTGCATACGTCCTGGATCTTAGCCTTATGTCCTCCCTTTATTTATTTTTTTCGTAGAATTCCCCCTGACGAAGGGCTTGTCCCGAAATGCATCGGGGATATCTGTAAAAAATTGGCTCAACATTACATGATGGACATACTGCAGTACATTACTCTTGTGGTCTGAATCCACCAATAAGCCAGTATGAACCATAAAGCACAATGAAAATGATCATATGATGTCAATATGAATTAAAAAGCATAAAACTAAGAAATATCGCTTGTATCACTTTCTTACAGCGGCTCTTCCGCTTTTGAGTGCTAATGTGAGGACGTCTTTCCCAGAGACGCTTATTCTCTCAGACAAGTCCATAAATGCCATTAGACCGGGGACTTCCGTGCAATGGTGTATTTCCCAATAACCAAATTGAGATTGAGACATTGCTCGTTGGTACCCACCTTGCTACAGAAGCCTAGCTGACAGTGCTCTAAGATACTATTTTCCTCTTTCCAGGTTAAGATTTTATTGTACAGGACTCTTCCCAATATGTTTAAGGTATTGTCAATTAGTGAGATCGGCCTATAGTTACTAGGCTGTGACCGATATCCTTTTTTAAAAATTGGGACTATAATACTCTTGGCCCATGTGTCTGGTAACGTAGTGTGAGTTAAGCTATTAAAAACATTTAAGAGTAGTGGGGCCCAGAAATCTGGTTTCCATTTTATTAGGTCAATTGGTAACCCATCTGGGCCAGGTGCTTTGTCCCAATGCTCTGTTGGATAGCCTCTTCTGCTTCAAAAATAGTTAACTCAACGGTAGTAAAGGGGCCATAATCGTATTGGTCAAGCTCTGGTTGCGGGGTAGCATACGTTTTTGAGAAATGATTTTCCCAGGTCTCGCTTGAAATATTGCAACTAATGGGAGTTAATAACTGACCCATCGATCGAAGCTCCCTTACTGCGGACCAAAATTTTTTACCCTTTTTGTACTTGCGGCCTGGGATAAAGTTTCCCAGCGTTCATTTAAGAGGATTCCCTTCCTTTTCCGGATTGCTATGTTATATTCCCTCCTTGCCGATTGTACATCTGTGGCACACCTCGGGTTAAGTGACAGTTCCCTACGAAGATTCCTATTGGCCAATGTGCACTCACAGTCGAACCATCTAGGATTGTTTCCTGCCAAAGGGGCAGGTTTCGACAGGAGTGTTTTAATAGCTAGGCACAGTTTAGAGAAATCCTGAACTACCTCAATGTGTGCAGTCTGTAGTGACAAGCAGGAATTAATAAGGTGCATATTGCCTCTAACTAATGTTTTAAAAAGTTTGCCACTGTCAACGCTCTTCCTAACTAATCTCAAATTATCAGTTGGGGGCATGAGATTTTTTGCCCCGCATTCTAAGGAAAACGCAGGCCTGGATGCAGAGCTGAACACTATTTTAATGGGGTTATGATCCCCATAATCCGTTGCAATTACTTCAGCGGCCAATAATTGATCTTCAAGGCAGGGAGAAATAAAAATAAACTCCATGGTTGAAGAGCAACCCCTTCCCCTAAATGTTGGTAATTTTTTATTAGTGGTATTAGGGTTGCTCACCAAATCCATAACATTAGTCAGGTTGTTTGATTTTAAAAACAATGTTAACTCTACACCCCTACGAGACGAGGGCCCAGGATTACTTATTCATTCTCCATGCGCCACGCCATTGATTGTAGCATTAAAATCCCCTCCCAAGAGAATCCCAGTAGATCCCACCATATTTCGCGGACTAAGTTAGAAATGAAATCAAAAAGCCCAATGAAGTTCCTGTTAGGAACGGAATGAAAATCATTGTTATAAAAATTCACCAAATATAAACAGACCCTCCTTTTGAAAAGAACTACTCGATAATTTCTACTATTTGTTGGAAGAACCTTAAAACTGCCGCCAGCAGCCACGTTCATCCCAATAAATGGCCCCCTTGATGGTCTTCCCAATTTAGGGCTGGGGGCTACTACACTAAAACAATGGAACCCTTTGATATGAAGATCATCAGTGGCCCAGGTCTCCTGGAACATGACTATATCTTGTTCCTTTACAATGCGCAACCAATCTTGGTCTCCGAGCCCGGATTGAAGGCCCGCCACGTTCCAGCTTAGGACGCTCAGGTTAGCTCCCATATTTACCATAGTTGGAACTGATTTATCATTAGAGAGTGGGAGTGCGATGTCTAAATGATCCTCCACGTGGACCTGTAAATTGGTCAACAACGGTGGTTGTCAATCCTGTGCGTCCAAATTGGAAAGTGCATGGAACCTATTGACTGCCAAGGGTATTACGTGAGCATCCCTAAACAATATAACTGGTGGTTTATAGAAATAACCTAAGAGGAGTGCGCAAATGTCTGTATTTTGTGAAAAGATTGCTCTTGAGTGCCAAGTAAATGACGGACTGTGTGTGGTCTACGAAAATTAAGGACAATGCAGTCACCATTGATGTTCTTATCCGATTGGCCAACCCACCCTACTCTCCTGGCCATGATAATTTCATTCATTGAAGAGGAGTGGAAACCTTTATGTTTACGTAGCCAATCTGCAGATTTATTGCGGAGGTCTAACCAGGATTCCCTCTGTCCCTCGGCAAGGTTAGGAACACCAGCCAGTACTAACACATAAGGACTAGAGGCAGGTGGCAGGCTCAACACATCTGTGTTAGGACTTAAATGTGAATCCCTAAGGTGGTCTGCAGCGACATTGGGTCAGCCACAATAGATCCCTGCTGAGGCAGGTTACAATTAACACTACCTGGTGTCACGTTGAGGTCGCCTGGATTACATGTTTGAGGTGTACCCAAGCTTTCCCTCTGCGCGACAATAGGATTTGACACAGGGAAGTTGTTTTCATTACAACGGGAAATACTGGGATTGACGAAGGGGGTAACCTGAGGGGGTAAACAACACCCATCAATTGCGTTACAGGCCCATGTTTGTTGACCACTGATGATATAGTATTCCCTCGTCCTACTTCATCAAGAATAAAAAATCTCTAACTTCGTTTCAGAGAATCGCATTTTCACATTAATTGAACCACCTTCCCAGAGAGAGCTTCTCCTATGCTTGATCTTGGCTACCTTTTCTCACCCTGATAATATTACGTTAGACCAGCAATCTTCTGCACTAAACACATGTACAGTCTCAATATTCAATGTTTAGTGGGTCTGAGACAGACTCAGGTCAGATACTTGGAAAGACTAGTTATGCGTCTCTCTGTATATGTCCCAGATTTTCTACAGACTAGGTATCTTCTGCAGTGTACTGGGTCTGTAAAGGTGCTTGCCGATAAATAATGTTCATGCTGCCTTGTGATTTTCAACTCCAATCCATAGATTAATGAAATGGCTTTCCCTGGCCTTAAATGGCACAAATGTATCCAGTGGATACATTTTTTAACACAATTATTTACATGCCTTTTATTGTTTCTTCCTACTGCAGAGGACTATTACTAAGTCATCACCAGTTTCCATTTGCACAACAACTTGTGAGCTTACAGTGGTCTTACAGCCCACCCCTTGCTTACCATTTGTTGGCTTCATACTCATTCTCATTTGCTTGCTTCTTATTCAATGGCTTGCCTTCATCTTCTTGTGTTTTTCCATCCCCGGAGAATAGCCTCTTTATGATCCTTTTGATTGACAACTCGTCCTTCCAATGCTCAAAATTAAAGACCTGCTTCTTATTTTCATTCAACACTCCATGAGAGTGCATGTGTTTGCTTGCTCTCTTCCTCTTGTGCTGCTTCACCTCTTATATTTGCTTCTGACTTTCATGCTGTGTTTTACCCCACCACCCATGGATATTTTTGCTTGGGTATGACTGAAAAGTAGATTTTAAGGGTTGTATTTGTTTTATCTGGTCCATTCCATCTTTTGCATGAAAGCACAAGCTTTGGTACAGAGCTTTAATGAGGTGGGGGAAGGCCATCTTCTGAACTCACTCAGCTTGTGTCTGAGGCAGAAGGAGTACTTGGCATGGCACTTCTCCTGGAGGCTCATAAACCTTCTCTCTGAGCTACTGCAGAGGAGTAAATGGCTGAATCCTGTGGATAGTAAATTAGGTATCAGCTTTTAAATTCTGTTAAGTGTTACCTGAATGGGCGTTAATTGAAAAACAAACCATGCCGTTTATATTTTAAAAAAAAAAAAAAAAAACTGAACTCCGTGTACAATTTTGAGATACCTTAAGATATGTTTTTTTTAACAGTTTTTCTTACACAATACAAACATTTGCAAAGTCAACAGCTTGGTACTCACATCCTACAGGTGAACATTATTAGCTTTGCCGATACTTGTTTTCTAGAATTGCTTATAGTTAATCTGAAATACAGCTTTTTATTGAATTTTGTTTTTCACCCATTGCAGGTTTTTAATTTTTCTTCGGATTAATACAAGCACATCCTTGTACTTGCTGCTAACTCTGCTCACCCCTAAGATTTTCATGCTGTTCAGTTGTACCTCCATACCTATGTTTGTTAAAAATTAAATTCTTTTGGTTCATATTTCGTTTTGTGCTACTTCAAATACTTCACCCCGTGATTTATTTTTCCTTTTTAAAAGCATTTAAATCATAGGTTGTTAACCTGGGATCTGTGGAATCTTGTGATAGTTTTTGCCCACTGTTTTGAAAATGAAATAATATAAGCAGATTTATTAGCGTGTGTAAATGTACATAAAATAAAAGGTGAATATAGCCATTTAAAATAACTATGCAAATGGGAAAGAATTTCAAATCGGTACTAAACACGAAGATGGTATACCTTGCTTGATTCTTTGGATCAGTGCAGGTATGGCAAACGCATCTAGTATGGAGGATTGGTGGCATCAGGTGACGCACTGGTATGCTTTGATCAAAAGAGAGCATGCATTAGGAGCCAAAATGGCCTCCATATGCTAGATTTCAGTGTAACGCTTCGTCTTATAGAAATAAAAGTGCATGTGGAAAAGCTCCAGCCTTCCCATTAAAATGTCAATATTTTTTCTGTGAATTAAATTTTTTATTTTAATACTTTGTTTTTGCTTGATGTATAGCTGTTAATGTATTTTTGTGTACAGGTTTGAGGTTCAAATTGTTGAAATATCTTAGGTCGTGGTCCTCTGCTTTGAGTAGTGACCCAGCACTGGTTCACAGAAGTAAAAAATTAAGAACTGCTGATCTAAAATGTTGGGTATTGAAGCAGATTTTTGTATTAATTTGCACATGCACATCTCAGAGTAGCTTTACGTTTTTACATATAGCGCTACACGCAGTTGGTAGTCATTTCATAGTGCTTTGTAGGGATAGTATAGATGCATGAGGAAACGGGTGAAGCCGTTAATGAGTGACACTGGAAGGCATGGTCTTTTTTTTTTTAAATTAGTATCTTCTTGGGCCACGAAAGTTCGAGGAATTGACCAGTGGTTAGAAAGAGTTAGTTTTCTAGATGTGTCTATCATGAAATCACTTGAGGGTAAGATGAGGAAACTTTGGTGGAGAAAACCATGAAACGTGGATAGACAAGCGTAGCAGGTTGGTGATAAATAATGATCAGTGGCTTCCTACATATATTCTGGGAATCAGGGCTTTAAGTGGGCCAGGTCTCGCCAGTGTTGAGCACCGGCAGTGTTTTTTAAGAGGGCCTCGAAACGGGTCTCTATCGGGCTCTGTTTTGTGGCCCGCCACAGGCGGTCCATTTTTTTCTGGACTGCAGTGACAGCAGGCACATTGATGCGCATGTGCTCACACTACTCTCTTCCCACTAGCGGAGAAGTTACGGCATGACGTGATGCCAGGTGAGCTTTGTAGAGGAAGGGAAATCCTTTAAAGAGAGTCATTTTCTCTCTGGATTTCCCTACTGTTTTTGAAACTCAGGCGCAGCAACATTGTCGTGGTGTCACCAGGGCTTTAAGTGGAAGCTTTTTCAATATTATGTACAAGCCATAGTTGCTGCTTATTTATCTTGTGCATCTAACAACCATTGACAAAGCCAATAGTCCTGACTTGTAGGTATTATGTTACTTGTTGTATCATATATCTGGATGCAGTGACAGAAACAGCAAAATACAAGGCGGGTAGTACACTATGCTAAGCACAGATATTTAAGTTACATGTTTTTAAGCCACACCCTTAATTACATTGGCCATGCCCCTTTGAGAGACCCCCCAGTTTTTTCATCCCACTTAAAGCCCTGCTGGGAATCTTGAACAGTGGCTCTTTCTTTCCATCATTGCGCAGAAGAAGAACAGGTAAAGCGCCAGGTTTCCCTCTCCCTTGATTGCTTTGTCAGCCCATGCTTTCCTTTTACGCAACGGGCACTGCCTGGTCTGATAGAGTAAATGCAAGGGAAATGCTGCCTTGAGTACTTGAGGCCCGAGGGCCTCATACTTTTATTCTGGCCATGCTGTGAAGCAGTGCAATGCTTGTAAAGCATGTCGCCTTTAGGTCATTTGGCTTGACCTATTCTGGTCCTGGGTCCCCTTCTCTTTCTTTACTTGAGATATTTCTTTTCTTTTTTATATATTACACTAAACTCTGCTTTGTACCATATTGACAATTTGAAAGTTCAAGGACCCTTTTTACGATCTTTCTTCTTTTCTTTCTTCCATTTCTGTTGCCAGTGGTTCCACGAGTAGTTCTTTCCTTTGTCATCGCTCTTCCTATTTAATAAAATGATGGTCCCTGTTCTCTAACCTCTCCTGTAAGACACATGTTTGTTGAATATTCACATGCTGTGCACGCTGACATATATATTTATTGGATTTGCACTAATACAATCTTTTCTTCTTTTCCCAGCCTTTTGCTTTCGGGCATGAATTAAATAAACATGATTATGTTCCCTGAAATCCCCAAAGCACGTGGAAGGAAACTCTTCAAATTATTCCTTTCTGTCATAGGTGCTTGTGTGGGCTAAAAAAAGCTGTGCACACCAAACCTTGGTTGAAGTATCCGGGCAGGTCTAGTGATTTCAATAATCTACTCAACCTAACTGTAATGCCCTTGACCTATAAATCAGTCCCAAATTGTGTGATCCTGGGCAAATATTTTATTTCACTGGACTGCCTTTTTCTTCCTTATCACATATGAGACCACCTTCTTTTTTATGTTTGAAAAGCTTTATTTGACAATGAATAAAAATATAACATACCAGCAATACATAGACAGGATGTAAAAGCAGAAATATAACAAAAGAATTGGCTAGTACATCGAAGAGAAGAATAAAAGCAATTTTTGGAATTTTATATAAGGTAGGGAAGGGGAGGAATGGAAGGAGGAGGAAAGAGAAAGGGGGAATTCTAACACTACAGCATAAAAGGAAAATTGTATATTACATTGCATATTATATATAGATAAGAATGAGTTATTGATTAATTAAATCCATATATCAAGTCAACATGGGTAAAAAATAGAGAACAGAGATTATATCATTCAAGGGGGTTTTACATGTTCAGAGGTTAGAGGCGAATTCTTTTTTAAAACAATCTGGTTTAAATAGGTAGTAAGGGGTAACCAGAAGAGATCTCTATTGACCATTGGTTTACAGGAGGAGGCGAAAGCAACATCAAGTCTATGAAAATGACAAAGGCTATTCCACCAGTGTAGTATGGAGAGTTTGGTGAGGGTTTTCCAATTAAAAGAGATGTGTTGGAAGGCTAGAGCAAGCATAAGATCAAAAAGACCGTGACTATGTGAGGGGAGATCTAAGGAATCAGAGAGGCTGCCAGCGAAGAGGAGGGGTATAGAATAAGAAATGTAAATCTTAAACAGTCGGGAGACATTTGACCAAACCTTTCCCCAAAAGTTGGAAACCGAAGGACAGAAAAAGAGAAGATGAATGAGATTAGCATTAGAGGAACCACAAGTCCAACCGTTTGTCAGTAGAAGAGGAAAAATGGGCTATAGAGGCAGGGGTAAGATAAAGTCTGTGAAAAAGAAAGAACATAGATTGGGTAAGAGAGGCAGAACGAGAGATTTTTAAAGATCTGGACCAAAGTTTATGTCAGAAGATGATAGACCATTCGCATCCCAGATCCGATTCCCAAGAGAGTTCCAATGTAAATTTAGTTCGGTCTGGACTGGGGGCTAAGAAGTATTTGTATATAAGGGAGGCTTTGGGTAGAGAGACGAGTATTTTAAGAAGAGAATTTTGGACGCCAGTTGGGGTTGAAGAGGGAAGGGAATAGTAAACGTCAAGAATAATCGCCATAAGAGTAGTAAACTTCTGTAAAAAGGAACGGGGGCAATGGAATAAAGCTTGAAATTTGGGGAAGGAACATGGTGAAAGTCCATAGAAAAGATGCTTAACCCAAATAATACCTTTTAATCTCCACGTTTTCCAAAAAATGGGTCTGTTATTAAAGGGAATAAGAGAGTTATACCAAATAGAGGAATCTAAGAAGGATTCACGAGAGATAGGATTGGGTTGGACCAAGGGTTTCAAAAGGAAACAGGTGTGTTTAAATAAGGGAAGGGAAGGGAGGTATGAGAAGTTTTGGCAGAAAAAGTTATAATTTCCTTGAAATAAAAGGGTAATAATAAAATGTGTTCAATGGAGAGCCAAAGGGGGGAAAAGGGGGAGGGATCAGATATGAGCCATTTCGAGGCATGACGAAGGGAAAAAGATTTGTGGTAGAGACGAAAATCCGGGAAGTTCACCCCACCATTAGACTTTGGCTTGTGAAGAGAAGACAAAGCAATTCTGGCTTTTTTATTTAGAGAGGCATGAATCAATACGTTTAAAATAAAGGGCGGGAATATGAATGGGGAGCATAGAGAGTGTATAAATTAAAATTGGAGCAATCATCATTTTTATTGAATCTAACCAACACCACCAAGAAAAAAAAAGGGGGTTCCGGTAAGAGAGTAATTTCTCAATTTGGGATAAAACTGCAGACATATTCAATTTAATTGAAGAGGCCATGGAATTGGAAAACCATATGCCTAGATATTTAATTTTTGAACTATTCCAGGCAAACCCAGTGGAGGAAAAGGAATGGGGAAGACAGAATTTTGTGAAAGGGAGAATTTCGGTCTTATCTGAATTAATTTTGTAGCCGGAGACCTACGAAAAAGAATCCAATTCGAGTAATAAAGGGGGAATAGAGGTTTCAGGAGCAGAAATAAATAAAAGAATATAGTCTGCATAAGCAGAAAGTTTCAGTTGATGGTCACCGTAAGAAATACCAGAGATGGAATCGTTATTACGAATAGAAGACAAAAAGGGTTCAAGAGCTAGAACGAACAGAAGAGGGGATAAAGGGCAACCTTGACGAACGCCTCGTTGAAGAGGAAAATAAGATGAGATTCGACCATTGACTAATACCGAAGCTTTAGGAGCAGAGTATAGTAAGGAGATAAGTGAGCTCAATTTAGGACCAAAACCGTGCCATTGCAATGAGGCAAATAGAAAGGACCATTTTACTCTATCAAAAGCTTTCTCTGCATCAACAGAGATAGCCGCCAAGGAAGTGGAAAGGGAGGGAACTTTATTTAAAACATTGAGGAAAAGACGGGAATTGTCGGAGGTAAGTCTCCCCTTGACAAAACCGCATTGCTCCTTACCAATAAGATGAGGCATGAGGGGATCTAAACGTAAAGCAAGCGATTTAGCAAATAATTTATAATCAACATTAACCAGGGAAATTGGGCGATAATTCTTACAAAATTTAGGGTCTCAACCTTCTTTAGGAAGGAGGCAGATTGTGGCCTCTTGAAAGGTGCCTTCTGTCTTACCAGCTAAGTAAAATGAATGGAAAAGTTTTAAGAGTTTCGGGAGTAATAGCTCAGAAAAATGCAAATAAAATTCAACAGAAAATCCATCTGGGCCAGGAGTTTTCCTTTTAGTGAGAGTATTTAAAGCAATAGAAAGCTCATTAAGGGATAGATCAGTTTCAAGATCAAAAAGATTAAGATGGGAGTTAGAGGGAGCAGGGATTTTATCAAGGTAGGCCTTAATGAGAGAAGAGGAGGGAGGGGACTCTGGAGTATAAAGATTTTGATAAAAAAGCTTAAATTCATTAAGTGTTTCTTGATATGTATGCAAAAGGGAATTATAAGAGTAAATGGAGTCTATGAGGGTTCGATCTTTGCGTGTTTTGAGGTAATTTGCTAAAAGTTTCCCTGTTTTATTTCGGCCACCATAGTAACGGGCACTACTACGAAGGAGTACAGAGGACGCATTGTCACTGGTGGTTTTGTTAAAAGCGAGTTTAGCTCGTATCAACTCTGGTGAGATGGAATCTTTCGAAGAAGTATAAAATCCGTGTTCTGGGAGCTTAATATGCACTAAAGTAGCTTTTCGTTGTTGAAGAAAACGTTTCTTTTTTTTTAGACAAAGTCTATGATAAAACCTCTTGCAGTAGCCTTAAGAGTCCCAAATGATTTGGGGGTAGGAATTGGGGTCACAGTTAAGTTCAAAGAATTCATTAGCAAAGGAATGAAAGGAGGAAGAAAAAAGAGGGTCTGAGAGAAGAGTTATTAAAACGCCATCAAGAGGATTTGGGATGCGGAGGGAGCAAATCAAGATCTGTTATAATTGGGGCATAATCAGAAATAACTATAGGTTCGATAGAGGAAGATAATACATTTTGAGACAAGGATTGAGAAAGAAAGATATAGTCTAGGCGAGAAAGAGAAGCATGAGGAAGAGAGAAAAAAGAGAAATCCAGAGTGTCAGTTTGAGAAAGTCTCGAAGAGTCAATGAGATGTGTCTGAGAGATAGTATCAAGAAAGTGTTTGTGGGTCTTATGTGGGACAAAGTGGACCTTAGATTGACGGTCAAGAAATGGATCTACAACTTGATTGCAGTCACCTCCTAGTACGAAGAGATCATCTTGAAATTGGATACATTTTTGCGTAATCAGAGGCCAAAAAGAACAGTCAGGATGTGTAGGACCATAAACATTAAAAACAGTTAAAGGATCAGTATTAATTAACAATTTAGCTAGTATCCATCTACCTTCTGTGTCAATTTCTTGTGATGATACTTTACACTTTAATTTCTTATGACATAAAATTATAACACCATTTTTTTTATTATCAGATGGAGAGAATAAAACCGTACCCACCCAGCTTCTTTTTAATTTTAGTGCCTCAATTTCAGTAAGATGGGACTCGTGTAAAAGAACCAGATCAGGGTTATAAGAGGCAAGGTGGGAAAGGATTCTCTATCTGTTAATAGGATTAATAAAGCCTTTTACATTCCAGGAAATAACTCTGAATGTAAAAACATTAAAGGTTTAAACAAACGAAATATGCAGTGATAGGAAAATGAAAGAAGATACCAATGGAAAAGGGGAAAAAAGAGGTAAGAAAGGAAGAGGGAAAGGGAGAAGGAGGAGGAAGAATATAACAAGAGACAGTACATATCAAAAGAAGACGACTGAAAAACATACCTGAGGGAGACAAGGACGAGATAAGACTGGGGCAGTTGCGACGTATGGAAGATGAAACACCCGAACCAGGAAGTTCGGACTACACCAGAACAAATACAAGCATGTAGATGGACCAAATAAATTTAAAAATGAAAGGGACAGACGGAACCTGTGAAATATAAGAAAACAAGCATTTGCAATGCAATAGGTCTCGCAGTTGTTAAGAGTTTGAGCTATTGGCACTGTAAATAGCAATGCCTTTTATTTATGTGTGGGTTTTTAAAACATAAATAAAAGGCATTGTCATTTACAATGCCAATAACTCAAACTCGTATAAATGCGAGACCTATTGCATTGCAAATGCTTGTTATAAGAAGTCGCAACAAACTGCAAGTATTTGCTTTTATGACAGAACAATATTAAAAGGAAAGCATAGCAAGCAAACTGTAAATGTATGCAGCCAGGCCTGCTTTGTCTATGGGGGGTGGTGCGTGGCCAAACCGGGGTGACAAATACAAGCATTAGCGAATACTGATCTGCGTGCTGGTGGTACGAAAACATGTTTTAAAATGTGTAATTACCTAAATAATGTAATTACTGAAAAGGCATCAGAGGTTGAAATGTTTTTAATTTGAAGAGCACCTAAACCTGTCAAGCGTTTATAAAATGCATGCTACTGCTACCGAATTTGCTATGACACTAGTTTTGAAAGTATATGGTAAAAACTGAAGTTAATAATTTACTAAGTATTGGAGCTAACATTTTTCTAAAAATATATATACAGGAAACAAACAGTTTTTGCAATGTGTGCAGACGAAGAAATGCGTGCAGACAGGAGCTGATAAACAACCCCAAAAAGTTCATTTGAAATGCATGGAGACAGGAGGAGCCGAAGAACTTGCAACAAATGATGGTTAACAAGGAGGCCCTAAATGCAGAGTGATAGCGATCAGGGAAATGGGGCTACAACCAGATCAGGCATCCCCATGGACGAGAGACTCTTAGGGGCCCACAGCCAGGCGTCCTGTCCCCAATCAAAGATTGGGGACAAGATCAGAGAAATGGTGGAGGGACGAATATGGTGGAGAGCGCTTCTGCAAAACTCCAGTATCTCCCTGGAGCATTGGTAGGTAGTGGATTGCTCACCCAAAGTGTCTGAACAGCAAGTAGTGGGAGGGATCGGGAATAGTACCAGAGGAAGCGGTATTTGGTAGACGTGAAAGAAGAGATAGAAAGTAGACATCGGGGTAGGGTGCTTAGGAGTGACAGCGCAAGGAAAACTGTGTTGGATTTTAGAGGGCGTAGCATAGGCATGTTTGTTGTCTCCTGTTGAGGCTCTGTGGTTGACGGTGTCTGGGCGACAGGTGTTTTCTATTTGTACTGTAGTTAAATGCTGAATGGGACATTCAAGAGAGGGGGTGGTGGGGAATAGGGAGAATGTATCGCATATTGGGTTGAAAAGGGTTGTGTGTAACATTTATGGATGAGTGTGTTACGTAGGGCTGTGCGGTACGGGCTGTTATTTGTGGTTGGAGGACGTTGTCTAGGGACGGGTAGTGGAACACCTGTATTAAGTGGTGATAGGTTGGTTTTTAGCAGGGGTTATTATGTTTGGTATTTCCTGGGTTGGGTGTTGGGTGTATACCCTGGGCTGGTGGTAGGTAGGGTAGAGTTATGAGCACAGCCTGCGGTGACGAAAGATAGGGGGTTGGCGGGGTCACCTGAGTGTAATGCAGTCCTTAGCTGGGCAGCTGCGCTGACATCTGTGACAGATCAGAGTCCGTTACATTCAGACAACCTTCTGTTGCCCCCTCCGTGGAGCTGCTGAATAATGAATACCTTCTCCTCGGGAGGGGGCGCGGGCAACGCGCTTCTAGGTGAAGAGAAAGGAATGGGCCAAACCCTCGGGGGACATTCCCGGACATCTGCCCCTCGCTACAGCAGGAACATGGGGAGGGGGAGGGGAGAGCCGAGGCGGGGCGGGTGCTGTTGCTGCAGTCACTAGAGTAAATGAGCAGGAAGACTGGGGCAGGACAGTGACAGGAGAAGTGGGTGAGGAGGCGGGGAAGAGAAAGGGACATGAAGGGAGCAGGAAGTAAAATAAACTGAAGAAGAGGGGCGGAAGAGGCAACTGAGTAGAAGAGAGAAGGGGGAATGAAGGGGTAGAAAAAAGGACAGCAGAGGGAATGCAGCGAGGGAGACGGGGCAGAAAAGTGGGCACGAGAAGATGGAGTACGGGAAGGGGAGAGACGTCAAAGAGACCAGTGAAGTGGGGCAGAGGCAGGAGAGAGTGGGAAAGGGTGTGAGGAGAAGGGACAGTATAGGAAGCGAGGCTACGGAAAGAGCGGGGCAGCACAGCGAGCGAGCTGCTGGGGTAACAACAGGACTCAGGAGGGTGGCGGAAGAGTGTCAGGTGTGGGAAAGAGTGGCAAAGTAGAGCGGCAGACGAGGGAGTGCGAAACTGAGCGATCAGATCGGGGGATGGGAAGGTTGGAGAGAGGATAGAGAAAGCGAGACGGTGAAGGAGGGAGAAAAGTTAGGAGAGGCAGTGAGAAAGGGGAGATAAATAATAAGGAGCAGCGAGGTAGTGACTGTAAGGGGGAGGACAGCGCACAGAAAGTGAAGGATGAAGGCGCGGAGAGAGGAGATGGAAAGGAGCTAACTGTAAACTGAAACTAACAAAAGGAAGTCTCTGACTGGATAAACAAGCACAAGCCCGGCGGAGCGTGGCGCGCGCGCTTGGCGGGGGCGGGGGAGCGCATTCCAGGCGGGGGAGCGGAACCCTTTGAAGTGCTCCCAAAAGCTGAGTGCATGGCGGCACGATGCGCGTGATTGTGCGCGTGCTAGCCATGCAATCCGCTTTTGGGAGCACTTTGAAAAGCCCTTTTACAATAGTCTCGCTTTGCGATCGCTTACGCAATAGCAAGGCGAGACCTAAAAAGGGGGGGGTCAAGAGAGTTTAGAAAAGGAAAAAATAAGAAAATTTAGAAGATACACATTTGACAGAATAGGAACACAAAAACAGATATAAATTGTAGGGATAACATATAATCTAAAACAGATAAAAGGATATATATAACAATTAACCATGAAAAATGTTGATAATAACTATATTGTGGTTGAGAGAAAGCGTAAATAAACGTTTCTTATTTAGTAAATACAAAATAGATAGAGAGGATAAAAAACAGGAGTAGAGATGAACATATTCAAATCATACATTAACAGTATGAAGACTATAGGCAAAATACAAGGATGAATATAACATGTCAACTATTATGAGGATCAGCAGTATCCATGTTGGTTGAAGAGTGAGAGCGTATAAACTTCCTAAGTTCCGCAGGTTCTTCAAAAGATAGGGTACGATTTGGGAAAGTCACCTTGAAAATGCAGGGATGAAAGAGGCCATAGCGGGCTCCCAATGAGCGGAGAGGTGGTCAAAGACTAAGGAACTCTTTGCGTCTGGCTGCTGTAACGTTGGAGACATCTTGAGATAGAAAAACCCTCTGACCAAGCCAAGAAAGTTGCAGTTTGCTCTGGCTGCAGAAAGGACTTGAGAGTAAGTTAGTAAATTTCAAGAAGAGGATGACGACTCATCGGGGTCTAACCGAAGTTGAAGACAGCGAAGGATGAGGACCAAGCCTGTGGGCCCTCTGAATATTGAGAGAGGTTAAGGTAGGCATATCCAGTAGTTTCGGTAGAAAGGAAGTAAAAAAGCAACAGGATCTTCACCTTCCAAAGCTTCAGGTAGTCCATAAATTCGTAGGTTATTCCTCCTGTTGCGATTTCCCAAATCTTCAGTGTGTTGCTGTAGTTTATGAATCTCCTTCTCCAGAGAGGAAAGTCTTTGAGAATCAGCTTGAACAGCCGAGAGTTGTTGCTCCATTGTAGAGACCCTACCCTCCATTGAAGACCACTTTTCTTCCAAAAATAGCATTTTATTGTTCATCTCCTCCACAAACGGGTGTAAGGCGCGTATTTCCTCTAGTAGCAACTCCAAGGAGATGTCTTATCTGGAGATGGAGGGTCCTGCTTCAGTTGTTTAGGTGTTGACGTAGGCGGAGAAGATTTATGCAGAGTTGATTGTGATGACTGGTTACAAGCAAAAGTCACTTCAGCCATGTCTATAGTGGGTGATGAAGTACTAGGTGTAGATGATACAGGAGGCGTAGGTGTTGCAATGGTGGAAGCTTTAGGGAAAAAGATAAATTGAGGTTTGCGTATTCTGCCCATATACAAGTATCAATCCCTTAAAACAATGTAGAATGTAATAGAGGAGAAAAGGCAGCTGTGGGAGTAATGTTCCTTTAAAAGTTGGAGAACGTGGAGATAAGAATGTATCTTAGAGACCACAAAAAGAATTATGCAGTATTAAGCGGATGAATGGCTTATAGAAAGAAGCAAACTCGCCGGAAAAATAGTCCAAAGGTGTGAGTTAAGGAGAGGAGTAGCTTAGTTACTAGAGGTGATACATAGGTTTCATGAAGAAAATCACCGTAGAAAATATGTCAGCATGAGAATATTGTTAAAATGATGAAAAAGGATATTGTTGGGGTAGAAAAACACGTAGGCAAGTCATGAAGTACTCTTCCAGGTTCAAAAATAGCAATAAAGTTCAGCGGCCATTAGCAGAATGCATGTTCAGCAGCTGCTATGAGGAGAAAGTAGGAGGCATCAGGAAGCAAAATGGCGGCCGCTCTGAGTCGCGCTTCAAAACGAAAAAAACGTCTCACCATGTTCTGGAGGTATTCTGCCGTTGATTTTGTGAAGGTCCGTATGGCGGAGGTGCGAGGAAACGCACCTAAATACTTGCAGCGGCGTCCGACGAGCGGAGCGCCTAATTCAGGCAGCCATCTTGCTCGGCGCCATAACCACGCCCATGAGACCACCTTCTAATATGTGAGTTCAGTGTATATGCTGTACAAAGAATAATCCTTTGATTTAATAGACTAAACTATCTCTCCATGTAGAATTCAAATATAGCCTACATGTAAGGTACACAGGACCCCTGACTTGCCTCTTAGTTCACGAACAGCATTGTCATCAGGGCGTGGCAGGACTTTCAATTTTAATAAATATATATAAAAAGTATGATGTGGTAGTGCACTGTCATTTACAGTCAGCAAATTTTCCATTGAAATGGCCATAAAATGTCCCACTGATACGCAGTTTTCCTGATAAAACTATATAACGTTCAAAAGATAATGTTTGGACATCTGGTTTCTGCAAATATTTATCAAAAGTATGTTACCAAGAAAAGTGTTCTGAATTGTTTTGATCATATTAAAGTCTTTGTTTCCACTATACTTCTAAATTGGAAAAACGGTGCTTACCTAATTGCTGATATTTTTTAATATTTGTACTGTTTATTTACGAGCTATTTAAATGTTTACTGAAATGCTACAGCCTTTTGTTTCACGATTGTCAGATAGTTCACTTAACAAAATCCTTTAACTTTGCAGTCCGAGGAAAAAAAGTAAACCCAAATCACTAGAATAAAATAAGCAGCAATTTGTAAAAAAACAAATAAGCTGACTTTTGGCCTCTGTCTGTGAACGCACAGCAAATGTGAAAAGATAATAAACATATTTAAATGCATCTTTAGTGCTCATTCACTTTTTGAATGAACAGAACGACTATTCTTTGTCAACCCGAGCTCACTCGTCAGAACGGGCCAGTAGGCCTGAAAGCTAGCTCTCCCTGATAAAATCTGATTCGCCATAGGGAGCAGGCAAATAGATTTTCGAGGGCTGCAGTGGAACAGTGAATCTACACCATTTTTCTAGTTTTGGATTTGCAACTATCAGGAAATTAGAAACTTATTCTAGAGGTTTGGTTAGATATGGAAAATATTTTGCTCAAGTTTTGTCCCTCATGTAACCCCTTCTATCCCCTCAAAGACCTTCACGAGGGCTGCAACATTTGTCTAGGGATCACAATGAGTCCAAGTGTCATACGTGTAAAGACTTTTGGCGCAAGAGAATTGTGTTGGCCCAAGACAACTCTAACAAGAAGTTCCTGCACAATGTTACAGCAGTGAAGATTTATGAACCATAAACAGGGTCCAGATGACCCCAAGTGCAAGGATTTTTGACACAAAATATATTTCTTTACTTTCTTTTCCAAACCCTCCTGGGTGACGAGGGAGTTTTTTTTTCTACAATGGGTGCCTCTCAACTCCCACAGAGGGTACTGCATCAGATTTGATCAGATGCCACTTTATCCTCCACTCGGGTATGTGGAGCTAACACGGCTCCTCTGCACTCCTGAAGAAGGTGCCAGCATTGCTTGCCAAGGAACCATAAATTAGGTGCCTTCATCACAAAGGGGCAATGGGGTATACTTGATCTATGGCAAAAATCATGGGAAGCTTTCCCAGACAGTTAACATGGTGAGGAAGAACAGAGTAAATTCCTGTTTCGAGAATTTGGGCACCATTTAGAGTCGGTGGGGCATTTACCATGTAGACTGGAGAATAGGGAGAAGCAGAAAGAGAGGGTCGGTTTTACTGCCGAGATCTATCACATGTTTTTCGTGGTGCTGGAATGTAGCTGGTGAAACCAAATTTGTTTCAAAGCTGGAGGAAATGCCAGACCAGATGCCCTTCAGACTTGAGCTGTACCTCACTGACAAGGTTGAAATGTTTCTGGGGTTTCTTGTGTGTCCATCTAGAGGGCACCAGGCATGGCAGTTTGGGCTTGTGTAGCAGGTAAGCACCCAGACGAAATGTATGTTCAGAGATATAAGCTTTATTGTAGCTTAGGTGCTGCACAGCAGCCAGCGAAAACAGCAGAAAAACAGCAACTGACAACTTCACATATTTGAACAGAAATACTATATTCCAAAGCAGAATGCCCCCAGCCAGAACATCATGGCGTGAGCATTCGAACCTGTAAAGAATGAGGGGGCAGCCAATATGAAGAGACCACTACATTATCCCCCTCTTCATAATAAACAAAAAAAGGAGAGAAGAAGAAAAAGAGAAGAAAAGAAAAGAGAAATGGAAAGAAACAAAAGAGAAGAAGAGAAAAGAGGCAAGAGAGCGAGAATGACAGCAAGATGAGAGAAGGAAAGAAATGAGAACGGATAATAAAAATAAGGAAGTAACTAACGATATCAGGCAGGAACAAAACATTGTCTATTACTCCTGCGCAAATTAACAGGTGGAGAATTTCCATAAGAAGGGACCTCCGCTTCATCTCTCCCTTCACAATGCAAATTATCACTAACGCAATTACCAGGATTTCTCACAACTTTTGATACATTCCACCAATGTTTGTTATTGACCCTGACAGCATTACCACAGACTTTGTCCACCACCAAAGGATCAGTGAACTTCCTCACCCTTCCTGCTGTGTACAGGAATCTTCACACGTACCAAATCGCCAACAACAATTGAATGAGGAATGGATCTTTTCCTGGCATCAAAATACGTTTTATGTCGAGATTGAGCTTGGGAAACATTATTTCTCACAAAACCATCCACATCAATTACAGAGTCCATTTTCACCCACTTTGACATTCAACCAGGACACACCTTGGAACAAGGTTTTCTCCCTCGCAAATGTTCATATGGAGACACCTTGCTAGAGGAGTGGGGTGTGGTACGATAGAACCACAGCATAGACCTTACTGCATTCTGAACATTGCACTTACTTGCCAAGGCCCACTGCACCCAGTTGTTAAGCACCCTATTCATGCATTCCACCAACCCATTTGTTTGTGGGTGATAAAGAGAACTTCTGTAATGAGATATTCCCTCTTGCTTCAAGAACATCTCAAATTCTTGACTGATGAACTGTACGCCATTATCACTCGCAATGGTTGAGGGAAATCCTTCACGCAGAAATAAATCTTTAAGAAAGTCAATCACATTCTTTGAGTAGGGATCACTAATGAAACGCACCTCCGGCCATTTGGAATAGTAATCAATAGTAACAATTGCAAATCTTGAAGAAATTGGAAGAACATTAAAAGGTCCAACTAGGTCAATGCCAATCTTCTCCCAAGGCTTAACGGGTAACTCAATAGGTTGTAGGGGAGGAGTTCTGAGATTTAAACTTTTCTCAGCACTAGAACATACAACACATTCACCCACAAACACATCAACATCCTTGTCCATTTGAGGCCACCAAAAATATTCACAAACCTTCTTTTAGTTAGTGTTTTTCCCAAGTGTCCTTCATGTGCACCCTTTACCAACCTTGTTCTAAGCACATCCGGGGAAACCAACCTGTCACCCTTTAAACAACAAACCATCCTCCACAGAAAGTTCCAATGAGACCTTGACAAACATCTTTACAGCGTATGGTGCATTTTTTTCTCGCGGCCAACCATCCTTGACACACTTGACAACATGACAGAGTAAAACATCTTTAGAAAGTTCGTCCCTCCATTCTTTCTCACTCACGGCACACGTCATTCAGTACCAAACTCGCAACAAAACAATCATCATCATCATCCTCTTCACCATCATCATCCTCTTCACCATCATCTTCTACTGGGAACCTAGAAAAATAATGAGCCCTTGTTTCCAGGAATATATGACACTTCAAAATCATGTTGTAGTAGCTTGGTAGACAAACTGGCAATTCTTGGAGTATGTGCCTTGAACCTATCCCCCGTGAGAATTGAAACCAAAGGACTGTGATCTGTGCGTAGTTGAAAATCTCTGCCCCAAATATAGGGATTGAACTTCCTGACAGCCCACCAACATGCCAAAAGCTCTCTCTCGATCACTGCAAAATTCAATTCTGTACCCCGTAACACTCTGGAGGCATAACTCAAAGTGTGTTCTGACGGTTAATATTCTGGGTAAGAATGGCTCCTAGTCTGAGGCCACTAGCATCAACAGTGATAGTGCACATTGCATTGGGGTCAAAAGGTTTGAGGACCTTGGGACACACCAACTGAGCTTTAATCCATTCAAACGCCTCCTGATAACGGTCATCCCAAACAAATGGAACATTCTTTTTGAGCATGTTGGTCAATGGTTGAATCCTCGCAGCATAATCTTGTACAAACCGTGAGTAGAACTCACAAAATCCAACAAATGACTTTAGACCGACCTTGTCCTTGGCAGGGGTGTGGAATTTATTAAAATATCTACTTGTCCATGGTGCAGGTTGCTTCATAAATCTACTTGTCCTGTAACAAAATTCACTTGTCCCTTTGGTGCCATGTAGTGCGGCGACAAATTATGGCAGCAATCTCAATATATAGGAGCTCTGATATAGCCTCCCTGATCATGCCAGGGCTAATACCATAGTAGTGTTTCAATACTTGCAATCCCCTTATGTTGCCACATTTTCACAGACCTACATACTGGGGCTGAAGGTAGTGGTAAGCCATAGTTCCAGGGTCAGAATGCCCTTTTGAGTCTGTGCAAACATACAATGCATGTTTTAAGGGTTTTCAACAACTCTTCTCTAATCTTTTCCTATACTGAGAAATGTTGGACATTTACTCCCGACAATGGCAGATTTAAGCCTTCTCCCAGAGTTGAGAAAAAAGTAGTTGGAGGAAAAGTGAACTAGCAAATACTCAGATTTTCGCATGCGCAAATCTACACATGCAAATTTACACATGCTAAAATGCAGTTCACAAATATTTTCTAGGAGTACTATTTCTTGTCCTACTTCTGTAAATTCTTGGGAATTAACGAAAGCCGTATAGCTGCACTTAATGCAAGGACATATAGCATGGGTGCACGTTTGAGACTTTCTTTAATAATTGGGTCCCTAATTTGGTCTGGCATTGACCATGACCTTTTGCTTTTATTAAAATTCTGTCTCTCTGTGTATTGGCTGGCTTTACTGTGAGTGAAAGCATTTTGCTCTTTCACAAGGAGCATATCGACACACAAAGTAGTTCTGTAACTACTGTGGCAGTGTGTGCTTTTTGAGACCAAAAACTATTTTTGCTTTTGCCAATGTTTGTTATAATGGTGAGGGCCCAGTAACAAACACACCAATAAGGTTTTACAAAAACCTTACCAAAACAATTCACACATTGACAAAACTAAAAAGCTGACAACCAATTTCAGACCCACTGGCTTTGCCAATGCTAGTTTATTTTTGTTTCCCATAATCTTATTGAAACCGGTTACAATCATTTTCCATTATGAATGTTTTTGAGAAATACAAACCTGCATCAACACATGCCTGAAATGTTATAGTAATTTAGCAAAATCCTTTTTTCCCACTTTCATTTTTTTAATGAACATTTTATTTTGAAAGCAAAGAATCAATCTTGCTTCCAAACTTCTGCAAATATTTGCATGAAATCAGAGAGCATTCTGGGAGCACTATACATAGCCTCATATTGCTAAATTTTGAAAACGGGTGTACACATTTGTATACTGGAACTACTGTTAGTAGTGCAGTCAGAGCTTACAACATTTACTTATTTTACTAATAATAAAGGCTTTCAATTAATGAACCATAAATACAAGTTTGAACAGCATTAACATATGGACAAAAATATTACCTTAACTGCAGACAGTCCCCTTCCCTGATCCATTATGTGGTACTGCAAACTGGCAGCCAAAGGGTTTGTGCTGCAGGGGGTTGGGCCTACTTGTCCCAAGGACAAAATACACATGAAAACGTGTTGCCCTTGACCCCAAACAATACGCCCTGGGCGTCGGGCTATAGGAATTCCACATCCCTGCCTTGGGAGTGGACTGTCAACAATAGCTTTGACAAGACCCGGTCTGGGCTCAACACCCTGTTCCGATAAAACATGCCCCAAGTATTCCACCCTCTGCACTTTAAACACACAGTTTTCCTTCTTTAATACAACACGACTTTCCTGCAAAACATCAAGCACACGACACAATGTTTCATCATGGGATTCACTAGACTCACCATAAATCAAGACGTCATCTTGAAAAGCAACTACACCTTTTATCCCCTTAAGCATGGATGACATAATCCTCTGAAATACTGTGGCCGCAGAGGCCAACCCAAAGGGCATGCTGCAGTATTGAAACGAACCAATGGGGGATACAAAAGCAGTGAGATGCCTGGAAGCAGGATCCAAAACTACCTATTGGTAAGCGGATGCTAAATCCAGCTTGCTGAACCACTTTGAGCCACTAATCATAGACAGAATGTCCGAGATCTTGGGGAGGGGATGAGAGTCCACCCAAATGCTCTTGTTGAGACTGCGCAAGTCAACACAAACGCAAAGTTCGCCATTCTTTTTCTTCACAACAACCAGGGGAGAAAGCCAAAGAGACGATTCAACCGGCTCAATAATACCCTTTTTACACAAACCATTTAGCTCCAATTCCAACTGCTTCCTGACACTCAGTCTATGCTTGACAGGTATTGCGTCATCCTTAACTCTGATGACCGGAGAAAAACCTTTAGTCTGACCCAGTTCCCCGCTAAAAACAGAGGAATAGTGTTCTGTAAAATTATCAATTAAGCCATCAGCCTGAAGAATAGATACCTGTTCTTTAGTACCAGGTCTGAGCACCATTTTGAACAAACCCTGATGAAACCTTCCAAGGATTGACAACCCCTTGATTGCCACATAAATCTTGCCTTGTATCCTTCTAGCCCTGAACTCCAGGATGTCTTCGAAGTAACTAGCTAGTTCAATCCTCCTCCCTTCAAAAGAAACTGGAGACCTATCTGGAGGTTTTAAAGAACGAGAGCCCCAAACTTCAACAAATAATTATTGGGTTATCATTGTAATCCTTGCCCCAGAATCAACCAATAAACACACACTCTTGCCACCAATGTCAATATCCACATATGGATACACACCCTCTGAGATATCACCTTCAGTGACATGCATCTCGCCAACCACAACGACCATATCTCTCAGGTGATCCTGAATGCTACTGTAACTGTCACCCGAACATTCTGCAACAGACACATTCGCTACAGAAGAAGATGAAGAAGCTTGCCTTCCATCAGTAATGAACGCGGTACTACGTTTCCTACTCTGGCAAATTTTGACGAAATGCCCTAACTTCCCACGCACTTTGCAAACAACGTTCTTTGCAGGGCTTGGTCGACCTGTTTTAAAATGAGAGAGATTCCCACAACTGTAACAAATATTTGTCTGTTTGAAAAACTTTGTTATTAGCACGTGCTGCTATGCTGTTCTTGATGTCCTTTGACCTGACCACAGTTAGTTTCACTAGTTGTGATCTTCTCATCCAATTCCTTGACCGACACCTTTGAAAGTTTTCGCTGTGTGTATTGTTTATTCTAAGGAGGGATTGCCTATGGATAGCAGCTTTTGCTGAATGTTCTTGTCTGAACATTTACAGATATACTGGTCTCTTATCAATTGTTCAGTAAGAGCTTCAAACTGACAGTCTGCACTCAACTTCCTCAAAGCAGAGACAAAAGTATCAACATCCTCTCCTTGCCTTTGTTCACGTTTGAAAAATGTGTGCCTAATAACAACCAAACATGGCTGTACATTAAAGCATAGTTCTAATTTCTTAACAGCCTCAACAAATTCATCAGTCTCTTCTGCATCTTGGGCACGTACTACGGGAGGCAAATGCTTATAAACAGACCTCCCTTCGAAACCCAAAGAATGAAGGAGAAGACATTTTTTCCTCTCTGCCCTGTAGCGTGACGCGCCAATGGCGCCAAGATAGGTAAAAGCATCATACCAATTCTTCCATGAGATTGGTGGATTACCAGGAATTTCTAAAAAAGGTGTAAGTGGAGATACAGATTGTATTGTAAAAAATAAACAACCAAAAAAAAAATATTACAAGACAGATATACTGTAAAAGCAATCACGATAATATGTGGCAACCTGTAAACAAAATATAGCCCAAATTAAAATGTTCCTTGTACATAAACAGTGAACTTGAAAAGTAAGCTCAACAGAAATCTGTTGGTGTTGATGTGTGCACACACGAAATATTAAAACAGTGTCACGCTTGGTGTGCGCATCACCGTATACACAGACTCCATGTATAGTAGAGAAAACAGGACGTGTGCTTCACTAATCTCACAAATAGAAAGCTTGTCGACTTTAATTTGTACACGTTACAAACATAAAGAACAAATCCTAAAATGCGTAGACTTTGACACGACAGGCGTGCGTGTCGCCGTATATACAGTGCGTGGTACAGTGCCTGAAATTTCATAAAAAGACAAACCGTATGTTGTTCTTCGTGTGAACAGTTTCCTTTGCTCTGCGACCTGTATAATAAATAAAGTTTTCTTTGTGCAATCACTAAAATGGCCGCCACGCAAAACGTCACGCGTTTCAAGTAATTAAAATGGCCACCGCAACGCGACTAGAAGACGTAATGAAAGTATACTTCCAACATGGCGCCACGTAACGTGCAACAGCTAGCGCGCAGACCGTACTCGCTCCTTCAGTAGCGGCTGAGCGTTTTTTCTTCGTCTCTCTGCCGGTGCCACTCTCTGCATCTGAGGATCAGCGAAACAACCTGTGAATCATGCTTCCTTCATGAATGCCATCCAAGCGCGCAGATCGTACTCGCTCCCTCTGTGGCAGCTGAGCATTCTTTTTGTCGTCGCTATGCCGGTGCCGCTTATCGCATAAGTAATGAGGGAAACAGTACCTCATAAATCCTGCCCTTCTGTAGAAGATCCCTCACCAGACCTCCATCGAAAAGACGTTCAGGCAGTGAGTCTCTACGTCGGAAGACTGGACAGCAAGATGATACCTGAGGTGGTTGCTCGTGGGTTCTGCAGACACCTGAGAATCATCGCCAACAATAATGTAGCAGGTAGGCACCAAGACGAAATGTATGTTCATAGATATAAGCTTTATTGTAGCTCAGGTGCTGCGCAGCAGCCGGTGAAGACAGCAGAAAAACAGCAAGTGACAACTTCACATTTGAACAGAAACACTATATTACAAAGCAGAATGCCCTCAGCCAGAACATCATGGCGTGAGCATTCTAACCTGTAAAGAATGAGGGGGCAACCAATATGAAGAGACCACTACAGCTTGGCTCTCCTTTTGGAACAGGGGCAAGATTCCTATGCACGTGGTAGGAATTCAAGCATTCTATCAATGGCCTTGTTGTTTGTTATGGGGTCTTTAAGGCACATATGTGCACTCAGCACAGGTGTCACCGCTGGGCTGCCACCAGACAGTGAATTAGATGGATGCATCAGTCTGTAAGACCAGTGGTTAATTGCCTTATTCGTAATTCTCAACCTCTTTTAAGTTGTTAAGGCTGTCTTCAAGTGGTAGGGAATAGAAGAACTCCTTCAGGATTTTCCAGAGTCTCTGAAAAAGAAAGCCATGGAGATAGGTAAGACCATTTCTAACCCACAGTTAATATACCATGAATACACTTGTGGACACATTAATTAAGTGTTGTGCTTGGAAGGTATATGTGGCTTTCCAGAGCATTTATTTAGTATACAGGTAGACAAAATCCTGAAAGGTTGAACAACTGACACAGCAAAGTCTGTGGGTGCCTTTCTGTAGCATTTCCTGTAGTTTAGACGGTCGTGTAGTTTAGACGGTCGTGTAGTTTAGACGGTCGTAAATTTGAAGTCCTGCAGTAGGATAAAAAAGTCCTATCTCACCTGACAATCTCAAATTTGTGTGTTTGTGTATGTATGTATTTAGAGTGTCAAATGTAATTTTTAGTGTCTGATCTGGGTGCATTCTTACTCTACCCGATCATAGGGAAGAAGCCTGCAAAAACATTTAATATACCTACTGTTGGGTATTGGGATTTTGGTGGTAATAAACTGTGCTAATATAGGAAGAAGCAGCCACGGTAGTAAAGGGGGAATCCTGCCTCACCAGGTGGATGCCTTGGATCATTTAAAAATGGACTTCACAATGTGTATGAAGTGGTGTTTTACATTTTATTCAAAGCAATTTGATGATAGTGTGCCTTCTGTGGATTTATGACAGTTGCACAAGGCACAATACTTTTGTATTCTGTGCAGTGCACACTGTTATTATTGTTTTTTTGAATTACATTTCTTTTATTGATGTTGTGTAACAAGGCACAGTGCATGTACATACAACAGCTAGAATAATATTGCATGATATACATAACCAGCCAAGTCATGTTACATAATACAATTTCTGGCATGACCCAGATTGTCCGCCACATAAGTTCCATATCGTAGGTAACACCCAACAGGGAGGAGATGGTTGCTGTGCTTGGCTCTGTTATCTCTCGTGACTATGTACGGCACGCCAGCAGGGGGGCAGGAGGTGCTGGGAAGGGGGGGTGAGAGGAGGGAAGGAGCGGGAGGCTCAGGGTATTAACAGTGTAAACTTCACCTAGCTCAGTTCTCCAGCTCTCCCCAATACTTCCAGTCCACCCACAACTTCACTCGATGATAGTTTCCTTTCCCAACAAGTGCTTTGTTCCCTGGCTATGTGTAAAGGATTCGAGGCTGGAGGGCGGATCAGTGACTTATCTGGTGGGTCCATTAAATGCCCCCACTATGTTTCATGATGGGTCACCGCTGTAGCTGTGCGGGGGTCTATGGTGGGTGCCTGGGGCTCGTTGTCTGATTGCAAATTGCTGCGAAAGTCTTGGGGGATTGCGTCCCATGCGGCTACCATTGGAGTTTTGCGAAGTTCCAGGGTACCACGCGGTGTAAGGCTACGCTCTCCGTTTGTGCCCAGTTCGTCAACTAGCAAAGCCACGCTTTCACAGGCGGCGGCTCCCCCCGCTTCCAACATCTGGTAATCAAGCGATTTGCCCAAGCAATTCAGATCTATCAACCTGGATGATACCTGATGTCTCTTGGACCTACGGTATAGACCCATGAGGCACACCTCCCTAGTGCATGCCACCCTGCGTCCAGTGCAGTCAGTCAGGTGGTTAACTACCTTTAACCAGTAAGGAGCAAGGGCAGTGCAGCTCCACATCATATTAACTAAATCTGCATCCACCAAGCTACATTTGGGGCAATGGGCATCATTGCGCCTAAAGTACTTATGTAATTTGGCTGTTGTCAAGTATGCTCTATGTGCCATATAGTACTGTATGAGGTGTAATCTGAAATTCCAGGGAATAAATGTGGGCCCTTCCAATATAGTCACCCATTTGCGATCTGTGCATGGTCAGAGGAGATCCGCTTCACAGTAGCGCCCGAGAGGAGAGCTGGCGAACCATTTTGTGAAGTGTCTCCCTGTACCCATCACATGTATGTATTGAGTGATGAGGTACATTGTGGGCTCCTGTGGCATGTCTCCTCATAGTGTCCGGAATACCGCAACCAGTGAGGTATGAAGGAGGAACTGACCACGCGGTAAATATTCCACCAGAGTGTCAAAGGGTGTCAACTGTTCATCTCTGTATTGGTCTCCTAACGTCTGCAACCCTGCCTTTCTCCAGGTGGAAAGCTCTGCCCTTGTGGTGATGTGCTGACCTCTGGGTGTGCCCTACAGAGGCAGTGCGGGCGCATGCGGGATCGTGGAGCCCATGAGGCGCAGACTTCGATGAAAGCACCTGTAGGCCACCTCCAGCATCAACAGGCTGGGTATAGTACCTCGTCTCCCGAGGTGAAACAACTCCAAGATCGACGAGTGCTTCCATGCCAGTTAATGTGTGGCTGTCTCTTCTAGGTTCTGGCCTCTGGCCCATCTAGCAACCGATTTGTAATTGAGACGCCTGATAATAGTGCTCCATGTGGGGTACAGTGAGCTCCTCCTGGTCGGTTGGTAGGTATAGTAGGCCAGATAAACTTCTGCATGGTACGCTCCAAGGATCGAAAGATGGGGGGTTGAATGTATAGCGGCAAATTAGTGAAGAAGTACAGTACCTGGGGCAGTAGAACCATTTTAAGTAACGATATGCGGCCCATGATGGACAGGGGTAAGCTCCGCCAGAAGAGCATCTGTGACTTTATGGCGGTTATTGCCTGCAGAAGGTTCCCCTCGGACAGCTCTGCCTGTTTGTGGTAGATCCGGAACCCCAAATACCGAAAAACAGAGGGCTGCCACTACACATTTGTACCAGTAACAACCAGCGCTGGGTCGGGAGTAGATGGATCAAATGGGTACAGTCAGGACTTGTTCCAGTTCATCTGGAGACAAAAGAGGGATGCAAAGTAAGTGAGTATGTCTGCTAATTCATCACACGAGCCCTGTATATCCCCAATGTATAGGAGCAGCTCGTCAATATTGGGGGAAATCGCGTGCATCCAGTCTCCAAGGGGGATCCCCCAGCGCGCTCTGTTCCTTCCGGAGGGCTACTGCCAATGGCTCTATTGCCAACGAGAACAAGAACGGTGATTGTGGGCATCCCTGTCTGGTTCCACGGCAAATTGCCACGAGCTCTGACACAAAAGGGCCCGTTCTAACTCTGGCGGTGGGAAATGTATACAACAGCCGGACAAAGCGGAAGAAACGAGAACCTAATCAGTTTCGGGGTAAAGTGGAAAACAGAAAACCAACTCTAGCGTATCAAACGCCTTCTCCAAATCAAGTACCAGACACCCTGAGTGAGGCTATCACTGTGTTGAGTACCTGGCCACACTGTAGAAGTGGCGTAGGTTAAGGAATGTGTTGCAGGACGGTTCAAACCCATTTTGATCACCGGTGTACTAGCTGGGGCACCATTGGGGCCAAGCGATCTGCCAATATCTTGACCAAAAGTTTATAGTCCGAATTTAGGAGGGCCAGCAGTCGATACGAACCCAGCACGGATTCCCAAAGCGAACCTGGAAGAATGGATGCTTGTAATGAGGCTTCATAAAGGGCAACTCGGCAGGGGGCCAGTACTGGAGTGTATGCTTTATAGTACTCGACCGGCAGTCCGCCTGGGCGTTTTCCATGTGGTTAGCACTCAGATTTCCTCCTAGGTCTCTAAAAGGATGATGGGCTCTTCCAGCTCTGCCTGTTGTGCAGGTGCAATGGTGGGTAGAGAGAGAGGGGAGAAGAAGGCCTCCATTTCGGCCTGCTCAGGTCTAATGATAGACCCATGTAGGGTTGTGTAATGCTTGACTAGTTCCAGGTATATCTCCCATTGCATACTCAGCAGTTGTCCTGACTGCGCAAGCAGCAAAAGAATTAGCCGCCATGCCTGTTCTGACGGATCACCCACACCAGCAAACAATCCCGCGCGATCTGCCGCGTCATGTGTGAGGGCGGAATGCGCAGCATAGTTTAGGCATTGCAATTGTTCCAGTAACTCCGCATGATCCCGCTGGATCTCTTCTAGCCACCACGTGCTGTCTGAGTCTGCCACTGCATCAGATTCCAGCTGTAGGAGCAAGCATTTAAGGCATGCGATGTCCCCGTCCAGTTGTCTGCGGATACCCTAACTAAGACCCAAGCATTGCCCACCTAATTACAACTTTGAACGCCTCTCATTCCACCCCTTTGTCAGCGACCAAGCCCTTGTTTGTTTCAAAAAAGGTCCTTATAGCGGTGCCCTACGAAGCCCGAAAAGGTGGATCCTCGAGTGCCGCCTGCTGGAGGCGCGATATGTGTGCGACCTGTCCAATGCTGTCCCGCTCCATTTGGAGGAGTTGGGGGTTGTGGTCTGAGTGTGTTCGCCCCAGGTAGTCTGTGTTGGCAACCATGAAGTAGGACAGCCTATCCCACAAACTAACTATGTGGACATGGAGGCTGTGTGGCGGGGAGTAAAAAGAGTATACCCTCACAGCCAGATTTCGCACCCTCCAAATATCAGTTAAGTGCCAGTGTTGCAGCCAGTCCCCCAGAGCCTGGGCATTGGATTCTAACTTTTGGTTGCCTGATTGGTTGCCACCCAATCTAGGATCTGTTCCTACCCCTGTGGAAAAAGTCAAGAACCTGGGCGTCATTTTTGAAATGTACCTTTCCTTTGAAGCCCACATCAATCAAACTGCCTCCTCAGTTGTCTTCTTGTTAAAGAGCATTCATAAAGTTCTTCCTTATATTCTGTTCAACCTCCAAAAATCTGTCATATCCTCTCTGATTTTATCAAGACTCGATTACTGTAACGGTCTCTATATCATTCTTCAGCAAAAACGTCTAAACAGACTTCTGTCGCTCCAAAATGCGGCATTACGCCTTACTTTAGGCCTTCCTAATTTTCATTCTACTTCTAAAGCACTGATCACTCTTCATTGGCTGCCTGTGAGAAAGAGAGTTATGTATTGCCTTCAAAATTCAGGCCCGGCAGCCCTTATCCAATACTTTAACTTCTACACCCCCACCTGATCTCTTCGGTCGGCATCCTTAATGAATATCACTATCCCCAAATTTAAAAAGGCCCGAGGGGGCAGCAGGAGTTTTCTGAGGGGCACAGCAAAATTATTGGACTCTCTGCCCCTTGCTTTGAAAAATTCTCCAAGCCTCATTCATTTTAGAAAGACATTAAAAATGTGGCTCTTCAATCAGCAATTAAACCCAATCCACTCTGATACCGTTCCTCCTTTTTCTTCAAGGTAGCGCCAAGACACCAACTAGGTATTCAAGCACTTCTAAACCTATTACTAGAACATAACGCACAGTATGTGAATCTATAACATATGCTGCAAAATGATGGTAACAAGTAAGTGTCTTTTTCCCCTATCCTCTGTTATCGACCATCATGCTCTTACCCCTTTTGTTGCAGAAAGACTACAAGTTTTATAGTGAAAGCTTTCATTTACTTAACTTGTCTACCTCACTACACTCACTCAAGTGTTATATGCCCCTTATTTGCCAACTCCCATATGACTTTTGCCATTACTTGGTTGCATCTAACTCCTATTTTGCTCCTATCTTAGTGAGAGTTGTTACTCAATTTCTCTTCTCCCTTTGGCCATCACTTTACTTGATAGCCAGCCTTTCTTCCTTCCTTTTTCCTATATGCTTCATCTTGTTCAATACAAAAACACCATGGCCGTTTCGAATCATTATCCATTCTTAATCACTCCCCTTTTGCTTCTGGGTACATTTTCGTTCTGGCTAGCCCACTCCTGTGTTCTACATGGATTAATGAACAAGCTTTGGCAAACCAAATAAATCTCGCCAATGAGACCTTTTGGCTTTGACAATATTTGTTAGACATGCTGTACAGCAGCTCTGTTCTTTCTTTCATTTTCCTTCATTTGTTCCTCCCTCGGAGCATTCATGCATTACTTGTTGTAATTATTGTTGATAGTGTTTCAACTGGGGCAAGAAGGGTTGTTTGCAAAGCTTTTTTGCTTGTTAAAAAAAAAGGTAACCATCTTATTTGTTATTGTTTATTTTTGTAATTATTTTAAATTCATTACACAGAGTATACTCGGCTGCATCTAAAATTGCCAAATCTATGACCGCATTAGTGTCATTTAATGTGAAGGTTGATTTAGGTGGACAGTGAGTTGACGGTTTAATGTTCTAAAGCCCATGTCATGAAGAAATTATAATTCTGTTTCATGAAGATTTAAGTAATTTTCTATTAATCTGAGCTGATAAATATGGGCATGGAGATCCAGAGAGCTGTTTAATTGACAATCATATGTGTTTGATAACAAATATTAATTGAAGCCTCTGGTTATTTTAATTGTGGTGTAGGAAAAGGAATAGTTTAATATTTTATAGTTATCCCAATTTAGAAGTGATGGCTACATTTTCATGGTTTAGTCTAGGTCGAAAATATACACAAATTAATAATGGCATTTTATTACTGTTGTTTTAAAGAGTCGCCAAGAAGTGTGGCGCCTTAACATTTATAATCCTACCTCTCAGATCTCCTAAATTGCTCAATAGAGCCGGGGGTCCACCTGGAGGCCTGTTCATAGCATTTGTGCGTGCAGGATTTTCAAAAGTGGTACCGTTGTCAAATGTAAAGCTGATGGAGCGCCAAGATTCCTCCAATCAGATGATTTTGTATTTATTAAGAAACTCTCTTAATTCTTCTAATGATTTCAATTGCCTGTGTATCCTTGCTATGTCCCACGAGCAGATGAAGGTGTTTTTTTCTCCGGTGGCAGGAAACCAACTTTTTAGTTGTTAGGAATACTACTAATCGTTTCCCGTAACATAGTAACTTCACAAGATTGTGTCTCCTTATCTTCGAATAGGTAATTTTTTCCCTGTGCAGGGTTAATAACCTATTGCTTTATTGCACCATGTCTTCTATTTGTGACTTTTAAGTTTTCAGTTTAATTATGTGACATGTTCACACCCTTGTGAATTTGTTTTTCATAGTTCATTTTATCTCGATCTTTCTTCAGTTTGTTTTGAGGGATATTTTGGCTGTTGAACTAGATCAGTAATTATTCCCCATTCATGCAAAGTTGCATGCCTGTCGTAGATTTCATGTAGCCATTTTTCCAATTATCATGTGGTGTGAGTAAGATCTTTCTTGCTGTTTGTTGCTGGAATTTTTATTCTATTGCAACCAGATCTTTAAGTTTTGTGAACGGATAGGAATCCTTGAAGTATTCAGTCGGTTTAATGAACCATGAATTCCTTTGGATTGATAGACTCCAAAGAAGTCCATTTTAGACCTTTAGTATATGTCTTCTTTATAATTAGCAGTATTGATTTGTAGAGAGGACAACATTGATTCTTGATGTTAATCTTTTCGATGATCCCTGTGATATTTTTTATGTACTAACTGGATGGGGAGTTCTAATGTTTAATGGATCAGGTTAGGTAATTCAGAAATGTTATGGTTTCTTTTTTTTTTTTTTGTGTAATTTTTTTGTTGTAATTTTTTATTGAAAAAATAGGCATGTAGACAATCAAAGCACAGCATTGCACCAGACGATCCGTAAGCAACACATTTTGGTAAAACATCAAAAGCTCCTTGCGCAGCACAGTATAGGTGTCATCGGGAATCCCATATTATCCAATATCAGCGGTGTTATCATCCATGCTCCTAGGCGGTTCATATATATCCCCCCGAAATGTGTTCCAGGGCCCCCATATGTGTGACCATTTCTTCGGACACCCCCTTGAGACATAAATAGGAACTTCCATCACCATACACAAGTCCATGTCCTTAGCCCATTCTCCAACGCTAGGGGGGTACGGGGCCCTCCACAATCGTGCAATATTCCGCTTGGCCACCATGAAGCTCAAAGTAACCCAAATTCTCTCTTTTGCGCTGAGGTCCGTGGGGTCCCATATATTCAATAAAATCAATTTGATGTTGCATTGTATCTACCTCCTCCATCATAAGTGTCACCCCCTCCCAATTTTTCTGTATTGCAGCACATTCCCAAAGGGTATATGGTTTCTTACTGAGGTTAAATTACTGGTAGGCTGTAAACCAGCTGACTGTCGTAATTGCATTTATTTTAGTTCTATGGCCGCCTTCAGGTGCAATTGGTTGATGGTATTGTTTGGTTTGAAGAGAGGTATGGCAATATTCTTGAAGCCTTCAGTAAGGCTTGGGCAAGGCCATTAAGGTTCTCCATCAAAGGCTAGAAGTGTGAGTGTTGGATTTTTTTGCCATCCAAGCTTGCCATTTGCGAAAATGGTGTTGTCTTTGGGGCCAAACCTATCAGCTATGATATAATACCGGTTGTTCCTACTACTGGCTTCGTAAGGAAATGGGGTGTATTATATGATGTGTCTGAGTGACCTAATCGTGTAATAAACACCTTTAGGACAGTAGGTTTCATTTGTTAAACCTTCAGCTCAATCCTGGGTAGCTTTGGCTCTGACAGGAAGGCTTCCACAATGAAACAAGTGTAAAGTATTTAAAGAGCACCAAAAGAATTGAAGAGATTAACAAGACATTAGAGAACACCGATACCAATTTTTAAAAATAGGCTGTATTTTTGTGTTTGACACCACATGAAAAAGATCCATTGAAGGGTTCCTGAGATAAAGAATTTAGAAGGTAAAGCAAATTAAAATATTTTCACTCAAACGTAAACAAGCATTGGCAAATAAAGTGAATTTGGGACAAATAGAAACTTTTTCACTGAAGACTTGGTCTAGTTGTAATGCGGTCACTTGGAGTAATTTTAGGCGACCAACTCCAGTAGGTAGCCAGTCAGGGGGACCAGCAAAGTCCTCAGAAACACTTGCCTCATTAGATGAAGCAGTCTTCAGTCAGTTCCAGGCGCTTTAATCCGTTGCAGTGGTTTCCTTATGGTAGTGGTCCTAATGCAAGGGATAAAGGATGCTGAAGGAGGCTGTGGCTGCAGTCAACAGGGGTCTTCCTGCAGCTACTCCTCAGTCCACGAATGGAAATTATAGAGTTTGATGCTTGTGTTTGACCAACTCAACCCTGTTTTTGAAAAATTATTTAAAAAAGGTTTTGCACAGGGTGCACAAACTCCCTGGCTGTGAATTGGTTAAGAATTCCATCTTCTGTCTCATTATTTCTAAATTTGACGGTTTGTTAGGTAAATGGGCACATTACCATGGAGGGATCTGACCACTTCCAGTTCTCCTTATCACAGGAAATATCACTGTACCTGTTCAACCTAAGAAAGACACAAAAAACTAGCTAGTGTAGATTTGTGATCTCCGAGGCAGTCTAAGTCAGTCATGCCTCCCCTTGCTCCTAGACATTAACATCAAATTATAATGAGATTATGACCGACATTCTATCTGTTGGAAGTCCTACAGCTAAAACAATTTGGGAACATCAACTTCTTGGTTCTCCTCTCAATCGTACAAAGAAAGGAGATTATGAGATCTCCAGAGTAAATGGCTTCAAAACCCCATTAAACTCTCCTATTGAATCATGGATATGGAGGATGCTGATAGAAGAAACTTACATTTGAAGGTAATACTTCTTCCTTAGTGGCTCAGCTTGATTCCACAAGAAATAGCCCAAAACTGCTCTTTCACATAGTCTAACAAATCACCACGCACCATTTATACGTCTGATAAATACCAGTTTACCATACATAAATGAATTTTCCACGTTTTGTTATCAGGCCTCTTTTCCTGTTGCGACTACAGTCAGCCCTTCGAAATCGCAGTCTATCTGTCAAATATTTGATTGTGACTCACTAGAAGAGAGCCTTCAACCATCTCCATTCTAAAGTACAGATTTTTTGCAACAGGCGTGATCATTTAATTAGAAGAGTCGGAAGAATATTTAGATCCACTTGTGTCTAACCTTATTATTATTTTTTTTTTTAATCTGTTTTTATTAATTTTGTAATCATAGTTGCAAACTTACAGCACACAGGCTTATGTAGTCCGTAGTCGGAACTTTGGTGCCAATAGCAGTATACATCGCACGAGATAGAAACATGGTCATATATCTCAACCTTTAAACAGTATGATGCACAACCCTCCGTTTCTCTGCAGTGGTTCAGCAAATTGTCCCAGTAAGCCTCTCAACCAGATCTGCAACTATTCCCAACAAATGGTGGTAGAACAACCACCCCATGGAAAACCTCAACCACCTCGAACCCAGACCAGCTCTGTTAGACATAGCCCTGCGCCCGCCACCCGTCCGTCTCCCGCCCTCCACGTTGGTGCGCTATGGCGCAGACTGGGCTCACCGCCCCATACATAAGCGCGTGTTGTCATGATGTCTAAACTAGCTGCATGTCAGGCGTGGAACATCACGAAGTCATTCCGGCAGGTCCCCTGACGCCCGCCTCTGAGTCGTCCCCCCACTTGCTGCCACATCCTCCCCATCCACCTCCTCAATCCGTCGAAGTGCCCGGAGTAGCTCCTCCCACTGCGTGGCGATGGGCATCTTCCGCAGTCCTAATGTCTCTTCCCGCCTAATAGCGGTCCCCTCTGCCCCGGCCCATGCAGCAAGCGAGTACCTCCATGCCCGCGCGTGAGGTGGGTCCTGTGCCTTCCACCTCTTAGTTATGAGACGTTTTGCGACCGCGAATCCCAGATCTAGGAATCGGGACGTCACCTTAGTTGTCGGGGATCTGCGAAATTGGTGCAACAGGTGGACCATCCAGTCAAAGGGCATGTCCCGATGTGTGATGGCACGCAGGGAGTCGTGGACCGCGCTCCAGTAGGATTGCAGCTTACAACAGCCCCACAGCATGTGAATGAGATCAACCCCCATCTCCGCGCACCTAGGGCATTTTGCGTCATTACAGCGAAAATAGCGATTAAGAGCTGCGGGGGTGAGATACGCTCTGTGGAGTACAAACAGCTGTATCTGCCGAAGGCGCATATTTCTAGGTATACGCACCGGGCTTTTCAGTATACGGACCCATTCTGTATCTGTCAGCTGCCTCCCTAAGTTTGTTTCCCACTTGCCTTTAAGTGGTTCCAGGGCCAACGCCGTGTGCGTTCGTAATGATGCTGCAAACCAACTAATCAGCCGCCGGCCTCTCCCCATCACGTGCAGATATTGTATAGTGAGGTGTTGACTGGGCTCCGCGGTCATATCCCCCCATCTAGCAACCAGGGTCCTAACTATAGAGTGGTAAGTCAGGAATTGCCCCGGCGATAGCCCCCACTCCTCCACCAACGAGTCACACGAGAGGAGCACCCCGTCCCGGTACAAATCTCCCAGAGTCTGAATATCCACCTCTCGCCACTGCAGCAGCGCACGGGAGGTGAGCGGTCCCGCCGCTCTGGGGGTTCCCTCCAGCGGCAGCGCCGGCGCGTATGGGGTCACATGTCGAGTGAGGAAGAGACTCCTGCGAAAGCAGCGGTGCGCCACAGCCAGAAGGAGCGGGGGCGGCGCCGCAGTCCTGGCGGCCGGGTGGAAAAGCACCAGCAACTGCTCAAGTGAGTACGGCGGCAGCAGTGTTGCGGTATCTTCTCGGCCTCTATCCGCCAGCCAGCGGGCTATCCACTGCAGCTGGGCCGCCAAGTAATAGTGTTCAAAGCAGGGTACAGCCAATCCTCCCTGGTCTGTAGGGAGATAAAGCTTTTTAAGCGACATCCTGTGACGGCCATTCCCCCATATGAAGTCTCTGAGAGTTTGTGACAGTTTGGCAAAGAAGGCCGCTGGGACATACAGGGGCAGGTTAGTAAAGTAATATAGGAGCCGCGGAAGGATCACCATTTTAGATAGTGCCACCCTACCCGTGACCGTCAGAGGCAATGTAGTCCAGAAGCGTATCTGGGATTTTATAGCCGCAACTGCCCTGCCTAGGTTGCCATCCAGCAGGTCCGCTGGCTGACGGTAGATACAAAGTCCGAGGTATCGGAAGGTGTCTCCTCTCCACTGTACTCTGGTGCCATTCAAGATGTATCCGGGATCCTGTCGCCCCTCGCTAAATGCGTAGAGACAAGATTTGCTGGCATTCACCCGTAGCCCCGAAAGGGCAGCAAAGTCACCCAAAATTTGGGCCAACTGCGGGGGTATATCGTCCACATCTTTAACGTATACCAGCAGGTCATCCGCATAGAGGGACACCTGATGGACCGCGTCCCCCAGTGGTATGGCCATTGCCAGAGGCTCCATCGCCAGAGCGAACAGGAGCGGCGATAGTGGGCAACCCTGTCGGGTCCCCCTACCAATCGGTATGGCGTCCGAGGTATACGGGCCTAGCCGTACCCGCACCGTAGGGTCTTTGTAGAGAAGACCCACCAGCTGTAAAAATGCCAAGCCAAGATCGTATCGCAGCAGCAGGGCCGACAGGTATCGCCACTCCAGGCAATCAAATGCCTTTTCCAGATCTAACAGTAGACAGCCCGCTCTAGGCCATGCCTGTGTGCTATCCGCCGCCACCCTGAAAAACCTCCGCAAATTCAAGGACGTATTTCGTTTCGGCACAAATCCGTTCTGATCTTTATGGACTAGGTGCGAGACCACCGGCGCCAGGCGCTCCGCCAACACCTTTGCAAGGATCTTATAGTCAGTGTTAAGAAGCGCTAAGGGGCGGTACGATCCCAATTCCATGGGGTCCCGATCCGGCTTGGGGAGAGACACCAGATAAGCCTCACGCATCGAAGGAGGCAGTCTGTCCGCCTCAACCGCCGCCATATACACCTTATGGAGGTGTGGCACCAAGTGTTCCCGGTAGGCCTTGTAAAACTCGGTGGGTAGTCCATCCGGACCCGGAGTTTTCCCGGTCGCCATGGAGGATATAGCTTCCCCTATCTCCTCCAATGTGATAGGGCAATTCAGGGCCTCTAAGTGCTCGGCCGTAACCGCTGGCAGCTGTGTATGCCCAAGGAACCGCTCCAAATCTCCCCCTGAGCAGTGACCCCGCGCGCGGTACAACTGGGTGTAATGGTCTACCAAAACCCTGTGAATTTCCCTCTGGGTGCACACCAGTTCTCCCTCCGCCGTGCGCAGTGCCGCTATCGGAGCCCGGTTGGCCTCTTGTCGCAAAAGCCAGGCCAGCAGCCGACCTGCCCTGTCCGCTGAAGCATGCGTGCGCGCTGTATGTGCCGCATAATTCAAACACCTCAGGCGCTCCAACAGCGCCGCGTGAGCCGCACGCAGGTCTGCCAGCTGCCGAGCCCGCCCACCCGGTCCTTCGCCTTCCCGCTCATACTGCAACAGCTGGGACACCAGTAGGGCTAGCGACTTCGCCAGCTGCCTCCGTGTGTTCCATGTGGCTCCCAAGCAGTGACCGCGTAGCTCCACTTTAAGTGCGTCCCATTCCACCCTTGCGTCGCTCGCCGTGCCCTCATTAAGTTCGTAATAAGAGAGGAGAGCAGTCTCCACTGAGGAGCGAAACTCCGGATCCTCTAGCGCTGTGGGTTGTAGATGCCATGTAGGGATGGGTGGGCGATCCACTTCCCAGTTAAGTTGGAGCCACATTGGATTATGATCGGAGTGTGTGCGCCCCAAGTAGTCCGTCCGTGCCACCAGCGGCAGCAACGCCTGAGATCCTACTATCCTATCCAGTCGCACATGAAGATCGTGCAGTTTGGAGTAGTAGGAATAGACGCGGTCCATAGGGTATAGAGCTCGCCAAATATCTAGTACTCCCCACTGTGAGAGCCAATCAGCCAGCGCGCGCGCCGTGGATGCAGCAGACGTCGCGCGCAGCGGAGGGAATGACCTATCAAGGTGTACGTCGAGTACCGCATTAAAATCCCCTCTCAGCAACCAGGGGAGCCCAGCGTACGGGGTAAGCGCCAGTGAGAGCCGGGCAAGGAAGGATACTTGATCGGTGTTTGGAGCGTAGATCGAGGCTAGTAGTACAGGCAGGCCATTAAGTGTGCCCCGTACCAGCGTGTATCTGCCTGCAGCGTCCACGGACACCTCCCCACAGACGCACGGAACTCCCGCCCTAACCCACACAAGCGTGCCCCTGGCATGTGCCGAGTACACTGTACCATATAGCTGGCCTCTCCAGCGCCTGCGCAGTTTCTCTAATTCAGGCTGTGTCATGTGCGTCTCTTGTAAAAGAGCAATACCGACCGCGTGTCGCTGGAGGTAGGCAAAGACAGAGTATCTTCGTGAGGGAGTATGCATGCCCCGTATGTTCCACGTCATAACATTAACGCGTGTCATGTCTAAGCAGTATAAGTTCAGAGGGAGGCGGGCCCGCAGCAGCCAGTCCACAATGCAGCAAAGCAAGGGAGTAGTGGTCTGAGGTAACAATAACAACATGGTAACAAAAACTGTTTAACAATCGGGGCGAACCGCACAAGTGTGTCCGTCCAAACTTGTGCAACCGTACGCAGGTGAAAACTAGGTCAGAGTGTGACCTGGGGCAATGCGTGTGTAGATGTCAGCTCCCTGACTCTGTCCCCCTTGTGCCCCTTAAGTGCGGCGTGCCACTAAAGAAAGCGTCCTCTAATGTCGAGTGGTGCGGCTAGTGAGGCCCAGTCCAGACTCCCAGGAGCCAGCCCCGTCAATTGCTCTCCCGCTACAGGCCGTAGCACAGGAAAGGTACCCATAGACAGTACAACTTACTCTCCCCAATCAGTGGGCTTGCCGGGCAGTCCCATGTTCCGTACTCCCTCCCCCGCCCATGTAAGTAAAGCAGCGAGCTACCATATACTTGTATGAGTGCCATTTGCTATGCCACTTTTCAGTCTAGGATACCGTCTGCAGTCTGCGGGGTGACCACTGGCCCACGATATTCTTCAGAGTGTGTCGTCGATGGCGACGAAGATCTGCTCCTCAGCACCTCGGGTCGCTCGTCCGTGTCGGACGGATCTACGTGGTTTGGGCTTGCAAGTGTCGTGATCGCCTGCAGTACATTTTGGCGCTCCAGTCTCATTTTCTCCGGCGTGGGAGCCGTTGCCCGCGCCGACATCTCCCGCGTGGGTCGTCTCCGCCTCCTGCGCCCTTCTCTCTTGTGGGGGCGGGCTCCATCGCCGGAATCCACTGGTTTCGGCCCTGTCCATAAGCCCTTCTCTTCCAGCCAATTCCAGACTTCCTCTGGGGAGTCGAAGTAGTATGTTTTCCCTTTGACAACCACTCTCATCCTGGCTGGGAATAACAGGGAATACGGCAATGCCAATTCCCGGAGCTGGCGTTTCACTGCCATGTAGTTGTTTCTGCGGCGCTGCACCAGCGCTGTATAGTCCGGGAAAAGCATAACTTGGCTGCCACCTACTGAGAGACCGGTCACATTGCGGGCCTCTCTGAGAATGGCGTCTCTGTCTCTGTAACTCAACAGCCTGAACAAGAAGGGCCTCGGCCTGGCCCCCGGCGGCGGTCTCTGGGCAGGCACTCGGTGAGCTCTTTCCACCGCGAAGTGGGCCGACAGTTTCCCCGGTGGCATAAACGTGCAAAGCCAGGTCTCCACATATTGCTCCGGGTCTCGCCCCTCCTCTCCCTCCGGAAGGCCCACAGCGGGAACATTATTGCGGCGGGATCGCCCTTCTGCGTCCTCCGCCCTGTCTTCAAGGGCATGGATACGGTCCAACATGTCCTGTAGGGCAGCAGCGTGACTGCGAGTGATCGGTTGCAGCTCCTTGAGTGTCTCCCCCTGGGTGGCGACCGAGTCCGCCAGCTTCCTGTGGTCCGCATGCAGGAGTGTAAAGTCAGACGTGACCTTATCTATGCGATTCTCCAGGGACGTCCTGGTGTGCTCCAGAGTTGACCCTATCTTCTCCACAGCGGCCAGCACAGAGTCCAGTTTGGCCGCAAGTGACGCAGACGACGGTCCCTCTTCCATCTCCACTCGGTTTCGGGGGCAATCGGGGGCCGGCATCTGCAGTGGGCCCTGTTGCTGCCTGGCGCGCATGCGGCCCATCACTAGTTGCTGCGCCGTTGGCATTCGTCGTCAATTTTCTGTAGGCCAGGGGCACCCCCAGCGTCACCTCGTCCGTTCCCCAGAGCAAAGCCAATGGATCAGCAGGCGAGGTTCACTCAACCCCCATCCCCCGCTGAGGATCCGCAAGGTCCACCTCCCAGGGAGGCTCCACGCTCAACTGATCTCAATCCGGGTCCGTCTGTGGGGTCCACCCCCGCCACTGAAGGTATGCCTGCGGTCGCTCGTATCCTCCGCCCCCGCTCTCAGCAGCGACAGCGCCAGGTAGTCACGGACAGCTCCGCCTCCAGGAACCACAATGTGACCTCCAGCACCCGTCAGGCGCCAAGTGAGGCAGCACACCCTAGCCCGCAGCGACGGGCACACCCCAAGGTGGCAGACAATGGTCGGGTGGGGGCCTCCCGGTATAGCGCTGCAGCTCACCCCTGGGCCTCTCCTCAAGTGCAGCTGCGCCGTTCACACCCTCCTCCGCACCATAATGTTCAGCCTCATGGCGCCTTCAGGAGTTCTGTCCACCCCCTCCGCCACAACCTCACCAAGCGTCTTGTTAGCAGTCACCGCCGCTTTGCACCGCTCACCTGCGCTTTCCAACAGGCACTGCGCTCCCAGGCTTGCCACCGTATATGCCTCACGACGTCTGTCACTGATGCGCTTCCCGCAATGCTTGGCTTCCACCGTGTCCCATTAGCCTATAGGCATGGGCATCTCCGGAGGTCTCTCCTGCCGTCTCCAGTGGGGACCACCTAAATCTCTCTTCGCTGCAATCACTCCGCGCACGCCATGCCCACAACTGCTTCTTCTTCGTGCCTCGTGTGGGCTGCAGCTAGCGACCCCAGAGTGGAGGCTCAAGATGGCCGCCGCTGTCCAGCTCCCGCATCTCTCAGCCGTTACTGGGGACGAGTCTATGTCTCCGGCGCTCAGCGCGCTCCGTCCGCCGCCGTTTGTCGCGCTGTGTACTGCTGCCCAGGCGCGGTGCTCACCAGTTCTGTGCTTCCACGCTTGTAGGGTCCCCGCCCCAGCAGCCTCACTCGTGGCTCCGCTCCTGACTCCCGGCGCCGCAGCTCCAGCCCGCCTGCGTTCCAGGGCTCACCTCCGGGGCCCTCCGGGGTCCCGTTCAGCAGTCGTGCACCTCGGCCACCGGCGATTTCCGTCTCTGTCTCATGCCAGCCCGGTCGTCCCAGACTTGCCTCCACCGCAGTAGCCACCACCTGGTTCCGTAGTCCCAGACGCAGTTCGCTCGGCTCTCGGGAAGAGTCCCCGTCGTCAGCCCCGCCGGCCAGGCATTGCCTTCTCTCCGCAGCCCGTCTGTTTCACCTGCAGCGCCCCAGAGGTTCGCCGGCGCTCCCGCTTCACCGCACCTCCGTTCCGCCGTCTTTTTGCTCGCAGGCAGCGCCGTAGGATTTCACTTCACAGGATAATTCGGGGGTTTGCGGCGGAGCTCTACAGACTTGCGACCGCCATTGTAGCCAGTTCCACTTGTGTCTAACCTTATGTGCACTTGATGCAGATTTAGAATAGATTTCACTTTAATGTCTTCTGCAGTTGAGAAAATATGAAGTAAAAGCATCAGCGATACACCATCCATTCAGAAGTACATTTTAACAAAGGAAGTTGTAATAAAACTTTGTGGAGCATTTGATTCCCTGGCACACCTTTTATCTATATTGACTGAGAATCCTTCGTATGTAGAGATTTTAATAGTTCCTGATATTTCTTAAATGTTATTGGGATATAATTATTGTTTTTCTCCATAAATAATATTTTATTAAATTAGTATTGAGGCTGGCATCATTTGTTTGAACAAAATGTAGTCCGTTTGTGACACTGTTAACTGAATTTTGATTTCTTGGGGTGAAAAATTTGTAAGGGCAGGCTTTGCCAACTAGAAATATCATTTTTAAATTGATAATTTAAAAATCATCTAAACGCCAACAAACATATCAACAATGCACAAATTTTGCACTTGTGGAGTAAACGACTTTTTTTCCCCTGTACATATTTCTCTTTACAGGCCTTCACAGGTATACCCACTAATCATTGTTTGACATTTCCTTTGATGTGCTTGTGTCCTATGTATATTTGATGGGTCCTTGAGTATACACCAGAGACGTCATTTTGCTTCTTTGAGGTGTAGCACGCAGAGTTGGAAATTGATAGAGGTTATACACTTGATCTACCATTCTCTCGCATAGTGACTTTTTGTTCAGGAGGGCGGAAAGCCTCTGTTAAATATTTTTTGTTGTTTCAAATTTTGGGGAAGCTAAAATGTAACAGCAAACATTTGACCTGCTCATCCTTTGTGCACAAAATTGATGTGAAGAAAAAGGAGATCTCGTAGTAGTCAGAGGATGAAAATGAAGCTGCCATTACTTTTGAAATGCCTGCATTACACTAAAGCAGACAAGCAATACATTTGTAAGTTTGTATTTGTCTACTTGAGATTAACAGTTAAAAGTTGTGGCACAGGGAGTGGAAATGTTGGTCATTGTATGGAGAGAATGGGAAAGATGCTGTACAGATTTCTTGTTTTTGTCACAGGCCCTGCAAGTTGTGCATCTGCAACAGGGGCGTAGCTAGACCTTTGGCCGCCTGGGGCGGCCCCTGTGTTTACTGCAATATGGGGGCCATATGTGAGACCGCGGGGGGGATTGCTGGCGAATCATCGACGGTCACAGGCTGGGGGGGGGAGGCCTCTGCCCCCAAAACTCGTGTAGCCCAGGATGGGACTGCTGCACCCCCCCTTGCTACGCCACTGGTCTGCGATGTGGTTTACCTTTCTTCTCACTTTGTGGCTACTCATGTTGGGCTGCCTCGGACTAAGAAGTGACAGTGCAAGATAATTTCTTTGTGCACAAGATGTCCTTCACTTCCATTTGGAAGAGGGAGTTCAGTTCTGTAGCAGAATACTGAAATTAGGAAGGAGCCCCCGAGGCAGTCTTGCCGCATTTTTAGGTTTTGCCTAAAGCAGCGCATGGGCTGTCTGTTGTAAGACATTTTGTTGGCTTGCAGTGGGCTTGGAACTCACCCATTCCTACCATTAATTTGTTTCATTGTCACTCTCCTTCGCTTGCTTCCTATTTGATGTCTTGGGTAGGAGCATGTATTATTTACTGTGTCCTTACACTACTTGTTCTTTGTGTGCTTCTTTTTTCATTTTAGTTAAGGGCTCTACAAGAGTGCATGCATGCATTTTCCAGCTGTCTCTTGTGTGCTTCTCTACCCCACTCTCCACCAACCCCTGTCTCTCTGTTCGGCTCTATGCTCCTACTCCTAGTTACAGTTGCTGTATGTCACTGTGTGCTTTTCTCCCTGTCCCCCATCTCTGGGATTCTGGGTCACACTGTTTGCATCTCTGCCCCATGCTGCCGATCTCCGCATTGCTCTGTGATGCTGTCCAGTATGGATAAAACCATTTGGCAAACCCAGTAGGTCCCGAAAGACTAGACCTGTTTGCTTTGTCAAAGCTAGTTAGATCTAGTGTTAGACAAGACCTTTTTGGTTTTACTAAAAGTAAATATATAATATATTTATTTATGAGGACAGTCTTGTTCAATTAGTAATCTTATGACTTTCCCATGTTTTCTTCCTGCACTATGGCATACATCATGGGGCAATTGGTAAGCCCATTTCAGTTATTTAGTTTTTTTCTTAGCAAAGATCAGATCAATACTTCTCTATAATGATAGATTTATTATTATTCATATCCACTGGATAGCCACTTGTCTCAGGGTAAAAGCTGACATTTGCGCAGCAGGTGCAGTGGCACTGGGGCCTGAGCCCTAATGGGCCCTTTTATTCCTAACTGTTGCTGTATTTTACTACCCCAGCAACCGTCAAAGGGGCCATATTCCTTGCTTAAACCAGGGCCTATGACATCCTTGCTACGCTACTGGCTTTGTACACAGTATTTTATATAGTGGAGAGAAAAAAGAACATGTCCCTTAATATGGCTCAAACATTGCCATTGTATAGACAATTACTGATGTACATTTTCAGTACATAAGAATATGAAACATATTGGTTTGTTAAAACCCATTGGAAAATCAACAAGCATTTGCAATGCAATAGGTCTCGCATTTGCAAGAGTTTGAGCTATTGGCATTGTAAATGACTATGCCTTTTATTTATGTGTTTTGAAAAGCTGCAAGCGGTGCGTAAACACACACTTTGTACAGATAGTCTTTGCTTACGAGAAGCAAGGCTCGCAGTAAAAGAGGCACAGTTATTGCCAGGCTTGCTTCACGTAAGCAAAGGCTATAAGTACAGAGTGCATGGTAACACACCTCTTGCAAGTTATCAAAACACATAAATAAAAGGCATTGTCATTTACAATGCGAATAGCTCAAACTCTTGCAAAAGCAAGACCTATTGCATTGCAAATGCTTGTTCATCTAACTGCCCTTTTAGCCACATGCCGAGGAATGGTGAGGTTGTCAGATGTCAGGTTTGAAATCAGTTTTGCTTGTTCTGCATGCTGTGCTAGCTTTTAATGTTTTCCCCTTCATTGTTTCTTTAAAACTGAACGTTTCTGCAGATGCCTTCTGTTGCAGTGTCAGTGTATAATTCCCCATGAGACTCACTCAGGTCTCGGGTGATTCAACTTTACAACCTATGGATGTAAAAGAATTTTTTATTTTAGTAAAATCTGCACGTTTTCATTTTTTGAAAATGGAAGCGCAGTCAGTACCGACAAATGAATGCGCTTGCGTTATTCAAAGTATTTAGAAGTAATGAGTCGGAATGGTGTAAAATAAAAATGTCTCCTGCTGCCTTTGATTAAAGCTCAGGTTTAGAGAGTGGGGTCCGTTTGGTAATTGTACTTCGAGTTGGTGTGGCGTCAGCACAACTGTACACATATTAAGCGGGTAACAGCAGAGACACCCCTTCACGCTGCAAGTGTTTTACTAAAGCAACCAAAACAAATGAGCTATCCAACATGCATTGTAATGCTTAGATGTGGATACTATAAAAGTTACCACTATGGAACATATAGCTGCCTCTGCCAGGCCAGTGGGGTTAGGGCGGTGTCACTCAAATCCAAACCTTGTTCGTCTGCCTGCTACTAGCATCCGACTGACCCATTTGCAGACCTGCATGTGATACAGTCGGAGGAAGTCTGCTCACAATGGATTGGGAACACCAGAAAATGATGCGTTATGATTATGCAGCAGCTGTTCGCTTGTTGCAGTATTTTCTGTTTTATTTAAACTTTTCCTGAGGTATTTGGACCCTGCGTTTGGGAACGGCAATTTAGTTTGTTTGTGTTTAGTTTAAAAGGGAATATTGCGTCTCGCTAACATGGCGTGTTCTAACAAGGTAATGTATTTAAAAATATCTTTCCTTATTGCAAAATAAGTCTTTCGCCGTTGGTTACATAGCTGTTGCTAAACAGTATTTACAAAGGCTTGCAAACATTTTGAATTGATTTACTCAAGTGATTAGGTGAATTACTGACTATGGAACAAAGAGGCTTGTGTTCTGCTCCCGGGACCTCCACTTGGCCATAACGTGTGATCCTGGGCATTGCACGTCACTGTTTTGCATTTTACCTACAGCAATCGCATTACCCTCGCTTTAGCTTAAGATGTTCAAAGTCTAAGCGCGGGTGCCGTCATCAGAGAAAAGTAAACAATAAAGCATGCGTGCTTGTAAGCTGGCGCCAACCTTTTTTTTAATCTTTATTTATTTACTTTTCTTTAATAATGACGGCACCCGCGCTTAGACTTTGAACATCTTAAGCTAAAGCGCGGGTGCCGTGATTGCCGTAAAAGTAAAGATTTTTTAGTTCTTTACTATTAAAGCTATTGCGGCACCCGCGCTTTAACTTAAGATGTTCAGAGTCTAAGCGTGGGTGCCGTCATTATAAAAGAAAAGTAAATAAATAAAGATAAAAAAAAGGTTGGCGCCAGCTTACAAGTATGCATGCTTTTTTTTAACTTTTCTTTTATAATGACGGCACCCGCGCTTAGACTTTGAACATCTTAAGCTAAAGCGCGGGTGCCGTGACATTTAATACTGCAGCAGCATTCTTTAGTGGTGACCCGTATGTCACAGAAAAAGCAAGGGGAGGTGCTTGTGGGGGGCTGGCAGCACGGAGAGATTAGACAGTGGGAGGGGGTGCAATAGATTTTTACCAGATGCACGTTGAGGTCAAGAGGACAGGGATGATTGTTTCCAGATGATCTCCAATTACAAAGGCACCCTACAGCGTGCTAACCAGCTAGCAAAACAAGCGCTTGCCATGACGTATTTGCTCGGCTTTTTGCCTGCTAAAAGGTTTCTTGTCTTTATGGGGCCATGTGTTTGACCCCATAAAGATAAGAAACCTTTTGCGACGAACGCAAAGCAGGCGAGGCCGTCCAAATGGGACGGCTGAAAAAGCCGAGCGAATACATCACAAGGACCTCTTTTCCAATGGCTGGCCACCGTTTATCGTAAACGGTGACACCAGCCAATGGAAAAGAGGGGCGGGGCTTAATGCCCCTTAAAGAAAATACTTCATATCATTAAATCTCACCAGCGAGACTGCGCATGCGCGCAGCCTACGCCAGGCGAGACCTAAAAAGGGTTTTACAGTCAATCCAAGCTGCATTGCTGTATTTATCCTCTCTGTTTAAAAGAAACACACCTCCATAGAATGAAAAACTACACTATGACCTGAAAGGGCCAAGGAACACTACCGTGCTATCATGCTTCATAGTGACCGTTGGTGACAAATTACATTTTTAAGGTCTGGCCCGACAGGTAGGCTGATGCCTGACTTTGTGATGAACTTATAAAAGAGCTTTAAGGAGTACTACAAAGAAGGTTGTTGGCTCCACCCACATGTTGATGTAGCTCAGTACATGTTTTGATTGGGTAGAAGTTGTGTGCGTCCACAGAAATAGTGCTTCTCCCTCCACATAGCTGTGATTTATTATTATTTTTTGTTATCCAGCCGCATGAGCTAGCAGCAGTATAGCTGCTTAGCGGAGACTTACTAACACGCATAAGGTATCAAGCTTGCAATGGGATGGAGCGTGAACTTTTAGGGGCACGCACATGGCGCTGTGTCTTAGTTAAGTAGGTCACTTAATGTGTTTTAGTTTTTTTGTCTAGCAGCAGTACAGTTTCCTTTCCCTTTTCATCATTAGCCTTTGACGTCGGAGTACAGTTAGGCTCCACCCACATGTTGGTTTTCCTATGTAGAGTATTCGATTGGGCCATTGTTGCTGTGTTGGGTGCTGAATACAAGAATGAGTAAGTGGATGGAGAAATGGATGCATATATGCAAAGTTGAGTTACAGAGTGCTTGTACGATGACTTATTGGGTGCCTATACACATCAGTGACACAAAAGGCAGTTTCATTCGTAAGCCAGGCCTATTGACATTGCCAGTACTTGGTCTGCTTCAAGTGGATCCTTCAACACATGGCTCTGCATTTCTTATGTATTGTTTTCACAGAAATCCTTAAAGAATTTGCCCCTTAAAGCAACACTTTTTTAGGTTGATTCCAGGACCCTGTTGACAGGTTTTTAGTCAGTAGTTATTACACTGTAGTGGTACCCCGGTGTTGTAAGGGTAGTTTGCAGTGATACTTAGAGGGGTCTCCTGCTCCTTTGTCCACTGTTAGTCTCATTTTTCACACTTTTCTCTGTTGAAGAGTGGTGTTTTTCACTTCATATTTGAAAAAACTGTGGAGAAAATGTACACAGATATTTTTGTGCTGGTGGTATACCAAAGTTCCAGTTCTTGTTGGTCTGAGGGTCAGTGCAGTGAAAAGACTATGGGTGGTGTCTCTTACCCGCATGCCTCTCTGCCCGTCCCCTCCAATAATTGGATGTGGTCCATCATCAGTTATCTATATTATCACTTGGCCTTCAGTGTTGAGAGAGGTCTGTGGTGTCTAACTTATTCACCAGATAAATAATTTACCAGGAGCCTGTTGCAGGGATTCCCCTTAGAAACGTAACTATGCCTGGGATCACAGGATGTCAGAATGTAGAGACTGAGTCACCATACCACATCAGTACCTATGGGCCTAAATTCGACTAGCTCATAGTGCCTTACCTGCCCTCCTAACTTTCCCAGAGTAACAGGAAAATAGGCACCCCAGAACACAATGTTCTAGTCTCAAGGGAAACCGTGGAAACAGATCGCCACCTTTCGTTTTCTCACTCATGCATGTCCATTATAAAGAAAAGAAAGGCCAAGAGGAAAGTTTACAATATTAATTGAAATTATCAAAGCAACTGTGCTGCAATTAAAAAGCCTATGCAACTGAGCAGCGTAATATGCATTACAAGTAAACTATAAACAATTAAAAGCTCTACCCTGGCGAATTATATATCTGCCTAAGGCTATCCTCACTATGTGAAAACAGTGATAAATACGGGTTCTCTGGTATTAGAACCGACCCCCATACCTGGCATTGTTAGTCCCTCTGCAAGAATCCTCCTCTCTGTTTTTCAAAGGGTACGTCTCCGTTTATATGATAAGAAGTTCGGTATTGGAAAACAGCAGCTGCACTTTCGTTGTGTCTGTATGTTAGGAGAGTTTGCTTTGCCAAGCACAGAAAAACAGGGCACATATTGTTTGACCTTGTATGAAATGTTCAGACTGAATCTCAGCAGAAGAACTGAATAGCAATTACAACATGTGCAGCCTATTTCTAAAATAATATTGTGGCACAAAAATAAAAGTTACATGTGGCTGTGGAAAGCAAATGTGGCTTACAACGTGCAGATGGGCTAAAATAAGGGACAACTACAGTGGGCTTAAATAGGAACTCACTACACGACCATGCCTCCTGTTGGCTATTTGGATCCTGTACTTCTAGACTTCCACGCTGACGCAACAAATGTGTTCATTCATCTTGTTTGAGGTTGGAGAGGACAATGCGTGGCCTATGGTGGGCAGCACTGGAGTGGAGACCAGTCTAGACACCCACACAGTCACTGTCGCATTACACTTTAATTAAAGTACAAGCTTTTAATCACATTCAGGCGAGTTCTGGTTAGGAAAACTGCAGGTGGAAAGGTGTGCTTGGTACAAAGTATGTTGTGAAATGTGTTGCCGTACTCAAAGTTTAAGGTAATGCACAGACAAAAGCATAAACTTTGTAATCAACTAGGCCATGAGATGTATTATGGAAGCTCGCATCGTTTGCCCTGCCAAATGGTTATTATATTAGTATTCAAGTGAGGGTTGTTTGAGAAATAAGCTGATGTAATACAAAAAAGGAACAAACCTGAACAGAAGCCTTGTTAATCAGTGCTAAATGTTTTGACTTTTTTTTCTTACCTAGTACAGAATGGGGGACGGTATTATAACGTTTTTAGGTGGATCAGAAGACACTGAAAATCGTGTTGGCCCAATTGACCACTTCTTGGTCTCACAGATTTATTTAATGCAAGCTCCCTGACCATTCACTCCATGTTCATTTTGTTAAACCTTTCAAATGTTCCTTAGATATACATAACAGCAAAGCAACTACTTTAATGTTTAAATAGGTTTGTAAATATGGTAACCATAAAATATTGAACCTTGGTTTGTCTCCTTACAGGAGCCAGCTTGCACATCTAAGGAAACATTTGTCCTGCACCTCCTTGCTGAGTGTACAATATTTCTGCATTGTGCTTACTGGAGATCCTCACTAAAGAATATGAAACCCAACATGAGGAGGTAATATTTGTAGATAAAACTGTGTTGAATTGACCAATTTAGCCCTATATATTGAAAGGTTACAACTTTGAGTTATGCCGTTTGTTCTTCATAAGCTTTTGTGGCACAAAGCCTTTTCATCATTAGGATAATTTAGCTTTCGTTATCTTTATACCATCAGCAGAAGGATGTGTTGTCCAACATGTTCAACAAAATCTTCCCCTTATAGCAGTCTTAATCAAATGGACCTATATTCTCAGTAAATACTATATCTTCTTGCCCTTCCCTTTTCACACTTTAATACGAAGTCTGCTGTTTAAGGAGACCAGGTTGGCAATAGATCTTGCAAAGAAATGAAGTTGTTTTAAATTTTAAAGCTCATTAATTTTTCCAGCCCAATCGCCTCTGCTTGACACCAACAAAATTGTTTCCCTTTTTCTCCTTGCTAGCATCAACATCCTTTCTACTTCAATTTTTAGAATCTTTGCTTTAAGATTTTTCTTTCAAACTGTGATATTTAAGAATAACAAATTCTTTTTTCAAGCAGATTCCTGTCATCGGTTTCATTGCTGCACTGGCTAAGGCCTGTGTAGCTAGGTTGGAGTATCTTCAGCTGCTTCCTTTTTCTGGTTCGTTATAGGATTGTATGTAAGGCTTCCGAGAACCACCTCAGTTTTATGCTGCTGAAGTAGCTATAAATCCCTTCTGGATTGACATGCTGAGCATTATTATGCCATCTAGTGGTTGGCACTGTAAGCGTTCCTAATTTTAGAAGTTTTTCCCTTTGAGAATCAATATGGGTGCATTCAGTATGACTAACGATGATGGCAACTGTAAGCCCACTGCCCCATATGAGACTTTCATTTTAGTTTAATTTTTCTGTTGTTGGTTATCCAGTATTGGGGTATCTTTCGTAGATTCACATGCCTGAATCATTCCCTGTCGTCGTAGTGGGAGTCCCACGGTACATAAATAACAAAGAAGTAAGAAGTAAATATTACATTTCCATAGGCTATTATGGTAGCAACCATATACTCTAAAGCCTATTAGTTTCCTTTTACAAAAAGGACCAAACTGAAAACTCAGCCAATCAGCAACCAGCACCCTCTAGAACCTTCCCAAGAGAGGCTGAGTCCCTCAGATTTTCACCGCACTTCCTTGTGTAAGGGAGTCTCCCTGAGCTCGGCTCAGTTTTCTTCAGTTTCTCAGATAAGTCTCTTTTAGATTTCTTTAAGAAGAATGTCTAATAAAAAAGGATTATTTAGAGCCTGTAAATCCTGTGGGAAGAAGAGGGTGCATGTGGACGATGCACACAAGGATTGTATTTATTGTCTCTATCCCAGCCATGAGACAAAACAATGCAAGATTTGCCGCACCTTCTCAACCAAGATCTTGAGGGATAGAGAAGGAAGACTTCTAATATGGCTAAAAAAGAAGCAGTCTGCTTCTGATGTGGCTAGCGACACGTCCTCTATGTCACTCAGGAGGCCCAGGTCGCTTGAAGAGAGAAGGAAACATCCTAAAGACTCTCATGTGGCCCAGGAATCTCTTAAAAAGGAGAAACAGCCCAAGGTCTCCTCAGAGATTGGATCTCCTCAGATTCCAGAAACATCAAAGGCAAAACCAGAGTCTTATTGCCATTCCAAAGGTAAAACTGGCCACAAGACTTCTTCGTAGTCAAGTTCACCGTTGACGCCTGTTTCTACTTCGACGACTACTGTGACTCACTCGTCGTCAAAATCTTCAACGGCATTTACCACATCGACGGTAAGTATAAAAGGTTCCATACCGTCGACGCTACCTTTATCGTCGACGACTACACCGTCGACGAGAGTAAAGACCTCATCGTGCCTGTCAGCAAAGCTGTCGTCGACGAAGACATTGACGACGAGACAGCCGATGACGAAACCGTTGATGACGATACCATCGTCATCGATGACAATACCCCCGTCGACGACACAGTCTTCGACTGGAGATGTTTCATTGATGGCAATCCCACCGGCTGTCACAGTACCGTCGACTATCACTTGTTTACCATTGACGACGACGAGAATTTCTCCGTCGACGACGACGATAACCTCGAAAAATCCAGTTTATTATGCAGGTCCGTCAACCCCATTCTAGCAATCTGCGCAACCTCAATTTAGGACACCAAAAATGTCTCCGCTACCTCCTAGCCATCTTTTGGATGTTGAGGATTCGGATGAGGACGAAGGCCAGTTTTGAGCCGCACGTAGTTCTGAACTGAATGTTAAATATCAGGAAGAGTATGATAAATAGGAGGATGAAGATCAGTATTACCAGCATTATCCGGCCCCTCCTGTTCAGTACCAACAATATTTTGAGCAGCCTAGACAGCAGTCTGCACAATTTCCTCCAACGTTAATTCTAGACCTTCAGAATATGTTGGCAGACTGTAAGAGAAGGTTTCCTCCTCAAGAGGATGTTGTCGTACCTCCTCCACCTCAGCAGGTAGCTCCTCAAGCACCGCTGCCTCCACCTCCTGTCACTCCTGAGAAGGCACCATGTCCCATGACTCCTCTTCCTCCCAGAGAAGACCCATCTACATCTGAGGAAGAGCAGGAAGAAGGAGAGATACCAGACCCTCCTCCACCAGCGGATGAGTGGGATGACTACATAGCGCCATCCCCACCACCTCATCATCCTTCGGACTCACCCCCGAACGATATTGGAGGATTCCATAATATTATGGACAGAGCAGCGAACAGGTTTTATCTTCCAACAATTGTGCATCAATTGGACTGTTTCCTTTAAGATTTTAAGGACCAGGCAAGAAAGACTGTCAGATCAATACCCATCATTGATCATATTTGGCAAGAAGGAATCAAGGTCATGAAGGCACCAGCTTCCGTGGTTCCTCTGCTGCCAAGGTTGTATCCATCTACGCCTATCATTTCTCCACCAGACAAGGAAGGTCGACGCCTTGATTCAATTGGAAAACGATTCTCATCAATGGCGGCAGTCTCAGTTAGGGCGGCTAACGCTTTGCCCATTTTAGCCCGTTATGATATACAAATGTGGTCCGACATAGGTTAAATGAAGGATGCCATTCCGGAAGATAGCAAGGAAGAGTTTCTAAAATACTCACGGAAGGAGAAAGAGCAGCGTCAGAAATAATTGACATTGCTATGGACATTGCCACGACTGGTTTAAGGCAGTTAGCTGGCGCTGCCGTTTTAAGGCGTCAAGGTTGGTTGAAGATGACAAATTTCTGCCCGGAAGTTCAGACCAAGATCTTGGATATGGCCTATGATGGTGACAGCCTATTCGGCAGCCATATTGATGAGGCGCTTACCGCCATTAAGAAAGATACTGACACTGCTAAGGCGCTTGGAACCCTGCAGAACCGCAAGGTGCCCTTTTGATGAGCCCGAGGTAGGGGCTTCTCCAATTATAGGGGGACTTACCAACGTTGCCAGTCCTATCAGACCTACGAGCCGCAATACCGTCAGCGATAGCAGCAATCCTACCGCCAAGCGAATACAGCTGGTTTCACCAGGCAAGGCTCCAAACGAAAGCCGGGATCCCAAGGCCGTGACACCGGCCGCAAGCAGTGATTGCAATAGGGTACCAGCTGCTTTTCCTTTCCCCCTGAATGGTGCGACAATCTCCAAGCATATCGACCAGTGGTGAGACATCACTTCAGACAAGTGGGTCCTGGATCTCATCTCTTATGGCCACACATTGGAATTCATCCAAAAAGCTCCCAATACCCCTCCCAGGGGATCGCACCCCCCTCCACTTACTCAAAAAAAGAAGCACGTGTCATGCTTCAGAAAGGAGCAATAGAAAAGGTCCCTTTTTCCCAAAGGAGTTAGGGCTTTTACTCCCGCTTCTTTCTCATTCTCAAAAAGTTGGGAGAGAAAATTTAACTCATTTCTAAAGAGTCAAACATTCAGGATGGTTACACTTTCAGACATCCTACGACGCCTCAACAGTGGCGATTTCATGACTTAATTGGATCTCTAGGATGCATACTTTCATGTCCCTATTCATCCGAATCACAGGAAATTCCTACGGTTCCCAGTGGCTGGTACCCACTTTCAATTCAGAGTCCTTCTATTTGGCCTCAAATCGGCCCCACCAACGTTCACAAAATTCTTAGCTCCAGCGGCAGCAGCCTTGAGAAGCAAAGGTCATCAGGTATTCCCTTACCTGGATGACTAGCTGCTAAAGGCGCCATCTTCTCGCCTAGTGCAGAAGGTAACAGACAATTGCCTCACTCTTTTTCACAAACTGGGTCTCTCAGTCAATTTTCAGAAATCTTAAATTTTCCCAAACCGGATAACAACATTTCTGGGGGCCAAGCTGGACACCATCCAGAACAAAGCTTTACTTTCCGAGGAAAGGCAACAAAGGTTACGAGCATTAGCACTCAAGCTGTACAGAAAAAAGTGAGTTTCTGTTCAAATCTCTACTGGTAATGCTCTCTTTCGCAATAGATCTCGTGCCGCTAACTCGATTGCACATGAGGCCTCTTCAAGAGGAATTGCAACGTCAATGGATTCAAACCTCAGGTTCCTTTGATGACGTAATCAATGTCACTTCTCGGATGAAGGAGACCCTAAGGTAGTGGACTCAGACTTCACATCTGTCCCAAGGCCAGTCTTTTCTTCCAGTCATCCCAGATTACGTAGTAACAACAGATGCTTCTATGGAAGGCTGGGGAGGACACTTACAGGACCTGCATGTGCAAGGGAAGTGGTCCTTGGCTCAGAGGCAGATGCACATAAACAGACTGGAACTGAAAGCCATTTTCCTATCTCTTCGGGCTTTCCTTCCTCGAATACAGGGGTCGACGGTGTTGATCTGAACAGACAACACCACAAGCATGTTTTATATCAACAAACAGAGGCACAAAATCTCTAACTCTGTCACAGGACGCGCAGCAGTTGTGGAACTGGCTGATGCTCCACCACATTTCCTTGACAGCAGAACATGTCCCGGGTCTCCGGAATACCTTGGCGGATACCTTGAGCAGAATGACTGACAGCTGTCACGAATGGGAGCTGGAACAAGCACAGCTGGACAAGTTATTTGAAGTCTGGGGGAAACCAGAGCTTGACCTATTTGCGACCCAGCTCAACTCCAAATGCTGATTCTTCGCAAGCAGATTCCCTCTCCCAAACTCACGGGGGAATGCTCTTTTGATGCGCTGGTCAGGGATCTATGCATACGCTTTCCCCCATTCCTCTGATACCCAGAGTCCTCACAAAGATGAGATGGGAACGCTGCAGCATTCTGCTGATAGCCCCCAGGTGGCCCAGACACATTGGTACACGGAACTCCTCCTGTCGGAATCTCATACCATCCGTCTGTTTTACCGACACCAACGCTGTTGACCAAGAACAAGGGCCAAGTGCGTCACCCGGAGCCAGCTTCTCTGCAACTGCATGCTTGGCTCCTGAATTCTTTGAAATTAGAGATATGAACATTGCGCAAGACTGCAAAGACATTATTGGCAAATCTAGGGCTGGAAGCACCAATAAGACTTACAGGCTTAAGTGTAAACGTTTGTGTGTATGGTGCAAACACAAGGAGATAGATCCATTTCTCTCTGCTCCAGAAGAGGTCCTGCCTTATTTGCTTTCTTTAGCAAAATCTGGTTTTGCACAGTCGTCAGTCCGAGTTCACCTGGCTGCTATATTAAGATACAGACTATCCCCACATACTCCACCTTTATGGTCATCAAGAGTGGTAAAGCAGGCACGCTCTGGGGAAACATCTGAGGAAGAAATTGTGTAGACATGTGATAATACTGTAAGAATGGTAATTGAATTTGGACATCGGTTATATGTACAATCGGATTGCGAAAGTCATACGTTTATTGGAATGTACTTGTATATAACTATGAGGATGTGAACCGTATAAATTGTTTCCTTTGTAAACAATCAATAAGAATATTTTTTTTAAAAAGAGTGGTAAAGCAATTTATAAAAGGACCGTTTAGAGCTTTTCCACCCATCAAAGCTCCACCTCCGGAATGTCAGCTTAATGTGGTGTTCTCAGTTGCTAAAACAACCATTCGAGCCTATTCACAAGGCAAAATTGAAGTACTTGACCTGGAAAGTCGCCCTTCTTCTAGCACTTACTTCGATAAGAAGGGTTAGTGAAATACAGGCCTTCACCATATCCCATCCGTTCTTGCGCTTCACAGATCAAATGGTCATTCTGAGGACGAACCCTAAGTTCATCCCTAAAGTTCCTACGCAATTCCATTTGAATGAGCCAGTCATTCTGAGGACTTTCTTCCCTAACCCCTCCACGCCTGTGGAAAGAGCGCTACACACTCTAGACCTAAAGAGATGTCTTAAATGTTATTTGCAAAAAACTAAAGACATAAGGAAATCAAATCAATTGTTCATAGCTTATGGTCAAAGCTTTCAAGGCACTGCAGTCTCTAAAGCTACCATAGCCAGGTGGATAGTGAGCGCAATTCAGTTTTGCCATGACAAGGCTGGCAAACCATTATCAAGAACTGTGAGACCGCACTCCACTAGAGCAGTTTCAGCATCAACTGCTCTATTTGCCGTAGTGCTGCTTGAAAAAATCTGCAGAGCTGCGACGTGGAAAAAGACGCACACGTTTGCGCAGCATTACTGCCTGGAATCATCACAACGTGCTGACGCATCGGTGGGACAGGCAGTGTTTAAGAACGTATTTTCTTAAGACAAGCCTCTTTCAGGAGAGGTTTTATTAGTTGATGTCTTGGATGCAGTCTATAGCTCTTGAATGTATCTGCATATTTGGTTTTCTACTTTGCTTGTTAATACTGCACGTATTCTATGCACGGTTTCATGTTTAAATCTTTGATCTTTGGATTGATATTGCATGTAAGAGTATTATAGCACTACCCACCGTCCGCAAGGGTGCTTTTCTCTGACGAACATACATACGTCTGCATTTTATGCATCTTCATGCATATGTTTACATGTATCTGTATGGTCCGTGTTTGTGTTGTTGCGCGGGGGTTACGAGGAGGCTGCCCTGCCAGGAATGCAACTGAACTGATGTATCTGTATGTATGTGTATATATATATATATATATATATATATATATATATATATATATATATATATATATATATATATATATATCCTGTGATGCCCTTGGTTGAGGGTCGGCGCTCTTCGGTCGGGGCGGTGCGTAGTACGCCCGGTAGGGCAACCGGTACAAATGAACAACAAGAGACCTCTGAGCCCAGAGGTCAGGAGAACACACACTCAAACGGAATCCACTCGTTTAGTTGCAGTTCGTTTTAATTCAAAATCAAATTCATCAGCAAAACAAGCCAAACAACACTGGCCCAACGCGTTTCGGTTCTTACTCGAACCTTGATCACGGGTTACCTACAAAATGACCAGACATCATTTATTTCTATTTTTGCCTTAACTTCCTGTTGCAAAATTGGCAAAGCATTCTGGTCATTGTAGTGCATTTGAATTGCACATTATGCTGGTGAATTACAAAAATACCAAATTGGTAAAATAACATGGAGAAAAGAGGAAAATAAGGGATGAGTTTGTCATTAATACAATTCTTAACAACGCACTTTCACAAATAACAATGTCCAATTATTGTGATGATTTGGGAACTCAGCTTTTGAACTCGAGATACCATTAAACCTGCAGTTCTGGATTTTAAATGCCCTCTAGTGGGTATGTCAAAGGCATGGCATTCACACAGTATTTTAAGGCTACATTGACCCTCCAGTCCGAAATCGAACACAGGGTTCTATGCATGACCATGGAATCACATCCCTCTAGTGGGTGTTAAGACATTGTGCATTTTAGATATGCCGAAATTGGCTGATTGGACCCATGTGTACAGAATTAATATAATAGCTAAATACTATTAAGCCTTGTACTACTATGCCATGCATGGATTACAACTGCAATTATAGTCCGGTAATTTCTTGAGAATGGTTTATAACCATCAAATGAGTTCACAAATGTACAAAAAGTTCCTCATCCTGATTTAAGCCATAAGGAGTCAGAGTTCTGAATGAGACAATGTGCTTAGACTCCTTTTGACGGAGAAGTTTTTCTCGGTTGCCTCCGCGTTCCAAATATGGCACTTGTTCAATGGCGTAGTACCGAAGCAGTTCCCATTTGCTTTCATGCATACTTTCCATGTGCTTAGCGATTGCATTAGAGCGATCTAAGTTCACAGTGGCTCTAATGTGTTCCAGGATTCTTTTTTTGATTTCACAGATTGTACTGCCTATATACTTCAACTTGCATGGACATTCCACCACATACACCACATATTTACTTTTACAGGAGATGTGTTGTTGAATTTTCAATTTTTCGCCTTTTCTGCCCGCAACCTCTTTTTTCGGGATGCCAATTTTGCATGCTTTGCAATTCTTACATGGCCAAAAACCCTCGATGTTAGTCCATGGTTTCTGTGGTTTGGATTTGAAGTGACTGCGAGTCAGTTTGTCACCTAAATTAGGTGCTCTCCTGTATGTGACGTTAGGGTGATCCCCTATGAGGTCTGCGATGGTGGTGTCTAATTTTAGGATGCCCCAATGTTTTTTCAAGATGTGAACCAGATCACTGGTTTCAGTAGAATAAGTTGTTATAAGGCGTATTTTTGTGAAGTCTTCCTGGTTCGTCTTTTGTTTGTTTTTAAGTATCTCTGTCCGATTTCTTTGTTTTGCCTTTTTTAGACTTGTTTGAATTATCCTGCCAGGGTATTTTCTTTTTTCAAATCTAACTTTCATTGCTCTGCTGTGGTTTTCAAATTCGTTATCAGCGGAACAGTTCCTGCGTAGTCTTAAAAATTCCCCATAAGGTATGTTCCATTTTTGATTAATGGGATGGAAACTGTCCACATGCAGGACTGAGTTTGTGGCTGTTTGTTTTCTAAAAAGGGTGGTTTGTATTGTGTTGTTTTGCACATATATTTCAATGTCAAGAAATGAGATTTTGTTTGAACTTATCTCATAAGTGAATTGCAAGTGAGTTTCATTATTGTTCAAGATTTGGAAATATGTTGCAAATTCTTCATTAGTGCCATCCCATATTATAAACAAATCGTCGATGAAGCGCCACCATGCGATGATTTTTTGCACATGTTTGTCGTTTTCACAGTTCCATGCGATTTTCTGTTCAAACCACCCCATTACAAGATTTGCAAAATTTGGAGAAAAGGAAAAGCCCATGGCTGTACCCTTCATTTGTTGGTAATGTTTTTTATTGAAGGTGAAGATGTTATTTTGCAAACACAGAGTAATCATTTGTAGCAACATGGTGTTGTGCTGTTTATATTGGATATTTCTTTTGCCTAAAAAGAAACTGCATGCTTTTAGGCCTATGTCATGTTCTATACTTGTGTATAGAGAGATTACGTCCATTGACACAAGTTTATATTGCTGGTTCCAAGGTATTCCTTCAAGTTTCTGCAGGAGATCAGTTGTGTCTCTGAGGTAGCTAGTGAGATCTTTTACAATGGGAGCTAGGAAGTAATCAATATAGTTAGAGATGGGTTCCATGATTGAACCATTGGCAGAGATGATAGGTCTGCCGGGTGGTCTGATTAAGCGTTTGTGCACTTTAGGTAAGAAGTAAATTGTAGCTTCAATAGGATGTGACACTGTTAAATATTTTCTTTCCTCTTCGTCTATCAGACCCTCGTTAATCCAATCATTGAGATGTTTATTGATATTATTTTCAATTTCTTTAGTTGGATTGGTGTTGAGTTCTTTGTAACATGATTCATCTTGCAACTGATGGTTAGCTTCCCATATGTAGTCTACTTTATTTTGGATTACAACGTTGCCGCCTTTATCCGCGGGTTTGATTTCAATTGTTGAATCCTGTTGTAGATTTTTTAGCGCTTGTCTTTCTGAAGGCAAAAGATTGTCCTTTACTTTACGTTGATTAAGATGATATAGATCATGTATGATTGTTTCATGGAACAAATCAATCTTATTGCCAGGTGGTAAAGTGGGGTAGAAGTAGGATTTCGGTTTCTTGCCGCTTATTCCGGCTCCTAACGGTATATATATATATACACACACATATATACACACAGATAAGGAACTGCTTACTATTCTGATTCAGGCATTTGAATCTATGAAAGATACCCCAATACTGGATAAGAAACAAGTTACTTACCTGTAACTACAGTTATCCAGTATTAGTATCTTTCATAGATTCACATGCAACCCACCCTCCTCCCCGGAGATATAGTACTGACATCACTTGTGCTGGAAAATGAGGGACTCAGCCTCTCTTGGGAAGGTTTTAGAGGGTGCCGATTGGCTGAGTTTTCAGTTTGGTCCTTTTTGTAAAATGAAACCAATAGGCTACCATAATATCCTATGGAAATGTAATATTTACTTCTTACTACTTTGTTATTTATGTACCGTGGGACTCCCACTACGACAACGGGGAATGATTCAGGCATGTGAATCTATGAATGATACCAATACTGGATAACTGTAGTTACAGGTAAGTAACTTGTTTCTTTCGAAGGTTGACCGAGGAGGTCCAGAGAAAGACTGAAATAGGTCAAAAAGTTGGCTGCAACATCAAAGGGTTCAAAGGCTGTGTCCCAATGCAAGATAATCAGTGCAGGAATGAGGAAATTCACCCAACAGTCTTTGACTGGATTGGGCAATATCTATTTGGAAGGGTGTTATCTGAAAGTCTCCTGAACGTCACGCTGTATTATGAACACTTTGATCAAGTTCTGTCTGAACTGCAACCGAAAGATTGCTGTAAATGACAAACACCAAGAGTGCATTTTATGCCTTAGAGAATACAAGCTATCAAATAATAATTTTGATTTATGCCAGGCTGTTAATGTACTTGCAAATAGAATTCCTTCATCTACTCAAATACATAGTACTGCACGATGCACGAGTGTCCTTCACTTTTCTTTTTATTAATTAATTAATTAATTAATTTTCCGTCTTGTTCATAACAATACATAACTCCTATTTACATAAATGTGTGAGGAAACCAGATTACTGGCCATACATTTTTATCACTTAATATAACAGGACCGCATCTCAACAATTTTACCGACTTGGCCCACCCAGTATGCCACTGCGGCAGTAGTAATTGCATACAGCATTGTCTGCATCTTCTTAGAGTGTATTCACCTGTCTGCAGTGCAATAGCAGCAGACACACCCCTACAAGGAATACATGGAAGCCTCAGTGCTTCTTCAAGGTGGTTTAGTATTGGGAGACAAAGTGAGCTCCTGTGGCTTTGCTGCCCAATCCACTAGATACTCAGTGAGTTTATTGTTAGTCCTTACTGCCTTGGTATGACTTGAATCTCGGATGGTCCATTCAGGCATGTCTTTAAACTTACTTTTCAGTCTCGACGGCTGTGGATTCATCTAGTGTATGGCTGTTCATCTTTCAGTTAAGATTGCTCCTAGTGATGCAAAGCTGTGCTTCCTTTTGCCCATTTTCTTATTTGGGAATAGTTCCAGTAAACCCTTTTGTGTGAGTTTTGTAAGGCTCCTTGTGATTGGCTACAACTTACCCACTACACCCAACTAGACGGCATCTGCTAGTGGAGACTGCCCGTCGTATGCCAAAAGTCAGTTGTGGGTTGATACTGATGCTACCGATGATCGATCTTGGTATATCTGATTAAATTTAAGCATGTTCAGGCAAGTCATAAGGAGGTAGTTGAACTGTAGAAGCTTAAATCGTACATTACTAGATATGTTTGAACTCCAGTGCAGGTCTCATCCCATTTTGCCTCCATAAGTGGCTCCTCGCAATGCAAGAACCTCTCTCGCCCATGCTTCATTGGCATCTCTGCCTCTACCCTGCTTCAATGCTCAGTTTATGTATCTTAGCTAGAGGTGAGCAAGCCAACAAATAAACAATGAGAGTCAAGCCAGAGCAGAGGCAACGGTCAGCTCTGGCTCTAAGAGCCTGAGGTAACCCTTGAAAATACTTGCTATGTAAATCATACAACAGGCGTTATGTTACAATATGATAAACAGAAAAGTGTATTTCTTGAATAGGCCTTAGTACATCAGATTATATCCTTGCATTGAGAGGTGAGAGTTTTAAAGATGAACTGCAAGAGGCAAGTCAGTTGGCATGCATTCGCTATATGTGGCCTAGATTATTATAATGGATGAGAAACATTAAAGGCTTTTTGTGCACGTCCTGGACTCTCATGTTTATTGATAAATTGCTTGCATCTATGAAAATGAACAATAAAGGAGGTACTGTGAAATAAAGTATTCACCAGATTACCCAGTTTCACACTATGCAGTTAAGCCATGTCTTTTTTACATCAAAGCTTAATGCTTTGACTTTAATTCTCGGAAGAATAGATTAAAGTCTGGGTGACAGGCAGAATCCACATTTTTTTTGTTGGCAGTTTTACATAGCATAAACCTTGCCCAAGGACATATGAGCGCTGCACAAGAGACTCCAATTTTTTGTTTTCAGCACAGGGAGGATTTCCCTGGAATCACTGATCACTGGACGCCGAACAGCAACAGAGCTCAGGATTCAAACCCTGTGCCCTGATAACTCAAGAAAAGCAGCTGCAGCCAGTGGGGTGTATAACCCCCTGTGAAAGATAATCTCATTTTGGGCTTGAGGATCCAAGAGGACCTCAAGCTGAACCAGCGCTTGAGCTTTCAGTTTTTCGCCCAAATCTAATCATCTCCACTAGTCTGCAAATCTGTGCTAGAGTTGGTATTGTTGCCATTGTCTCTGCGGTCTCTCGAGCATCTAGGAGTGTTTGTCAAATCTCTCTAGCTGACAGCAATAGGAGTTCAGATTACAAAATCCGACCACTATCCATTCCAGGATACTGGTGTGCTTCAGCAAATGTCATAATCTTGGCTACAAGCCCCCCTGTGTCTTACACCCTCCCTCCACTGCAGCACGGCACTTTCTTTCTCTATCTGTCTGAAAGCGCAGATACTCCATAACTGCTTCTCAGCTGTTAATTGTGGGTGTTTCAGGAGTGCCATCACTACCCTAACACCAATAAGGCCCATGTGTCTAATTGCATATGGAAAAAGTGTAGGATTGTCCGACACATCATGAGCAGCTCTGAAAGTGGCATAGTTACATGCATCCCATTCTGCAGGTTCTTCTCCCAGTTTACTTTCATTATCCAAACGGTATACCGTATGTTGCAGATGAGACGCCATGTAGTATAATTCCATATCCTCTCCTCGCTTCCTTGGCAGTTTCAGCATGTGTAATCTAACCCTGTTCTTCCTCCCAGCTCTCCACTCTTTATCAATTGAGCAATGCAGATCCCTGTTGTGCGTAAAGGCATTGGGACAGGAACACCGTTTTAGCCAACAAGGGCCCTCTGATCACAAACAGCGGCAAAGTGTTCCAGAATTTGATGGAGGCTTTCAGTCCCACCACTACTCGTCCCATATTCAGCGAGTTTTGTGTCTCAACAACATGCATAGTATGAATGCCAAGGTATTGCAAGTTGGAATTCTCCCGTCTAAGCCCACATCAGGATAAACTACTACAAAAGAACCTGGAGTGGAAAAATTATCTTTCTAGAAACGTATATGGTTGACATCTGATTAAAACTCCAAACTGAAAAAAGACCAATAGTGTCTAAATAAAATATTGAGCTTGACTGTACTTATGTCAACAGCTGTCCTGCTAAGCTAATAAAGAACCTGGAAAAGGAAGCGGCGGGGACTTGGATGACAAAGAAGAAAGCAAAAGGAGAAAGAGTTCTAGAAAAGGGCGGAAATAAAGAAAAGGATAAGATACTTCAAAGGGCCTTGTGACACATCCTGCCAATAATCCTTAACAGGAGTCACCACAGTGTCATCATTGGTACTTTCTCTATTCGGAAAAAAGCATTACCGGTTCATGCAAACACCATACTTAAGAGGTCTTATCTTTTCTTACTTCTGCTTCCTCTGTTCTACGCCCGAAAACCACACTGATGTTGCTGCCTTGTAGTGTTGCAGCCACATACTGTTACCTGAGCTGTCACTGTCCCTTTTAAATTATTACACCCCAGTGTAGGCTCATTAACATAATAGGTTGCTAATCTATAGCTAATAAAATTGTAAGTTGCACCATTCATCCTTTATTTGTGGTAATGCATTTCACAGCTAAACGCTGGGTGGAGGTCCCTGCCATTGAGGCCACTCACATCCCATGATGCTTCAGTGTATTATAAACTTTGGGACTTTCATCAGGATCGCCAATCCAATTTAGTAACCCCCCACCCCCTTTCCTCTGAGTCTTCTCAGTGGAAACTGCTTCAATTTAGCCTAGTTACTACATAACCCCAATACCTCCCCGTATCCAGCTCGTCAAGTAGTACAGGCCCCTAGCGCACTGGGTTTGTTAATTATATGTTTGTCATCTGCGTACATAGACACCACATGAGTTTTGGCCCTGAATTCTTATTTCCTAGTTTGGAAAAGCAATTTCCAGGCAGCATCCCAGCGGCTGTGCTACCAATGCAAATAGAAGAGGCGAGAGGGACATCCTGATCTGGTGATCCGTTCAGGTGTCTAACTTTCTCGTACCTCAACCCTATGGCTAGGGTCAGAAAGGGTCAGGAAGTCTAACAGTTGATCCTGGTCAGATACATTTGATTCATGCATTCCAGTACTCTTCACATATATGCCCATTTCACAGTACTGAATGCTCCTTCGATGTCTAGTATCAAGGCACACTAGGTCTCTATGCATAATATGGACCAAGTGTCGCTAATTACACACACTTTCTCAGTGGGAGGAACCCACTGTTATTTTTATGCACCAAGTGTTGTACTACTTGTAAGATTTGGATTGACCAGATTTAACTTAAGATCTTTATCTGCCTTAATCGTAGGATGCGGGCGGTATGGTTCTAAGTCAGTGGAGTCTCTGTCTGGCTTTGGGATTAAGACGATTAAAGTTTGAAAGGCTGAAAGTACACAGTGTCTCCCATGAAAAAGATAGTCTGTTGTAAGAAGGGCCAGCAAAACTGATAACATACCAGTTAAAACATTCGCTAGAAGAAGAAAGTCCTCACAAAGCCAAGCCCTCAACAGTCGAGGGGGTTGCACAAAAGCAGCCTCCTTTAGGATCTGAAAGAAAAAAGGCCACCAGAAAGGAATTGCCAAAAGTTGTTGACTCCACTTCAGAGCACGATCAGGTTAAAAAACAGGAAAGAGGCCCACGACAGACAAAGAAGGCAACTCGAAAACCCCAGACACACAAGCTGCACACCAGACTCTTAAACCTTTAGGTATAGAGGACAAAGAAACAAAAAGAAAAGGTTACAACACCTGCTGCACCATAGGAGGAAGAGCAGAGCTGACAGAAAAAGACTATTACATTGACAATAATGTACAAATTATTCTAGACACTAGTAATCAAGAAATATGTTTTCACTTTGATGAAAAGGATGAGCACATTTGGCGAGATGTGGAAGCTGATACCCCACAGAAGGTCTTCTGTATCCAAGCATACCACTACTTCTTGATGAACTATCATTGTATTTTGTTGTTATCTAGAAGGCAATAGACACACAAGGAGTCCAAATGGATTTTGAACAAGAGAACTCATGCTTCCCTCTGTAGAAACAGTCCATTGCACAGTAAACATCAATATTTATCAATGTTGCCAACAGTAATTCAACAAGACTGTTTTTACTAAAACCATCTCAGCTAGATCTGTCACTCCAAGAATTGAAAAAATATAAATCCTTAACCACAACTTTGTACATTAAAACACATGTAGTAGCAGACTCTGATAGTAGAGGCTGCAAGCAACGGCAAGTCCGTATCCACACATTGTCTCCTGTCCATCAAAGATAGCAAGAAAATAGAGGTGGTAGGCAAGAAATGGAGACTGCGCCAGCCACTCTAAGTTGCAATGCAAACTCCAGTGTCCTTTTAAACAGTAGGAAGTTGTAGGACAGAGCAGAGTATCTACATCATGTATTGTTTTGTAATTTGTGTATGTTCTTGAAATCAAGAAGTTGATGATTTGTGCAAAGTACTTTTTATAGTTAAACAAGATTGTGAGCCATGTCATCAACAGTCAAGATGTGTTTCGCCCCTTATCGGTGCGCAGGCCTGGGGCTTTCTCAAAGCTGGTATTATGGGCAACATAAAGTACAACGAAAGACAACAACATTTATGTACGATAAGTCCTATCTGAAAGAAACACGTTAGTTATAGATTCCTTACCTTAGAATTACTCCCAGGTGTCAGACTGGATCCGGAAAGATTTTTCGTCAGCAGCCTCTGCGCGTCGGAAGGTGGCGTCGGTCGGCTCCGCGTCCATTGTCGGCGTCTTGGTCGCCAGGATGACGTTGCGGCATCTACTTAGACGCCGCCCTCGCACGCTGACGTCTGTTCTTTCTTTTTCCGCGCCAGCCAGCGCAGATCTGAGAAGTGCGTTACCTCAGTCATTTTTTGACTACGTTTTAATCGACTTTTGTCGACGACTTTTGTCAACGTCTTGTTTCAAGTCTCCAACTCCGAACAGGTGCTCGAGTGATGCCCGATTTTAAGGCCTGCGGTTCCTGTACCCGATTGATGTCGGGGACGGATCCGCACCGCGTGTGCCTCTTTTGCCTGGTGCGCGACCACGACCCCAAGTCGTGCTCCGACCGTCAGCAGCCTCTGCGCGTCGGAAGGTGGCGTCGGTCGGCTCCGCGTCCATTGTCGGCGTCTTGGTCGCCAGGATGACGTTGCGGCATCTACTTAGACGCCGCCCTCGCACGCTGACGTCTGTTCTTTCTTTTTCCGCGCCAGCCAGCGCAGATCCGAGAAGTGCGTTACCTCAGTCATTTTTTGACTACGTTTTAATCGACTTTTGTCGACGACTTTTGTCAACGTCTTGTTTCAAGTCTCCAACTCCGAACAGGTGCTCGAGTGATGCCCGATTTTAAGGCCTGCGGTTCCTGTACCCGATTGATGTCGGGGACGGATCCGCACCGCGTGTGCCTCTTTTGCCTGGTGCGCGACCACGACCCCAAGTCGTGCTCCGACTGTCAGTTGTTGACGTCGAAGTCTTTGCACGAGCGGTCCCGAAAGCTGCTTGAACGCCGACAGCCACCACCATTCCGGTTCCAAATCATCGAAGTCTTCGCACTCGGGTCGGGTAAGTCGAAGCATAAGAAGAAGTCGAAGAAGCATTGTCGTTCTTCGACTTCTCCTCATCGGTTGGCTGATCCGACGAGGCATGCGGGTGGTGTCACTCCCGCGGCTCCGCGCGCAGAGCCCGAAGGTTTGACTCCGAGCTTCCCTCCTTTTCTGGGACCCAGAGCGACCCCCGCCCAGCTTCGTATGTTGTACGAAGCGATGCAATCTTTTGCGCAGACCAATTCCGGCGGGGTGCCTTCGGGCCACGAGGGCTCGGTCGGGGGGCCTGGGTCTTTGCTGCCGGCAGCTCCAGCGCCGCAGGCTCCCCTTGATCCAGATCGTCGCCGGTTGACCTCATTACGCCTCCACCGGCGCCGCTTCCTCTGGGACAACGTCAGCTACTGGCGCCGGTCGTGCCCCCGGCCGTCGTCGACCCCTTCCTCCAGCCTGACGTGGACATGGAGCCGGACCGGCGTCGACCGACACTGGATCCGGCGCCGGGTGGGGTTTTTTCGTGCCCCTGTTCACTCCTGGGTTCCCTTTCCAACAACAGTGGCACCCAGAGGATGATTATGAGGACTGGGAGGGGTTGGGTGACCCTTTAACTGACCAGCTAGATACTGAGCAGGACTGGAGAGAGATACTGGGGGATGCCAGTGGTCTTGACATTTCACCTGACCTTGGCATGTTGTCTCCTCCTACCGTGGCTACGGAGGAGGGAGCGTCATACGCTGTGCTGTTGCGTAGGGGGGTCGAGGCTCTCAACCACGAGCTTCCTACGGTGGCGGTCAGGACTAACCTCCTGACTGAGGTGCTTCAACCGGCCGTTTAATGAGGCCCTCACTGACCTCCTTTTGGCACGTGGTCCAGGCCCAACATGGCGGCTCCCATGGACAGGATGATCGCCCGATGCCACTGCCCGGCTCTGGGCGACCCCACTTTCCTCTCCCAACATCCCACCCCAAAGAGCTTGATGGTCCAAGCCTCCGCCTTCAAAGGCGCCTTCCCTACCGCTCCACCAGAAAGGGCATACAAGAAGCTGGACCATCTTGGCAAGAAAGTTTTCTCTTCCGCCAGCTTAGGACTGCGGTCCGTAAACACTGCATGTCTCTTGGGCTGTTATTTGCACTCAGTGTGGGATATGGTGGCGCAAGTGCTGCCTCAGTGTCCGGAGGACTCCCGGGCAGTGCTATCCCAGGCTGTTGCCACCGGGAGAGATGCAGCTAAGTTTACAATCCGTTGTGAGCTGGACACCACCGACTCTCTGGGCAGGACCATTTCAACGTCAGTAGTGCTTCGTTGCTACGCCTGGATGAGGTCCACTGGCTTATTAGGGGATGTCCAGAACACCTTGATGTACATGCCCTTTGATGGGCGTCACCTTTTTGGCGACAAAGCAGACAATGCCCTAGAGTGCTTCAAGGACTCACGGGCTACGGCCAAGACCTTGGGCCACTCTGTTTTTCGCCCCTTTCGTGGCTACAAAAGGAGGGCCCCGCTACGTCCCACCCAGGGCCACAGGCCGCAGCAAGTTACCCAACCTTTGCGTGGCCGGGGACGTGGAAACAACTGGTGAGGTTCTGGGGGCCAGCGGGCCTGCCAGTCCAACAACCCCTCTCCCCCCCCCCCCCCCCCCCCCCCTCTGCAGCAGCCTCCAAACCCTCCTAGTCCGACCTTTCAGGCCCATCAAATGTTAGCGGGCTGCAGGATTCGCCATCACCTCCCCCACTGGCGCATTATCACTTCGGACAGGTGGGTTTTGCAAATGGTCCGAAGGGACTACTCCCTCCCCTTCGTGACTACCCCTCCAGCCATGCCACCGTGATACCACCGCATGTTGGAGGATCATCTGGCCCTTCTCCAGCAGGAAGTTACGTCTCTCTTGGCCAAGGGAGCCATTGAGCGCGTTCCTGTCCCAGAAGTAGGTTGTGGTTGTTACTCCCACTACTTTCTGGTTCCGAAGAAGTTCAAGGGCCTGTGTCCTATCTTGGACCTCAGGGACGTCAAGATGTTGAAGCTTGCTCCCGTCTGGTCTGCCCTCAACCCGCAACACTGGATAGTAGCGTTGGACACTTATTTTCACATCTCCGTCCTGCCGGCCCACCGGCATTACCTGCGGTTCACGGTACGCCACGAGCACTTTCAGTTCACTGTGCTTGCTTTTGGCCTTACCAGTTTCCCTCAGGTGTTCACGAAAGTGATGGTGGTGGTCGCAGCTCATCTGCGCAGGTCAGGGGTTTCAGTCTTCCCCTATCTCGTCAACTGGTTGTTGAAGGCGGGCTCGCCCCAGGCAGTCGTCTCCCACCTCTAGACTACGGCTGACCTCCTGCATTTGCTGGGGTTCTCCTTCAACGTGCCGAAGTCGCACCTGATTCCCTCTCAGAAGCTCCTCTTTGTCGGAGCGGTTCTGGACATGGCGCAGTTTCGGGTTTATCCTCCCGAACAGCGAGTCCGGGACATTCGGGCTATGATTCCGATCTTTCGGCCCTTGTCCTGGGTTTTGGTCAGGATGACCTTGAGGCTGCTGGGCCTCATGGCCTCCTGCATCCTGCTGACCAATCATGCCAGATGGCATATGCGGGCTCTGCAGTAGGAACTGAAGTTCCAGTGGGCGCAGCATCAAGGGGACCTGTCCGAGTATGTCCAGATCTCGGAAGGCACTGCACAACAGTTGCAGTAGTGGCTCACGAACCAGCATTGGGTCAGCAGCAGATCACTCTCCCTTCCCCAACCGGAGCACACTGTGGTGACGGATGCATCCCTCCTGGGATGGGGCGGCCACATGGTAGAGGCGGAGATCAGAGGCCTCTGGTCTCCAGTGGAGTCCAGGCTCCATATTCACCTTCTGAAGCTCTGGGCGATCCTACTTGCACTGACGGCATTCCTTCTCTCTGTCAAAGGGAAAGTAGTGCAGGTGTTCACAGACAACACCACCACCATGTGCTACTGCAACAAGCAAGGCGGGGTGGGGTCGTGGACCCTATGTCAGGAGACTTTGTCTCTGGACATGGCTGGAACGTCAAGGCATTTCCTTGGTGGTTCAACACTTGGCAGTTTCTTTGAACGCCAGGGCGGACAAACTCAGCCGCTGGTGCATGATGGATCACAAATGGTGTCTTCACTCGGAGGTGGCGCAAGGTCTCCTTCAACAGTGGGGAGAGCCTTGGCTTGGTCTACTCGCCACCGAAGAGAACGTGCAATGGCAGCAGTTCTGCGCGTTGGCATTTTCAAGGCGGCATCGCTCGGCGACACTTTTCGTCACAAGTGGAGTTGCGGTCTGTTGTACACCTTTTCGCCTATACCACTTCTACCCAGAGTGCTGAAGGAGATCAGGCGCGACCGAGCCCAAGTCATTTGTGTGGCCCCGGACTGGGCTAGAAGAGTTTGGTATCCCAAGCTACTCAGTATGAGCGTGGATTCCCCGATCCGACTGCCTCTTCAGGAGGATCTTCTGTCGCAGCAGCAGGGGACGGTCCTCCACCTGAACCTGCCCAGCCTCCATGCATGAAAATTGAGCGGCGACAGTTGATTCCATTTGACTTGCCTTCTGAAGTCTGTGATATCATTCTGGCAGCCAGGCGTCCCTCCACTAAATCGGTTTACTCCTGCAGGTGGAACAAATTTGTGGCATGGTGCACAGCAAAGGCTGTGGATCCCCTTTCTGCCCCGCTTTCAGAAGTCCTTTTGTTCCTTCTTTCTTTGGCCCGGCAGGGCTCTGCTCTGGGCACTGTTAAGGGCTACCTTTCTGCAATTTTGATCTTTCGCAGGCCCCCTGATCAGCCCTCTCTTTTCAAGTCCCCTGTCGTAAGTAGATTTCTCAAAGGCATTACTCACCTTTTCCCTCCTATACCGTTTGTGATGCCGCAGTGGGACTTGAATCTGGTTCTTACTTATTTGATGTGCACTCCTTTTGAGCCGCTTCACAACTGTCCTCTTCGTTTACTAACTTTGAAGACTGCTTTCCTGGTTGCCATCTCCTCCTCTAGGCGTGTGAGTGGGTTCCAGGCTCTTTCCTGTAAACCTCCTTATCTGTCTGTTCATCCGGACAAGGTTGTGCTCCGCACTCGTCCTTCCTTCTTGCCAAAGGTCGTTACTCCCTTCCACATAGGGCAAATTATCAGCTTGCCCCCTTTCTTTCCACCTCCGCACCCTTCCAGAGAGGAAGAGAGGCTCCACCGTCTGGACCCAAAACGTTCTCTCTCATTTTACCTGAATCACACACAACAGTTCCGGGTGGATGAACAGCTCTTTGTTGGCTACTTCGGCGCCAAGAAAGGCCGGGCTATACACAAGAGGACTATCTCCCGCTGGGTCGTCTTGTGTATAAAAGCCTGTTATTCTATGGCTAAAATGGAACCTCCGGTGGGGTTGCACGCCCATTCTACCAGGGCGAAAGCATCTCCTACTGCCTTGGGACGTGGTGTCCCCCTGCAAGACATCTGTCAGGCAGCCACGTGGGCCTCGCTGCACATTTTTACCATTACCGTGACAGCCGGTATAAGGTCCCAAAGGCGAGACCTATGGGCTATGCCAATGCTTGTTCTATCCCTGGAGGCATTTTTTGCACCACATTCTCTCCAAAGCGGAATAGATACAGGGTGCAGCATTTCTGTAAAACCTAGATACCATTTTAAATTGTTTGGTGTCAAACTTTTTTAAAGTGTTTAGTCTCTTCACAGATAGGGTGGGGGCCTTAGCTAGAAAAAAATTGCATATTGCAAATTTCCCTCAGGAATATCGGTAATTGAATGAATGGGTGTTTTAATTTTCGATCCAAAGTTACAACTTTTTTTGAAAATTGGGCACAAGAAGCTTCTTACTAATCAAACGATTAGAGTATGAGCAGAATTAATCTAGGGGCAAATAGCATAGATTGCTGCGGTTCTGGTGCAATTTTTCACCAATTTGCAGAGAATATAGAATGCACGGGTTGCAGTACATTCTTCCACTAGTATTTGCTTATGCTGACTGGTGCAAATTTACGCTTTTTCCACTGGTAAATCAGTGCATAAAGTGGAGCACAATTACTACGATCTCGTGCAATCCATGTAATCTGTAGAAGTCAGTGCAAATGGACACAAGCACTGGTGTAATCTGTATGATTTTGCTCTAGACTGGCAGTGCTTTTCCACGGCAATGCCACTTTCACGGTCCTCGATTCACCCAAATGCCAGTCGATGTGGAACTGAAATAATATACTCTTTGACCTTCATGACATCACAGAAAGTGACATTGTATGACCCCCATACCCAATTTGTTATGCAGGAAGACATGTCACATGAATTTAACATCATACACATACACACACACTGTTTTACACCCCCTTACACTCATTCAATCTCACTCACTTGCATTCACTCCTAATCACAATCATATTTGCTCTAGTTACTGACAATCCGGCCTCAGATTTACTAAAGCTTTTCACCATGGTCGGGCCACTTTTGTGACGCAAACCCAGTGCAAAGTGTTAGGGTGGGATTTACTATCCAACGAATATTCTGATTTGCTTTGGATAGTATCCCAAATGAATGTAAACTTGCACGACGATGTACTGTTTTGCATCAAGTGGGTGTTCCATTAATGGTGCATGGGAATTCCCATGCAGCTAGCAATGGGTTTTGACACAAATCCCTCTCTACGAACATTGGTAGAGAAGAATTTGCACCAAAATCTTACGCCTGCTCAAGACAGACATGACGAGGAGAAATGTTTTCATTTTCCCTCGTATTTCCAACTTTTCCTGTGTGCTACATTGTACAGCACACATGCAAAGTGAGAAAAGTATTAAAGCACAGTTTTTGTAATGGAAGGTTCCCCTTCCAGTGAAAAACCTATGCTTCAGAGAACACACACACACCCTTGCACTATAGTGCAAGCATGTGTGTGTGTGTGTGTGTGTTGGCGCGTGGCTGCCAAAAGTGCACCAGAACACAGGACGAGAAACAATTCCCTGTATCTTAGTAAATATGGTGCTTTCGTTTCTTCCCCTTGACGTAAGGCAGAACAGCATCTTTGGTGAATTGGTACCTTGCAAAGAACACTAAATTTGTGTCTCAATTTTAAAGAATCTCACTCACTACCTATCACTGACACTCACTCACTTTTACTCACATACATATTCTTGCACATACAGACACATGCTCACACATACACACACTTTTATCTCACATAAACACACTAATTTCAAGCATGGACACAACTTACATTTAAAAATATTTTTACTTACTGCAGTTGCCATCAAAGATTCCAGGTGAACTAAGTGTGTGCCATTTTTTATTATACTAATAGTGAATAATATTCTAATATTCAGTGATGGCGTAAAGTAAAATGTGCTGAAAATATGGACTGTGTAGCCGCCCCATGTGTTGCCACTGATTTTGCCACCTCTGAGGCCAGGAGTTGCAAAGCCATGGCTAGGGTTTGCAAGGTGCAAGCCAGGGGTCGCATCTGAGACCCCTGGCAACACCTGTGTGTCGTCCATGGCCACTTTCTAGGTGATTGAAAAGAGGGCTTCAAACCTATCTCAAGCTCCAGGTTCCCTTTAGACAGTGACAGAGCCTATGATTGAATGTAACACTGAGGGATCCAATACAGGTTGGATGGAGCAGCTGGGGGGGACTAGAACTCTGCACCTGAAATTACCAGGTGCAGGAAAGCCAGACCCAATTTTACCTAGTGCAAAAACGCAGCTGGTAAAAACATTGGGCCAGAGAAGAGAGGCCCAAGCTGTGCTTCCCTAGCAACCCTGGAGCTTTCTCTGTATGCAACACGCTCACCACCTTCACCAGGACCCTCTATGCCACTACAGCTCACATCTCCCACTTGCTCAGAGCAGATGCTATATGTGAGAGGGAAATTCCACACACTCAGTGAAAACCTACGTAAAAGGCCCCAGTAATTTCAGCGTACCCGTTTATTCACAGTTCTGGGACTTTATCTCGTAAGGGCTGGATTTAGGAGGCGGGAGATAAAGGCCACAATAATAAATTCCCTTCTCCCTAATTCTCTCCATCCTAAACTGAGAAGGAGGGTCTTAGAATGGTACTGGCGGACTCCACAATGTACCGGTCTTCTGTGACCCGACATCTTCTGTGAACTAATGCCCTTTCTAAGTTGGACCTCTCTAGGATTATATGGGAGCCTTAATTGATGCGTTCTGCACCAGCTGACAGCGCTGTGAAATGGCTGCCACCACCTTGATCTCTACCCACTTTATATTTCTTAAAGGCAGCAACACATTTTACTAACGGGCTCAGAGAGGAGGGCAGAGAAAAAATGAAAGTGAATGCGCCGAATATGTCACACGCGCAGCAAATATGAGGATGTACAAAATGTAATTAGCCTTCAAAAGGAGTTCCGAATTGATCTCATTACGTCTCATCAAATAAGAGAGGAAAGCATAATGGGCCAAGCGCTGCTTGTGAGGCTGCTTTGTGTAAAGAAGCTAACAGGGGACACTGTCCGCGCGCGTGCCTGCCTTTTCCGAGAGAGACCATGTGCTGATGTCTTTATGGGACGTGTGCGGCTGTGCGCGCGCGGAGTCTGCGACCTGTCACAGTTTCCCAATAATAACAACATTAGTGGTTTACCGAACTCTTTCCACCCACACACGACTCGAAAGCACTTAGTCCCACATGTGCAGTGACGTATAGATTGAACGTGCCGCAGCTGCCTGCAAACAATTCCCTTCACAAAATGGGTTCTGGGGGATGTGGGGCGAGCTTTGAGTTCCGTGGGATGGTGGTTGGGAGTGGGAGGGGAGGGGTATGGAACTCTAATGTAACTATGGACTGCTAATAGTTGCACACACAGAAGTCCTGTCCCCAAAAAACAAGCAATGCTATGATAACACAAAAGTTTCGGCTACAAAATAACTTTTTTTTTTTTTAAATGGCATGTACTCAAACATCTTTAAACACACCTACCTGACTAAGCGGGCCTCGGGGGACGGACGGAAAGCGACGCGTAGGGCCACAAAAAGGTGCGCGCATGTGCACATCCCTACGATAATTAAAATGGCGTCGGGCTATCCACATGCGCTTGCATATTTTTGTCCGTATGTGTGCATTTGTGGATGGCGAGAGCAGCCATCTTTGTCCATCACATGCGCGTGCATTCAGCTTTGGCTGAATCGATTGCAAAAGGTCCTCGCATGGTGAGGCAGCGCATGCGCTGCTTTTCGCCAGGCGAGACCTAAAAACCTATAATGCTTGCATGAAGAGATTCTAATAGTCTTGTTAAGCGTTTAAACGGGGATAAGCGTTGACATGTTTCATGCCCTATATTGTCTTAGAGATTGTGGCATTTCTTCAGGACCTAAAAACCATACTCACAGGGGGGTGGTTCGCATCTATGTGTGAGAATTAAAAACCATGCCCTCACCAAATACACCAACTGCGACAAGGGTCCTCATGAGTAGGGCCCTAAGTAGAAAATGGGGACAAAAAGGAGGGAGGTGGGGAGAGAGAAAAAGGGGGGAAGGTACTTTTAAGTAGGAGAAAGAAGCTATGTTAAAATATCAACATAGTGCCCTCGGCGGTTAATGATTAAAGGTGGAACTACTCACAATCCTCTCATTAAAAAACATTTTCCCATTGCATAATTTTTTTAATGCATTACCCAGACATCGGTGTGCATGTTAATCAGTCAATCCTCCCAAGGGGTAGGAGGATCACAGGTATAGCGGCACCGAGGGAACCGCCGAGCGGGGTCCGTTGCATAAGAGAATGTACTAAAAACGTACCTGGTGTCATGATGGCAGCTAGTCCTCTCACGCGTGCTATACCCCTGTGCTATATATATAGTCACCTGGGTGAGATACGTTCTTATGACAAATACTGCCATATTTGATGTGCACAGTGAATAAACATAGTCTCAAGGAAGTGCACATCAAATATGGCAGTTTTTGGTATAGGAACGTATCTCACCCAGGTGACTATATACGTGTATATATATATATATATATATATATATCACAGTGGGAACGGCATCCGTGAGAGGACTAACTGCCATCATCAACCGGGTAGGTTTTTAGTACAGTCTTTTATGCACCGGGCCCTGCTCGGGGGTTCCCTCGGTGCCGCTATACCTGTGATCCTCTAACCCCTTGGGAGGATTGACTGATTATCATGCACACCGATGTCTGGGTAATGAATTAAAAAAATAATATTCATAGGGAATTTTTTTTTAGGAGAGGATTGTGAGTAGTTCCAGTGAGTAGTTCAGTAAGCTGTTACACTGTATCAAGGATGGGCCTGCCCCAGCCACTGAACAAAGGAAGGATCACAGACCTCTGGAACCAACACTGGAGGGGGCTTCCTATTGAAGATCTGGTGTAGACTGCAGCTGAGCACTATCAAATCAAGCACCGCAATTCAGGACTGTTGCCTGGCCCCCCCAATGGACCTCAATCACCCTGTGTCCTCCACGCACTGGAATTAAATACCACGTTGTGTTAGAGTTTTCACTCTATGAAGCAATCTTCACTCCCTGCGCCTATCTGACACGTGCATATCCTCTGACGGCTTCCACCCAGCAAGGGACGTCTCAGCAAGTCTTCTCACTTTTTGGGCTGTCAACACTCCCCATTTGTCCTGAAGAAGCCCCGCGATGACATTCCAATAACACTTTGTCAGGGTCGAAATGTCAACGAATATATATGGTTCAGATCAATCAAATCTCTGAGTGTCAAATCAGTAAGTAAACCTGGTGTTGACCAGAGTTCTTGCTTACCTTCGTTCTGACCGCATTCTAGTTCCCTGTGTAAATAAACTGTACATCATCTCACCTTGTATATATGCACTGCACCACTATCACTGAGCACTTAATGTCACCATACCACATGTCACTTTTGTCAGTGATCTTTGTATTGACAGCCTTCTAATTACTTGTATATATTGATTTAAACTTTAATTGACATAAAGGAGGATTCTTTTGCAAGCATATACTAGTAGGTGTTTTGCTTTAGTATATGTTCCAATGTGATTTGATTTTTTTTTTTTTAACCCCTTCGCTGCTAGGCCTTTTCCCCTCCTGTGCTAAGCCTTTTTTGGGCTATTTGAGGTAGTGCGCGCTTAGGCCCCTGTAACTTTTTGACCACATTAGGTATCCACGCCAAATTTGCGTCCTTTTCTTCCAACATCTTGGGGATTCTAAAGGTACCCAGGGTTTGTGGATTCTCCTAGAGGGTTCCCAGAAATTAGTCAAAAAACAGCAATTTATTTTTGTTTTTGTGAAAAATGTGAAAAACGGGCTGCAAATGAAAGCTTCTGGGTTTTTCTCTGCAAATGGTATCAAAAAAGGGTTTGTGGGGCTGAAATCACAATTTCTCCAGCTTTTAGGGAATGACAGAATTTTGTTAGAAAACCAACATTTTTTACACAGTTTTGGCATTTTTCTGGGACATACCCTATTTTTGCTATTTTTTGTGCTTTCAACCTCCTTCCAGTTAACGGTAGAAATGGGTACAAAAACAATAATGGATCCTGGAAAGCTATACATTTTTAAAAAGTAGACAAAATTCTGAATTCAGCAAGGGGTCATTTGTGTAGATCCATCAAGGTTTCTTTATAGAAATTTGCAGGCAAATATAGGAAAAATTAAAAATTTGTTGAAAAAAGCAGCCTTTTGAGTCAACGTTTTTACCTGTAACTCCTTCGAATTATGACATCTCTTTGAAAGCAATGTACCGTTACATCCGGTAGACCTTCCTGGTTGTGGGGACATATAGGACTTGTAGGTTCACCAAGAGCCCAACGAACCCAGAGTAGAAAAATGAGCAGCATTTTGTTAAGGTTTTATTTTTTGGTCCGGGTATATAGCAATTATTGTGGGAAAATGTATACATGGAAAAATCGGTATGAAAGTCACCTATGTATTTCTGAAATGGGAACAAATTACAGAGTTCAGAAACAGTGCATATTTGCACATTTTCGAAATTGGGAATACTCATATTTGCATGACAATTATTGGTCATTTTTCAAAATGACTTTTTTTTTACACAATGTCTTTCATTTGGAAGGGAGAAATGCATCAAAAATCAATAGGTAATAACAGTTGCTTTACAAATTTGAACTACCCTAAGTCTCCCGATAAAAATGGTACCTCACTTGTGTGGGTAGGCATAGTGCCCACGACAGGAAGTGGCTCAAAACCTAAGGTGAACACACCACATTTTCACACTGAAAATTTACACTTTTTTTGCAAAGAGTCTAGCTGTAGTTTTTGAACCCTAGCCCTGCCGGCACCTAGGGAAACCTAGCAAACCTATACATTTTTGAAAACTAGACACCCAGGGGAATCCAGGATGGGGTGACTTGACTGCCTCCCACCATGGTCTGTTACCCAGAATCCCTTGCAAACGTAAAAAATTGACAAAAAAAACACATTTTCCCCACATTTCTGTGATGGAAAGTTCTGGAATCTGCGTGGATCCACAAATTTCCACCCACCCCGCGTTCCCCAAAGTCCTACGAGAAAAATGGTACCTCACTTGTGCGGGTCGGCCTAGTGCCTGCGACAGGAAACGGCGCAAAACGCAACGTGGTTTTGCAGTGAAAAATGACCCTTTTTTTGGCAAAGTGACTAGCTGTAGATTTTGAACCCTAGCCCTGCAAGCACCTAGGGAAAACTAGCAAACCTATACATTTTTGAAAACTAGACACCCAGGGGAATCCAGGATGGGGTGACTTGACTGCCTCCCACCATGGTATGTTACCCAGAATCCCTTGCAAACGTAAAAAATGGACAAAAAAAACACATTTTCCCCACATTTCTGTGATGGAAAGTTCTGGAATCTGTGTGGATCCACAAATTTCCACCCACCCCGCGTTCCCCAAAGTCCTACGAGAAAAATGGTACCTCACTTGTGCGGGTCGGCCTAGTGCCCGCGACAGGAAACGGCGCAAAACGCAACGTGGTTTTGCAGTGAAAACTGACCCTTTTTTTGGCAAAGTGACTAGCTGTAGATTTTGTACCCTAGCCCTGCCGGCACCTAGGGAAACCTAGCAAACCTATACATTTTTGAAAACTAGACACCCAGGGGAATCCAGGATGGGGTGACTTGACTGCCTCCCACCATGGTCTGTTACCCAGAATCCCTTGCAAACGTAAAGAATTGACAAAAAAAACACATTTTCACCACATTTCTGTGATGGAAAGTTCTGGAATCTGCGTGGATCCACAAATTTCCACCCACCCCGCGTTCCCCAAAGTCCTACGAGAAAAATGGTACCTCACTTGTGCGGGTCGGCATAGTGCCCGCCACAGGAAACGGTGCAAAACGCAACGTGGTTTTGCAGTGCAAAATGACCCTTTTTTTGGCAAAGTGACTAGCTGTAGATTTTGAACCCTAGCCCTGCCGGCACCTAGGGAAACCTAGCAAACCTATACATTTTTGAAAACTAGACACCCAGGGGAATCCAGGATGGGGTGGCTTGACTGCCTCCCACCATGGTCTGTTACGCAGAATCCCTTGCAAACGTATAAAATTGACAAAAAAAACACATTTTCCCCACATTTCTGTGATGGAAAAATCTGGAATCTGCGTGGATCCACAAATTTCCACCCACCCCGCGTTCCCCAAAGTCCTACGAGAAAAATGGTACCTCACTTGTGCGGGTTGGCCTAGTGCCCGCGACAGGAAACGGCGCAAAACGCAACGTGGTTTTGCAGTGAAAATTGACCCTTTTTTTGGCAAAGTGACTAGCTGTAGATTTTGTACCCTAGCCCTGCAGGCACCTAGGGAAACCTAGCAAACCTATACATTTTTCAAAACTAGACACCCAGGGGAATCCAGGATGGGGTGACTTGACTGCCTCCCACCATGGTCTGTTACCCAGAATCCCTTGCAAACGTAAAAAATTGACAAAAAAAACACATTTTCCCCACATTTCTGTGATGGAAAGTTCTGGAATCTGCGTGGATCCACAAATTTCCACCCACCCCGCGTTCCCCAAAGTCCTACGAGAAAAATGGTACCTCACTTGTGCGGGTCGGCCTAGTGCCCGCGACAGGAAACGGCGCAAAACGCAACGTGGTTTTGTAGCGAAAAATGACCCTTTTTTTGGCAAAGTGACTAGCTGTAGATTTTGAACCCTACCCCTGCCGGCACCTAGGGAAACCTAGCAAACCCACGCATTTCTGAAAACTAGACACCCGGCGGCTTCCAGGGAGGTATGGCTTGCGTGGATCCCCCAACGTTTCCTTACCCAGAATCCCCTGCAAACCTCAATGTTTGCTCAAAAAATCACTTTTTTCACACATTTTGGGGTGGGAAAGTAGTGGCATCACCGGGCTCACACAAATTTACCACCACCCAGCGTTCCCCCAGGTCTCCCGGTAAAAATGGGGCCTCACTTGTGTGGGAGGCCCAAGTACCCGCGGCAGGCAAGGGCCCCAAACGTAGTGAGGCGACATCAAAATGGCCTATCGCCAAACCACCTGGTTTTGCAAGGGGGGTCACTTTGGTTTTTGGCCCGGTGCGCGGCGGCCATCTAGGGAAACCCACCAAACCCAGGCATTTCTGAAAACTAGACACCCGGCGGCTTCCAGGGAGGTATGGCTTGCGTGGATCCCCCAACGTTTCCTTACCCAGAATCCCCTGCAAACCTCATTTTTTGCTCAAAAAATCACTTTTTTCACACATTTTGGGGTGGGAAAGTAGTGGCATCACCGGGCTCACACAAATTTACCACCACCCAGCGTTCCCCCAGGTCTCCCGGTAAAAATGGTGCCTCACTTGTGTGGGAGGCCCAAGTACCCGCGGCAGGCAAGGGCCCCAAACGTAGTGAGGCGACATCAAAATGGCCTATCGCCAAACCACCTGGTTTTGCAAGGGGGGTCACTTTGGTTTTTGGCCCGGTGCGCGGCGGCCATCTAGGGAAACCTACCAAACCCAGGCATTTCTGAAAACTAGACACCCGGCGGCTTCCAGGGAGGTATGGCTTGCCTGGATCCCCCAACGTTTCCTTACCCAGAATCCCCTGCAAACCTCAATGTTTGCTCAAAAAATCACTTTTTTCACACATTTTGGGGTGGGAAAGTAGTGGCATCACCGGGCTCACACAAATTTACCACCACCCAGCGTTCCCCCAGGTCTCCCGGTAAAAATGGTGCCTCACTTGTGTGGGAGGCCCAAGTACCCGCGGCAGGCAAGGGCCCCAAACGTAGTGAGGCGACATCAAAATGGCCTATCGCCAAACCACCTGGTTTTGCAAGGGGGGTCACTTTGGTTTTTGGCCCGGTGCGCGGCGGCCATCTAGGGAAACCTACCAAACCCAGGCATTTTTGAAAACTAGACACCCGGCGGCTTCCAGGGAGGTATGGCTTGCGTGGATCCCCCAACGTTTCCTTACCCAGAATCCCCTGCAAACCTCATTTTTTGCTCAAAAAATCACTTTTTTCACACATTTTGGGGTGGGAAAGTAGTGGCATCACCGGGCTCACACAAATTTACCACCTCCCAGCGTTCCCCCAGGTCTCCCGGTAAAAATGGTGCCTCACTTGTGTGGGAGGCCCAAGTACCCGCGGCAGGCAAGGGCCCCAAACGTAGTGAGGCGACATCAAAATGGCCTATCGCCAAACCACCTGGTTTTGCAAGGGGGGTCACTTTGGTTTTTGGCCCGGTGCGCGGCGGCCATCTAGGGAAACCTACCAAACCCAGGCATTTTTGAAAACTAGACACCCGGCGGCTTCCAGGGAGGTATGGCTTGCGTGGATCCCCCAACGTTTCCTTACCCAGAATCCCCTGCAAACCTCATTTTTTGCTCAAAAAATCACTTTTTTCACACATTTTGGGGTGGGAAAGTAGTGGCATCACCGGGCTCACACAAATTTACCACCACCCAGCGTTCCCCCAGGTCTCCCAGGAAAAATGGTGCCTCACTTGTGTGGGAGGCCCAAGTACCCGCGGCAGGCAAGGGCCCCAAACGTAGTGAGGCGACATCAAAATGGCCTATCGCCAAACCACCTGGTTTTGCAAGGGGGGTCACTTTGGTTTTTGGCCCGGTGCGCGGCGGCCATCTAGGGAAACCTACCAAACCCAGGCATTTTTGAAAACTAGACACCCGGCGGCTTCCAGGGAGGTATGGCTTGCGTGGATCCCCCAACGTTTCCTTACCCAGAATCCCCTGCAAACCTCATTTTTTGCTCAAAAAATCACTTTTTTCACACATTTTGGGGTGGGAAAGTAGTGGCATCACCGGGCTCACACAAATTTACCACCACCCAGCGTTCCCCCAGGTCTCCCGGTAAAAATGGTGCCTCACTTGTGTGGGAGGCCCAAGTACCCGCGGCAGGCAAGGGCCCCAAACGTAGTGAGGCGACATCAAAATGGCCTATCGCCAAACCACCTGGTTTTGCAAGGGGGGTCACTTTGGTTTTTGGCCCGGTGCGCGGCGGCCATCTAGGGAAACCTACGAAACCCAGGCATTTCTGAAAACTAGACACCCGGCGGCTTCCAGGGAGGTATGGCTTGCGTGGATCCCCCAACGTTTCCTTACCCAGAATCCCCTGCAAACCTCATTTTTTGCTCAAAAAATCACTTTTTTCACACATTTTGGGGTGGGAAAGTAGTGGCATCACCGGGCTCACACAAATTTACCACCACCCAGCGTTCCCCCAGGTCTCCCGGTAAAAATGGTGCCTCACTTGTGTGGGAGGACCAAGTACCCGCGGCAGGCAAGGGCCCCAAACGTAGTGAGGCGACATCAAAATGGCCTATCGCCAAACCACCTGGTTTTGCAAGGGGGGTCACTTTGGTTTTTGGCCCGGTGCGCGGCGGCCATCTAGGGAAACCTACCAAACCGAGGCATTTTTGAAAACTAGACACCCGGCGGCTTCCAGGGAGGTATGGCTTGCGTGGATCCCCCAACGTTTCCTTACCCAGAATCCCCTGCAAACCTCATTTTTTGCTCAAAAAATCCCTTTTTTCACACATTTTGGGGTGGGAAAGTAGTGGCATCACCGGGCTCACACAAATTTACCACCACCCAGCGTTCCCCCAGGTCTCCCGGTAAAAATGGTGCCTCACTTGTGTGGGAGGCCCAAGTACCCGCGGCAGGCAAGGACAACAAACGTAGTGAGGCGACATTTGGGATAGGCAATGTTGATGTCGCCTCACTACGTTTGTTGTCCTTGCCTGCCGCGGGTACTTGGGCCTCCCACACAAGTGAGGCACCATTTTTACCGGGAGACCTGGGGGAACGCTGGGTGGTGGTAAATTTGTGTGAGCCCGGTGATGCCACTACTTTCCCACCCCAAAATGTGTGAAAAAAGTGATTTTTTGAGCAAAAAATGAGGTTTGCAGGGGATTCTGGGTAAGGAAACGTTGGGGGATCCACGCAAGCCATACCTCCCTGGAAGCCGCCGGGTGTCTAGTTTTCAAAAATGCCTGGGTTTGGTAGGTTTCCCTAGATGGCCGCCGCGCACCGGGCCAAAAACCAAAGTGACCCCCCTTGCAAAACCAGGTGGTTTGGCGATAGGCCATTTTGATGTCGCCTCACTATGTTTGGGGCCCTTGCCTGCCGCGGGTACTTGGGCCTCCCACACAAGTGAGGCACCATTTTTACCGGGAGACCTGGGGGAACGCTGGGTGGTGGTAAATTTGTGTGAGCCCGGTGATGCCACTACTTTCCCACCCCAAAATGTGTGAAAAAAGTGATTTTTTGAGCAAACATTGAGGTTTGCAGGGGATTCTGGGTAAGGAAACGTTGGGGGATCCAGGCAAGCCATACCTCCCTGGAAGCCGCCGGGTGTCTAGTTTTCAGAAATGCCTGGGTTTCGTAGGTTTCCCTAGATGGCCGCCGCGCACCGGGCCAAAAACCAAAGTGACCCCCCTTGCAAAACCAGGTGGTTTGGCGATAGGCCATTTTGATGTCGCCTCACTACGTTTGGGGCCCTTGCCTGCCGCGGGTACTTGGGCCTCCCACACAAGTGAGGCACCATTTTTACCGGGAGACCTGGGGGAACGCTGGGTGGTGGTAAATTTGTGTGAGCCCGGTGATGCCACTACTTTCCCACCCCAAAATGTGTGAAAAAAGTGAGTTTTTTTGAGCAAAAAATGAGGTTTGCAGGGGATTCTGGGTAAGGAAACGTTGGGGGATCCACGCAAGCCATACCTCCCTGGAAGCCGCCGGGTGTCTAGTTTTCAAAAATGCCTGGGTTTGGTAGGTTTCCCTAGATGGCCGCCGCGCACCGGGCCAAAAACCAAAGTGACCCCCCTTGCAAAACCAGGTGGTTTGGCGATAGGCCATTTTGATGTCGCCTCACTACGTTTGGGGCCCTTGCCTGCCGCGGGTACTTGGGCCTCCCACACAAGTGAGGCACCATTTTTACCGGGAGACCTGGGGGAACGCTGGGTGGTGGTAAATTTGTGTGAGCCCGGTGAAGCCACTACTTTCCCACCCCAAAATGTGTGAAAAAAGTGATTTTTTGAGCAAACATTGAGGTTTGCAGGGGATTCTGGGTAAGGAAACGTTGGGGGATCCACGCAAGCCATACCTCCCTGGAAGCCGCCGGGTGTCTAGTTTTCAAAAATGCCTGGGTTTGGTAGGTTTCCCTAGATGGCCGCCGCGCACCGGGCCAAAAACCAAAGTGACCCCCCTTGCAAAACCAGGTGGTTTGGCGATAGGCCATTTTGATGTCGCCTCACTACGTTTGGGGCCCTTGCCTGCCGCGGGTACTTGGGCCTCCCACACAAGTGAGGCACCATTTTTACCGGGAGACCTGGGGGAACGCTGGGTGGTGGTAAATTTGTGTGAGCCCGGTGATGCCACTACTTTCCCACCCCAAAATGTGTGAAAAAAGTGATTTTTTGAGCAAAAAATGAGGTTTGCAGGGGATTCTGGGTAAGGAAACGTTGGGGGATCCACGCAAGCCATACCTCCCTGGAAGCCGCCGGGTGTCTAGTTTTCAGAAATGCCTGGGTTTGGTAGGTTTCCCTAGATGGCCGCCGCGCACCAGGCCAAAAACCAAAGAGACCCCCCTTGAAAAACCAGGTGGTTTGGCGATAGGCCATCTTGATGTCGCCTCACTGCGTTTTAGGCCCTTGCCTGCCGCGGGTACTTGGGCCTCCCACACAAGTGAGGCACCATTTTTACCGGGAGACCTGGGGGAACGCTGGGTGGTGGTAAATTTGTGTGAGCCCGGTGATGCCACTACTTTCCCACCCCAAAATGTGTGAAAAAAGTGATTTTTTGGGCAAAAATATAGGTTTGCAGGGGATTCTGGGTAAGGAAACGTTGGGGGATCCACGCAAGCCATACCTCCCTGGAAGCCGCCGGGTATCTAGTTTTCAGAAATGCGTGGGTTTGAAAGGTTTCCCTAGATGGCCGCCGAGCCCTGGGCAAAAAACCAAAGTAACCCCCCTTGCAAAACCAGATTAACTATTGTTACTACAGCGTGAGAATTTAGGAATAATACTGCAAAGAAAATGTGGCAGACAGTTTGAGGTTTACAGGACAATGGGGATAAAAAATATTTCTCAAATCACTAGAGAGACATCACCATGAACTCCCAAGGGTTTTCGACAATATCTACAGTTGGTGGGTTATTCTTACATGGAAAGTGTACCTTGGCAGAGAAACTAAAGACAAAGATTCCTGCACAACCATCTATTCCTCAAACACACACACATACTGGTTGGATTTGGCACGAGGGCGAGTCATGGTTCAGTGTATTAAATTTTATTAACAAGAGATTTCACAAAAATGAAATGCACTGTCAATAATTAAATTCACAAAAAACCAAACCAATGACTTGCAGCTCGTGAGCTGTAAAGCCACGTCAAGGCACCAACCACTTTACAGGCCATTCACACATCTTTCATACGTGATACAAACAAGACCATTCGCACCACCAGGTACAAAAGCAACACAGTACAAAAATCACAAAAAAGGGACAAGGTACACCCTGCTTCAGAAAGACAAATATTACTGCACAGCCATCTAACCCGCAAGCACACACACATACTGGTTGGATTTGGCACGAGGGTGAGTGATGGTTCAGTAGATAAAATTGTATTACCAAGTGATTTCACAAAACATGAAATGCACTGATAATAATTGAAAGGGCAAGAAACTGAACCATTGACTCACAGCTCGTGAGCTGTAAAGCCACGACAAGGCACCAACCTCTTTACAGGCCATTCATACACCTTTCATACGTGTGAGACATACAAAACCATTCACACCGCCAGCCGCGGGCCCATCACATAACAAAACTCACACCAGCACACAGCGCCATTCAAGGGCCCATCACTTTCACACGCCCACAATCCAGACACAGCAACTACACAGGCTGAAGGATTGCGTGGAGTGGCACTCAGCTAGCAGTGTGTGTAGTGACTAGCAGAAAGTCACTACTCACACACAGCCAGCCAAGCACCAGTCGACACACACCGCTAGCCAAACGGCAGTCCACGCACACCGCTAGCCAAGCGCCAGTCCAGGCACACCGCCATCCAATCGCCAGTCCAGGCACACCGGCAGCCAATCGCCAATCCACCTACACCGCCAGCCAAGCTCCAGTCCACGGACACCACCAGACAAGCACCACTCCGCACACACCACCAGTCCACGCACACCGCCAGCCAAGTTCCAGTCCACGCACACCGCCAGCCCAGCACCATTCCACGCACACCGCCAGCCAAGCTCCAGTCCACACACACCACCAGACAAGCTCCAGTCCACACACACCACCAGACAAGCTCCAGTCCACGGACACCACCAGCCAAGCTCCAGTCCACGGACACCACCAGCCAAACACCAGTCCGCACACACCACCAGTCCACACACACTGCCAGCCAAGTACCAGTCCACGCACACCGCCAGCCAAGCACCATTCCACGCACACCGCCAGCCAAGCACAATTCCACGCACACCGCCAGCCAAGCACCATTCCACGCACACCACCAGCCACGCACCAGTCCACGCACACCGCCAGTCCATGCACACCGCCAGTCCACGCACACCGTCAGCCAAGCACCATTCCACGCACACCACCAACCAAGTGCCAGTCCACACACACCAACAGCCAAGCGCAAGCCTACACACACCGCCATCACATTTTGGATTTTTTTAGAAAAAAATAAAAACACAAACAAATTGCAAATAGATACAAATCTTCTAACAGAAAATCAGCAACTAAATACATTGCACTAACACCAACCTTGAAACAGAATCATATTTTCCAAAGAATACAGACCAGCCAGTTCACTTTACCACTCATGAATGTTCCCAAAAGTTTTTTCGCGTGTGGTACGCTCTGAAACAAGCAGGGAGACACAGTGCAGGATGAGAGGGACAATCGGGGCAGTACATACGACTCTCCTTCCGCAAACCTCTTCGCCAACAGACTCTACATCTCCTACTGGGAAAATCTTTTGCGGGTGTGGGAGGAATGTGATCTGGAAAGTGGCGTTCTTTCAATCTAGCAACATCCTCCACCAGTCCAACTCTAGGAACACTTGCCTGTTCCACTACAACAAGGCTGCCTATTACAGACTCCTGAAACTTAGCAAAAGTCATCTTTGACTCAGGGCAAGAATCCTGGAACACAACAAAAGCATTAAACATTGCCAAGTGGAAAAGATGGATAGCCAACTTCTTGTACCAAATGTAAGCCTTACGAAGAGCAGCGTAAGGTTCCAACCTCTGATCTACTCTGTCAACACCACCCATGTGCCTATTCTAGTCTAAAACGCACACAGGTTTGCGCACTTCAGCGACCTGACCCCAAACAGTCACATGTGCAGTGCTTTCATCATGGATGGAAGTCAGCATGTAGACATCTCTCCTGTCTGTAAACTTCACAGCAAGAAGCTCCTGGCAACGCAACGCACTGCACTGTCCCCGCACAAGCTTTTGACAAACAAGTTCTTTTGGAAAACCTTTACGGTTACAGCGGATTGTGCCACAAGCAAAAGTGTCCACTTTGGCCAATTCCCTGAACAACCGCACACCAGTGTAGAAGTTATCTACATATAAATGGTGGCCTTTGTTAAAAAATCCTCTACCAAGTTCCCAAACAATTTTCTCAGTCACTCCAAACGTGGACGGACAACCAGGGGGGTTAATCCTGGATTCCTTACCGGTGTACACCCTGAAATTAGAGACATATCCAGTCCTACTGTCACACAGCATATACAGCTTTATTCCATAGCGTGCCCTCTTACTAGGAATGTATTGCCTAAAAACCAAGCGGCCCTTGAACAACACCAAAGACTCATCCACTGCAATTTCTCTACCAGGGGCATAAATCTCAGAAAATCTATCAACAAAGTGATCAAGGACAGGCCTAATCTTAAAACGACGGTCACAATCAGGGTGATCTCGTGGCAACGCTAAACCATTATCAACAAAGTGCATCATCCGAAGCAGAAGCAAATACCTGTCACGAGTCATGACTGCCGGAAAAATAGACGTTGCCATCAAGGGACTGCTAGACCAATATGAAGCCAATGATGGCTTCCTTAGCAAGCCCATCAAAAAAGTTAAACCCAAGAACTTCTTCATCTCTTCAACATTTGTGGGAGTCCACCGGGTAGCTCTAGAGTGTGGCTTAAGACTGGCACTGTTGTCCCTCAAAAACTGTTCGGCATACAAATTAGTCTGCTCAACAATCTCTGCCAAAAACACATCGTCCATAAACAACTGAAAAAAATGTACAGGCAAAAAGTTCTCAGTATTCACTCTAGACCCTGGAACACCAGTAAACTCTGGAAATTCCGGCTGCACCATGCCAGGGGCAACCCAGAGGTCATCACTTTCAACGGGAAGACTTGCAGCCCCAGCCTGCAGCCCAGATGTCTCTTGCCGCACTACACCAACGGAAAGGCTTGCAGCCCCAGCCTGCAGCCCAGATGCCTCTTGCCGCACTACACCAACGGGAAGCCTTGCAGCCCCAGCCTGCAGCCCAGATGTCTCTTGCCGCACTACACCAACGGAAAGGCTTGCAGCCCCAGCCTGCAGCCCAGATGCCTCTTGCCGCACTACACCAACGGGAAGCCTTGCAGTCCCAGCCTGCAGCCCAGATGCCTCTTGCCGCACTATCGGCACATCAGTCTCCTCCTCTAACACAGGCACTTCATCCGCACTAAGAGTATCTTCATCATCCGATGACCCCATACGGAGAGAAAACTCACTGCCAGAATCGTCCCCTGCCTCCTCTCCCTCAGAAGCAGAGTCAGTCTCTGACCCAATATCAGAGGAAGACTCAAACAGCAAACCAACAACCTGCTGAGCAGTCATCCTGCGGCTAGCCATTATACTTACTAAGATAGAAGACTGCACAAACAAGTCAACAACAACCAACAATGTGCAAACCAAGTAAGTAAAAAAATGTGTACCTTTTATCACAAAGATCAATGTACTCAAAAACTATACAATCCAATTACAAGAGACAGCTGCACTCACCAGAAACAAACTCTGCAGTGACACAGCAAAGACCAACGATATCAAACTAGAAAGAAGAAAAAAAAACAAATTACTCACAAGACAACAAAATACACATCGAGCACCAATGCAAAAAGTTTTTGACACTCAAAAACCAAACATACTGCTATTATTACACCATTTGCAAAAAAAAACAGGCAGAGAAATCAAACACATTTGCATTGTACAAAAAAACAGTCTCTTACCAAACTACACAAACAGCAGAACCACCAGTACCACAACGTCAACGTGAACAGAAGAAAAGCCTTCACCTAGAACAAAAAAGTAAACAAAAAAAACATTACAATTGGAAATCACAAAAAATATAACAATAAACATTATAACATGCCATGTCACTACCCAAATGGTCAATCGGTTTGTGTGCCAGGTGGGGCAGAAAACAGCAGGAAAAAAAAGGCTACTCAGTCCCGGGGTGGGTGAGCCAAATACATATAACAAATTGCACCCTGGAAGCGAGGGGTCACTTCTATTTCTAATTGAACTAATTCCCTGGTGTCTAGTGGGCTTTTCTGCCCCCAATGGGAGCAGAAACGGCAAAAAAATAAAACCGATCTGCCCCCAGAGGGGGCAGAAAAGTCTTCAAAAAATTTAGGGGCCCAAGGAAGCGACCCTTGCCCAAGGGGTCGCTTCCTACAATAATATTTATATCCCTGGTGTCTAGTGGGCTTTTCTGCCCCCCCCCCCCCTAGGAGCAGAAACGGACAGAAAGACTACCAATCTGCCCCCAGGGGGGGCAGAAAAGTATTCCAAATAATTAGGCCGCAAAGGAAGCGACCCTTGCCCAAGGGGTCGCTTCCTACATAAAGAAAAAGACATCCCTGGTGTCTAGTGGGCTTTTCTGGCAGAAAGACGACCGATCTGCCCCCAGGGGGGGCAGAAAAGTCTTCTAAATATTTTACCACCCTAGGAAGTGACCCTTGCCCAAGGGGTCACTTCCTACATAACATAAAAGACATCCCTGGTGTCTAGTGGGCTTTTCTGCCCCCCCTGGGGGCAGAAACGGGCAGAAAGAAGACCGATCTGCCCCCAGGGGGGGCAGAAAAGTCTTCAAATTGTTGGGCCCCCCAAGGAAGCGACCCTTGCCTAAGGGGTCGCTTCCTACATAGCATAAACGACATCCCTGGTGTCTAGTGGGCTTTTCTGCCCCCCCCCTGGGGGCAGAAACGCGCAGAAAGCGGACCGATCTGCCCCCAGGGGGGGCAGAAAAGACTTCCAAAAATTTTGCCCCCAAGGAAGCGACCCTTGCCTAAGGGGTCGCTTCCTACATAGCATAAACAACATCCCTGGTGTCTAGTGGGCTTTTCTGCCCCCCCCTGGGGGCAGAAACGCGCAGAAAGCGGACCGATCTGCCCCCAGGGGGGGCAGAAAAGACTTCGACAAATTTTTCCCCCAAGGAAGCGACCCTTGCCTAAGGGGTCGCTTCCCAAATTCGAAAAAACAAATCCCTGGTGTCTAGTGGGGCATCCCTACTCCACGATCGCGACGCTGTGCGCGATCGTGGAGCAGGAATGCCCTGTATTGAGACATCGGGGGAGAGGAAATACTCTTTCCTCTCCCCCGATGCCTCAATACTACAAATTTCACCGCCGCGGCCCCCACCGGACAAGAAAACCTACCTCTTCCCCCTTGGACGCGCTAGAAGAAATGGATTCCAGCGCGTCCAACGCTTCCTGATGACGCCGGCGCGCGCTGTGCGCGCTGACGTCATCAGAAAGCGTGGGGGGGCTCGGGGGGGGGTCGGGGGTGGCAGCGGAAGCTCTTCCGCTGCCACCCCCGTAAAGGGGGGCAAGATCGCTGCACAAGGGGGGGAGCGCCAGCGCTTCCCCCGGGGGCTGTCCTCATGACGGAACGGTTCCGTCATGAGCACAGCCCAACCGATGCTCATGACGGAACCGTTCCGTCATGAGCATCGAAGGGGTTAAAACATGTTTTTATTGCAGAGTTGTAAACAAGGCATCCAGTAAGTCAACCTGTACACGCACGACATCTCAAAGCTCATCTGTCGTTATAACAATGCACACAGCCATTCAGCCCACATCCCGGGGGCCGGGCGGCGTACCATCACAGTGACTCAGAGTGTCAAGGCGATCACCTCACAGAGATGTCAGGTCAACAGCGTAATATAGTATCTGCTTTTATACCCATCAAACTCCCTCCCCACAAACGCCGCCAAATATAGTCAGCCACTCAGAGTCAGCTGCACCAGGATTATCCTTATCCACAGCACCGGTCCACCTTAGCTCCCTCCCCGAGGCGCAGTGCCTACAGCCTATCCAATATCACATTAGAGGTACCCAAGAAGAGCTGCTCTGGAACCCCACTCCCTTCTGGGCCTTAGTCAGAGAGCCGGTCGCCAATGTCATTTGATATGCGTTCCAAAGTTATTTGATATGCGTTTCATGATTTAACCAATGTAAATGCTACATTTGACATACTTAATCTGAAAGAAACACGTTAGTTAGATTCCTCACCTTAGAATATCCCCAGGCGTCAGACTGGATCCGGAAGATTTTTGTAGCAATACCCCTTGCGCGTCGCTAGGCGTCGTCTGCGGCTCCACGTCCATCGTTGGCGTCGTGCGCCGGAATGACGTCATCGGAGTACTTAGACGCCGCCCTCGCGCGCTGACGTCAGTTTTTCTTTTTTCCGCGCCAGTAAGCGCCGATCCGGGAGAGCTACCCCTTTAGTCAATTTTTGACTAACTTTTTTGACTCTTTTTGGTCACTTTCTCGACTCTGGTGCCGGTAGGATGCCTGGTTTCAAGGCCTGCGACGACTGTCATCGACTGATGTCGGTGACCGATCATCACCGCCGGTGCCCGTACTGTTTGGGCCTTGACCACGACGCGGAGTCGTGCTCCGATTGTATGGCCCTGACCTTGAAAGCTCGGCGGGAGCGGTCCCGTAAGCTTCTCGAGCGTCGCCACTCGGCTCCGCGCCATTCTCGATCCCGGTCTAGGAGGAGGTCCAAGGATCGGTCGCGGAGCCGCACTCGACATCGTCGCTCGTCTGGATCGAAGTCTTCGGGTAAGTCGAAGCACTCCAAGAAGTCCAAGAGGCGACACCGCTCTTCGGACTCCCCTCGCCGGTTGCGTGACTCGGCCGAGGGTCAGGGTGGTTCCACCCCCGCGGCTCTGCCGGAGCCGCAGGCGCCGCGCACGTCCCCATACCCGCCGGTCCCTGGGACTGACGCGACGCCGGCGGAGGTCAGTGCCTTCCTCTCGGCCATGAGGAGCCTGGCCCCGCCGTCGACGCCCGCCGGCATGCCTTCGGGCCCCGCGGACTCGACTGGGCGACCTTGCGCGCCGGCGGGTCCGGCCCCGGCGCCGTTGGAGGCTCCGGCTCCGGCCCCGACGCCGCAGGTCCCCGAGGGGCCCAGGCCTGGGCCCCCGTCGACGCCGGTCGACCTCGTCACGCCTCCTCCGCCGGCGTCGACACCGGTACCACCTCCGACGCCGACTCCGGTCGACGTCTATCCCCGGTTCAGCCCCTGTCCGGTCCCGACACCGGTGCGGCGCCGCCCGACGCCGCATCCGACGCTGCTAGAGACACAGTTTGTCTATCGACCGGCTCCGATCATTCCTCCTGTATACCAGGAATCGAATGACGGGGGCGACTGGGAGGGGTCTGAGGACCCTATGGCCCTTCAGGGGCAACTTTCACAGGACTGGGCAGATGAACTGGGGGAGGCCAGTGGTTTGGATACCTCACCGGACACTGATTCATCTCTCCTCCGACTGTGGCTTAGGAGGAGGGTGCAGCTTTTTCTGTGGTGCTGCGCAAGGCGGCTGCGGCCCTTGGGCTTGAGCTGCCTGCCGTGGCTGTGAGGACTAACATCCTCACTGAGGTGCTTCAGTCTGCCGCATGCTCCACTGAGCCTCTGCTGCAATTCAATGAGGCCCTCACTGACGTTCTGCGGGGCACCTGGTCCAAGCCCTCCACAGTCCCTCCTGTGGATAGGAACGTTGCCAGGCGCCACCGCCCTGCTCCGGGCGACCCCAGTTTTCTGTCCCAACACCCCACCCCCGAGAGTCTGGTTATCCAGGCCTCTACCTCCCAATCCTCCTTCCCGTCCGCTCCTCCGGACCGGGATTCCAAGAGACTGGAACAGTACGGTAAAAAGCTGTTCTCCTCGCTCAGTTTGGGCCTGCTGTCTTTGAACACCGCCTGTCTCTTGGACCGTTATTCCCACTCTCTGTGGGATACGGTGGAGGACGTGCTGCCACTGTGCCCGGAGGAGGCCCGGGCACGGCTTTCCTCGGCTCTGGCCGATGGGAGAGATGCAGCGCGCCATGCCATCCGATGTGGACTCGACACTACGGACTCGCTGGGTAGGGCAATTTCTACCACGGTGGCGCTTCGACGTCACGCCTGGCTGCGGTCCACGTCCTTTTCAGGGGATGTCCAGAGCACACTCATGGACATGCCTTTTGATGGCGCTCGCCTTTTTGGTGAGAAAGCGGCAGTGCGCTGGCTCGCTTCAAGGACTCCCGGGCTACGGCCAAGTCCTTGGGCCTCTCGGCCCCGCGGCCACAAACTTCCGCTTTTCGCTCCTTTCGTGGCCAAGGAAGGGGCACCTCCTCACGTCCGCCTAGCCACCGGCCGCAGAACCAGCCTGCACGCGGTTGTGGACGTGGTTTCCGCCGCGGCAGTACTGGAGGACGACGCGGTCAGTCCACATCCACCCCGGCAGCATCCGCCTCAAAGCCTTCCTAGTCCGAGCTTTCAGGCCCATTCCTCGCCAGTGGGAGGCCGGGTTCACCATCACCTGCTCCACTGGTGTACCATTACTTCGGACAGGTGGGTGCTGCAAATCGTCCGAAGGGGCTACTCCCTCCCCTTTGAGACGACCCCTCCAGCCATGCCACCGCAGCACCACCGTATCTCGGAGGATCATTTGAATCTTCTGCAAGAGGTATTTTCGGCCCTCTTGACCAAAGAGGCCGTCAAGCGCGTTCCGAGCCCAGAAGTAGGTCGTGGTTGTTATTCCCACTACTTTCTGGTTCCCAAGAAGGGCAAAGGAGGCCTACGCCCTATCTTGGACCTCAGGAACGTCAATGCCTTCCTCCGGAAGGAACGGTTCAAAATGTTGACTTTGGCTCAGGTTCTAGCTGCCCTAGACCCTGGAGACTGGATGGTAGCGTTGGACTTGCAGGACGCATATTTCCATATCCCCGTCCTGCCGGCCCACCGGCGTTACCTGCGGTTCACGGTGGGTCAGGAGCACTTTCAGTTCACCGTGCTCCACTTCGGCCTCACCAGTGCCCCGCGGGTGTTCATGAAAGGGATGGCGGTGGTCGCAGCTCATCTGCGCAGATCAGGGGTTCCAGTCTTCCCCTATCTCGGCGACTGGTTGTTGAAGGCGGGCTCGCCCCAGACAGTCGTCTCCCACCTCCAGACTACGGCGGATCTCCTGCATTTGCTGGGGTTTTCCATCAACGTGCCGAAGTCACACCTGAGCCCCTCTCAGAAGCTCCTCTTCATCGGAGGGGTTCTCGATTCGGCGCAGTTCCGGGTTCATCCACCGGAACAGCGGGTCCGGGATATACAGGCCCTGATTCCCATCTTTCGGCCTCTATCCTGGGCTTCGGTCAGGCTAGTGTTGCGGCTTCTGGGGCTGAGGGCCTCCTGCATCCTACTAGTGCATCACGCCAGGCGGCGCATGCGGGTTCTGCAGTGGGACCTGAAGTTTCTGTGGGCCCAGCATCACGGCAACCTGTCCGACCATGTCTTGATCTCGGAGGGCACTGCACAGCAGTTGCAGTGGTGGCTCACGGACCGCGATTGGGTCACGGGCAAGAGCCTCTCCCTACCCCTACTGGAGCATGTCGTAGTGACGGATGCGTCCCTCCTGGGATGGGGTGGCCATATGGGAGAGGCGGAGATCAGAGGCCTCTGGTCTTCGGCGGAGTCTCGCCTTCACATCAACTTGTTGGCGCTGAGAGCGATCCGACTTGCACTGAAAGCCTTCCTTCCCTCTGTCAGGGGAAGTGTCGTGCAGGTGGCGCAAGGTCTCTTTCAGCAGTGGGGAGAGCCTTGGTTAGATCTATTCGCCACCGACGAGAACGCGCAATGTCAGCAGTTCTGCGCGTTGGAATTTCCAAGGCGGCACTCGCTCGGCGACGCTTTTCATCGCGAGTGGAGTTGCGGTCTGTTGTACGCCTTTCCGCCTATACCACTTCTGCCCAGAGTGCTGAAGAAGATCAGGCGCGACCGGGCACAAGTCATCTTGGTGGCTCCGGATTGGGCACGAAGGTACTGGTATCCCGAGCTACTCAGTATGTTGACCGATCCTCCGATACGTCTGCCCCTTCGGGAGGATCTTCTGTCGCAGCAGCAGGGGACGGTCCTCCACCCGAACCTGTCCAGCCTCCACCTCCATACGTGGAGATTGAGCGGCGGCAGTTGATGCCATTTGACTTGCCTCCTGAGGTCTGTGATGTCATTCTGGCAGCCAGGCATCCCTCCACAAAGACGGTATACGCCTGCCGGTGGAACAAATTTGTGGCATGGTGCACAGCAAAGGCTGTGGATCCCCTTCCCGCCCCTCTTTCTGAGGTTCTCATCTTTCTTCTTTCTTTGGCCCGGCAGGGCTCTGCCCTGGGCACCTTGAAAGGTTATCTTGCTGCCATCTCTGCCTTCTTACGGCTTCCTGATCAGCCCTCTCTTTTCAAGTCCCCTGTAGTGTCACGCTTTCTTAAGGGCATTACTCACACGTTCCCTCCTGTCCCTTTCGTAATGCCTCAGTGGGACTTGAATCGTGTCTTAACATTTCTGATGTGCGCTCCCTTTGAGCCTCTTCACAATTGTCCTCTTCGTCTTCTCACTCTTAAGACTGCTTTCCTGGTAGCCATCACCTCGGCTAGACGGGTGAGTGAGCTCCAGGCTCTATCGTCCAAGCCTCCTTTTCTCTCTGTTCATCAAGACAAGGTTGTCCTTTGGCCTCGTCCTTCCTTTCTTCCGATAGTGGTGACCCCCTTTCATCTTGGCCAATCTGTCACCTTGCCCACCTTCTTTCCACCTCCGCATCCTTCCAAAGAGGAAGAGCGACTCCACCGTCTGGACCCGAAACGTGCGCTCTCCTTTTATTTGGACCGCACTAAACAGGTCCGGGTGGACGACCAGCTTTTCGTTGGCTACGTGGGTGCTAAGAAGGGAAAAGCTGTGCACAAACGGACCATCTCCCGGTGGGTCGTTTTGTGTATAAAAACCTGTTATTCCTTGGCAAAAAAGGACCCTCCTGTTGGGCTGCGAGCCCATTCTACTCGGGCCACAGCGGCTACTACTGCTTTGGGGCGGGGAGTCCCTTTGCAGGACATCTGTCAGGCGGCTACGTTTGCTTCGCTGCACACGTTTGCCAGGCATTATTGCCTAGACAGCCAAGTACGGAGGGATGGCTTCTTTGGCCGTTCTGTCCTCCAGGACTTTCTGGTGTGATCTTGGTTCGCAGACCCACCACCGGGGTTGGTATTGCTTGGGTATCTATTCTAAGGTGAGGAATCTAACTAACGTGTTTCTTTCAGATGAACAAGTTACTTACCTTCGGGAACGATGTATCTGTAAGAAACATTAGTTAGTTAGATTCCTCACCGACCCACCCATCCTCTCCGTTCTGCGAACTGACATCTAGGGTTAAGGCTATCCCTTTGAGGGCCCTAGATTTTTTGGCACCAGTGTCGGTCTCTTGCATGGCTCTGCGTTCCTGGCGCGGAAAGCTATGTACAAGAACTGACGTCAGCGCGCGAGGGCGGCGTCTAAGTACTCCGACGACGTCATTCCGGCGCACGACGCCAACGACGGACGCGGAGCCGCAGACGACGCCTAGCGACGCGCAAGGGGTATTGCTACAAAAATCTTCCGGATCCAGTCTGACGCCTGGGGATATTCTAAGGTGAGGAATCTACCTAACTAATGTTTCTTACAGATACATCGTTTCCGAAGGTAAGTAACTTGTTCTTTAATAGATATTAAGCTACTTTTTCTGTTTCTTTTCAATTTTACTTTCCTCAAAGCAATTGGGTTCTCCCCGACAGAACCATTGTAGCCCATTATATACATACCCAGGTTCTGAGGGACACAGGGTTGCACCATTGTTGCTATACTAGCAGTGATGTCAGCGAGGGGCGGAACTGAGGCCCCCAGAGGAGGTGTGACTAGTGACTCCTGGATGATGCCATCTTGAACTGTCCCAGCATGCTTTGAAGGAGCATTGGGACAGGGGTGGAGAGGTGACGTGGCACCCTAGGAGTGGCCAGGGGTGTCTGGCTTCTGGAACCTTCCACTCCTCGTTAAAAACTCTTGCTCAAGGGGGAAAAAACTCTTGCACAAGAGGGAGACTCTCTTACTTGGTGGTATTCTGTGCTTTGCTGCTAGACCATGAGGCCGCCATGGACAACTGGAGGGAGGAACCCCCTGATGTCCAGAAAGGACTAAGGACTCTGCCCTGTTGACCTCACAGGCTCACCAAGGGTCAGTGAGGCTGGCCCCCTTAGACCCTCTGAGGACTAGTTGGATGAGGGCCTGAAAATTTTGCCCCCAGAGACCAAGACCAGGAGGTAGGTTTGGGCAGGAAGCCAGAAGAACCAGCTCTTTATGGATTACACCGTTTGGGAGATGAGGAGATCTTTTAAAACTGACCCTTGTGGCTAGAGCTCGCCACCAGGTGTAAAATAAGCCCAGGATCATCCAGGTTGGCCCAACAGGGCTTAAGTTATGAATGAATGAATAAATGAACGGGATTTAGCACACAGCTACTCAGCAAGTGCTGAAGGAGCATATGGTAGGATTCTGAAGCTCAACTAATTCTTAAAAAGCCAAGTCTTAAGATGTTTCTTGAAAGTTACCAGGTCAGTAGTGGCTCTCAGCGTAGCAGGAAGTCTGTTCCACGCCTGAGCGCCCAGAAACCCGAAAGATCTGCCCCCATGCGGGCCAGGCGTACTTTAGGGGTGCGGACGAGATCGGAGGAGGAAGTTCTTAAGGTTCACGCTGGAATATAGCTGTTTATGCGCTTATTGAGGTAGCTGGCTCCTGTGCCATGAAGGGCTTTGAAAAGTATCACCAACGCTTTAAACTTGATCCTTTCCTTCGTACGCAGCCAGTGTAGGATCTTAAGGATGGGCGCCATATGAGATCTAGGTTTAGGTCTAAGGATCGCCCTTGCCGTGGCGTTTTGCACTACTTGCAGATGATGGATAAGGTAGCCGGGTAGGCCCAGGTACGAGCTATTTGCGTAATCCAGTCTTGATGTTACTAAGGTTTGGACCACTATCTTCCTAGTATCTGATGACAAAAGTGGAAGAATTTTTTTTTGTATACATATTATCCCAAAACAAGAGCCGATCATTACTTGGACCTGGGGCACTATCACACTCCTCCAGTCCAGATAACTGCACCGGTGAGTACCCAAGAAATTAAATTAAGGGTCTACTCACCGGATCATGCCAAACCTTCACTGCGCCTTGCCTGTCCCTAAAATGGCTTGAGCAAGTCCCGCTGTAACAGCCTGCACCAGAAAGCCCTACAGAAGAACCTCACCTCTCCCTGGGTCCCTGATTAATCACCACTGTCCCGCTGTAAAGGGAGACTGGGGGGCAGCCTCAGAAACGGACGACGCAGTCCACAGACCATACGATGCCTGCCCCCTAGATGAAGAAACCATGCCTTTACACAATAAGGCTGCTCCAGGCCTGATCTAATCAGTCACTCACTGGAATCCAGAAAGAGACCACAGCCTCAAAATGCACCCCTTCTCGCTTGTGTTTTTCAACCACCACTGTGGTTGTGGCCAAATTTGTTGTGGTAAATGGTGCCCATAAGCTGTATTAAGAAAAAGGGAATGCCTGACCCCAAGATGGCGGTGCAGGCCACCAACAACATCTAGCCCAAATAAAACAGCGCAAAGGTAGCAACTGAGAGAAAACAAATGAAAAACCCCACCCAATAAAACAGCACAAAGGTAGCAACTTAGAGAAAACAAATGAGAAACCCCACCCAATATTGGGATAACTGAGCAGGTACTTTCAGTAAGAATAATATCAATAAAATTAGGGTCATCTCCAGCTGCCACGAAGCCACTTGGGGAAATACAAACAGCGAACACCACCCTTCCCTACTACTCTAAGATCAATAAACTGAGTTGAGCTTGGGGTAGCTATCCACCTATCCAACTGAGACAAAATGCCACCTGCCACCTCAACCTCCCTCTGTGCCTCTCCACCTAATTACATGAAACCTCATGGCCCTAACTCTGTGCCTCTCCACCTAATTACATGAAACCTCATGGCCCTAACTCCTTCTCCATCATCTTCCCTCCCAACCCCTCACTAAAGGCAAAAAGAAACTTCAAGCACAGAATAATCAGACAACACCCAGAAACACTTTTCGCTGACTTATACCTCTGCTCCTCCAAAGGCCAGTTGAAAATGGATCTCATTTTCCACACCAAAAGCCCTGTGAAGTGGAACTCCATTTTTAGATCTCACCTTCTCATATCCAAAACAACTAACACACCCTTCAGCTGCAAACTGATGTTCTCAAGCCAAAACTGCCCCACACGTAGTGGAAACACCTCTGCGACAATCTATACCAATGGCACAGTCCTGATCCAGGCCAACAATGACAACCCAGATGCATTTGACTTCTTCTTCCCCTCGCTGCAAAACGCCCTCACTCAATCAAGTTACTCTCACCCGAGCAACCCCCTATCGTAAGAGAGACTGACCCTCACCGAGAACGCACATAATAATCTCTCGACTTCCGCCACAACTGCCACCGTCTCCCCCGAACACCAATCTCACCTCCCTCTACCCCACCCCACCTTCGTTGGACACAATGACCAACCACTCACCCCCCTCCACAATATGCTTCGCCCACAAACAACTAGCGCAACTGACCCTCAGTCAAGGACTTTGAACCTCCTCCCTTTGCCAGCGTGCAGTAGGCGGCCTCCGGATTCACGTCATGCTCTTTCTCACCTCTTGTCCTTGCCCACCCAAAGGGACAACATAGGTAACTCCTATACCAATAGCCAATCTCCCGACGACAAGCTCTCTCCCTCCAGAGACCACCCCGATCAGGATAGCCTAATCCCTGACTCCCCCTCCGCTCTGGAGAGACTGGCCAAGTTAGAAAGCCAGTTAGAAACGGTAATTCTGGACCTCAAACGAATCCTAATGATACTCACCGCTCCCCAGACATCTATCCAACGCCCACACCCTACATCCACACTTACCAACACCAAAATCTCAACTCCTCCCAAGGCTCCATCAGATTGGTCGCACACTGCTACACCTACCAGTCGTGTTCCCCCAATGAAAATGGTCCCTGAAGGTCAGCGTCGGCGGATACACCTATGCTCAAGAGTGCGTGCAAGTATGCGTGGCGTGTGCCATCCCTGGACACGTGTTTCGAGGTAGTTGCCTCTCGTCAGCAGGGAGTAGGAAAATGAGAGTGGGGTTGCTGTGTAAGCTGCTAAAAACATAATCAGGTCTAGTACCTCTCTTAGCGCGCAGGTGCGTAACCATGAGTCCGTCGACTCCACCGGCTCAAGGGAGCCTGAATATAAAGTTACATCAGATTGGTCGCACACTGCTACACCTACCAGTCGTGTTCCCCCAATGAAAATGGTCCCTGAAGGTCAGCGTCGGCCGATACACCTATGCTCAAGAGTGCGTGCAAGTATGCGTGGCGTGTGCCATCCCTGGACACGTGTTTCGAGGTAGTTGCCTCTCGTCAGCAGGGAGTAGGAAAATGAGAGTGGGGTTGCTGTGTAAGCTGCTAAAAACATTATCAGGTCTAGTACCTCTCTTAGCGCGCAGGTGCGTAACCATGAGTCCGTCGACTCCACCGGCTCAAGGGAGCCTGAATATAAAGTTACATCAGATTGGTCGCACACTGCTACACCTACCAGTCGTGTTCCCCCAATGAAAATGGTCCCTGAAGGTCAGCGTCGGCGGATACACCTATGCTCAAGAGTACGTGCAAGTATGCGTGGCGTGTGCCATCCCTGGACACGTGTTTCGAGGTAGTTGCCTCTCGTCAGCAGGGAGTAGGAAAATGAGAGTGGGGTTGCTGTGTAAGCTGCTAAAAACATAATCAGGTCTAGTACCTCTCTTAGCGCGCAGGTGCGTAACCATGAGTCCGTCGACTCCACCGGCTCAAGGGAGCCTGAATATAAAGTTACATCAGATTGGTCGCACACTGCTACACCTACCAGTCGTGTTCCCCCAATGAAAATGGTCCCTGAAGGTCAGCGTCGGCGGATACACCTATGCTCAAGAGTGCGTGCAAGTATGCGTGGCGTGTGCCATCCCTGGACACGTGTTTCGAGGTAGTTGCCTCTCGTCAGCAGGGAGTAGGAAAATGAGAGTGGGGTTGCTGTGTAAGCTGCTAAAAACATAATCAGGTCTAGTACCTCTCTTAGCGCGCAGGTGCGTAACCATGAGTCTGTCGACTCCACCGGCTCAAGGGAGCCTGAATATAAAGTTACATCAGATTGGTCGCACACTGCTACACCTACCAGTCGTGTTCCCCCAATGAAAATGGTCCCTGAAGGTCAGCGTCGGCGGATACACCTATGCTCAAGAGTGCGTGCAAGTATGCGTGGCGTGTGCCATCCCTGGACACGTGTTTCGAGGTAGTGGCTCAGTGGCACAACTGGAACACAACCCCACTCTTGAACCAACCACAGAGATCCAAAAGAACAAGAGCCGCAATGTCCACGAAAGAGGCGATTGATCTTGCCATCTCATATGGTACTGACTCCATTGTCAGCCCAAGCTCCAGGTCATCACTGGACTTGGACGAGACAGCCCCCCCCCCCCAATAGAACCTCAAGACCTCCAGCCTTCCTCACCAATATCCCCAGGGCCCCTCCTGAAATTAAACTCAATAACAAGGGGAAGACCAACTGCATGCTCATAAATTGCAGATTGGCCACCAAGCATGCCACAGAACTGGCTGAAACGATCCTTACCCATGACATTGACATTGCGTTCATCACCTGAGACTTGGCTGACTGAGCTCTCTTCCCCAAACTTAAACATGCTTGTGTCCCCAGGCTACTCAATCATCTATAAAGACAGAAAAAACAGCGAGGAGAGTGTATCGCTATCATACACAAGAGCAACATCTCCATAATGGAAACTGGCTCTCTCAAATACAACACATTCGAATACTTAACAGCCACCTTTAAGACAGGGGACAGCAAACCACTATACTGCCATCTCCTCTACCACCTGCCAGGCAACACCACCTCATTCGGAGAACACCTGTCCGACTTGATAACTCACTGCTCACTCCGGGATTCCAACAACATTATACTAAGTGACCTCAAACTACACTGAAGGATGAACACAACTCATTGATCCAATCCCTGACTGAACTGTTACTCAACAACAATCTTACTCAGCACTGCACTGAACAAACCCATAACAGAGGCTCAATACTTGATGCCATCATTGCTCAAGTAGACGCAGTCTCAATTGACCGCATCATGCCTGTCGACTGGTCTGACCACCATATCATTATATTCCACTTCAACCATACAACCCCATGCCTGCCCAGCTCTCATGAACACCCTCACTGGGCTAGAAATCTAAGACAGATTCCACTTGCTGACCTGGAAGAAAGAGCTAACTCACTTCTTCCCTCTCCACAACAGAACTCACCTCACATTACAACACAACTATGACTTCCATTTTAGACCAAATAGCTCCCATGAAACAAAGAAGAGCCAGGAACATTCCATCTAGATCTTGGTTTAACACAGACCTAAACTCTGAAAGAATGAAATTAAGAACTACAGAAAGACTATGGCAGAACAACCCGTCCACAATACTCCTTGAGCGACTCAAATCCGAACGTAGGAATTATAAAAAACACATCAAGAAACAAAAAATTCCTTCTTCTGTGACGCTCTAGACCATATAAAAATAGGCCCAATGAACTCTTCAATATCATCAGGCAGCAAACTTCCAAGCCCCCTTCATCCTCAATGCAACCCTCCAAAGACCTCTGTGATAACTTTGCCAACTTTTTTAATGACAAAATCACTAACATTGAACTCTCCCTGGACAGCCCCCCCAACACAAGCTGTAGCCCGAGAACAGAAGATATCACACCCAAGCACCACCCAAACAGCTGGAAATCCTTCAACCCCATCTCCGAGTCAGAGATCATCAAAATGATTTTCAGTTCCAAACCCTCAGCACACTTTGCGGACCCCATCCCTGCCTAACTGGCCAAAGAGCTCAAACTCACCCTAACCCCACTCAAGACCAAGATTATTAACAGCTCCCTGAGAACTGGAATCATGCCTGATTGTCTAAAAATCGGACGAGTCACGCCATCACTCAAAAAACCGGGCTCTGACACAAGCGATCTTAATAACTTCAGACCCGGCACCAATCTCCCATTCCTCGCAAAAATCTTGGAAAGATGTGTCCTCCATCAACTTACTCAACACTTGGACAACACCAACCTCCTTGAACCCCACCAATCTGGTTTCAGAAAAGGGTGCAGCACTGAGACTGCGATGCTGAATGTGATAGATGATGTACACAAATCACTCGATAAGGATCGTTGTTGCTTACTCATACTCCTGGACCTATCGGCAGCCTTCGACACGGTTGACCACAAACTACTCACTAAGGTACTCAAAGAAAGAGTCTGTGCAGAAGATGCAGTCTTAAAGTGGTTCTCCTCATTCCTACAGAACCGCACCCAACGAATAAAAATCAAAAACCACATGTCTGACCTAATCCCCATCAGTAGGGGTGTCCCCCAAGGATCAGTTCTCTCTCCACAACTATTCAACATATACATGGAACCCCTCACCACCCTACTAAAAAAAAACATCCCCTTCCACCTCTATGCGGGCGATACACAGATCTATCTTGAAACTTCTTCCATCGAGGACAATCAGAGACTAAATTACACTCTAAGAGAAGTCCATCGCTGGCTATCCCTCAATCACCTGAAACTCAACCAAGATAAAACTGAAATCCTCCTCATTTCCAACAAGGAGCAGAACCCCCAAATAACAGAATGGCTAGAAGCCATTGATGCTCTCAACTGCAACCTCACCCTGGCCGATTCCGTAAAGTCGCTGGGAATTACTCTGGACCCAAAATTTAGACAGGACTAAACACATCAAGATCCCCGCAAAGAGCGCCTTCCTAAACCTAAAACTTCTCAATAAAATAAAACCCTTCATCCCTCCCAACGACCTCAAACAAGTCACTCAATCCCTAGTGCTATCCAGACTAGACTACGGGAACGCAACACTCACAGGAACAGCAAAGTCTCACCTGGCTCACCTCAGATCAACTCTGAATGTGGCAGCCAGAATGCTCACTGGAGTCAAGAAATACGAACACATCTCCCCAGCTCTCGGAGACCTAAAATGGCTCCCAATCAAAATGCGTGGCAATTTCAGAACTGCCTGTCTCACACACAAAGCCCTGCACACTGGAAAACCCGCATACCTGGCTTCCAAACTCAAGAAGGCAGGCCAAACAAGGACCCTTAGAAGCACAAACACTTTACTCCTCATTCCTCCGAAAACTCGCAAACAAAAAACCCTATCTCGATCCTTCTCAGGAAATGCGCCCAGAATATGGAATTCCATGCCAGTCCCTATCAGGATTACCCCCTCCTTCTTAAAATTCAAAAGGCAGCTCAAAGACTTCTTCCTCAACGGATCTCTACCAAATGGATTGCTGATGACCGAGCTCAGAATCCTGACCACTGCGACTCGCCGCCACCTTTAAACTAAGTCTCCTACCTAGCCCAACCCCGTCTCGTTCCCTAGATTTCTCCCCCCTCCACGAACGGACGTCGTTCACGAGTCATTGTATATACTATTGTTATAGTGTTGTGATTTCTATGCTACCAATTTCTGTAAAGCGCGCCGATACTTTCGACTTGTCATGAATCAACACTTATACTACTGCCATACTATGTAACCTTTCCGCTGCTAATGTTGTAAAGCGCTCCAATATCTTCGGGTCTGGCCCGCGCTATACAAAACTCTTAAATAAATAAATAATAAAAATGCCCAGATTTTTAACCATCATTTGGGCTAAAGGGGGGGGGAGACAACTCCTCTGGCCACCATACCCTCCAATTGCTCCCTCCAGACTGCCCATAAAAAAAACAATTTCATATTTATCTGGATTGCATTTCAATTGGTTCACTTTGAGCCAGTTGAACACCTTATTAAGGCAAGATCTAATATTGTCTCCATCAAAGTCGGCTCCTTTTTCACAAGTGAAAATCAGCTGTGTATCATCTGCGTAGGATATAATCTTGGCATCGTAATCCTCTACTAAGGGTGCAAGAGGGGACATATATAGATTGAAGAGGGTAGGGCTAAGAATCGAGCCCTGGGGTACTTCTATGGCATTTGTAATGTACCCGAGCAGACAGCGTGGGGCTTAGCCCCTTTTCCTGACCTTACACCTGGGGTGGGCCAGGCCCGGGGGTTGGCACAAGTTTGATTTACTCGGGGGGAGGGGAGGCATGCGTGGGGCGCCCTCGCCAGACTCTATTGGCTGAGGATACCATCTCCTGGGCTGTATGCCCTGAAAAAGGGCATCCCAGCACCCAAACAAAAGGGGATGGGGGAGCGTCAAAGGGAAAGAGGATGGGGAAACATTGTTGCGCCCGCCCCCATCCCCGTTGTGATAGCTTGCACCCGCTTCCCGTGCCCGTGTTTGGAGGGGAGCTGTGCGGCCTCCGTAGGACTCTGCACCCTGCTCGCACAGAGTGGGTAGGGAAAGGGAAACTGCCGGCAAGAATGAAGGTGGTCACGTGGGTAGCTGGCTGGGCCACGCAAGAGTGTGCTTCCCGCATGGCCCCAACAGAGGAGAGGTTGGGGTATTCGGCTGGGAACAGGCTCCCCCTGAAAAAATATAAGGCAAAAAAATGGAAAAGGAAAGCTGTGTGCTCTCTCGGCATAGCTGCATTGCTAATAAAATACTCAGTGTTCCTAGCTCAAGTGTCCCATAAAGCCCTGCGTGGCTTTTTCGCTCACATATTTTACTACTTGTGGTGGCCGATCAGAGGGCCCCACCAACATGAACAAGCATTTACTATGCTATGGTCTTGGCATTGTTAAAGTTAGAGCTATTGGCATTGCTCATGACATTATTTTTGTTTATGTTTTTGTTTTTAAAACATTTAAAGAAACTGCATTGTTATTTACAATGTCAATAGCTTAATCACTCTCAAATGCGAGATCTATTGCATTTGCACCCACACACAGAGCCACACACACAAAGCCACCCACACACACAGAGCCACCCACACACAAATAGAGCCACCCACACACACAGAGTTACCCACACACAGACAGAGCCACCACGCATAGAGCCACCTACAAAAAAAGCCACCCACACAGAGCCACCCACACAGAGCCACCCACACATACACAGAGCCACCCACACACACATAGAGCCTCCCACACACACATAGAGCCTCCCACACACACACAGAGCCACCCATACACACTCAGAGCCACCCACACACACACTTCAATGAAAGACGGCTACGATTTCTAATCACGGATCCCAATAACCTGCGCTGGCGCGCGCGCACGCACAGTTGTCACCCCAAGCGCGCAGTGTGCTGTATTAAGCGCGCACATCCTGCGAGACCGTTCGCACCGCCGCTTTTAAAATACGGGCGGCACGAAAAACAGTCATTCCTGTGGCTCTGGGTTTTGGGAGGGCACAGCTGCGGGGCTGATTGTGGGCCTTTAGTTAGTATTCATGTTAACTGCAGCCCGTGCACTGCAATTAACATGAATACTAACTCAAAGGCCCACATTCAGCCCCGCAGCTGTGCACTGTTAAGAAAAGATGAAGCAGTGTCTCAACACTTGATGATGCGCTACAAATCCTTGACCAGAATGGTTCGTGCTTACTCATCTTACTAGACCTCTCATCAGCCTTTGATACGGTCAAACACCAGAAACTATTAGATCTCCTGGAGCATAGGATGGGTCTGTCTGGCACAGTGCTAAAATGGTTTACATCCTTCCTGCATAACCGTTCACAAAAATTCAAGGTTAACAACGCGCTCTCCAATGCCTCCCCTGTATCTCTTGGGGTGCCGCAAGGGTCCGCACTCTCACCGTCCTTATTCAACCTGTTCATGGAACCGCTCACTGAAATCCTGCAAACATCCAATGTTCAATTTCATATGTATGCAGACAACACACAACTATACCTCAAGATCAACTCCATAGAGGACATTAATTTGCTCAACTCCACACTCATCACGCTGTGTTTGAGTCTCTGCTTTTCTTTTCTTAATTGTGCACAGCTACGGGGCTGATTGTGACCCTTTGAGACCGTATTCTTGTGAACTGCAGCGCACACGGGCTGCAATTAACATGACTACTAACTCAAAAGTGTTACAGCAAACAAATTATGGATGGAATGCTGACAATGCAAACATTCTCCCCCAGTCAAAAGATCTGGGTTAAATCCATCGTTCTTTTGCCCACTACGCCACCCCAGTTTGGACCCAGCCATATGTAAATCAGTCTTGACCTTGTGCCTCTTGGGAACAGTCCAGACCGAACTGCCAGGCCAGGTCCTCCCTGGACCGGAAACAAGCGTCCTGGGACCGGTTTCAGGGTATGGGGCTGATTGTGACTCTTTGAGACAGTATTCTTGTGAACTGCAGCGCACACGGGCTGTAATTAACATGAATACCAACTCAATGGCCCACAATCAGCCCCGCAGCTGTGCACTGTTACGAAAAGAAAAAAAGCATTGGCACAGCCAATAGGTAAATACAAAGTGTCCTTTTAATTAATGGTAGGACTCAGCGCAGTGTCGTATCCACCAACAACAGACGTGACTCTTAATTCTAAGGTTTATTATTTGTAAAGCTCTGGAAAGTGCCTTTAATGATGTTGATTAGTAAAGAATACATACTATATTGATGAATTTTCAAAAAGTACATGCAAGCATATGAAATCCATATGTGCCCTATTACGGTGTTCCCTTTTAGAAAAAAAAGCGAATTTGTTTTAATTGCAATCGTCTATATAAAGTGGTCTAGGAAAATTACATTACATATTAATCTGGCTACACCAAAAGCTAGTATCAGTTAAACCAATTATTTGGTTTGATTGTACCTACTAATACTAATCATATTGCAGGAGGCAGCTCCGCTTTCAAGAGGAGGGATGCGGCTTGATGACCCACGGATGTGCTTCGTGGTGTCGATACAAACGCAGGTACTTCCTCCACCTCGTGCCGCAAGGAAAAATAAAATTAAATTAATAAATTAAACAACGACCACACGGTTTCTACATCGGTTTATGATTATAGACAGAGGACTTTAATTCGAGAGTCAGGATCATGGAAAGAGTGATAGGACAACTCTCTGGAACCCTAATTATCACTGGTCTTTTGGCAGCCATCTTGGAATGGCTTTCCTATTAGTTATCTCAATCTTTAACACTGCCCTGTCTGTCACCCGTTGAGTACCTAAACTTCCACATCACAGAGCCAGCTCTGGCCATACTTCTCTGACAACCACTTCCCAGCAGGTTCTTCCCCGAATACTCTTGCGACACATACACAACTAGTACCCCTCTTGCTATACATGCCCCTCTTCAAGGGCTCTTTTCCCTCTATCTCACCTACTTCCGATCCCCCCTCCCCTACCTCGACCATTGTTCCTTTTAGTGCTACACGTCTCTTTACCTCTCACACTCTCTGTCCTCCCTACCCCATATAAAAAAATAAAATTTAAAAAAACCTCTCCTACCTATCCTTGGTCTCTTTTGACCTCCTCTCTGCGTTCACGCCTCTCCCCGCCCACCTCCCTCCTCTACGTACGTCACTCCACTGGGGTGGACGTCATGGAGCGTGCAGGTACACACACCTACAGCATCATCTATCCCCCTAACCTTTCTAAAAAATCTTCCAAGCGCTTCAAACATAATTTTATTAAACTTCACCCTGAAACGCTCTTCGCGGACCCTTACTTCTCACCTCGTACTGGAATCACTACCACAGATCTCATTTTCCACACTAAGAGAAGAGCCCAATGGAGAAAAGCATTCCTAGCCTCTCTCACGATCTCCTCTTCTAGGAAAACCGCACATGGAACAGCCTTCATTATTTCCCCCTCCCAACTATTTCATGCGACAGCGTCCATCACCATCTACAATAACGGCACCATCCTCATTCAGGCCTCGGATCATAATCTAAAACTCTTAGATACCATCTTCCCCACCATTAAAAACCGTGTGTCTATATCACAGCTGCCCTCTCCTCCCCCCGACTGTAGCAACTCAGACTGGATTAACCCCCCATCCTTACTTATAACCTCTCACCATCTCCGCCTGGTTCCAGTCCCTCCCCCACTCAACCTACCCCCCTCTCCCACACTCAGCACTTAACCTCACCCTCAACGCCTGTTGCCTCTATCTCCCCTACCCCACTTACTCCCCAGCCACCTCCAACACCATCGCCTTATAGCTCTCCCTCCCACATGAGCACCCCTCCCCTCCATACCCCCCCCGACACGGCACCTGACCCACTCACCCTACTGCCCAGCACGACTGCTCCAACCTATGCGCCCCTCTCAGAGGAGGAATCCATTCCTCTGGAGCCCTCCGCTCCTCTCCCCCCCCATACAATCTTTATCCCTCTGACTCGTTCCCTTCAGCCACCTCCCTATCGCATGACTCGGCCTCACCTGACACCTACTCCCCTCAACATTGTCCCCCCCTCCACAGAGACTGCATGATAATAATGTCTCACCTCCCCCCCTTTTGGCTACTACGCTCCGTTCTGAACAAACCATCCTCCATCCTTTCCTCATCCCTGTACAACTGGCAGCATCCACAACCCTACAACCCCCCACTCAGCCTCCGACTGACACAACACACCCTCCTACATCTCACTCATCCGCATCAGACCCCAGAATAGACAAAATTATGATCACCTTGCACCAAATTAAAGCGGAGTTACATTCGTTCAAGGTGATGCTGTCAAGACATTCACAGCGCTTCACACCATCTAAGTCATATAAGTCACACGAGCACTTGGACCCCATTCCACCTGCCTCTAAAATGCCCCCTCCATGTTGGAAAACAGTTCCCTCCCACAACACTCGTATACGCCCGATGCGCACCACCAATTTACTCTCGGAGAGCGATCTCCTCTCTCTTCTGCACTCTTACGAACCCCCCTTCCCCAACTCCCTTCCATCCTCTCAGACTACCATCCCGACTATCCCCCTCAACCCTCGCAGACCCGCCACACACAACAGAGGAGTATGTGCTAATAACCTTAGAAGAATCCTTGTACCTCCAGATCCCTCTTCTTCCCTCTCTGCACCCCATCTGAAATGCACTCTTCTTAACTGCCGATCAGCCTCCAGACATGCTGCCGACATAGCTGACCTCATCATCTCCCAGGAGCTTGACATCCTATTTCTTACGGAAACCTGGTTAACAGATTCATCCACACCACTACTCGACATCCTAGTCCCTCCTAACTACGACATCATTAGACTCGATAGATCGGACAAGATGGGGGGCGGCATAGCTTGTATACATCGCAGCAGCATCACCATAAACAGAGCCATTTCGCCCTTTTTCACATCTTGCGAATACTTATGCCTAAACGTTTGCTGCAAGGGCTAACCTGTTTGCTCATTCCACATCATCTACCATCCCCCAGGAGACAACCTCCTTTTCATCGAACACCTCATGGATTTGATCTCCTCTAACAACGGGCGGCAAAATACCCAAATATTCCTAGGCGACTTCAATCTCCATTGGAATGACATTAATGACTCAGGGGTCAACAGTTTCGAAAACTTCCTGGATGATCTAGCCTTCACCCAATCCTGCAGTTGTCCTACACACATTAAAGGATCAACCCTTGATCTCATTATCTCCAAAGCTGACGTCATCCAGGTGGACTCGATCCAGCCATGCGACTGGTCGGACCATCACATTATTGCCTTTCACATCAAAGAAACCTTTAAACTCAACTCATCGCAACCCACAAAACCAAAGATCTGGAAACGAGACTTGAAAAAAATCAACCCCAACTCACTACCCGCCTCCAGCTATAACCTGCTCCAGCCCCCTGTAAACACCTCTGACGTCCATGTTCTCACGAATCACTATCTCAACGCCATGACCTCGATAATTAATGAGGCCGCCCCCCTGCAACTTAAGAGAGCTCCCATTAAAGATTCCAAGCCCTGGTACAACGCTCTACTTAATGAAGATCGAAGAGCCCTCAGATCCTCAGAACGCAACTGGAGAGCAGTCCCATCGGCTCTCCACCTCAAACTCCTTAGGAAAAAGAGAAATGCATACTACAAAAAAATTAAACGCACTAAAGCTGACTTCTTCAGACACCAACTTGACCAAGCTAAAAACCGGCCAAAAAAGCTCTTCGAACTTGTCAAAAATCAAACCAAGTAAGCTCCCCAACGGGCCCGAGACCTACATCGCCCACAACCTAACTGTCAAGAATTCTCCACCTTCTCCACTCTGAAGACCGACAACCTCATAAAGGACCTCCTTAATGACAGCCCACTACACACTGCTCATCATACGGTAATCACCCCGTTATTTACACCCATCCCATGCCTTTCCCCCCCTAAGGCCTGCCCCAAAAACGAGGCAGCCTGGTCTTCCTTTGAGACGTACACTGAAGACGACCTAGGCAAGATTCTCAACAACCTGAAACCGGCCAATCATTTCACTGACCCCCTCCCGGCTAATGCAGTCAAAGCCCTTTCACTGTAGCTCCTTCCACTCTGGACCAAAATCATTAACAGCTCACTCCAACAAGGCCGCATCCCGGACTCCCTCAAAGTAGGCCAAGTCTCACCTATCCTAAAGAAACTCACTGCTGACCCCACTGAGCTCAACAACTACCGTCCCATTTCCAATATCCCCACTTTGGCCAAATTGCTGGAAAAATGTGTAAACGGACAACTGACCAATCACATGGATCACTTCAACCTACTAAAAACACCATTCAGGCTTCAGAGCGGGTCACAGCACTGAATCGGCCATGACACACATTCTTGATGATGCGCTACAAATCCTTGACCAGAATGGTTCGTGCTCACTCATCTTACTAGACCTCTCATCAGCCTTTGATACGGTCAAACACCAGAAACTATTAGATCTCCTGGAGCATAGGATGGGTCTGTCTGGCACAGTGCTAAAATGGTTTACATCCTTCCTGCATAACCGTTCACAAAAATTCAAGGTTAACAACGCGCTCTGCAATGCCTCCCCTGTATCTCTTGGGGTGCCGCAAGGGTCCGCACTCTCACCGTCCTTATTCAACCTGTTCATGGAACCGCTCACTGAAATCCTCCAAACATCCAATGTTCAATTTCATATGTATGCAGACGACACACAACTATACCTCAAGATCAACTCCATAGAGGACATTAATTTGCTCAACTCCACACTCATCACGCTGTGTTTGAGTCTCTGCTTTTCTTTTCTTAATTGTGCACAGCTACGGGGCTGATTGTGACCCTTTGAGACAGTATTCTTGTGAACTGCAGCGCACACGGGCTGCAATTAACATGACTACTAACTCAAAAGTGTTATAGCAAACAAATTATGGATGGAATGCTGACAATGCAAACATTCTCCCCCAGTCAAAAGATCTGGGATAAATCCATCGTTCTTTTGCCCACTACGCCACCCCAGTTTGGACCCAGCCATATGCAAATCAGTCTTGACCTTGTGCCTCTTGGGAACAGTTCAGACCGAACTGCCAGGCCAGGTCCTCCCTGGACCGGAAACAAGCGTCCTGGGACCGGTTTCAGGGTATGGGGCTGATTGTGACTCTTTGAGACAGTATTCTTGTGAACTGCAGCGCACACGGGCTGCAATTAACATGAATACTAACCCAATGGCCCCCAATCAGCCCCGCAGCTGTGCACTGTTACGAAAAGAAAAAAAGCATTGGCACAGCCAATAGGTAAATACAAAGTGTCCTTTTAATTAATGGTAGGACTCAGCGCAGTGTCGTATCCACCAACAACAGACGTGACTCTTAATTCTAAGGTTTATTATTTGTAAAGCTCTGGAAAGTGCCTTTAATGGTGTTGATTAGTGAAGAATACATACTATATTGATGAATTTTCAAAAAGTACATGCAAGCATATGAAATCCATATGTGCCCTATTACGGTGTTCTCTTTTAGGAAAAAAAGCGAATTTGTTTTAATTGCAATCGTCTATATAAAGTGGTCTAGGAAAATTACATTACATATTAATCTGGCTACACCAAAAGCAAGTATCAGTTAAACCAATTATTTGGTTTGATTGTACCTACTAATACTAATCATATCGCAGGAGGCAGCTCCGCTTTCAAGAGTAGGGATGCGGCTTGGTGACCCACGGATGTGCTTCGTGGTGTCGATACAAACGCAGGTATTTCCTCCGCCTCGTGCCGCAAGGAAAAATAAAATTAAATTAATAAATTAAACAACGACCACACTGTTTCTACATCGGTTTATGATTATAGACAGAGGACTTTAATTCGAGAGTCAGGATCATGGAAAGAGTGATAGCACAACTCTCTGGAACCCTAATTATCACTGGTCTTTTGGCAGCCATCTTGGAATGGTTTTTCTATTAGTTATTTCAATCTTTAACACTGCCCTGTCTGTCACCCGTTGAGTACCTAAACTTCCACATCACAGAGCCAGCTCTGGCCATACTTCTCTGACAACCACTTCCCAGCAGGTTCTTCCCCGAATACTCTTGCGACACATACACAATCTCTCAACTAGTACCCCTCTTGCTATACATGCCCCTCTTCAAGGGCTCTTTTCCCTCTATTTCACCTACTTCCGATCCCCCCTCCCCTACCTCGACCATTGTTCCTTTTAGTGCTACACGTCTCTTTACCTCTCACACTCTGTCCTCCCCACCCCATATAAAAAAATAACATAAAAAAAAACCTCTCCAACTTATCCTTGGCCTCTTTTGACCTCCCCTCTGCGTTCACGCCTCTCCCCGCCCACCTCCCTCCTCTACGTACGTCACTCCACTGGGGTGGACGTCATGGAGCGTGCAGGTACACACACCTACAGCATCATCTATCCCCCTAACCTTTCTAAACAATCTTCCAAGCGCTTCAAACATAATTTTATTAAACTTTACCCTGAAACGCTCTTCGCGGACCCTTACTTCTCACCTCGTACTGGAATCACTACCACAGATCTCATTTTCCACACTAAGAGAAGAGCCCAATGGAGAAAAGCATTCCTAGCCTCTCTCACGATCTCCTCTACTAGGAAAACCGCACATGGAACAGCCTTCGTTATTTCCCCCTCCCAACTATTTCATGCAACAGTGTCCATCACCATCCACAATAACGGCACCATCCTCATTCAGGCCTCGGATCATAATCTAAAACTCTTAGATACCATCTTCCCCACCATTAAAAACCGTGTGTCTATATCACAGCTGCCCTCTCCTCCCCCCGACCGTAGCAACTCAGACTGGATTAACCCCCCCCATCTTGACTTATAACCTCTCACCATCTCCGCCTGGTTCCAGTCCCTCCCCCACTCAACCTACCCCCCTCTCCCACACTCAGCACTTAATCTCACCCTCAACGCCTGTTGCCTCTATCTCCCCTACCCCACTTACTCCCCAGCCACCTCCAACACCATCGCCTTATAGCTCTCCCTCCCACACGAGCACCCCTCCCCTCCATACCCCCCCCGGCACTGCACCTGACCCACTCACCCTACTGCCCAGCACGACTGCTTCAACCTATGCGCCCCTCTCAGAGGAGGAATCCATTCCTCTGGAGCCCTCCGCTCCTCTCCCCCCATACAATCTTCATCCCTCTGACTTGTTCCCTTCAGCCACCTCCCTATCGCATGACCCGGCCTCACCTGACACCTACTCCCCTCAACATTGATCCCCCCCCTCCACAGAGACTGCATGATAATAATGTCTCACCTCCCCCCCTTTTGGCTACTACGCTCCTTTCTGAACAAACCATCCTCCATCCTTTCCTCATCCCTGTACAACTGGCAGCATCCACAACCCTACAACCCCCCACTCAGCCTCCGACTGACACAACACACCCTCCTACATCTCACTCATCCGCATCAGACCCCAGAATAGAAGAAATTATGATCACCTTGCACCAAATTAAAGCGGAGTTACATTCGTTCAAGGTGATGCTGTCAAGACATTCACAGCGCTTCACACCATCTAAGTCATATAAGTCATACGAGCACTTGGACCCCATTCCACCTGCCTCTAAAATGCCCCCTCCATGTTGGAAAACAGTTCCCTCCCACAACACTCGTACACGCCCGATGCGCACCACCAATTTACTCTCGGAGAGCGATCTCCTCTCTCTTCTGCACTCTTACGAACCCCCCCTCCCCAACTCCCTTCCATCCTCTCAGACTACCATCCCGACTATCTCCCTCAACCCTCGCAGACCCGCCACACACAACAACAGAGGAGTATGTGCTAATAACCTTAGAAGAATCCTTGTACCTCCAGATCCCTCTTCTTCCCTCTCTGCACCCCATCTGAAATGCACTCTTCTTAACTGCCGATCAGCCTCCAGACATGCTGCCGACATAGCTGACCTCATCATCTCCCAGGAGCTTGACATCCTATTTCTTACGGAAACCTGGTTAACAGATTCATCCACACCACTACTCGACATCCTAGTCCCTCCTAACTACGACATCATTAGACTCGATAGATCGGACAAGATGGGGGGCGGCATAGCTTGTATACATCGCAGCAGCATCACCATAAACAGAGCCATTTCGCCCTTTTTCACATCTTGCGAATACTTATGCCTAAACGTTTGCTGCAAGGGCTAACCTGTTTGCTCATTCCACATCATCTACCATCCCCCAGGAGACAACCTCCTTTTCATCGAACACCTCATGGATTTGATCTCCTCTAACAACGGGCGGCAAAATACCCAAATATTCCTAGGCGACTTCAATCTCCATTGGAATGACATTAATGACTCGGGGGTCAACAGTTTCAAAAACTTCCTGGATGATCTAGCCTTCACCCAATCCTGCAGTAGTCCTACACACATTAAAGGATCAACCCTTGATCTCATTATCTCCAAAGCTGACGTCATCCAGGTGGACTCGATCCACCCATGCGACTGGTCGGACCATCACATTATTGCCTTTCACATCAAAGAAACCTTTAAACTCAACTCATCGCAACCCACAAAACCAAAGATCTGGAAACGAGACTTGAAAAAAATCAACCCCAACTCTCTACTCGCCTCCAGCTATAACCTGCTCCAGCCCCCTGTAAACACCTCTGACGTCCATGTTCTCACGAATCACTATCTCAACGCCATGACCTCGATAATTAATGAGGCCGCCCCCCTGCAACTTAAGAGAGCTCCCATTAAAGATCCCAAGCCCTGGTACAACGCTCTACTTAATGAAGATCGAAGAGCCCTCCGATCCTCAGAACGCAACTGGAGAGCAGTCCCATCGGCTCTCCACCTCAAACTCCTTAGGAAAAGAGAAATGCATACTACAAAAAAATTAAACTCACTAAAGCTGACTTCTTCAGACACCAACTTGACCAAGCTAAAAACCGGCCAAAAAAGCTCTTCGAACTTGTCAAAAATCAAACCAAGGAAGCTCCCCAACGGGCCCGAGACCTAGATCGGCCACAACCTAACTGTCAAGAATTCTCCACCTTCTTCAATCTGAAGACCGACAACCTCATAAAGGACCTCCTTAATGACAGCCCACTACACACTGCTCATCATACGGTAATCACCCTGTTATTTACACCCATCCCATGCCTTTCCCCCCCTAAGGCCTGCCCCAAAAACGAGGCAGCCTGGTCTTCCTTTGAGACGTACACTGAAGACGACCTAGGCAAGATTCTCAACAACCTGAAACCGGCCAATCATTTCACTGACCCCCTCCTGGCTAATGCAGTCAAAGCCCTTTCACCGTGGCTCCCTCACTCTGGACCAAAATCATTAACAGCTCACTCCAACAAGGCTGCATCCCGGACTCCCTCAAAGTAGGCCAAGTCTCACCTTTCCTAAAGAAACTCACTGCTGACCCCACTGAGCTCAACAACTACCGTCCCATTTCCAATATCCCCACTTTGGCCAAATTGCTGGAAAAATGTGTAAACGGACAACTGACCAATCACATAGATCACTTCAACCTACTAAATAAACACCAATCAGGCTTCAGAGCGGGTCACAGCACTGAATCGGCCATGACACACATTCTTGATGATGCGCTACAAATCCTTGACCAGAATGGTTCGTGCTTACTCATCTTACTAGACCTCTCATCAGCCTTTGATACGGTCAAACACCAGAAACTATTAGATCTCCTGGAGCATAGGATGGGTCTGTCTGGCACAGTGTTAAAATGGTTTACATCCTTCCTGCATAACCGTTCACAAAAATTCAAGGTTAACAACGCGCTCTCCTATGCCTCCCCTGTATCTCTTGGGGTGCCGCAAGGGTCCGCACTCTCACCGTCCTTATTCAACCTGTTCATGGAACCGCTCACTGAAATCCTGCAAACATCCAATGTTCAATTTCATATGTATGCAGACGACACACAACTATACCTCAAGATCAACTCCATAGAGGACATTAATTTGCTCAACTCCACATTCATGATCACCCAGTCTTGGTTATCACAAAATCATCTCAAACTCAACGCATTAAAAACAGAATTCCTCCTCATAGCACCACCGGCCAAGATCCCTCTAATGCATGACCTGATCAAACAACTCTCCGCGTTCAACGTACAACCAACTATCGTGGATTCTGCAAAATCCTTGGGGATCACTCTCGACAACAACCTCATGATGCAAAAACACATCAGTAACGCCACAAAGAGAGCTAATTTCCAGATAAGTACCCTAAGGAAGCTGAAACCCTTTCTGCCAATCGAGGACCTCAAGTTGGCAGTACAAGCACTAGTTCTCCCTTGTGTGGATTACGGAAGCGTCTCCCTGTGTGGACTACCAAAAGCCGAAACAGCACCCTTAAGAGCGTCTATCAACGCTGCGACAAGACTCATCACTGGCTCGAAAAGAACTGCACACATTACTCCTGACTTAAAATCCTTGAATTGGCTTCCATTTGAAGCTAGAATCCACCTAAAAGTGGCGTGCATGACTCATAAAGCAGGGGTGGGGGAATCCTATCGCCCGACGCCCGAACCATGTTGTTTTTATTGAGGGGCAAGAAGATTTAATGTCTATTTTGTCCGACGGACAAGTAGACATTAAATCACGTAAATAAAATAGGCTGTGAGCACTCTAGGGCTCACAGCCAATCATAAAAGCTTGCCGAGCGCCTTTGGAGCCTTTGGAGCCCTCTGATTGGCTAGCAGCCCATGACTTCACTGGGCTCTAGCCAGTGATTGGCTGGGGAGTGAAACGTCACCCAGTCTCAGCAAGCAGTTGAACTTCGGGACAGCCGCGAGCAAGGCAATTACATTAGAGGTAAAATTAAAGCACTGCTAGAGTGTTATTTTTCCCTGCTTGCATACAGATTGCACTGAGATATTGGAATAGAACTTTAATGTCTGCCTGCTGAGGACCGTCGCTAATGCAGCGTCATTGTGGCTGCAGAAAGCAGGGGCTCTCATCGCTGCTCTTGCCGACTGCGCACGTTTCTATTGGTATGCACAGTGGATTAAAACTCCCTTTCGTACCAGACGTCTGACACTGATTGGGCAATTTCTCTCACAAATGAGCGATATCTTTCCCATTAGTGTGAGAAAATGCTCAATTGGCCAGTGCCTATTTTTCTGGATTAATTTAGGCCGTTGTGCGTATTTGTTTTAAACTGCAGCGGCGCCTCAGTGTCGTCGCTGCAGTTTATCTCTCATAATTGTAAAAGGACGCTTAACTGTTCCCTTGAAAGTTAATTGCCGGTAGCATGAGCACTGCACATATAAAGTTGCACCACATCGGTGCCAGGACTTCGAACTCATCTGAAAGCGGGGGTTAAAAATACATTTCATTTTGGAAAGCGAAAGTAGCCGCCTCACTGTTCTGATGCTGAAGGTGTAAAGCTCTTTGTGACCGGGATTATGAGTCACATTAGAAGTCAGTATTTCTGCTGAAGAACGCTCCCGCCATCGCAAAAGGTCACGAAAGGCTCTCGAATTACACCACGAAGGAGGCATCTAGGGTGCTTGTGTTTTGGCTGGGCAATTAATCAGCTTAATGTTCTGGCGTGATAAAGTGAGGCAGCGCTGCACTGGGGAGAAGGAAGAGGCACACATACAGTAGTAGATTAAAAACTTCAGAAGGAGAAAGTGAAGGTGGAGGCGCGAGGAAAGGAAAGCGCATGCAGTGAGATTGAGCATGATCTACATTGGCATAAAGTGAACTGCAGGCGTGTGCTTATGTGGTACGGAAGGGCACTGCCTAACTGTGTGTATAAGGGGAGCAACTGTCACAGTGAGCCACACATCAGCCGCGCCGTGCTCCAAGTGTAGCAGAGAATGCCTAAGGCGAGTCACAGGGAGGCACCTGATGTACCTCTAGCAGCAACTTTGTTTTTCTCTCTGAAGACTACAATGATCGCCTCAATATTTTATTGGCGTCTGCCAGAATAATGTCCCCTCTGCAGGCTCTGCATAAGTTCACATATCATTTGATATTTCTCGTGCAGCTGCCAATAGTGCTACACTTTAGAAATAAATGAACGTGTCCTTGTAGTAATGTAACTGGCGCTCATCTGAAGCGCTCGCGCTATTAAACTGCAAAAAAAGTCATTATTTTATTAGAAATGCACTCTCAGTGAGTCTCAAGGTCATATGCAAAAGTAGTCATGTCTTAAAATAACTTGGGCTAGAATATTAGAAACAAGTTAAATCGGGAGGTGGTGAGAAAGATATGAAGGGTACTACCATTAAAGAAGAAGAGAAAATGCTGATTTCACTTGGCAGGAGTTCAATTCTGGTGGTGTGTTCATTTGGTATGTGCTAGTTTATACAAATAGATATGCAGAGCTCCGACAATGAACACAACTAGATCAGTCTGACTGACTGTGCTTGTGTGAAACAGGGGGGCTGGGCCTCTATGAATAGCTCTGCAATGCACGTCAGTTCTTCCTCAAATAGCTCTGCAAATGCACGTTCATGTTACATTATTTAATCAAAGTCCAGGATTCTTTTGGTTATTTGTATCTCTATAGTCTTACTTGAAGCAAGTGGATATATGTTTTGATGACTGTCCGTTATTTGTAATATGTCTGCATGCTCTGGGATAGTCCAGTATTTTGGATAGGTAGTGGCTTGTTGGCGACCGATGTTCATTATTAGTGATCATGATTTTTTTTTAAGCAGTGAGTTAAGTACGTACTGGTTGCAATTAGTTGTGACATTGTGCAACATCCTTCTTGAGTGCAGAGTTTATTTACAGTAGTTATCTGCTATTTGTGATGTTGCAGAATTCTTGACAGTCCGGAACTATTTAGATACTCTTTGTGAAAGAGAACCTGGCTTGATAAATTAAAAACATAGCTTCCATGCTTAAATTGTGTGATCTTAGGCAAATATTTTATTTTCACCAAAACTAACTTTTTCTTCATAATTAAGGCTCCCTGTTTTTCGTTTTTACTGATTTTTACAGGTAAATACAGACAGAAAACCATTTATTTTCTTATCTGTATTTATTTTTAAATGTGGATAAAAACGGAAATTGGGTGCTTTTTGAGTGATTCTAAATACACTTTTTCATGATTGCCAGGCCAATAACTGCGTGGATTGATAGGTCAGGGGGTTAAAAAAAGGGACTTTAGTAAAGAGGCTTAAATAGCACTAGATATGCACAAGGCTGATACTGAAATGTGCATATTTTCACATAAGTGTATTGATTTATCTTCTGCATGTGTTCATATCAATGAAGCCTGGAAGGCATTCAAGCATGAATGCATATTTATTGGTTAAATAAATGTGGAAATATACCAGTTTCAGCTTTGTTTTTTTCACAAAACTCATAATAAATATGGATAAATATAGACAGAAATGTCAAAAAAATAAATACCATAAAACCGGGAGCCCTAGTCATAAGAATGGAAGCACTTTCAAATGCATGCTGCGTTCAGAATACCAGCTGAGTCGACTACTGCTATTTCATGGCATTCCTGTGGACTCTCTTCAATGGTTCTTTGATAAACTTTGCTCAGGGAGAAAAACACATTTTATAGTGTTTAATTTGCAGCAGTTTAAAAAAAATACATATGGGTTGTAATCTGGTTCCTATACACTCTTTCCTTTCATTTTCTTTCTTTCCGTTTTGCCTCCTTCATTTTTCCTTCTTTCTTTTCTGCCTTTCCTGTTTTTCTTCCCTTTTGTCTTTCCTTTCTTTTCTTTCTTAATTACCTCCTTCATTCTTTATATATTTTTTCTTTCCTATCTTTTTGCCCCTTATTTCCTTAAGTATATTTATAAGAGGTTTGAAAATTTTAATTGCATGCCGGTTCAAGGTTTTCAGGCATTTGATTATACACTGTGGCCAGAAAGTAGAGAGGAACTCTATAAATATGGGCTCTCTGATATTGAGGCAATTGTACAACATTTTAAGGTACTTTTCACCACAGACGAGAGGTTGGCAATTGTAGAGGAGTTTTGTGCGGACATAAAAGGCCACATCTATCATAACTGTTGAAGTATTGCTAATATGAGTCTTAGAGCTTCCTGCCATGCAAGATCATTCATTGTTTTATTTCTACAATTTCTATATGTTTGGATAAAAGGGATAATATCGCTTGTCAAGTTTTTCTTAAGCATTATTATTGCACAGCATTTAATGGTTTACTGATTTTAATAAAACAAAAATATATTAATGTTTCTCTGTCCGCCAGAGCCCTTATGTTTGATGTGGGACGGGAGTAGGTGGGACAAGTGGATTTTACAGGACATGTAGATCTCAGTGGCATTTTGTCCCTTGGACAAGTAGATTATTTGGAAAATTCCACACCCCTGTAAAGCCTTACACCACAACTCTCCCAGCTACCTCGCGCAGAAACTGACAATCTCTGGTGGTCTACGGACTTCCAGGAGTGCCGAAAACCTTTTACTGAAACCTCAAAGGTTCAACAAAAAGAAAACATATAATCGATCCTTCTCTGGGATGGCGCCAAAAATTTGGAACACTCTTCCCCCCGAAACCAGACTGAATGCCTCCTCCGCCGCTTTCAAAAAAGAAGTCAAAGCGCTTCTCATGGCAAAATTTACTTGAGCTCTTTCCCTTCAGAACTGAGTTCGCTAGTTCCTGTCTTATTTGACAGCACCATATTGTAATCCCTCTATACCACTATATTTGACCTCATCATGGTTTTTATGTTTGTTCACCTGCTTATTTCTGTTTTTGTTCCTCTTACAGGCTGCTGTTATGTAAAGCGCTCTGATATCCGCAAGGATCTTGTTCGCGCTCTATAAAACTTTCTAAATAAATAAAATAAAATAAAATACTTGGTTCGCCTGTGATTCAAAAAAACCACAATTGTCAAGCAAAGCGTGACAGGCTGCACTGCAACGTGTATTTCAATAATTAATGTCTGCTTGTACTTGCCCCCCTCCCCCGCTGTGTTGAAACATACAGGAGATTTCCGAGAATAGTCGCACCTTGTAACTAAACACACACTGACACACAGGCCCATTCTGGAAGGCAACAACTTCGAACAGCACGCTCCTGCCAAGAGAGAAAGTGAATTAAAAGGCTTCTGATTCAAGTTCCGCTATACAGATCAACATTTAAGATCGTTCCATTAGCAGAGTGTTCTGGAGACTGCTAATGGACCCAGAAAGACACCGAGAGGAAAGGACAACCAGGAAACATTTCCAAGCACTGATTGTCAATTCCCTAGCGGCCATTGCCCTTGTAATATACAGAATGTCCAAGACCACAAAGCATTCAGGGGCAGATTTATGTTCCCTGGCGCATCCCTGCAAATCAGCAGGGATGCTCCAGGGAAGATGCGTCACGCAAGTTTGCCCTTGCGCCACCGCAGATGCGTCGCATTTACAATGCGATGCATCGTGGCGCAAGGACAAGCAAATGCGTGATGTATCTGCCGGCGTAAGGTTGGCGCAGTGCTAAAGTTGTGTCGCGAGAGCGACGCAACTCCAGCACTGTTCCAACCAGCCCTATCCCTAACATGGTGCGTCACGCCTTACGCCTGCTTGAAGCAGGCGTAAGGATTTGATGCTCCAGCGTCGGAAAAGTGACTGCGTGCAATCTTGTAGATTGCACTGCGTCACTTTTCCGAGGCTTTTTCCGACGTAACGCCCACCCTGCATACATTAAACCTGACGCAGGTGTAATGTGGCGCAGGGCTTTACAACGTGACGCATCTCCCTAGATGCGTCACGTTGTAAATCTGTCGCAGCATGACCCTAGCTTTGCGCCGCCGCTGCGTCACAAAAGTGACACAACGGCGGCGCAAAAGTGGCGCACGGGGCTTGTAAATCTGCCCCTCAGTGTCTTGAGTTTTGAATAGTTTTCTATTTTTTTTGCAAGATAAGTTTAATTGCCGGCCGAAAGAAAGCAAATAACTTAACGTCTGTAAATAACTTGATCTTCTCTTGATCTCAGACAGATACTAACTATAATGCACATATCACTGTTCATTATTTTTAAGAATTGTATTTGTACAATGCAGTAACAATCCTCTGGACCAAGTCCTTTCAATGTAAACAAGCATTGGCATAGCCAATAGGTCTCGCGTTTGGGACCTTATAAGTATTTAGTTATGCAGCAGGTCCCAAATGCGCGACCTAGTGGCTATGCCAATGATTGTTTTCTCTTCTTAACAGTGCACAGCTGCGGGGCTGATTGTGGCCTTTTGAGTTAGTAAAAAGAACTATTGATGGACAGAATGCAGAACAATGTCATACATTCACCCCAGTACAGAGATCTGGGCCTAAATCCATAGTTTTTTTGCTCACCATGCCATTCCAGTTTGGACCCAGCTATATGCAAATCAGTCTTGACCCTGTGCTCAATGGCAACAGTCCAGCCCGAACTGCCAGTCCAGGTCCTCCCTGGGTATGCCCAGACGTGGGTCCCTTGCTCACTGTGCCACTGGATTCAAGCTAGCCTGGCTGAAGAAGGGTGACATACCCTGAAACCGGTCCCAGGACGCTTGTTTCCGGTCCAGGGAGGACCTGGCCTGGCAGTTCGTTCTGGACTGTTCCCAAGAGGCACAAGGTCAAGACTGATTTGCATATGGCTGGGTCCAAACTGGGGTGGCGTAGTGGGTAAAAGAACGATGGATTTAACCCATATCTTTTGACTGGGGGAGAATGTTTGCATTGTCAGCATTTCATCCATCATTTGTTTGCTGTAACACTTTTGAGTTAGTAGTCATGTTAATTGCAGCCCGTGTGCGCTGCAGTTCACAAGAATACTGTCGCAAAGGGTTACAATCAGCCCCGTAGCTGTGCACAATTAAGAAAAGAAAAGCAGAGACTCAAATACAGCGTGTGCTAAAGCACACATCGTATTTGCGACACTGTTTTTCTTTTCTTAACAGTGCACAGCTGCGGGGCTGATTGTGGGCCTTTGAGTTAGTATTCATGTTAATTGCAGTGCACGGGCTGCAGTTAACATGAATACTAACTAAAGGCCCACAATCAGCCCCGCAGCTGTGCCCTCCCAAAACCCAGAACCACAGGAATGACTGTTTTTCGTGCCGCCCGCGTTTTAAAAACGGCGGTGCGAACGGTCTCGCAAGATGTGCGCGCTTAATACAGCACACTGCGCGCTTGGGGTAACTTCGGTGCGCTTGCGCCTGCGCAGGTTATTGGGAACAGACTGCTTGGCCACAGCGCCGGCTCTGTAAAGTAGAATTTTCAGCAAAGACCTCTCATCACTGTACCCCACTCAGCAGTTATTAACTATAGTAGATTGATCAATCCAAATAACTGACTAACATAGCCACCACTCAAATTACTTTCATATTTCACTATACTAATTCAACACTAATCCTTATGGGTTCCAGAGTAGCGTGCTACCCGTCCATCAGGGGTAACAAGCGCTATATAAATACAAACCTCTTTCCCTCTTCTATCCCGCCGCCTACCCTCCTCTATCCAAATAGCTAAATAACATATCCACCACTCAAATTACTTCATATTTAACTATACTAATTTTCAGCACTAATACTTTATGGGTTCCGGAGTAGCGTGCTACTCGCCAGAAAAGCGTTTCAACACCCATCAGGGGTAACAGGTGCTATATGAATGCAAACCTTTCTTCCCCTTCTATCCCTCCGCTATCCTTCTCATGCCAAATAACTGACTAATGTGTGGAAATGCACGTCTTTTCAGTTTTTTAAGCGAAAATTTGAAGGGATATTTGGCGCTGCACACGCGCGTGGTCTGGTTCATGACGCACATAGCCATGGCTGCAGCGCACAGAGACCCTACACTGCTGCACACAGAGGAAAAAAATTAGAGGGAACATTGTTTCTAATACTGCATCATTTAAATAATTATTATTGGCTCCGTTTAGGGAGCTCTCAACACAAACTAAATTGTTGCTGCTAAAGATCAGGAATTTAGTTGCTGACTCTCCTGGGCATCCTCCAAAATAAATTGACGCCGGGACCCCGAGGATCTCACTTAACCGGGACAGGAGCGTAGGGTGGAGGGGGAGAGCCCAGGAGAAGGGAGGGGTCGAAAGTATGCAGCAGCGCTGAGGCGAGAGAGGGCGAGGGGACAAATCACCCAAGCGGCAGGCCGCAGATTCTCCCTCAAGATGTCAGGGTAACTCTTACATAGTGCAGCTCATATATGAGCAGTAAGAGCGGCTATGCGGCGCGAGACACGTGTGCAGTAGCTTTACTTCACATGAGCGATTATATGGTAAACTCAGGTTGTATTGGCGCATTGTAAGGAGCGTGGCATGGTCCTGCTGCGGCAGTCTGCTTTCTACTTCTGGAATTTTGACTGACGCGTGTGCAGTATTTTTACGATTGTACATCATTGTTTTGTATTATGATCAAGTACGTTACAAACCGATCTGAGCAAAGAGAGAGCAGTTCCCACTGTTACTGATGATGTGGATGAAATAAATTGGCCTTTGATGATTCTGTTCTTGTAAAGTATGTGCGGCGCTCACAGGTCCACATCTCCTGTATTGTGATAAGCTCCAATGTGCATTGGTTTGTGCCGCAGTGAGTGATAATAGAGCAATGCAATGACGAAGTTCCAGCCACAATGAGAATGCATGTTAGCGAGTGCTGGGTGTGTGCTTAGGTTTCCGAATGCACTCGTTCACACGCTGCGTGCACACCCGAGCAGTAGAAGAGGCGTGCTACTGTGTGTTCATTGGCTCCTGCGGAAACCCACCGGACAATAGTGGCTTATGGATACATCGGCCTATCACTCCACATATGCATGTTACTAGCAGTCACTCCACGCTGATCTGTGTCGCATTCTGCGAGGGGGAGCAGTGGACACTGGCGTGGTTGATTCAGTAAGTGCGAAATGGTAGGATTCTGTTTGAAAGTGCGTAGTTTGGTACATGCCTGCGTTCTGTCGAATCAGCTTTAAAGTGTCACGTTGTGCGGGGGGATAGGGGGCTGCGCGCAGCTGTGTTACTATTGAGGCTTGCATAAAGAAGATGGGGCCTCTGGGAGATACTTGTTGGGGGAGGGGAGCAGAGACTGTGTGCGTGTGCGTTTGTTGCACAGGTTAGGGATGCTGCTGTAAACACGTGGTGTTGCGGTTTTGCAGTAATAAAGAAGGACACTTTAGAATAACGTGGCTGTTGTAAACTTGAGACATGGCTGCAGGGTTTGGTTTTTCCACTCTCGTGCCATGCTCGTTTTCATTGTTGTCATGAGAGGGGTGTGCAGATGTGTTATCAGCGGCTCCTACTGTCTGATGCAGATGTACTGTAGGATTAGCATCCCATGTATGCATTGAACTCTAGGCAGCTTGAAAACGCCATCTGTTAATAAAAACAGTTGATTGTTGAACGCTGCATTTCTTGGAAGCCAGTGGCATTAAGAGTAGCCACGAGAGAGACTGTTGAAATGTATAAGGCCTAAGATGCCTGCGCATTCGTGCCTTCTGCTCGACCAAGTCGGCCCTCGTTTACGAACACATCTCCAATCTGTAGCTTTTATAGTATGTTTTTCTGTATTTATTCACTGATAAATGTTCACAGTCAGCATAATACAGCAGGGTCGAAATTTTGGAGTTCCCCGTAGACGAGTAACTTAGACGGCTGACCGAGAAACTTTGTTTGAATTTTTGTTTTTAACCAAGAGAGAAGTTCAGTTCTGGGGAAATCACAACCGCTTTGTACCTCAAATTGTAAACTGTGTAATTATGTAACGGGGATATGGTAAAAGTTAAAACGGGCCGTTGGCAGAATTTCAGAAGGGCAGCGGCTCCGTAGAGCACCCCTCTTTCTCCGAGGTCAAGCAGAAATGCCTCGGTGAAACGCAGCGTCATGTTCGGATTCGGGGGCGTGTTTTTCTTTCTCTCCTCTTCCCATTGGATGGAATGTTTACATTCCAGAGGAGAGAAAGAAAGTAAAAAACACTCCCCCGAATCCGAAAAAGACGGGGCTTAAATGGACAGACGCCCCTCTCCTCCAATGGCTGCCCTCCGTTTAGGAAGCCAGCCAATGGAGAAGAGGGGCGGGTTCAAGCCCCATACTAGAAAACATTAAATCTCGCCAAGCGAGACTGCGCAAGCGCAGCCTTCGCTAGCCGAGACCTAAAAAGGAGGCATGGGAGGCTGCAAGAATGCAGCTGCCCTCCTCACCCCCCACCCCAAGAATTTGTTTTTAAAGGACTGTCCCCTATGTCTGCGGGGTCATAGAATCCAGGACCCTTCTAGAATGTTCACTGATGTTTCAAAGCGCTCCCCAGTTTAGACCTTATGCTCTACAGCTGGGAGTGTAGCACCCTCTGGGAGCTTGTTATGTGATTGCAATTATTGTGACCTGAATATGTTAAAGAAAATGATTGCGTGTTATTTGATCAAAATGTGATGCCCTCTAGGGGCCGTAATTATAATGATTTGTATTTTCACAGGGTAACATTTATTTAAAATTATGCAGATACGTTTTGCTCAATATAAGATCCTTTATTGTTACAATAATGTTGGCGTTCATTATAGATCAGTGTTTAACAGTAATAAGTGCATTTATACATAATTATTGTTGATTGCATTTACATTCAAAATGTTGTTTTAAATATGTATTTGTTGATCTCGAACCTTTGACCAAGCCAATAGACTTATCTTATATGTTGTTTGACCCTTGTGGGGATCAAAGGTGAGTATGCAATGTCATCTATGGTATTTATTTTCCATCTGCCAATGTACATATTTATAAGTTACTGTGTACTATTTAGTAGTGTCTGTTATAAATGTTTTTTTCCTTTTTCTAAAGAAAAAACACTGACTGGCAATAATTTGAGTGTTAATATTGTATGCCAGCAAACATGATTACTGACTCACACCACCTCCCCTGAGTAGGCCTTGGACTACTCTGCTTTGCTACTCTGATAGTCCAATGCTAAAATAGGGTGCTTTGTTTTCAGTAAGGGGAAATTGTGCATCTGTTGCTTGTGCAGACCACTTAGCAAATAGCCCAATTATCTACACTATCCTACACTACTGTCCTTCGAATCTGAGGTAGCAAAAGTGATGTGGTAAAGCAGTGTCCTATATAAAGTTGAAGACATTTGTTGATTTACATTCTGAGCTACTGTCATCTCTGAATATTAGAGTAGAAGACTAGTTTTGTCATTCTATTCTTCATCTCCTTCACGTTAAGCTTATTTTACGGTTTATTCATTGCTACTTCTTAAATTTACCTCAATCGTAATTTGTTCCCTCAAAATGCACATTTTTGAATGAGCGCCATGTTGAGAAAGAATGGATCACTAAACTTTGTAAGACCCGTTTTCCATTGTTAAACCAGGTCTGGTAAACATAATGCCACTGTTTCAAATGTTCCACTTCCTCTCCAGTATATTATAGTTTGTACTATAATTCCCTCATATGTTTGTCAAAACACCACATTAAACGCAAATTTACGGAGCATGAGTGTACAATGGCAAAGAAAGTTGTATATTTGTCACCAGTGCATGAAAGTAAATAATTTCACAATAGGTGAATAATTTGAAGGAGGCTCTTTGATGTGGGTACTGATGGTACTGTACTAAAGATAAAGTTGACGTTTTTTGTTGTCCGGTCTTATTTTTTCTTTGATCCACAGAAAACTGCCTCGATAAAGGAAATAATTGGAGTCCTTCTCTGTGGTGGGGCAAAGGCAATCGAGGTGCTTGCCATGGTGCGGACAGCAATTTCTGGTAAGCTCATGGGTAAAAATAGGTGGAGCTTGGGTGCAAAAAAGTTTCTTTTGTAACATTAGATTGTGCCAAACCAGTATTCTTGTCTGGGACTCTGTTCAGGTGGCACAACCAGCATTGCTTATTGCCTAAGGTCCTTTCTTTTTGGATCTAATTTTTCATTTTCTTATATTTGAATCACTTTGATTCTTTTTTTTATTTGAGTTTCTAGTTTGGTTTTTGTGTACTTTCTTCTTGTAAAAACACTTTATGACATTGAGGTCAAACGTCTTTTCTCAAAGGGCTGCTGATGAGTTTTGAATAGATATCAGACTGTTCCAGATTCACAAAGAATCTTAGAAATGTGCCCGGAAATCTATGACCGAAATAGATTTCCTGAGATAATTCAGTTCCCAAAATTTATATAGCCAGATCTCTATAACCAGTGAAAAATTCTACACAAATAATGATTTTGCTGTGTGCATGTGTTATTCTCTCTGAAAGGTAAAGATAATATTTTAACCTATGAAGTCACTCTTCCTCCCCTTAAAGTAGTTAGGCGCACCCTCTCCTTTTTTGTCCTTGAGAACTACTTATCATTGGCTTCTAAAAGAGTAGTTTTGTGTTTGTTTTCATGGTGGAAAATTACTATGCCTGGGGCGGAATCTCAATTACACCAGAGTAATTAGAGTAGTTGGGGAAAAGGAGGCAAGATGGCGTCCGACTGAAAGCACCGTTGTGATGCTCCGCTGAGCATCCCCATGTGAACGAAAATAACTTGTGGTTTTGAAACGGAGTGCGGAAAGAAATTCCTCGGATCGGAAGCACCAGGCTGTGTACACTTCGCGGAGGAAAGAACCGCAAGAAATGCTCCGGACAAACCCCCCCAGATCCCCGTATGATATTCTTACCTGCACTGCGAGACTCGAGCTGCAACGTCTCCCCCGCCGCGAGGACGCACGCACTCACGACTCTGGCATCCTGGATCCGCGCTGCCCTGCGCGCGCCTTGCCTGGCTCTTTCAGACGCATTGAAGCAGTGGAGTCGCAGAGACACAGTGGGAAGCGGCCGTTTATCTCTTCCGTACAGAAGAAACCAACAGATTTTGGCAGGCAGTAACAGCAACAGAGATCTGTGTTTGACCGGCACTTGCCTAGTGCAACTTTGTTTTAACGTTTGCGACAGACAAGGCAGCATGACTGGGAAGGGGACGCGTGGTGGCAAAGTGAAGAACGCTAACATATCCTCACAGGTGAGCGCTGCACCTGCAATGACACGGCAGAAAAAGCCAGCCGCGCCGGGAGGCAAAACCAGAGGCGGGGGGGGGGGGGAGAAGGGGGAGAGGATGGAGGGCCTGGAGAAAAATGTTACCGAAACTGATCTAACGAAACCAGGGACAATAAAAAAAACTCTTGCCGCCTAACAAAAGATAATGGAAACCTACAACCATTAATCACTTCAAGTTTTGGCACCACAATAAGGGTAGAGAATGGCTCCACTGCAACAGCAAAATGTCCCGGAGGGAGCGAGGTGAAGCAGAGTGAAAATGGGCAAAGTAAAACTCGACAGTCTGCTTCACCAGAAGCTATAAATGAACCACAATCCTCAGACAGCGCGACATATGCAGTAGCCACTGCTCCTTTAAGTCGGAAAGAAGGGGGATCTACGCAGCACACCAGCAACCCCAGTAGTGATACTAGCAAGGCAATTCACTGCGCAACCCCCCTTGCCGAACCTTTGAATACCTCTAACAATGGGCAAGCCAGTGGCTATGATCAACAAGAATTTGTTCTGAAAACACCTGACAATCAAGATAAAATCTTCTCCCTCACCAAGGAATCTGAACTATCTAATATTAGTATTTCTGTCTTAAGCGGGGAGGAGGGAGCCAAGTGGTACAGCAGCTCAAACACTGATCCTCTGAAACATAGGCATCTCTCCAAAAAGGTACAAAAGAAGAAAAATAGGGGCCAACATAAAAAGGACTACGATTCTTCTGATAAAGAAGATAATACAGATCTGAAGTGGGATCATGAAGATACCCCTCTTACTGCATTCTCCAAACCTGCGCCAACCTCTGGCGGCAACCAAACCATCACGGAAAGCACCAAAAAAAGCGAACACAATGAATACAGCAACGAGCCAGCTCTAACTGATGTTCTACAATCTATCAAGAGCTTTCAAACTGAAGCTAAAGCGGATAGCCGTAGATCTCGCCTGGCTGCAAAGAAATTGCAGGGAGCAGTCAGGAAGGTAGGAAAGACATGTGCCGAAATTGTGGACCGCATGGCTTCAGTGGAAGTAAGAACCGAACAACTGGAAGAGGATATCACTATGCTAAAAACACGGAATGACGAGCACGAGGGAATTGTCAAGGACCTGATGTTGAAGGTTGAGGAGCAGGAAAACCGGCAGAGGCATAATAATCTTCGTTTCCTGGGGATTCCAGAAGGCGTCGAAAAAGATGATCCGAGGAAGTTTATGATAACGCTTCTCAAAGGCATTTCCAGAGCTACAAGATTGGAACTGGGACAAAGAAGTTCAGAGAGCTCACAGGTTTCCTTTATTCCCTAATAAGTGTGCCCCGGTATCACAGCAGCATCCACTGGCCATGCTGTTATTCTTTGGCAACTTTCTGCTCCGGCAAGCTCTATACGATCTGGCTAGACCCACTAACAAACGATGATTCGAAGAAATAGCCTTTTTCACCCGACCTGACTTCGCGCACGCCACGGTCGAGCGCAGGTGGAGACTGCGACAGCTCTTTGATCCCTTTCAGAAACTGGGGGCTACGGTGTGCCTGCAGAATCCGGCCAGACTTAAAATTGTTTATCAAGGGACCACTCGAAGCTTTATCTCTGAAATACAGGCCAAAAACTATTTAGAGGAAATTTCAGGACACAAGCAATGAACGCAAGGGCTACTATGATAGATGGGCCAAGGGAGGTGCACTGCGCTAAGAAATCAGATGTTATGACTGTTTAGGAGGGGTGTTTTCAAATCCTGTGCTTCCGTTCCCTTTTCCTTCTTTTTTTTTTTTTTCTTTTCTTTCTTCTTTTTTCCCTTATCCCCCTGCTTCCCTTATACGGATGCTGGTGTTATGATTCGCATTGCTCGGGGGGTTTTGATATGAATGCTGATATGTATATTTATATTTACATTCACTACAAGCTCTTGTAGTAGATTAAGTCACGGGGGGGCTCAGCGGGCTCATGGTGGATTGGATGATGGACGTCAAACCCCTGGCCCAGCGGCGGCCAGGTAACCTCCATAAATGGCGGAGGGTGGGGGGGGGAATAGGGGAGGGTGGGGTGGAGCGGTTGGGTCAGACAGGTTGCCAAAACATGAGAGAGAAAGTACGTCCGGTAATACAAAAGGGCAAAGGCAAAGCAGCAAGCGGGTTTTCAGTAAACCAGGTAAATTAGGTACACTAGGTGCAATTTCTAGGCCAACTATCTCAAAATTAAGGGGGTGTTAAAAGTGCTATCCCTAAACATCTGTGGATTAAATGACATTAAAAAAAGATAAATAGTGGCAACAGGATTACAAGCCTGGGGGGCGAATATTGTGTGCCTACAAGAAACGCACATAGAGGGATCCCAGGGCCATAACTTAAACACATTAGGGTATAGGCTGGTGTGTGCTACATCACAGGGGGCATGTGTTCCGGGGGTTTGCAATTTTAGCCAAGGGCAGCGGGTATGTTTTTAACCACTCTAAAACTGATAAATTTGGCCGATGGGCTATTACGGAATGTCAATATGGATAGGGACAGTAGCTAACACTGTGTGCTATATATGGGAGTAATAGCGATGACCCTGCCGTTTTTGACGAAATTTCCAATGAGCTTGTACATTGGCCTCTACCTGTAATGGTTTGTGGGGACTTTAATATTAATCTTCCGTCTGATTGGTCTTTGAAAAATGATTGGCTTTACAAAGGCCGTAAACTAAAAGTATTTAAGTCTCTGAAAAATATGTGCTACGTACACGGACTAGTGGATGGTTGGCAAACATCTAAATCTAACGACCCAAGGTATACTTTTTTTTCTAACCCACATGCTACACATGTCAGAATAGATTACGTATTAATGACAAACTCACTCAAAACTAAGTGTCAAATAGAGAAAATGCCTTGAATATTATCAGACCACAACCCTCTAATCTGCACCCTGGACATTGCGCCCGTAAATTCAGAACCAACACTCTGGACCTTTGAAAAGTCCCTGCTGATAGATGATAACTACGGTACCCATATGGAAGGATGGATCCCCAATTTTTTAGCTGATAATATAGTTTGGGACACCTTGAAGGCAGGGATACGGGGATAGACGATGCAATATTCATTGAGGGCTAACAAACAAGAGAGGGAGATCATGCGGGGTTTACAGGAAAATCTTAGGTTGGCTGAAGAAGGGCTGATTAGAGTAACAACCAGGGTAAAGCGGTTGAAGAAATTACTAGAACCCAAAGTCAAGTAACAATCGCTAAGGTGGCAATCACCAACATCTTTACCGACAAATCAGTCAGAAAAGCAACAGCGCAAAAAGAAAGGGGTTATGAAGTCAACGAACAAGTGGGTCATCAGCTAGTAATTTCGCTGATTCTGCATTATTATTTGATGCTGAAATACAGATAATGAAGCTATTACGCCCACTTGTGTAATTTAGAATAATTTTATGGAAAAATCCTACTGTGAGATCACATTTAGTGAGTGGCTGCTCCTGCTAGCTATTTGTGTGCTGTTGCATTTAGTGCTATTTCATAGCACAAAATGCATCATCTTGTTCATTTTGGACGTGAGGAAGCATTTTTGTGCTAAGAAAATAGCGCTAAATGCAGAATTACTCTTCTCAAGTATTTTTTGTATCTTGGAGTAATTTTGTGCTCATTCTGCATGACCACAGTACAAGGAATTTTGCAAGTTACGCCTACCCCAAAATATCACCTGTGAATTGTTTCAAATAGCCGCAGTGTTTGTGAATTTTCACTACACAGTATGCAGCTCCCATTTTCATATTTGTAAACATAGTTTACAGAGGTGAAATTCCACCTATCTGGATTCTTTTAACTAAGGTGTGAAATTTACACTAAGAAGTCATTTTTGTGTTTGTCTGTATTTCACTTACGTGCTCACAAGTGTGAATTAGTCCTATTGTCCTTATGCACAAATGGAGGGTTACATTGAAATTAGGAAAATACATCTTTTTCTTTACAGAGCAATATGTTTTTGACTATTTTTAACAGATGGACAACCTCATTTTAAATGTACAAATAAACGTTTTTAATTGGACTCTTATTCTTTTACAGATTCAAGGGACGGTAACAAAGACAGACCTTGGAGTAGTTCACAGTCAGATAGCTCTCCTTCGAGTCATGGTGTGTATGAATCTGCCAGACTTCTAGACTAGACTTAATGTACATAAGAAAGTAGATCAATTCTGTTAACTTGTTTAATTTTTTATTGAAATGCTATTATTGGGTTTTTGTGGAGCGTGTTTTTTTTTCATTTGAAAAAGTTATACATGCAGCAGTATTTAAAGTGTGAGAGCAGGAGAAAGATACCATTCACTGTCAGTACACATCAAAAGTGAATGGGTGAGGAGCCTAGCGCGCAACCAAGATGGCCGCGTAGGTGCGAGGCTCCCGAGGACCTCCGCAACCTCCTACGATTATCCTGAAATTATCCTGCCCTGGATGAGGGGACTATGTTGGTGAACCTGAGCTGAGGTGGCACCCGTTTTCCGCTTCCGAATCGGACCTCGGACACCGGAGTGAGCACCGATTGAAGTGTGCGGCCTTCCCCTCGCCGGACCCCGGAGTTGCGCTGTGGGGTGATCCAGTGACAAAGTGAACAACAGCGGCAGGCAGGGCCTGGCGACTCGCGTGCCCCGCACTTTCGCTTTCGCACCACCTTGTCGTCTCTGCGAGGTTGGGTCGCGGAGCCCTTGGTGTTGGTGTGGTGTGGCCTTGCTGGGAGACCCTGCCTGCCTGCAGGCTGTGATCCTCCCCGCTGCCCTGAGGGGGCCCCCCCGGAGCTCGTGTCTGCTTTCCTGCCCTACACGACGTGGCTGGTGCGACTGGGAGACTGGTGGCCATGGCCACGAAACAAGATGGAGACCGGGCAAAGACCAAATCGACCCGGCGTGGCGCCGTCCATCAGGCCAACAGTATGGACCGCTATACCCTCCAGAAGGGATCGCCCGATGGACCGCGCAAGTCCCCTGAGAGCCCTCCTGATGCTCCAGACCTGCCCGCAGATTTGACTCTGCGAGATGTTATGGGCGCCATTGCCGAGATGAAGGCCTCGGTGGGCCAGCGGTTTGATACACTGGCGCAGAAGATTGACTCGGTCCTCGTGGATGTTGGCCTGGTGAGGGCCGATCTTTCCAAAACCAATGACCGAGTAGAGTCTTTGGCCCACACCGCATCGGGCCTAACGACAGATGTGGCGGCCTTGCAAACAGAGGTGCGCCGGCTTAGTCGGGCGACTGCGCTAATGGATCGACGCTTGGAGGACTCCGCGAGTCGGGCACGGAGGAACAACATTCGCATTATTGGGGTTCCCGAGGGACGCGAGGAGGCGGCGGCGGATCTCTTTGTGGAGGACCTGATTGCTACCCATCTCCAGCCACGGGGGCTGAACGGATTCTTCGCTGTGGAGAGGGCCCACAGGGTTCCCGGGGGAAGGCCGAAGGTCGGAGCCCCTCCGAGACCTCATCGCCCGGATTTTCAATTTTCGGGATAGAGACGCTATCCTGCAAACCTCCAGACTGCATGGACCGGTCAAGCTTGACAATATGGAGGTTAATTTTTATCCTGATTTCACCCCAGCGGTCCAGAAGCAGAGACTGAGCTTCTTAGGCGTCAAACGCCGTCTTCGGGACCTAAACCTCAAATACGCCATGCTTTTCCCGGCCAAGCTGCGTGTGGAGGTGGATGGTCGCACGCACTTCTTTGATCGTCCTGAGGCGGCCGGGGACTGGCTGGATACTCTGCCCGGGGATTGTGTTCGGGGGGGCGGGGGGGGGGGGGGCGGCGGGGGGAGACGGCACGCTGGATCAGGACTGAGGGTCTAATATTGGGCCTCACTCGGGACGAAAATGATGCCACTTTTGATTCTGCGTCAGTTTTTGTAAGTTCCCCTCCTATGGAGGTTGTGTTGGGTCTATTGGGGGTTCTCCCTCCTCCTCTAGGGGGTTTAGTTAGTCTAACTATATATGGGGCGACAGGCACACTGCACGTTGGGGGGGCTGTTTGGGCTCATGCAGGGGTGCAGGGAGGGGGGAGTTCTGTTGGGGTGGGTGGGTAGGGTTGGGGTGTTGTTCGTTTTTATCACAAGGCAAACGTATTATTGTGTTGGTTCTAAAGTGCTCTCCGGGGTACGAATGATGGCTTTTGTATATGATGGGGGGTAGGGAACTAACTTTGTTGTCCTGGAATGTGAATGGACTGGGGGACAGGATCAAACGGGGTGTGGTCCTGCAGTTTTTGAAGCGAATCTCGCCCGATGTAGTCTTCCTGCAGGAGACACACCTCATTGGCAACTCCTTCTGCGCCATGAATCGGCGTGGCTATCGCCTAGTGGCTCACTCGGGCTTCACGTCCGGCTCACGGGGTGTGGGCATCATGGTGAAGAACTCGCTCCCGTTGGAGATTGATGAGGTGCTCCACGATGATAGGGGACGTTATACGGTCTTGGTGGGAAGACTGGAGGGCAAAGTGGTTGTCTTTGTGTCAGTATACATCCCACCGGGGCTGCAGTCGACCACCTTTGCGGACCTTGGGCGCCTTCTCCTTGGCCTTCCGGGGGGGCTTTTAGTTGTGGGGGGGGATTTTAATGCGGTGGTATCTGGATCTTTGGATCGTCACCCCCCTAGGGACCTCCCCCGGGCACAGGCGTGGCTACCCGGCCTCTTGGATACATTTGGATTAGTGGACTGCTGGCGTTTAAAACACCCCACGCAGCTGCAGTATACTTTCCACTCGGGAGCCCATGGTAGTCTCTCACGACTAGACTATGTCCTTGTCCCGGCGGCCTATGTTGGGAGGGTGGGAGAGGTACGCCATTTGCCACGGGGTATTTCGGACCACTCCCCGCTCCTACTGCACTTTGATGTCTTCCCGAGGGGTGAGGGTAGGGTGGTCCCAATCAATCCTTGGTACCTGCGAGACCCCTCCATTCGCGCTGCATTGATTAAATCCCTTCAGCGATATTTTGATGAGAATGTGGGGTCTGTGCCTTCGGCCATACCGCTATGGGAGGCCTTCAAGACAGTACTCCGAGGGGAGGCCCTATCCCTTATTTCCCACGCCCGGAGGCGCGAGCGGGAGGAGGTGACCCGGATGGAGGCTGAAATAGCCGAGTTGGAGGGGAATTTAGAAGGAGGGGTGACGGATGCTGCATTACATGTCCTCCAACTCAAGCAGGCGGCCTACAGGGCCCTCGTCACGGAGGCGGCCAGGGGCCTCAGTAGAGAGCAACAGGGGCGATTGTATGATGTGGGTGATAAGGCTGGTAAACTTATAGCGTGGTTGGACAAAAAAGAGAGAGCGAATCGTGTGGTCCCGCTGATTGAGAAAACGGATGGTGTGTGTGTAACTGAGCCAGAAGAAATTGTCTCCTGCTTCGCGGATTATTTCCATGGGGTGTATTCCCCGGTGTCCCCCTGCTCGGAAGAGGATTCCCGTGCCCTGCTCAGTGATATCGCGCTGCCGTCCCTTTCCGGGGAGGACAGGGTGTCGTTAGACGCCGCTCCCACCTCCGACGAGATCGCCCTCGCCATACGTTCGGTCGCTTCCGGCAAGGCCATGGGTCCGAATGGTCTCCCTATCGAGTTGTACAAGTTGCGACCGGATACGCTGGCACCCCACCTCCGGGCTATGTTCCTGGCGGCACACTCGGTGGGCTCCCTCCCGCCGGACCAGCGTCTGGCTACAATCGTGGTCATCCACAAGGAAGGGAGACCTCGGGACCGGGTTACATCCTATCGGCCCATTTCGCTGCTGAATGCGGAGCCCAAGATTCTCGCTAAGGTACTGGCCAACCGGCTGGTCGGCGTGGTGGGCGATTTGGTTCATCAGGACCAGTCTGGCTTTATTCCCTATCGCAACACAGCCCTTAATCTGCGGCGTTTGCACGGTGTGCTCGCACGTACCCCGTTCATACGGGAGCCGGCCATTTTGGCGTCCTTAGACGCCACTATGGCATTTGACACGCTTGAATGACCATATATCTGGGCGATGCTTGCGAAGTTTGGATTTGGCCCAGGGTTCATCAGTTGGGTCAAATTGCTGTATTCGGGCCCATTGGCGCAAGTGGTGGTGAACGGCAGAGTATCGGCTCCGTTCGAGCTGGGCCGGGGCACACGACAGGGCTGCCCCTTATCGCCGCTCCTTTTTGCACTTGCCTTGGAGCCCCTGGCGGAGTGGCTGCGGTGGGAGCCTTCCATCCGTGGTCTCCGCTGGACCCCTGAGTATGAGGACCGCGTATCCCTCTACGCTGATGACATCCTCTTGTACCTAGCCTCTCCACGTAAATCACTCATAGTACTGGTTGATGTTCTGCATTCATTCGGTCGTAACTCCGGTCTGGTCATCAACTGGGCTAAATCGTGTGTGTATGTCCTCTCTGGGGAGGCTCCTGTCCTCCCGCGGGGCTGTCCGATCCAGGTCGCCCCGCAGGGATTTAGGTACCTGGGTGTCTTCATTACTCTAGACCCGGAGGCTCGGTATGATCGGAACTTGCTTCCCCCCCTCCAGCGTCTGAAAGAGGATGTCGCGCGCTGGCGGCGTTTGCCGCTTTCGCCACTCGGCCGGGCGGCACTGTTTAAAATGATGTCGTTGCCGCGTTTCCTAGACGCGTTGCAGAACACTATGGACCTCGTCCCAGCGCGCTACTTCCGCGAAGTGGAGAGTTTGCAGCGTCGCCTGTTCTGGGACGGGAGGCCCCGTATTGCCCTGGCTAAGCTGACGCTCCCCTGGTATGATGGGGGGATTGCCCTTCCGGATATTAAACGGTATTATTGGGCCTCCCAGCTAGCTGCGATTAATCAGGGCCTATATGGGCCAGCCTTAAACCCGGCGTTTGAAATGGACAGGATGCTACTTCCAGGTGGCGACTATAATCGAGCGCTCTACTCTAGCGCGCCCGACGCTCGCCTAACGGGCCCCACGCGTGTCATGGTGCGCGTGTGGCACGCGGCCAATGCTGCGATGGGGTGGAAGGACCGTTTGACCCGGGCGTCACCACTATACGCATCTGAGCGGTTGGGCTCCTTGTGGACCTCGAAGGGCTTTGAGAAGTGGGATTTAATAGGCATCAGCAAAGTGGGGGACCTCTGGGCGAGGGGAGGATTTAAAACGTTCGAGATGCTGCAGACGGAATTTCAGTTGCAGGGCAGCGAGTACTTTCGGTACTTGCAGGTCCGGCATGCGCTGGGCTCCGTCTTTCCGGACGTTGCCTCCATCCCGGAGTGTTCCCCCCTGGAGGATAGAGTGCTGGACGGACACGTCCCTGACAGCACGATCTCACTGATCTACAAAAAACTGATCAACGACCGCTCAGACTTGTTGACTGCCCTTCGTGAGGCTTGGGTAGCCGATGGGCTGGAGCTGGACGACGAGGACTGGATCTCCGCGGTGGCCTCCCCGAAAGAGGTGGCCATACCGGCTCGCCTTCGTTTCGTCCAGCTCAAGATACTCCACAGGGTCTACATGACGGGGCCAAAGCTCCTGCGTATGGGCTATGCTGACGACGGTTTGTGTAAGCGTGGGTGTGGTGCGCTGGGGACTTTTCTACATATCTTGTGGGAGTGCCCGGAAGTGGAGGGGTTCTGGCGAGGTGTGCATGAGGTGCTGCGAGTGGTCACGCATGTGGCGCTGTTGCCCGAAGCGAGGAGATGCCTGTTGAATGTGTGGGAGCCTACCGATTACTCGGTGCCGCAGACGTGGTGGGTGACTCTGGGGTATATGGTTGCCAAGCGTGATATTGCCCAGCTGTGGGGATCCCAGAGGCCCCCGACTGTCTCGGCCTGGAAGGAACATATGGATTGGTGCATGTTTCGGGAAAAGGTGGTGTATGTGGCGAGAGGTAAGCCTCCGACATGGGTGAAAGTGTGGGGCCCCTGGAACGCCTGCCGCGGGGGAATCTGTGCTCCACCGTTATTGCGCGATCCGTCGCCGGCCCCGTCCCCTTAGCCAACTCATCCCCCCGGTACCTGGGCATTAGGTGTCCCCAGCCCTAGTTTTGATCTCTCCCCCCCCTCTTGAGACTCCTTTGGATGGCTAGGATCCCCCCTCTAGGGGAGCACGTGTTGCTATTCCGATTGAGGATTGCCTTGTGGGTTTGTTTGTATTTGTTGTTCTTTAAGTTTAAAATGGAACCGTATAATGGGGTCTGGATAGTGTGGCTCGCAATGATGTTACCTCCTGTGCACGCTCGGCCGCAGCACCATGTGTTTTATAACTGTATATCGTATGCTCCTTTTATTGCTAGCGGCCGGCCGGAAGGTTGTAGGCCCATATTTGTATAATTTTTTGAGTTTTGTAATAAACGGTTTCAAAAAAAAAAAAAAAAAAAAAAAAAAAAAAAAAAAAAAGTGAATGGGTGCTAACTTTTTCAATATTTGATCTTATGTTTGCCTTTTTTTCCAAGGTTTCTTGAGAAATTTCCTATGAACGAGTTGGAGGAAAATTGTTCTTTTGATATCCATTTCTTATTTTTTAGTGAATGACATATCGCTTATTGTTAATGCTTGGTCCATGACTCCAAGAACAACATTATTACACCCTCTGTGCACTGACCTCCTATTTTTTTTTATTTTTTTGGCCAACTCACTGTGGTCTCATACTGGTTTCACAGTTGCTGTACTTATTTTATTTTTTCGGGTTGGTAAATTTTGCTTAGTTTTGTTTCATTGTTTTCCTTCTTTGAATAAGCAAGAAGACAAAGGCATTTTTCTCTGAAACATTCCAGGGCTTACTGGGCTTCCGGATTGCTCCTGTTTGGATTGTACTGTAGTCACTTCGCTTTGCCTCCTGAGAGGCCTTCAGTAGAAACAGATCCGAGTATAAGGAAGCCTTTAATAGAAGACCATTGCCTTTGTCGAACATAACTGGCAAGCAGCCATTGAGAGGAACTCATTAGTGGTTGTAGTACTACCGTCATGAAATACCTCTAGTACAAACTATTAAATTGCACCCTACCTCCAGAGCCACTTTACTGTTAGCTGTTGTTAGGGCCTACCCCTAGACATACACTAGTTGGATGAATAATTGTGGGGTAAAATGTACTTTATTTGCTTACTTACTAATGGACCAAAAACCAATGACCAGGTAGACCCTTTAAAAACTTTGCTCTTAGATTAATGAAGCAGAACAATTTAGGGCTTAGTCAGGGAGGTGGTGTAGAGTTTAGAAACTCGGAATTCAGCACATTAATAACATATAATAGACACCTTTCCAACCGTGCTTTGTCTTATAAAAAGAAAAGTACTTTACTGTCCCCACAGCAAATTAATGCACATTTAATGACACAGATTGATGTATCGCACATGTTTTATTGAGGCATTTGAAATTCTGTGGCTAACAGTTTGCATGCATAGACCCCACTCTCAAAATCTTTCTGTTTGCAATTAAATTGCCCATTGCTCTGTCGCACAAAATCCTGGCAGTGGAGATCTAACTTTTCCAGTGACTTTTAAAGTACTAGTGTTTGTCAAGTTCTCTTGCAGATTTTAGTTCGTTCTTCCCTTGTGCTGGCCCTTGTGATCCTTCCGATGCAACCAAGTTTTGGGAATGTGCAAATGCGCAGACCATGGGTTATAGTTTGTGATGAGCTGCGCTGCCAAGTGGAGGACAAAGATGGCTCTGGCAGCCTTGAAGGAGAGGCCATTTACTGTCCTGTTCCTCAAGAAAGGGGATAAAACTGGCGTCTTCCCGTGCCTCCTGGAAGGTTGCTCAGGCCCAACATAAAAATGGGCAGTTGAGCCCACCCAAGTAAAGTCACTGATGTTGGGATACTGAATGTAGTGATACAGGAGTCCACTGGGGGATAAAAACTGGGTTTGAATCCCCAAACACCCAAATCTGAGGGTCATATTGCTAGAAATGTGGATGATTAATGAGACCACAACTTGGTCCTTTTGGTAGCATCTAGAAGCTACACCTCAAAAAGCAAAGGGCTCCACGTCCAAACAGTTCACAGGGCAAAGCACATTTCCGCCTGGCCTGTTCTGCAAGGAGTCTACCACACCTTGTTAGTGAATGGGATGAGTTACGACTGGGTGGTGCACAGATGTGGACATGCAGAGCAACATACGCTAACCGCAGCTCTGGCCAAACCGATCAATCCATGTCCTCTTGTTCAGTGCTTTGCTGCCTATTTTTAGTTTTTCTTGCACTGATCTTTATTTCTCATAGCACCAACACTGTAGCTTGCTTTTCCAAGCAGCCCCGCGATATTGAAACTTCCAATATCCCTTTCTCCTGAGTGATAACACTTCCCTTAAAGCCTCCACACAAGCTGAACTTCTAAAAGGATTGCAGTATAATTTCAGGTCTGTTCCTAACTGGACAAAGAGGCAGGCTGACAAAGACACCAGCCCAGAACTCCGAATTTTTCCCTTAGTTGTGTGCTGCCTGGACACCAATCTGAAAAAAAAATATCTTCACACTGACCTTGGGAATAATTGTGGTGAAAGGGTAGGGACTTCTGGGGTAGGAGATTGGTTCTTTATTTTATTTAGGCCCTTTGGTTACAGCCGCAGCCTGATGGCTCCCTTTAGGTTCATGTATCGCTCCTACTGTACTTAAATTCCAGGCTCCACCCAGTCCTCATTCACCAATATTCCATACATCATCGCGTTCTCACAGCATCCAAACTCAACATTCTACAGCAGGCTCATTCACCCCATGCACACTCAGACAGAGGTACTACAGCATGCCCTTTTCTTACGTTTTGGCCAAACCAGACCTGCCACTTCCCTTTAGCATCTTGTGATCTTACACACACAGGGCAGGTGTCAGACCAAACACATCTCGAAACTAAGAGGCAAACTAGCACCTTTTCACTTTATTCCACAAGTAACACTCACTCACCCACAATGCTATCACACTCAAACAAACACTAACACATACAAAGTGCAACCTAGCACTCCAACACTCACACTAAATGGCCAAACCACCATGACCAGTTGCCAGACTGAAGACTGGGTACAGCAACAACGTCAGATGGACCTTCTCTCTTACACATTGAGTACAGCCTCCAGTATGCACAGTGCGGGACAAACAATTTGAACAGTGTACTCCAGTACTGCAATCCCTAACATCAGTCCATTCCGGCATATCTAACCAACATCCTAAGAGAAGCACTCGTATACTACATCATACATTTGCGTCCTCTGAAACCAAATGAGATATTCCCATCCAAACTCAGCAATGCCCTGTACTGTCAAACTAAAACATGCACCACTCAACAAACAAAACCGTCACAAATGCACTCTGCTTGCAGTACCATGCACCTGTCAAACATTCCCATTTGTACAAAATGCAGACTGGGCCCAGAGCACATTATGGTGGAACAGATGCACACACAAAAACTCCTACTGAGGCACTCACTGGTCCAGTACCATGCATTTGGTGAAACTTTCCTTTAGTCCCCAGTGATGAATGGTCCCAGAGCACAAACAGGCGGAACCTGTAACTTCTGGCTACAACACCAAAGGTACTACACTTCCCCAAGATTCCAATCGGGATGGGGGTATTCCTCTTCTCCACCTTTTCACTTAAACCTATGCATTACAGTTTCCCAAAAACTCACACATTACAACATAAGGACATGCACATCCATTTTGCAATCTCAAAACACCCCATAGAAGGGTACCAAAGCCTACTTGCCCCATCCTTCCAGCCACTCTTGCACATGTGCCCAAAACAGTAGTGAGTAAGCTATGTTCACCCATACTGTACGCCAAACACAACTTGGAGGGTATTTTCCGTTCTTCCCCATCCTGCTACACAAAACAGAATTATAAAAAGACTGCTTGCTTCTTTAGAACACAGACTTCCTCTATAAGTAAGAACTCAAACGACAAATGCAATCCCCAAAAAATTGGGAATAATTTTAGCAATTTCTAATTCTTTATTCTTGAAGTTGTTCATGAATTAAGAACCGCTCCATAAATACTTCCTTCAACAATGTTTAGAGGACTTCGTTTTCCCTCCAAAAGATCTCCTGACCTAATGTTGTATTCCCACAAACAGAAAAGCGCATATTTTGAAGAGGAAAGACCTTTCGCTTCAATCTTTCGTGACAACTTGAAAAAAAGCGATCTGAAAACCTCATCTGTCTTGTCTTTTTGAGAACTTTGCTGTTCACAAAACTCATTGTACTGCTGCAGAATACACAATGTTCATAGATTTCTTCTGAGCTGCTGCACACCCACCTTACTCCATGTGCAGAACAACTGACGAACAGTCCTCTCCCAACAGCCGCCACCTCATGTGGCAGCAAATATGAAGTAGCTCACAGACCAACTGTTAATTGTTAGTGTTGCCAAAATACTGTATAGCACAGGGCCCCTAAAATGCTGGCTAATGGCTTATGCTAGTGTCCCTTGTCTGACTTTGAAAGTAATAATATAAGCCTAATAACATTAATTTTGACTCCCGTCTGCAGCAACGTCTAGCACTAGCAACAAGCTATGCTCTTAGGCCACTTCTTCTTATTACAGCTACTTATATCTATTACAGTTTGTTTCCCGTCCAGCCAACTGATCTATTCTCTCCACCCTCCTCACTGGTCTCTTTCTGCCTGCAACGTATGCTGACCCCCTTGGTGGGGGATTTCAGCATGGGCTACCTCAGACTAGACCTTTCTTATTTTAGGCTCTTGCCTCCAACTCAATGCAGACCATCATTTGTCTTAGAAGAGTTCCTCACTGCCGCTCTGGCCCTACCGCACCACATCCTCTTCGGCAAAACTGGGCCAAGTGAGCCCATTCCACACTTGACTCAACTTAGCGAGGGCAAGCAGCCACTGGCTTCTCATGGAGGTAGTGTGGAGGACATGAGCTCAGAACTCAAAAATCAACGAACAGACACTGTAGTTTCAAAGTCCAGCCCAGTGGATGTCTTTTGAAAAAATATTTTTTTAATTTCACAGTTAAATCAATACTACACAGTCCAATCCAGCATATGAGGTGGTATTCATGATCACAGTTTTCTTGTGGGGGCTACACCCTTTACTCCCCTTTAAATGCTGTCTCACACCCAGGTGATCCTAGCTGGATCAGTCCCCCAGAAAACTATGTTACTCAGGTTCTTGCACACAGTGTCAAAGTGGATAGTTTCTATTTCTTCGTGCTTCTTTTAGCGTGAGCTCAGTGGCTCACACTCACTGAAGGCAGAGACCTGCGGTCACCATGCGCAGTTTCAGTAGCGGCGATCGTAGAAGTCTGACGTGGCTCACATCTTCTCTGTAAAGGGAAACAAGGGACACCCTACTCACAAGGAACCAGGGTACATAATCTATAACCAGAAACAATGGTTCCTGTGGAAAAAATTGTAAACAGTAAGCAATATTAAGATGCACAATGGCTATAAATAGTAGTAGGGAGGATGTCAAAAAGAGAAGTAAGAACCACTAACTAGCTGTAATTCGTAAGATGGGCAATAAAAACAAGTACCTGAGAAGAAATGAGTAAACTGTCCAAGTGACAAAAGTGAAACCCAACGGAGGTGAAGGTATAGGAAGGGTACTGACATGGGAACCCAGACGGGAACTACCAAAAAAGGCAAAATTGGCATATTAGGATACTGCAGAAAATTATAATTAAATGTATTGCTGCTGGAACCGTAATGAAGCAAGACTTACTCCAGTGAGGGAAAAGGGCAGTCTAGTATAGTGCTATGTGCGATGACCAGCTCCTGTTTCCATAGAACACGGTATCCGTGTGGTCGATAATTATATAAACACAGAAGAACACGACAATGCGTGTTGAGGTTACGTGTTTCTGCAAAAAATAAAATAATGACTATTGAAGTGAGGGCTATGATGTCAACAGGTGAGGAATGAAGAGTCAGGAACGAGTTTGTTAACTTCGCTCTTACCGTTTATTAACCCTGGGCGTAGTTCGCCAAGTAGCGCTACGCGTAGCTACGCAAAGTGCACTTCGCACTACGCGAGCTACGCGTAGCACTTCGCGAACTGCGTAGTACCCTGTTCGCACTGTGCAAGATGCCGTTTTCAATGATTGCACAGTGCGGACAAGCATCCGGCACTGTACAATCATTGAAAACGGCATCTTGCACAGTGCGAGCTGTAGTTTTCTGCCGCTCGAGTAGATTTTTACTCGAGCGGCAGCTTTCCCAACGCGGACTGATAGTTTCTCATCGCGAGCGGTCGACCACTCGCAATGAGAAACCTGACCTCCCTGCATTGAGAATCTCGCCGGGAGGTTTATTTTCCACTCTCGCGATCGGCAACTTGATGTTGCTGATCGTGAACGAGGAAACATTCTCGCCGGGATGTCATTTTGCTTGCTCGCGGTCGCCAACTTGACGTTGAGGACCGCGAGCAAGCAAAAAAGGACCGCTGCACTGCGCTACGCTACGTGTGTTTGCACTGTGCTACGTGCAATTCACGTAGTGCGAAGTAGCACTAACTTTGCAAACTACGCGAGCGTAGCATAGTGCTTTGCCCAGGCTTACCGTTTATGCGATAAGGATGTTCGCAGGATATTGCAGAGACGCGTGCAGCCGCTACACGTCTGGACGGAGAACCGCCCAAGTCCGTCTCCTCTTGTTGAATGACAAGGGACGGCACTCGTAGCGGTTTGATATATACTGCAGCTTGCCCGCCAAAAAGACCGGGAAAAACGGCAGACCGTCCTAGTGATCGCTGCCGGTTGCATCCAATTTGAAGTTCTGTGATCATAGTGAGGTCTGTATCGGTCGCGTAGATGGACGTTATGCTTGCATTCCATGCCATGGAGAATGAAACCGGCATAAGCCCAGCATGTTGGCTGTTATATGTTAGCGAATGGAGAACCTATTGATTAAACAGAATTTCTTCAAAATTTGAAAGGAAAAGAAATGGAGGATGATTTCCATTTCTATTATAGGTCAGAAAATATATCGCCAGATCTGGGAGCAGTGTAAACAAACCTATGGGGGACCCCAAAATAAGGGACACAAAGTATGTGCCACATTAGTGGGCGATGTTTAAGGGCATCTGAGTGTGCAGGCAGTTGGGCCTCACGGCAGGTAGCTGCAGCTCCGTTCTAGGCCGATACACAATACATGCTGTTTGCAGCCTACCTTTGGCTGATGTGCATAAACATTAGTGGTCTTCACTGGACACTGCAGAGAGAATGTTACCTTGTGCAGCCTCATTCACTTCTGGTGTTGCTCTTTTAGGCAATTTACTTTTTTGGGGATGTTGTTGAATCAGGAACTTAATAAGCTTCTCCTCCTTGACAGTCTGCCCTCCTGAAGACCCAGCAAAACCCTTTAACTTTCTAGGCAGGCATACGTCTAAGCACTAGACAGAGACTCTTCTCCTTCATCAGAACAGAAAGACTTCAGGTGATGTCCCTTAAATCCTAGGAGACTGGCTGCCAGGTAGGTACGAATAGTCCTTAGAGTACTCTATGGAGCACTCCCTTCATTTATCATAAAAACTTGGAACTGAAACAAACTGGGGTGTTTGGGCCCCCTTCAATACACGGGGCACCCCAAACCAGATTCTGAAATCACACAGGCCGCCCAGTCCCAGTGTAAAACCCCTTCAGCACCTATTTCAGCACTTCCAGGCAGAGAGGGTAGGCACCTTGATGACATCAGAATTTTTTTTTCGTAAATGTCCGCGCTTATAGTAAGGGCGACAAACTCATTGGCTGTTCTCGAACCATACGATCACCAGCTGTGGTTAGATATCGCTCCATACTTATACAAACTTCCTGAAGACGTAAAAGCTGAAGCCAACAAAGTCTTGCAGAACGGTGAGCTCACATCATCTGGATTTGATTGCACCATGGACATTATTAGTACTGGTTTCCGACAACAAGCAGGAGCGGCAGTGTTAAAAAGCCCGACCTGGCTAAAGGCCACCTCCTTCAAGCAGTAGGTGCAAAATTAGAGTTTAGACCGTCCTTACGATGATAAAGCCCTCTTCGGTAGACATATTGATGACGCCCTCCAGGCCATCAAAACAGATACTGACATGGCCAAATCATAGAGTACCCTGCAATACAGAAAAATGCCTTTTCGAGGTGCGCATGGAAGAGGACAACCATCCTATAGAGGAGGCTACCAGCAATATTGCTACCCCATATATTCAACAGCTTCTTAACAGTTTTGTCCCCAATACCAACAAAAGCAACTGCCACAAGCTGCCTATAGTAGATCTCTTCCAAGGGGAAAATTGGGATGACAAGGAAAGCATACTGGCCGCTGTCAGTGACCAGTTCTCCACCCTGCCTTGGAGAAAGAATAATCAATCACTTTCAATGCTGGCAAGAAATAACCGACCAATGGGTTTTCGACCTTGTTCAATTTGGCCATACATTAGAACTCATCCAAAAACCGCCCCAAACTCCTCCCCAAACCTCCATACAAAAACATCTGCAACTCCTCAAGTTGAATGTCAAAACTATGCTCAAGAAAAGGAGCTATAGAGAGAGTTCCTGTAACCCAGACAGGAAAAAGTTTTCATTCTTGTTTATTCTTGGTGCGCAAGAAGTCAAAGGAATGGCGACCGATCCTGGACCTGAGACATCTGAACACCTATCTCAGGAAACAGTCATTCCACATGGTAACACTGCAGGATATATTGTACCCCCTGAACCAACTAGACTATATGTCAACCCTCGATCTTCAAGATGCATATTTTCATTTTCCCATCCACCGAAAACAAAGAATATTTTGAGATTCACAGTAGCCAGCATCCATTACCAATTAAAGGTGCTCTCTTTGGCCTAAAATCCGCCCCTGGGTTTTCACTAAGTGCTTGGCACCTGTAGCAGCTTTTCTGAGACAAGACAAACATCAAGTGTTACTTATCTGGATGACTGGTTGGTCAAGGCACCTTCCAGTCAGGCCGCACAGACCTCAACAACCTCCTGTATGAACCTATTCAGCGAGTCGGCCTCTAACTGAATCCACAGACGTCAGTTCTTCGCCCATCACAAAGGATAACATTTTTAGGGGCCATGCTAGATACATCGTTCAGCAAAGCGTACCCCACACCAGAGAGACAGCTAAAATGTATGACTTTAGAAAAAGTGGTACAAGAAAAAAGTCATTTTCCGTTCGCCTCCACAAGTCGCTCCTAGGGAGGCTGTCATGTTGAATTGGACTGGCAATGGATACAAGCTACAGGATCTTTTGATGACCTCACCCAGGACGTGATGAATGCCCTATCCTGACAGACGCAGCAGGTACATCTGTCAATCGGCTTGCCTTTCTAACTCGGGCTTCTCCTTTACTCATCACCACCAATGGTTCCCTAGGGGGATGGGGAGCTTGTTTCCTCGATCTACAGGTCAGTGGTAAATGGCAATCTTCTCATCTACCTCTCCACATCAATCTGCTGGAACTCAAGGCAGTACATCTGCCCTTGCACGCTTTCCTTCCCAGAATAAGAAATTCTGCAGTGCTCATCCACATGGACAATTCGACCACAATGCACTACATCACCAAACAGTGTGGCACAAGATCTCACCTGCTGTCCCAAGAAGCATAAGATATCTAGGAGTGAAGGTCGTAATACGTGGGGAATGCCTGCCTAAAGTGGGTGGTAAGAGGAAACAACTAGAGAGGGACCTTTTAGTGGCCAAGGACACATTGTCCACAGTACTGGGTGGGAGCTCTGGCATGGAGACGCGGAATGAGGCCTTACTGCACGCTCATCGCAGGGTGGGGGATATATGGGACAGACTAGACTGCCTGGTCCGCCGGGAGTACCGTCAGCTGCTGCATCATCGGGGAGGCTCTTGGCATGGCTCCTCGCGCGAGAGCATCTCCCCGCCAATTTTATTGAGACAAAGGGGGGTAGATGGTGGCCTCATCTCCACGCAGACTGGAATCAAATTTCTTATTGCACGCTCACCTGGAAACAGTGTATAGGGAGGACATGGCAGCTGATAGGACTGATATAGGGCAGTTCCTTGATGATCTAGCACTTCCATGCTTTGCGGATGGCCAAGGTGACTATCTGGGGGGTGAGATTTGGCTTGAGGACTTACAAGAGGCTGTGTGCAATATGGCGAGCTGAAAGTCCCCGGACGGGCTCCCGGTGGAGTATTTTCAGACATTTGCAGATGTATTGCTCCCTCGATTGCTGGAGACCTTACAGGAGGCCAAACAAAGGGGAATCCTCCCTTCCTCAATGCGGTAGGCCCAGATAGTTATGCTCCCTAAACCGTATAAGGATTCTCATATGCCCTGCTCTTATCTGCCCCTATCCTTGTTAGGGGTTGGCAGCAAAATATTGGCTAAGGTACTGACGACGCATCAGAGTAGGTTGGTAACACAACTGGTCCACGAGGATTAATGTGAGTTCATGCCAGGGAGAGGGACCCTTGCGCAGAATCTCATATATACTACATTCCACAGCAGACATGGATGTATGGGCAGCTGCGGTCGCTTTGGACATCGAGAAAGCCTTCGACATCCTGCGGTGGGACTACCTATGGGATGTTTTGGAGAGAATGGGCCTGGGTCTGGACTTCATCTCTTGGGTTTGCTTACTGTTCTGTAAACCAACAGCACGAGTCCGCAGTGGTGGTGTAGTTTCTGCCCCTATTACTATTACTTTGCTGGGATCCTTCAATACGCTGTGCAGTGGTGTGCTGAAGGACTAAATAGAGAGAAGAAATTTCTGGCTGGCTGGGGTGCAAGGGCGGACCTTCCAAGATATCTTATGTTCGGCTCACGGACCGCCCGATTGCACATTTGTGGTCCGCCAGGTTGCATGGGCCTGGGAACGTGCAGTCACCCTTGTGCTGCGAAGGGCCCCCTCATGCCAAATTACTCCCCCTAAAATGGCTCCACAGCTTCCATCACATACAAACGGCGATGGACCTGACTAGATAGTTCGACAGTGGTTGTGTGGCTGCATGCAACATTTATATCAACAGGACTTTCCTCTCCCTTGCAGATCGAGATAATGTTATCAAATCCCTGAGGGCCAGTTTTTACAATATGCAAAAATATCACGCACAACGTGCGAGCTATGGATCGACTTCCCTGAGGAGCCCAAGGAATTCCACACCTTGATGATAATGGATCTGGGCTCCTCTAGGGGATTGATTTCCCATCTGTATGAAGCCTTGAAGGCAGACCATAGAGTTGGTGTCTCGAGGATCCTGAGGACCTGTTACCGCCCATTACGGAGGGGGAGTGGAAAAGGGCATTCATGCAGGTTTGTGAGGTGGCTAGAAACACACGGTTTAAAGTGACGCTATCCCACTACCTCCATTGCACATATGTGTCTCCACGCCGATTATCGCGTTTCAATCCAGTGCATGAATCTGCATGCCCCCGATGCGGTACTGAACCTGCGCAATTTGCACACATGACCTGGGCTTGTACACTCCTCCAGATCTACTGGGCAGGGATCCTGGAATTATTAAGGGATGTTATGGGAGTCCCGGTTGAGGCATCGACCAAACATGGCCTTTTAGAAGTTTTACTGTCACCCCAAACTGAGGACCCATATGCAATATACATTTGCACTATTATGGCTAGTGTTGGCGAAGTGACGCATTTCTATACACTGGACACATTCCATGGCCCCTCACCTGGCTAAATGGAAGACTGACATGTGTGAGTGGGGGGTAGCTGGAGAGCCCCATCTGCGCTCAGTTCGTGCGGATGAAAATGCTGACTGAGACTTGGAGACATGGGGTAACATGCTGGAGAGTTTGCAGTCAGCTGGCCAGCCGAGTGGGGACAAGGTAGACCTGACCCAGACAGGGGCATTCTCCTTACGAGTGCAGATACAGGAGGCTGACCCACTGTTTGAATGATGGATGCTGACAGGGTGCATGGATTGAATGTCTGTGCAAAGAGTAGTGACCCCGGTGCTGGGAGCCATGCAGAGACTGCCTACCTCCCTGGGGGTTCACTGGGAACAGGAATTGGAGTTTCTTCAGATATCACTTTCAGATGTTTCAGTTCTATGTCAACCGGTAGCTCCTGCCTGCTTAAAGACCCCATGTCATTGCCCCCAAGTTTAGTAATTCACTGAGTCATAGCTCCACCTGGGGAGGTGGATTCTGACATGTACACAGGATTGTCTATATGCCTAGAGAGAGATTAGGTTGCATCATCACCGCCAATTGCTACCGGAGGTTCCTTTGGTTTTGAATTTAGCTTTTCTCTTTGCTATTATTGCACATGTTTGATACATGAGATTGTGCAGTACGGTTGGCATGGGGAAATGTATAGTATAATGGTGATCGCGGGCTTAGTGCCAGAATATTCTTGGGTTGTTGCAGACATTGAGAGGATAGTCTCTTATATGTTATGTAATGCTGGTCTCCACCCTCTTTGTGGTCCTTGCACAATGTACCCACTTACGCTGTAATGGCTGCAGGTGACTGCACAGTTCTGTAATAAATATAAAGTGAAGAAAAAAAAAGTCCTTGAGAGTGATGAATCCGTCACAAGGTACATCAACGAGCAGAACATGTCCCCAGGAAATAGAATACCATAGCGGAAATTGTCAGCATACTGACGACCTCTTGCCATGAGTAAGAATGCAATTAAAGGATTCTTGATAATATCGTGTTCGAGGCATATGAGCTGCTGCAGTCACATTATTGCATTAGATCGCCGCCTAGTGTTGGGTTCGGATGGTGCACTTTGTTGTCTTGGAAGTGTCTTCGAGGTCTCACGAGATAGGTGACTCCTCCCCTGGACTACAGTGCGCATGGACAGCACCTCCATCGTCAGATTGTTTTTTTCCGCCATCGGGTTCGGATGTACTTCTGCGACGCCAACTTCGACTCCGAAGTTTTCAACTTTACTCATAGCAAATCAAAAGTATCTCGACGGGATTGCTCTCCAGTCGGTACCCTACAACTTTACAAGACTTTATTTCCCATATTTTCATTGACGCAGGCCTCCGGGCCTATCGACGCCGCGTGGGCCTCGGGCCCATGGAAAGGACCCCTTTCAAAAAATGCCCCCAGTGCGGTGCTAAATACCCACACACGGATCATCACCCAGTGTGCAACAGATGCCTATCTCCGGAGCATAAGGAAGAAGACTGTTCAGCTTGCGCACTCTTCCGTTCCAAAAAGACAATCAGGAACCGGAGGGCCCATCGACAAGCGATGCATCGACAAGCAGCAGCACCGGACGACATCTTCGACGACCCCCTCAGATGCCGAGGATTCGGGCGACCTACAACTCGTCACAGTCGAAGAATCGGACTCAGATGACCCAATCCCAGCGGGGCAGCACGTGAGTACCGAAGCCCCTGTCCCAATCACCCCACATAATGCTCCGGTCAAGACATCGCCACAAGGCCTTCGTCACGATCGAAAAATCCCTTCGGAAGCCCCACCCTCGGGCCCGGCTCCGAAGATAATAGAAAAGCCTTCCGGTAGCTCGGGACCGAGCAAACCGCATCTCCCAACACCAAAAATGCCTTCGGCGCCGAGAAAAACACATACGGCACCAACTCCGGCTCCGGCACCAAGAGACTCGACCGTTCTCAAAAACGTCGAGCCGAAGCATCTCGAGCCGAAAACGGTCGATCCCAAGAAAGATTTCGACCCGAAAAAGTTAATCGACCCGAAAAAGACAAACGACTCCAAAAAGGTCACCGAGCCTAAAAAACAGATCGAACCCAAGAAAACGGTTGATCCGAAAAAGGACGTCGAGGTCAATAAAGCTCCCGAACCAAACAAAAACAAGGTTCCCGAGCCAAACAAGTCGAAGCCAAAGCCTACAAAACCTTCGACTCCCAATAAAAAAAAACCACAAATCTTCGGTGCCGAAACCAACAAATACAGAGGAGGAACTGTTTTATCCGGATCCTGTTGATCCAAAACAGGTAAAAATCGTCATTGACCCTAAAACAGGTCATATGGTGCTCCACAAAAGGAAAATTCCTCCTGCCTTACCCTCTCCTATTCCTCTTAAAAGGAAAGACATTGCTACTTCTACTATTAGACCTGTCACTCCTCCTCCTCTCTATCCTATTATGCCTTATGTGCCATACACACCTCCCATGCCTCAACAGCCTGATGGGGACCCAGATGATGACATAAATAATGATCCACAAGACCCTTATGTAGATCCTGATGACACAAATCCCAACCAGGACACATGGGGAGACCCATATTCACCGGACAATAACCCACCTATTCTAGACCCCACACCATATCCTTCAAAACCATCCCCTCCTGACGACACCATTGCATTCCATCAGTTGGTAGACAGAGCTGCTAGTTTCCACGGGGTAGATATGCATGCTGACCCTATGGAAGAGGATTTCTTGCTGGACACCTTCCCAACCACAGAAAGAAGTGTACGCACATTACCCATGCTCAAAGGAGTTTTAAAACATGCACCAGAAATATTCAAAGACCCAATTAGGGCTAGAATACTCCACCCTAGGGTAGAAAAGAAATATAGAGCAGCACCCGCCGACCCTACATACATCAAGGGTCAACTAAAGCTTGATTCTCTAGTAGTAGCTAATGCCAGAAAAAGGGCTAACTCACAAACCACTGGTGACGCTGCACCACCAGAAAAAGAGTCCAAACTACTAGAGGCATCTGGGAAAGGGGTAGCTTCACAAGCAGCCAACACCTGGAGAATAGCTAACACACAAGCATTGTTAGCTAGATATGACAGGGCGCACTTCGCATATCAGGTTTCAAACCAGAGGTGCAAACCACTATTCTCAATCAACCCCTTAACCAAGATTTCCTGTTGGGGCCGGAAACAGATGTCCTATTAGACAAAATGAAAAAGGATACTGACACCGCTAAATCTATGGGTGCACTGCAGTTTTACCAATCCAAACGTTCCTTTCGTAGATCCTCCTATAGAGGTACAGGGAGAGGAAATAATACACAAACCTCTCAAACTTTCCAAACTACCTCCCAAAACACATTTCCCAGAGGCAGAGGAGGATATAGAGGAAATAATACTAAAGGCAGAGGTAGAGGTAACAACAACAACCGTACCTCCACCACTCCCAAACAGTGACCTCTTACACCTGCCTCCAGACCACTTAACACCAGTCGGAGGCAGAATATCACGGTTCCTACCTGTCTGGGAATCCATCACAACAGACAGGTGGGTGAAGCAAATTATCCATTCTGGTTACTGTCTAGAACTTACATCTACCCCACCCAACATACCACCCAAACACAGACCAATGTCGGAGGAACATACCATACTATTACAACAGGAGGTCTTAGCAATGCTACAAAAGCACGCTATAGAACCAGTTCCTCTGCAACAACAAGGGAAGGGAGTTTACTCTCTCTATTTCCTAATCCCCAAAAAGGACGGCTCCCTCAGGCCCATTCTCGACCTTCGTCCCCTCAATCAATATATACACTCCGATCATTTCCACATGATCACACTCCAACAAGTACTACCACTACTACAGCAAGGCGACTTTCTCGCCACTCTAGATCTAAAAGATGCATATTTTCACATACCTATTCATCCCGCACACAGGAAATACCTCAGATTTGTAGTGCAAGGACAGCACTACCAATTCAAAGTCCTACCCTTCGGAGTAACAACAGCACCCAAGGGTGTTCACAAAATGCTTAGCAGTAGTGGCAGCACATCTAAGGAGACAACATATTCATGTGTTTCCATACCTAGACAATTGGCTGATAAAAGCCAAATCACATCAACAATGCCTGCAACACACAGTGACCACAATCCATCTATTACACAACCTTGGATTTTCCCTCAACTACCCACAATCCCATCTACAACCCTCCCATATACAGCAGTATCTGGGAGCAACTATAGACTCCACAGTAGCAAAGGCTTACCCAGCTCCAGCCAGAATACAAAACATTCAGGCAATGATCCTAAAATTCCAACCTCAAACTCTTTTGACAGCAAGAGTGTTTATGCAACTCATAGGCATGATGGCATCTTGCATATTCATAGTCCCACATGCTCGGCTACAAATGCGTCCCATACAAGAATGCCTAGCAACACAATGGAACCAGGCTCAAGGGAAACTAAAAGACCTAGTGTTGGTAGACAGTCTTACCCATCGCTCTCTGCAGTGGTGGAACACACAAAACCTTTCAAAAGGACGACTGTTCCAAGAGCCAGTTCCACAAGTAGTGTTGACAACGGACGCATCACTCACAGGGTGGGGAGCCCATCTACTTCAACATACAGTGCAAGGTCTATGGACACCGCACCAAAAAATACACCACATAAACTATCTAGAATTACTGGCAATCTTTCAAGCAATGAAAGCTTTTCAAAAACACATAGCCAACAAAACTGTTCTAGTCCGGACGGACAATATGACAGCAATGTTCTATATACAGAAACAGGGGGGGGACACACTCTCTGCAGCTTTCACAACTAGCGCAAAGTATATGGAGATGGGCCATTCCACAAAACATCCATCTTCTAGCAGAACATCTCCCAGGAGTAAACAACCAGATTGCAGACCTATTGAGCAGACACAGTCAACAGATCCACGAATGGGAAATTCACCCAGAAGTCCTACTCAAATTCTTTCAAACATGGGGACACCCAGACATAGATCTGTTCGCCACAAAGGAAAACGCAAAATGCCCATCCTTCGCCGCCAGGTTCCCACACCCGCAGTCAAAGGGCAATGCGATTTGTATGAACTGGTCAGGCACATTTGCATACGCTTTTCCGCCAACCCCACTCATTCCATTAGTGGTACGCAAACTAAAGCAACAGACACTTACGATGATCCTAGTTGCTCCCACATGGGCACGACAACCATGGTACACAACACTCCTAGAACTCTCTGTAGTCCCTCATCAAAAACTACACCTCTCTCCAAAACAACTCACACAGAACCATGGAGAGATACAACACCTACACCCCAATCAAATGAACCTTGCAATCTGGCTCCTGAAGTCTTAGAGTTCGGATACCTTAACCTGCCTCCTGATTGTATGAATATCATCAAAGAGGCAAGACGTCCCACTACCAGAGCCTGTTACGCAAACAAATGGAAAAGATTTGTTATTTACTGCCAAAATAATCAAATCAATCCACTAGACGCTTCTGTACAAAACATAATTTGTTATCTACTACACTTACAAAGATGTAATCTAGCATATTCATCTATAAGATTACACCTAGCGGCTATTGCAGCATTCCTCCAGAACAGACAACACGTGTCTCTTTTCCGAATACCACCCATTAAGGCATTAATGGAAGGGCTCAAAAGAATAATCCCTCCAAGATTTCCACCTTCCCCAGTCTGGAATCTTAACATTGTACTAACTAGACTTATGGGTCCACCCTTTGAGCCTCTACATTCTTGCGAATTACAGTTCCTAACATGGAAGGTGGCATTTCTAATAGCAATCACTTCACTCAGAAGAGTGAGTGAATTGCAAGCACTAACAATTCAAGAACCTTTCATGCAAATACATCAAAATAAGGTAGTTCTCAGAACAAACCCTAAATTCCTACCAAAGGTCATAACTAGTTTTCACATTAACCAATCAATTTAGTTACCTGTCTTTTTTCAAAAACCACAGTCAGTAGCTGAAAGAGCACTCCACACACTGGATGTCAGAAGGGCTCTACTCTACTACATAGACAGAACTAAACCATTTAGGAAGACAAAACAACTGTTTGTGTCTTTCTGTCAACCTCATAAGGGTAGCCAGATGGATAGTTAAGTGCATACAAATATGTTATCAAAAAGCTAAACACGCCTTAACTATTCCCCCAAGAGCACATTCCACGCGCAAAATGGGGGCATCCATGGCTTTTCTAGGGAATATCCCCTTAGAAGACATTTGTAAGGCAGCTACATGGTCTACCATACATACCTTCACTAAACACTATTGTGTTGATGTGCAAACCAAACAACAAGCTTCTGTAGGTCAGGCTGTCCTTAAAACACTTTTCCAGACTACTGCAACTGACACCGGTAACCACCACTAGAGGAGGAACTGCTATACAGTCTATGCAATAATGTGACTGCAGCAGCTCATATGCCTTGAACGGTAAATTCTACTTACCAGTATGCATCTGTTCTTGGCATGTAGAGCTGCTGCAGTCACATGCCCACCCTCCTCCCTGGTACCGAGCACAGTTGCAGTACTATCTTACTTAGATACATTTACATGGACACCTTTCTTTCTATTACTATCCTCCATCTTTGCCACAATGGCGAAAAAACAATCTGACGATGGAGGTGCTGTCCATGCGCACTGTAGTCCAGGGGAGGAGTCACCTATCTCGTGAGACCTCGAAGACTCTACCAAGACAACAACGTGCAACATCCGGACCCAAAACTAGGCGGCGATCTAATGCAATAATGTGACTGCAGCAGCTCTACATGCCAAGAACAGATGCATACTGGTAAGTAGCATTTACCTTTCTAGTGGGGCAAATCGAATCTGGACCTCTTTGTAATCCCCCCGAACCGGAAATGCTAGTTCTGTGCAAGCTAGCATCCCTACCCAGGGTCGTGGGGGAACACAACATGGGCGGGACTATTCACATGATTATGACTATCACGGAAAAACCCCTACAAGAGAACTGGAGTTACAAGTAAGAAACTACTCCTTCTCGAGCGCGTGATCTGGAATCTTTGGCTAGGGTTAGGGCTCCATGTGAGTTCAGAGAGCAGAGATATAGATTGTTAGCTACTGGAAGGGCAGGTGATGTACATGAATTGTCGATTGCCAGATGTAGACAGTTGAAATGCCCCGTATCTGGTCGGGACTACTAGACATTTTGAGTTGTAGACTAGGAGTTCTGAGGAGTCCACGTGTATGCCCAGTAGTTCCAGGAAGCGGAGGCTTGTCAAAAAAAGTGGGACATCATATGTATAATACGCTGGTCTTGGCCAATCAGCTCAATTGACCTGGTTGGATCAAGTAAGGCTGGGTCAATGTGCCTTCATGCTGGCCCACAGCATACATCACTGCATTTAGAGTCTAGTTGGCCCTATCCCAGGCCATTGCCTCCACTAGTACTTCTAACAGACTTCAAAACACTCAATTGGTCCTTCATGAGCATGGTCACTACAGCGTGCGGGTCACGATCCTTATCACTGCAGACATATTAAGCTTTTGTACCCTCAACTGATGAAGCAGGTTCAAATAAATGGGTCACTCTGCTCCCCTTTTCTCCTTTGTAGAGGCACCCATCAAGGTTACCCTCTCTCCTCCTCTTGGCCATTGATCCAACCCCCAAAAGTCAACAAACCAACCCCCCCCCCCCCCCCCCCCCCCTCACAGCCAGCTCCTGCGCTGCGATACTCAAGTGCAGAGATGGTCCTGGGATAGCGGCCCTGAGGAAAGAACTTTGTGAACACTTTGATCTCAGAGTTAATAAGAGATAGGGACCTAAACGAGGCACAGCAGTCTGAGGGTTGGCCTGCTTTGGGAATAACCACGATTGTGGCCATATTTAGCTCTTGGGGAAAGGCACCTCCCTTCACAGCTTCGGTATACATGGCCAGCAGGTGTGGGACAAGTGTGGTACGGAATCTTTGGTAATGCGCAACGGTGAGCCTATCTGTTTCCAGGGTTTTACCATAGGGCATGCTCAAGAGTGTGTGTCGATCTTGTTGGCTGTGATTGGCTGGTCCCGGGCCAGCGATTGGGAGATCGATAACAGAGGGATCTCAGCCGGCAGTGGGTGCAACACCTCCCGCTGTGTTCTGGGCCTATGGGCATACAACTTTCCGTGGAAGTCCTCAAGCACGCATAGAATGTCAAATGATCAGACTCTGAGGCTGCCCTCGGCGTCTGTAATACGGGACACCACTCTGGAGCCGATCTCTTTTGTGGCCAGCCAATCAAGCAACTTTCCAGACTTGTCGCTGTTCTCATACACCCTCCAATATTGCTGTGCTTCTTCCAGGGAGATGTGTCTCATCATTGCTCATGCCACCGCTAGTTAGCGATCACGCTCCTCTGATGTCCACATAGTAGGAGCAGTTCCAATCAGTCAATTACCATGCAGTGAGATGCCACATGGGCCGCTTAGCAGGCTCTGGCAACGCCAGGTGCAAAATAAGGGGCTTGTGATCGGAGATCTCCCTTGGAGGGATGTCGACGTTGGACATCTGCAAAACATCGGTGGCTGGAAGGAGCAAGAGCTCAATGCGTGATGTCTTATGGGCTGCTGAGGTATGGGTGTATGCAGGGTCTTGAGGTTGCCACGTCCTCCTTGTGTCAAAGCCCAAGGGAGTCAACCCAGACCATAAGCTGACGGGATCGGGACTGACTATGTTGGGGGGGTTTGAAGGGCTTAGCGTACTGAAGTACAGCTGTGCATTTAACGCAGTCCAGCAGGTCGTACACATTCAAGAACAGAAGTCCAGCAGGCCGTTCATATTCTAGGACAGAAACCTAACCTCCATCATGTGGATGACTAGTTCAGCGCAGGCAGACCAGTGCTAGGGAAGTGCCGTGGGGATTCACTGGTAACATGGCATTCTGGTCCCAAGGGCTCATATTTACTGTAATTCCGACTGTGAATACATGTGGACTGGTTTTTTTTTAATACAAATGCCAATAAAAAGAGTTTTCAAAAACATGGCATTCTGGTCCAAGGAGGGCCCAGTAGGTGCTAAGGCAAGGCAGGTGGTTTTGATGTGCTTGACTTTGTAGAGCAAAACAAACAGTTCAACATAACCCCCAACTTCCCCCATACTTCTATCCCTGAAGCATCTGTCACCCTGCGCCAAAGTATAACAATACCCTCAAACAAAGCACAAAACTATACATAGTGTCTGTACCTTCTCGGTTGCAGGATGATATATCAATCCCAACGCATGTGACTGTGTATCATTTCTTTAGCCGCCCCCCCCTCCCCACAGTCCCCCGAGAAGACGGTGACCACCAACCGAAATAGCGGGAGCATGCAGTTCAGCCTAGTGGGCCAGTCAAATGTTCAGTCTGAGTCCCAAAGAGCTCGAGCGTGCAATCCGTCTGCTTCGAACCATGGTCTGTGACCGTGCGCTCTGTGTCAGAGCCAGAGGAGTCTGGGTGGCCACTTTCAGTGCTCACGGGATCTTGTTCTTTTCTTCCTGGGTGATTTCAGGTTAGGGTGGCGAGAGCTCCTCGAGTCTGTTTAAGTAGAGGCACTGTGTGAGAAACTGGCTCTATATATACTACACCAAAATGAGTTATAGTGTGTATAGAGTCCAAGTGTCCCCAGAGGTAGGCAGAGGTTGAAGTTAGATAGAACCTTACTCTCTGTTTGTGGTAGAGTGGTCGAGCAGTAAGGTAATATCAGAGGACAGTGTTAAGCATTTGATGTACACACTCAGTCAGCAAATGAATTCACACACTCAAGAACTGAACTCTAGGCCAATTGTTGTTGTATAAAAAATATACTGTTGTTTTATTTTAGAACCAAGCAAGCCTGCCACAGGGAAGCATAAATACTTTGTAGCAATACGTTGCTGATTCTAGAACAGTTTGAAAATGCAAAAGAAATTGTACTTGTTTTGATTTACAGGGCAGGCAGTAGGTTGCAACACTTAGCAAATGCAGTACATTGAAATGAATAGGCTTTTTCAGTAAATTACAGGTAAGTTACTTTTTACGTTACTTTTCTAACTCAGTGCTGGATACCTAGATTCAGCACTTGGACATTTCCTGCAAACAGGTAAGAAAATAAGTTTTGGTTATTTGTGCGATTTTTAAAGAATAGTTTTAGTTTTCAAAACTCCACACTTAGAAACTTTTTGGAAGAAAATTGTCAATGTTATTCTATTGAGGAAAAACAGGTTATCGGTTTGCAGGTAAGTAATCAACTGTGGGAGTTAAGGTTCTGGGGTTAGACTCGGGTCCCCCAGAGTCAGTGATGCACTGTTGTTGCACCCTCAGCTGCACTAGGGCGGCCGGATGCAGAGTTTTGAGGCCCATTGTTAAACTATGGAGGATAGGGGGTCTCAGGTTGGTGGCTGCTGGCAAGCAGGCCACGGGGTTGTGGGAGCATAGCTCCTAGGGTATAGCTCAGGGCAAATTAGCACCAAAGGTGCACCCTCAGCAGCACTAGGCCGGCAGGGTGCAGGGTGCTGGTTTGAGGTCGGTGCCCTGTTTCCATTGGAGAACCTTCGGTACAAAGAAACACTGCAGGCTCGGGGACGAGGATCTTCTGGGTGCGACCACCACTTCGAGGGGTAAGTTGGGATGTTGTGGGTTGGTTAGGCACCGTCTGTTTGGGCACACAAGGCGGCAGGAGCGCCTTGCCACGTCGGGAAGTCTTACCCGCTCTGGTTGCGGTAGAGGGGATCTCTGGATTGAGGCTGCAGGCGTCGTCTGGAGGCTTGAGGCGCGTCAGGGGTCGCCTGATCTCGGGTCATGGTCGCCGGGGTGTCCTCCTCGTGGGGTTTTTCCACTCTAGCTCGGGCCGGGTTCGGCGTGTGCAGAGTGGGCTGGATTCGTGGTGTACGGCCGGAGCCAGAAGCTGCAGTTTGAACTAGTCCGATGTTCACGTGAGATTCAGTCTTTGAAGTGAAGGCAGGCAGGTCCTCTAGAGTTTTTGAGGTTGCTGGCTGCAGGACACATTGGGATTTCGCAGGAGCAAGTTCGAGGGGAGACAGGCCTGTATGGCTGGGGCAAAGTCAGTGGGCGTCGTCCTCTTGTTACCTCTGCATGGCTCATCGGTCCTTCTTCTTATCCTCTTTTCTTGTCGTTTCTGAATCTGAGGAAGCAAGGTTCAGGGTGCCCCCTAAATACTAGATGTAGGGGCGTTACAGGTTGGTAAAGGGCAGGGACCAATGGGTCCCTTCCCTGGGGTGGGTACACCCCCTATTCTGCCACTCTCCAGTGGGAGGGGGCAGTAGCCTGTCCCTGGTTGGCGGGGTCCCCCATCCTTAAGATGGCGGGGACTCGAGGTTGTGCTTCACCTCGCCTCCCCCATCTGAGGGGAGGAGTTGGCAGAGGTGGGCACACCCCTCTTCCTCACTTGTTTTTCCCGCTGGTTCTCCCTCCTTAAGTGGGCGGTAGAACCAGTGGGGACCAGTTGCTGAAAGCAGCAAATGGTCTAAAGAGGCTCACAAACGCGGCATGCCTTTGAAGCTTCTCCTTCGTGAACCCTGCCCATCCTGGGGGAGGAGTTGGCACCTCGTCCCAGGATGTGCATTGTTTCAGGCCCCCGAGAGCAGCAGCTCTCGACCCAGTGGTCCAGAAACATGTCTGTTGGTGGCAGCCTAAGCAGCCTCTGAGTCAGGTCGCTAGAAGATGGTCGAGTTTCAGGGGGCATCTCTAAGATGCCTTCTGTTGTGCATTTTACATTAAATCCCACACTGGCATCAGTGTGGGTTTAATGTGCTGAGAAGTTTGATACCAAACTTCCCAGTCATCAATGTAGCCATCATCGTGTTGTGGAGTTCGTAATGACAAACTCCCAGCGCCATATACTCTTAATGGCAGCACTGCACTTACAGTGCCCAGGAATGGACTTGGGCACAGTAGTGGTACAGGGCTCATGCACCTGTACCCTCACCACTGGCATAGGGCACCCAGCTAGAGGGGAGACTGATGTATGCCAGGGCAGTGGTTTGTGGGCGTGGCACACAGGGATGTGTGCCATGTCGACTCTTCACTTTGTTCTGCACCAAGACACGCAGCCTGCAAAGGCAGTGTGTGTGTGTCAGGGTACAGGACCTCTAAGGGTGGCACAATAAGTGCTGCAGCCCTTAGAGGCCTTCTCTGGTCACAGTGCCCTGGGTACCATTTACCAGGGGCTGACATGTGGCCAGAGATGCCAATTGGGTTTAGGCTTCCATGCAGTTTTAGGGAAGGAACATAGGCCCTGGGTACCTGATTAGCAGGAGCCCAGGGCACACTCAGTCAAAGTACATAGGTAATTCAGCAAAAAGTAGGGGCAAATATGCAAGAAAGAGGGCACTTTCTCACACACTGGCATCGTTGGTTCAACCGTTGGTTCAACGTAGCTCACTCCTTTCAGCCGCCCACTTCCACGCCTGCTCAGGTGTCTCAAAGAAATACTTTTTTGAGTTGAAGATCACTTTCAGTTTTGCCGGGAAGATGCACATATATTGAAGGTTGAGACCTCAAAGTTTTTGTTTGACCTCGTCGAAGTGTAATCAGGGAAAAACCATTGTACGTGAGTCTTGGAAGCGACTGGCCTACCGGGAAATGGCATCCCTCTCGCTATGGTTGAGAATCAAGTCGATGAGCGGGCCTGCAGGAGCCCTGGGAGGAGGTCTTTAGCCAGGGACCTGTAGCCTTGTACCACGACAAACCACAGTGACAGTTTGTCCTCAGAGATCCAGGACCGCAGCTAATGCTCCAAGAATCAGTCTATGTCTAAGATTTTGGAACCCTCAGTGAGCCTGACAAACCGAAGGTTATTTTTGTGTGACCTGTTCTCTGCATCTTCAGCACACTCTTCCAGTACGGCTGTCGCCACTAGCAGTTTGGATACCTGTTTTTTTTTTTTTAGAGTAGCTATGCCATCTTCCACAGAAGACACTCAACTTTCCACCTATGTGACCCGGTTAGTGACACTTCTGCATTCTTGGTGTAGGAGAGAAACCTCAACTTTCACTTCACCCACTTTAGTCTCGACTGAATTCTTAGAGACCTGGATTGCTTGGAGAAACATGACTTAGTCAAACTGTTCGAGGTTGTGCTGTGGCACCTGAGGGTTACCTATGGTCACGGTGTTGTTGGAGGCTGCTGTTATGCCCATTTTTGTCTGCGCCTGCACAGGAGGAGCAGATCTAGCTCTCCCCATGGTGTGGGGGCTGGAAGGCAGATGTTCTGTGGTCCGCTTGCCCTGGAGGGCAGCATGAGCGGCCAGGGCCAAGGTCTTCAGGAGGTGCCGTGCAGGCGCATCCACCCGGCTCAGTCTGCTGCGCCTCAGATCGTTCACCAGCAGGCCTTTAGCTTGTGTCAACCACGGGGAGCCACTCCCACTCCCGGGCAGTCATCTGACCAATCTAGAAATTCCCACCAGCTTCCATGGTGGTGGGGAGGGGGCGTGGGCAGCAGAGAAGGAAATGGGCAGCAGATCCTCATTGACTTCAGTTTTAAGTTGATCCCTGACAGCACAAGACTCATCCAGAATATTGCTTGGGATATAAGACCTCTCTCAAGTAAACTCCTTAGTAACACATTTCCAATCATCACAGGTATAAATTGCAGACAGTTCAATCTTAGTCTTTCTTTTTTTTTGTACATCTGTTTGAGTTTTATTCCGCAAGCAGCAAATAAATGAAACTGAGACCCAGGAACCCAGCACCGGCACAACCCTCTCCCTTCCCCTGTCACCACAGCGTCACAATTCAACCCAGCTGGCCGTGTCTCTGGCATTCTTGAACATTAAAACGCATTCAAGCATTCTCCTTGGCTTAAGGCTCACTAGTAGCTTTTACCTTCGAGAATAGATAGTAAATAGAGCCAGTGGGGTATGGCCTGTCTTTTACTTGTGCATGAAGGTAAATGAGAAGATGTTCTGGTGAGCTGCTATCCTGGAGAACTGCTGACGGTTGAGTAGTGGGTACTTGTCCTCATCAGGTCTAAAGTAGGATGACTGATTCTATACCCCTTCCTCATGGAAACCTAGAGTCCGCCAGTGTCCCCATCTAGACTCAGCTGGTGTGTATGCTGTACAGCAAAACCAGGTTTAACAAAATCTTCCATTCGCCAGGTTGGGCCCAGTACGAACCATATACCTTTATCTACCTTGGGGAAGAAAGGTCATCCACTCTGGAAGGGATCCGCAGACTGTTTAAAAACAGGTAAACTTGATTACACACCAAGCATTATATAGATGTTTGACACATTTTTAGACTCTTATGCTAAATTTCTGTCATCCTCTGATTTATTCGGTGCAACCTCCAGCATGTACTCCTCCATGTATGCTTTTGGTGCAAGCATTCCTACCTTTCTACCATGCCACCGTACGGCCAAATATTACTGTGTTGGGATTGAGGTTGCCTGAACATCACCAGCAACTACTGTGCAGCCTTTACTTCAAAATGAGCGAGTCTCAAAACCTCAACCGTTTTCAGCTCCGAGGATGCACTCTTTCATTAAGGACCCCTCCTTTATTAATTACCCACTCTGCGCAAATAAGACAACCACTGTTTGGAAATAAGTGCACTCCTGGGTAGTATGCAGTATACTGGGCTCCCTCAGTGAGTATGCATATAAGTATTACATATATGCATGCGATCACCATGGTCGAAGAAGGCACATATGCCTTTGTATAGTCCTCACACAAGGTCTGATCTCTCAGGTGAACTACACACCCCCAACACACAACAAACTAATGGGTGGAGATCACTGCATATTCTTACTTGAGGACATTTATTACCCAGATTACTTTAATACTTCTTCTCTCCCTCTCCCATCTGGAAGGAACAATTATTCACCTGTGAGACCAATGAACAGGAACTCATTCACCTATTTTCCCAACAGTGGTCAAGCGTCACTGAACTTATAGTTATAATTATGAGAATTAGATCAACATGGGGGCCTTCTGGAAAAGTATTACGTTAGTGGCGAAGAGAAGCAGTGTTCCAAGATAATTTTTTCAATAGAAAATGATGGCTCTGATCGATTTGTGATGAAAGGTGTCTTGTTATTTGTGTATATCTGAAAGAGACACGTTAGTGATAGATTCCTTACCTTAGAATAGATACCCCCTTAGAATAATCCCCAGGCGTCAGACTGGATCCGGAAAGTTTTGCTAGCAATACCCCTGCGCGTCAGTAGGTGGCGTTGTGCAGCTCCGCGTCCGTCGCTGGCGTTGTAAGCGCCGAGATGACGTCACGGAGACTACTTGGGCGCCACACATGCGCGCTGACTTCAGTTCTTTCTTTTTCCGCACCAGCAATCGCAGATCCAGTTAGATCACGTACCTTAGTCACTTTTTGACTACCCTTTTTGTCTCCTTTTCTCCTTGGTGCACGTAGGGATGCCTGGATTTAAGTCTTGTGGGGCCTGCCGTCGCAATATGTCGGTGACGGACCCCCACGATGTTTGCCTCTACTGCCTGGAGACCGACCACGACTCCCAGTCCTGCCGGGACTGTCGGGCCATGGCCCGAAGGTCTTGAGGGAGCAACGCTGGAAGCTGCTGGAGGTCCGGCACTCGTCCCAGCGCCATTCCAGATCCAGAGACCGTTCCCGGGAATGCTTGTGGGGCCACAGTCGTCGCTCCTCTGGCTCCAAGTCTTCGCCCTCGGATTAGGGTAAGCGACGACAGAAAAAGAAGTCGAAGAAGCGGGTTCGCTCTCCGACGTCCCCACGTCGGTCCTCGGATGCGGACGAGGGGGACAGGGGTTCTGCCGATGCAGCTACGAGGGAACCTGGGAGTCCCGCAGCCTACCCACCTTACCCGGATCCGTTGGTGACTCCTGAACAGGTTCAAGACTTTCTTGATACCATGGACCGCCTTTTTAGGCCTCGGACTCCCGCCGGCGCGCCTTCGGGCCCCGCGGTCCCGTGTCCGGATCCTGTTGGGCCGCTGGCGCTGCTGGCGGATCCAGCTTCGGCGCCACTGGATCCTGCGCCGTTGGCTCCGGCCCTGGCGCCACAAGGTCCAGCGCTGCCGGCTCCGGCCCCAGCGCCACCCTCGGCTCCGCCTGCGACGCCGCAGTTTGTCCCGCCCTTGCCCCGGTTCCAGGACAATTTTGTTCCTACCTGGGATCCGCATTGGAACGCGGCGCCGGCTCAGCCCCGGCCGGAGCCATTTCCGACGCCTTATGTTCCTTCTCCGGCTCCAGCTCTGCCGCTGCGGTCTGTTCCCCATGCAACAGAGGTGGAGGACGACTGGGAGGGGTCCAAGGACCCTCTTGCCCATCAGTGTGACTCCGAGCAGGACTGGGTGGACGACTTGGAGGACGCCGGCGACCTCGATGTCTCTTCTGACCCGGGGTTTTCCTCTCCCCCGCCTACCATGGAGGAGGGTGCCTCCTACACGATGGTGTTCCGTCGGGCAGCTGAGGTCCTCAACCTCGATCTTCCTACAGTGGCCCTCAAAACTACTCTCCTCACTGAGGTGCTCCAGACGGCGTCCACTTGGTCGGAGCCCCTGCTCCCCTTTAACAACTCCCTCACTGATGTCTTGTTGGGCACTTGGTCGCGGCCAGCCACAGGGGCCCCTGTGGAAAAGAATGTTGCCAGGCGTCGTCGCCCGGCGCCTGGTGACCCCGCGTTTCTGACCACTCATCCTACGCCTAGGAGCCTTATCATCCAAGCCTCAACATCACAGAGTGCCTTTCCCACGGCTCCGCCGGATAAGGACTCTAAGAGGATGGAATAGTTCGGTAAGCGGTTGTTCTCTTCGGCCAGCTTGGGGCTGCGGTCAGTGAACACCGCCTGCTTATTGGGCCGCTATTCCCACGCGGTGTGGGATACAGTTGCACAGGTGTTGCCTCAGTGTCCTGAGGAGATCCACGCTGTGCTATCCCAAGCTGTTGCTGAGGGTAAAGATACGGCTATGTTCGCCATTCGGTGTAGTTTGGACACCGCGGACTCACTGGGTAGGGCGATTTCTACGACTGTGGCGCTGCGCCACCACGCCTGGTTGCGATCTACTGGGTTCTCACCCGATGTCCAGAGCTCGCTCATGGACATGCCCTTTGATGGCACTCGCCTGTTTGGCGATAAGGCCGACAGTGCACTGGAGCGTTTTAAGGACTCGCGAGCCATGGCCAAGTCCTTCGGTCTTTCTGCAAAGAGCCCGGCACTCCTGGTTTTCGTTCCTTTCGTGGCCACTGCAGAGGCGCCCAGGCACGTTCCTTCAGCAAGCCTGTGCATAACCAGCCTCAGCACGGACGCGTCTTCCGCAGGGGCGGGTCTGGGAATCAGCGTGGGGGTCAGTCCACCTCCGCCGCTTCTACCTCCAAACCTTCCTAATCCGAGCTTTGTGGAGCACCCTATGCCGGTGGGTGGCAGGATCTGCCACCATCTCCCCCACTGGCGCGATATCACATCTGACAAGTGGGTGTTGCAGATCATCCGCAGGGGCTACTCCCTTCCCTTTCAGTCCTCTCCTCCAGCCATGCCACCTCGGTGCCACTGCACTTCAGGGGATCACTTGGTGATTCTCCAGCAGGATGTCACTGCCCTCTTGGCCAAGGGGGCCATCGAGTGCGTTCCTGGGCCGGAAGTAGGGAGTGGCTGTTATTCCCATTACTTTCTGGTCCCCAAGAAGGACAAAGGGGGCCTGCGCCCCATTTTGGACCTCCAGAACGTCAATCGCTTCCCCCGGAAGGAGAAGTTCAAAATGCTGACTCTGGCTCAGGTCCTGGCTGCCCTCGACCCTGGAGACTGGATGGTAGCGTTGGACTTGCAGGACGCATATTTTCCCATCACTGTCCTGCCGGCCCACTGGCATTACCTGTGGTTCACGGTCGGCCAGGAGCATTTTCAGTTTGCCGTGCTCTCCTTCGGCCTTACCAGCGCCCCTCGGGTGTTCACAAAGGTGATGGCGGTGGTCGCAGCTCACCTGCAAAGGTCGGGGGTGTCAGTCTTCCCTTACCTCGACGACTGGTTGCTGAAGGCGGGCTCGCCCCAGGCAGTCGTCAACCACCTTCAGACTACGGCCGACGTCCTGCATTTGCTGGGGTTCTCCATCAACGTGCCGAAGTCGCACCTGAGTCCCTGTCAGAGGCTCCCCTTTATCGGAGCGGTTCTGGATTCAACGCTGTTTTGGGTTTATCCTCCCGAGCAGCGAGTCCGGGATATTCAGGCTACGATTCCGGTCTTTCTGCCTCTGTCCCGGGTTTCAGTCAGGATGACCCTTCGGCCTCTGGGCCTGATGGCCTCCTGCATCCTGCTGGTGACACATGCCAGATGGCATATGCGGGCTCTTCAGTGGGACCTGAAGCTCCAGTGGGCACATAATCAGGGCAACCTGTCCGATCATGTCCAGATCTCTAAGGGCACTGCACGGCAATTGCAGTGGTGGCTCACGAATTGCGATTGGGTCAATGGCAGATCCCTCTCCCTTCCCCAACCGGAGCACACAGTAGTGATGGATGCGTCCCTCCTGGGATGGTGAGGCCACTTGGGAGAGGCGGAGATCAGAGGCCTCTGGTCTCCGGCGCAGTCCCGGCTTCATATTAATCTGTTGGAGCTTCCGGAGATTCGACTTGCACTGAAGGCATTCCTTCCCTCTGCCTGGGGAAGTGTGGTGCAGGTGTTCACGGACAACACCACCGCCATGTGGTCTTGCAACAAACAGGGCTGGGTGGGGTCCTGGACCCTATGTCAGGAGGCTCTGCGCTTCTGGACATGGTTGGAACATCACGGCATCCCCTTGATGGTTCAACACCTGGCAGGTTCTCTGAACGCCAGGGCGGACGAACTCAGCTGCCGGTGCTTGATGGATCACAATGGTGTCTTCACTCGGAAGTGGTGCACGGTCTCTTTCTGCAGTGGGGAAAGCCTTGGTTAGATCTATTCGCCACCGAAGAGAACGCGCAATGTCTTCAGTTCTGCGCGTTGGAATTTTCAAGGCGGCACCTGCTAGGCGACGCTTTTCGTCGCGAGTGGAGTTGCGGTCTGTTATACGTCTTTACGCCTATACCCAGAGTGCTGAAGAAGATTCGGCGCAACCGGGCCCAAGTCATCCTTGTGGCTCCGGATTGGGCACGAAGATACTGGTATCCCGAGCTACTCAGCATGGCAATCCATCCCCCGATCTGACTGCCTCTTCGGGAGGATCTTCTGTTGCAGCAGCAGAGGACGGTCCTCCACCCGAACCTGTCCAGCCTCCACCTCCATGCATGGAGATTGATCTGCGACAGTTGAGAGCCTTCGATCTTCCTCCCGAAGTCTGTAATGTCATTCTGGCAGCCAGGCGTCCCTCCACTAAAATGATATACGCCTGCAGGTGGAACAAGTTTGTGGCATAGTGCACAGCAAAGGCTGTGGATCCCCTTTCTGCCCCTCTTTCCGAGGTCCTTCTGTTCCTTCTTTCTTTGGGAAATCCAAATGGAATGTGGATCCTCGCACTCCTTGTAAATCGGTAGTCTCGATTGGATTGATTTAGGGTGCCTGGTAGGTAACACCCTCCTGGGCAAGAGGGCGTGAAAGATACGAGGAATGAAAGCGTCCTCTCCCGCGGGATTAACGTCTCTTACTCAGCACTTCGATATTTGTATGATTTCAAATAATTGTGCAACAACCATGAGTTGTATGTTTTTAAACTCTTTCTTTAATTCTTTTTCTGGTTATATTCATGTATTCATACTATTTCACTCATAGTATTCAAAGAGCTGTTTTGGTGGATCATCATATTTTTGCCCAATGCATTTCGGGCGAGCCCTTCATCAGGGGACTTACATTCTGAAAGCATTAAACATATTTCAAATAAAGCAGTAGAACATTGATGTAAAATATTAAACATTAAACAATCATTTCCAATGTTGATTACGTTTGTGCTAGCAGAAAAGTTGATAGCGGGGTTATCAAAAGTGCAAGAAGTAAAAAAAAGGCAAAAGGAAGGTAAAAGGAAAGGGCGCCGGACCACAAAATAGAGTGTACCATCCACTGCGTTGCTATAAACTGGGGTGTCCTTAAATTAACCAAACAATCAAGTGCATGTGTCGCATGGTGATTGTGGAGTGCACGACTTCAAGAGTGATCTTTGGGAAAGAAATTTCGAAGTGACCTACGGATCGTGTGAAATCGTGGTGACTAAGTGTTCATGCGGAATTTTCGTGACTGAGTGAATTGACAGTGCGAAACAATTTGAGATGGTATCAAAAATGAGTTTTGACCTTTCTAGTTAACATCACCAAGGTCCTAGATACATGGCTTTGATTTCAAAAAATGACGGAACGTTGAAATTGTACTTTCTGTGGAAAAGAAAGTCACGTTTGTATAAATGAGATTTAACGAGCGTGAAAACGCATGAAAGTTAATCACAGAGAATTGAAACTGCCGTGACTATAAAGACGACGGTCGTTGTGTCAAAAGCTTACCGCGGTGTATAAATTCGCCCGGATTCCGCTGAAAGGATTCCCGTTCACATTAAAAAACGCTTACTTCCTGTGTGCAGGGAAATACGGCGAAGATCTAATCACGTGATCATGAAATTCGAAAAAAGACTATAGTGTGGATCCCGATGTAAAATCGGCTTGATTACACTGAAAAAATTCCCGTTCGTATTTAAAGACGCTTACTTCCTGAATGCAGGAAGATACGACTAGGTTTTAGTCACGTGATCATGAAGTTCGAAAAAAGACTAAAGTGTGAAACCCGATGTGAATAAAGTTTAGTGAGGACAACCTACAATATACAAATAACGATGTCAAAATAAAGGTGAATGTGGAAATTGGTAGAGAAAAAGTGTGATGGTGAACAAAACTCAATCGTGTCAGAAAATATAATACACAGAGGTGGTGTTTGAAATTGTTGCAACAATTCATAAGAAGAAATAAGATTGGTGAATTCGAGAATACGATAATAATAAACAATGTATAAATGCATGCGTCAATCGGCGTAGTATTGGTGGGTAACTGAGTGTTACAAGAAACAATTAAAGTCAAGCCGTTCATTCAACCCTTTAGGCTGGAGGGTGTTAAGATGGGTAATCCAGAATATCTCTCTTCGTAAGAGATGTTGGGCGTTGTCTCTCCCTGGGAGGATAGGTACATTCTCTAGTAAACAGAAACACAGTTGACTTGGGTTGTGATTCTGTTGATTGAAATGCGTAGCTACTGTAGATTTCGTATTTTTTAGTCTGATGTTACTTTTATGTTTGATAATACGTGTCTTTATCTTTCTCTGGGTTTTTCCAACGTAAGCTTGACCGCATGGGCATTTTAGCATATATATGACGTTACTGCTGTCGCATGTGCCTGTAACTCGTAGTTTTATGACAGATCCTTTGGTTGGATGTAAAATTTGGTTGCCCTTGATTATGGCATTACAGTTACTGCAGTTGTAACACGGTAAGGTACCACGATGTTTTACTCTGGAAACATCTTCCTTAGCTTGTAATAGTTCCTTGAAGTTGCGAGTGCGTTCATACGCAAATCTTGGGGTGTTAGAGAAGATTCCTTTGAAATCTTTTTCAAGTGCGAGTAGTGGCCAGTGTTTAAGAATAGTTCTCTTGATGTTGTAGCTTCTTGTAGAAAATTTGGAAATGAAAACTGATCTTTGTTCTTCGTCTTTGTTTTGCGAAATTAACAGCTGGTTTTTTTCAAGTTTCTGGACCCTTTCCATGGCTTCATTAAGAGTGGCTTCGGGATATCCTCTCTGTTTAAATTTATTGATGGTGATGATTTGAGATTCGTTGTAGTGATCAGGTGTAGAAGAAATTCTTTTAATACGGAGCAATTGAGAAAAAGGTAAGTGTTGTTTTAATGCAGGTTGATGGAAACTGGTAAAATGTAGGAAATTGTTTCTGTCAGTAGATTTAGTGAATACTCTGGTGTCTAGTTGTCCCTCGTTGGTAATAACAAGTACATCCAGGAATGATATTTCCTTTTTATTGATGTTAAATGTAAAACCAATTCTATCATCAACTAGATTGAGTTCTTCAATAGCTGTCATTAGTGCAGGTTCCGTGCCTTTCCATAGTACAAAAATGTCATCTATGTACCGTTTGTATAAGATAAGATTACGATTCCAGTTTGGGTTAGACAAAATGTGGTCCTGTTCATATTTGTACATGAAGAGATTCGCATATGCCGGTGCGGCACAATTGCCCATTGAAGTTCCTGATGATTGGACAAAAAAATGTTCACCCCATTTGAAATAACTGTGGTACAAGGTGAAATGTAACAGTTCCATCAGAAACACTTTGAACATTTCTTCTTTGTCGCTTGATGTTAAAAAAAATTCCACTGCTGTTAAACCCATGTTGTGGGGTATAGATGTATAAAGAGATTTTACATCAATTGTGCATAGTGTCATATCTTTGGTAAATGATGGTTTATAAGTTTCCAAAATATTTAGAAAGTGAGTGGTGTCTTTGATGTAAGTACTCATGCTTTGAACGATGGGTTGAAGATGTCTGTCTAGGAACTTTCCTACTGGTTCATGTATAGAATTGATTGTGAAAACGATTGGGCGAAACGGTGGTGTATTGACATTTTTAGGAATCTTTGGAATCATGTAAATATATGGAATGGCAGGGTTAGCTTTGATCAGATGGTCTTTTTCTTTAATACCAATGATTCCTTGGTCTACGGCCATGTCAATTATCCAACTGAGAATGTGCCTGAATTCGTTGGTTGGGTCCGTGTCATATTTCAAGTAAATGTTAGTATCATTAACATGTTCATTAACCTTTTTGGAATAAAATTCTGTGTCCATAATGACAAGAGCGCCACCCTTATCCGCTTGTCGAATAGTTATGTCTTTGTTCATGGCTAGTTCATTAAGTGCTTGTCTTTCCTTCTGAGTTGTATTAGAGGCTTTTGATCGAGGTTGTTTGAATATGTTGTGAATATCTTTCAAGACGATTTTTTCAAATGCGTCCAATACTTTGTGGCTGACGGGTGAAATGAATTTGCTCGGATTTCTTAAACCCAATAATTTGTTCTGTGATGGGTCTTCTGGTGTTTCCAGAACATTTGAAAAAAAGTGTCTTAACCTCAATGTTCGAAGAAATTTATATATGCTTATTTGTGTCTCCATGATGTTTGAATGGTATGTCGGGACATACGAAGTTCCTTTTTGTAATGTTTGCAGCTGGAAACTTGAGATGGGTTGTTTTGATATGTTCATTACTAAGGTTTCTGGCTTCTTGTATTCTTGGCGATTGTATCCGGCGTGGGCCTTCTTTTTTGGCCTACCCCTCCGGGTTATTCTTGTTGAGCAGTTCCTCTCCCTAAAAAAGACGTGTCCTTGGATGTAGAAGGTTTGTTATCTTTTAATACAGAAGAAGCTGTTTTGTCTGTTCTTGAATGGGTATTTGTAGGTGGAGGCTGTTTTCTGTGTTGAAATTCATCCGAGGATGAAGTGTCTTCTGAGGATCTACCGGTAGTTGGTCTCTGTTGTCTGCGCCGTGCATATATGTCTGCCCAAGTGTTAACCTCTCCGAGTTTATAATCTGTAGTGTCTCGTTTGAATTTCCTTATCTTTCGATCGTTAATTTCTTTGGAGTAGGTATCCAATTGATCATTGATATCTTTGAGGACGATGTCCCATTCCTCCTTGTTTAAGGAGGTGCTTAATTCTTCTTTGAGTTGAGTAGCCTCTTTATTGACCTCATCAATAAGTTTTGCCAGTTCTTCGATGATTAGTAGTATCAGATCTAAAGAACATTTATTGAGAATAGCATACCATTTCTCCGTAAAACGTGCGTTGTTTTTGCATAGTGTAGATTTAAGGGATATCCGTAGTCCACGTGGTATTCTTTGAGCTTTATGGTATTTTATTAATGTGCTAGCGTGTAATCGTTGATTGATAATTCGCTTTGACATGTACATCAACTGTTTAATGTTTGATTGTGTTGATCCTTTAGTAGTTGTAATGCTTTCAAGTATCTACAATTAAAGAGTAAATCCGTTGAGTATCTTCTTCAGTGAACAAAAATGTGTCGGCGCGTTGATCCGATGTGTGTGCTATATCCTCAAATTGCATGGTGTATAATTGGGTGCGTGTCCACGTTGCTCGGGTGAGAAAATATGGGAAATCCAAATGGAATGTGGATCCTCGCACTCCTTGTAAATCGGTAGTCTCGATTGGATTGGTTTAGGGTGCCTGGTAAGTAACACCCTCCTGGGCAAGAGGGTGTGAAAGATACGAGGAATGAAAGCGTTATCTCCCGCGGGAGTAACGTCTCTTACTCAGCACTCCGATATTTGTATGATTTCAAATAATTGTGCAACAACCATGAGTTGTATGTTTTTAAACTCTTTCTTTAATTCTTTTTCTGGTTATATTCATGTATTCATACTATTTCACTCATAGTATTCAAAGAGCTGTTTTGGTGGATCATCATATTTCTGCCCAATGCATTTCGGGCGAGCCCTTCATCAGGGGACTTACATTCTGAAAGCATTAAACATATTTCAAATAAAGCAGTAGAACATTGATGTAAAATATTAAACATTAAACAATCATTTCCAATGTTGATTACGTTTGTGCTGGCAGAAAAGGTGATAGCGGGGTTATCAAAAGTGCAAGATGTAAAAAAAAAGGCAAAAGGAAGGTAAAAGGAAAGGGCGCCGGACCACAAAATAGACTGTACCATCCACTGCGTTGCTATAAACTGGGGTGTCCTTAAATTAACCAAACAATCAAGTGCATGTGTCACATGGTGATTGTGGAGTGCACGACTTCAAGAGTGATCTTTGGGAAAGAAATTTCCATCTCAAATTGTTTCGCACTGTCAATTCACTCACTGTCACGAAAATTCCGCATGAACACTTAGTCACCACGATTTCACACGATCCGTAGGTCACTTCGAAATTTCTTTCCCAAAGATTACTCTTGAAGTCGTGCACTCCACAATCACCATGTGACACATGCACTATTTGAAATATGTTTAATGCTTTCAGAATGTAATTCCCTCGATGAAGGGCTCGCCCGAAATGCATTGGGCAGAAATAAGATGATCCACCAAAACAGCTCTTTGAATACTATGAGTGAAATAGTATGAATACATGAATATAACCAGAAAAAGAATTAAAGAAAGAGTTTAAAAACATACAACTCACGGTTGTTGCACAATTATTTGAAATCATACAAATATCGGAGTGCTGAGTAAGAGACGTTACTCCAGCGGGAGATAACGCTTTCATTCCTTCTTTCTTTGGCCCAGCAGGGCTCTGCTCTGGGCACTATCAAAGGTTATCTTGCGGCCATCTCCGTCTTTTTACGGCTTCCAGATCAGCCTTCTCTTTTTAAGTCCCCGGTTCTTAACCGTTTCCTGAAAGGCATTACGCATACGTTTCCTCCCGTGCCGTTCATAATGTCTCAATGGGACTTAAACCTTGTCTTGACATATTTGATGTGTGCTCCCTTCGAGCCCCTTCATACCTGTCCTTTGCGTCTTCTCACTCTCAAGACGGCTATCCTGGTAGCTATCACCTCTGCCAGAAGAGTGAGTGAGCTCCAGGCTCTTTCTCCTTTCCTTTCTGTTCAACCGGACAAGGTGGTTTTAAGGACACGTCCTTCTTTTTTGCCAAAGGTTGTCACGCCCTTCCACATCGGGCAGACCATCACTTTGCCCACCTTCTTTCCGCCTCCGCATCCTTCGCAAGAGGAAGAGAGGCTCCACCATCTGGACCCAAAATGTGCGCTCTCGTTCTACCTGCAGCGCAAACGACAGTTCCAGGTGGATGACCAGCTCTTTGTTGGCTACGTGGGCCCCAAAAAAGGTCGGGCTGTGCACAAACGGACCATCTCTCGGTGGGTCGTTCTCTGCATCAAGGCCTGTTACTCCTTGGCGAAGAAGGAGCCTCCTGTGGGGCTGCGTGCCCATTCTACCAGGGCGACGGCAGCCACTACTGCCTTGGGACGCGGCGTCCCCTTGCAGGACATTTGTCAGGCAGCTATGTGGGCTTCGCTGCACACGTTTACCAAGCATTACTGCCTTAACAGTCAGGTCCGGAGAGACGGCTTCTTTGGCTGTTCTGTTCTCCGTGACTTTCTGGTGTAATCTGTTCGCAGACCCTCCACTGGGGTTAGTATTGCTGGGGTATCTATTCTAAGGTAAGGAATCTATCACTAACGTGTCTCTGTCAGATGCACAAGTTACTACTTGTGTAACGATATATCTGTAAGAGACATTAGTTAGTGATAGATTCCTTACCGCCCTACCCATCCTCCCCGTTGTGCGAACTGATTTCTAGGGTTAAGGTCATCCCTTTCAGGGCCCTAGTTTCCTGGCACCAGTGGTCAGTTTCTTGCATGGCTCAGCGTTCCTGGCGCGGAAAGTCGTGTACAGAACTGACGTCAGCGCGCATGGGTGGTGCCTAAGTAGTCTCCGTGACGTCATCTCGGCGCTTACGACACCAGCGACGGATGCGGAGCCGCACGACTCTACCTACTGACGCGCAGGGGTACTGCTAGCAAAACTTTCCGGATCCAGTCTGACGCCTGGGGATTATTCAAAGGGGGTATCTATTCTAAGGTAAGGAATCTATCACTAACTAATGTCTCTTACAGATATATTGTTACACACGTAGTAACTTGTGCTTTTGTTATTTTGTTTTGAGCGGAAGAGTTGTATTACTTCATAAATCTCAGATGAATAAATGTGGCTAGAACGGAGACTTGGGATTGACTGTGCATAGCTGTCTGAAAAAGCAAACCATTTCACTAAAAAGAACGTGTGAAATTTTATTTTATTTTTTCCAGATGATTTTAACTGGGATGACTATTTGGCTGAAACTGGCTCAGCGGCTGCTCCTCCTTCTTGTTTCAGACAGGTATTCACCTTTAATATACACATTTTGGTCTTTAACATGAAAATATGTCCGGCTTTAACAAAACATTTTATTGTCCAGAATTCAAAATAATGTTGTCCATATAAGTGTAGAATGGTTTATTTTTCAAATACGTTCCACTCTGGAAAAATTCAACAGAATTTAAAAGTAATTAGAAAGTGTCCGAATGTAAAGGGAAACAATTGCCATGCGCACATTTATTTTCCTCAGTATTCACTCATTTGACCTTTGTGGAAGTCAAGGTAGCAGATTTGTGGGCCTCTAGGAGAAGTGTCATGGAAAGTACACCTCCTGGTTCAGACATCTGCTTAGTGAGTGAAGCAGGTCGCCATTCCTCCAGTGCTATAAAAGCCTTTTTATGCCAAAATCTAATTTTTATATATTTTTTGTTTACTAGTATTATATTTGCTTACTTTCTCTCACAGCCTCTCCCTGCTGGTGTCTGCATGAACCCACCTATGACTTTTTCATACTTCTTCACGTAAAGCAGTGTAGTAAGCCTATGTGGTGCTATCATCAAGTTGCATATGCCTGACAAAAGTCCCCTTGTTCCATTGAGCTTTAATATGAATCTTTCCATGGGTGATTTCAACCTCACCACCGCATTCCCTATCCCTGCCTGAGGTATCCAGTGATGTAATTGATAGCATTGGAAGTGCTCTTCCTCCAATATCCTAAATTCTCATTTGCATTCTTGAAAGGAATTCAGTCTGATACCATGATATATTCTTATTTTTATATTATTTTTGTATACTAGTATTATATTTGCATGCTTTCTCCCACAGACACTCCGTGCTGTTTTCTGCATGAACCCCCCCATAACTTCTTCACACTTCTTCTCAGAAAGCAGTGTAGTAATCCTATGTGGAGTTATCGACAAGTTGCATATGCCTGTCAAATGTTCCCCTGTTCCATTGAGCTTTGATATGAATCTTTCCAAGGGTGATTTCAACCTCACCACGGCATCGCATATCCCTGCCTGAGGTATCCAGTGATGTAGATTATAGCATTGGAAGTTCTCTTCCTCTGATATCCTGAATTATCTTTTACATTCCTGAAAGGAATTGAGTTTGATACCATAATACATATCTGATATCATGCGGCAACCGCCATCCCTTCACCTTTTTAATGTTGTCCATCGAGATACCGTGTAAATGCCAGGTTGTAATGTATTCATGTAAATGGGGACAGAAATGATTTAAATCAATGTGGTGTGGCCACAGAGTCCCATGTATCTAGCAGTGTGCTGGTCATCTGGCTTTAATAGAGGTTTGGAGACCTTCTCTTCTATGGGAGCCATATCATGTACTACAATGTCCTCCCTGTACCAGAGTGGCACATGTGTTATGAATGCTTGCCTGATTTTGTTTGCAGCGACCATTTCCTAATAATGTTAGGCTGTGCTGCCATAGAAAAGTATATTATCGGGAACCCCAGACCCCCTTGCTCACTTTAGGCCCTTAGCATGTTTGCCACTATACATGGGGGTTTCCCTGGCAGATGAAGTTGAGCATCTTTCTCTCCATGCCCTGAAATATCTTCTTCTTGAAGCTATGCTATCTACAAAAGTTTGAGGGCAATATTAGTCTTCATAGCAGCAAATGGGGAGAAGAGTGACACATAAATACCCTTTCCCTTACTTGGTCACTCTTCATGTTTTGCAGTAGGTCAGGTATATTAGCATGATAGAGTTCTCCAACACTTGGAGACTGGTATACTCCCAAATATTTTAGCTTATTTCCTCCTTTCTGAAGGGACGTGGTTCCTAGTATGTTCTCTATCTCAAAACCTGTCCAAATAGGCATGAATTCTGATCTGTCTGGATTGAACTTGTAACTTGATGCTTTTCAGAAACTTGTAAAGCGTGCATTACAGAGGGAAGCAATCTTGCTGGGTCTTCTACTGATAACCTAATATATGCGAATAAAGACATTTGTGCTCCACCAGATCCCCAAAATCTGATTCCTTTAATTTGGTGTCCAGCGCCATCTCAATTGCCAGCAGTTCTGTTGACATGGCAAAGAGGAGCTCTGACACTGGGCAGGCCTGCTTTGTTCTATAGCCGCTCTGATTTTCTTACATAATTCCAATATTAAACTTTTTTACATGGCCCTTGTTCATTACAGAAACATTTGTAAACATTTAACCTTTAATAGAAAACGCAATTTTGTTAGATATGTTAAACTAAAAAGGTAGAAATCAATAATAGTTTAACAATAGCCATTCTCCATTCTATCTTTTGGTCCTAACAATAATATTGTATGACTAACCCTATAAGAAATACCTGTATAACTCAATTAGCTATAGATGCAGTTGTTTAAATTCTCAGTCACATGTTCGGAATCAAAACACTATGGAAATGCTTTCTTCCCTTAACATATATACAAATTATGAGCTATTTATCTCCTAACATTGACATTTAGATGAAATGCATCTGCCCCATAAACTGTTAGCATTTCTAAAGCGCCACTGATACTCAACGTTTGACTAGGTTTTATACACTGGTGGCAAAATACCATATATGTAGGTTACACGTGGATTCGACTATCCTAGATCAACTGATTTCAGCTTTGGACTACTAATTTAAATTGTTGAAGTGTCTCTTTTTATTTAAGACTACTACTAGAATATGTTTTGGGGTAATTTGAAAACGTAAAATGCGTTTGGCAAAGAAGACTGCAGATATACTAGGTGTTAAAAATGCGAATCTTGGGGCGTGGCCAAGATGGCGGCGAGCTAAGACGTGCCTTGCCTTTGCTCCTCCCCCCGCTGTTATTCAGCACCGGCCTTCGGGCCCATCCTGCACCAGGATCGACTGCTGTGCCCTTGGTGGCGTGCGGGAGCACCCGGCGACCATTTGGGGGTCCCTGGGGCTTCCGCCGGGGTCTGCCCGACTGCCGTTCCGGTCCAGCATTGAGCCCTGGGGCTGCCGTGGAGAGGCGGAGGCGGACCTTGGCCACGTGAGCGGGCAACTCTTCTCTGCGGGGGCGGTGACCCCTTAGCACCCATCCGCACTGACCCGGAGTCCCTGGAATCCCGCCGGTGCCTGCCGGGTGCCATGGTGGCTCCGGGACCGTGGCGACAGCCTAGGCGAGGCCTGTGAGGCCTACGAGGCCCAGAAGCAGAGGACCGGCGCAATCAGTCATACTTGTCGATATGCCCATTTTAGCAATTCAAGAAACGAACATCTGTGATAATTTTACTAAGAGGTTACAAGTTAAATTTCCTCAAGTATTTTCTAACAAGGTTGGGGTCATTAAGAATTTTGAACATAATATTGTATTGAAGAGCAATGCTATTCCTGTTATACAAAAAGTCAGACCAGTTCCTCTTTTAGCCAGAAACGATCTTAAGAAATTACTTGATGACATGTGTTCTCAGGGTATTATCAAACAAGTTGAATCATCAGAATGGGTTTCTGCGGCTATCGTCGCAAGAAAAGGCAATGGGGATATACGCCTATGTGCTGACCTGAGAGTTCTCAATAGAAATATCCTGGTTGATTGTCATCCTCTCCTGCAAAAATAATGAAATGTTAGCCAGACTGGGTGGGAGCAAGTATTTTTCAACAATTGATTTTCACAACACCTGACTAATTTTGTAACGCCTTTTGGTGTATATATGTACAAGCGTATGCCATTTGGATTGGCATCCGCTGCCAGTGTATTTCAACGTCTTATGGATCAAATTTTTGGGGGCCTAGAGGGCGTACAAGCCTTTCAAGATGACATCTTAGTTCACACTGAGAGTTTAGATGAACACATTACACTCTTGAGAGAGGTCAGTAGCAATTAGGTACTTGGGGTATGACAGTCAATTTTGAGAAATGTAAATTTATATCACAACAAGTCAGCTATTTAGGACACAATATTTCAGGGGATGGCATTAAACCTAAAGTATCCTTACTAAAAGGAATTAATGAAGCAGCCATTCCAAATGACAAAGATTCTCTAAGGGCTTTTTTAGGCTTAAGTGAATACTATGCACGTTTCGTTCAGGGTTATGCTGTTATTGTGCAACCTTTAAGGAACCTTTTGAAGAAAAATGAGAAATTTAAATGGTCCAATGATTGTCAAGAAGCTTTCGAATCTGTAAAGTATTTAATCACTTCTGCCCCTGCCATTAAGCCGTTTACATATGGTGTGAAATGCATAATTACGGTAGATGATAGTGCTAAGGGTTTAGGGGCAGTCCTCAGCCAAATAATTGCAGGTCAAGAGTGGACTATTGCCTTTGCTTCACATACATTGAATGTTGCAGAGAAAAACTATAGTACAATTGAACGTGAAGCACTAGCTTGTTCATGGGCTTCAGAGAAATTTAAAATGTATATTTGGGGAACAAAAGTCGAATTACATACTGATCATAAACCCCTTATATACATGTTGGGGGATAGTTGTTCTAATTAAGCCTCATCTATATTAATAAGGTTGTTGGCAAGGTTACAAGAATTTAAGTTTGACATGATATACATTCCTGGAGGAAAGAATGTTAGAGCTGATTGCTTATCACGCTTACCAGTAGAAGGTGATAGTGTTGAGGACGACAACAGAAAAAGCTGGGAAGATGTGGAGTATGTTTTCACAATTGGTGACATAAACGAACAGTTTAAGATTTCAGAGAAAGAATGGTCAGAAAATTGTGATAAAGATGAATGCATGGTCCAAGTTAAGAAATTTCTAGTTAGTGGGTGGCCAGGTGATAGATGTATGTCCATGGACTTAAGGTGCTTTCATCAAGTTGCTTCAGAGTTGTCTTTAGTCAATGATATCTTGGTTAGACAAGATTTATTTGTTCCTCCTAGTAATCTTCGTTCTAAAATCATTGCCTTAGCACATGAAGGACATTTAGAAATTTCTGCTACTGCAAAGAAAATTAAACAAATCTATTGGTGGCCAGGCATGGATGGTCAGGTCAAAAGATATGTGGAATCCTGCACTGAATGTTTGTGCTCGGACAAACATTGGAAGACCTCCAATGCTCCATTATGTCCAGTTAGTTTGCCTAACAATGCTTGGGAAAAGATTGGGTTAGATTTCTCTGGTCCCTTTAATGTTGTTGGTTGCGATAAAAGATTTTTGATAGTGGCTATAGATTACTATTCCAAGTGGTTGTATTTTTCTTTTGTGAGTTGTGCTGATTCTTCTTCTGTAATATCATTTTTGAAACATCTATTTTATATTGAAGGCAGAGTTAAGGAGGTTGTTACTGATAATGGTTCCCATTTTGTCTCTGAGCAGTTCACTAATTGTCTTGATAAAAATTATGTGAAACACATAAGAGTACCGTTATACAGTCCAGCTTCTAACGCTTTAGTAGAAAGGGCTAATAGGTTGATTAAAGAAGGGGTTCAAACAGCAGTTGCAAACAACCTTGATGTGAAAGATTATTTACATTTTAATGTCTGAAATTACAATATTACTCCTCAGAGTACCACTGATGTAGCTCCTTTTGTTTTGTTAAGAGGGAGAAAACCTATTAGTTCTATTAGTCCAACATGGTTATTGGACAAAGTTGAACGTTATCACAAAATAGATTTGCAAGGTCTCAGAGAACATGTTCGGGAAGAACAAAATTGTTATAAAAGGAATTATGATTCCAGAATGCATGTGAAGGAAGGAACTTTGAATATCGGTGATTGGGTTTTAATTAAAAAACCAAATAATCAGCAAGGGTCAGTCAAAATTCTCAGAACCAGTAAAAGTTGTGAGAATCAATAGGACAGCAGTTTTGTTACACAATTGAGGTTGGTGGAATTGCGATGCTCTAGTTAAGGTAACTCATGAGTAAGGGGGTCTTTTGGGGCACACGTATTACTCCGGCCACTCGGCCTCTAGGCGACTACCAGGCGGGGTGCTAGTTTTTAAAATTTGGCCGGGTAGGGTCCTCCTCAGAGCACGCCCATCCCCCATAGGCTGACATGTCGCCCACCACTATCAAGATCCTCACCCTCAATGTGCGGGGCCTCAACAACCCGATCAAGAGGCGGACCCTTCTCTCGTACCTTGAACACACGGGGGCTGATATCTGCCTCCTCCAGGAGACCCACCTCCTCGCCAAAGACTGTCACACTTAGGTCTCACTCCTTTCCCATCCAATTCCACTCCTCTGGCCCAGCAAAGAGAGCCGGAGTGGCCATACTAGTTTCAAGAAACTTCCGGGGTAAGGTGGCACCTAAAGGGGCTGAAATACGGGGCAGGCTTCTCACATATCACTTCACATCTGGGGGATGCGCTTACACAGTGGGCTCTATCTACGCACCCAATGGGGGACTGTAACGCTTTTTGTCTGAAGCACTGATGGAAGCGATGGCCTCCCTGGACCGTCACATACTCCTTGGGGGGGGACCTCAAACTAGTTTTTGACAATGTCACAGATTGCTCCATGCAACGCACCAGTCAGGTGGGCTCCCTCTCCCCATCAGGCCATGCAAACTTGCACGCTCTGAGCCTTACAGACCTCTGGCGGCCTTCCCACCCCGATACAAGGGACTTCACCTTTTATTCCAACGCCCATAAAACGTACGCCAGCCCAGTTCTGGATAGTGTGCTCTCCGTGGACATACTGCCGGCGACCCTCTCCGACCATTCCCCCGTGCTGCTCTCTCTAGCCTTTCCCCAGACGCCTCCCCCGACCCGACATTGGCGGTTCCGGGACTCCCTCCTCCACCGCCAGGACACGCTCACGAGGCTACAGCAGGTGTTGGACGATTACCTAACACATAACCACACTCCGGATACTCCCCTCTCCGTCCGGTGGGAGGCCCTCAAAGCGGTCTTAAGGGGAGAAATCATAGCTATTTCGGCGGCTGACAACAAAGAGCATCAACAGAAAAGGGAGGAACTGACTCTGAAAGTACAGGAGTTAGAACAGATGCACCAACGCACCGGGGCTCCGCGGGCGTGGCGACAGCTAACGGCGGCCAGTACGCAGCTAACTGCACTAGATAGGGCAGAATACGCGGCGATGCGCCTGCGACACTCCTATGTGGGGGGGGGGGGGTAATTGCCGGCGACTACTAGCGCACAGACTCAGAGAAGCCCAACAGCGAGACAGGGTCCGAGAGATTAGAGACCCCTCTGGGGCGATGCTCACGGAGGACTTGGCCATTGCCCGGAATTCCGCGACTTCTATACGCAACTATACACCGAACAACCACTGGTGGCTTCGGACATGGATTCCTATTTGGTTCGGGCCAATCTTCCTAGCTTAACACTTGATCAGGCATCCCATATAGAGTGAGACAGGAGGTCATCGCCGCCATTGCCTGTCTGAAACTGGGCAAATCCCCGGGCCCTGACGGTTACACCGCAGCCTTCTATAAGCAATTTTGCTCCTCACTGGCTCCCCTACTCACCCGGCTTTTTAACTCCTTTCCTGAACTTGGCGCCATCCCCGCATCCATGCTCGAGGCGGCGATTGTTGTCATCCCGAAGCTGGGGAGGGACAGGACGCAGTGCAGTTCCTATCGGCCCATTTCACTCCTAAACGTTGATCTGAAGCTATACCCCGGGATCCTGGCTGCTCGCCTGTCTCCCTACATGCAGGGCCTGGTAGACCCCGACCAAGCCGGATTTATACCACAGCGCCAAACGAGCGACAACACAAAACGCGTAGCACATCTAATCGAAAAGGCCTCCTGTATCCCGGGCGAACACCTGATTTTGGCCGTGAATGTGGATAAGGCCTTCAACCGTGTCCACTGGCCAAACCTAGAACAGACGCTAATACGCTTGGGCCTCCAAGAAAAAATGATAACGCACATGTTAAATTGCTATCGCTCCACCACGGCAACGGTCAGAGTGAACAGCTATACCTCTGCATCGTTTCCCATCAGCAGGGGTAATAGGCAGGGGTGCCCTCTATCACCCCTGCTATTCAAACTTTATATGGAGCCTTTCGCTCAGAGGGTCCGTGACCACCCCCAGATCTCCGGCATTCGCTTTGGCGGCGACACCCACACCGTCAGCCTTTATGCAGATGATGTTCTAGCTACCCTCACACACCCCACAACGGCTTTTGGTTGTTTTCTGGAGGAGATGGAGTCCTTTGGGTGGGCTTCTGCTTTAAGATTAACTTGACGAAATCAGTAGCACTTGGCCTCTCCTTGCTATCGGCAATTTTAGCAGATCTACAAGCCCGTTACCCGCTTCACTGGACCGTCGAGTCGGTCTCTTACCTAGGTGTACGGCTGGCCCCTACCCTACAAGACATGCGCCGCATAAATTACTCTCTCCTGCAAACACATCCGGGCAGCCATCTCACAATGGAAACGATATCCGATATCATGGCTAGGGCGTATAGCGGTGGTCAAAATGACCATTCTGCCCAAGATCCTATATCTTTTTCAGACCCTCCCTCTCGCCCCCCTGGTCCGATGGCTACAACAAATCCAGTCGGAACTGTCCTCCTTCATATGGCAGGGACGTAAGCCAAGATTGAAACGACAGGTAAGCTTCCTCTCGCCCAAGGAGGGTGGCTTGGGGGTCCCAGACCTGACACTCTACTATGCCGCCACGCAACTTCGGTATTTGGTCGAGTGGAGTAGGGCGGAATCAGAAAAACACTGGCTTTTCCAAGACCGGGCCGTTGCCGCTACGTCCCTCATGAAGATCCCCTTCCTCCCGAAACGTCACTGTCCACCCAACCTGTACGCCTCTCATGTGACACGCTCCGTTCTCAAGGTCTGGTACCAAGTTAACACGCGGCACCCCCTCACCATGTTCCCCTCCCCTCTCACCTCCTTCCTTGACCATCCAGACTTTAGTCCCGGTGTGGGCCTCCAGGCCTTCCCGCGGTGGAGGAAAGCGGGCTGCCGGGCCCTAGGCCAACTGTTCCACCGATCCGAGATTGTCCCCTTCCCACAACTCCGCACTGATTATGCCCTCTCCGAGTCGGAACGGATGCACTATCTCCAGGTCCTCCGCTGGGCTCTCCATCCCGACAACGCGTTGCGGCTCCTCACTCACTACGAGCGATGGCTCATCACGTGCTCCTCTGATAGGAAACTGATCTCCAATCTCTACAAGCTGCTCCTGACCAGATACACTCACTCATCACGCAGGAGGAGCTCTGTGGGAGAGGGACCTGGTACGCGACCTTAGCATCAAGGAATGGGAGGGTGCATGCTACAGGGCGCGTCACACAGCCACTCAGAGAGGCCTAACCGAAACCCTAACTAAACTAGTACACCATTGGTATTACACACCGGAGCGACTACCTCAGGCGGACCCCACCCATAGCCCGGACTGTTGGAGGGGTTGTGGACAGAGAGGTACTTTGGTTCATCTCCTATGGGACTGCTCCCTCCTTCAATCTTACTGGACACACGTCATTGACCAGATTGACAAATACTTGGAAACGGAGCTCCCACGACTCCCGGCATATGTCTTACTTGGGGTCCCCAACCCACTCACTTACCCACTGAAGTCACGCAGGGGGAAGCAGATAGCCATCGCTTTAGGCTCAGCCACTCAGAACATACTCACACATTGGCGGACCGCCCGAATTCCCACCCACGCTGGTTGGTACCAATGCCTTTGGCACATGCTGGGAATGGAAACAATCTCTCTCACTTTGGCGGGGATGGGCCCCTCCTTCAGCGACATCTGGCGACCCTTCCTAGCTCTCCTAGCCCCGGAGTTTAGGGAACTAAACTGCCCCAAATACCTCCACCTCCTACACCTCTCTGAACGGGACCCTCCCGTGTGACCGATCTTGGTCTCCCTGGGCCCACGCTGGCCTTGACCACAGTCAGCGCTCCAAGTCGGCGGAGGAAGACAACCCTCCCCTCTCCCTCCTCTCTCCTCTTTATTTTGTCTTTTCTTCTCTCGTTATTAATAGGGGTGGGGGGGGTAGTTTGTGTACTATTGGAGTTTGCTTTCTCACTGCATTGCCATTTGCCGTATGGCGCCCTGCGTGGCGCAGTCAATCGCTATTTCTTGATCGCTTGCTCCTTGTTAATCAAAAGATTTAAACCTAAAAATGCGAATCTCTGCATATGTTTTGGTATTGTTCGAAACTACATGTCTTTTTGATAATGACAAAATTAAATGAACATGTTTGTTTTAATTGATGCCACTTTCCAGCTAGTCTTTAGCTAAAATATAATTGGGATAGTGATGTGCTGCTGAAACAATTGCAGGAAATCATTTTGAAGTGGTTTGCTTTGTTAATAAGTTCCCAATCTGGAACAGGTTGCTGAAAATATATTTTTTGTGTAAATAATTGCACTAATTCCTCATTATTGAGAATTCATAATGTAAATTACCGTATTAGAGTCGTCATCCTTTGCCGGATAAAGCACTATAATTTTGATGTTGAGCACTTAGTCTAAGTATTAAATTGAATTATTGATTTTTCACTCTAATTGTTGCTGCTTAAAATAGTTAAAGGCAATCAGGATATTCCCAAATACGCATCAGTGAACAATTGTCATTGCATAATGTTGTCTCTTGTTTTTATTTGAAGAAGTAGAACATTTTTATAACAATAACCGTTTATGCTCATTGAAGTGAACACTAGTTCATTATAATTGTGTGTAATATTGCTTTTGTTTATTTCTTTTCTGCAGTCTAAGACTCCACCTACCAATGAGTTCAAAGTTGGAATGAAGTTAGAAGCCCATGATCCCCGAAATGTTACCTCTGTTTGCATAGCTACGGTGATAGGCATTACCGGAGCTCGATTGCGCTTACGGCTCGATGGCAGTGATAATAAAAATGACTTTTGGAGGCTTGTGGATGCTTCTGACATTCAACCAATTGGAACTTGTGAAAAGAAGGGTGATATGCTCCAGCCTCCACTTGGTAAGAATCTGTTGGATTACAATTTGCTCACACTGTACAAACAGGTTAAACTTTATGCATCAAACGAAATTTACCCTAGGTGTAACATAAAATTCACCTTTTCTAATCCATCCATGTGTAATAGTTCAGATGGGCTCGTGGTGTGCTACCTCTTACTGAAGCATTCAAATGGTGATGGATAGAATGCTTGAATTAAGCGCATGCGTTGGTAATTACTCAGCGCTGCATCCCAGTCCATCGTTACTCTGCACTGCAGTTTATTCCCAGCCATATGTAAATCTGTCTTGACCCTGATCCAATAGGAACAGTCCAGCCCAAATTGCTAGGCCAGGTCCTCCCTGAGCCAGAACACAAGCAATCCAATAATAAATCTGACCGGACTGTTGATGTTCGTTTCTGGCCTATATCTGGCAGGAGAGGGTGCTGCACGGCCTCCTTGAAGAAAAACTGTTTAAAAAGCAAGAGTTATAAAGAAATATTCTATAGTAACATGCTTAAGCACTCTTATATTAAAACGGGTTTTATGTTAAGTTTTTACCTGCACAAGGCCTGACCAAAGTTAGTCTCGGTGTGAAGCTGGGGGTTGCATTCTGGCAAACCGTTGCTTTTCACTGATATAAAGCGGGGTATTGTGACTTCACTGTGCACAAAGGGTACTTGTACATCCGCATAGTGGAGCTGTATTAATGTTTGTTGAAGGCTATAAGCCGTACAGGGATACCGTTTCTCCTGACTGGATGCAGCTGAGTGAGGGGTGTTCTCGGTGAGTTGAGAAAGCACTTGTTTGTGTTCCTGAAGTGTCAAAGTCGCTATCTGATGTAACTGGACTGGGCGAGGTTTTAACTTTCCCATCCTTTGCATGGACTTTTTAGGGGTTGTAATACTTTTCATTTTTTAAATCCTTTCATCTCTTGGTAATGTCCATTTTCAGATGGAAGGGCCTTTGCTTTTGTTAAAGGAGCTTCTGAGAACCGTGGACAGTGTTTATGTATACAAGTCTGTAAATCTCTCCTTGTAAGTAATCTATTTACAATTATTAAAAATAATAATGGACTGGGATGTGGCCCGGGTAATTATCAGTGGGTAAGGTTAATTCAGGCATTCCATCCACCACTTTTTTGTGTACTTCAATGTGGCACCCTAAGTGGGATGGGTATGCCTATACTTTGGTCCTGTGTGCTGTGCCACTGGAACAAATCTATACTCTACTCAATGAGCCCTAATAAGGATTAAACCGATCTTGGCCGGATGCATTGAGCACTCGCTTCAATTGTTGCTAAATCATTTTACCAGAAGACCTTCATACTGCTGGGTTGAGCTAATGGAAAAACGAAAACTAGGAAACCACCAAATCATGGAAAACCAATTTTAAGGAAATACAAATAAATCAAAATTTAAAGGAACGTTAAAGAAAAATCCCAAATCTCAAAATTGGGTGAAGATTGGGGGTAGTGAGGGCTCTTGGGGGTCAGGTACGGGACGTTTAGAAGCAGTGATGTATTTTTTTTGGCGGGGAGGGCTCTGGAAAGTGTGGAGTTTAGGGTGGTAAGGGGTCTTTAGGGTTCACAAATGATTGGCGGTAATGGATTTTAGGGTTCAGTGATGGGTGGCGTGTAGAGGTTTTGAGGTTTTTAGAGGTTACGAATGGGTGAAGTTTTGGGCTGGGTAATGTTTTTAATGCTCAGTGATGAGTAGAGCTTTGGGGTGGTGAAGGGTTTTTAGTGTTTAGCCATGAGTGGTGTGGGATATTAAGGGTTCTGGGAAAGGTGGAGTATATATATATATATATATATATATATATATATATATATATATATATATATATATATATATATATAGAAAGTGTTTTAGGGTTCAGGGATGGGGCAGTGATGAGGTGGTGGAGGATTTTAGGGGTCAAGATTGGGTGGTTTTTAAAGTCGGTGAGGGAAGAATGGAGCTTAGGAGTGGTGCTGATTTTTAACGGATCACGGATGGGTAGGCTTTAGGCATAGGAAGTGGTTTATAGGGTTCAGAAATGGGTGACGTTTGGGGCAGGGAGGGGGTTTTAGGGGTAAGAGATGGGTAGAGTTTAAGAGTAGAAAGGGCTTTAAGGGTTCAAGGGTGGGTGGAGTTTAGGTGTGGTGAGGGGTTGTTATGGTTCAGGTATGGGTGGAGGTTAGGGTTAGAAGTGGCTTTTAGGGTTCAGGTATCAGTGCAGATTAGTGGTCAGGTATGTGTGCAGTATATGCATGGATGGTGTTTAGGGGTGGTGAGGGTTCAACAAATTAAATCCATCCAAAGTAACTGCTTGACAGTGTAAAAGATGTAAATCCGAAAAATGTCCCCTGACGTAAAAGATTTAAATAAATACTCTCCGAAATTTTTTTTACTGAAAGTAAGACCTGCAACCATTTCAATAACACATTAAAAATTAAGTATGCAGATGCACATTTTTCAAATAAGACATTCTATGAATTGGTTTCTATGAAAAGATCAATGCCATTCAGCCAATAAACTTCCATTAAACCGTTTAGATGAAATGGTTTCTCAGTAATGGTATTACATTAATATTTTTCTATGAAATCACATACAACCGCAAATATCATGTGGCTTGGACTAACACTGACACTATGCCATAATTCTGTTTATGTCCACCTACTTTCATCACCCGCCAAAATCCCTGCCACAGCAGCTAAATCAGCCAGACCATGGAAGTGACTTGACCTTTGTTCTTGTGCGTTCTACTCAATTTGCCATTGTTTAATGACACAACAATATCCGTTCATACAGCCATCTCTGGTTGACTTCAGTCCTTGATAACTTAGAGTCTTAGGGTCCTGATCTGATCAGAAGGCAGCACCGCTGTACGCTGCCCCCCACTTTCTCTTCACACATGGTGGGTTGCGTAGGAACTTGAGGGCTACCTGGTCTCCTGTAATAGAAAAAAACTATAATGCTGTGGCATGCCTTCCACAAAGTACGTTCTTGTTGTCTTTTCTTTGTAATGGACTGATCCTCAAGGTATATGGACTGGGATGAAGAGTTGTACTGCATAGCAAGGATCACTGGAAATTAACATGTGCGCTTCCAGTCTTTAATGTTAGCAGAATACATTATCTAGTGGAATTTCATCTTTCATGGTTGTGAATTAGATGGCGGTCTTGTAAGATTTATATTACTGTTTCCACATATTTTAGGGTTCCGCATGAATGCGTCATCTTGGCCCATGTTTCTTCTAAGAACATTAAATGGAGCGGAAATGGCACCTGCTTCATTTTTTAAAAAGGTAAGATAAAAGAAGGTTTGTTTCATTCAGTGGTTCAACAATTGCTTTTGATTATTCCAAAGTAATTGTCTGGTACCAAACAGGATGGAAAGACATGGTGATTGCCACAAAATTGTTTTGAAAATGCTTAAGTAAAGTCCTAAGGAGTGCACATTGATACATTTAAGAGCATAGTGCAATAAACTTCTATTTTATCTTGAAAATTAGGAACTCCATTGGGGATATATTTCATTTTGAATTCTATCTCGAACACAAGAAAGTTTAATGATCCGATACTGTCTATTTCCATCCTAGACAAACTAATCTTTACCATCTTAAATCCTCCACAGATTCATGTTGAATTCTCCTGAACAATAGTTTTAAAAATATGCATGAATCATTTTAAAGTATTACATTTGCAATTTAAGATGGTATACTTTCTTTCATCGTATTTTAATAAATGTACCCTTCCCTTTTCCATGACTGCAGTTGTGCTTCCATCATCGTTCCCATTTTTTGTAACTTATTTTCCATATGAATCATACAATGTCAAACAATATCAGTGCTCACAGTCATCTACTTGTCATGCAAAGATAAGTTAAAGTTAGGCTTATCAACAAGTTCTCATACATGCAACGCAATCACAGTACAATTTTTAGTTACCATGTCTATCCATTGGAGACAGCGCTGGTTCAGTTGTCTCTGCCCTCCCCCTAGCGGTCTCACCCCCCCCCCCCCCCCCCCCCAGGGGTTTCCGAGTAACGCTACTGGTAGTGTGAGTTACAGCCGATTGGTATGCCCGCTTTGTTGAAATGTGATCTACTAACCTACCCCCGTGGGGACTATACCTTGCTGAAGCTCCGAGTTGGCTGGCTTGAGAGTCGTGGCTGTGTAGCTTTTAAGTGGGCCCCAGATGTCATTTGGGCGTGAGTGTGGTAATGTACTTACATATAGATCGCTATTTATATTACAATATGTTAGACTACTCAACCAAGTTTTTAACGTTGGGGCCGATCTGCTCACCCATTTAATGGCAATCTCTCTCTTAGCCAATAGTAAACTGATGGAGACAAATTTTCGTATATTCCCTTCAAAAAATTAGCTACATATCCCTTTAAGGCAACCTCAGGTGTGTGGGTGATCTCTTATTCCACCATGACCCCCAGTGTCTTGTGTACGGCCTACCAGTAAGTCCGAACCTTAATACAATTCCAGGTAAGGTGTGCAAAATCTGCATGAGGAGTCCCACATTTCAAACAGCAATGAGACCTACTCGGGTCAATTCTGTGTGATTTCTCGGGAGTGATGTATATTCTTCACAGGAATTTGAAATGAATTAACTTATGCCGACTATTTAGGGAGATCTCTTTTATTTGGGAACAGCAGGCGGACCATTGCTTGTCAAGGATGGGATGCCCTAGGTCTCCCACCGAGGCTTCATGTACCTTAGCATCGTCTGCAGGGTTTACCGTGGAGCACGCTCGGTATAGTTTAGAAATGAGATGTCCCCCCACCCCCCCACCCTTCACTTTCTATGATCGTGGTAAGCTGGGTAAATGAGGCAGGTTTCAGGGGGAAGCTTGGCATAAGCGCTCTTAATGCAGAGCGTATCCTGTTCAAAACAAACTTGTCCATTTATGTTGCCTCACTGAAACGCTCCTCCTCACTTACTGAAAGTGTGTCCTCCAGAAAATAACTCCCCTACTGTAGTAATGTTGTAACTCGCGAGTGTGCGCTGCACTAGTCTCTCTCCCGTTATGGGGATCCAGCGATTGTTAATAATCGTAAGTGCAGATGAATATAGCGTAGTAACAGGTGCGGTGCATTCATTGGGGTGTTGGGGCGTAGCCCCCCCACCGCAGCTCCCTCGGCGTCTCTGAACTTAAGTAAACAATCAGTTTACTTAAGTTCAAAGACGCCGAAGGAGAACTGACAATCATGTCAGTCAGCATGACGTCGGACCGCCCACCACCTACAGAGTCTGAAGGGGGTGGGCGGTCCGGCGTCATGTTGACTGACATGATTGTCAGACCAGGGGCAGCAGGCAGCAGCACAAGTGCACATGAGTGGGGAAGGTCGGCAAATTTTCAGCCGTGCCCAGTCATGCGCACTAGTGTCTGCTCTGGCTGACGCATGCCCATTAGGGGTGCGAGGGTTGAGCAAAGGCTCAAACCTCGGTCTCCTAATGGGCAGGCGGGCGAGTAGTAACCGTGCCCTAAGCCAATCCTAGTGCTATTGGCAGCACCAGGATTGGCTGAGAGGGGTTGCCAGTCCACTCCAGTGCCGTTCGTGAAGGCGCTAAGGGGAACAGAGGTGGCGCGGATGGGCTGTGAGGTAAGTTTTCTGTTTTATATTTAATTCCCCGGCCCCCACCCCTGCGCGACACCCCCCCCCCCTCCCCCTCCTCCCTCCCTCCCTCCCCAGAAGGTCAAATAACAGGACCCTCCTGAACCAAATCAGAAAGTTAGGTGAGCACAGAAACGCAAGCTCCCAGAATGACAAAAGAAATCATGGAGTTCTTTGTCATTTGTCTTTCCATGCATCGCACTTTTCTGCTCTACGTTTATGACTCATTCATGCCCACAATCCCAGTCTTACTCTTTGTCACAGAAACACTGCCAACGCACACTCTAACTAGCATTTCACAATAAAGCATGCCAAGGGCCTGAGCTCGCTTCTCGTTTACGTTTATCCTTCTCTGGCATGGATTCCCAGATCAGGGTTAGTTTTGTGTGTATGCTGGCACTTAAGTGGGCATTTGTTATTTTTTAATCTTGTGATCTCTTTATTGCATATCAGCAAGCCTCTCCCTCTGCCCGTTCCCTAAATGGCCCAGGTTGGCTTCACTCTGCATCAAAGATTTGATCCCTCACACTTCAAAATCGAGGAGTGTGAAGGGATGCAAATAGCTCTGTCTCTGCTGTATGTGGGATATAAGTTTTGTGACATCGCCAACATACTTGGTCCAATAAAGCATTTCACAAATCACAACAATTGTTTACGTATTTTCATATACCCAAGGAATAGTGGGAAGAGGTGCTGCACCGCGGCCAGGGCAACTGACATTGGAATCTGGGGCTCAAGGTTCGATCCCCGGCACCGGCGGCAGGTCAGCCGAGCACCATGTGACTCTGGGCAAAAGCTTGCTTAATCTTCCCGACGTCCCCCAGCGCCGGGATTCCTTCGGGTAGCTGTTCGCGCTTTACAAATGCTGTATTTGCATTTATTTCCTGAAATTCCACATGTTTGATTATTTATCAAAAACCAGCCAATTTCTTTAAAGTTAGTCATAGGAGTTGGCTGTTAGTGATAGTTTTTGCAAAAATAGCCGTACAGTTTGCCTTAATCTAGTCTGTTCGTGTTTTCGTGATTGCAGCAAGGCGTTTCTTCCGGAGCGTTCAAAGTTGCGGTTTGTCTGTGGATTTCTGAGATCTTGAGTGAGCCGCGCCCCACTAACGGAGGAGCTGCAGTTGGACGTATCTCGAACGCGCCGACAGCTGAGGCAGACGTGGAGGAGGAGGCGGAAGGCGGAGTTGGGCGTTTGGCTGCGTGGTTGGGCTGAGCAAGGCTGCGGCGAGCAGCGAGTAGCGAGTGAGCGGGAGTGCCGGTCTCCTTCCCCTGTCAGGGTATCGGAGGGGCGAACTGCTGGGATCTTGGAGGACCTGCGGCGGTAGCAGCAGCGGCACACCGAGAAGCTCCGGTAAGACGGCGGATCCGGGAGTGCGGCCGAGGGTCGCTGCCATCGAAGCCAGGGGTGTTTTTGGGAGCCTCGAGCAGGCTGGCTGACAGGCGCGATGAACCCCTAAGCCATAAGCCATAAGCCTTGGGCCCCCCCCCCCCCCGAGAGTCGCACGGTGAGGTGTTGCCTGACACTGCTGTTAAGACCCTGCCCGGTCCTCCTCAACCCCTCAGTTCCCGCTTCCCATAAGCCCGTTTCCCTTTGCTCCTCTGCTCCTCTGCTCTCACAGCTTTCCTTGCCCATTTCACTCTTTTACTTACCTGCGGCCCGCTCATTCTTCCCTGCTGCTGCCTCCCAATTGCCTGGTTGCAGGGCGTCCGGGGGGCACGGGCAGTTCTATCCAGCTCTGGGGCTGCTCCCCCTGCTCCTTCCCTCCCTCTGTGAAGCCGCCTAGCAGCCGACGCTCTCACTGACTCTGTAACTACCGACCGGCGAGTTCCATTGTCATCCACTGGCATAGTCTCCCGGTCTCAATCCCGAGCGGTGTGGCGAGCGGTCGGTCGCGGGCTGGTGGATAAGGGAGGGGTCACATAAATGAGCGAGGGGGTGCTACGAGTGCTACGAGTAAGGTTACAATAAAAACTGGCGCAATCCCACTGAATGCGGCAAAAATAAAGCAATTAAAAAACCTCATTTAACATCAGGCCAGGAAGCTTTTGTAACTCAGACTAATTCTGCAAGACAGTTCAGAACTCAAATTTAGGATAAATCTCACAATATTCATTTGTTGGAGAAAATATTTGAGGAATTATAAGATCATCAGACCTTCAGTATTTTAACAATTTGGAAGAGCGACTTTGGCAGATCTTCGGGGGATCCCTGGCAAGCCCTAGCAGACCTCTAATAAGTATTCCAATCTATATAAGTCATGAGATCTGGGAGAGTCAGGAAAACTGTAATGGCTTCTAAAAGGAGGAAACCTAAACAGATGTCATCTGACAAGGAGCTTGACCAAGTTAGGCATGGCTCCCCAAGGGCTGGTAACAACACAGCGAATGTGGCAAACCCGAGGCCAAATAGCAACGACAATAATAGTCTTGGTCATTACGGCAAGAGTAAGGTTTCATCAAACTCTTCGAAATCTTTGAACTTGTTGGATTATTTTTAAAAAAATCCACCAATGGTGAATATTCCTTTACACCCGCAATCGCAACCATTGGAGGCATCTAATTTCGGAGCATTGGATCAAACGGCCGAAATAATCATGTTCTCTCCACAACCCCTACTTTTACAACAGCCATTAATGACCTTGCCTAGCAAAAATCTGGCTCAACTTCCGGAAGTTTTTACCTTTGGATCCACACAAAATGATGCAACCCCAGTTCAGTCAGAGGGGGTAACTTTAAAACAAAACTCGCAATATGATCATCCTTCACAATTGCAATCAGGTCTATCTCTTTCACCATTGGCTACGTGCAAACAAGAAACAGGCATGCCGCACTCCCTTGCGCCGAGTCCTTCACACAATTCAGGCTTTCTTATAGCCCAAATTTCGAATATAGAATCATCAGCAACCTTGTCATGCCATGATCCTGTTGTACTAAAGGATCCAACAAAAGCACTACACAGCCACGTTATTTTCCCTCAAATCCATGCCCAAAATACCCACTCTTGTAATAAAAACTCACGATTGGCAGAACTATCTCAAACTATAAGTACACCAAAGGATCATCCGGAAGTGCCAAGTCCTCAGCACACTGTACTTACTCCGACAACAGCAACAGTGATACCATCATTACAAACACCTAAAAAAACAGTTCAAGATGACCAGTTTTTGGCGGACTTGTCATTTTTCTTCAAAAAAACTCAAAATTCACCCAATCATACGTCAAATACAAAGCCCAATTTAGAAGACTCTACTGCAATTGGTGTCTGGCCTCAACTTCTTCAAACTTTCCAACAAACAGTTAATGCTTTGAATTACCACTGATTAACTGGACGTGCAGCTAGACCTTCTGAGCACCTTAGCACTGTTTACAGCAGGCATTGATAACAAATTGGACAAACGGAATAATTTAATAATAGGAGCTCAATCGTCTGCAAAGCTTGTCCAGGCTGTTTGTTGCTGTTCCCCAATTATAGACTCCCTCTCGTCTCTTCCAGCCTTTCTATCAAAAGTCATAGACGAGGTCAAGCTGCTGAAGAGAAGCGACTCATTAACAACTTTTTGCCCACAATCGCAAATTCTGCCAAATATGTCTCAAAAACAAGCCAATCCTTGGATTTCACCAAATCAAGGTACCGAGCTGAAGGAGGGCACAGTTCCCCCCCTAAAACAGCTAAAGGAGCAGTCACTTTCTGACCGATCCCAAATTGGAACAACGGGCTCTAACTTGACCGAAGCAATGATCAAAAGTGCACGATCTCCAAGCGGGGGTACAATCTGCGCAGACCATATTGAGCATGAGTTAACAGCTAGCCCAGCAACTCAGACAACCTCGATTTTGGAAGTGCAGCCAGTTCCTTTACCACCTTGCAGCAAGAGAGAGCGCAAACGCCAGCGTAAACATAGAAACAAAACAAGGATTAAAACAACAGCTGCCACGACAAATTTTTTTCCTCTCTTTGCAATAGCTCCTAACAAAAAAGCCTCTAGTGAATCCGATGCACCACCACCTTTAACAAACCGAAGTGCAATTGAACAGATAGGGGATCCATTAGAAATTGACATAAATCGGACTCCGGGTAGTAACCAAGTCGCAACCAAGCTAGCTACGGGAACAGAGACTGTCGATCTTAGCTCTGTTAAAGAAAAGCTAAGGGTAAAAATTAACGATTCAAGCCTGTTAGGGCTTACATCTGTGGGAATAGCAATAGAAGATCACAGTTCAGCTAAAGAAAAGCTAAGGGTGAAAAGTAACGATCTAAACTTGTCAGAGTCTACAGCAATTGCAATTAATTCCAAACCAGTGCCTGCTATAATTCCATCACGGTCAGACAAGCTAATGACTAAATTAAATTTAACAAAAACAATTTATAATTATAAAACATCTCTACCTATTAACAGTCAGTCTGTGATGAAGGCCTCCAGACACCAACCTCAACAGGAGCAGGTCTTCGATGCAGGCCCGTCAACTAACAAAACCAACAATTTAATTCAAAGCCCATGTAACAAAAAGGACTCAAAACCTTTCTATATTATACTAGCTCCCGACTATAAATCAAAAGGACGGCAAGATACCCTTAATAGATCCAACATAATCAGACTAGTGGATGGTACCCCGGGGTTCGCAGGTTTGGCGACGGATGATATAGAATCTATAGAATTCCTTCCACCAAGAGGCACACAACCATCAGAGGTAACACTGGTAGCATTTAAGTCGGCCTATTGGGCAGGGGTATTTCTGGATCATAAGGCCACCCTGCGGGCCTGGGGTATTCGAGTATACCCATATTCCATCCCAGGGTACCCCCCAGCACTACTAAATCAGCAAACGCCACCTAAAAGAGTTGGAACCGTTCATTCTGTGTCCCACTCCAGAACATATTCGATATTAAAAAATGCGTCAGGTCCTGAAGTATGTAACAACTCGTCCTCAAATGTGGCCTCTGCTGACGTTTTACTCCAAGGCTGAAGTTGGCTACCAGCTATCTTATCAACTAAAGGATCAGAATGACCTCAAGGTTCAGAGTCTATTGGTCAAACACTAGAATCTCTGGGAAATATAAGCCCTCTAACATCACCACCAGCAACGGGGCACAACCCGCAAGCAGACTCTACCTTTTTAATTTGCTCCTGGAACATCAGTGGTCTTCAACAGAAAATTATGAACTTTGACACCCACTACTTCATTTGTAAGCATGCAGTAATAGCTCTGCAAGAAACTTGGGCCTCTCAAGGCTGCCCTGTTATCGGCTATATTAACCTATGGAAACCAGCACAGAGGGATAGCCGGTATGGTCATTCAAAAGGTGGCTTGTCACTATACATATCAATTAATCTAAAAGGCCCAATAACACAACTAAAATTGGATGAAGACTAGTTGCTCGGGGCTAAAATCAACTTATGGCGTGAACAACGTTCACTCATTTTCCTAAACGTGTATATCAACCCAAACACCCGCACAAAGAAAGCACATCTGGTTCGACTAACGGAAATTATGAGTGATCTAGCCACGGAGTACCCTAACTCAGACTGCATTGTCACTGGGGATTTTAATACCAATCTATTCCAGGGGCAGCTAACAGAAACTGAGGGGCCCTTTCTATTTCCCTTGAATGAGGCAGATTCACAAACCAAACCGGCAAATCGAGCCTACTGCAGTCTGGGTCACCTCTGTGTGACGCGTTTCTATAGTGCAGGTTACCTGGTCATTAATGGAAGGTCGGTTGGTGATACCCCCCCTAATTGGACTTGGACAAATGGAAAGAAACGATCCTATTTGGATTATTCCATTTGCAATTCAGCTTTGCTTCAATGTCTGGTCAGTTTTAGTATACACCCACGAACTGAAAGTGATCATCGGCCCCAGGTCATAGCTCTCGAAACAAAACCAGTGAAGCATAAATCTGCACTCTTAACCAGCAGGGGAATATACTCCGAAAACCTAAAGCGCCTGAGATGGAGCGAAGACATCAGCCCAAAGATCTTGCATGTAAGCATGGAGTTTATAAGAAGTGGAATGGATCAGGATGCCTCCCCGATAGCGACATGGTCTATGCTCTGCTCACATTTGATTGACCTTTTCTCAAAAAATCAGCCCTTCCCAAGGAGATCCCTTCCACGCCAGTTTGCACTCTCACAACAGTCGAAGGCACTTAAGAAAGCCAGAAACAATGCCTTGCGACTACTGGCAAAAATGCCAGGGAACAGCGAATGCTTAAAACAGTATCAGGCAGCCCAAAAATCATTCAGGCTGGCGATCACTAAGGACAAACGGATACATGATAATCAATTCTGGTGTAAATTAGTGTGCGAGAGTAAGAGCTGAAACTCACGAAAATTCTGGTCCCTAATCAATCAGTTCAATTCGAGCCCATTGAGCTTTGGATCTTCCAACATTCAAGAATCTGATTGGGTTGCCTTTCTTACCGATCATCTTAACTCCCCAGAATGTCTAGGTGCTATAGGAGGCAGCCCCGCAAGAGTGAAAGCAACAGACTATAATATGCAGAGCATCTTGATAGAGCTCTTAGACACCGACAATGAGGATCTTCAGATGTCACAAGAAAGGGTTGCTACTGCTGTGTCAAGAGCAAGATTAGATGGAGCCCCGGGCCCAAACGGCCTGCCACAGAACTTGTTTAAATCTGATGTGGCACTCTGGTCAGGTCCATTGACAAATCTTTTTAACTTTGCTTTGAGAACTGCAACAATCCCAGATTCATGGCGGGGTGCAATAATCCAACCCATTTATAAATCAGGTTCCCGTGCCTCTCCCAATAATTAGACTTATCGTACTGCTCGATATTGAGGCGAAGCATTACGCAGGTCTCCTGTTGGAGGAGCTGAGGCTATGGGCAAAGGACCATAAACTGATACCAATTAATCAAACAGGTTTTATTGCTAACTCTGGGACATCGACCAATTTACTAGCACTGTCAACCATCGTCGACAAAGCACTCTCCACACCTAGAACTGTGTTTTGCTGTTTTGTCGACTTTAAAGCAGCGTTTGACAGGGTTCCGAGGGCTGCTTTATGGGCAAAGCTGAGGAAATGGGGGATCCCCGATAAACTATTGGAGGCAATTATACAACTTCACTCCAGAACTTGGGTCAGGGTTAGGCTGGGGTCCGGCACGCATCTCTCCCGGAAAATCTTGACGTCAAGAGGCGTGAAGCAGGGATGTGTGCTGGCCCCCATGCTCTTTAATCTGTTTATAGCGGATCAGTCATCTACATTGGACGGAATTAACAGCCACCCCCCAAAGGTAGGAGGCTCGGCCTTAAGTAATCTTTTATATGCCGATGACCTAGTCCTCTTTAGCCTCACCAGGGTCGGCCTTCAAAGACTCCTTGACAAATTGTACATCTATACAACCATGAACCAACTAGAGGTAAATCTAAAGAAAACTCAAGTCGTCCCATTTGGTCGGAAACGGCTTACTACAGGAGGATGGTCTTACAATAACATAAGCCTTTCTGTAGGACACTCGTATAAGTACCTAGGTGTCCATTTGGACTCTAGGGCTAATCTTATTAAATACCATAATGAGATTGCAGTTAAAGCTATGACCCTTGCGGTTTCATTAGCAAAGCTCTCGAAAAACATCTCTGGCCCAACTCTTTTACCACTCTTAGAAGTTCTGAGAGCAAAAATTGGCCCCACTCTATCATACAGTATAGAGATATTTAGGGGCAAGCTGAACACTGCCCTAAATCAACATACGACTAAAATCTACAAAAAGGTACTCCACTTGCCAAACTCTGCATCCCCCGCCCAGGTAAGATTAGAACTGGGGATACTGAATTATGATGTTTCTAACATGGGCACATATTTAAATCTCTGTCATAAATTGAGGCAAGCGGACCCAGGCACATTAGAATCCTTAGTTTGGCTGGAAATCACCCAAAAAAACCCTGGAGGTACGTTTGGTTGTCTTTTTAAAGACTATACCCACCAAATGTCGGTGAGTGAGCTATGGGCCCTCAACCCTAGTCGGGCAGCATTTAAATCTGGAATCAAAAAATGTGTGAGATTTGAGTTCTCTAATAAGGGATAAAGCACTTTTTACTAAACGCAGTCATGCTTGGGCCCTTGTAAATTCATATAGACGTGTAGCCCCTGCAACTTACTTGTCCTGTACATACTCATTATATTTAAAACGCAGTTTTATGGCAATTAGAATGGGCGATTGGCATTTCCTGCAAGATCTGCCCCCCTGGCGACGCGCGACGGAAAATACAATCTGCAGAGGGTGTGGCAAGACAGCTGAAACTCTGTTACATGTGGCTTGTCTCTGCCCAGCTTTCAACCGCCAACGTAGGTGTAAACTCAAAGCTGAGTGGAACAGGCTGGGCGTTCGGACTTGTAGGCAAGCCATCATCGCGACCCTGAACCCCGAAAATACAGCCCTAAATCTGGGTTTAACTAATTTTATTCAGCGTGCATACCGTACTCTATGCAAAAAAGAGTCTAACAAAAATTTTAGGGATGATGTATAGGAATGATTATTATGCTCTGTGCTTGGATATGCCAATACACTAAACTCTATTTTTTAGGATACTGCTCAGTTTTTAATACGTATGCTGTATTTTTATAACTAGTGCATCAAAAAAGTCTGAACAGTTTTTAAACGTTTGTTATTAAGTCTTGAATTATTGATCAAAGATGTGGAAAATTTCTACTTCAAACATGGTAATTGAGCCGCTGCTCGTCTTCTCCTTTTCTCTTTGTATTTTAAAATAGCTGTTCTCTTTTTTCTTTTAATATTGACTTTGTAATCTCTTTTAAAGATATATGTGTTATATCTAAATAAAGATTATATATATAGGTAGTAGTTGAAACCACTAAAAATCACAGAAACATTCTCAGTTGTTGTAGCTTGGAAACCTCGGCAAGTTTGTGTGTCACCAGGCACACCTGTTGCCCTGATCAATCTAAGATCCGAAGCTAGGTTGTCCCTGTTTATAAACTGGCTACTCTTATGAACCATTCCACTTAGGAGCCATTCCTCTCTACATTTTAGAATAAGTTATTAGTGCATGTTTTCACTATTATTCACCTTCATCAGATATAGCATGGCAGCTACAGTTTACCTAACTTAGCCAATCTTGATAGTTTTGTCAAAAGACTCCACCTTCTTGGCTTGGCATAACGGAAATCACAGGATAAATGCAACATGGCAGCCCACGTCCAGGTCTAAAGAGCAGGATTTGGGAAGAAGACAAAAAATCCCCACAGGCATAGGTGCAGCATGTACAAGGGAAATGTATGATTGTAATAGTGTCACTGGCCTACACCAGTATTCCCTGACCATATGAGTGTGGAATGCTTGCGTCATAGGATATCTGCAGGCCTTCAGTTAGCATGAATGTGAAATTTCACTTTTACATTTGTTTTACTTTTGCCTCTTGGAAAACAACTTTCCAGGCGAGTACCTTCCTTATCTTAAATCACATTAAGGAAATGGGATGTTCCCCAGCCTGTTTCACTCTCTCAACATCACTTAGCGGCTGGTTCTGCAAGGTGTATGTTTAGTAGTGCAAAGAGATGTAGAGAAAGTATTACAAATGTCTGTACATTGACACAAAATTACAACTCAGTGAGTGTTTACTTCATCCTATGACCATTCACTGATGCTCCTTTAGAAACATTGACTTCCCTGCTCCTTAGTGTCACAGTTACAAAGAACTCTGTCCTCTTGTTTGAAGTAGCTTCCTCAAATTTGCTTGAAAATGCACCATTTATCCACTCTATTTTCAAAATTTTTCTCGGAGGGGGGAACCTCCCCGAACCTCCCTTGTTTGGGCACGCTCACTGCGCACGCACACCACACTGAAGTAAGGCAATAATTTTACGCCTCACCACTTTTAAATGTCACCAGCCACCACTGCGTAGTAACCCCTACCAGTCGGCCAAGCTTCTTCCAGGCCCAGCTGGTAGTGGACATCGTTTGGATGTCCTTATGGTCCTGAGGGAAGCCTCCAGGTAAGATAGTACTAAGGGCTTCCGGCAGGACTAAATCCGCCTCCGGCCGCAGATACGGAGTTCTGGCATCCGGGTGGTACCAGGCGTGTGCTTAGCTAATTTGAGCTACCAGGTAATATAGCTGGAGATCTGGAACTCCGAAGCCTCCTCTGTCATGTGGCAGCGTCAGTGTCCGCCACCGTACTCTTGGCTGCGCCCCCCCCCCATGTTAGCCTAATGAGATGGGTTCATAGTGTCAAAAAGAAACTGTTTGGTAGGGGAATTGGAAGATTCTTAAAAAGGTACAAAAACTTCGGAAGCACTATCATTTTTATGAGGGCTACTTGTCCTGCAAGGGAGAGAGGGAGGCGCAGCCATCTCTCGACCAGTAGCTCCAGATTATAGACCGCTTGGCCATAGTTTAGACTAATTAATTGGGCTGTGTCTATATGGATATATATGCCTAAGTATTTAGTAGAGTCCATACACCATTCGAGTGGGAACTCAAAGTCCCATTGCTTGGTACTGGTGGTTAAGGGAAATATGACTGACTTATGCCAATTAATGCCTAGCCCCAAATGTAGACCGAATCTGAAACTCCCTTATCATGGGTTCTAAATTGTCTTGCGGCTGACAAACATATAGCATAATGTCATCCGCATATAGAGACACTAACACCGGACCAGTGTTGAACTGTAGCCCCCTCTGAAGGTGTTTCTCCTGCAGGTGTCTGACCAAAGGGTCCATTGCGAGGATAAAAAGGATCAGCAATAGGGGACAGCCCTACCTAGTACTCCGCGACAATGAGATGGAAATGGAGAGTGTGCCATTAAGGCGCAGCCGCACCGTGGGGTCATTATAGAGTAGCTCAGTAACAGCCATCCTGCGCATTATTGATAAAAAGAAGGGCCATTCGAGGGAATCAAACGCTTTTTCGGTGTCCAAAAGGACCACTGCCGCTGGAACCTCAGGGTTTATCCTGTGTATTACTGCAAATAATGTTCTACGGTAAAGGGATGTGGATCTGTGGGGAACAAATCCAGACTGTGCGTGAATTCCCATTGTTGGGTATCTTTGAATAGTGTAGTAATTTTGTGCAGTGCCACTTTTCTGGTTACTTTATTGCATGTGATGTGCTATCTTCCATGTAGTCCACAACCCTCAGTAAAGTGGGAAGATATTGGTTTATATCTTGCCACAAGTTCTCAATCATCAAATCTTTATCGGACTCAAGTGCCCACTAACCTGTAGATCCGAATGTTTCTGCTGGAGCAGTGTGGACCCACCAGTTTCTCTACCTTTCTACAATGCTAATCACGCCGCACACTGCACTTGGGCTGACAGTCAAACTGGGGAAGGAAAATGAGGGCATGACAAGGGAACTTTTCATCAATTTTGCATGAAAGATAACATTCTAGCTGAAATGAGACGTACACAGGGTTTTCTCTAGAAACTGATTCACTGTGCTAAACATATCCGTGGCACAGTGCCTCTATCTTGTTAGAGCCAAAAGAATCTGCATGAGACTACTTTTGTTCCGATGCCCTATAGCAGTTTATTGTTCTACAACTTGACAAAAGTGGTCAGAAACAAAGGATCCCACAATATGTGTATAAATAGCACTGTGGTGGCCAAAGAGACATGTGTTACAGCACAACTTTGAGGGCATGACCGAATCCCACTACGTAGGTACTGGGAACAGTTCAGGGGCCCAACAGATGTCCCATACTCCAAACAAATACTATCTAGCTAATCTTCACTATCATTAACCTGAGGCCTCTGAAGATAGTGCTGAGAGAGGTTAAATAATTCCTGACATGCAAGAAAAATCTTCGAAATGACTCCTCTGAAGAAATCTCAAGAAGTGCTGCAAGCAGAAAACTTTTTGGAAGATGTTTTCGACATCTAACGTGAAGATGATCTCAACTGGGCAGTCAGGAGCACAGGTGTAGAGCTGAGCAGGTGAAAAGCAGAGCCCAAGTATAGGCTCCCTGTCATCAACAGGGATTGAAGTCAAGCACCTGGGCATGCACGCTGTATGGTATTTATAAACTGCAGAATTCTTGAATCCTGAAGTAGATCTTCTAATCCTGCGTTAGAGCCTCAAATTCTAGGATGCTTGATTCCCGTAGCATATTCTTGAATCCTGCTACAGCCTGCCACTCGGGTGGTTTATACAATCACTGCTTTTGGAGTGCTCACATGGAAACAGAATGGACTGAGCTGGTGATGGGAGTAACAACTGGGCACTACATATTACAGCCCATATCCTGGGTGGCAGGACTCCTGTCAAGCAGCATAGACGACATACTGAGTGACCGTGCCCTGAATCAGGGTTTGAATGGGTGGGAAATAATGCCCAGTGGTGGATGGAAGTGGGGGTGAGCAAGTGGGGCAAACCACAGCAGTCTTTATTTACATTCATTAACCTTACAAATGTCTTCAGGATCGTACACCATTTTTCCCAATAGAGAAATAATTCTGTGCAACTATAAACAGAAAATGACTATGTGAATACTTGTTGGTAGATAAAGTTTAATGAAATTAACAAAATATAACCAGCATTGGCAAAGCTAAGATGTCTCACCTTTTGGACCTACAGATTTTTCCAATACCTTTTAGCATGTTCAATACAGCAGGGTGAATTAAGACAATAAAAAGCACATCATTTTGTAGGGGGCTTGCATTTTTGTCTTTTTATTTAGCAGTCCAACTGGGACTGGCAAAAAGAAGGGGAAAAAAGTGCTAAAGTGTTTTTTTAGGTCTCGCCTGAGCCAGTGCATGCGCTGCTCGGCGAGACATTAAGTGAGTGGGCTTTAGAAAGCCGACCACAGCTTTTTGGGTGGCATAGAGCGTGCGGTTACGCGCACAATGACGAGCAGAAGCGCCATCTGGCTTTCCTCTCCCGTCAGGGTGCGCGCACATCGCACACCACTCGCCAGATGTGCCTCTCCCTTTTTTTTTTAAACTTGCAGCGCGAGGCGCGCGCGCTTGTTTTACACTTCCTATTACGACCCCAAACACTCAATCCGCATTTCCGATGCTCTAAAACAGTAAATCAGTGAGCCTCTCATTACTTTTCTACTAATCAGATCTAACCTGGTATTACTATCAATGTTCACATAGGACGCTTGATGTTTCACAATAGCTATTTCATAATGTCAAAAAGAACAATTCAATAACCCTCAAAGCACTAACATGATAGCCAACACTCTTTTTCTTTGATAAATAGTGATCCAGATAAGTCCCAAATGGTACTCACCACACTATTGCAACAAATTGTCTTAAGACTTAAAAGTGAACCCTTTACCGCTTCAATCACTTCAAGCACCTGGTTTTTTGCACAAAAATAAAATTACCCCAGTCCCGCCTCGATCGTTATTGTATACAAATCAATGTGTAATACCATCCCTATTCATTACAATCCTCCGCCCAACAAAGTCTAGCGTGAAGCTAAATAATAATGCAAACACGAAAACAATTACGCGCTTCTGTAATGTCTCAAGTCCCGTCCCACAGCGCGCACGATCAGTTACCTGTCCGCATCCGTAACGGGGCCTCTTCCGGCAAGGTGTATACGCCAGACCCAGTACCAATTTCGTTTAAATATTCCTCTCTTTCTTGTGATAGGAGAGTTCAGTCACATGTTTTCATTGCACCTGAATTTCTGGTATTTCTCTGACGAAAACATCTCTGCCATTTTTGAAACTTCAATCAACCTAACATATTCCAATCAAAACATACGTGAAAAAGCTGTCAACACCAATCTAGGTGTGCAGCCTTCTTTCATCACGGACACTCGAAAGCACATTTACAATACCCTCTATTCTATATATCTAAACGTAATATTTTTCTTACGTCATATGTCGATGTAAATAAGAAAGTTCCAAAGATGCCTAAATCCTCACGGCCATCTTGTAACATGTTTTTTTCCTCTTAGTTAACATGTGCTGACACATCGAAAGCGACAATATTTCCTCAAATATCGAAAGTGCATTAGCCTACAAAAACATTGCGGCCATCTTGTAACATGTTTTTTTTTCTAACAACTATATATTATTTCTCTCTATTTCCTCAAATATAAAATACTTTCGAAGACGGGGTCTACAGATATATATATTATTCCCGCACCTAGCTGCGAGTAAGAGTCCCCGATCTTAAGTATATTTTTCACATAATTTGAAAACGAGGCCATCATGAAAACAAGCATTGGCATAGCCAATATGTCTCGCCTTTGGGACCTTGCAAATAAAAAAAACCAAGCATTGGCATAGCCAATAGGTCTCGCCTTTGGGGCCTTATAAGTGTTTAGTTATGCAGCACAATATCCCTGGTGCAACAACATCAACTGTTGCATGGCTAAACACTTATACGGTCCCAAAGGCGAGACCTATTGCCTATGCTTGTTTAATTCTTTTTTTTTTTTTTTGTAGGTGGGTGGCACCACAGGGGCACAACAGGTGTTGGGAAAGTAAAACAGGCTGGGTGGGGGTATAGAAGCAAGATGAGGGCTTGTGGGTGGTGCAGCAGCACGAGGGGCTGGTTGGGAGCAACAAAGAGGATACAGGTGTGGGATAAGCAACACGGAGGGGTGTGGTAGGGAGCAAACTGCGAAGAGAGAACAGCACAGCCGAGGGTGAGCAGGAAAGCAAATTGGGGGAGAGAGCAAGGTGAAGCTGGAAGGGACAGAAGCACACAGGCAAGAAAGGAGCAGGAGTTGCACCCAAAGGCAAGTACATCATGGAGGGGATGAAGGAGAGCACATGGGAAATATAGGACAGTGCAGAGAGGGGAGGAGAAGCACACTAGAAAACACATGCACTCTAGTGGATTGCTTAAAAAAAAAGTTAAAGTAGCACCTGAAAACGCAAGCAGTGTAAGGACACAGTAATGCTCCAGGGAAGGGACAAACACTAGTAAAGAAAGAAAAGCTCACACATGCTAATGATTAGTAGTAAGCAAGTAAGAGTGACAATGAAGCCAATCAGTGGTATGCAATGGTGGCTTTAAGCCTGCTGAAATCTTACAATACATCCCATAACAGACAGCGCATGAGCTGTCTAGTAGGTGAGACCTAAATAAGAAGTAAAAATTACACTTTGAGACGCGTTTCTGTGTAAAAACCATTTATTAAAAGACTTTTCAATTTTAAAAGCCCCCACAATCCTTTTCTTTCATATAAAAAAATCCAAAAATCTATGCTGCCTGAGGATCGTGGTGGGAGAGGGGCATTTTCATATTACTGTTCTCCCCTTTTGTCTCACTAGTGCACCCGGGGTGTTCACGAAAGTGATGGCGGTGGTTGCAGCACACCTTCGCAGGTCAGGGGAGCTAGTCTCCTCCCTAAATGGGTGATTAGCTGTTGAAGGCAGGGTCACCCTAGGCAGCCATCAACCTTTTCCAGACTATGGCAAACCTCTGGCACATTGATAGTGAACCCCAAAGATGACAGAAGTCACACCTGACTCCTCCTTTGATGCTCCCCTTCATCTGAGCCATTCTGGTCATGGTTCGGTTTTGCGTCTACCCCCCAGCAAAGAGTCTAGGACATTGAGGCTGTGATTCTGATCTTTCAGCCTCGGTCCTGGATTTCAGTGTGCTCAACTGTGAGGCTTCTGGGACTGCTAACCTCCTGCATCCTGCTGGAAGAGCACACCAGGTGGCATATGCTAGCTCTGCAGTGGAATCAGAAGTCCCAGTGGGCCCAACATCAAGGGGACCACCAGGGAATCTTCCCGATGGTGAACCATGTAGCAGGATCATAGCATGCCAGAGAGAACTAGCTCAGCCATAGGCTCCTAGCAAGTCACTTGTGGCAGTTACACCCAGAGGTGGCGCAAGGGCTCTTCCTCAAATGGGAAGAACCTGGGATTGCTCTCTTTGCCACAGCCTAGAACGCACAATGTCAGAAATTCTTTGCGTTGGAGTTTCCAAGGAGTCTCTTGCTTGGAGACTCATTCTACCTCGAGTGGAACTCTGGGCTCGTATGCTTTTCCACAGATAACACTCGTGCCCCGAGTTCTCAAAAAGATCAGGACCTAACCAACCCCAAAGTCATCCTAGTGTCTCTGAATTGGGCATGGAGAGTGTGCTATCGAGAACTCCTGGGGGTTGAGCATATGTTATCTGATAAGCCTGCCCCTTTGGGAGGATCATCTGTTGCTCCAACAGGGCAGGGTTCTGCGCCATGGCTTTCGCAATCTCCACCTTCATGCGTGCAAATTGAGCTGCAACAGCTGAACGCCTTCGACCTTCCTCCGGAGGTGGTTGATGTCATCTTAGCAGCCAGGTGTCCCTCGAAAAAAGCGATATATGCCTGTCGTTAGGTTGAATTTGACACTTGGTGCAGTACATGATAGATTTACCCAATCCAGGCCAATTTATCTGAAATTCTGATATTTGTGTTTTATCTTGCCCGGCAAGGATTTGCTTTGGGCACAGTTAGGAGTTATCTTTCTGCCCTTTCTGCCTTCTTAATGTTCCCAGATCGTTATTTAAGTAAACAGTTGTGATGTGATTTTTGAAAGGGCTGCAACACGTTTCCCCTTCTCCTTTTGTCGAGCCTCAATGGGACCTTAATCTGGTCCGGACTTATCTGATGTGCAGGCTGTTCGAGCCACTCCACAGCTATCATTTACAGCTGCTTACTATCAGGAATGTGTTCCTCATCGCCATCACTTTGCCACAGCGTGTGAGAGAGCTTCAGGCTCTTTGTGGTACTCTACCATACACCAACTTATTCCCAGATAAGCTAGTTCTGCGAACTCTGGATTCCTTTCTGCCGAAAGTTCTGAAGCTTTTCCACGTTGGTCAAATCATCACCCTGCTGGCTTTCTATGTTGTGCCTCCCCACTCTAGGGAGGAGGAGAGACTCCATCACTTGCGTCCCCAAAAAGAGTGCTCAGTTTCTACATCGACTGTATCAAAGACCACCAGGTGAACTATCAGCTCTGTGTGGTTCGTTGGAGCAAAAAAGGCAAGGCTGTGCAGAAGCATACCATCTTGCGTTAGATTGTGCTCTGCATTAAGATCTGCTTTGCTTTGTCAAGGATGCAGCCTCCTGAAGGCTTGTGTGCCCAATCCACCAGGGCCAGAGCTGTTACTACAGTGTTAGCACGTGGAGTCCCTGTCATAGACATCTGCTATGTAGCTGTGTGAGCGTCCTTCCGTATAGTTCACAAACCATTGTCTGGATAGTCTGGTTCGCTGAGAGGGACATTTTGTCCGTTTGGTCCGACAGAACTTTCTGGTTTAAGTCCATTCAGAGACCCATCTCCAAATAGGTACTGCATTGATATCTATTCAAAAGGTGAGGAATCTGCAGCTAGATGTCTGTGTCAGAAGAACAAGTTACCGATCTTCGGTATCGCTCTTTTTGGTAGAGACTCTATCCAGCTGCAGATTCTCCACCGACCCTCCTATCCTCCGCATTTTGAGATTGGACTCTACTTATCAAAAAGGTCCCATGTCTAGGAATCTGCACACTGATGTACCAATTTGCTTATGGGACTCCATGTCTGGAGGTGCGGACAATCGCAAAATCAACTGGCGTCCGCGGGCAAGAGTGGCACCTGTATAGGCCCTGCACATCACTCCTAGAGAGGAACGAGGTCACTCCGTAGCCCCATGTTGCTACCTCACAGCACACAGAGGCACTACGAACTGGGTGGGTGGGGGGGGACCTGCTGAAATGTAGTCTTTTCCAGGTGCATTGTGGGTTTGAGTTTACAAGTCACCACGAAACCTCTGCTTTAAAGAAAAACAGTTTGCAATGTCAGTGCCCAACTCTAGATGGCAGGAGTGTGCAAAGCATGTTAATCTACAGACTGCAAACTGATTGTTCCATTTTCCATTCAAAAAGTGCAATTTGCAAAGTGTGCATTTCCCAAACATTTTCAGCGCCGTAGCAGTGTAGCTATGGCCCACATATATCAATGATCTGCCCTGCACTTATACTTGTATTAAATATTTCCATCTCATATCACACACACAGAGGAGCAAGCAAATGCAATACAGCGGTGGAACGTGCTTCATGAAAAAATACTGCCCTCACTCACAGAATTGTGACATGCTTCATCATTGGGCTTGCTTCAATACACCCCTGCGCAGACAAACGCCTGGGGTGGAGCAAAGGGGAGGGGAAAACAATACAAACATAAAAGTTGGGATCACTGAAGAAAAGTGCAGTGAAGATTAAAACTAGCTCGGAAGTGTCCCCTCTTGAAATTGTATTCCTGGCCCCTCCGGCTAGGTCTAAAAATGTGAAGGATGGTGGTGATAGGAGAAGATAAAGATTTCCTTCAACCCTCCTTACTGCCAAAGTGTTGACATGTTTCTGCCGTTTAATATGTGCCATGAGTGTTGGGTCACACTGGCATTCATCAGGATCCTTCGGATCCCAAAGTGTGTTGGCCTGTGAACCTTAATTAGGTATTCTTAGAATGCGTTACCTCCAAGCAGAGGGCTCCCCTGTATAACACGCACTCTGTATTCTGTGGGGGAAAGACACAAAGGGGGAACATAATTACTCATCGAGAGGCTTGAAGGACCCCTGTCAAGAGTCCGTACTCAGCCACCCTAAACCCCTGATTAAAGGCTCCCATCTCACAAAGCAACCCTGCACCACCTGGGTACTCATTCTAACCAAATCGGTGTTAAATATGAACACTCAGTCCCTGATCGGACCAGACATTCAAAGTGAAACAGTATTAACCAAACATCCATCGCTGGTTTTGACTTGCGGCTTTAACAATCCAGTGTGCTACATACGTTAAGGCTTGATCCAAACCCGGGCATTGATTTGTGGCTTTTTGCACTATGGCTTTAACTACTCAACGGGCTACATACATTATAAATAGAGACAGAACGAATTACCAATCTCTGAATACAAATTGAGAAACCATGCTAATGCTTAACTCCATTATGCTTATATTTTATTTTTCTCTTAGATTAACTACAAGGGGTCACTCCCAATCTCTTGCTAGTTTTAGCGCTGTAGCATATGAAACTCTGTGAGTTTGTTTTTTATTGCGCAGCATGAGTGAGTGCAATGTTGGTGCATTGGATTTCTGTAAAGGAAAAATCGGTTACCAGCGATGGATGTTTGGTGAATATTGTTTCACTTTGAATATCTGGTCTGATTAGAGACTGATTGTTCATAATTAACACCGATTTGGTTAGAATGGGCACCCAGGTGGAGCAGGGCTGCTTTGTGAGATGGGAGTATTTAATCAGGGGTTTCGAGTGGCTGACTACGGACTCTTGACAGGGGTCCTTCAATCCTCTCGTGAGTAATTACGTTCCCCCTTTGTGTCTTCCCCCCCACAGAATACCGAGTGCTTGTTATATTGGGGAGCCCTCTGCTTGACAGTAACACATTCCAAGAATACCGAATTCAGGTTCAAAGCCCAACACACTTTGGGATCCGAAGGGTCCTGATGAATGCCAGTGTGATCCAACACTAAGGGCACGTATCAAACGGCAGAAACATGTCGACACTTTGGCAGTAAGGAGGGGTGAAGGAAATCTTTATCTTCTCCTATCACCACCATCCTTCACGTTTTTAGACCTAGCCGGGGAGGGGGGGGGCAGGAATAATATTTCAAGAGGGGGCACTTCCGACCTAGTTTTAACCTTCACTGCACTTTTCTTTGGTGATCCCAACTTTTATATTTGTATTGTTTTCCCCGCCCCTTTGCTCCACTCCAGGCGTTGGTCTGCGCAGGGGTGTATTGAAGCAAGCCCAATGATTAAGCATGTCACAATTCTGTGAGTGAGGGCAGTATTTTTTCTCAAAGCACATGCCACCGCTGTATTGCATTTTCCTACTCCTCCTTGTGTGCGATAGTCATTTAATAGGGGAGGTTAAAGTAGGGGGATATTGCCTCTCCCCCTTCTTAGTGTATGAATATTTCCATCTCAGCCAGAGTAAAAATATCTTTCAAAACCAATTCCACACACACATTCACCTTGGATTTCCTGTTCTTCAGCCCCTATAGGTTTCCTAACATGAGCCCTCTTACAAAAGAAAAAATGCCTATCTGACCACCTTAAAGAACAAGGCACTCGATTCAAAATTATAACCTTGTCTACTCCATATTCCTTCCTTAGATCATATCACTTTTATGGAAAACATTTAAATAAATATTCTTTACCACTTTGAAATCGAGTAAATTAGAACTGTCTTTTCCTTTTCCACACATCCAACAATTGTGTTTTAAGTGCCGCTAAACTAGCAGACTAATATAATCTCAACAGATGATTCTGTTCAGCCACTCATAGTCCTGAATCTGGCCCGACATTGCTGCTCCTGACACTTTACACCAGTTTTCCACGTCTATGACAATCACATGTTTTAATTCCTAATTATATTTTATTTTAATTTTGTTTTGCTTAGAACTTTGGAGGTTTCCATACCACATCTTAGAGAATCATTACCACGTACCTCAGAAGTTCCTCTGTGGGTAAGGTAGTTTACCATTGTTGTGACTGGGGCGATTTTACACTGCATATTGAATAGCTTATCAGACAGTTAACTCTCTTAGGGTAACAAAGACCAGTAATTAAGGCTTGTTGCAGGAGGTGGAGAGGCTTAAAAACTCTGAATAAGAATTACCCAGCAGATAACAATAACATAAGTGACCAGTCCATTTGTTTTTTTAGAAAGAGAATGGGACAAGTGAGTAAAATAGTACACTGAAAAATTCGATAATCGCCGAAAACCAGAATGTGCTCGCATCTTATTGGTCCCAAGTTAGCACAGTACTAGAATTGTCCTCTATGGCCAATGGTATCCTGTGGTGGAAGAGTTTCAATAGCCCCTTTTGTTGTAGGAAGCCTTAAGGTCCTGTAGAGAAATATGGGAGTGGTTGATGGGCTACAGGTATGTAAGCTGGTATCCAGTCTTTACATTGATGTAGCTTCGTGTTGTACCCTGGGTGCAGAGGAATTTAATGTGTAACCTGAAAAAATAGTCAGTGTCCCTCGTGTTTAAGGGGTCACACCTAAAGAAAGAAATTGCACTGGGCCCAAAAAGCTGTTACCAAAACTGGAAGGTGCCGCAAACCCACAAGAAATTCTTGGGTGTTTTCAGTGATGTGCTTGATTATCTGGTGTCTCGTAATGGACAGTTTTGGCTAGTGGAGTCTTGAGTGTTCAATTAAGAGGCCAACTGGACTTTGTTTAGAGTTGGACTGTTTGCTGAAATATTTCAAGGGAACTGTCCACTATTTTGTAGAGTCAAAGGTCCCTGGTATGGTATCCACTGACAGCCTGCTCAACTTTTATAATTTATGGCACACACTTTGTTTTGGTGTATCTGAAAGAGACTATTGGTTATAGATTCCTTACCTTAGAATTACCCCCAGGCGTCAGACTGGATTCAGAGAATTTTTTCTCAGCAGTACCCCTGCACATCAGTGGGTGGTGTCGGTCGACTCTGCTTTCGTCGTCAGCGCCGTGATCGCTGTATCTACTTAGACGCTGCCCCTGCACGCAGACGTCCGTTCTTTCTTTTTCCACGCCAGCCAGCGCAGATCCAGCGAGAGCGATATCCTTAGTAATTTTTTGAGTAGTGATTTTTCGTCCTTTGTCTAATTCTTTTTCGAGTCATTCTACTCCTGGTGCAAGTAGGGATGTCCCATCGTCTGACCGGCTTCAAGCCTTGTGACTTGTCACAAGTTGATGTCAGTCACGGACCCGCACCTCGTGTGCCTTTGGTGCCACCATCACGACCCGAAGTCGTGCTCCGACGGTTGGGCCATAAACCCGAAGACATTGCAGGAGTGGTCCCGAAAGCTTCTGGAGGCCCGGCAGTCCGCTCCACGCCACTCGAGGTCCCGGTCGAGAGGGAGGCTGCGGAGTCACCACCATCACTCCTCATCGAACTCTTCATGCAAGTCGAAGCACAATAAGAAGGCGAAGAAGCACCGTCGCTCTTCGCCTTCTCCCCGTCCGTCGACCGATGCGAATTGGGATGCGGAAGGTAGTTGTCCTTCGGCTCTGCCCACGGAGCCTGCTGCAACAGCTCCGAGCTTCCCTCCCTTCCCGGGAGCCGGAGCGTCCACTGGCGAGCTTTGTGCCTTTTACGAAGCTCTCCACTTCATCTTTGGGCAGCCTGACTCCGCCTGCGCTCCTTCGGGCCCATGGACTCGGCTGGGGGCTCTAGGCCTTCGAATCCGGTGGCTCCAGCTGTGGCGCTGCAGGGCCCCCAGGGATCCAAGCCTGGATCCGGATCGATGCCGGTTGACCTTACAACGCCTCCTCCGGCACCGATACCTCTGATGACGCCTCTGCCACTTCCGACGCCGGTTGTGTCCCCGGCCGGCGTCGACCCCAGCCTCCCCCTCGACTTGAACATGGAGCCTGACCGGCTTCGTCCTGGACTTATGTACCACTGTTCTACCCTGGCGTTCCCTGAGTGGCAGCCAGAGGAGGGTGAGGAGGACTGGGAGGGGTCTGTTGACCCTTTGGCAGACCAGCTTGAAAAGCCGGACTGGAGAGAGGAGTTGGGTGAGGCCAGCGGTCTAGATACTTCCCCAGACCTTGGTATGCTTTCTTCCTCTACCGTGGCCACGGAGGAGGGAGCCTCCTACGTTGTGGTGCTGTGTAGGGCGGCTGAGGCCATGGACCTTGAGCTTCCTACGGTGGCAATCAGGACTAATCTCCTGACTGAGGTGCTTCAGCCAGCACCGGCCTCTTTGGAGCCCCTGCTACCGTTCAATGAGGCCCTCACAGACATCCTTTTGGGCACTTAGTCCAGGTCCAACACAGGGGCTCCTGTGGATAGGATGATTGCCCAACACCACCGCCCGGCCCCGGGCGACCCAATTTTTCTCTCCCAACACTTGGTGGTCCAAGCCTCCACACTCAAAGGCACGTTCCCTTCTGCTCCTCCAGATAGGGAATCCAAGAAGCTGGACCATCTTGGGAAGAAGATGTTTTCTTCCGCCAGCTTAGGACTGCGGTCGGTGAACACCGCATGTCTCTTGGGCCGTTACATAAATATAATAGAAATGAGAGGGACCCCTTTGACCAGACCAGGGGAATAGGGTACTATTGACAAGTAGAAGTGAAAATCCCTTGGTAGAAATATATGCTAACACTGGGTCTCAAAATTTCCAGCGCAAGAAGTTATAGCCCATATGTTAGATCATGCAAAGTTACAAATACTTGTACACAACTGTGAAATGTATATTAAAAAAATATTGCTTTATTAAAAATCAACACTTGTTATAATAATGTTTTTTTACTGTAAAACTGATTACACTGAAAATTACATCAAATTCATATACCATTAAAATACTTTGTTACATACATAAAAGAAAAAAACACACAAGAATTCAACATAGGAGTGATTACAAAGACGTATGATACCTAATGTGTGCCAACAAACGTTTAACAGAGAGACAAATACAGACAATACATTTTGTCATTTGGGAACACATCCGGTCTGAGCAGTTCAATTACAAATCCTAGACACAATTTATTATTCTTATCTATAGGATATGCTATTTCCATGGATTGTGTCGAGAGAGGCGTCGACGCGTTGTGATGGTTCTATTGATATCCCATCTTTATCAAGACAAATATAAGTCTCTCTTTACTGACACTGTATGGTTGCCTTTGATCACAATCCTTATTTCATTTTACTGCCCCCTGCCCCCTCCACTCGCTTGATTTGTTGGGCATGTTGTTGGCTTTTGGTCCAGAGAATCTGGTGAAGTCAATGGTGGAATCCTTGTTTTAATTTATGAGTGTTTTCCTCTGGGGTATTTCCCTGGGGTGTTTCACATTAAAATCATTGATTTTGAATCTGGAAAGACTTTGCTCACTTGTCACCCCCTCACTTCGGGTCTTACTGATAAAAACTTTCAAAGGGATTACTGTCTTGTGCCGTTTCTTGTTGGGGTTAACTTAAAATCCCAGTAGAGAGGCTGCAAATCGTCCTTCCGCTGTGTGTAAGCCAATCTTGGGCCGTTACATCCACTCCGTGTGGGACACGGTTGCGCAAGTGCTGCCACAGTGCCCATAGGAGGGCCGGGCCACACTCTCCCGTGCGGTCACAGAGGGGAGAGACGCAGCAAAGTTCGCCATCCGACTCGCTGGGTAGAACGATATCTACGTCAGTAGTCCTAAGGTGCTACGGCAGGCTGAGATCCACTGGCTTTTCTGGGGATGTCCAATCGACTCTTTTGGACATGCCCTTTGATGGCCGTCGCCTGTTTGGCGACAAGGCGGATAGTGCACTTGAGCGCTTCAAGGATTCTATAGCTACGGCCAGATCCTTGGGCCTCGCTGCCACCTCGTGTCCTGTGCTGTCTGCCTTTTGCCCCTTTCGTGGCTACGGAAGGGGTGCCCTACCACATTCCACCCAGGGTCACAGGCCGGCGCAAGCTACCCAGCCTCTGCGCGGCGGGGGACGTGGGACCCCACGGTGTGGGTTTGGGGGCCAGCATGGCGGGCCAGTCCACAAGTGCCCTCTCTGCAGCAGCCTCTAAGCCTTCCTAGTCTGACCGTTCAGGGCCACCAGTTGGCAGTAAGCAGCAGGATCCGCCATCACCTCTCCCACTGGCACAACATCACGGCGTACAGATGGGTTTTGCAGATAGTCGGAAGGGGCTACTCCATCACCTTCGAGACTACCCCTCCCTCCATGCCACCAACACTCCATCGCATGTCGGATGATCACTTGGCCCTTCTCCATCAGGAAGTTACAGCTCTCTTGGCCAAGGGAGCTATCGATCGAGTCCCTGTCCCAGAAGTAGGTCGTGGTTGTTACTCCCACTACTTTCTGGTTCCCAAGAAGGACAAGGGCCTGCGTCCTATCTTTTTTTTTTTTTTTTTTTTTTTTTTAAACCTTTATTCGCATAAATCAGATACACAGCTATTCAGCCGACATCCCGGAGGTTCGGCAGCTAAACAAGCAACACGTGAAGTCCTCCATAGCTCTAATGCAGGAGAATGACAAAGGTCTCATTTTTGAAAACTACCTACAATAAACACAACAAGCAAGGCAGTATACACCACAAAGTCGTGCCAGTTTCCAGCGGGGGCGCGGCCCCATTTCCAACATCAAATCAAAGCCAACGATCGGGAGGATGAGGGAGAGCAGAGGCACTAACATTCTAACGGAGGTGCATCAGGAAAACCCAAGTCGGAAGTGAGGCTAGGGGGAAAGTGGCTCCTCCGGCGGTTCAATGGCAGGAGGCAGACATATGCCTCCCCTATATTGGTTCCAACTTCCCCATACCTTATGCCATTTCTTAGGCCTCCCCCGTGCACTATACACCGTTTTCTCCCGAAACATGCTCCAGTCCATGTTGTCCTTCCATGCGTCCAGGGTGGGCGGGCTATGGGATCCCCACAGTCGTGCTATATCTCGCTTAGCCACCATATTGCCTAGGGTCACCCATTGAGTCTGCGCTGCGTCATAATCCGTAGGACCCCACACATTCAAAAGACAGCGCCGCGCCTCTGGGTGCAGTACTATACCCGTGACCTCCTGCATCACCACGTGAATCCGCTTCCAAAAGTCCGCAATCACACCACACTCCCATATGATATGTAGGAAGGTGCCCACCATCCCGCAGCCCCTCTTGCATAACCCATCCTCGGAAAATCCCATATGAACCAGCCGGGGCCCAGTGACGTAGACTCTGTGCAGTATCTTAAGCTGGACCAACCGTAGTCTGGCGGGGATCGCGACCTCCTTAGGAGAGGAGACGGCGTATTGCCAATCTTCATCGTCCAGCTCAAGGCCGTCCCTAGTCCACTGATCCCGAACCCCCATGAGGAGGTCGGTCCGGACATTCACAAGCTTTTTGTAAATTAGGGAGATTGTGCTCTCCGGCATATGGCCGTCCAGGATCCGGTCCTCCAAGGGAGAGGACTCAGGCACCCTCTCCCCCTCAACGAGCACCGACCGCAGCGCATGGCGCACCTGCGCATACCGGAAATATTCCGTGCCCTCCAGCGCATATTCCGTCCGTAGTTCGTCAAACGACTTAATCCGCCCCTTGACCAGCAGGTCGCCCACCCGGGAGATGCCAATCAGGTCCCATTTCTCGAATCCCTTAGAGTGCCAAAGTTTCCCCAGCATATCTGAGTCATACAACGGAGTGGCGAGGGTGAGCCTATCTTTCCAGCCCAACGAGTTCGTGACTGTCTTCCACACATTCACCGCCACCTCGGTCGGCCCCGTGAGGGACCCAGCCGGGGGCCTCGAGTAAAGTGCTCTATAGTAGCCACCCCCACGCAGCAACCACCGGTCCATAGCGAAGCCGGGGCTAAGCGCCGGGCCGTAGACTCCATGGTTGATCGCACTCAGCTGGGAGGCCCAATAGTATCTTCTGATGTCGGGAAGCGCGATACCCCCATCGTACCAAGGAAGAGTTAGTTTTGCTATCGCTATACGCGGACGGCCGTCCCACAGCAGCGAGCGCTGGAGACTCTCGACCTCCCGAAAGTAGCTGGCCGGAACCAGCTCCTGGGTGTTCTGCAGGACATAGAGAAAACGGGGAAGAGACATCATTTTGAATAGCACAGCTCGGCCAAGGAGGGAAAGCGGCAGCCGCCGCCAGCCCACTACATCTCGCCTCAGGCGCGCCAGCGGAGGGACCAGGTTCCTCTCATACCGTACCGTTGGGTCGGTGGAGATATAAATCCCAAGATACATGAAACCTTCCCGGGCGATCTGTATCGGGCAATTCCGCGGGGGAACCGGGACGTCTCCACACAAGGCATACAGATATGACTTCCCCCAGTTAATGGTTAGTCCCGAATTCCTCCCGAAGGAAGTCAAAATGTCGCAGATAACTATGAGGGACTTCCGGGGTGAAGCGAGATAAAGCAGGATATCATCGGCATAGAGGGAGATGCGGTCCTCGTGGTCAGGTGACCAGCGAAGCCCCCTCACCTCCGGGTGCCATCGTATCCAGGCCGCCAGCGGCTCGAGAGCAAGAGCAAACAACAGCGGCGACAGAGGACAGCCCTGCCTGGTACCTCTCCCCAGCCCGAAAGGGCGGGACGCCCTACCGTTGACCGCAACCTGAGCGAGAGGCTCTTCATATAATAGCCTCACCCAGCCCATAAATCCGGGTCCAAAGCCGAATTTCGCAAGCGCAGCCCACAGGTATTCCCACTCTACCGTATCGAAAGCCATTGTTGCGTCAAGCGCTGCCACAATGGCCGGCTCCCGCATCGTCCCCACCCTTGCGATCACTCCGTGGATGCGCCTAAGGTTCAACGCGGTGTTACGATGCGGGATGAATCCGGATTGGTCAGGGTGGATCAGATCACCGATCACCCTGACCAAACGGTTAGCGAGGATTTTAGCGAGGATCTTCGGCTCGGCATTAAGGAGCGAGATCGGCCTATATGAGCTGCACCTGTTCCTGGGCTTACCATCTTTATGTATGACCACGATTGTTGCCAGGCGCTGGTCGCGTGGGAGGCATCCCGTCTCCCGCGCCTCCACGAACATAGCTCGCAAATGCGGAGCGATCTTATCTGGCCGGAGTTTGTAGAACTCAATTGGCAGGCCATTCGGGCCCAAGGCCTTGCCCGAACGTAACGAACGGATAGCCCCCGCGATTTCGTCGACTGTGATATCGCCATCAAGATCGTCCCTGTCTATGTCGGAAAGGCAAGGTCACGCAGGAGTTCACACGAATCCCCCACTGGCCTGCACGACACGGAGGTATAGACCGTGTGGAAGTAATCCGCAAAGCACTGGACTATGCCATCCGGCTCCGCGACAACGACTCCATCCTCCGTCACGAGGTCTGGCACAACACGATTGACCCGCTCCTTTTTATCCAGCCACGCGATTAATTTCCCGGCCTTGTCCCCGACGTCGTACAGACGGCCCCGCTGTTCCCTACTCAAGGCTTTGGCCGCGTCCGTCACAAGGGCCCTGTACTCCGACTGCTTGAGGGTCAAATTGTGCAGCGCCGCCGCCGTAACCTCCCCCTCCAATGACAGCTCCAATTCCGCGATCTCCGCCTCAATCTGGGCGACCTCCGCGTCTCGCCGACGCTTGGCCGCTACTATCAAGGAGAGGGCCTCTCCCCTAAGCACTGTTTTGAACGCTTCCCACAAAGACACAGCCGACGTGACCGAGCCGAGATTCTCCTGGAAGTAACGATCGACCGCCTTCAGCACCGCACTACGAGTCATAGGGTCCCTGAGATACCACGGGTTAATTGGGGCCACCCTACCCCCCATTCCTCTACCAACATCCATACAGATCCACACCGGCGAATGGTCAGAAATACCCCGTGCCATGTGCCTGGCCTCAGAGACAAAGGAGGCGTGTGCAGCTAGGGTAAGCACATAATCAATTCTGGAGAGACTGCCATGCGCCCCGGAATGGAAAGTGTATTGCCGCTGTGTGGGATGCAGTAGTCTCCAACAATCAACCAGTCCAAGGGTATCTACAAAGTCCGGAAGCCATTTCTGGGCCCCCCCCGAGCTCCTCGGCGGGTGTCTGTCAAGCAATCCGGAGCCTACCGCATTAAAGTCGCCACCCACCACCAACATTCCCTCTGGGAGATCCAACAAAGTCCTCTCTAAGTCCGCAAGTGTGGAAGGTTGCAGTGCAGGAGGGACATAAACCGACACCAGGACCAGCGTCCTGCCCTCCCACCTCCCCGCTACAGCCGCGAAGCGTCCCCTATCGTCAACAGTAGTGGAGTCAACCTCAAAGGGCAGGGAGGACCTGACGAGTATTCCAGCCCCTCTAGACCCCGAGGAAAACCCGGAGTGTGCAACAAACTTGTAGCCTTTCCTATTGAGTGCATAGCACATGTTACCAATCAAGTGCGTCTCTTGCAATAAGACAATATCAGGGGTACATCTCTTCAGGAATTGCAGGACAATCCCACGCTTAATACGATCCCCCAAGCCATTTACATTCCAACTGAGTATTTTTAAGCCCCTACCCCCCATCCCAACATGTAAGGAGACCACCCCCCCCCCGCATGGAACCGCACTAGAGTCACAGAAGCTTGCATCTTTACGCCTTGCATAACCAAAAACAACAACCCCAACAACAACCCCAATCCACCCCCCACCCTGCACCCCTGCGTAAGCTCTAAAATGCCCCCCAACTTGCAGTGTGCCTGTCGCCCCATACAAAGACTAATCTACAAAAAGAACCCCAGAGGAGGAAAAAGCTCCCATATTGCCCCCGCTACCCCCCGGATTGTCACCCTCCCGGGGGAACCGGAGATCTGGTACTGAAGTCCAGGCTCATTGTTCATCGCCGCCACCGTCTGCTCCACCGGAGCGTTCCACGTTAGTCCGTCCTTGGGGCAATGTGTCAAGCCAATCTCCGACCATGGCTGGTGATTAAAAAAAGAAAGTCCGCTCTTCGAACACCACACGCAACCTGGCCGGGAAGAGCATGGCATATTTCAGTCCCATCTCTCGTAGCCTCCTCTTGACCGCCAGGAAGCCTTGTCGTTGCTTCTGTACCATCTGGGTAAAGTCCGGATAGAAACTTACAGTGGTGTTCTGGAATAGCGTCGGGCCGGACACCCGCGATGCTTGCAGAATGGCATCACGGTCCCTGAAGTTAAAGATCCTGGCGACAATTGGCCTCGGAGGGGCCCCCACCTTGGGCCTCCCGCCAGGAACTCTGTGGGCCCTTTCAACCGTAAAAAACTTACTAAGGCCTTTGGGCGCCAGATGGTTCACCACCAGGTCCTCCACAAACAGGTCCACTGACTGTTCCTCCGAAGTTTCCGGGACCCCAATAATGCGCACGTTATTGCGCCTTGCGCGGCCCTCGAACTCTTCCAACCGTCGGGCAAAGTGATCATTTGCAGTCCGCAAGGTACGGACTTCCAGCTGAAGGCCGGAGACGTCGCCCAGGAGGCCTGCAGTCTTGAGGTCTAAGGACTGAACCCGCTCATTAGTTTTCCCCAGGTCTGCCCGAATCAGATTGACGTCGATCGATATGGCATCCACTTTATGCGCCAGGGTCTCAAATTGTTGTCCGATAGAGGACTTCATCCCCTCGATGGCCCCCATGATATCTTGCAGGGTTGGTTCCGCGGAGGGGGGCGACCCGTCATTCGTGGCCTCCAGTGTCTGTCCCGATCCGCCCGGTGACCCCTTCTGGTGGGCATAGCGGTCCATGTTGTTAGTCTGGGTGTAGCCTCCCCGCCTGGTACTTTTGGGCTTCTGTTTTTCGGCGTCCGATTTACTCGACATCGCTATCTGCCGAGGGGACAATCTCTTTGCCCATACAGAGTAGACAACCATGCAGCCAGTGACTGGCGCTACCCCCGTCCAGGCCGGGCGCGGTGGAGACAGGAAAGCGAAAGTGAAAGTGAGGACACCTTCCTTCCGACGATTCGCCCCTCGCGTGGCCGCTGTTGTTCAATTAGTGCACGGGCACTGTGCCAACGCAAGTCCCAGGCACCTTCCGGGGAGTAGGCCACAAACTTCCAGGCAGTACAACTTCGGTCTCCGGTGGGCGATTTCGATCCGGACAACGGCTCTCGCCTCAGCAACGGCTCCCCTCCAATATTCCGGGCATCAAAAGCAGGATACTAGACAGGATATCTGCCGGAGGGAGCGAGGGTCTCGGGAGCTCTAGGCTCACGCGGCCATCTTGATCACGCGCCGCAGTCTCCTCCCTGCGTCCTATCTTGGATCTCAGGAACGTCAACCGCTTCCTCCGGAAAGAGAAGTTCAAAATGTTGCCAGTAGCTCAGGTCCTGTCTGCCCTCGACCATGGAGACTGGATGGTAGTGTTGGACTTGCAGGACGCTTACTTCCACATTCCCATCCTGCCAGCCCACAGGGGTAACCTACGGTTCACGGTAGGCCACGAGCATTTTCTGTTTACTGTGCTCCCCTTTGGCCTTACCAGCGCCCCTCGGGTGTTCACGAAAGTGATGGCGGTGGTCGCAGCTCATCTGCGCAGATCAGGCATTCCAGTCTTCTCCTATCTCGACGACTGGCTGTTGAAGGCGGACTCGCCCCATGCTGTTGTCTCCAACCTCCAGACTACAGTGGACCTTCTGCATTCGCTGGGGTTCACTATCAACATGCCGAAGTCGCACCTGATTCCCTCTCAGAAGCTCCTTTTCATCGGGGCGGTTCTGGACACTGTGCAGTTTCGGGCCTAACCTCCCAAACAGCGAGTCCGGGATATTCGGGCTATGATTCCGAACTTTCAGCCTCTATCCCAGGTTTCAATCAGATTGACCCTGAGGCTGCTGGGCCTCCTGCATCCTGCTGGTGAACTATGCCAGGTGGCATATGCGGGCTCTGCAGTGGGACCTGAAGTTCCAGTGGGCACAGCATCAGGGGAATCTTTCCGATTGCCTCCAGATCTCAGAGGGCACTGCACACCAATTGCAGTGGTGGCTCACGAACCAGGATTGAGTTAACGGCAGATCCCGCTCCCTTCCCCAACCAGAGTTCACTGTGGTGACGGATGCGTCACTTCTGGGGCAGGGCTGCCACATGGGGGAAGTGGAGATCAAAGGCCTCTGGTCTCTGGCGGAGTCCGGGCTCCATATCCACCATCTGGAGCTCCGGGCGATTCGTCTTGCATTGAAGGCATTCCTTCTTTCTGTCAAAGGAAGAGTACTGCAGGTGTTCAAATCCAACACCACCGCCATGTGGTATTGCAACAAACAGGGCGGGGTGGGGATCGTGGACCTTATGCCAGGAGGCACTTCATCTCTGGAAGTGGCTGCAACATGAGGGGATGTCCCTGGTGGTTAAACACCTGGCAGGTTCACTGAAAGCCAGGGTGGGCGAACTCAGTCGCCGGTGCTTGATGGATCACGAATAGCGTCTTCACTCGGAGGTGGTGGAAGGTCTCTTTCCGCAGTGGGGAGATCCTTGGTTAGATCTATTTGTCACTGAAGAGAACGTGCAATGTCAGCAGTTCTGCGCAATAGAATTTCCAAGGCGGCACTCGCTAGGCGATGTTTTTCGTCGGTAGTGGAGTTGCAATCTTCTATACGCCTTTCCGCCTATACCACCTCTGCCCAGAGTGCTGAAGAAGATCAAGCGCGACTGGGCCCAAGTTATTCTTGTGGCTCTGGATTGAGCACGAAGAGTCTGGTATCCAGAGCTCTTCAACATGGCCATCGATCCTCCTGTCAGACTGCCTCTTCGAGAGGATCTTCTGTTGCAGCAGCAGGTGACGGTCCTCCACCCGAACCTGTCCAGCCTCCACCACCTTGCGTGGAGTTTGAGCGGCGACAGTTGACAGCTTTCAACCTTCCTCCCGAAGTCTGTAATGTAATCTTGGCAGCCAGACGTCCCTCCACTAAAACAGTATACGCCTGTAGATGGAACAAATTTGTGGCATTGTGCACAGCAAAGGCTGTGGATCCTCTTTCTGCCCCGCTTTTAGAGGTTCTCCTCTTCATTCTTTCTTTGACCCAGCAGGGCTCTGCTCTGGGCACCCTTAAAGGCTATCTTTCTGCAATTTCGGCTTCCTGATCAGCCTTCTCTTTTCAATTCCCCTATTGTAAATCGTTTCCTTAAGGGCATTACTCACTTATTTCCTCCTATTCCTTTAGTAACACCGCAGTGGGACTTTAACCTTGTTCTGACGTATCTTATGTGCGCTCCTTTCAGGCCGCTACATAATTGTCCTCTCAGACTCTTGACTCTAAAAACTGCCTTTCTGGTTGCCTTCACCTCTGCTTGCAGGGTGAGTGCGCTTCGGGCTCTTTCTTCTAAACCTCCTTTCCTGGCTGTTCATCCAGACAAGGTTGTCCTTCGCACAAGGCCTTCCTTCCTTCCCAAAGTGGTTACCTCTTTCCACATAGGACAGACCATCACTTTGCCCACCTTCTTCCCACTCCCGCATCCTTCTAAAGAGGAGGAGAGGCTCCACTGTCTGGATCTAAAACGTGCGCTTTCATTTTATCTGGATCGCACAAAACAATTCCGTGTGGATTATCAGCTCTTTGTTGGCGATGTGAGCGCCAAGAAAGGTGGGGCGTGCAAAAACGAACCATCTCTCGATGGGTCATTCTTTGCATTAAAATTTGCTATTCCTTGGCGAAAAAGGAACCAACAGTAGGGTTGCGCGCCCATTCCACCAGGGCGACGGCAGCCACTACTGCTTTGGGACGTGGAGTCCCCCTTCTTGACATCTGCCAGGCAGCTACGTGGGCTTCGCTGCACATGTTTACCAAACACTACTGCCTGAATAGCCTAGTCCAGAGAGACTGCTTCTTTGGCCGTTCAGTTCTCCAGGACTTTCTTGGTGGGAACTTAGTTTGCAGACCCACCTCCGGGGTTGGTATTGCTGGAGTATCTATTCTAAGGTAAGGAATCCATAACTAATGGTCTCTTTCAGATGAACAAGTTACTTACCTTTGGTAATGATATGTCTGTAAGAGACATATATTAGTTATGGATTCCTTACTGCCCCACTCATCCTCCCCATTCTGCGAACTGATTTCTAGGGTAAGGGACTCCCTTTCAGGGACTAGTTTTATGCACGAGTGGTCAGTGTCTTGCATGGCTCTGTGCTTCTGGCGTGGAACGTCGTGTCAAGAACTGACGTCAGCGTGCAGGGGCGGCGTCTAAGTAGATACCGCAGCATCATTCCGGTGAGCACGACTCCATCGATGAACGCAGAGTCTGCCGGCGCCACTTACCAACGCGCAGGGGTACTGCTGAGGAAAAAATCTCCTGATCCAGTCAGACGCCTGGGGGTAATTCTAAGGTAAGGGATCCATAACTAATATATGTCTCTTACAGATATATCGTTACCGAAGGTAAGTAACTTGTTTAATCATATCATCAAAAAACTTTAACTGTCTTGCTTCTCAGCGTCTCCAGTGGCGATTGCCACGTCATCTGCCTCATTCCGAAAACTCACATCTACTGATTAATTCATTATCAGTCGTCAAGTAACTGGAACCAACAGTATCTGACCTTTGATTCATGTTTGCTCTATCCTGTCGTGATCTACCAACACGGTACATACTTGATAACCATATAATTTATGCACCAAGGCTGAAACCCTGTTGTTTACCCTAACGAGCAGACCAGACATAGCCCATACACAGTCAATTCTAAGTGCTTCTAGTATAAGAAAAATTCTTCTTCTGACTACTCGCTGAAAGTTTTCTCCATCGCTTGTAGTTTTACATGTTCACTTTCACCTTTTTCCTCTTATGTACCATGTGATCACGATTGGACGTTCTATACAGTCTGACATGAGAAATTAAGATGTTTATTATTGTTGAAACTGATGTTACGATGTATTGGTATGAATAAATACCTTCATTGGACAGAGGTGTCTTTTTGTTGTTTACACTGAGTGGGTGTTGGGAAATGTATTCCTTACTAAATATCTAAGTTTAAGTCAATAAAGCAGTCTTTTTTGGTACCACTATTGTATATACTTTCCTGAGGTTCAATACTGGCTTATCTGGGCGCCCTGTGTCTCCTCAAACCTTAGAGGGAACAGAATTTGCGGCATAGGCTCCCATGTCGAAGCAGCTTCTGCTTCATTGAAGCAGTTATTGTGTACCTTCCCCCTATCACAAAATTCCTGTTAATGTAAGGCTAAAGGACTTGCCTTAAAGAGTGGAGTAGAAGACGTACAAACCAATTGATATTGCCTATGGTGCCGCAAGGCTCCGCCATTAAGTTTAAGCACCTACCCTAAAATTTGCCTTCACAAAGGACAAAAGGAATAGAGAAGATGCCCCGTTGTTACTAAAAAGAGATTGGCTCCCTGCTAATCAAGATTGTACTAGAAGAAGTGTCCCTATATTCGTTTGTATTCATTGTACTTCCTGATACCAAATAAGGAGAGCGTTCTTTGTTCTATGTTTGATCTGTGGATCCTCTGTACCTTCCTGCAAGCAATTCATTTCAAGATGACAACATTTTAGGAAGTGATCATGCTCCTATAAGAAGGCAACTTCCTAGTGGCACTCTACCTCAAGAATGCCTTTTTGCAAACTACTGAGACATTTCAGTACCTTCATTTTAGAGTAGGTCAGTTAACAGTTTTACCTGTCAGGATAAATTTACAACATGCTTTTCTGTGGTGGCTGCTCAATCCTGCCGCCAGTGAATTCATGGTACCCTTATCAAGATGATGATCTAGTGAAAGGGATAAGAGCTTTGCAATGCCCGTCTCACACTATTAACAGTGTTCCAACTTTGTCAGTTAGGGTTTACCATCAGTGCCTTAAAGTCTCATCTGAAACCACTGCTGTCCCAGACTCAAGCATTCCAATTCTGGAGAGAGTACAGGTATTTTAGAGTCTTATTCCAGTTGACAATCTCTGACCGTGAGAATGGTGATGAAGTTTTTGGGCATGGTGGCTTTGGGCATAGTTCCAAATGTGGGCCTGCAGATCCATCCATCAAAAAGTGTTTAGCATCCCAGCGCCACCAGCTACTGGGGATTGTGAAGATATAATGTTGTTGCGTCAGTGCAATACTCTCCAGATTTCCAGATGCACATAACTCTGATGATCGACGACTCTATTCAGAGATGGGGAGCGCTTACTTCTCATCAGTGTGATAGAAGTAAAGGCAGTGTTTCTAGCAGTGAACGGGTTTGAGGCACTTGCAGGGCACGAATTTACTAATACACACAGACAACATGGCTATTCTGTATTAAATTTGAGAATAAGAAGGCATACACTTTGTACCTCTGTCTGAAATTGGGCAAGAGAAGTGACTGTGGACTCTCCGACACCTGATAAAACTCCTGGCAGAACACCTTACAGAGACAGACATCAAATTTGCAGACCCTGTTCCCCTCAATACAGCGCTTCTTCAATGTGGTGAAGATGTATAAAAGATAATCACGTTTTCACCCTAACTAGACCAAATCGATATTGATGCCACTTAGACTGCCCTTTACATGTCTCAGCAGAAGGCTTGCAGTACCTGGGCTGTGCATTACCATAAACAATGAGCTGTATGTGGAATAGGACCAGCAGGCTACCTTGACAAGGTTTACAACATCTGTGCCCATTGGAGGACTGGTCTGGTACTCTTACTGAATAGAGCAGCATTATACAAACTGATTGCACTCACTTAGTTTGTGTTTGATAGAACACCCTGTATTGGATAGGCACCACATATTTCACCACGGTTAAAGAGCAGATGTGCATTTTGTTATGAGATGGAGGTGCAGCAAAGATTTATTTCGCCAAGCTTAGTTTTATAGTTTATGATGGAACAATTGGATTACCGTATCGAAGACTTTACTACTGGATTCGTCAGTTAGTGGTAATAAATGATTGGGCTTTTGCATCTCAGCAAGAGCATTGCTTTAGAGCAGACAGGCATACTCTGGATAATTAATAGGAGCTATACTCAAGGGTACTTTACAAAGTTGAATTTCTTTACATTCTACCAGACAATCTCAAGACAGTGATACAAGCCTGCAAGTTGTGGCTCCTCATGAGGTTCTGATTCCCAATAGGCTGCTCTGGGGTACAGATATTTTACAAGATCTGTTTGTGAAATGCTGTGATTCCTTAAATGAGATGTCATTGGGTTATCAAAGGTGAGAGACATATAGAACTTTCAGGTCATCTAAGCGAATGAAGTATTGATTGTTATGTTATATATTTTTGTGAAACACTTGAATGTCTGTGGGCGTCTTGGCGCTAGCCAATTGCAACCAGAGTAAGGCTCAACAGGAACCTCGAATAGGAAGAAATCAGCCATGTTTTCAGAGACTTCCTGAAAAGCTGAGTAGCGATGCAATAGAAGCTGGAAGTGCATTCCAGGCTTTGGCAGTGTTAAATAGAAAACCCATGCCACCCCATGTAGCACGGTTAACTCTCGGTACTGCGATAGTTTTGGCAGTAGCTGAGCGTAAAGGTCTGACAGGAACATACCAAGAAAAATGTATTTTTTTAAAGAAGCTCGAACCTTGACTATGCAAAGCCTTATAAACAATGCAGAGAGATTTGAAAAGTATCCTTTGCTTAACTGGCAGCCAGTGGAGTATCCTGATGGAGCTTGACACTGAATATTATTTGGGAATTTTCAGAAGCAATCCAGCAGCTGTATTCTGCAAGGTCTGGAGTTTGTTATGGATATGCTGATGGGCATTCAAGTACAGCCCGTTGCTGTAGTACATCTTTGTTCGCATTAAGGAGGGAACAACAGTTTTCTGAAGGTTGGCAGGAATGAACGGATTGATCTTCTTGATCATTCTCAGAGTATAATAGGCAGCAGAAGTGACAGCATTGACCTGGTGATGATAAGACAGCTGATGATCAGAATACCAAGATTCTTAGCCACTCTTACAGGGGTGGGAAGTGAGCCCAGCTCTGAAGACTGCCAGCCAATGGACCAAAAGGATGGCAGGGAACCACAAATCAGAACCTCTGTCTTTCCTGAATCTAATTTCAGGCAGTTCCTAGACATCCAGGAACTGACTGCCCTCATAAGCTGCAGAAAGTAACCCCGTATCAACTCTCCTCAATATCTACCTGGACTACAAGTTGAGTATCATCAGCATATTATGTTAACAAAAAGCTGAAGGATCATACCAGGTCTGCCAGAGGAGTAATGTAAATGTTAAATAAGGTGGAGTTGAGCAAGGATCCTGCAAGGCAGACTGTACACACTGGATTCAAATTCACCCGGACGGACTGTTTCTGACCTTAGAGAAAGGAGTTAGGCAGCTTCTTCGCAGTGCCGGAGACTCCAGTCTTGTCCAGCCGATCCACTAGTAACCAATGACTGACTGGGTCAAAGGCTGCTGATAGATTGAGCAGGACAAGTGCAGCTCAGCCACCCCGGTCCAAAGTAGAGAAATTCTTCTAGAGGAATTCTTGTTACTTGACTCACAATTGTTTAGATACCGACAGGTCAGACGTCCTTATGAAGGATGAAGAGCTGCTGGCATATGTCACCAACAATTCCCCCATAGACTATAGCATATTAATAGTTCCTGTGATAAAACATGCAATTTATTTGCTATACATGTACCTAATGAAAATTCCTTGGTGATGCTAGCTATTAGTGAGAAAAAATGTGTAGTCAATGTGTGACCACTTTATGACGAGTGGGTAGAGGCTTCCATGTAGCCAAGGAAGGGAGACCATCTGCAAGATGGCTTTTGATTAATTCAGCTACAAATACTATAGTGGAACCTACTATACAGTACTCAGTTGGTCAAGTTTGGGGTCTTGACTAATCTGTGCCTCGGAGGATGCAGGTCAACAAACATGTATTCTTATAATTTAGAATTCCTCTGGATCCAGCCATTCTGGGGAAAGCTGAGGAAGTGTGTCTCAAAAGGTTGTTCGACATGTTTCGAACTCCATGCGAAACTACTTTATTCAATATTTGGGGGCTGACAAATGTTTTTCAAATACAAGAAAAATGTCATGTCTCATTTTACTGACGTTTGTGAGTTGAGATATATCTCAGGGCTTGGGTAGCCATTTTATACTGACATTTGACTCATTGTGCCAGCATGTATACTGCAGTATGCTAGCAGAAAAGGTTTTGTATTCTAACCATGACTGTTCTAGACGTTTGACAAAATGTGTGGTACATGAAGAAAACAATGTGGTTTCTCATTGAACTAAGAATCCTACATAAGAACACAATTAGTGGTTACCATAGCTATGAAGTAAGTCAGATGTATAGTAATGGCTAATGACATGTTTTACTACCGGACAGTGCTTTGTAAGCAGCATTATAAGAAAGAAAGAGGGTTTACTCTTTACTCCTGCATATGTGCAAAAGCAATATAACCACGTTGATCTGTTTGTTGAAAAATCAATAAATGTCATTTAAAAGGCCCTTTGCGGGCACAACAAGGAGACACAAGTTGAAACTGAAGCCCAAGACCCTCATTTCACACTTCAAATTTGGATTACACCATACCTAGGACTGTCGCTAAAACAAAAATGCAAAAGCTTTAATTCCAGGTTTTAACCCCTACCGCCCCCCTCCCCTATTTCAAGGGATTACTCCGTGAAGAATCTAGTCTGGGATATTTGCATTTGTTTTTCCTTCTCTTTCATTGGTGCTTGTTCTGGTCTGAAAAATTCGAGAATCCCCCATGACTTTGGTCTTAGTTGCAGTAACATGAGCCAGACAGTTGTGACACTCAGTTGCTTGAGATGTCCATGCAGCCACATTCGAAGCCCGGGGTTTGCCCAAACTTGTTGACAATGCCAAACAGCCAAATTTGCCATCCCAATCCACAGTCTTGCATGTAGTAGTATAGCTCCTGAAGTTATAGAATTTGGATACCGTAACTTACCATCAGCGTGATGAAGTATTCTTAAGGAAGCACAGCACCCCACAACTCTGCTGCGCTATGAGGCACAGTTGAAATGTTTTACCCTTTAGAGCCACCTACTGCAGCTCTATCACATAGTACAATACCCTTACTCCTTTAAGGAAGCAATTCTATTCTTCGCTTCTTTTAGACTCACCTGTCAGCAATAGCCATCCACTTACAAAACAGACATTTTGTTTCTCTTTGCTCAACAACGGTTAGCCAACTTAGTGCACCCCTTATGTCTACTTTCCTTTTTAACATTGCCCTACTAGCGTGCTACTTGCCAGAAAAGTGCTTCAACACCCATCAAGGATAACAGGTGCTATATGAATACAAACCTTTCTTCCCCTTCTATCCCTCAGCTATCCTTCTCACTCCAAATAACTGACTAATATCCACCACTCAAATTACTTTCATATTTCACCATACTAATTCACCACTAATCCTTTATGGGTTTCCGGACTAGCGTGCTTCAACACCCAATCAGGGGTAACAAGCGCTATATAAATACAAACCTTTTTTCCTCTTCTATCCTTTTGCTATCCCTCCGAATCCAAAAAACTGACTAACCTATCCACCACTTAAAATTTACTATACTAATTCAACATTAACCCTCCATGGGTCCCAGAGTAGCGTGCTACTCGCCGAAAAAAGCGCTTCGACGCCTCATCAGTGGTAGTAAGGTCTATACAAATGCAATTACAATCCAATATAATAATGGGGCCACGCCACATTTTGAGCCACTGTACTCTTTATCACTTCAGCTGTTAACATGGAAAGTTGCATTTCTGCTTGCTTCTTTGCACCGAGTTACTGAACACCAAACAATGTCAATGGAAGGACCTTTCATTAAGGTTCACAATGAGAAAGTAGTCTTATACACAAATCCACAATTCCTTTCAAAGTTTGTATTATCTTTCCACCTCAATCAAACCGTTGAATGTATGATATTGATTTAATATCCCTCAAGCTGGGCAGAAGGGGTGCTATATACACTAATGTCAAACAAGCGCTCAGCTACCCCCTAGACAGAACCAGGCCTTTACACAAGACTGAACAGTTAGTGTCATTTGTGCCCACACATTTGGAACCCCATTTTGAAAGCGGGCACAGCTAAATGGACTGCGTGATGCAGTCAGGTCGGTTGTGTGCGCTCAAACTGACAACTCACGGATATTGTGCGGACACATTCCACCTTTTGCTGACATCCCACTTGTGAGTGTTTGCAAGTCATCAACATGGGTATCTGCTCATACATTTGCAAGCATTATTGTATTGAAATTCATGCTAAAAAAGAAACCCAAGTTGGTCCGAGATTTAAAATCTTTCTTTACTACACCTACTCTGCTTACCATCCACCTCCACCCTAGGGGAATGGGGCACTGATTTTGTGTCTGTACACAATGTGTGATCAACAACAACACACTCTGCAAACAGAATGTGCTATTTGACTGTAAACAGCTATTTGTGGCTTGTCATGTTATAGATTCACATGCACCATCCATCTTCTCTTTTGGTGAAAATGGGGGAGGCGGGGGAGGATTGATTGGTGTCTTTACTAAACCTTTCCTACTTAAAAAGCATAAGCAATAAAGTGTATTACAATGGGGTGGACGGGCATACAGTAATATGAAGGTTATGCTGCTTGCTTTTGCGTTCTGGTTTTTAGCTATATGAGGAGTCATTCTCAAATTAAAAATGTAAACTCTTGAAGCAAATAACTTGCAATATTCCAAACCCAACACTACGTGGCACGATAATGCCCAGAACGTGATCCACAACAGGACAAGCTGCCACCGTGAAATACGGATCAGTAACATTTTCTTTTTCTTTGCTCAGAGCTGGGCTGAAGGGAATTATTAACTGAAAATCTCAATTGTTTAGAATCCGCTTCTTTTTGTAGTTCATCTGCAGAGTGAGATTTGGAGGAAAGTCCAACCAGATCTGCTTTGCGGCTGCGCTAGAAAAATGTGTGCATATTGTTTTGAATACAGAAAAGCGTCTATATGCAGGCGGTCGTGCCACCCTGGTCCATAAAAATGCAGTCAAGGGATGTGTGGGCAGCTCAGAGAGAGTTAGAACATCTACAAGCAGTCAAGCTGACTGGTCATAACACATGGACCCGTTCATCAGCCTTAGGGCCTTGTATTAGGTCCAGTCTTTTTAGGTGTCGACATTCCATTTGCAAACTGATCTCAAATGGAAGGGACTAATTTCTCAACTTTTTATGGACTGCTGCACGCAGTTTTTTTCCTTTTTTGGCATGAAACGGGTGAATGCAGAACACTCTAAAATGTTAGAATCTCGCAGCTTGGCATCTGCATTCTATAGACAACTAAAAAGCTCCAACCTTTATCACACATAGTTTCACTTTTGTATTAATTCAATTGGGATCCCCTTGATTAAGAACTACCATTAAAATTTAGCAATATTTCCTCCTGCATTTTTTTTGGACCCTCTCCCTTGTTTTATCATTCTGATGTGAATTTGGAACAGAATTGGTGGTTATGAAATAAATATTGTATGTAAAGGACTCTTGTTTAAACCTACTCCGATTGTTTTTAGGAGCCTCCTAAACCTCCTCGAAATGAGTTTAAAGTGGGGATGAAACTCGAAGCAGTAGACAAGAAAAATCCGTATATGATCTGCCCAGCAACCATTGGAGATTGTAGAGGAGAGGATATTTTTGTTACATTTGATGGCTGGAGAGGAGCATTTGACTACTGGTGTAGATATGATTCGCGTGATATTTTCACCGTTGGATGGTGTAGCTTGACTGGAGATGCTTTACAGTCACCCGGAAATAATGGTAAGTGTTCAGAAGCAGTAGTGTCCTCAATTTGACAGGCATTTAATCAGCACTTTTTATATCGGGTAGTTTTTATAGTTCTTTTTGTTATCTCGTGTACATGATTCCATTGAACAAGTGCAGTTGATAACCTTAAAGTAATGTTTTGTGTCGGCTGTCCAGCAGTGATTTCCACATGTGTTTAATCCAGCCTTTTTTTAAGCTTTCTTTAATAGAGAGGCAATATATTGAAAGTTAGCATGTTCTATTACTGAAAGTACTACCCTCCTCTTTAGTTGCTTGTTTTTGGTATCACTGTCTTTTTTAAATTTTTATATCCACTTCGCCCTATTTTCCTTTTTTTCATGGGAAAGAGAAAGTGTATCTCTGAATTGTGTAGGTTGTGTACTAAGTCTCTGCTATAATTCCTAAATATTTAGCTAAACACATTTATATGTTATGTTATATAAACTTTTAGCGCGCACAGATAATCCAAGGAGTGTCCCGGCGCGAACCTGAAAAGGAGTCTGAGTCAAAAGGCAGAGCTAGAAGTGAAAGGTTTTCAGCTTTTTTTTTAAAGTCACATAATCTTTGACGCTGTGCAAAGCCAATGGCAGTGCATTCCATGCCAGCGCCGCTATCCGGGCACAAGAGCTCCTTGGAAGCCTTTGGCGGTTGAACCGAGGAATCTGCGCCAAAAGTTGGGAGGAAGAACGCAGCTGTCTTGCCGGAATGTAGAAATCGAACCTCTTCTGCAAGTAGATGGGTCCCAGACCATGGAGAGCTTTGTAGGCAATCAACAGAATTTTTAATTTTATTCGGGCCTCCACCAGGAGCCAGTGCAGAGATTGCAAATGAGAACAAACACTACACCTGCTGGAAAGACCAAGCAGGAGTCTGGCAGCCGAGTTTTATATCACCTGCAATTTGTTCAAGAGGTAACGTGGGATGCCAGCATACAGAGCATTAGCGTAATCTAACCGGGAGAGACTCAGGGCATGGACAACAGTTTCCTTTGCTGATTTTGGAAGGAGAGGGAGAAACTTCCTCAGAGTTTTCAGCATGCTAAAACAGGTACCGGCCAGCTTCTTGACCTGAGATGAAAAGGTCAAGTTCTCACTGAACCAAACCCCCAGATTTTTGGCAGCGTCTCCCTTAGAACTGGGAAAGGGGAAACCTGTGTTCACAGCTTCTCTCTGAAGTTGGCAGGAAAGTTGCCGTACAAGAGGATCTCAGATTTCTCCTCATTGCTCTTAAGCTGTGCCTGCTCAAGCCAGTGGAAGACAGAAGACAAACAGTGTTGGGCAGAGAGAACTGAATCATCGTCTCGTCCTCAAGAGAACAGGAGCTGGGCGTCATCAGCATAGGCCATCACCTTAGCCCTAATGCCTCCGCTATATAAACCAACGGAGTGACATAGATGTTAAAAAGAAGGGGACTAAGGGATGACCCCTGCGGGACACCCGTGGCCACTGGTTGGGGAGCAGAGACACAAGGTGGAAACCAGACCTGCTGTGAGCGACCCTCCAAGAAGGACTTGATCCAACCCCAGACTGACCCGGAAACACCAATCTCCGAAAGGTGCTCAAGAAGCAAGGTGTGGGGCACCGTATCGAATGCCGCCGAGAGGTCCAGCATAACCAGAGCTGCCCTCCCGCCGGCATTCAGACACTCACGGATTGCCTCCGACACCTCCAGTTAGGCCGATTCCGTGCTATACGGGGCTCGGAAGCCAGATTGAGCTGGGTGGAGCAAACCCGAGGCTTTGACGTACTCGGTAAGTTGATTTGTGACCACCTTTTCTCAAACCATAGCCAGACTTGGCAAAAGTGAGATAGGACGGTAGTTTCCGGGAGTCAAAGGGTCCAGGTACGGCTTCTTGAGGAGAGGAAGGATTTTAGCCTGCTTCCAGGATACCGGGACCAGAGCCTCCCGTAAAGACAAGTTAATGATCTGATTAACTTCAGGATTGATAGTGTCCGCGACGGTGGCCAAAAGTCTGGCTGCACAGGGATCAGTTGGAGAACCCGATTTCAGAGCCTTAAGAATTTTAAGGGTACTGGGTAAATCGGCTGGCAGAAAAGATGACAGAGTATGAGTAGGGCTAACTAAAGGCCGAACAAATGGACAAGCCGTAGGCAGCAAGGCACAGGAGGAGAAGGTTGCTTGGATAGTGCACATTTTGTCCAGAAAAAACTTTGCAAGGGTGTTACACCAGGACTCTGAAACAGGGACGGAAAGCACCAAAGCACTGAAGGACATAAAACTTTGCACAATAGAAAAAAATTATTTTGAGTTGATATTAGCTTGGTCGATACGCGATGTAAAGTTTATAAATTAACAGACTGCGTGTTCTCTTTTTCTGAAGCAAACAAGACTCTGGCAGCGACTACATAGTGAATCTGTTACTTACCTTCCAAGGCCACTTGGGCTCAAGGCCCCACAAAGAGCTGACCTCTCCAAGTACCAGCAGTACTTAAATCGAACGTCATGAGAGGAATAACACACACAAGGTTCACTTTGTCAATATCCATAAAACCGGAAAAACCGCCAACATTCTGACGCCTTGTGTGAAAACTTCAATGGTGGTCAAGAAGATCATTCTAAACAGGTGCTGGTAAACAAGTAATTCTTATTCAATAGAAAGTGCAAGTCTCTGTATAAAATAAGAAACGTTGTCAGTTTAGAATGGAGCAGTCAGGTTTGTGGAAACACATCATGCTTTGGTTAAAACTATCAGAGAAACTCAAGAAAATATTAAAAACTCATCTCACTTGGAAGACTTCAAACAATTTCTAAACTATATGAAGTCCATCATTCCACAGTGAAAAAATATTTGCAAATGGAGAAAGTTCAGAAGGGTTGCCAATATACCCATGATTGGGCATCCCACCAAATCCACCCCAAGATCAGACTGCATGACGCTCCTAGTGACCGCAAAGAACACCAAACCAAAATCCCAGGGTTCTATAGGCTTATACAGATTGCTTATTGTTCAACAGTCCCTGTTTCTACCATTGAGAAAAGACTGATCAAAGACTGCTTTTGTAGAAAGGTAGCCAGCAAAAAGAAGCTTCACTCTAAAAAAGACATTGCTTTACATCTCAGGTTTACATAACAGTACCTGAATTAACCATGAGTCCTCAGGAACATTGTCTGCCTTAAAGATGAGACCAAACTGGAGTTGTTCAGCTGTAATGCAAAATTAACTTTTTGGCAAAAAACAAGTGCTGCCTATCACCTCCAGAACCTCAGACCAGCTGTCAAATGTGGTGGAGGGGTGAGGATTTAGGCTTTCTTTGCAGCTTCAGGAACTGGACACCTCAGAGTTGTTGAGTCTGTTTTGAATTATTTTCTGTACTAGTGCATTCTAGAGAAAAATATAAGACCACATCTGGTGCTTAGCTGAAAGTAGATCCTGCAACAGTTCAAATATCCAAGAAACACCTATAAATTCAAGACTGGAAGGCTGAGAAAAGAAAACAAATCAGGACTAAGGACTAGCCAAATAAAAGTCCAGCCCTTAACTCCATTGAATTGATGCGGTGGGCAGGGACATCTTAAGGGTTTTGGGGGCACTGACCCAAACGTATTTTGGGGGCCCCTGTTTTGAACAGTTCTGAATTTATGATCCAATTTCAGCTCTTTCATGCGGTCCTTGGCCAGGTCACTGACAGGCACACTTGTCCAAATTCTAAATGTGTTTACATCTAATATTCAGGGATAGTGATGTGTGCTTTCAATATTGTAACACAGCAGCAGCTCACTAATATTGCTGCAAATAATCTCTGTGCCATCCTCCCATTACTAATATGTGAGGTCCTTTTTGATCTAAAAGAAACTATTTTGTATCGATGTTGCATGAAACATAAACAGACATTACTCTCCAAAATGTCTGTAATAGACTCTCGCATATCGCCCACAATAAAAATAAATTAAAGGGAATACAGTATACTAAACAATCTGGTTAAGAATTATTAAAGGTCGCGAGGGCAAGACTCTCTGCAAAACAGACCTGGCTCTATTAGGGGGCCGTAATACACTAAATATGCAGAACCATGTGGTCCTGAATATTTGAAGGGCCAAGAGGAAAAAGAGGATGTACACCCTCCTGATTCTAAATCTTACACATTACAGTACTTCACTATTATTCTTATCAAGATATTGATTGTAAGAAAAAAGAGAGAGGTATTGGGATGTCCCTACGTGAAGCTACCACTAGTAAAGTGGTGTAGGAAAAGACCTTGCTTTTATTTATTTTCCCTCACACACCCTAGTGGTGTCATGCTTTATCATCTGGACACCGCGACCCCTATAAGTCGCGGTGGGCTCAACCAATATTTCAGGGAGCACTTAGATAATATAACAGACCAGGGGGATAAAGATTAAAAATTCACTGTTAGACCCCAGTATCCCTTTATTCTTGGGTCTGACAGGAATGTTAAAATAATGACATTAGGGTTGTATGGAAAATTATGGTCCTAAGACCCTAGGGCCAACATGTTTCAGTCCTTGTGTGCCCAAAACAATATGGTGCTAGGACAAATTGTATGTGAGACTAAGACAAAAAAGAAAACAGAACATAGGAGAAATATTTAAGCTGCGCCTTGAGGCTGCCGTGTCTCCGTTTGGAGTTAGCGGTGGCAAAACATAATCGGTTTTGTCAAGACGTCATGCAGAGTACTCACGGTCTGTCAGGTCTCACCCCCTCAAATGACCTATGTGACACGGATTCCATCGGCTCGAGTGATGTTGCTGCCGCGCATTGCCAGCTTAAATGTCCCGGACGGAAGTATCCATTTCCGGGTGTGGTTATTCTTCACTCACCACTGTTGATTGGTACATCCTCATAAGGTATACCATTTCCTATAGTAACATCTACTGAGGTAAACACTATTAAACCTAGCTCCCAATTTTCTAAACAACCACATTTGGCAGGTCTCTCAACAATCCCACCCTTCTTGCCTCTCTTTACATATATAGTGGTCCTAGAATTCTATGGTTGGTTGATAGAAGCCATGTTATCTACTAAATTCTGTATACATACTCCCTCCAACATAATCCACAAGATAACCACTACATGGTCCTTTGTAGGCACTCAGTCCTTGCATTCCCACCTGCGTAACGTCAGGACATAAACATAAAAACGTAATCACTTATGCTAGTGACGATGTACAGATGGGGTAGATTAACCCCTTGAGTGCCCGCCCCTTTCCCCGCCCTGTGCCGGGCGTTTCATTAGCGGGCGGGGTTTATGATGAGCTGGTCTCGTCATGGGCACAGCGCAACCGCGGCCCATGACGAGACCAGCTCGTCATGGGCACTCAAGAGGTTAACACACAGATCCTGTCCACAGCGCACATTCACCAGTGACCATTCCTAAGTGTCACTACAGATTCAATCATAGTGTAGATCTACAGCCTCTAAACTGTCTCAGTAGCATGCTTTAGAATTCTTTAATTTCTGAGCATGTCATAACTCTACAGCATCAAATATAGAGACAGGATGCACACCTTTTCCTTTTCAAAACTTTTTCACTAATTTATTTTCTTTGCGTGCAGACTGGGGAGTACAATGCCCAAAAAGCACTCTTCGAACATGACACCATTTCAATGGGGCGACATCTCACCCCAACCAGTCGCACAGCTTCATTGTACCTACCTCGGCAACTTGTTCAAGAACATACTCCTTTTGAATTCCAACTTTATACTCCTTAGTCTTACTCATTATTCTTCATTTCAACATGCTTGAATTCCACAAGCGGAGTGATCATGCAATTTCCTACATTTCCGATGTTCCCACCGTGCCCATTCGGACCTCTCTGTAAGAGCACGACTTAAGCATACTTCATTCAGGGCAGTGTTTATTCGTTAAAACCCAATGCATTTCGTGCATAAAAGCACTTCTTCAGGGGTCATTGCTCTGAGCTGTTAAAAACCTTCCATCCTCCGAGCGACTGCAACACAAACTACAGATTCAATCATAGTGTAGATCCACAGCCTCTAAACAGTCTCAGTTGCATGCTTTAGAATTTTATAATTTCTGAGCATGTTATAACTCTACAGCAGCCACGCTAGTTATGTAACTCCCTGACCTATTCAGCGCATGGCTGTTTTTAATATTGACACACTTGCCTACTTTTGCTGATCCATAAAATATCTCATGGTATGGGCCACCTAAAATATTTGGATATTTGAATTGCAGAAAATATGTTATCACAGCTGTAGCTATGGCAAATGCTGTTTAATGTTGTATGAATGTGTGCTAGTGTGCCCAAACTGGATGATGTTTCACTTTCCTTTTTAACCTTTCCTTAATTGTATTTGTATTACCTCATTTCGACAGACTGACTAGCACAGTTCTCACCTTACTGTAGCCTCATTGCACAGACTGTCGCAAAAGAAGGCAATAGAGTTTGAAAATCAGCTAGCGCGGGAACCAGATCCATGTTCTTCCATTTCTGCAAGGAGATTACTTTTGGAAGAACATGTATTTTCTGGTACTCTTAATTTTGGGGTGCAGCACATGGTTACAAAAAAGTACTCCATCCCCTCCTAATGAAGCTAGACTAGGTATAGAGGACAGAACTGATCATAGTAAAATGTTTTGCTCATGGGAGAGGCTATTTACTGAATTGTTAGATGGTCCTCAATTGGAAACCCCCAAGTAGGAATTCTGTGAGCAGTAGCACTAAAAGACACCAGTTCATTAGTGACTGCCTCAAAGCCTGGGGACACTAACGCAGATTGTTATTTTCTTACTCTCCTGAAACTCTAGTGGCACCTTCTCTATCTCTCCAGGCATAGACATGGTTTTATTAACCACTACCGTACCATTGTCTCCCCCCCCCCCCCCCCTTCTTTTTCTCTGGGCACATAATTCACTCATGTCACTGATAAGGCATGGGGTTACTTAAATGCTGTATTAAAATACAATAAAATATGATCAGAGCATTCTAAAGAGTCCAGAGCATAAAGAACTTTACTGAATGATAAAACAAGGAAACAAACAGCCTCAATCCTAAACCCAGAGACAAAAGGTCATTCTTCTTTGGTTTAGGACTACCTTACGTTGGACTCCCAGGATTACAGTCTTAACACTTGCCTAGCAGAGAGAAATTGAAATCCTCCTCTAACTCCCTGAAGACGAAGCCCCACTCAATATGTAGTAAATTGCAGTAAAAGTGTCCAACCAGTCAAAGTACATGTACATTATGGGAAATTGTTGACTGCAATGTGTGGCTTAGTCTGTGAAAGACTAGTTACTCCTAGTAAGGAGGGCTGGCCATCAACTAGAACAGGGAGATTCAGAATATACCAGAATGGTTATTGGAGACTGAAGCATGGCACATTGAAAGATGGTACAAGAGCCATCAATTTTAGTATGTGCAAAACTAAATGATAAATATCTGATAAGGAATTGTGACCCAAAATACGTTTAGAATTGACACCGTAGCCTGCTCCTGCTCCTACTTCTATCAACGTTCCCTTTACATACGTATTTTTTATTTTAAATACATAAAGTTGCATACTAGCCAAATGGAAAGTTAGAAAAATGCAGCCATTACATACAGTAATTGGGCAATTGGCAGCTTGTTCTTACTGAAATGATCAGTCTGGTTGCACACTATCAGATGCTCTCTCATATACTGTGGCTACTACAGATACATTTGCAGATTTATTACAGGATTAGGCAGTTTGAAAGGAGGGTTTTCGGGCTCAGGCTCCTCTGCAAAATCTACATTGCGCAGCACTTGAGAAATCTGCAGTCCTCAGATGTGGTTCTTCAATTGAACAAATGTTTGCAATTATCCTGACATATGGAAGACATAAAGAACAACCAAGCTGTACAGAGGGAGGTTTGGAGCAGAAGGGAATAGTGATCGAATTGAAAGACTGAAGAGCAGATATAGGAGCTGGAGGACGGATACCTGTTTTCACAAGTTGCCACTACATATCAAGCTGAAGAGTCTGTGAAAGCAAAGAAAACAGTGCTCCAATAAGAAAGACCTTGAGAATATGTGCTCCTTAACTAATCAATGGCTGGTATGGATCCTAGAAGGAATGGAAGGATCAGACTCCTATAGGACAGCTTGAGTCCAATCCAGCAAATGCCACGGTTCCGAATGAAAGAAACTGTTACTTTTTAAATAACTTGGGCACATTCAACTCCATTTAATGGTCCCACGGCTGGAGTCTGCTCACTTTCTATTCTTTTATTTTTTGGACTACAATATTGAGACAATTTTGTTGAAGTATTGGTTGTTGGGAACAATCTTAACTGATTGAAGGTACTCATACTAGATGTTTCCAGGTTTATGTGATGATTTTACAGTGACAACACCTATATAATTGCACACTGTAAGAAAGTGGCTCTGTATATACTGTTCCCAAATAGGTACAGTGTGCACAGAGTCCACAGTCCCCAGAGGTTTGGCAGAGGCTAAAGTTAGATATAACCTTACTCTCTAAAGTGGTAGCTTGGTCGAGCAGTAAGGCAGTATCAGAGGTCAGTGTAAAGCATTTGTTGTACACACTCAGTCAGCAAATGGTCTCACACACTCAAGAACTGAACTCGAGGCCAATGGTTTTGTATCAAAAAATATAGTGGTTTTATTTTAAAACCAACAATAGGTATCAAAATATACTTTCTCAGAATGAGATGCTTTAGATTAATACTTTTCAATAGGCAATAGACTTTTGAATGCAATAGATACAGTTGTTGCAATGGGCAACACAATTTCAAACACAATTATAAATTGAGTTCAATGGGAATTTCTAAGTAAATGCAATTAATTACTTTTAGGATTACTTTTCTAACCTCAGGACTGGATCCTAGATTCAGTCCTGGGACAGTTCCTGGAAACAGGTAAGTAAATACGTTTTGGTTAGAGTTATGATTTTTAAGGAATATTATTGTATTTTAAAAGTTGACACTTTGAAACTTTTTCACATAGAATCACCAATGTTATCCTATGGGAGGAAATTCACATAGCAGGTAAGTACGGTCATCGCTACTTTTTCTAACTCAGTGTTGGATCCTGGATCCAGCACTGGTGCATCTCCTGTAAACAGTTGGAAGAAAGCGTTTTTGTTATACAGGTGATTTTTAAGGAATATTTGTAAGTTGCAAAAATCGACGAAAGAATTTCTGGTGAAAACCAGGCAATGTTATCCTATGGAGGAAAATCAAGTTAGCAGTAAGTACGGTTGTAATTACTTTGCAGGGTCAGTGCTGGGCACCAAGATCCAGCACTGGGATCTCTCCTGATAGCAGGTGAGTAAATTTGTTTTCGTTATTCAGCTGATTTTAGATGAATAATTTAAAGTTTGAAAACTCGACACTTAGAAGAATTTCCAAGTGAAACCAGTCAATGTTACCCTATGGAAGAAAAGTGAGTTATCGGCTTTTGGGTAAGTACTCGACTGGCAGAGTTAAGGTTCTGGGCATAGACTCGGGGGTCTCCCAGGGTCAGGTAGGTACAGTTGTTACACCCTCAGCGGCACAGGGGCAGCCGGGTGCAGAGTGAGTTAGGCCCAATGTTATCCTATGGGAGCAGGGGGCCTTTGGTTGGTGGCTGCTGGCTAGCAGGCCGCGCGGCTGTGGGAGCTGGGCTCCTGGTCACTTGCTCGGGGTAAATGGGGAAGTAGATTAGAGTGAGGTTGCACTGCCAGGGGCTGTTGGGCAGCTGGGTGCAGGGTACTTTTGAGCCGTGAGGCGCTCAATAGATTTCAATGGAGAATCTCAAGGATGAACAAAGGCTGCAAGCTCGGGGACGAAGATTCTTCAGGTGCGACCACCACTTCAAGAGGTAAGTTGGAGGATAGGTAGGCACCCAGGAGTTGAACACAGGGGGCCGTAGGGCGCCAGCTGCAGGGGTGCCTTTTGGCGTCAGGAAATCTTTACCCTCGGCTGGTCGCGGTTGGAGGGGTCCCTGGTTCTGAGGCTGCAGGCATCGTCAGGAGCGTCGAGGTGGGTCTTTGGGTGCTGGATTCGGGGTCACAGTCACCGGGGGGACGTTCTCGTGGTCTTTGTTCACTCCGGCACAGGCCAGGCTTGGCGGGTGCAGAGTGTGCAGGAGTCGCGGTTCCTGGCTGATGCCAGGGGCTTGTTACTTGCTGTGAGCAGTACCACTGCTCGTGGGAATCCCAGTTGGTTAGAGTCACAAGGCAGTCAGGTCCTCCAGGGTTTTTGAGGTTGCTGACCACTGGAGACGCCGGGGTTTAGCAGGAGCAGGTTCGAGGGTCGACAGGCCTGTAGGGCTGGGGCCAAATCAGTTGGTGTCTTCCTCTTGTTAGCAGCTGCACGGCAGGTCTTCCTGTTTCTTGATCTTCTTGCTTGTTTCAGAATCTGGATCTGAGGAAGGAAGGTTCAGGGTGCCCCTAAATACTAAATTTAGGGGTGTTACAGGTAGGTAAAGGGCACGGATCAATGGGTCCCTTCCCTGGGGTGGGTACACCCCATATCCTGCCACTCTCCTGTGGGAGGGGGGGCAGTGGCCTAGTCCTGATTGGGCAGGGCTTCCCATCTTCAAGATGGCGAGAGCCCGGAGATGTGCTTCACCTCACCTCCCCCACCTGAGGGGTGGGGTTGGCAGCGGCTGGCACACCCCCTTTCCTTCCTTGGGGTTTCCCGCCAGTCTTCCAGCAAGAGTGGGGGTCAGAACCGGTAGGGGCCAGTTGTGGAGTACAGCAAGTGGCCTGGAGAAGCTCACAAAGGCGGCATGCCTTTGAAGCTTTCCCTGCCCATCCTGGGGGAGGAGACCTAGCACCTCGCCAAGGATGTGCATTGTTGCAAGCCCAGGAGAGCGGATGGCTCTCTACCCTGGGGTCCAGCAACATGTCTTCTGTGTGGCAGCCTAGGCAGCCCCTCAGACAGGACGTGGATTGTAGGTTAGGTTCAGGGGGCATCTCTAAGATGCCCTCTGTCGTGCATTGTACATTAAATCCCACACTGGCATCAGTGCGGGTTTAATGTGCTGAGAAGTTTGATACCAAACTTCTCAGTCTTCAGTGTAGCCATCATGGTGCTGTGGAGTTCGTGTTGACAATCTTCCAGCACCATATACTCTTAAATGGCAGCACTGCACTTACACTGCCCAGGTATGGACCTGGGTACTGTAGAGGCACAGGGCTCATGCACCTGTATCCACGCCACTGGCATAGGGCACCCAGCTAGAGTGGTGACTGAGGTATGCCAGGGGAGTGTGTGTTGTGGGCATGGCACACAGGGATGTGTGCCATGTCGACTCTGTTTTGTTCTGCACCCAGACACTCAGCCTGCAAAGGCAGTGTGTGTGTGTTTCAGGGTACAGGGCCTCTAAGGGTGGCACAATAAGTGCTGCAGCCCTTACGGGCCTTCTCTGGTCACAAGGCCCTGGGTACCATTTACCAGGGGCTGACATGTGGCCAGAGATGCCAATTGGGTTTAGGCTTCATGCAGTTTTAGGGAAGGAACATAGTCCCTGTGTACCTGATTGGCAGGAACCCAGGGCACACTCAGTCAAAGTACATCAGCAATTCAGCAAAAAGTGGGGGCATACCATGCAAGAAAGATGGCACTCTCTCACACACACCTTTCGACTGAATAGAAGACAGCTGGCTTAAATGGTCAAGCTCCCCAAGTTAAAAATTGTGTGTGTGTATATTTATGTATGTGTATATATATATATGTATGTGTGTATATATATATAATCACAATGGGGTCCAAAAAGTGACGCACTCAACAGCTGGTGCCAGGATTGGGGTCTGACCGATGCCCCAATACTCAGTTAGATACAAAGGTACGCTCCAGGACGTTCCGTTTCAAATCCTTTATTACTCAAGACAATTGCACCGACGCGTTTCAACCAAATTGGTCTTAGTCACGGTTGGTGAGTTCCTCATCAGTTTCACTTTTTATAGTACAGGCCCATGTTGCCCTCATTGAGGCATTATGTGATACATGGTTCCAAACCCATAGCAGTGCAAAATATCCAATTAAAATGAATACAGCTGTATCAATGTACTGTGTGTGTGTGCTTAATCAGTGGCTTGTAAAGCGAGACTACTCACCCGTAAGGGTCTCAATACCTTATAGATATTTACAACATATGTTGTTTAGTGTTGTATACAGCATAATCAGTAACAATTTCTTCATCTCAGCGTACTTAATATCTCAAATTAAAATGTCCCTATCAGAGGCAGTCATAATAGAACACTATTTTTGGATACAGGTTATAATTTAAAAGTGTGAAGTTGTTGTTTACATCTACTTTAAATAGTGCTCAGTCACAAACGCTGTAAGGTGGGGGCTTTGAAATTAAAGTTCTTGGAGTGCAGCATACCTTGGTATCGAATTCAAATATATATTTATATCTCTTACTGGCGGTAGCCAGTAGGTAGTTATATTTAGGACCTAGTTTCCATAGAAGAAGCATTTTTTGTTTTGCTAATAACTTTAGCGCCTTTTGATGAATCTTCAAAACATTTTCAAAATTAGTTTGCCACTCACTTCAGCTGCTGTTTGGAATATTTGTTGGTGATTCGTCAAGTAGGGTCCGAGAAAATGGGAGGGAGGATTCCAAAGTGCGTTTTCCCCAAGCAACTTCCCATAGGAATTTTAGACATGACTCCACTCCGCTGAACGGAATTACACCAAATTTGGAAGAAAGCCAGCTCTTGGTCCAGAAAGAGTCCCTTTTTGTAATTTCGTGTAAATCCGTTAAGTAGTTTTTAGAGTTATGAAAGATAAAATAAATGTGTCTATCTAGGGATGCGAATCCTCCGCAGATAGCTCATGCTGAGAAGTGATTGGCTGCCAACACTTCAACCGAGAAGTGCTGGCAGCCATCTTGAGACTCTGACTCATCCGAATCCCAAGAAAAAAGGCACAAAAAAAGGGGGGGAGGGCTAAAGCCTGTTGATAGTGTCCAATGTAGCTGTGAAATCGCCATTGAATTAGCAGCAAAATTTTAAAAAATATGCACGGTCTGCAGCATTTGCTTTTCTCTGTGAAGCGGGTAGGGAAACAGATGAAAAATGTACTGCCTAAACCAGGGAGCAGCATTTTTTGGTGTTCCTTGTGTGCGGGAGCAGTGCCTGCTCCTGCTGGAGACTGGGAGCCGGCAAGAGCCGCGGGGGCATTGGGGCACCCCTGTGACCTAAAACAGCCAGATACGGGGTGACCTGGGTGGGGCCAGGGCACCCACCATTGACTGGCTAGGCCCTGGGGTTCCCGGGGCCGAAATCAACCCCTCCCCTTGCTGTGCCCAAGGATGGGGCCTGCGCGTGCCCTCATTTTTTCATAGTGCAGGCCTCGTAGGACAGGGTCCCTGGGGCTGACATTGCCCCAGGGACGGGGCTGAATGCCCAGCCACCCCACTCCCCCCCCCAATTTGAAAAAAATACAGAGCTCCGGGGGATGGGAACCCTTGGCCCAAAGTGGCCTGTGAAGGCCGGCCAAATGTCCCCCGCTATCCCTTATTTTTTATGACGGGAGAAGGGGGTTCTCTGGCTGAAATCGGCTTGGGGATGGGGGGGGCTGCATGCCCCTTTCCTCATTTACTATATGGATGATCCCTGGGGCGCTAATTGGCCTGGAGAGGGGTATGCGTGCTAGCCTACCAGGCTGCCTGCACGTGGGGGGCTGGCCGCCTGGCCACAAGCCAAGCTCTGTATACAGCCGCCCCCCCCCCCCAGAGCACAAAGGCCATGCGCAGTGGTGTGTTGAGTGCCTGGATTAACGTGAGGTAATGAAATATTACTTAACATTAAATGAAATTCACTGAAAAAACAAAGGTTACAGAGATGTTATAGTTTGGAAATAGTATTAAAAAAAACTTAGAAATTCACTACGGTACAAGGATGTTATAGTTAGTTTCAGATTTTACACACACTAAACCATAGAAATTCAGCAGTTCTAGTTATACTTATCTCAAGAAACTATAACTTGTGCCCTAAGTAACTATAACTCGCGTCATCACCACACATTGCTAATTACCCCATATATTACATCGTTAATATCTTCTATGACATCATTGATAATATCTGTGAAACATTTGCTATAAAATTATTGATGAGAAAACTGTACATGGCAGGAGTGCGAGTTAAAGTTACTTATAGGTGACTTATAGGTTCTTGACATAACTCTAACTGTAGAATTCCTATGGTTTTGTGTGTGTAAGATCTGAACCGAACTATAACGTCCCTGTAACATTTGTTTTGTTTTTTTAGTGAATTTCAAAGACTTTTTTAAATTCTATTTCCTAACTATAACGTCCCTTTAACGTTTGGTTTTTTTAATGGAAAAAAAATATATATATATATATATATATTTTCAACAATGCGGCTTGGATTCGGATCGCTCAGCAGCGGGTGCGAGTGTTGGGCCAAGCCAGCGGCCAAAGTCAATTTTGAAGCAAATGACACTCGCACTCAGGAACCTTGACAAAATTTATTGTTAACAGAGTTCCCTTCTGTTACACCGACGCGTTTCAGCCCTGTCGGCCTTGTTCACGGTAGGTGATACACTACCATTCAAATGTTTTTGTAATCAGGCCACTTATAGATTTGGTATATATATAATTTTTTGATATATATTGTTTGTTATCAATCAGTATTGCGAAATAACTTTCCCCAACATTGAAACTGGTCACTAACACCAGCTTACTGAACCGTACTGTCATTGACAACCGTCCAAATGCCTGTTTAGTTAGAAACCTATCGAATACGTTTTTCACTGTTACTAGGTGATTACCTAAAAATTAATTTCATTTTGACAATATTTTGAAAAACTTCAGTTCCCAGAATCCTATGGGGCTTACAACCTTGTACAGGAAATGCTTTAAAATTTAACAGGAAGTACAATCACCTACCGTGAACAAGGCCGACAGGGCTGAAACGCGTCGGTGTAACAGAAGGGAACTCTGTTAACAATAAATTTTGTCAAGGTTCCTGAGTGCGAGTGTCATTTGCTTAAAAAAAAAAAAAATATATATATATATATATATCACAAAGTTGTTTTTTCTGCAAAGTTTTGCCTGCAAAACACAGTTTCCTTCATCTAATGAGAAATGTTAGGAGATCCCTGAAGTGAGAACATTGATGGTACTGGAGTCAAATAAGCATGATCAAATAGTGGAGGGGGACTTGTCTGAATGTCGGGTGTAGAAATCGGTAAATTATTAATATTTATCCATTAAACTAGCGGTTGGCATCAATGAGGACAGAGCGTGAGAGTGATATTAATCAAGATAGCAAATCAGTATATAAAGTTTAATCTTTTTTTAATTGAGCAGATGAAGTGGTGGGCTACAGTCCTCTTAAAACGCTTAGCAAGCAGTTGCCTTACCTTTGATGGCACGAACATAGCAGCAGTTAATGATGTGCTATTGTTAGGAGAGGTGGGAAATTCTTTTGAAAAAAATGATAACCTCGCCAAATTATTTTAGGGCACTACTATTTTGCATTTTTTTGATAAATAGAATAACACACTCTTTCTTTTGGGACAGTAAGCGCAGACGTGTTAACAGGTAAATGTTATTCCGTTCCCTTTCTGGGTGGAAGACATGGGGCTGCTCTTCTGTACTTGCATGGCTTTACAGAGTAGGGCAACATAGCTTTGATAACACAGGATTCTTTTTCGTGCCTAAGCCATACACTCTTTGAGGATTCCTATTTAGATTTCAAAGAAACCATATATGAACCATACATAATTAAGTCGTCAAGACGTTATGCATTGTTTTCAAGACCATCATAGCAGAAATGGGTGTTACTTAAACTGCATAATTGAAGAAAGTGTGATAATTTTACATCAGAGAAGATGAAATATTCCCTGGCACTTCCAGCAGTATGGCACCATCTGAAATATAGGAGGTGGAGACCTGTTGAATCTGGGCAATAGGAATTATTTTTTTCTGTACAAGCTAAGTATGAAATCTCTCAGGTATGCCTCTATTTTACATATTTACAGCTCCGCACCTTTATTGTAGCATGCAAGGGAGCGTTGTGCGTATAGCAGGAACAAACAAAAGTGGCAAAATGATGTACACTTTAAAAAACAAATATTTTCCAAATCTACACCACATTAAAAGTCTTCTCTGCAGTGGGAGGGGAAGATATACAAGAAAGTTGAAGGAGGAGGCAGCTATAGAAATTGAGGCGGGGTGTAGAGGCTTATGCACAGCGGTGCACTCAAAACATAATGGCTCCAAATTCTAACGTATTAGATATTGTGTGTGTTAATAGTATAGTGTGCCCCAAAAGGGCTTTATAAAAGCCATATGCGCATGCAATGTTGTCTTTCAGGGTAAATGTTGGGGCTAATGTTATGGACTTGATCCATGATTGGGTATATTTTGGAAGGTTATGTTTGGGTTGATAAGGAGGGAAGAGAACGGTACACCCTTAAGCGTATTGCTGTGTTGGTGCAGGGAGTAAACATGAGAGGGGTTGTTTTAATGACGTGTTACACTGTATTTGCGAAATTAAACTTCGATAGTATTCTTATGTTCCTTGGTAACCAGAGTATTGCTATTCACGCACGGAAGAAAGGCGCCCGTCTTTTTCAGATCGAGATGAATAACAGAAGAAAATCGGCGAAGCCGTCTCTTAAAAAAACATTAATAAATTGCAGTTTCAGAAAAAAATACCTGATTTTCTTGGAGAATACCATGCTGCTTTGGCACAAAAGGAAGCTATTAGAGGGAGCATGTTGATCGTGTGTACAGGAAAAGATATTTTTCACTTTGCATTTCACACCTCATTGAAGTAGAGGGCTTTAAGCTGGTACAAGGAGAGAAAAAGATCTAATGTTGCTGGTAAATTATTATTTTAATCGTTTTACTTTTGACGCGTATTTGCAGAAAATATACTTTAATTTGCAATTATTTCAGGGGGGAATAGTGCGCGCGCTAAGGCAACGAACAGTTCGCTAGTTAACAAAGTGAAATTGAGTTTGACTAAACGATACAGATTTCAAGTCTTATTACATACAAATCGTAATGCCCAACTAATTCATAGTCTCTTAAATGAAACGGGCTTCACTTTTTAAATTGTGCGGTCATAACCAGGTTCTACAAATGTTAATTGTCAATAAAATGGTACAGTCTGAAATGTATCTTAAAAGTGATATCGTATTTGTGTCAGACAGGAAGCTCTTTGTAACATTTCTAAATGATCACGGAAAAAACAGCCAATGCATTCCGAAAGCTACTTTAAAGATGTAGTCTCCATTTCGATATAATTAAAAAAAAAAAAAAAAAAGAACTATCAGATATATTCGGTGACAGCTGCTGATTTGTGTCAGTCTGGGAACCGAAGGGATTTCTTAACCCGGCTCAGGCTTGCGGGATGGGGGAGGGCGGGCAGGGAAACAAAGCAGGGCGGATTGTCACCAAAATACAAATGTTTTATTTATCGTCGAAGTCGCCTTCCTAGAAACCCTAACGGGGTTTTGGGTAGCGCTTATTGCGAGCATATAAACAAAGCTGGACTTTTTCCTACATCAAATATTGTGTTTGTACAAGTTTAAGCAGAAAGTCGCGATGGATACTTTTATTAGCACGGCGCGTACTTTAGATGGCTGCCAGATGCAATTTTATCAGTTGTGTGAGATATAAAACGCAAGCTGCACGATTTTATCTGTCCCCTCTTGATGACATTGTCAAAAAATAAATGTATCTGTAACAGAGCATTTGGCTGCGTGTAATACAGCTGCGTTTTCGTAGGAAAGTTAATAGGTCCATTTTGTTCATTGTTGATTTTTTTTTTTCTGGTTAGAGCGTTAGTTCTATTCACTTGATTCTGTTTGCAAAACCTTGCACTCCTCAAGCGTTGCATGTTTTTTTGTGTGTTGTGCGCTGAATTGGCTCGTTGTTTTGTTGGAGCAGTGTCGGCTATATTGTTCTACGACCGAACAAACATCTGCTACCAGATGTGCGGCTAATTAAAGTTGCTGCGCCGTTGTCTTTTCTAGCCGCTTGAGTTGGCGCAAATATAATGTTCGTTTTGATTGAGTTATTCTGCCATTCTCTTCAAAGCTTTTTCCCTGCCAACGTTATGGGGGCGTTATCACTCTTCACGTCGGGGCTCAATGTGTGTTTGAAACCAGATGTAGCGCTCGGCAAACAACTTTTACAATTCTGACCCTTGCGTTATGTGAAGTGCGACAGCCTTATTTGTGGACACAATGATACACTTTCTCATCATAAAGAGGCAGTCACAATTTAATATTATTACACGTTTAAATGCCCAGGTGTAACTGCAGTTACATTTACTAATCGCGCACTGTATTTCTCAAAAATAGCGGAGAACTAGCACTAGACTAGTGAGAAAATGCGGCGTGTATGGCGCTTGTTTGACTGAATTGTCGGCATGCTCTGCGTTTGTTTCCTGCGCCCGTTTTCTTATGTATCTGCCACTAAATGTAATTTAGCTTTGTTGGCCGCAAAGATAGCATTTACCTGAAACGCATTTTCATTCGGCTGAATTAAACCGAAGACATGTGTTGAAGTTGATTGTTACAGTTAGTGTCAAAACAATGCGGTTCAGTATTGCCCGGTGAAAAGTGAATTGAAAAAACACGAATTTATGTTGCTAATTTATTAGCGTCACTGCTTTGCCGACCTCTCTCTTGAAACGACTAACTGCTCTACTAATACATCTTTGTTTCCAAAATACATAATCAAGTTAGTTTAAAATGTAGCCTTCGCCTCGGATAAAAAATGCATAGTTCTTGGGGCGGCTCATACATTTCTCTGGGCGTTAGTCGTCAGACAACAAATAAATACGTAGATTGCGGGAATTAGCTAATGTTCATCGGGCAGTCGACAAATGTGTCCAATATTTTTAAAGCTTTATCGCCAGCGTTTTATTGGTCACGGATTCTCAGGATTTTCGAGAAAGAAATTTGTTCAACCGACATTTAATAAATGTATTATTTGGTAGTTATTTGCTCTTACTGTTCAAAGTCTTATAAAACGCAAACCGTGTGTACCGCAACTATTGTGATGCTAAGTAGTGTCTGAAAAATGAAAAAAATAACCCCTTTAAAAGTCTCTTTTAAATAATGCAGTAATTGCAAGCAGGAACGCGGTGTCTCTTTTCCCTTTTGTCCCGCCAAATTATACATTTTAACAAGTTCTCCCGAGACTATTCAAGTGTATTAGTTTCACCACACGTGGGTCCGCGGGGAACGGCTTCGTGCGCAGATGCAGAGGGCTTGGCAGATCGACGGCGCGCGCCTTTTAGTTTCTTCCCAGAGTCTGTGACCCGGTGCAACCTTTGCTCTGCCTCTCCCGGCAAGGGTTGAAGGCAGCCCGAGCAGGTGACTGATGATCACTGTCAATACAGCCCGCAGACAATCTGCGAATCAGTTTTAGCAGCCGCCTCCCCTCCCCCTCCTCCCAGGAGCCAATGCAAATAGGCCCTCGCTGATTGGCCGAGGCGCCGGGCCTGCGCCGGCAGCGTGGCCTTTGTTGTCGTCTCCAGCTCCGAGACGGTAATCGCTGCGGGCTTGCGAGGGAAGCGGAGCTCCACAGGAGGAGTTCCCTCCTTTAATATACACATTACCGCAAATACAGGATTTAGGAAACATTTCCCAGGTAGGAAGTATTTTCTAAAGGCTAACTTTTGCACATAAAAATGTTAGTGAAATAATGCAGCTTTTCTGCACCCGCTTCATAGATTGTGTGTGGTTTTTTTCTTCTCAAGGCAGTACTTTAGAATTCTGTTGTTTTTTCCGAAAATTCAGTTTTTGCGCTTTTGCAAATGGAAAGAATCGCAACAGTTGTGTTATTGTGCCGTAGTCTATAAAGAGTTTTGTTCGAATTTATCGTACATACTGATGCATTCTAGCTTTGCGATGGTTACTTTAAACTTTGGCTGGGGGATGGTGTTGCTGCTTGCATGCACACGAGGAAGCGTTTTGCGATGCTTGTCAGCTATCAGCACACTTTATGTGTATGGGTGTAATTATTTAGACGTGTTTCTTAACTTTATACGAACACAAATGGTGCATCTGCTTAGTTACTTTACCGAATCAATCTGGTGTCTTTTATTAATGCATTTCTAGCGTATGTTACTTGTAAGGAAACATTTGCTGTTTTTGGACGGAGAGAAAAGCACGATTTATTGTTCAACCTAGAGCCTATTCAGACTAAAATGCGGATCTCCTGTGAAATATGCATCCAATTTAGGGCTCTTGACAAGATTTGCAGTCTTTTGTGCTCATGTCCGAGCCCTCGTTGAGAAGATCGTATTTCTAAAACTGATAAACGAAAGAACTATGGGGGCACCGTGCCTGTTGAGCTCCGTAACAACCGATTTGATGTTTGATAAATATTTTATGCGAAAAGTTATTGTGCAATTCCCTATATAATTTGAGTAACCAATCTAAAAGAAAATCTGCTTTAAAGCGATTAATTTAGTCTGTAGTGTTACACAACATTATCCCACCTCTTGTCAGCTGAGTGTGCCCATTGACTTGATTTCTCAAAGTACCTCCAGCTAGACTGGACGCTATTTTAAGGTTGTATTTGTTGACACGAGACGTTTCACTGCCCCCTGGACTTTCTGGATGTTTTTGTTTATAGACGTGTTAATAGCACCGTTGAGGTCTATGATTAATTACTGTGTATGAAACCAGTGTTTTTGAGTGCTGCCATTTTGCCTGAAGAAAATTAAACCTAACGTTAACTTTCTGGGAAGCACTGTACGTTTGAGCACACAATCCCTGTTGGTAGTAGTGTTTACAAACAGCTGCACTTACTATCTTAGAACTTATTTTCAGACCGTGAAGAGAGGTCTTGGAAAGAATACTGTTTGGGCAGGAATGACCCTCCCGGTGGACTTCCATTTCTAAACGCTTTTGCTCGGTATGAGTTGTAGATGTGAGACCCTGTGTATGTTGTTCTGTTGTGGCCCATACCATACTTGTAGTTCTGCTTCCCAGTAAGGCGTGGTCACACTTGTTCTCACATGTCTCACGTTGGTGTGTATTCAAGCGGCGATTTTGCTGTACAAAATTAATTTCTTCAAGTGAATCCTTATAACAGATTCATTTAGTCTGGCAGCGTAAAGGCAGCTACTTCAGTATTGTCTCACCCCATTTGTCTCCTTTTCGAAGTCTTTTTTTTTTTTGTGTCCTTGTGCATTTTTTCTGTTTTGGCATCCAGCGCTGCTCTTGCTGGAAGCAAAGTGAGCTGAGCCATAATGTGGGGCTATGTCCTCTTGTAATACCTTCAATGAAAGAGTTTGGAGCGAGGCACTGATTACTGTAAAAGCAGTTCTTAAGGCGAGATCTTAATTTGAACATGGCAGTTCCTTATTCATTTGGACCTGTGCCTATGTGCTTTTGTGGCAATTTCCACCATAGCGCATTGTAACAGACATTTGTGTAGTGCCCATTCTGCCATTAGTGTGGCCTTGTAGCACTGTCTGTTGTCTGGGTCTTGCATATCCACGTAGATCCCACATTTCCATTGAAGGTTAAGTCAGAGTTGATGTTTGATGATATCATTCAGATATTGTGTTCTGGTTATTTATAGAGGTATTGATTTAGGTTTTCGGATCAGAGGTGTTTGAAGGGCCTTAGTAATTGGTTACACGCATTGTAGGTCAATAACTTAACAGTTGCCTGGCTGCTGGATATAGCTGGAGTGTTATGTTGCTGATTTGGTTGCATTGGCCATATACAAGACGTTTGTCCAATGTGTTCTCTGGGATTGCGATGGATACCCCTTTTGTGGTTAGGGCTGTTTGTCGTCATTGCACAGTGAAATAATGCGCATATAATACTTTGTTGAATGTTTTGATTGTAATTGTATTTATATAGCACTTACTACCTCAGACAAAGTGTGGAAGCTTTTTTCGTCGGGTAGCATTTTTCATTGGATAGCATGCTATACCGGAACCCAAAATGGATTTGTGGTGGATTAGTATAGGGAAATATAAGTTGTTTATTTGAACTGTGGACATGTGAGACTGTTAGTTGAGTTTAATACGATAAAGGAGGGAAGAGTCTAGAAAGTGTTAGTTGGGACATCATAGTAGGAAAGTGAGGTTTGAGATGAGTCAAAGGAGGAGTAGAGGAGTGAAGAGTCTAGAAAAGGTTGTTACGGATAACTTAGTAGTACAGTGATGTCTGGGATGAGTCAGAGTGGGGGTAGAGGATGTATAGAGAGAGGTATAGGATACAATATAGTGTAGTGCAGTGACGAGAGTTGAAGGCTATTTTTTTTATTTCTACAGTAGGAGTAAAGTAATAAATATATATAGGTGCAGAACTACATAGAATGATCTACAGGTATATGGAAAATAATAGAGAGAACTTTGTTTTGTATAAAGTCTCGTGTATGTATGGATAAATAGTTAGAAATGCAAACTTTCAAATGTTGCTGTACATAAAGTTCATTTATTTGTGTATTTGTATTTTGTATTTTCCATAATATTTCAATAGTGAAGTACTTATAGATTCAATTGTTATGATTATATTTGCACATTATGATAGATAAAATAAGAGACCTTTTAGTATGATGGTCATGTAGGAAAGAGCCAACTCTTGAGTAGGCTTGTGAAGATAAGTTGGTTATCTGCGGATATAATGTTTGGGGGCAATGAATCCATAGTTCGGCTGCGTGAACAGAGAAAGATATACCACCCATGGATTTGTATGCTGGGGTTTTGAAGCAAGGTGTTTATCTGGAGCGAAGGTTCCTTTGTTGTATGTATTTGGTAATTTTATTCCTGATGAGAAATGGCCTTGTGCCATATATTGCTTTGTTGGTGATACAAAGCAGCTTGAATGTGGATCTTCTGGCAACCAGTAACCAATGTAGCGTCCTCAAGGCAGGGGAGATGTGGATTTATGGCTTTACATGTAGGACTAGTCTGGCAGCAGATTGCTGAATTTGTTGTAATCTTTTCATAGTAGGTAAAGATGATCCGTGATAGAGGACATTGGCATAAAGAAGTTTATACAGTACAAGAAAGATAGTAGCTTGGATCTTGTGTAGAAATCCTTGGTGGGAGAAGAGACGTCACAGAGTTTTCATAGTAATGAAGCTTGATCTTGCTTACTCATCTACTTGGGAATTCATTGATAGCTTGGAGTTCATGGTAATTCCAAAGTTTCGTGCTTCCTTGGATACTTTAGGAGGCGGTCTCAGGTCATCAGGCCAGGTGCAGAGTGGGTCATCATTTTTCCAATTGTCAATGTGAGTAGATCTATCCACCGATCAATGGCTCTTGAAACTCAAAACTCTTCAGTTGCCTCAATGTCTTTGGGGCTTATCAGTCTAAGAAGTATTTGTGTGTCACCTGCGTAGCCATAGCATGTGAGATGAAATTCATTGATTATTGCTGGTAATGACTTCATGTAGATGTTGAAAAGCATTGGTGATATGATAGAGCCTTGAGGCACCCCAGGTGGCAATGAGGGCAGATTCTGTGCTTCTTCCTGGACTGAATCCTGTTTGTAAGTTGGAAAGTATGGAGTTCTTTTTAATAAACTATGACATCTGGGTGAATGTTGCTCTTTCCATCACTTTGCCCTGAAAAGGTCCATTTGTAATCTGTCTGTAGTCAGGCTCATGTGGATCCATGTTTATTTTTTTAATAATGGGCATGTGTGTCCCTTTTGTTTTTTTAAATCTTCTGGAAAGATTCCTGTAGTTCAAGAGTTATTAATGAATTCTTCTGAGTGGTGTGGCAGCAGAGATAGTTTAAAATAATGTTCTTGAAGATTTGTGGTGGATTAGGGTCAGAAGGGCAGCTGGCCGACCTGCTTGCTTTGACAAGATCCATAAATTCACTTTCTGATAATTGTTTGAAGGAATGTAGAGGCTGCGTTAGCCTTCCCCTTGAGGCGACTGTAGGAAATGGGTTGGTGCTGGTGACTTTCCTTAGTTTTATATGGGGGTCCAGCATGTCTGATTGGGTTGTGTAATGATTTGCAGTTTGTCAGTAAATTCTTGAGAAACTGGATGAGTTCCTTCTGTGCATTTAGGTTTACAAAATTCAGTGCATATTTTTTTGCACATTCAGTATTTAGATCCCTGTTTAAATAGTATGTGTGTATATATGTGTGTGTGTATATGTGTGTGTATGTATAGCTTTTTTGATTGTTGACTTGTTTATTCTGTTAAGTTTGTGTAGGTGGAGTTTGTCTTGATTGTTATGTTTTGAGCCAGGTGCGTTGCAGCTTTGCAACACTTTGTTTTATCCGTTTTATTTTTGCATTCATCCAAGGTGCTTTTCTTTTGTTCTGTTTTGTTGGTCGTAGTGGTATTGGGATATCAAAAGCTTCCTGGAGCCACGCATAGGAACACAGCTGACATACAACACATATCTTGACACATTGAATTCAGTTAAAAAACTCTAAATATTTAAAATTGAGTTTGTTCCTCGGCCGATATGTGATTGCATGTAAAATGGAATTTGTGGTGTTTTGTTGTGTGTTTTGGAAAGCTCTCAGATGGTGGTCTGACTATATGGCTGAAGTAGTCCTTTGAAAGGTAACTAGTTCTGGATTTGCAAAAATGACATCTAGGATGTGTCCAGTGATGTGTGTGGTTGATCTGATGTGGGTTCAGTTTGTTTAGGCCAGTGATCATAGTTCTTGGATGAGGCATAATAGGTTTGTCAAGCCACGTGTTTACAGTGGTGCTGGAACATTTTTTCAGAATGGGGTTGCTGCCATTAACCCCTTCGGTGCTCATGACGGAACGGTTCCGTCATGAGCCACGGTTGAGCTGTGCTCATGACGGAACCGTTCCGTCATGACCACGCCCGCGCAGGAAAAGATCAGCACAGCAGGGGAATCCGTCCAGCATGGAAGGGGTTAATGTTATATCACTGAAGTCATAGAGAACGTGAAAAATTCAAGCGTCGTACAAAAAAATACAAGTGCAGCAAATGTTCCATGCTCATTCAGCAGGATAGTGGCAAGGGTCTGTCTGGTATGTAGCTGGTGGTGCATTTTCGAGCACCTGTGTGGTAGCGCTCTGTCATTTACAGACAGTACATTTTCCATTAAAATGGGCACAGCATTTGTATAGGCATGCAGTTTTACTAGTGAAACTATACAGTACAAAAACAATAATGTTTGGAAATCGGGTTTAAGCAAAAATTTATCATTTTTTGCATCACCAAGTAAAGGGTCTTGATTTATTTTGACCCAACTAAAATCTTTGCTTCCATCACAGTTCCGAATTACAAACAAAGTGCTTCATTTGCGCTTTTGTAATTTCTGATACAATTTGAAATACGTGTATAGTTCATTTACTGATATTTAAATGTTGTGCATTAGAAAAATAAACAACTGATATCCTACAGCCTTTCCATTTGTTTCCTGTACTTCAGCAGGATTGTCACCTAGATCGTTTTTACAAAATGCTCTCACTTTGCAGTCAGAGAAATAAAAAGTACACATCATTTCCCAAATAAGCAGAACTTTGACAGAAGACATAGCCTCACATTTGACCTTTGTCTTTGAAATGCAGCAAATGTGACAAGATAAACATGCAATTGAAAGGCACCTTAATTGCTCATTCACCTTCTGAATTCCAGCATGATTATTTCTGGGGGTGCTGAAGCACCCCCAGCATCCCTACTTCCAGTGCCTATGTATGTTTGGGTCACCAAGGATGCATAGATTGGTTGGAGTGTAGAGTCATAAGGTTTGAAACTGTGTCTAGAAACTTGTCTGTGAGTGTTGTATTGCTATGTGGTGGTCTGTAAAGAAGGAGGAAGTTACAGGAGGAAGTTGGCGTAGGGTTGCATCCGGTGATGAGGGCTTCACAGCCGTGTATGGAAAGTGCTGTTAGCTTTAGTGAGATTTATTGTTTCCTTGAATATAAAGGGTAGCCTGATTAAATAAAAAAATAAGCAGCCTTCAGTTGACCTTACTCTACACCTCACTGCTCGTGAGTGAACTGTAAAAATGGGATTAAAAATGGTTTCCAAGATGGATGAGAGGCTCACCACTGTGAAAAATGCTTATCTTAAAGTCCATTTTTTGCTCTTAATGTTTTTACATCAGCAGTGTCTTCTTTGAAGCTATAAACATGAAACGGTCTCTGCCCATGTGTGGAAACAGTGTAGAACATTTGAATTGTGGATTTTTGTTGTAAACTAATTTTACAGCTAAAAGTTGTTTATCTAAAGGCAGTATATTTTTTAATACATCAAATTAAAATATTACATGTGAAACTTAAACCTTAAGTTTGCAAACTGGCAACATTCTTTACAAAATAAATGAAAAATATAGATAGGCACTATTCCTGTACAAGAGAAAACAGTTTCAGCTTATCTGTATTTATGTAGTAAGCAAGCAATGTAAACGAGTCCTACACAGTGACCTAGACGTGTGTATGTGTATATATATATATATATATATATATATATATATATATATATATATATATATATATATATATATATAGTAAATAACCAGCTTTAGGTCAACAGTTCTATGCATTTTATCCCATGAACCATTGCATTTGGCCAGAATCTGTTACAAATTACATTATGAACCAACCCAGGTAACCCCCCTCCTTGCATCAATCGTGAAAGAGAATTTTAGAGTCAGCCATTTTAAGGCTCAAATGGATATCTTTTGGTGGTTTCAGACTGTTGAGTGGTGTCTGTTAAGGTGGTCTCTTTTGACAGATGTCAAAGTGAGAATCAGCACGGCTAATTTCCTGCTCTTTCTTTAACAGACTGGTGGTAGGGTTGTTCTTGAATCCAAAGAAGATAAATGTGATGGAGAAATAGGACCTTAACTAACATTTCCTTCTCCATCATGTGATTTCATGAATTCACTTGGATAAAAATAACAGAATAGAAGACATTTCACAGTTCAAAATTTGAAATCTCACCCATTGGTCATTTGTTGTTACACCCACTGTCTCATGAACAAGCACTTGAACCTGGTGCCTCAATCACACTGAAGGAGAGCCGGAAGGCTATTGTAGGCAAGCCAACCGGCTCAAATGGTTTCCCCATGGAATAAAAAAAAAAGGTCTCTCAATACTGAACCCACATTTGTTGGCATTATGAGAGGAAGCTCTCCAGATGGGATAATTAAATTGCATCTTGTGTGGCACTAAAGTAGTAGTATTCCTAAAAGTAGTAGTATTCCTAAAGCCTCAGAGACCAAAAACGAAATGCCCCTCTTACCACCTGATTTCCTTGATCGATATTTAAGTAAAAATGTTGGCAAACTGTTGGCAAGCAGACTAGCCCAGGTAGCAGAGTACTCGCCAATGTCCTAAACGGTTCCATATGGCCCTCACCAGAAGCACCGAACTTAAGGGACCTTCTGCTGGTCGTCGTAGACTTCAAAAAAGAATTCAATAGAGTAAATTAGTCTTATTTTTTTTTGTAAAATATATTTTTTTATCATTTTCACAACAAACAAAAATCACAACTCGTCTCGTAACACTTATTTAATCGACAGTAGTTGTGCTGTCCAGTTGTAGGACGTACATCCTGTACTCAGAGGGGGTATCTGTCGTTACCGTCCACATATCTTCCCTATACTGTGACGCCGAGGGGAACTGGGGAGAATAAAACTGGGGATGCATTGTAGGGGGGAGCCAGGGTGTGGGCCACGGGTAGGGCGTCTGGGTCAGTTCAGCTGTAGTGTGTAGATGTCAGGTCATTGTTTTTAGGCAGACGCTAGGACAACCGAGCCAGTGGCAGTAGGTTGTGTAGTGCACCGAGGGTTTTTTTGTGTGCTTCATGCGTTGGTCGGGGAGGTGGGGGCGGTGTTATGTGTACTCTTGTTCAGTGTACATGCTTCCAAGTCTGTAGTGGTATGTTGAGATGTGCTTGAATCGGTACGCAATTTTAGGTGCTGGAACTGGTGTGATAATAGGGCCCATTCCATAGATATGGGATACTTTCGCAGTCCTTTGACCTCCTCCTCCCGAAGTGTTTCTTCTTCCGCTGCCGCCCATTTTTTCACCGCTCCCACCCATGCCTCTACTGGTGGGCCCAATGGGGCTCGCCAGTTCATGGCGATGCTTCTTTCTGCTAGTAGCGTTGCTAGGGTTGCGAAGCAGACGGGCACTTTTAGTGTTTTTGGTCTTCGTAATATTCCGAGAGCGACCGCCTCCCAGGTGTGAATATCCGTAAGACCTGTAAGTTCTTTAAGTGTCTCCAGGACTACTGACCAGAACTTTCGTAGGGTGGGACAGCTCCAGAACATGTGGTGAAAGTGCGCGTCTGATGAGTGACATCTGAGGCATAGAAATCGAGTGTCCGGGTAGAACTGCTGCAGGCGCGCTGGTGTTTGATACGCTCTGTGTAGGATATAAAACTGTATGTTTTTAAAACGTGCGATCCTAGAAACTTTTTGGGGAAACTCTAGGGCCCTCTCCCACTCCCTGTCGTGCAGCTGACGTTCAAGTTCGTCCTCCCATGTGGCTTGGAGAACAAGCAGTGCTTCGTTTGTAAGCTCTCTTATGGATTTATATATCCATGTAACTAAGTGCCGACCGGTACCCATATGAAGGATGGTGTGAATGACCGGGTGGGTCTTGGGCTCGCCTGTGGAAAGGTCAGCGTGTGGCTGAAAATGTTCTAGGAGCTGTCGGTGGGTTAAAAACTGTCCCGCGGGTAGATCGTAATTCTCTGTGAGCTGGTCGTAAGGTCTGAGCTGCCCTTCTGTGAACAGTGCCTCCGCCTCTGTTATATCACAGTCTGTCCACGCACGAAGCATGGCTGCCGTAAAGTAGGTCTCCCGCTTGGGCCAGACGACCAGCGGTAGCCGAGGGGAGTAAAGTGGGGTCTCCGCCGACATGCGGTGGATTCTTTGCATACATCGACGGGCCACCGACACCTGTACCGGATACGTCCGTCGAGGTTTAGTACCTGGGAGTAGTAGGCGACGGAGTTCCGTGGTAGGGACCCGGTCCTGGGACGTATGAGTTTCTACTGTATTTCTACCCGCTGTCCAGTACGATAGCCATTGTAACTGCGCCGCCAGAAAGTACGATTCGAAGGAGGGGGCGCCTAGGCCCCCTTGTGTGGTGGGCAATTGTAGCTTAGTGAGGGCTATCCGATGTCTGTGCGTTCCCCAGATGAGTGAGCGGAGGAGCGAGTCTAGGTCTCGAAAAAAGGCCCTAGGTGGGATCACCGGTAGATTCGTGAAGTGGTACAGTAGACGGGGGACAACGATCATCTTAGCTATGCCCACCTGGCCTATCGGGGCCAGCGGGAGGTTTTTCCAAAATCCCACCGCCGATCTAATGCCGGCCAGCACTTTACGATGGTTGCCCTCATATATGTCGGAGGGGGAGTGGTATAGGTGGACGCCGAGATATCGGGGGGCGTGGGTGCTCCAAGGTAGGCTCTGCGTACCAATTTGTACCTCCTGCGGCACGAGGTTTGGGTGTAGCGGGTATAGTGTAGATTTGTCCCAGTTTACTTTAAGACTGGACGCCTCCGCGAACTCCGTTAGGGTTGTTCAGATGGGTGTGAGGTCCGTGGTGATATCTCGGATATATAGTAGGAGGTCGTCCGCGTACACGGAGACGCTATGGACGGTGTCCGCTATGGGGATGCCCCGTTCGGTTCCCTCCTCGCGCATTCGGATTGCCAGCGGTTCTACCGCTAGGGCAAAGATCAGGGGCGATAGTGGGCACCCTTGTCTTGTCTCCCTCTTCACCTTGAATGATGATGATATGTATCGGCCCAGTCGAATACGGGATGTGAGCGCGGTGTATAGAAGCCGTGTGTACGCGAGGAGGGTTGGGCCTATCCCTGCTCGCTGCAACACAGCGAAAAGGTATGGCCAAGTAAGGGTATCAAAGGCCTTTTCGAGGTCTAAGGTTAAGCAGGCCGCGTTAGGGTGTGTATTTTCCACTTGATCCTGAATATGGAACAAGCGCCGTATGTTTTGTGACGTATTTCTGCCGGGTACAAACCCGCATTGATCCGGCTGGACTAAGGGTTGCAGAATTTGTTCATACCTCTCCGCCAGAATTTTCCCCAGTATTTTGCAGTCGGCAGAGAGGAGCGTAATAGGACGGTAAGAAGACAACTGCTGCGGGTCTCGATGTGGTTTAAGGAACGTTACTATGACCGACTCGCTGGGCAGTTCTCCCCTCTCTAGAGCGACCGCGAACATCTGTTAGGCGAGGAACTAGCAGGGGGGAGAAGGTGCTGTAATACTCAAGAGGTAGACCGTCCAGGCCCGGTGCCTTATTCCGCGCTAGCGCACGAATCGCGTGGGTGACGTCAGTCGGTATTATTTTGGCGTCTAGGGTGTTTTTCTCTTTTTCTGAGATGTGTGGGATGGAAAGGGGGTCCAGAAAGTGGCTGATCGCCTCATGTCCGAGCTGTAACAGGGTGCGATACATTTTGGTGTAATAATGCAGTTAGGATGTCCATTTGGGATCGTACTAGGTTACCGGAAGAGTCTATTATCTCGGTGATGGGTTTTGTGTCCGTGTCCTGTTTTGCTAGCCAAGCTAGGAGTGTGCCCGTTTTATCTCTTTCTTTATGCATTCGAGAGGCGTAGGCTCTAAAGTTGTATTTGCGTAGATCTGCCATGGCAACAGCGTAGTGTGTTTTGGCTGCCGCTACTTGTGCTGCTGTTGCAGCATTGGCATCTTCCTGTCCTGTGAGGGTGGCCAACTTCAGTTCTGTGGTGGTGAGTGTGCGTTCTAGTGTGCGTTTCACCCCTATTATTTGCTTAATGCATGCTCCCCGCGCCACTATCTGATATGCGTCCCATTAAACCAGTTTGGAGGAGGCCGTCCCCGAGTTGTTGGAAAAATAGTCCTGTATGTCTTGTTCGTGATCGTGTTTGAACACTTGGTCCGTCAGACAGTCGCGTGGGAGGCGTCAAGTGGGCACCGGAGGGTGAGGGGGCCTTCATTGAATACGCAAGATGTGTGCATCATGATCCGAAATCACGCGGCCTAGGTAATCTGTGTGTTGTATTTTAGGAATCAGTGATGGGGAACATAAAAATCTATCTAAACTGATCCGTAGGTTATGCGGAATAGAATGGAATGAGTAGAGACGTGTCAGAGGGTGGTGTGCTCTCCTAGCGTCTATTAGCGCCCAGTGTGTAACCCAACTTTGAAAGCGCTCCGTCTGCTTCGGTGCTGGTGAATGTGGTGGTGGTGGGTGGGATCTGTCTAGTGTAATGTTGAGTGCGCAGTTGTAGTCTCCCCCTAGGATCCATAGGATAGTTGCGAATTGAGCTAACACCCCAGTAAGGGATTCCCAGAACTTGTCTTGGTCGATATTCGGGGCATATATGCTACCCAATAGAATGGATTGCCCGTCTAAAAGTCCCTCTAACAGTGCAAATCTACCCTCTTTGTCTACCACTCTCCGGAGCTCTTGGAATGGGGTGCCCGGGTGAATCCAAACCAGTGCACCTTGTGCGTATGCGGAGTATGAAGTGGCCCATATGATGCCTCGCCATCTGGCCCGTAGTTTAACTTCTGGTGTTGTGAGGTGGGTCTCTTGAAGGAACGCTATTTGTGAGCGTCAACGTTTAATGTGGGAGTAGGCTGCGTACCGTTTGCATGGCGTATGGAGGCCCCTTGTGTTTAAAGTTAGTACACTAACGTCTGCGCTCCGCATTTGGGTATGTGGTGAGCGGTACCTGCACCCTTAGGTGAGGAGTGGCTGTGCAATGAATTCTGGCGGTGTCTTGGCCCTGCGCCCGTCAAACATGGAGGCTAGTGACACCCACCCAAGTGTGACGGCTAGCTTGTCGCTGGCATTCCCTGGGGGGTAAAGGGTGAGAGTTAACCGGGTCAGTGGAACCAGAAACTGGGGTGGGAAACTAATACCTGGGACCTTTCGGCGAGGCTGATACGTCCAAACGGACTCTCATAGAACTAGAGAGTGAACAATCGATGCATGGGGGTGGCAGTGCGTGCCTGCGAGGCGGAGTCTCGATAGGGCATTTGTAGGATCAATGTTCGTCATCCGGTCGCTGAATCATCAAAAGTGTTGGGATGTATTTCGTGGGTGTGGACCATCGGGGCGCGGGAGCTTATGACTGCCAATCTTACCGGATACTTCTGATCGTCAGCCCGTGTGTTATTAGTGCAGATTGTCGGCAGTTTGTGGAGTGACTCAGGGCATGGTGACAGAGTCGGGTTTAGATTGAGTCTCGTCACTATCATCTTCTCCTTCCGATGAGAAAAGATGGGGGGCACAGTCTATGTCTTCCCCCTTCGAGGTAGTCCCTAGATCTGTCACCGCCTGTAAGACCTTGCGTCGCTCCTGTACGATTTGCTCCAGGTCCGGGGAGTCCAGGACGCAACATTCTGTTAACTCTCTCCTGCCCTGTAGTCTACGAGTTTGTGATGGCTGCCGGTTGCGTCGCTTGGTGCGTGGTGTTCTTTTCGTCCACTCCCGAGTGGCTTCTGCTGCTGAGCGCTGTGCGCAGTGGTGGTCTACCCAGTCACACGCTTCTTCGGCATTGGAGAAGAAATGGGTGGTGCCAGCGTGGATAACTTTTAGACGGCGTTTCACCTCCAGGAACGATGATCTTTTTTTTCTGCACCGCCCGTGCATAGTCGGGAAAGACCATGATATGCTTGTTTTCCACCTGTAGGGGGCCCGAGTTTCTAGCGGCCCTGAGCACAGCGTCGCGGTCTTGGAAGTGTAGAAATTTAGCTAACAGCGGCCGTGTCGGGGCACCGGGTGGTGGTTTGCGGGCTGGAACTCGGTGGGCTCTTTCTATTGAGAAGAAAGCCGTGCGTACCGCGGGTGGGGTGAAAGATTTAACCCAGGCCTCCATGTACTCGATTGGATGCGCCCCTTTGACTCCCTCCGGAAGGCCCAAAACACAGATGTTGCAGCGCCGCGAGCGCCCCTCCAAATCATCCATACGCTCCTCCACGGCGGCCAGACGGACCAGCGCGGACCGCAGCGTCGTTTGTTGCGCGATGACGGTGGGTTGTAGGTCTGCCATTGACTTCTCGCCATCTTTTACTCTATCGGCCAGCTTTCTGTGATCGTCTCGGAAGAGACTAACGTTCGTGGTGAGGGCGCCAAGACACTCCTCCATGGAGACCCTGGAAAGTTCAATGGCCGCTAGCACTTGATCCAGTTTGTCCGAGATGGTCGGGTCCGGCTGGGTGGTGGAGAACCTGGCCAGCGTATGAGTGTGCGGCAGCTTCTCCGGTGCGGTTTCTGGGACCGTCGCCTGTTGTGTGGCTCTGGGCTTCCCCATGTCGGGGTTTGAGGTGAGGTTCGTCGTGCTCCGAGTAATCGGCGGTTGGGGCGTAGTCGGCCTGGTGTCGTTGCGTGGCCAAGTTATCTTTCTCGTCGCCCGTTTGGTGTAAGGGGCATAGTGTGTCCGCAGGTCTCCACCGCCCCGGTGGGGCTTCCCCCGCCGAGCCGCCAGTCTCGCTTGTGGTGGGCGCCCTCAGCGACAGTCGCGCTCTGTTCCGTGCGCCCTAGTACATGTGGTGTATGGTATTTGGGCTCAACGATTTTTCCAGCTTCAGTCTCTCCCAGTTGGTGTCACTTTCCCAGTAACCCTCGCTGGGTATGGTGCCCGGTGTTCTCAGAGCCGCACTGCTGGGCTCTGGCTGTTATGCATGCTGCTGGCAGGTAGTGCTTAGGACCTGCGCCGAGGGTGTTTCAGGTTCTTGTCCGCTGCTATTGAGGGTCAAGCTTCAGTGTGCCCACCGATCACCTCGCACCCTTAAGGTCTCCATGTTAGGGTCAGGCAGGGATAATCTCTGGGTATGGCCATCACTTGGGCCGGGGGGAAGTCACGCGATCAGTGCCAGTGGGGTTGGATCTAGTCCCCTCCTCTCACCTCCTGCTGTGCCCCTGAAGATCTCCCGGGGATCCTTTCTTGGTGATCCGGCTCTTTTCACCTCGCGGGCGCCATTTTGGAGTCAGGCTGACTCGGCGCGACAAGACTCCATGTGATGTGGTGGGGTGGAGGGCCCCAGCGATCCGTTTCCCGGCAGTCGGAAACCGGCGAAGGCAAAGACCGGCTCAGCTACCACTCCCGATGTGTGCCCTGGGATCCTGCTGCTCGGGTGAGGTCGTGCTATCCGAGGCCCTGGGCTGCCGCCGATCGTCCTCGGCCCTCTCTGCAGCCCGTCGTATAGGTGACGGCCGGCGGGGGTGACCCCAGGCAAGGGGTGCACCGTCTTGCCCGGCCACCGTCGAGGCCAACAGCTGTGTGCTCCCCTGGCCGGTGTCGTGCTATTCGGTGGCAGGGCCCAGCCGCGCCGCAGTCAAGGGCAGGTGCCGGCGGATGCCATCTTCCAGTCTGGTCCCGGGGCGAACAAACTTCGATAGTCACCGTAGGCTCCGCACTATAAAGGAGTTCGCGGGCACCATCATGCGCAGCTTCTGTTCCGACACCTGTGGAGATGGCTGGCGGTCGGATTTGACGATGTGGTGCTGTCTGCTTGTCTGCTCGATCGCGGAGCCTCAGCAGAGCGCGTCCGCCATCGTAGCCTGCTTGGCCAGGCTCCCTAGAGTACATTAGTCTTATGTGCTCAAAGTCCTACAAAAAGACTTTTGGCTCACATTTCCTCAGTTACTTCAAACTCCTTTATTTCACAACATGATCCCTGGTCAAAGTTAATGGAATGATACCCCCTTCATTTCTGATGAAGAGAGGCTCCTGGCAATGATATACTCTCTCCTCTTTGCCCTGGTCATTCATCTGCTCACAAGAGTGGAATACGCAAGACACCCAGGTATAGGGATTCCAGTGGCATGGCGGCAGAGAGGACAGAATGTCATTATATGCAGATAATCTGCTGTTAGGAGATCGCAGTGCTTCTTCTCCAAGCTAATGGACATTCTCCAGCTCTACGGAGGCTCATCTGAATAAATTAGGCTGAATCAACATATGTACAGAGCTCGGAAGAACCCTCAGATTGAGCAACCCGCAAACCACTTAATCTAGTATTGGATCTTTCATAGATTCACATGCTTGACTCATTCTCTATAGTCGAAGTGGGAGTCCTGTGGTACCGTAATAAAGCAGTATGGATCTCCTATCATAGGCTATAATTGAAATGGGAAAAGTTAGTTTTATAGCCTGTCTATGTCCTTGGAAAAAAAGAACCAAACTTGAAATATAACCAATCAGGCGATAGCACCCTCTAGAGCACTCCCAATAGAGGTGGAATTCCTCAGATTTTCTCCCACGCATCGTGTGAAGGGAGTCTCCCCGAGCTCTACTATGTTTCTTCAGCTACTACTTCTTTTTGGATCATCCAAGATTATATTTCATGTTTCATTTCTCTAACCCTGGCAATAATGTCAGAGTAGCAGAAAACAAGGTAAATGACTAAAAATATGTCTAACACTTTCCTAAAAAAAACTCCCAAGTTTAGAGAAATTAGGCTTTTATTGGGGCTACAGAAACTTAAATCGGTCACTTCTGATGAGGACAGTGAGGATTCCTTCACATCACAGCTGAGATCTAAGGGAGAGGTTACGCCAAGGGTCCCCAAAAGGTGTGCAGAAAAGCCATGAAAAGACTTACCACAAGTCTTCATAAGGCACTTCTCAGAGAGAGAGAACATTGAAAAAAACTTCCTCCGAGGCAAGCCCTATAACTCCCTCTTCAGTCCTGACACTACATCAGGAAAATTCTCATAACCTGACAATGAGGCGTCTACTGCAAAACCGCAGTCAAAATGATCGCTAACAACAATTATGATGACATCGTCGACGACCACAATTATGTAAACTATTACTGCCTCGTCTATGATGGGCCGCATCTACGATGGTTGCATCTACGAGATCACAGTGCTGCTTCTTCAAGCTAACGGACATTCTCCAGCTCTGCAAAGTTTCATCTGAATAAATTGGGCTGAATCAACTTATGTACAGATCTTGGAAGAACACTCAGATTGAGCAACCCGTAAACCACTTTACCATGCCAGAGACCACCTTAAATACTTAGCACTGCATTTATCTAGTGTTCCTGGACTAACCTGGTACCTGAACATGACTCCACTTCTGCATTATCCTAGGGCTGATCCACAGGCGTGGGGAATCTGTACAAATACCTAAAATTAAGAGGGAAGCTTTTAATAAAGTGGTAGTACCCACTGGTTTACATACGTACTCCAGAATTGTCTTCGTATGATTCCTCTTAATTGATTCTGATAATTACAGTCAATATATGGGAAGAAGCTATGGACGGGCGTCCAGCCCAGGAGCCCCTTACTTAAATAGACACTAGAACCATACAATGGAGGATTGGGAGTGGCGGGCATTAATCTCTACTACTAGGCATCCCATCTCGCTTCTATCAGCTACTGGATCTTCAGAGATTGGACGATCTGGCTATCAAACTGGATGTTAGACTCCTTTGGACACTTAATCTACAGGCATTGCTGTACAGTGTTTATCCCCCATTATTTATTAAATTTAACTAGAGTACCATTCGTGTTGATATTAAGCACTGAGACATTTGAAACGGCACAACTCTTTTACTTGCGAAACCCCATGTAGCATGACTCCTGAGTGGCCCAAGTGGCAGGCTTGCTGGGGGTTCAGAATTTGGAGATGTATGGTTTGGCCACTATATGAAGTCCTTTGAACAATTGGTTACGAAATGTATCTGGCATAATAAATTAAAGAGGGATTTATATAGCACAGCTACTCAGAGGAGTGTCCTGGCACTGAACGAGAGGAGCCCATAGGAACATGCCTCATAATACAAGCCTTACAATCTCACAGAAAAAAAAGCCAGGTTTTAAGTTTCCTGTGGGAAACCGTCTCAAGGGGAATCAAACTCAAATCACGTGGAAGTTTGTTCTAGACTTTAGCCACCTGAAAGCAAAAAGCTTTCCCGTCCCTACAGACACGTTTGAAGTGGGGAATATACCAAAGCAGAGGCAGAACGCAGCACTCTGATAGGAAGATATTGTACAAATCGCTTTGCCTAATATCCAGGGCTGGACAAATACACTGCCTTATGAACCAGGACCAGGGTTTTGAATAGGATCTGCTTCCTTATGGGCAACCAGTGGAGAGCTTTAAGAGCCGAAGAGATAGAATAACACCTGGAAAGATGTGAAAGAAGCCTAGCCTCCGCATTTTGGACCACCTGCATGCGGTTCGCCAATGCCTCAGCAACTCCTAAATAGAGAGTGTTTGTGTAATTAAGACGTGAAGTGATCATTGCATAAGTCCCGGTTTTGTAAAGACTTACAGCTTTATCACCTCCTTAATACATATAGAAATATTCTTGACTCGTTGCCAGAGTTTAGTCCTTTATAACCTCAAATTAATGTGGGGCATTTTGGTACGAAAAGTGTTTCAACTTGTACATATCTGCGGTCATTAATGCACACTACCTTTTGAAAGACCCAAGATTTCACTGGGAGAAGAATATGGCTGGTCTTGAAGATGATTGGATAGAAATATAACGGGCTTGATATGTCTTGCAATCTCCTTCCTTCAGAGGTGAATACGATTCAAATTCTTCAACAAAACCTACTATAAACCTGAGAGTCTTTGGCGGAGGGACAGAAGACAGACCACGAGCTACTCTCATTGTGGTTCCACCATAGGTACTTTCTTCCAATAGATTTGGAAATGCTCAACAGTTTATTTATTATGATTTGGGACTCCGAGGAGATCCACATAAAAGAAAAGGATACATCTAAAAATCAACATTACGCTCCATCGAAAGAGAAAAGTACTAAATTCGTCATAGCATATCATATAACAAGTAAAAACATGTGCATGGGAACCATTCAATACATTTTCAGGTGCCAAGAGGATTGATCTGTAATAAATCAAATTACCATTGATGGATACTTAGGGGACATTTACAAAGATTATAATCTAAAACTACCATAAAAACTTTCAAAATTAAAAACCATATAATAAAATGCAGGGATCTGTGAATTCGTAATACAGTACAGGATAACCAGCAGCATAACCATGTGGTCGGAGGCGGAAATTTGTCCATTCATAGTACAGTATAAAATAGCCAACAGCATAATAATAATACAAAAAATATTTTAAAACTTCTCAAAAAAATTCAGCTTATGATACTCAATAGCTAGCAGCAAAAAAAGATTGAAAAAGTGCTCAAATACACACTTATAAAATCAGCATACAGTACTCGTTAGGTAGCAGCAAGAAGGTTTTGAAAAGTGCTGGTGCCTTTTCAGCGTACGGTACACGATAGCTAGCGGTATAAAAAGGTTGAAAAAATGCAAATGCTCAGATACATACATAGGAAATCAGAATACAGTACTTGTTAGCTAGCAGCATGAAAGTTGAGAAAAGTGCCAGTGCTCAAATACCTACATAAATAATCCACATGCAGCCACAGCCCTGACAGACCACACATTATCCCCGTCGATGCATGAGGCCTACCTGGTGTACCTCCTCAAACCAAACAGAGACCCCGAGAACTTAGGGTCATACCGACCTTTGGCACTCCTGAATACAGATGACAAAATATTTGCTAAATTACTAGCGGAACGCCTGGCGCCGGTGGTCCCCGAATTGGTCCATAACGACCAAAATGGATTTGTACCCAAGTGCAGTACATAATTGAACTTGCGGAGGTTCTTTCGGGTGGCGACAGAGAGTGGGGGGTAATGGCGTAGGGCGGGGTGCCTGGTGTTAGACCTCGAGAAGACTTTCGACTGCTTAGAGTGGAGTTATCTCGCGGCGGTGCTGCTGCGCTATGAGCTGGGTTGGGGGTTTCGCCAAATGGTTGACCTGTTATACAAAAATCCCACAGTCCGGGTGCGGCTAGGGCCATACATCTCCGATGCCATTCCGGTACGCAGGGGAACCAGGCAGGGCTGCCCACTGTCGCCCCTCCTGTTCGTGCTGGCAATCGATCCCATGGTGGCGGCTCTGCGAGCAACGCTAGAAGATGGAATACCCCTAGGGGATGCAACGCACCAGGTCTCGCTGTACGCAGATGACCTTCTGGTCTTCGTGAGAGATGTAGGAACTATTCCGGCTCAGCTAGACCACATCTTGCATGACTTTGCTGCCCTCTCTGGACTCTGGGTGAACGCCAATAAATCCTGTCTTTACGCGTTTGGGGGGGGACACTCAAGATCCGGGCTATGTTCTGGCCGGTACAAGGGTGCAGTGGAAGGCTGATACGTTCCGCTATCTTGGAATCCAGATATACAGTCAACCAGCTGACCTCTTTGATGGCAACCTGGGACGTGCGGTGACAGCCATCAAGTCACAAATGAATTTTTGGAAGACGCTCCCGCTAACAGTCACAGGCAGAGTGGTGATCCTTCCTGGTCTCCTGTATCACTTTGCTAACCTACCGCTATATGTGCCAGCGGCCTTCTTTAACAAGTTTGCTACACTACTCAGAGACTTCCTCTGGGGTAATGCGTGTCATAGGATAGCGCTGGCAAAGTTATACTTGCCCACGGACCAGGGGGGCCTAGCTGCACCCTGTTTCGAACACTATTTGGCTGCACAATTGCAATGGATAGCTCGATGGCTTGCGGACAGAGGTCAAGAGGATACTGCGACCATAGCCCCCCCCCCCCCCTCTTCTGGACTATATCACTAGGCTTTATCACCCGGCTACTAAGATGCCAACGCCTGCTCCACTCCTTCTAGTAGTGGCTCACAAATGCTACTGCCGCTGTCTATACATTTCCAGAGGACTAATCCCCTACGCATCAGCCATACCACTAGTGGGCTCCCCCAGTGGGCCTGGGGTGCTTGCATCCCTGGAGCTTATGGAGTGACACGAAGCCGACATACAGACCCTGGGAGACCTGTATCGAGATGGCACGCTCATACCATATGAATCCCTAACCGAAGAACTGGGGCTCCCGCCAGGACAATTTTTTAAGACACTGTTCACTGATCACAACACTAGCTTCTAGGTGGGGGGACATGAAAGAAGAGCCGGGTCAACATCTCATCATACAGTACCTTCACGTTATGGGTCGCGGCCGACACTTAATCCGATGGTTTGCGGCATCCCTTCGTAAAACTAGACTCACTTCACTGCAGGTGGGAGGCAGACTTGGAGCGGCAGCTGGAAGACAGGGAGTGGGAAAAGATATTGAAGAGCCCCAAATGCATTCCCAGAAACATGCAGTTCTGCCAAATACAATTATTCATAGTTCACAGGGCATACCTCACGCCCGAGAAGATCAATAGGTACTTTCATCGCATGGATACGATATGTCCCCGCTGTGCGGAGATAGGAGCTGGACTGGTGCACATGCTATGGGGCTGCCACAAACTACATCCCCATTGGCGGGCTGTCGGTGAGGCGCTATGCGGATGCACAGGCCGCACCATACCCTTTGAATGGCCTACTTACTTGTTACATAAATTTCGCAGGGCCCTGGCCACAAAAGTCACTTCTCGTTTCCTTGACTTGGGGCTGGCGGTTGCCAAATGACTCTTAACGAAGAGATGGAAGGTGCAAAACCCGCCACACATACGGGCATGGAGGTACTCATTCATAGCGTGGGCCAAAGCAGAGGGAATTGCCATCATATGGGAGGAAACGCTGGGTCTGTGTAAGACACCTTTGGCAGCGCAATGGGAGGGTTTGCTTCAGATCCTAATACACACGGAGGGGGAAAGCCTCGAGCAGTGACCGGATGACGAGGGGGACATTCCTACAATATGAGATGGACGATCTGTCAAGTACACCTTTGTCACACCACGCAGGCACACATACACTGACTAACACTCAGGAGGGACACCGATGTGTGCGGAGGATGGCGTTGCAGTTCTGTGAAGAGCGACGGGGCGAGAGGGACGACGGGGGGGACAGGAGAAAGAAACAATCTGAAAGAAACACGTTAGTTAGATTCCTCACCTTAGAATATCCCCAGGCGTCAGACTGGATCCGGAAGATTTTTCGTCAGCAATACCCCTTGCGCGTCGCTAGGCGTCGTCTGCGGCTCCGCGTCCGTCGTCGGCGTCGTGCGCCGGAATGACGTCGTCGGAGTACTTAGACGCCGCCCTCGCGCGCTGACGTCAGTTCTTCTTTTTTCCGCGCCAGTAAGCGCCGATCCGGGAGAGCTACCCCTTTAGTCAATTTTTGACTAACTTTTTCGACTCTTTTTGGTCACTTCTCGACTCTGGTGCTGGTAGGATGCCTGGTTTCAAGGCCTGCGACGACTGTCCCCGACTGATGTCGGTGACCGATCATCACCGCCGGTGCCTGTACTGCTTGGGCCTCGACCACGACGCGGAGTCGTGCTCCGATTGTATGGCCCTGACCTCGAAAGCTAGGCGGGAGCGGTCCCACAAGCTTCTCGAGCTTCGCCACTCGGCTCCGCGCCCCTCTCGATCCCGGTCCAGGAGGAGGTCCAAGGATCGGTCGCAGAGCCGCACTCGACATCGTCGCTCGTCTGGCTCAAAGTCTTCGGGTAAGTCGAAGCACTCCAAGAAGTCCAAGAGGTGACACCGCTCTTCGGACTCCCCTCGCGCGACTCGGCCGAGGGTCCGGGTGGTTCCACACCCGCGGCTGCCACAGGCGCCGCGCAAGTCCCCATACCCGCCGGTCCCTGGGACTGACCCGACGCCGGCGGAGGTCAGTGCCTTCCTCTCGGCCATGAGGAGCCTGGCCCTGCCGTCGACGCCCGCTGGCGCGCCTTCGGGCCCCGCGGACTCGACTGGGCGATCTCGCGTGCCGGCGGCTCCGGCCCCGGCGCCGTTGGAGGCTCCGGCCCCGACGCCGCAGGTCCCCGAGGGGCCCGAGCCTGGGCCCCCGTCGACGCCGGTCGACCTCGTTACGCCTCCTCCGCTGGCGCCGACACCGGTACCACCCCCAACTCCGGTCGACGTCGATCCCCGGTTCAGCCCCTGTCCGGTCCCGACGCCAATGCGGCGCCGCCCGACGCCGCTAGAGACACATATTGTCTATCGACCGGCTCCGCTCATTCCTCCTGTTTACCAGGAATCGGATGACGGGGGCGAATGGGAGGGGTCTGAGGACCCTTTGGCCCTTCAGGGGCAACTTTCTCAGGACTGGGCAGATGAACTGGGGGAGGCCAGTGGATTGGATACCTCACCGGACACTGGATTCATCTCTCCTCCGACTGTGGCTTCGGAGGAGGGTGCAGCTTTTTCTGTGGTGCTGCGCAAGGCGGCCGCAGCCCTTGGGCTTGAGCTGCCTGCCGTGGCTGTGAGGACTAACATCCTCACTGAGGTGCTTCAGTCTGCCGCATGCTCCACTGAGCCTCTGCTGCAATTCAATGAGGCCCTCACTGACGTTCTGCAGGGCACCTGGTCCAAGCCCTCCACAGTCCCTCCTGTGGATAGGAACGTTGCCAGGCGCCACCGCCCTGCTCCGGGCGACCCCAGTTTTCTGTCCCAACACCCCACCCCCGAGAGTCTGGTTATCCAGGCCTCTACCTCCCAATACCCCTTCCCGTCCGCTCCTCCGGACCGGGATTCCAAGAGACTGGAACAGTTCGGTAAGAAGCTGTTCTCCTCGCTCAGTTTGGGCCTGCTGTCTTTGAACACCGCCTGTCTCTTGGACCGTTATTCCCACTCTCTGTGGGATACGGTGGAGGACGTGCTGCCACTGTGCCCGGAGGAGGCCCGGGCGCGGCTTTCCTCGGCTCTGGCCGATGGGAGAGATGCAGCGCGTCATGCAATCCGATGTGGACTCGACACTACGGACTCGCTGGATAGGGCGATTTCTACCACGGTGGCGCTTCGACGTCACGCCTGGCTGCGGTCCACGTCCTTTTCAGGGGATGTCCAGAGCACACTCATGGACATGCCTTTTGATGGCGCTCGCCTTTTTGGTGAGAAAGCGGACAGTGCGCTGGCTCGCTTCAAGGACTCCCGGGCTACGGCGACGTCCTTGGGCCTCTCGGCCCCGCGGCCACAAACTTCCGCTTTTCGCTCCTTTCGTGGCCAAGGAAGGGGCACCTCCTCACGTCCGCCTAGCCACCGGCCGCAGAACCAGCCTGCACGCGGTCTCGGACGTGGTTTCCGCCGAGGCGGTACTGGAGGACGACGCGGTCAGTCCACATCCACCCCGGCAGCATCCGCCTCAAAGCCTTCCTAGTCCGTGCTTTCAGGCCCATTCCTCGCCAGTGGGGGCCGGGTTCGCCATCACCTGCTCCACTGGCGTGCCATTACTTCGGACAGGTGGGTGCTGCAAATCGTCCGAAGGGGCTACTCCCTCCCCTTCGAGACGACCCTTCCAGCCATGCCACCGCAGCACCACCGTATCTCGGAGGATCATTTGAATCTTCTCTAAGAGGAAGTTGGGGCCCTCTTGGCCAAGGAGGCAGTCGAGCGCGTTCCGAGCCCAGAAGTAGGTCGTGGTTGTTATTCCCACTACTTTCTGGTTCCCAAGAAGGGCAAAGGAGGCCTATGCCCTATCTTGGACCTCAGGAACGTCAATGCCTTCCTCAGGAAGGAACGGTTCAAAATGTTGACTTTGGCTCATGTTCTAGCTGCCCTCGACCCTGGAGACTGGATGGTAGCGTTGGACTTGCAGGACGCATATTTCCATATCCCCGTCCTGCCGGCCCACCGGCGTTACCTGCGGTTCACGGTGGGTCAGGAGCACTTTAAGTTCATCGTGCTCCCCTTCGGCCTTACCAGTGCCCCTCGGGTGTTCACGAAAGTGATGGCGGTGGTCGCAGCTCATCTGCGCAGATCAGGGGTTCCAGTCTTCCCCTATCTCGACGACTGGTTGTTGAAGGCGGGCTCGCCCCAGACAGTCGTCTCCCACCTCCAGACTACGGCGGATCTCCTGCATTTGCTAGGGTTTTCCATCAACGTGCCGAAGTCACACCTGAGCCCCTCTCAGAAGCTCCTCTTCATCGGAGCGGTTCTCGATTCAGCGCAGTTCCGGGTTCATCCACCGGAACAGCGGGTCCGGGATATACAGGCCCTGATTCCCATCTTTCGGCCTCTATCCTGGGTTTCAGTCAGGCTAGTGTTGCGGCTTCTGGGGCTGATGGCCTCCTGCGTCCTACTAGTGCATCACGCCAGGCTGCGCATGCGGGCTCTGCAGTGGGATCTGAAGTTTCAGTGGGCCCAGCATCACGGCAACCTGTCCGACCATGTCTTGATCTCAGAGGGCACTGCACAGCAGTTGCAGTGGTGGCTCACGGACCGCGATTGGGTCACGGGCAAGAGCCTCTCCCTACCGGAGCATGTCGTAGTGACGGATGCGTCCCTCCTGGGATGGGGTGGCCATATGGGAGAGGCGGAGATCAGAGGCCTCTGGTCTCCGGCGGAGTCTCACCTCCACATCAACTTGTTGGAGCTGAGAGCGATCCGACTTGCACTAAAAGCCTTCCTTCCCTCTGTCCGGGGAAGTGTTGTGCAGGTGTACACGGACAACACCACCGCCATGTGGTATTGCAACAAACAGGGCGGGGTGGGGTCGTGGACCCTTTGTCAGGAGGCTCTGCGCCTCTGGACATGGCTGGAACACCAGGGCATCACCCTGGTGGTTCAACATCTGGCGGGCTCTCTGAACGCCAGAGCAGACGAACTCAGCCGCCGGTGCATGATGGATCACGAATGGCGTCTGAACTCCGAGGTGGCGCAAGGTCTCTTTCAGTAGTGGGGAGAGCCTTGGTTAGATCTATTCGCCACCGACAAGAACGCACAATGTCAGCAGTTCTGCGCGTTGGAATTTCCAAGGCGGCACTCGCTCGGCAACGCTTTTCGTCGCGAGTGGAGTTGCGGTCTGTTGTACGCCTTTCCGCCTATACCACTTCTGCCCAGAGTGCTGAAGAAGATCAGGCGCGACCGGGCCCAAGTCATCTTGGTGGCTCCGGATTGGGCACGAAGATACTGGTATCCCGAGCTACTCAGTATGTTGACCGATCCTCCGATACGTCTGCCCCTTCGGGAGGATCTTCTGTCGCAGCAGCAGGGAACGGTCCTCCACCCGAACCTGTCCAGCCTCCACCTCCATGCGTGGAGATTGAGCGGCGGCAGTTGATGCCATTTGACTTGCCTCCTGAAGTCTGTGATGTCATTCTGGCAGCCAGGCGTCCCTCCACGAAGACGGTATACGCCTGCCGGTGGAACAAATTTGTGGCATGGTGCACAGCAAAGGCTGTGGATCCCCTTTCCGCCCCTCTTTCTGAGGTTCTCCTCTTTCTTCTTTCTTTGGCCCGGCAGGGCTCTGCCCTGGGCACCCTGAAAGGTTATCTTGCTGCCCTCTCTGCCTTCTTACGGCTTCCTGATCAGCCCTCTCTTTTCAAGTCCCCTGTAGTGTCCCGCTTTCTTAAAGGCATTACTCACACGTTCCCTCCTGTCCCTTTCGTAATGCCTCAGTGGGACTTGAATCTTGTCTTAACATTCCTGATGTGCGCTCCCTTTGAGCCTCTTCACAATTGTCCTCTTCGTCTTCTAACTCTTAAGACTGCTTTCCTGGTAGCCATCACCTCGGCTAGACGGGTGAGTGAGCTCCAGGCTCTATCGTCCAAGCCTCCTTTTCTATCTGTTCATCCAGACAAGGTTGTCCTTCGGCCTCGTCCTTCGTTTCTACCGAAAGTGGTGACCCCCTTTCATCTTGGGCAATCTGTCAACTTGCCCACCTTCTTTCCGCCTCCGCATCCTTCCAAAGAGGAAGAGCGGCTCCACCGTCTGGACCCAAAACGTGCGCTCTCCTTTTATTTGGACCGCACAAAACAGTTCCGAGTGGACGACCAGCTTTTCGTTGGCAACGTGGGTGCAAAGAAGGGAAAAGCTGTGCACAAACGGACCATCTCCTGGTGGGTCGTTTTGTGTATAAAAATCTGTTATTCCTTGGCAAAAAAGGACCCTCCTGTTGGGCTGCGAGCCCATTCTACTCAGGCCATGGCGGCTACTACTGCTTTGGGACGGGGAGTCCCTTTGCAGGACATCGGTCAGGCGGCGACGTGGGCTTCGCTGCACACGTTTGCCAGGCATTATTGCCTAGACAGCCAAGTCCGGAGGGATGGCTTCTTTGGCCGTTCTGTCCTCCAGGACTTTCTGGTGTGATCTTGGTTCGCAGACCCACCACCGGGGTTGGTATTGCTTGGGTATCTATTCTAAGGTGAGGAATCTAACTAACGTGTTTCTTTCAGATGAACAAGTTACTTACCTTCGGTAACTGTCAAGAATTCCTGTCATGCGAGGGAAGGAAAACACGCCCTTATGTAAACAGGAGAGCTGTTACATAACTCAAGGAAAACACGCCCTTATGTAAACAGGAGAGCTGTTACATAACTCAAGGAAAACACGCCCTTATGTAAACAGGAGAGCTGTTACATAACTCAAGGAAAACACGCCCTTATGTAAACAGGAGAGCTGTTAGATAACTCAAGGAAAACACGCCCTATAAAGGGAGGAACCGGGAGGTACAACGCTGTCGGATATTGTGTTTACACCGACGTACCTGCTTAGTGAAGAGCAGTGTTCCGGAGTGGTGCTCCAGTAAGGCAAGAACGGAGGTAGGTAGAGTCGTTACTCCCTGGGCCGTGTCTTGCCCCATCGTCACCTGTGAAGGACCCGGAAGCTCTACCGGATAACCATTGAGCTTCGCTTTTTGACTCGGCTGAGTCAAAGCGCAGTGCGCTTTTGCTGGTTGGAGTCGTAACTCCCAGCCCGACCAGAGATACAGGGACTGCCAGCTGTAACGCACACCAGGAGGTGTTTGCCGCGTTACAGACTCGGAAGTCCACAGGATCGATCGAGCGGCTGCTCTCGGTTCAGTCTTCTTTGCTTGTGATTGGGGTATCGGTGACGCATCACCAGGAGGTGACTCCGCGTCCCGGTGCAGTCTGAGGAAGAGGTTGAGCGGCTGCTCCCTTCAGGTAGAGACCTCGGCTGGGTGTTTCCCTGACTCCTCGATTCTCCCCAACACTCTTCGTGCCCCTCGCAGCCTACCGATTGGCATTGTCGGCCATTTCATTTCTGCCCTCTGTTGGCTGGCATACGCCGGGATCGGCGTATATGCAGAGGACGGTTAGGACCATCCGTGCTGTGGGCTGGTAACGTACTTAGCCTGGAGGATTCCAGTGACTATAACCTTTGTTTATTCCTTGTATTATTTTTGCCTTCATTAAAATAACTAAACCTTCACAAGTGGTTGCGTTCTCATTATCGTGTCTGTTAAACGATCCTGAGACGTTCAGGGCGTTACAGTAACGATGTATCTGTAAGAAACATTAGTTAGATTCCTCACCGACCCACCCATCCTCCCCGTTCTGCGAACTGACATCTAGGGTTAAGGCTATCCCTTTCAGGGCCCTAGATTTTTTGGCACCAGTGTCGGTCTCTTGCATGGCTCTGCATTCCTGGCGCGGAAAGCTATGTACAAGAACTGACGTCAGCGCGCGAGGGCGGCGTCTAAGTACTCTGACGACGTCATTCCGGCGCACGACGCCAACGACGGACGCGGAGCCGCAGACGACGCCTAGCGACGCGCAAGGGGTATTGCTGACGAAAAATCTTCCGGATCCAGTCTGATGCCTGGGGATATTCTAAGGTGAGGAATCTAACTAACTAATGTTTCTTACAGATACATCGTTACCGAAGGTAAGTAACTTGTTCAGCATTGGCATAGCCAATAGGTCCCGCCTTTGGGACCTTATAAGTGTTTAGCCATGCAGCAGTTGCATAACTAAATACTTATAAGGTCCCAAAAGCGAGACCTATTGGCTATGAAAAGCGGCCGCGAAAGTGAAAGTAATCGCGGTAAAGCGCGGCGCGCGCGCACAAACACTGTAGCTCTAGGCTGGCCTGGAAGCACTTTTTGGAGCCCTCTCAATAAGTCTCGCCAGTCCAGCGCATGAGCTGGGTCAGGCGAGACCTAAAAAGGGAGGGGGGGAGGTAAAGGGGACTAAGTGAGGAGTGTACAATCAGAAATCGGACTCGGCTGCTGTTGTTGGTTTTTTAAGTTATTGTTTGTTTTCTTTATAACATCTGTGTGCTCACCCGAGATGAATGACATGTAACATTTTGTATACGGTACCACCAGAATCACATTAAGAATGCATAGTGGACTTTTATCTTCGCTGACATGACCCACCTGTTGAGGCTCAATATGAAACTGAGGCAATGATGCCACCAATATGTATGGTAGAGCACTCCCAACTCATCCATGAGGTCTAGGCAATACTGTTAGAAGGTTCTAAATGTGGCCATAATAATACAATAGATGTTGTCTTTCATGCATATGTAAACTCTTTGAAAAGTAATAAAAACAGATTTAAACAAAAAATAAATAATCCACATACAGTACTCATTAGCTAGCAGCAAGTAGGTTTTCAAAAGTGCACGTGCCCAGAAATATACATAGTAAATCAGTCAATACTGTACTAATATATATTTAAAAATTCTTTAAAAAAGCAAAAAAAATTTAAAACACACGAGTTCAGATGGAGGTGCCAGCAGACAGTTCCGTGCCGCTTCTGCTGTGGTGGTAATATACTTTAGAATACAATTCCTTAGGTATCTGCGACGTATTAGTTGCTATGTCGGTCAAACAAATAGAACATGTTTTAAGTCTTGTATACAGGAGTTACATAGGTGACAAAGTATTTCCTGTCTAGCAATGCCCTCCCAGGCTCCTGTTATGATTCTTAAAGGGAGTAAATTCAGTCTAAGCAACAGAATAACTCTACGAACTCCATGTTTTAGATTCCATAAAACATATGATTGGGGCTTTTTGTTAGTACTGCTCCCCACAATACAATTATTATTTCTGTTCTCTGCGCACAATTTAGTATCTCTTTCGCGAGGAACCCCATAGATTGTTTTTTTTTTTTAATTCTGATTTTCAAAACACGTTTACAGAGTACTGCCGCACTATCCCCATCTAAGCCAAACATTGTGATGGCTTATAAATGATTCCTAAAAAGAGCACTCTTATCTTTCATGCTGACAAAGATTTCCTCGAATAGAGCAACCCGTAACATATTTTCGGAGCTGTTTACTAGTGCGTTGCTCCATCTTAAGCATGCAGCCATAGTTAACACATAAGTAGAGAGTAGCCCGAATTCAAGCCTAATCCCTGCAATAGGCGCAGCGCAATTCAGATTAAATATTTGGCGACAGATCCGTCCCTCTACTTTCTCAAATTTATCCCACTCTTATGCATCTATTGTTTCACAGGCATAGCTCAATGCTGGTGGTATCTTTATTTTATAGACTGATAAAATGTGTGAGAAGTGTCTTTTACCGCAGTGTGTATACAGTCGATTGATTGCACAGGCTTGTGAGATTGCCTTGCCTTTACAATGATCCATATGATGGCTACCGGAACACCTGTTGGTAAAGATTTTTCCTAAATACGGATAAGACTTTACTACTTCCAGTTTCTTCTTTCCCAAAGACCATTTTAAGTTTTTTCTGACTTTACAACCCCGATAACTAAAAATCACAACTTTACTCTTTAAAATATTTATTTTTTAATTGATATTCTTCTGTATACCCAATCAACTCAGCCAGGCGTCTTTGAAGTCCAATTGGGGTTAAGTCCATTATTATGACATCATCTGCATATAGCAGACAGCTCAGCTTTAAACTTCCAAATTTAGGGGAATCCCCTTTGCTGAGCCCCACTCTTCTTGCTAAATCATTAATATAAATTGAAAAAAGAAGAGGGGCCAAAAGGCACCCTTGCTTCAACCCATCATTAGTTTCAATGTTCCTCGAAAGACCCTGTGTTCCCCCTAGTAAAACCTGCGTCCAAGTAGAGGAATGAAGTGCAATAACCAATCATAATAAATTCCCTGGTATCCCCATTGCGACCAGTTTTCTCCACAACGTCCCCCGATCTACCCGGTCGAACGCCGTAGAGAAATCTATGAAAGCAGCATACAACGGCATGCTTCGGCTCACTGAATATTTTTCAGTTCAAGTTTGCAAGACGGTGATATTATCCAAGGTACCACTGTTTTTGCGAAATCCTGTTTGTTCTACGGGAATAAAATCATGTGCAAATGCTCAATCTTGCAGATGGGTGAGGATGCTCTTCGCAAATAATTTGCCAGTCGTATCCAGGAGAGAGATCTGTCTAATACTGGCAGGGGAATTTTTTGGACCCTTTTTATATAGTGGAACAATTATACTTCCCTTCCAGGATTGTGGGATGACACCATGGGTATAACAATGGACAAATAGTGGATGTAAAACTTTCGCCCACGCTTCGCCATCCTGCTTTATTATGGCTATTGGAGCATCATCTGGGCCCATTGCACTAGAGTATCTTGCCCCTTTAATATAACGCTCTATTTCAAGGTATGTAGGTGCTCTGTATTCGCTCCCCACGGACAGTGCAGAGCCAACATCTTCATTCCATCCAACTGTAGAATTTAAAGCATACAGCTGTGAAATATACGCAGACCATTCTGCTTCTGGAATCAAAATGGGCTTTGACTTCCCTCTCCCATCGCAAAATTTTGCTATCAGCGCCCAATATTTCCTAGTGTCACCAGATTGAGCAACCTCTCGAAGTTTGACCCAATTTGAGTCTTCGACCCTTCTTCGTTCCGATGCCATTTTCCTTTTCGTACCTGTTTCAGTCTGTTAATTTCCCTTTGCCTTGGTATCATAGACAGCCTAAATTGTTCTCTAATTAAAGCATCTTTTTCCCGATTCAATTTTATTGATTTCCTAAGATATAAACACTGATGGTGCAAAACTGTGAGCTGCTTTTTTCTTCCAAAAGATCTAATTGCAACCAAGATTCTCTCAAACCTGTCAATGGGGGTTTCTTAGGTACCAATAAAAGCAATATTTTCAAAGACTCTCTTAAAGCTGGGCACCAAATTATTTGACCAACAAGTGCTTCCATTATTGCAATTATATAAGACCTTTTCGTCCCTTTGATTCCAGTGATCAGGCTTCTCAATTTCTATAACAGCCAAAATTCTATGATCACTCATGCTTGTTGGAAATACCCTAAATTGTGTACATACACTAAAGAATTGGTAAGATACCGCCATGTAATCAATTAATGAGTGACCATATGGGCCTGGTAAGTATAAGAAGCTGGGGAATGCTCTGGAAATCTGACATTTAACATTACTAGGCCGAACATTCTCAAATGATGCAGTAGTAACTGGCCTTGTTTATCTGATCTTGAATGATCCGGCAGCAAAGAATCTGGAATGGACCATATTTCCTCTAATTCGGGGTTTGAAAAAGACATGACTGCACCGTTGGATATTTTGCCATTAAAATCACCCACCATCAAAATCTGCGTACATTTTTCAGTGCTACTTATCCTTTGCACATTAGTACAGATTGAATCAACCAGTAAGTTGGATGCTCTCCCTGGGGGAATATACACGTTTACCAGAAGAAGAAAAGCAGCTTGCCCCGATTTGTCTTCCCCTATCCTCAACTTCTCACCCATACAACACTGTGAGGGATAAATGTAAATCACTGGATCCCATCTCATGGTACAGCTAAGTAGAATAGCTAAACCACCACTAGCATGCCCTTTTATAGAAGATTTTGCTGCACAACAATATACATAAAAATTCTGAAACTGAAAATCCCCAACCTTCCACGTTTCCTGGAGGCAAATTATTTTAGGGTCATATTCTAATAATGATTTAAGCTTACAATTAGTTTTTCCTACCCCACTAAATTCCAGGATAGGATTCTTCCCAATTGGCTACCCCCGCAATAAGGTCATTTTTGTATCGAGTCTTTCAAGCAATTCAGGGTACCAGCCACCCAGCTCCACTGGGCCATCTCATCCTCCACAATGGAACTACTGGGTCTTTGAACTTGGGGACCTATAATATTAATTTCTCTTATTTCCTAGATTTCTCCCTATTGTTATTTCAATGTCTTTAGGATTTATAGGGATTATGGCACCCATGGGAGTGGAGAGCCCACTACCTGGCACCTGGTGGATCTTTCCTGAGCTTTCAGAGGAAACTGTGCGAAGGTTCCCACAGGAGAGCACATCTATTCCATTCTTCCTAAAGTAATCTGCATTAGTTAATACTAACATTGAGGCTAACCCTGACGTGAATGTGACTCTAGTACTTGGAGGGGCACTCCTCAGATCTAAATAGACCAACTCAAGGTCATTGCTTGTTACCGGTTGCAAGTCCTCTATTTCTGATAGCAACTGAAGAAGGGTGCTTCTGTTTAGTAACATCGAGTCAGTGTCGAACAAGGAAACAAAGAGCAAAGTCCTGTTCACCTGCCCGACACCTGGCCCTCTATGCCCTATGGTCCTTTTTCCAATGGGCCCCAAGACCGAACCCCTCTCTAACCCAACCCTCTTACTACTACAGACTGAGGTTAAGTCCCCCTCCCCAACCCTCCACTGGCCGGGATCTAACCGTGCTGGGAAAGTATCCCATCCACCAGAAGGAAGAGGGGCACCTCCACTAACCAAACCCTGTTCTAATACTGAGGCGTATGAATTTGTCACTACTTTTCCTAGTGTAGGGTCACTACTTGTTTCATAATTTACTAAAATTATGTTACGGGAGAAACTCTGATTCGCGATGTCACCCGTATTGACTTTCTTCATAACCCTCTTGGCTCTGTTGTTTAATCGGCGCCGAGTTCGAGCAAGTCGGCTGATTACCGTTATCTTGCCCTGCATTATGACCAACATTCACTACAGATTGCCCCAAGGGCCCTGGATTCTTCCTATTGAATGGTGATTTTGTTCTATTAAACTCCTCAATTACGGAGGGGAAACGCATTTTGTTTCTGTTTCTGTTTTGGGAAGCGTTGAATCCTATTCTTCTTCTTTCACCTCCGATTATGTCGGGTCGTAGTTTCTCTCGGTGGGGCGACCTCCCCTAAAGGGGCAGCGACTAATGTATTAGCAGTCTCTTCAGTTAACTGTAATTTAATCAAGGGACCTGCCATGCGTAAGTTTTTTGAGATACTTTTTTTAAAAAATAGGATATACCCGTAATGGGGAAGTAACCAGCGTTTCTTTTACATTTAGATTTGGCTTTCCCCCTTGACTAGTAGACTGAGAATTTTCTCTAGTATGTTTAACTGTGGATAGACTTACCAGGGGACTGCCTCTGGGCAATACAACTATAGAATCCTCCTTCACTTCCTTCTCTTCTATCTTACTTCCCCTTTTAGACACCCCATTACATGTCTGGCATGAGTGACAAAGTGCATCAGGGTCCTTTGTTAATTTATTTGTTGCTTGATTAACCCGATCAAGGTCTTAGATTCCCATTAAAATAGGAGAAGGGACTTCCAATATATGATCTGAATTTAACGTAATTTTTTCTAACAAAGATAAAATTGATAGAAGGATTCTCTCTAATGCATAAAAAATCTGAGGTGCCCCCCCCCCCAAATATTCTCGCCTGAGGTCAAGATATTATATGCCCCCTTATCCAAAACAGCTGCTGATGACCCCATATCGGACAATTCTAGTGAATGAACATGTGAAAAACTAGTGGGGGTACTACTATACAGGGCGGGCATATGCGAGTGACCAGCTAATAAAACTGGAGACGTTCTCAATTCCAGGTCCAGATCCTTGGTACTGGTTTTACTCAAATGCGCCATTAAGACTTTATTTTTTTCCAGTGGTATAACAATGTCCGGTAAAGTATAGTCCTCCATTCTCACCATTGCGGAGCCACCGTCTTAAAACTGTTGCACCTGTAGCTCCTTCTCACACAAATTCATCAGAGAAGGACCAGAGTTACATTCGACTATACTTCTTGGAGTGGTTAGAGGATTCTCGAACAAGGATACCAACCCTGCCAATGGTAATAATGGTGATGATTCCTTTCGGTCCAAATTCTCACTCTGAAAGATTTCTACTCTGCCCTCCGCTAAATCCGTTTACATCTTCCTGTCCTCCACTCCTGCTTGTAAAACAGTTCCACCACTGTGTAAATGTTGGCAGCTGGATGTTTTCACCTTTGTTCTAATGGTGAATAATTACGGTGGGATAAGGACCCGCTTTAACTTCGGAAATAGCGGGCTGAACAAGCCCCAACCCCCCCCCCCCCCCCCCCCCCCCCCCCCCCCTCTGTTTGACCTTCCCGGTAAGGGAGCCTGGTACTGGGGCCCAGTGACGAAGCCAAGATTAGAGCCGGGAGGAGGAGGAGCCTAGCGCGCAACCAAGATGGCCGCGTAGGTGCGAGGCTCCCGAGGACCTCCGCAACCTCCTACGTTTATCCTGTCTTCATCCTGCATTGGTTGAGGGGACTGTGTCGGTGAGCCTGAGCCGAGGTGGTACCCGTTTTCCGTTTTTGAATCGGACCCCGGGTGCCGGGGTGAGCACCGACTGAAGTTTGCGGCCTACCTCCCTCCTGACCCCGGATTCGAGTTTGGGGGTAACCTAGTGGCGAAGTGAACAACAACGGCGGGCTGGGCCTGGCGAGTCGCGCACCCCGCACTTTCACTTTCGCTTTTGACTCCCCTTGCCGTCATCGCAAGTGGGATTACGGCGCTTCTTTGTGTTGGGGTGGCCTCGCTGGGAGACCCTGCCTGCGGTGGCCCGCTCTGCCGTCCTGGGGTGACCCCCGGGGCTCTCGGCCTTGATTGATTGCTTGCTCTCCACTGCGTACCTGGTGAGGTCGCGAGCCACACGACGATGGCCACGAAGCAGGAAGGGGATCGGTTGAAGGCCAAGTCTACCCGGCGTGGCACCGCGCATCAGGCCAACATTATGGACCGCTACACCCTCCCGAAGGGGTCTCCCGGCGGATCGCACAAGTCCTCCGAGGGCCCCTCGGATGCCCCGGATTTGCCTGCGGATCTGACTTTGCAGGATGTTATGGGCGCCATTGCTGAGATGAAGACCTCAGTGGGCCAGCAATTCGACACCTTGGCACATAAACTCGACGCGGTCCTCATCGATGTCAACCTTGTTAGAGCCGATCTCTCTAAGACAAATGACCGGGTCGACTCTTTGGCCCACACCGCGTCGGGCCTCACGACTGAGGTAGCGGCCCTTCAGACGGAGGTGCATCGGCTCCGTCAGGCAAGTGCGCTTCTGGATCGGCGCCTGGAGGACTCCGAGAGCAGGGCCCGGAGGAATAATATCCGCATTATTGGAGTGCCCGAGGGACGGGAGGAGTCAGCGGCGGATCTCTTTGTGGAGGACCTGATCTCTACCCATCTCCAGCCTAAGGGGCTGAGTAAATTCTTTGCGGTGGAGAGGGCCCATAGAGTTCCCGGAGGCAGGCCGAAGGTCGGAGCCCCTCCGCGGCCTCTTATTGCCCGTATTTTTAACTTTCGGGACAGGGATGCGATTCTGCAAGCTTCCAGACTGCAAGGGCCGATTAAGCTGGAAAACATGGAGGTGAACTTTTATCCTGACTTCACGCAGGCGGTCCAGAAGCAGAGATTGAGTTTCCTGGGTGTCAAGCGGCGGCTTCGTGACGTGAACCTAAAATATGCCATGCTCTTCCCGGCCAGGCTGCGGGTGGAGGCAGATGGTCGCATTCACTTCTTTGACCGTCCTGACATGGCCGGGGACTGGCTGGACACTTTGACTGGGGGACATGGTCGGGATGGGGGGGGGGGGCGACGGGAGGTGAGCGCTCACCGGACCTGGTCTGAGGTACTGACACCGTGGCTGAACCCGGGTGATGCCACTTTTGGCCATGCTTAGGGTCTTTTGCCTATTGTGCCTTGTTTCCCCTCCATGGGAGGTTGTGCTGGGTCTCGAGGGGGTTCTCCCTCCTCCTCTAGGGGGTCTTAGTAGTTCCATTTACATAGGGGCGACAGGCACACTGCAAGTTGGGGGGGCTGTTTGGGCTCATGCAGGGGTGCAGGGAGGGGGGAGTTTTGTTGGGGCTGTTGTGTTGGGGTTGGGTATTGTTTATTTGTACCACAAGGCAGATGTATTGTTGTGCTCCTTCTACAGTGCTCCCTGGGGGGAGATGGCTCGATTTCGGCTATGATGGGGGGTAGGGGACTGAGTCTTTTGTCCTGGAATGTCAATGGACTGGGGGACAGGATAAAACGGGGTGTGGTCCTGCAGTTTTTAAAACGTATTTCTCCCGATATAGTATTTCTGCAGGAAACGCACCTCATTGGAAACGCCTTTCGTGCTATGAATAGACGGGGCTATCGCCTTATAGCCCACTCGGGCTTCACCTCTGGTTCGAGGGGCGTGGGAATTATGGTTAAAACTTCGCTCCCGTTTGAGATGGATGAGGTGTTCCACGATGACAGGGGACGATACACGGCTCTGGTGGGTAGATTGGAGGGTAGAGTGATTGTTTTAGTTTCTGTTTATGTACCGCCAGGGTTGCAAACAACTACCTTCGCTGATCTGGGACGCCTCCTCCTTGGCCTTCCGGAGGGGATTCTAGTGGTTGGGGGAGATTTTAACGCTGTAGTTTCCGGTACTGAGGACCGTCACCCTCCTAGGGATCTCCCCCGCGCCCAAGCGTGGCTGTCTGGCCTCTTGGATACATTGGGGCTGGTGGATTGTTGGCGGCTGAAACACCCTACGCAGATACAGTACACCTTTCATTCCGGGGCTCATGGCAGTCTTTCAAGGCTTGATTATGTTCTGATGCCCGCGGCACAGGCGGGGAGGGTTGGGGAGGTATGACATTTGGCGCGGGGTATTTCGGACCACTCCCCGCTCCTGCTGTATTTCGACATTGTCCCGAGGGGGGAGGGGAGGGTGGTCCCGGTCAATCCCTGGTATCTGCGCTACCCCACAATTCGCGCAGATTTGGTTAAATCTCTGGAGCGGTATTTTGAAGATAATGTGGGGTCTGTATTGTCCGCGGTCTCTCTGTGGGAGGCGTTTAAGACGGTAATCCGGGGGGAGGCCCTGTCCCTCATTTCCCATTCCCGGAGGCGCGGGCGGGAGGAGGTGACCCGTATTGAAACTGAGATAACTGAATTGGAGGGTGATCTGGAATGTGGGGTAACGGATGATACACTGCATGCTCTCCGACTCAAACAGGCGGACTACAAGGCCCCAGTCATGGAGGCAGCCAGGCGCCTGAGTAGAGAGCAACAAGGGCGACTGTATGATGTGGGTGATAAGGCTGGTAAATTGATTGCGTGGCTGGATAAAAAGGAGAGAGTGAGTCGAGTTGTCCCGTCGATTGAGAGACTGGATGGTGTGTGTGTCACTGAGCCGGAGGAAATTGTTGAATGTTTCGCTGAGTATTTCCGTGGGGTGTATTCCCCGGTATCTTCCCGTTCGGAAGAGGATTCCCATGACCTGCTTAAAGACATTGCGCTGCCTTCCCTTTCGGAAGAGGATAAAGTGTCGTTGGATGCCGCCCCTACATCTGAGGAGATTGCCCTCGCCATACGTTCGGTCGCTTCCGGCAAGGCCCTGGGTCCTAATGGCCTTCCCATCGAATTGTACAAGCTGCGACCGGATACGCTGGCGCCACATCTCCGCGCTATGTTCCTCGCGGCCCGTTCGGCGGGCTCCCTCCCGCTGGACCAGCGTCTGGCCACTATCGTGGTTATTCATAAGGAGGGGAGGCCGCGGGATCGGGTCACGTCCTACAGGCCCATTTCTCTGTTGAATGCGGAGCCCAAAATTCTCGCCAAGGTGCTGGCTAATTGGCTGGTTAGCGTGGTGTGCGATCTGATTCACCAGGACCAGTCCGGCTTTATCCCTCATCGCAACACCGCGCTTAACCTGCGGCGTCTGCACGGGGTGCTCGCGCGGGTCCCGTTCATACGAGAGCCAGCCATTTTGGCGTCCTTGGACGCCACTATGGCGTTCGACACGCTTGAATGGCCATATATTTGGGCGATGCTGGCGAAGTTTGGTTTTGGCCCGGGATTCATTGGCTGGGTGAAACTGTTATACTCCGGACCTCTAGCGCAGGTGGTGGTGAACGGTAGAGTGTCGGCTCCGTTTGAGCTGGGCAGGGGTACGCGGCAGGGCTGCCCGCTATCGCCGCTCCTCTTCGCGCTTGCCTTGGAGCCCCTGGCGGAGTGGCTGCGGTGGGAGCCTTCCATTCGTGGTCTCCGTTGGACCCCTGAGTATGAGGATCGCGTATCTCTTTACGCAGATGATATCCTTTTATACCTTGCTTCCCCGCGTAAATCGCTGATTGTATTAGTGGATGTCTTGCATTCCTTTGGCTGTAATTCTGGCCTAGTCATCAACTGGGCTAAATCCTGTGTGTATGTCCTCTCCGGGGAGACTCCTATCCTACCGCGGGGCTGCCCTATCCAGGTCGCCTCGCAGGGATTTAAATACCTGGGTATCTTTATTACCCTGGATGCTGAGGCCCGATATAAACAAAATTTGCTCCCCCCCCCTCCAGCGCCTGAAGGAGGACGTGGCGCGTTGGAGGCGCTTGCCGCTCTCGTCGCTTGGCCGTGCGGCATTGTTTAAGATGATGTCGCTGCCACGTTTCCTATATGCTTTACAGAACACGATGGATGTTGTCCCGGCGCGCTACTTTCGCGAGGTAGAGAGTTTGCAGCGCCACCTATTCTGGGATGGGAGGCCGCGTATTGCCCTTGCGAAGCTGGCGCTCCCGTGGTATGACGGGGGGGTCGCCCTCCCGGACATCAAACGGTACTACTGGGCCTCCCAGCTGGCCGCGATAAACCACGGCCTTTACGGGCCTGCTTTAAACCCGGCCTTTGAGATGGATAAACTATTACTGCCGGGCGGTGACTACAATCGGGCGCTTTATTCTCGATCGCTCGACGCGCGTCTTACGGGCCCTACGCGGGTCATGGTACGGGTGTGGCACGCGGCAAACTTGGCGATGGGGTGGAAGGATCGATTGACCCGGGCGACGCCACTGTGTGCCTCTGAGCGGCTGGGCTCCCTGTGGACCTCGAAGGGCTTTGAGAAGTGGGACATGATAGGCATCAGCAGGGTGGGCGATCTCTGGACGAGGGGGGGATTCAAAACATTCGATGTGCTGCAGACGGAATTCCAGTTGCATGACAGGGAGTACTTTCGATATCTACAGGTCCGTCACGCGCTGGTCTCCGTATTCCCGGATGTTGCCTCCATCCCGGAGTACTCCCTCTGGAAGATAGAGTGCTAGATGGGCATGTGCCGGATGGCACGATTTCCTTAATCTACAAAAAGCTCATCAATGATCGCTCGGGACTGTTGACTAGCCTTCGTGAGGCGTGGGTCGCCGATGGATTGGAGCTGGACGACGAGGACTGGGTGTCTGCGGTGGCCTCCCCGAAAGAGGTGGCCATACCGGCCCGCCTTCGCTTCGTCCAGCTCAAAATACTCCATAGGGTCTATGTTACGGGGCCGGGTTTGCGGCGTATGGGATATTCCGTGGATTGGTTGTGTAAGCGTGGGTGTGGTTCATTGGGGACCTTCGTCCATATTTTGTGGGAATGTCCGGAGGTGGCGCGATTCTGGCGTGGTGTGCATGCGGTGTTGCGGGCGGTCACACATGTGCCGCTGCTTCCTGAGGCGAGGAGGTGTCTGCTAAATGTGTGGGAGCCGACTGATTACTCAGTGCCGCAGACGTGGTGGGTGACTCTGGGCTATATGGTGGCAAAGCGTGACATAGCGCAACTGTGGGGCTCCCAGAGGTCGCCAACGATCTCGGCATGGAAGGACAACATGGATTGGTGTATGTTTCGGGAAAAAGTGGTGTATGTCGCGAGAGATAAGCCTGGGAAATGGGTGAAAGTGTGGGGCCCCTGGAACTCCTACCGTGGCGGAATTTGTACCCCGCCGCTGACGCCTGAACTGGCACTGGCCCCGTCTCCCTAGTCTCCTTGTCTCCTTGGTTCTGGGTACGGAGTCCACTTTGTCTCCGCTCTGGCCTGTCCCCCCCCACTTTTCCTGTGTATCGGTAGGGTCCTCCCCGGGGGAGCGCATACTGCTGCTTCGATTTTTTTTGCTGCCTTGTGGATTTGTTTGTTATTTCTTACATAAAAATGGAACCGCCATCTGGGGGGTCCGGACGGTGTGGCCGCCAATGTTTTTTCTTTCCAACTCCTGTGATCTCTCTCTCGCTGCAGCGTGTGTTTCCCACTTGTATTCTATGCTCTTATCGTTTGCTAGCGGCCGGCCCGAAGGTTGTAGGCCCATTTTTGTACCTCTTTTGACTTCTGTAATAAAGGTTTCAAAAAAAAAAAAAAAAAAAGATTAGAGCCGGGTGTAGGGCCGTGAGCGTTACCGTAGCGTTTCAGCGGGTTTCGACGTCTCCCGTCTCTTTGCTCTCTGCTCATTCACGGCAAAAGCTCAATGATAACAGGTTATTGGAAACAGGTATGTGTGCGTGTGGATCCAGTTCCCTCATTCCCCTAGGCCGTGCTTTAAGTGGTATGAAAAAAGGTGGCGTGGCTTAAAACATGTAAACTAAAATTCTGTGCCTCACAGAGCATGCCACCTGAACAGTGTTTGCATTCCACTCTGAGTTTTCTGTTATTATATCGAGACATATAACACAAAATATGCCAGACCTTGTGGGTTTGCCAATGCTTGTTAGCAGTATCACATAAATGAGTCACAACAAAGAGCTGTGTTGTGAATAATATGGATTGAAAATGTTTCAGTTTTGAAATTGCAACACTGAATTTAGCAGTACTAAGCTCTATGGAAGGGTCAGTGAGCTTCAGGCCTAGTCATCCAAGCCTCCTTATCTTAACATTTGTCCACAGAAACTGGTGCTTCCTACGAGAGCTTTCTTTCTTTCGAAAGTGGTCGCTCCATTTCATGTAAGTCAAACCACCACTCTGCCTACTTTTTACGCTCCGCCTCATCCTTCCAAGGAAGAGGAGTGATTTTACCATCTTGACCTAAAAAGAGCACGGTCATTCTACCTTGACTGCACACAAGCTCTGGTTGGACTGCCAACTCTTCGTGTGGTATGTCGGAGCAAATAAAGGACAGGTTATACAGAAGAGGACCATCTCCCAATGGATCATTCTCTGTATCAAAATCTACTGAACATTGGCTAAGAAGCAACCCCTGAGGGTTTGCATGCTCATTCCACCAAATCTAAAGCTGCCACAACTACATTACCGACCAGAGTTCCGGTCATGGGCATCTGCTGGGCAGCAACGCGGGCATCTCTGCACACGTTTACCAAAGACTTCTGTCCGGACAGTCAGGTCTGAATGGATCAGTACTTTTTCCGTTCAGTCCTGCTGGACTTTCTCGTGTGAAATTGGTCGGCAGACCCACCTCCGGGGAGTTATTGCTTAGGTATCTATTCTAAGATAAGGCATCTGCATCTAGGATTTTTTATCTGATGAATAAGTTACTTACCTCTGGTTATGTCTTATCTGGTAGAGACTCTAGCTGCAGATTTCTTACTGACCCAACCCATTCTCCTGCTCTGCGATCGGATTTTTAGGGACAGGGCTTTCCCCTTTCAGGGGCCTTGTTTTTCACACCGGTCGTCGGGCTACTACATGGCTCAAAAAGTAACTGCCGTCAGCGTGGCTGAGTGGCACTGTGAACATTCTTTCATGCACGGATGATGCCAACACCGCCACGTGGACCCGGATAATGCCACCTACTGGCATATAGTAGTATGGCTTGCAAACAATATCCGGATCCAGTCTGATGCCTGCGGATAATTCTAAGGCAGGGAATCTACAGCAAGATAGTCTTTACCAGATACGGCGTTACATAAGGTAAGTAAACTGTTCTTTTCTTTCCCGTCGAAACAGCCAATATTTCTGCAGTTGTGCATCTCCTTCGCATACTTTTTTATCAAATCACAATTACAGTTGGCTTTAGTATTCTGTAAAGAGGCCAAGGACTGGATGTGCTCTTGTCTGAAGGCAGTTATGACCCACTAATCGGTACGTTGAGAAACCCACACTGCCTGCAGGCTGCCCTGCAGAGCTCGATCTCAAAACCCTCCTAAATACCCACCTGCAACCTGAACTTACTGAGAGACCCACAGGCGATTCAATTCACAGTATGTCCTACATAAGTCATATGCTGCATTAAAAAACTCTAGACGCATACTGTTTGGAAAAATCAAATACTCTTCGGTTATGCAAGATGAAGTTAAATGTGAGATAAAAACGGACTGCATCTGTGCTATGGATTACTGTGAATGTGTTTACCGTCATTGTTGGGAGCTCAATCAATGTTTTTTTATGATGCAGTTAAGGACATTAACATAGGGCCCAAAAGGGGCCCGTTTCAAAATGATTTATTAGCAATGGCCATAGATGTGATAGTTGCCAGGAGAGACATTGCTCACCACTGGAACAGAGATGACCTCCATCACATGAAGAGTGGCACAGGGCATGGACTATTGTGCCAATTTGGAAGAACTAGTGTAGAGAGCACGCAGCTGTAATAAGAACATCATGAAATCTGGGGTCTGTGGTGGCGTCATGTTCAACAAGCATTGCCAGTGCCAATTGGTCTGGCTTTAAAGGAATGCTGTATGGTAATGTGAAGCATTACAAGTAAATAATATGGGAATACATATGTATTTGTGTGGAAGCAGAACCGTAGCATAATATTGGTGCAAGTTAAAAGGTCAGGTGGCAATTGCATTGTCAAGCCAAACCCAAAAATCCATGTAGGTTAATGACTGCTCATCTCCGATCTGTATTGCTGCCAGGGAAAAACAGCATAATTTATCTAGTTATCTAATACACATTAATAGCATTTCAATGTCGTCCCAATATGTGGTTGGAGCCAAAGCCCCCTTCTCGCTTGATGCTCACATAATTATATTGCGACAGCTGCGCTGTCAAGCCAGACTATAACAAACATTGGCATAGCCAATAGGTCTCGCCTTCGGTACCTTATAAGTGTTTAGCCATGCAACGGTTGATGTTGTAGAACCAAGGATATTGTGCTGCATAACTAAATATTTATAAGGGTCCAAAGGCGAGACCTATTGGCTATGTTTTTCAATAGTGAAGGCAGTAATCCTTGTTATTGGCAGGGTGAATGTGCACTCTGAGCAGCATTTGCCCCTGTTTTTTGGCCAGTCCAGACCTGGTTGCATCATTTTGTTATTATGGTGGGGAGAAGGGTTTACATTACTTATCAGGTGACATTTGTGTCAGAGGGTGGCGCTCTGTGTCACATGACACCAAGTACTATAATGTGGCCTATCCGTAGCTGCTTCCTGTTGTGCGCTTCATGCGAACTGTAACACCGTGAATCCCGACTTGTTAATCCTAAATACTTGAGCTGCTGTCGCCCTTCATTTCTTTCAACTTTCCCTTTAGATTCATTTATTTCTGAATGGTGAAAATTTCTATGACGTACAGATAAGCCAGAAAGAACCACCACGGAGGCCGCAGTTACTAGCAGTACAGGATAGCGATAGTTGGAAACAAAATCTATAGGGGCAGAAAAACTTATTTGGATATAATGACCCGCCACCCATGTATACTGTTTATTCTCGCTTCAGATTGGGGGTTCTGCCAATGGACCAGCACTCCAGGCTGTGACAAGGTGTTGTTGCCACATCTGGTCAGTGCCAGATTGACACCAGAACAATAGAAATATCTGCCCATGTGGTATTTCTTACATCAGCTAATTAAACACTATAAATCACTATAGCACGGCCACTAGAATTAAGTGGCAGTGAAGAATAGGGTTGACATAGTTATGCAGCAAGGAAAGTCGAATATGTAACATAATGTGGCACAATATGTTGCAGTAATATTTCAGTTTTTTGACAGTTTAACAACTACTAATAGTGTATGAGCAAAGCCGCATCTCATTAGTAACAGTTTAACACCTGAATGCAGCAATCGTCAACTGAAAGCTGACCAGTTAACCCTTGCAGAGGGGTTGCCACTTCGCCAAACCACATATGACCCCTTTTGTTTAGAAAATGTCTACACTGGTCTATGAATACCCTTTTCTACACTGTGTGCTACAAAGTGTGAAGTGTACAATGGGAATGGTACACAACACAGAAAGCGTACCTAATGAAGGTAAGAGCCGTGGGTTAGAGGGAGACCAATCTTGCAAACCTTTAATGCAGTTTCGAGCTTAGCAACAGTTTCTGAAAGGAAGATTCTAGAGTCCTCACTGTGAGTAATGCCGAGCGCGGACTTCGGAGACACGATCAGTGTTAGACTGATCGTAACGGATTGTGCATAGTTTGTACATTACAGTACGTGTCAAGTGTGTATGTGGTGTGTACACTACAGTGCGTGTCAAGTGTGTGTGTGGTGTGCACACTACAGAATGTGTCAACAGTGCGCCTATGACTACCGATGTTGTTGATACGTTGTTGTGGAACAGCTGCAGGCTTGCATTTAAAACAGAATTATTGTATTTTTTGGTGGTCGGTGCCCCTCCTCACATGCCTGACATACTCCGATTGCTACCAATCACAGCTGTGAGGATATGAGGCGCCCTCCCTTGTTCACCTCACAGCACTGCGCCTGCTCCTGTAGCATATGACATAGCGCCAAGAGGAGTAAAGAGGAGCTAGACATCCAGGGGAGTTGCAGTACTCTGAGAAAGCGTGTGGCCGGGGACAGAGGAGAGGTACACATAGGAATAGGTGTGTGGCTCTGGAGGTGTACAGAGTCGGAGGCTGCAAGTGAGTGTCACAAAGCTCGGAGGGTGAGTGTCGAAGCACTGCCCTCTGTAGGGTCTGCATGTGAAACAGCTGGGAAACACGATCAGTGTTTATTTATTCAACGGTAGCTGCCTTTCATTCAGAAGACTGAGCATGACAGATTGTGTGTAGTTTGTACATTACAGTACGTGCGAAGTGTGCCTCTCGGGTTTAAACAAGCATTGGCATACAAATAGAACATGGTGACCAGTACGGGGTTGTTTGCTCTCCCCCACGCCCCAGTGACACACTCAGGAGTGATACCCTCAGTAATGACACCCAGTAGTGATACATCCAGGAGTGATAACCTCAGGAGAGAGACACAGGACTGACCAACTTAAGAGTGCCACGCCCAGGAGTGACACACTCTGGAGTGCAAGTACAGGGGCCCCTGTCCCTGCAGGCTGGACTCATTAAGATGTGGCCTAACGGTTAGAGCATATGACCTCGAAGCTGGGTAACCAGGTTCGAGTCTCTGCGGCTCAACCTCTTGAGATTCTGGGCAAATCACTATCTCTCCGCGCCTAACAAAACATGGATGTGCCTGTCTGCAACAGCTGGTGCTTGTGTAAAGCGCCATGATACCTCCGGGTTGAGTTCGAGCTATATAAAACTGCAAGACAAAAAACACGGCTCTGTGGATCTTACATGCCCTCACACGTGCACTCACTGTCACGTGCACTCACTGTCACGTGCCTCAGAGGTACTCTCGTGCTCATGGGGGATACACTCTCTCCCCTCCATAAGTGCCCCTCGCTCCTAGAAGATTCACGCACTTCCTGCTGGTTGGAGAAGAGTGAGACACAAGCTCTCACGTGACAAAGTCGGGGTATAGCGCCCACCAAGCGCATCTCGGGTTCAAACAAGCATCATCATACAAATAGAACACGGTGACCAGTACGGGGTTGTTTGCTCTACCCCACGCCCCAGTGGCACACTCAGGAGTGAGACCCTCAGTAATGACACACCCAGTGGTGATACATACAGGAGTGATAACCTCAGGAGAGACACACAGGACTGACAAACTTAAGAGTGACACACCCAGGAGTGACACACTCTGGAGTGTAAGTACAGGGGCCCATGTCCCTGCAGGCTGGACTAATTAAGATGTGGCCTAACGGTTAGAGCATATGACCTCTAAGCTAGGTAACCAGGTTCGAGTCTCTGCGGCTCAACCTCTTGTGATTCTGGGCAAATCACTTCATCTCCCCGAGCCTAACAAAACATGGGTGTGCCCGTCTGGAACAGCTGGTGCTCCTGTAAAGCGCCCTGATACCTCCAGGTTGAATTCGAGCTATATAAAACTGCGAGACAAAAAGCACGGCTCTGCGGCTCTTACACGCCCGGAAATTGCTTGTACTGTCTCCACGCAAGGAAGCTAGAGATGTTTAGGAACGACTGCTGTGGCACAAAATGCCATGAAGGTGCTTGTGTGTGGCATAGAAAGACTCCCTGCAGATAAATCACGGATTACAGTGACATAGCGCGTGACAGTAAGAAAATAACAAGCGCTCGCCGTGACGTCTTCGTCACCTTTTTCTGCCGTCCCACTTGGACGGCCTCGCCTGCTAAAAGGTTTCTTGTCTTTATGGGGTAACGTGTTTGGCCCCATAAAGAAGATAAAAAACCTTTTACGCCAGCAGGAAGTCAGAAGAGCCAGTCCAACTGGATCGGCTCTAAAAGAGAAAAGTATACATCACTGGAAGCTCTTTTCCAATGGCTGGCCACCGTTTAGCATAAACGGTGACACCAGCTAATGGAAAAGAGAGGCGGGGCTTAAACCCTGCTAGTGAAAGCTACCCAAAAACATAAAATCTCACCAGCGAGACTGCGCATGTCTGCGCAGCCTACGCTAGCCGAGACCTAAAAAGTATGGGCAGGCATATGTATGTATGTATGGTATCTTTATTTTGTACAGGTAATGTTTTTATAGGAATCTAATAGAGGAGCAAGAATCCCTTTCAAGCTGATGGTCATACCTGGGGCACAGTGAAAAATGACCAGTGAGAAATTAAACATCAAAGTGCCCCGAAAAAGGTGTAACCTACACGATTGCTTATGCAGTAGTATTGATCAAACCATCTAAAGGCATTCTTTATGAAATCGTTGTTTGGGAGCATGATCACCAGGACTGAATACTGTGTTCCTCTTCTAGTAGAGAGCATGTCTTGCTTTCAGCCTCTGCATTGTCTGATCAAGTGTCCATGAGAACTTAATAAGTGAAAATTCAGTAGGGGGCTTTAACCCCTTCGGCGCTCATGACGGAACGGTTCCGTCATGAGCGTCGGTTGAGCTGTGCTCATGACGGAACCGTTCCGTCATGACCACGCCCGCGCAAGAAACGGTCAACGCTCAGCGGGAATCGGCGCCGCGTCGAAGGGGTTAAATAGGTTGTCTACTTAGTTTATTGTCTTTTGGGTATTTACGTTGTGCTAAATATGCCACCACTATTTGCTTGACACTTACTAGAAGTTACTGACCGATTGTCTCAAAGTAAATTTGGGTTTCCTGGCCCCCCTCAAACTTCATATTGTTCATTGGCAGAATGTTGAATTTCATGTGAATGATGGGGTAAGGAACTTGAGCCTGGTTTCTCTTTCATCTCTAGCGTATTTATGTGGCATGATTGCTGTCTTGTCCACCACTTCATTTGAGATGTAAGGTGACCATGTTAGTGCGCCAGACCAGCAAGGCTGCACATGGTGCTGTTGACTGTGACAAGTGTTGTTCATTGAAGTGTGCTGCCTTTACTAAATAGATACCACCTCAGCAATGATTGAAGAGCTAATCAGAAAAGTCATCTTGCCTTCCCAAATCCCTCCTCTTCAGGCCTGCTAGTGCTTGACTCGCACATTAAGTGTTCTCATATGTAATCCGGCCTGGGGATGTTACTATGGAACGTAAAAGCTGTTGAGCCCTGGAGGAGATCCAAAGGATGAACCACTCTTGCAAATGTATGGAAATATTTACTGTAGATGAAGCACTAGTCTCCCAAAGGATTCACATTTGAGACTTGTGTTTGCACATATCTCCTTGCTATCGTTATGTCTGCACTGGTGTAGAGGTTGTGTCTGCATTAGGTAAGTAGAGCCACAGGTTGTATAGTAATTTGGACTTTATCCTGAATGTTTGCTGTGTTTTCTTAGAAGTACAGCTTTAGAGGTAAGGATTTACAAAGTTTGACATCACATAGCAGGCTTTTTTTAATATGACCAAAGTAGCATCATGTTTTTTCGAACAATCAGTATGAGAAAGTATGCACAGGCTAGTCTGTGCGCACTCCAAGACTTGTTGAAAATGATTAAACAAATTACGAATCATATGGTTTAAAACACATTTTTACTTTATTATGTATGTTTTGCCATCAGAATCAGATGCTTTAGCTAAGAAATATTTTACTTCTACCTGAACTTACCTACCTTTGTTTTGTATTTCTTTTTAGTTTCCCTCCCAAAGAGTATTACAAATACACCTGTGTCCCCACCGAAAGCAATCCGAAGTTCAATGCAGTCTCAACCAAAACCTGCTTTTGTCCCAGCACAGAGGATTAAGAAAAGAAGTCGAGGTAGACCACCTGGATCAACAGCTGTCCGGAAGGGGAGGCCTCCTAAAAATGCTTCAGTAGCTAAACATCACACACATTCTGAAAGTTTAAAAACGCAAAGAACGGGTTTAAAACCTGGAAGGAAGGTAAATAAAAATCTACGGGTTAGTTTACGTACTGCTATTTTTGATTGGTTAAAGTAACTTTAACAATTCCAAACACATTGCTCAGTTTCTTAGCAATTATGCAAAACAAGCCTATGGTTCAACTATTTAGTTGTTTTTATCCTACTCCCTTCCAGTAGATGGGTTTGTTCTATATATTTTTTTTTTAAATGGCTTTTTAACTTGAAAATTAGAGTCCGCAACACCAACTCTGAAGTTGTAGACATTTAAAGCATTTTTTATTTTGCTAACACCATTATTTGTTACCTCCGTCTGCACAAAAAGCAGTGTTGCGAGGATAACATTATAGAGGTAGCAAGGGAAGTGTTTCCCCCCCTCACAATGTTCTTTAATATACCTTCTATAAGGGAAGCTCACTGCAACAATGAAAAACTGCTGGATGGAACAGCACCCAACTGGCCATGTCATTGACTAAATGCAGAGGAAACGCCCTTATCAAGATTGACCCTTGATATCCCTTAAGCTAATTAATGGCTATCTTTTTGTATTTTATACATACTCTTAATGGGCTTTGATTCTGAGTGATTCAGCCTTTGCCTCAATTGTTTTGCGAATTTTCTGCCATTGGCATGAGACATTCAGTCCTATCTTGCATCAGTCCACAGGTGTATTGTTGTTTCACAGTTTTTTTGGGATCTTTAGGTATTTTCTTCCATCGCCATTACAATGCTGATAGGATTATTTTACATCTGAAAGGTATGGTCACACATGTACAAAACGATTCATTTAAAAAAAAGTTGTATTCATTTTTATTGATTTCTGTCATAGCACAAGTGCCAGTAATCATTTCCTTTCCTATGTTTCTTAAATTTAGTGTAAAACCGTCCTATGGATTTTTGAATAACCCCCAGTTATGAATGCAAAAAAAGTTTAGATATTTTGCTTTGTAGGTAGGTAGATTTAAATTTTAATCTGAGCCTGGAACATAACAAATTGGTATGTTTACTCTGTTAGCAAGCAAATGATTTGAGGGTTTCTATAATTGTATTTGTTGTTCTAAATTGTTAAAGTGAGCAAGCAAAGTCAGGGCATGGGCACACCCAAAGCAATAGAAATTGTTTGGAAAAAATTGAGGTGAAAGCTGAGTGGTGTCAGGAGACGCAGATAGAGTAAGTAGAGTCATTGTGCACCTTGTAGGTTACCCATTTTGATAATTTGGGATTGCATTGAAGAACAAGATCGTAGAGACTTATTGAAAACTAAAATAAGTTATTAGTTCAGCCCCAGAAGGACACCCCCATGGTTATCGGGGAGTAAACTGTTATGAAAACCAAAACTAGCATGTTGAACATAAGAATTAAAATGTACTTACTCAAATAACTTGCAAAATTCAAGTGATCTATATACTCAATCTCAGACTGATCTTAAGTTGGTGGCACCTTCAAATCCATCTGTTGATTAATCATCCTGTCTTGCTTCTTAAAACATGACATGCTTTACTTTAAATGAGAAAAAGTGAATAACATTTATAATGCTCAGATATGTTTTACCAAAGGTTAAATGGAAGAACAGCATTCACCAACTTTTGATCTTTAATAGATTCACAGTCTTGAATAATAATTTCATCAGGCTAAAAATCCAAATTAACTTCCAATAGCAATAAACAATATTATATCCTCATCCTGGGATCCTCACCCTCCGCCTGGGACGACTCCTGGTGGCCCCCCGCCCTGGGAGCCACCCCCAAGCCAACGGACCACGCACGCAACCTAGGCTTCATCCTGGACTCCTCCCTCTCGATGACCAGACAAGTCAACGCCGTCTCGTCTTCATGCTTCAACACCCTGCGCATGCTTCGAAGGATCTTCCAGTGGATCCCCACCGAGACCAGGAAGACGGTCACCCAGGCCCTCGTCACCAGTCGGCTGGACTACGGGAACGCCCTCTACGCCGGCACCGCCGCCAAACTCCAGAAGAAACTCCAACGGATCCAGAACGCCTCAGCACGACTCATCCTGGACATCCCCCGACACAGCCACATCTCCGGACACCTGAGAGACCTGCACTGGCTCCCCGTCAACAAAAGAATCCCGTTCCGACTCCTCACCCACGCACACAAGGCCCTCCATGACCTGGGCCCCAAGTTCCTCAACAGCCGCCTGACCTTCCACAAGCCCACCCGCCAGCTCCGCTCCGCCAGCCTCGCTCTCGCCACCGTCCCCCGCATCCGCAGAGCCACCGCCGGAGGAAGATCCTTCTCCTACCTGGCCGCCAAGACATGGAACTCCCTCCCCATCCACCTCCGGACAACGCAAGACCATCTCGCCTTCAGGAAGCAACTCAAGACCTGGCTGTTCGAGCAGTAGCGTTCCCCCCCCCCCCCCCCCCCCCCCCCCACCCCCCAGTGCCTTGAGACCCTCCGGGTGAGCAGTGCGCTATACAAATGCCTATGATTGATTGATATTAAAATGACCATAAGCCCAAACCGCGTGTGTTTATGAACATATTCACATCATTTGAAATGTTTTGACCTTCAGCCAGTGAGGTGAATGCACTTAGCACATTACTTCCCTCCCAAGCTGCGAAAGCTCAGATTTGTATGGCATTTCATGTGTAAGGGAATTCTTCAATCAGAGTTGCGCTCTATCTTTACAGACTGCCACATAAGACTGGATTTTAACCCTTTCTCAAACTCCCATAGAACTCTGCAAGGTTTTGCTCCAGCTCCGCTGTACAGTGAGTTGTTTTAGAGGTTATTTAGCTTTTTTTCTGGTCCAATGGAAACTACAATTGTCGTCATGACAAACAAGGAGAGAAGATCTCTCCTCAAACATTGTTTATCTTGTGGACAGCGAAAGATCTGAGGATGACTTTCCTGAACAATACCTATACTGCCTGTACCCCAAGCACAATACATCTCACTGTGGCTGACCCGGTCTCTTCAATATAAAAAGAAAGAATCTGCCTCTTAAAAGAATGCTCCCTTGTCAGGCTCTTATTCTGTGCGATAGGTACATCCACAAAGGTGGCACATAAATGTTTAGAACGTAACTGAATTGAAATTGTGTAATGAAGTGCATAGTCATGCTCCACTAAGGAAAGAATCTCTAGTTCTTACTACAAGACAACGAAAGAAGGCTTCGTAGCACTCGCTGCAAAAAAAAAAAATAGCAAGAAAATCTGGCTCCTCAGTGATGCGGGAGACTTCCAACCTGAACAATCATCAGGAGACCTTTTATTGATGAAAGACTACACTGTTGATGACCAAATCATCATCAACCACCCTGTCTGTATCTGTTCTGCTCATAATCATCCCATTGGCAGCCAAGAATGTCCTATTGTCTAATGTGCTGATGACGGCACCGAAGATGGCAGTTCTAACAGCTTTGTGGACGATGGACAAACAGTCACATTAATAATAGCCCATGATGATTGCGTTGGTGACTTGTTCGGCATAGATTGAGATCACATTGACAACCATACTGCAGGATGTTCATGTCCCACTGTGACTGGAGATGCCTCTTTCATATTTATGGCTACAAGTGTCATAACTGAAAGTGTCCACGTAGTTACCTGTGCAAACTTTCAGAAACTGCATGCAGTCCTGTGCAGCTAGATATCCAGTATATACCGCACTAAGAGCACAAACTTGCAGAGAACGAGTATGACTGTCATTATAAAGGCAAAAATGGTAGCTGGGCATATGAACACCATTGACATAAAAATGTGCTTCCACAGCCACCTAATTTTTCCCTGGACTCGCTTAGGAACTATGATCATAAGTGCCTTTAATGTTCCTGAATACTTCACAACAGATAAGGGAGAACTTTCAAAGGCTGGTTTCCCAACCACAGCATTACATACCACATCCAATACAGTAACTAGCACATATATCCATTGAATTCCACCCATGCCACCATTACCAGCACAGCCCCCCACAATCTGTACCAGGTTCTCCTGCCCTCAAGGACATTAGGGGGAGGTGAGTAGAGACCGAAGCATGATGAGGAAGAAGCAGTTAAAAATGAAGAAGCTGGGATGATTCACAACCATGACCTGGAAGAGAATCATTGTGAAGGTGATGACTAGATAGTACAGTATTACTCTAACCTGTATATGGAGCACAGTTGCAGTCATCTGCACTAATTTCTCACATCCATGCTCTATTGGAAAGGGAAATGGGAGTCCCCGGTATTTAAAATAGTAGTAGTAGTAGACTTAGTATACGTAATAGTACACTAATCGGTATAGACTAGAAAGACCTAGGCCTCTCAGTTTATTAACCTGTCATAGTCATTATTAAAAAAGAACCAATGTTCTGCTTCAACCAATCACCTCAGTCACCTCTAGAACCCTCCAGAGAGATGGTCAGCACCTCAGATTATCTACTGCACGTTGTGCTAAGGGAGTCTCCCCTGAGCTCTGCTCAGTTTTCTCTTCTAAAGGACGTTTTCAGGATTTCCTGTCAGGAAAGTACTTTAACTTCTTTATATTGACATTAATAGAGTGGAATTACTTATTTGTTGGTGGATTGCTAAATCTGACTGAACTATGGCCGATAAGACTAAGAAGGCTCTCTTTAGAGAATGTGCCACTTGTTTGAAGAAAAGGCTTTATGTAGAGGACACAAAGACTGCATTTGTTGTTTGTACCCTTCTCATAAGGTTACAAGCTGCAAAATTTGTCGTACATTCTCAAACGGAACATTGAGGGATTGAGAAGGACGTCTTTTAATTTGGCCTCAAAAATTTAAAACTAGGTCTGATCCTGTATCAGATTCAGAAAGTAAGCAGTCAACCTCCTCTAAAACTTCTAAAATCTCTTCAAAAAGGGCTAGGGATCCTTCACAGTAAGATAAGGAACCTGTTAAAAAATGCACCAAGAAGTCCTCTCACGAATCTTCCTCTGAGCGCAGTAAAGGCTCTCACAAAAAAGAGCAGCTACCTAATACTGTTTCTGAGCCAGATACACCTCTAGCTCATCTTAAAGTGACATTCAAAAAACCCTCTTCTGACAAGCCATCAGTGAGTTCTCATGTGAAGGAGAGAGTTTCAACCATTTCGTCGCCGAGAGGCTGCACTGCAGGCACGTCGACAACTTGTTCTATGGCTCTCTCATCGTCGACGACATCCTTGACATCGTTGACGCAGGGTCCAATTTCGTCGCCCATTCTTCTGATACCTAAGGAGAAAGCATCGTCTACGAAGCACTCGTCGTCGTCGACAAAACCGATGTTGGCAACATCGTCGTTGAGTAAAGTACTGTAGACTAGGTCACCGGCGAGCATGCCACGGTCGACTATATGATCGGCGAAGAAGCCGTCGACGAAGGAGCAATCACCGGCATCGGTGAGATCTCTACCGTCGACGAAACCGCAACTGTCGTCGAAGTCACGACCATCGACGCCGTCGACGGCTGAGGCAAAATCTTTGGAACTGAAGACATCGTTGTCGACGCAGTCGTCGATAGTTGCGTCTATGAAGAAAAGATCACCGTAAAAGACACAGGATGTGGAAATTACACCAGAGCACTCTTCGCCCAGTAGGATTACGCCTCTATTACCAACTCATCTACTGGAAGGGGCTGATGAAGATTCCGAACAAGATAGTGGTCCGTTTGGGTATGCTTATAGTCCATTCGAATTACACGTTGAGTGTGAGCCATATGAGCACGAGGAGGATGATCAGCAATACTATGATCAAGCCTATTTTATGCAACCTGCACAAGGACGTCAGCAGTCTCTTGAAGAAATGGTTATGATGCCTGCTGCATTGTTATCTGATTTGCAGTTCATGCTACAAGATTACAGGCAACGCTTTCCACCGTCGGGCCAGCCAATAGACCTCCGCCATCTCAGGTGACATCACCTGTACGACTAAATACTCCTGCTGTGTTATCGGTCCCTAGTACTCCACAAGCTGTTCCTCTCCAGGAACCAGCCTCTTCATATGAGGAAGGGGAATTACATGACACAGCCTCGGAATGGGACGATTACAGAATGTCATTGCCTGCCTCACCAACACCCCGTGCGATAGATTCCCCACCAGAGGACATTGCGGGATTTCACTACTTGTTGGAGGGTGCAGCGAAAAAAAATTGCTTTACATATGCTATCCAAACAAGCTGACTGCTTTTTATACGATTTTAAAGAGCCTTTTCGAAAGTCAGTAAGAGCTATTCCCATACTAGATTATATTTGGGATGAAGGTATTAGTATCATGAAGAACCCAGCCTCAGTGCCAGCGGTAAGAAATATAAGACCATAGATGACGCCCCAGTGTGCCTCACAGGTCACCCAAAACCAGACCTGGTGGGAATGCAGGCCCCCCAACAATGCTCCCAAAAATCCTGCGGCACCTTTATCTGCACCCCTGGACAGAGAAGGCAGACAGCTGGATTCCATTGGCAAAAGGTTCTCAGCGATGTCTGCACTAATGGTTAAGGCTGCAAATTCCCTGGCGATTCTAGGGCACTACGATCACCAAATGTGGTAGGACATTGCCTCAAATATCGACCAGCTGCCAGAAGATGTGAAGGAAGAGGCAAAAAAGATTCTGCATGAAGTAGAGAGGGCGTCAAGTGAGATAATTGATTCAGCTATGGATGTCGCTGTGACTGGATTTAGGCAACTGGCTTGATCTGCAGTTTTGCGCAGACAGGGATGGCTCAAACCACCTCTTTCCATCCAGTGGTTAAGAATAAGATATTGGACCTTCCATATGATGGGGAAGCTCTTTTCGGTAGTCATGTGGAAGAGGCCCTCAAAACCATCAAGGCAGACACAGTCAAGTCATTGGGGACGCTTCAATTCAGAAAAGTTTCTATTTGAGGTTGTAGGAGACGAGGACAGCCATCCTACAGAGGGGGGTATCAGCAATACCGCTACACAGCATACTCTTCGTCATCTCAGTCACACCGGCCTCAGTACCAACTGAGGCAGCCACCTCAATCATCCTACATCAGACCAAATAGGGGGAAAACACCACGAGCTGGCAAGGATACTAGCCGTTGGCAATGATGCACCCCAGGCTCCGGCTCCATCTCTGTCTTCCTCACATTTATGTCCAACTCATCCTACCCACCTAGGAGGCAATGTCACTCACTACCTCCATCAATGTCAGTCCATCACTACGGACCAGTGGGTTGTTCGTCTAGTACAATTCGGACACACACTAGAGTTTACCCAGAAATCATCCGCAACCCCTACTCAAATTTTCGCCCACAGGCATCTCAAAGCACTTCAGCAGGATGTCAGAAGCATGCTTCAAAAAGGAGCAATAGAAAAGGTCCCATTATCCAGCAGGAGCACAGGTTTCTATTCCTGTTTCTTCTTGGTCAGAAAGAAGTTAAAGCAGTGACCGATTTTGGCCTTCCGAAACCTAAATCTATATTTGAGGAAGCAATCGTTCCGAATGATAACATTGCAAGAGGTGCTGAAGCTCCTACTTAAACAAAATTTTATGACAACCTTAGACCTCCAGGATGCCTACTTTCACATCTCTGTTTATTTAAAACACAGAAAATACCTGAGATTTATGGTAGTCGGACGCCACTACCAATTCAGAGTACTTCCCTTTGGTCTGAAGTCAGCTCCCAGGGTTTTTACCAAGTGACTGGCTTGACAGTTCAGGCTGGACTGTTCCCACGAGGCAGAGGGTCAAGACTGATTTGCATATGGCTGGGTTCAAACTGGAATGGCATGGTGAGCAAAAAAACGGATGGATGTAGGCCCAGATCTCTGTACTGGGGTGAATGTATGACATTGTTCTGCATTCTGTCCATCAATAGTTCTTTTTGCATTTGGCTCCAGTTGCAGCGTTCCTCAGACAAGAGCAACATCAAGTCTTTCCATATCTGCACGACTGGCTGATCAAGGCTCCGTCCGAAACAGAAGCAATAAAGTCCACAAAAGTTTGCACTACTCGCTTCAAGAGATTGTGTCTTATGATCAACCTACAAAAATCCAATCAAATTCTGTCTAAAAAAAACTTGGCTTCCTCGGAGCTCATTTAGACACAGTCTCCTACAAAGCAGGTCCTGCGGAAGAACGTCAACAGCGACTTCTCAATCTGGCAAATTCCATAAGAAGAAAAAAGTTTCTTTCGGTCCAACTTTACAAATCCCTTTTGGGAATGACGTCGTCTTGCATACCACTAGTTCCTTTCAGACGTCTCATGACGCGCCCAACTCAAGAAGAACTGGACAAGGATTGGGTCCAATCAAGAGGATCCTTCTACGACATCGTCCGCGTAACCCCACGCCTGGTGAAAGCCCTAGGGTGTTGGATTGACAAGAACCATCTGTCAGGAAAGCCAGGGAATGTATCTAAAAAATAGTCTATCAAGATTTCGTCTGCTTTGTTTTGAGTGCCTATCCATTGGAAAATGTTATTCTTATACCCTTCAGCACCGGTTTAGCCAGAAAGCAGCAACTATTCAGCTCCCATTTTTCTCTCAATATTTAATTGCAGTGTATGAAATATTCTTGCCACTCCATTCCACTTTGCTACTGTAACAGTAGCATAATGTGAGACCTTTTCAAAATGACTCTTGTATCTTGAATATAATGCTTGGTTTTATATTGGCTTGAATATAAATATTGTTATTCCTTTTACATTATTAGTTAATAAAAAGATAATGGCTTACACAAACTTGTTGCATGTGACTTAATTTCTCATTTGTTGTAAATTAGCACACCAAGAGATTCCCATCTTCCTATCTGCCAATTACTAAAACTACATAAAACCATTGAACTTAAATTCCAGATTGGAAATCGGTTTTATGTATTTACCAGAATCTACCCTCTTTTTTTGGGTAGCTGAGCTACAATGGGGTAATGTGCATTTATGTGAGTTCACCCACCGCTAACAGGCACAATATGGATCTGGTTCACAACAGTAACTTACACTTTTGAATAAGTTTACTACTTATCAGTATTCACAGACTCATAGTGTAAATATACTAAATTGTATAAGTTACAAGTCCCCACCCCCTGTCTATAGCAATCGGCTTACTCTTGTATGGGTAAGTGAAGTCCCTTCCAAAATCTCTTTTAATCCTCATTCATGAAGAGCAGAAAGTAAATATATAAAAGCAGCAGGCTAAAAAGGTATCACTAATGCCAGTGTTGGAATGTGCCAGACTTGTTGAAGCTATACATATAAACCTTATCACAAAATCTTATTGATTCGGACAACAAAAATTTGAATTGAATTAAATTTAAAATTATTTGTGGAATTGGTGAATTGCAGGTGAAGTGAGTAGTGCTTTGCTCACAACTTCTTAAGTCTGCTTCATTGAGCGATTATGAAAAATTTAAATCGGGATTTGTTTTTCTCAACAGAAAAAAATACCGATGATGCAATCTCCCACCCAATCATCACTTATAAGTAAGCCTGATGAAGACAAAAGTAAAACTCATGCACTTAAAGATGGAATTGGCATGGGTGGTTCTGCAATGTCCGTAATATCGACAGGTGAGTAAATATTGAGATAATTATGCTTAGCCTTCTGATTGGTTTAACCTGAAGTTAGTCAATAGAGATGTTGGATATGAAAAATGTCGTGGTTGTGCACCACGCTCCTCAAATTATTACTGCTTTTTTTACATTAGGCTGCTGACTGAGGTAAAGTGTCCTGTAAATTGATATTCCTGCATTTTTTAATGAAACATTTTTTTTGAGCCTGGTGGACCAGATTGATCTGATAACATCCCAAAAGTCCTTCCGTTGTTTAGGTTTTTTATGCACTTAAAGATGGAATTGGCATGGGTGGTTCTGCAATGTCCATAATATCGACAGGTGAATAAATATTGAGATATATATGCTTAGCCTTCTGATTGGTTTAGCCTGAAGTTCGTCATTGGGGATGTTGCATATGAAAAATTTTGTGGTTGTGCACCACGCTCCTCAAATTATTACTGCTTTTTCTGCATTAGGCTGCTGACTGGGGTAATGTGTCCTGTAAATTAATATTCCTGCATTTTTTAATAAAACATTTTTTTTGAGCCTGGTGGAGCAGATTGATCAGATAACATCCCAAAAGTCCTTCCGTTGTTTAGGTTTTTTAAAGAGCGACCCTTGACCTTCCTGGTAGGTCGCTCCCCCCCTCCCCCCCACACCCCCCGCTGCAGCTCCGCCAGCACCCCTGCTCCTGCTGTTCCTGCTGCCGCCGGTGATATCGAGGCCCTCCACCACCCACAGGCTTCCACCTGCGCCTCATCCCTGGTGACCAGTGGTGGCCTTAGGTTTGTACCCGCTTTGTGCCTGTAACTGTCTGTGCCCCCTGCCCCCCGCTCGCTGCTTTGCTTCTGTGCCCCCTTTTTTTCGGTACCCCTCGCCAACTTATGTGCCTCCGTTCATATTGTACCCCTGTGCTGACCTTTGTGCCTTCTGTGCCCTTTGATTTTGTACCCCTTGTGCTCTTTTCTGTTCCCCCTTATCGAGTCCGTGCCCCGCTCCGGTCTCCTGTCCCCCGTCCCCGCCGCTGCCTCCCCTGCGGCCCCGCCCCCTCCGCGCCCCCGCCGCGCCCCTTCGCTCCACCCGTCCCTCGCCTCCCAGCGGCTCCTCCCTCCCCACGTCCCCATATATGGCGGGCGCTGTGCGGCCACGCACAGCAGGCACGCCTAAGGCATGCCCGTCTGTGCCCGTCCTCGCCTGGACCGTGCCCAGCACCACAACTCCTGGCCCCGGCAGCAGCCACGAAGTCTGCCTCCGCTATGATGCCAACACCCTCGTCGCTCTCAACCCAGGAAGGACCCTCACCTGCTGCAAGGCCGCCCCAAGGCGCACCCACGGCCCCTTCACCTGCCGGAACTGTAGCTTCTCCTGCCGCGAAAGCGCCAAGACGCCTGCCACGACGGAACCCAACCAGCTTAGATGCATCCTGATCAACATCCACTCCGCACACAAACACGCCGTCGAACTCTGGGACCTACTCGACACCGCATAACCAGACGTCGCCTTCCTAACCAAGACCTGGATGAACGAAACCTCCTCGCCAGACATTGCCATAGAAATCCCAGACGGGTACAAGATCACCCGCAGAGACCGCACCAACAGGGCCGGAGGAGGAATCGCCATCGTCCACAAAAACACCATCAGGGTCTCAACAAACACCAACGACACCCTCAGCACCGCCGAACACATGCACTTTCAGATCCACACGGACCCCAAGACCACCCTTAGAGGCACCCTCGTCTACAGACCGCCAGGACCCCGGCCTCAATTCTGCGACTCCATCACCGACCTCATCAGCTCGCACGCGCTGACCTCCACCGACTACATCCTCCTCGGAGACCTGAACAATCACCTGGAGAACAACAACGACAGTAACTCCTCCACCCTGATCGACAACCTCGCTAACCTCGGACTGAAACAGCTCGTCACGACGCCGACCCACATCGCCGGCCCCACGCTAGATGCCATCTTCGCCTCAAGCCCACACGTCACCTTCAGCCACGCCTCCGAACTCACCTGGACAGACCACCGCTGCATCCACTTTTCCTTCCGAAAACCCCTCACACACTACAGACCCCCCGCCGCTGCTGGGGCAAAATCACCCAAGAACAACTACAGACAAGCCTCGCACTCAACCCTCCGACGAACCCCACCAACCCCGATGAGGGTGCACTCACCCTCGAACGGTGGATGAACGACTGCGCCAACACCGTCGCCCCGCTGAAAAATCCCACCAGCAGAGACACCAGCAGAAAAGTCAGCTGGTTCACCCCAGAACTCCTAGACTCAAAACGCAACTGCCGGAAACTGGAGAACATATGGCACAGCGACAAGACGCCAGACAGCTGCGCAGCCCGCAAAGACGCCATCCGCAACCACCACGACCTCATCAGGACCGCCAAAAGGACCTCCTTCACAGACCGCCTTGACAAAAACACACACAACAGCAAGGAGCTCTTCACCATCGTGAAGGAACTCTCCAACCCCAGCTCCAATGCCAACGACATCCCACCATCGCAAGCTCTGTGCGACTCCCTCGCCGCCTTCTTTCACCGGAAAATCACCGACATCCATAACCGCTTCAGACCCCGGACGACCCCTGCCGACCGCACCAAACCCACCACACTCCTTTGCCCACGACACCCTGACAGCCTGGGCCAACGTGAGCATCGAGGACACAATCAAGACCATGGGAACAATCCACTCCGGATCCCCGTCCGACCCTCTCCCGCACCACATCTTCAACAAAGCCAGTAATTCCATCGCACCCCACCTGCACAAAGTCATCAACCTCTCCTTCGAGACCGCCACCTTCCCAGAGAACTGGAAGCACGCAGAGATCAACGCCCTACTGAACAAACCCAAGGCGGATCCGAGCGACCTCAAGAACTTCCGACCCATCTCCCTGCTTCCGTTCCCAGCTAAAGTAATCGAGAAGATAGTAAACACCCAGCTCACCCGTCACCTCGAAGACAACAACATCCTGGACCCATCCCATTCAGGATTCCGCAGCAACCACAGCACCGAAACCGCCCTAATCGCCGCCACAGACGACATCAGGATCCTACTAGACAACGGCGAGACAGCGGCCCTCATCCTCCTGGATCTCTCTGCCGCCTTCGACACCGTCTGCCACCGCACACTACGCACGCGCCTCCATGTCGCAGGGATCCGAGACAAGGCCCTGGACTGGACCACCTCCTTCCTCTCCGGCAGAACTCAGAGAGTCCGCCTCCCCCCGTTCCGTTCCGAGGCCTCCGAGATCATCTGCGGCGTCCCTCAAGGATCCTCCCTCAGCCCGACACTATTCAACGTCTACATGGCACCACTAGCACACATCTCCCGACAGCACGACTTCAACATAATCTCCTACGCCGACAACACTCAGCTGATCCTCTCCCTCACCAAGGACCCCCTCACTGCCAAATCCAACCTCCACCAGGGAATGAAGGCCGTCGTAGACTGGATGGAGGACAGCTGCCTCAAACTGAACATAGACAAGACTGAAATCCTCCTCTTCGTGTCCAACCCATCCGCATGGGACGATTCTTGGTGGCCCACGTCACTGGGGTCCCACCGACCACGCACGCAACCTGGGAGTCATCCTCGACTCAAAACTCTCCATGACCAAACAAGTAAACGCAGTCTCCTCCACCTGTTTCAACACCCTCCGCATGCTCCGCAAGATCTACAGATGGATCCCGACAAACACAAGGAAAACAGTCACCCAGGCCCTAGTCAGCAGCAGACTCGACTACGGAAATGCCCTCTACGCCGGAGCCTCGTTCAAGCTCATCAACAGACTACAGAGAATCCAGAACGCCTCTGCACGCCTGATCCTCGACATCCCACGCCGCGACCACATCACCTCCCACCTGAGGAACCTGCACTGGCTCCCCGTCGACAAAAGCATCTCCTTCAAGCTCCTGATCCACACACACAAGGCACTCCACAAAACCAGCCCAGCCTATCTCAACAGTCGACTCTCCCTCTACGTACCCAACAGGAAACTCCGCTCCGCTGACCACACCCTGGCAACGGTCCCACGCATCCGGAGAACTACTTCCGGAGGCAGATCCTTCTCCCATCGCGCCGCCAGGACCTGGAACACCCTCCCCCTCTACCTGCGACAAATCGAAGACCTGCTGACCTTCAGGAGACAACTCAAGACCTGGCTCTTCGACCAATAAGCAACAGCAGAACAATCACAACATTGGAAATATCGCAATACATTTTAGCTTGACTGTGTGCTGTGGAGCTCGTCTGGCGAGTATGTCTTTGGGGGTGGATGGGACTCAGAATGAGTGACAGAAAAGGATGTTTTTTGATGGATACATCTACCTGTGAACCTTTGCAATCTGAGTGATTTTTTTCCAAGTATGTGCCACGTCCTAGTTATCTAATCTGTTTGTTCCGTGGGTGAATCCTTCACCATTTCACTAGGATAGATTGTGTCGCGGCTGTCAAAGCTATTGTCAGTTTGCCTTTTAAAGACTTACACAATCATTTGTCTATTTAGTGTGTGTCCCAGCAGTACTGCCCCTGTCTCTCTCTCGATAACACGTCGTCTTGTTCTTTCAGAACCCCTTCCCAGTATTTCCCTAATGTGGAACAATGTCATAACAAATGTGTTAACGTGCCTGGAGCTCTGCAGTTCCTTAAAGAAAAATCTGCTGATTTGTCCAATTCTAATAAAATATCAGAAGTCCTGTATTATTAAGTGATCTATTTCACAACATAGTTTTTCTGTCTTAATTTTTACCATTACAACCAGGTATCACAGAAGCAGGGCCTCGTGATAGGCTTATATGTATGATATGCCTCATCCTCTCTGTGTTGCTGACCTGTACATGTGTTTCTAACCGCATAGTACATATGATTTCTACCCGCTGATTCCTCACCAGAGAATATTCCCCTGGTGTCAGTCTTGGTCAATACCTCTACGTGCTCGGTAGATGGCGTTGTTCGGCTCTGCTTTGGAAATGGCATTGCAGCATCAATATGGGCACTGCACTAGTGTGGTGAGATCGGTTCCTTTCATTCAGTGCTAGCAGCATGGATCCAGGGAGCTACTTTGGTCATTTTTTGCCAACTTTTTGTCGACATATTTGACCTTTGCTCCCAATGTGCTATGTCATCATGTCTCCTGTTAAACCTTCAGTGTTCAAGCCTTGTGGGGATTGCTACAGGCAGATGTTTGTGCCCGATCCCCACTTGCTTTTTCTGTGGTGCCTTGGGTCGGGTCTCAACCCCAAGGCCTGCTCCAAGTGGTAGTTGAGGCACCCAAAGACAATTTGCAAGCGGACCATGAAACTCCTAGCTGAGCTGCAAAAGAAGTTTCTGTGCCTGGTCCCGTTTTTCTTCCCATAGAAGATCTCAGGGCCGTTCCCATGATCGATAGTCTTCCCATTCCAAGGCCTCCTTGCCGAAGTTGGGTAAGTCAATGTACAAGAAGTCGTCGTCAAAGCTCTCTTTGGCTTCACCTTCTTGACATCCTACTTCCAGGCCCTACTCCTGCACTCCCCCACTGGAGCCGGTGCCAGGGCCCAAGTTTCCCTGAGCAATGCCTGCCTGAACCAATTCACACCATCTTTGACCCCCTGACACCATAACGAGTGCTGACATGCTCCTGGGGGCCTGGGTGCAACCCTGCACAGTGGGCTCCTATGCATCGAATATTTGCCTGTCTGTACTGTCCCACCCCGGAAGACCCAGCCGTTCCACTCCAGCACCCCTCTTCTGAGGGCCTGGTGTTGCGGGCCTGAAAAGCAAAGGTCAACCCCAGGGCGTTCCCTACCACACAACTGAATATGGAATCCAAGAAACTGAAAGTCTTTGAGAAGCACATCTTTTCTTGCAAAGCCTAGCCCTGTAGTCTGTGAATACTGCATGTCTCTTGGACCTCTACTCCTACGCCTTGTGGAATTCGGTTTCACGGCTGCTTCCCATGCTGCCCAAGGAAGGCCGCAGCATCCTCAACCAGGCTTTGGTGAACAGCAGGGATGCAACACATTTTGCCATCCAGTGTGGACTCAACACCATGGACTTCCTGGTTACAGCTATGGTTTCTAAGATGGCACTGTCGCCACGCTGGGTTATGGTCCACTGGGTTCTCGGCAGATGTCCAGTCTTCATTGATTGACATGCCCTTTTATGGCTCCCTCCTATTTGGCGACATGGCTGATATAGTGCTCGAACACTTTCGCAAGAGCATGGTCACTGCCTGACGCTTTGCCCTCTCCCTCGCGACCCGGCCTCAACAGCAGTCCTTTTGCCCTTCGCAGAAGTGGAAGGGGCATCTTTGGTTGTTCCAACCATACCCAGTCCAACAGCCTGCCCAGTCCTTTTGAGGGCAAGGCTGTGGAGCCCAAAAAGGACACGAGTGCCAAACCCAGTGGGATGCCCATTACCTCGCACTTCCTGCTGCCTCAGCCTCCAAGCCCTTTTAGCGTTCCCTCAATCCAGTACAGCCATCCCATTGACGGCAGAATCGGGCACTACCTGCCCTAATGGTCTAATATTACATCTGATAAATAGGTGCTTCAGATCGTGCAGAAGGGGCACGTCCTACCATTTTGGAAACGCCTACACCCCTCCCACAATCTCAAGAATGGCTGATGGAGAACCATCTCTCCTTTCTTCTTCAAAATGTGCAGGTTCTTTTGGCCCAAGGAGCCATTGAGCGGGTGCCTCCGGGTGAAGTAGGCCATGGTTGTTATTCCTGCTACTTTCTAGTGCTGAAGAACGACGAAGTCCTCCCCTCTATACTAGATCCGAGCCCTCTCAACGCCTCCTGAAAAGAAAAATTCAAGATGCTTAAGCAGGCTTAGGCTGTGTCTACCTTGAATCCTGGAGATGGAGACTAAATGATAGCGCTGGATATGCAGAACGCATATTTCCACAATCCAGTCCTGCCGGCTCACAGACGTTATCTCTGGTTCATGGTAGGCCACAAGCATTTTCAGTTCGCTGTGCTCACCTTTGGCCTCCCAGTGCCCTTAGAATGTTCACGAAAGTGATGGTGGTCGTTGTAGCTCAGTTGAGGTTAGGGGTTCCAATCTTCCCCTACGCCGAAGACTGGCTGTTGAAGGCGGGCTTACCCTAGGCTGTTGTCTCCCATCTCCAGAATAAGGAGAGTCTTTGGCATTTGCTGGAGTTCCCTATCAACATGTCAAAGATTACACCTAACTCCCTCTCGGATGCTAACTTTCATCTGAGCCATTCTGGACACAGTGCAGTCCATGCCTATCCTCTGGAGGGATGAGTCCGGAATATTCAGTCTATGATGCACATGTTTCGGCCTCTATCCTGGATTTCGGTGAGACAGATTGTGAGGCTGCTGAGTCTCATGGCCTCCTGCATTCTGCTGATACAACACGTCCAATGGCATATAAGGGGTCTGCAGTCAGGCTTCAGTTCCCAGTGGGCGCAGCATTTGGGGAATCTTTCTGATCTGTTCCAGATATTGGAGGGAACTGCCAAAGGTCTGCATTGGTGAATATGGTACCGTGACTGGATCAGTGACAGACCCCTCTCCCCCTCCTACCTAGAACTCTCAGTGGTGACAGATGCGTCTCTCCCGTGTTGGGGGCGGCCATCTGGGAAAGGTGGAGATCAGAGGATTCTGGTCTCTGATGGAATATCAGCTCCACATCAACTTGTTGGACTTGTGAGCTAAATGCTTGGCATTGAAAGCCTTCCAGCCATCAAAGGAAGGCTGATTCTGGTGTTCACGGACAACACCACAGCCATCTGGTACTACAGCAAACCATGCAGGTGGGGTTGTGGTCTCTGTGCCTGGAGGCTCTTTACCTCTGGACAAGGCAGGAACATCAGGACATTTTCCTGGTCCTATAACACCTGGTGGGATCTCTGAACATCGGGGTGAATGAACTCCGCAGTTAATGCCTCGCAGATCACGAATGGTGTCTACATCTGGAGATAGTGTAAGGATTCTTCAGAGACTGGGGAGAACCATGGCTCTATCTTTTCACCACCGCAGAGAACGCACAATGTCAGTACTTGTGCGCACAGGAGTTTCCAAAGTGCTTCTCACTCTGTGATGTGTTCCACCTCAAGTGGAACTTAGGATTCCTGTACGCCTTTACTCCATACCACCGCTGCCCAGAGTTCTTAAGAAGCTCAGGACAACCGGGCCCAAATCATCATAGTGGCTCAGGATTCGGCATGTAAAGTATGGTATTCAGAACTATTGAGCATGTGCATCTGTCCTCCAGTCAGGCTGCCTCTTTGAGATGATCTGTTGCAGCAACAGGTCAGGGTCCTACAGCCTAACCTGCGCTCACTCTACTTTCTATCATGGTGTTTGAGCGACCACAGTTGAGATTTTTCGATCAGCGAGGTTGTCCATCTCCAAATGGATACTAATCTGCATAAAGCCTGCTATGCATTGCCGTAGAAGTAACCCACTGAGGGCTCACTCTACCATGGCCCAAACCTGCACTACTGTTAGTGCGGGGAGTACATGTCCTGGACAACTGCCAAAATGCCATGTGGACGTCCTACATACATTCACAAAGCACAACTGCTTGGACAGTCCGTCTGTTGTAATGGACATTTCGTCTGTTCGGTCCTCTAGAACCTTTTGGTCTGAACTAGTTAGCAGACCCACCTCCTGGGAGGTATTAGTTGAGTATCTATATTACTGTTAGAAGTCTTTTTCAGGTGATAAGGTACTTACCTTTGGTAATGTCTTTTATGATAGAGACTCTAATCGCAGATTCCTCACTGACCCTCCCATCCCCCTGCTTTGTGAACTGGGCTCTTTTCCTAAAAAATCCCTTTAGACACTGCACAGTGGTCCAAGAATTCAATTATTATTTTTTTTTTTTTTACATGGCTCTGTGTTTTGGGTTTGGAACTAGTCATGAAAAAAACTGATGATGGCGTGCCGGGGTGGTGCTTATATAGGCACCATAATGTCTCTTATGACGCAGCCGACTCTGAGCCAAACGACACCCCCCCTACTGGTGCACAGAGGTACTACTCAAGATTTTCTGGATCCAGTCTTTAGACCTGGGGGAATAGTCTAAGGTGAGTAATCTGCGGTTAGATCAAGTCTCTACTAGAAAAAACATTACTGATGGTAAGTAACTTGTTTGTTGCTTCTATTCTTGGTTTAGTGTACATGGGTTTGATAGAAAAAAGGTATGCCAGGGAGAATGTTAATTGTAATACCTGCCACTCTGATCATCCATGTAAAATGGCTTGGTTAGTTTTTTTTTTTTTATCTTTGAGGGCAGAGTAGTTAATTATTACAACTTGAGCAATATACTGGCACAACTTAATTCCCAGCTATGTAATAGTGGTCACCCCTAACTTAAGCAGGAGGGTGTCATGGATATCTTGTAGCTGATTTGGTGGTGGAAAGAACAAGAGTACCCTCATATTTTTAGGTCGAGCATAGCGCAGTGCGCCTGTGCTGCTCTAGGAGATGACCTTTAGAAATCGGTCTGTACTTTTCCTCACACTCGTGTGTGTGGCGGCATCCATCTTGCGGGAGCGAGCAGCTGCGCGCATTGGGCCATCTGTTTGTAATTAGCTTGGCTGCGCGTGCTTGTTTACATTTGCCTGCTCGCGGTCGCTGTTGTTTTAACTTACTTGCCGGCTCTTCGTGTAGTGTTTGCTTCCCCTCCGTAGCTTTCAAGTCCCCTCCCATACTGCTTAGGCATTCCACCCCACCCTCCCCAGTGTTCCTTTCCTCATTTTTTTTTGTAAAGTATTTTTTTCACGCCAGGCTGGCTGTTTGCATTGTCCTCCCTGGGAAATTGCTTTTGTTTGCCTTTACATCCATCACTTTTTTGTTGTACAGTGTCTACCCAGCCCGTCGTTACCCTGCAGTGGAAATGATTTTGTACTTTCAGCAAGAAGAAATCTTGGTTTTGAACGATTGTATGTGGATTTGTTTTGCTATCTTAAAAGAAAATATCAAGCCATAGAAAGGGTTCATCTCCAAATTCATTTCATGTGCTTGTCCGGCTTTTGCTCCACTATTTCCCCCTCTTTCACCTCTAATCTAAAGCCTTGTTTTCCAAGGAGTACACACATTCTTAAAAATACACACTTGAGGCATATGCAACATATACACTGTGCATGCCTATGCATTCATAAAAATTCTGTTTAAGTCTGTGCCTTGTGTGTAGCGCTCAGACTGCTAACTGGTGTAATCGACACTAAACACAAATCCTAAATAGACATGTAAAATACCAATGCCTTTCATGACTATGGTCCTATTGCCTATTAAATATATTGCCCTCTTCTTAGCTTTATTTGAATGAAATTCTTTTTATTTCAGTTTTCCAGTGCTTAGATTACATTAGTTTATTTAAACTGTACGGATGCTGGGTTCTGATCCTTCCACTTCCTATGAGAAGCCCGCGGTACCAAAGTTAGACTCGCCCTTACAGAAGCAGTGACGCCAGTACAGGCTGCTTTCATTCTGACCCTGCAGCCGCCCTTTCTTTATTTTGTTTTTTTTAGTCTGAACTTCAGCTCCGTGTCATTGGGAGAGGCACCAAACCTGTCTCCTGTGTTTTGCGTCTGTGTTGGGTGGTGAAGGAGGAGGAACAGGAGCAATCAGCTGTTATTTTGTAGTTTGCAGGTGCGAGGGGATGTGTTGCGGGGGAGGGCAGCATAGGCAGGTGACAGTATTTTGTATTTGCTTAGGAGGACGTGTAGAAGCAGGGGAGGACAGCAGGACTCAAGTGGTATAATATATTATGTGTGGATTTCTGAGACACTCTTCCCCCCATTTCTCTTGCTGGACTACTGCACTGTTAGGACAGTTGAAGGGAGGTCAAGGAAACACTGAGGTGTCTGATACAAAATATAGCACTACGGCTGGCGCTGGTATCCACTGCTAGGCACCTGTAATGCGGGCGCCCAAAATAAGGGCAGTGGCACAGTGCCAGAAATACACAGTGACCTCTATAATGAAGACGCACCGCAAAAACACTAACAACCAAGGAAAAGGACTAAATGTTAAGTAACCTCACAATGAAGTCTATAGATGTTGCAAAGGAGCAATAACTGTGAAGATGATCACAGGCAGGTCAATTTCCTGAAGCCCTAGGCATATTGTGCCCCACCTCAACGGACTTGGCCTGACACCATGATGTTGGGGCTCTTGACATGGAAGATTGTGTCTTTGAAGGTTAAGGTAGGCTGAAGAACTTGAGAACCTTGCCATGGTGGAACATAGGTTGTCCCTTTTCTTGATGCATTGGCTGGCATCAGGCCCCTTGTGACTTTGTCCATGCCGAGTAGAAGTGGAGGTCTAGTGGAGCGTCATCTTCCTCTCTTGACCTGCCCACGGCTAGGGGACATGACACATGGTAGTCTCCAAGTGATCTTCTGAGAGATGCAAAGGAGGCGGAGGTTTACATCTTTGAGGTATGACATGCCCTGACACACTATCAAGAGGCGGAGACACGCGGGGACATGCACGTGCACACACACACAAGCATGCACACACACACACACACACACCTTTGAATATCTTGCTTGGAAGGAGCTAACTTAATTGGCGAGTCTTCTGCAGTTCTGTGCCCTTGATGTGAACAAGTGACAGATGTAATTTTCTGACTCACACGTCTGTGGTTTAGTTGCGGTATGTGATGTCCAAATGCATTTAAGTTACGCATGCAAGGTTGTGACCTGAGTGAGAATGTTACGTATAGTATGTGCACCTTTCACTTTTTGTTAGTGACTTCTAGATAAAAAGTAGCAGCCAGTCCGTGGATGTTCAGATGAGTGGTCACGGAAGTACAATAATTTGATTTGGTATATTATTTATATAGCGCATATTCACTGCTTGGAGACTTTTTTTTCACTGAAGCAACAGCGGCAAACAAACTCAGTTAGTCTGGGTTGCAATGACATAACATCCATTACAAGAGAAGTCAGCAGAATGGGGACATTTTGTGGACTTTCCCGAAGGTTAGATGATTACAGGATGTGGCCTAAGGGCTAGGGCTGTCAACCTCGAAGCATTGGCATAGCTAATAAGCCTAGCTTTTGGGACCTTAGAAGTATTTAGTTATGCAGCACAATATCCTTGGTGCAACAACATCAACTGTTGCATGGCTAAACACTTATAAGGTCCCAACGGCGAGACCTATTGGCTATGCCAATGCTTGTTCTGTACTGATTTTGAACTGTAGCAGTGGCCAGTTCCTTAATTACTGGGCTGTGGAGTGTTTTAGGGTGTGTAATGTTAGCTTCATGTCATCTGCGAACCTTGTTAGTTATATTCTTCTCTTCCTATGACAGCTCCCTGGATTTTAATTCTTTTTTTTTTATAGCATAGGTCAAGGGTTCTAGGGTGCATGCAAATAAAGTGGGGAGAGTGAGCAGCCCTGCCTTGTACCTCTCTCAATATTGAATGGGTCCTTTGATCTATATGCATGCTTTAAATGGTTTATAACCAGCCAGAGCCCTGTTCAGGTACTGTGTTCCGAAACCTGGTTCCTGTAGTACACTCCTTTTCCTACTACAATAAAGCCGGGCAAATGTTTTTCCTGTATTTAGTGATAGAAAGAGCACATTTTTACAGCTTCGTAAATAAAAGCCCATTGATTGGCCTGTATAACAGTTTAACAAGCCTCATAGCTAAAATAATGGTAAGCAGTGTAACATCAACATTCATCAAAGAGACTGGCCTATGTGATGCGCATAAGGTTTTCTCTTTATCTGGTTTCGGCACTAGAGCAATTACTGCATCTTTCATTGATTGATTGAGCTCTCCCATGTACCCAAAGTGATTGAATAAACTGGTAAGGATCGAGGCCACAGGGAGCAGAACATTTTATAGAAAGCAGTGGTGAACGGTTGGGTGCCAGTGCTTGACCCAGTTTTAAGTTACGGATTGTTCAGCAGTTTCTATTGGCTCATATAATTGTTTTTGCCATTCTCTTGAAATTTGTTTAAATGCTGCACAAATTTCTTTATGTTCTAAAGGCAGGTTTCCTTTCTCATTTTAAAAACCCTGTATTCTAGGTGATCTCATCTGTGCCTTTAGTTGTGCCGCTAAGAGTTTTCCCATTTTGTTGCCAGTTATGTCAAATTGTTGTTTAATACGCAATAATGCATATTCTGCTTTATCATAGTCTAAAGATATAACTTGAATGCATAGGGTTGTAATTCGGTGTTAAATTTATATATATTTGGTCTGGAAAGACTGTTTTTATATTTTGGTTAGTTTAAGCTATAGTTTCTCTCTGGTCCTTGCTCTATTCTTTTTAATATGGGAGGACATCGATATTAAATGGCCTCTCATCACTGCTTTGAGTTTCCCACAGTGTATCGATGAGTGGTTCCAAGAGTTGTGTCTGTTAAGTAATTTATTTTTTATGTCCTATCTGTCCTAGTAACTGGGTAACACAGAAGTTTATCGTTTAATCTTCATTTTTCTGATAAAGATTCTTTTTGTATTATGTATATATGTCGATATATTGGTGCATGGTCTGATACAGCAGTGTTTCAAATGATGGCTTTGCTAGTGTGGGCCAAGAGCTGTTCAGATATTAGGAAACCATTTATGTGAGCGTACATCTTGTGCACGACTGAGTAAAACGTAATCCTGTTGTTCTGCATGGTGTCAACGTCAGCTGTCCACCAGCCCTACCTCACTTAACTAAGGGCTCTATTAGGATGTCAACACCGTAGCGGGATGGAATACGCCCGACTACTAGTCTGCGGTTCCACCCGCAGTGTTAGGATGCGACAGCCCCATGGCCGGTCGGAAACATCCATTTTTCGAATGCAACTTGTGCGGTGGCTGAAAAAGGGCCGCAGCACAAGCCGCAATACAAAAATGGATGTTTTCAAACCTTCCTGCATGGTGCAGGGATGTTTGGTGCCCCATAGACCCCATAGTGGAAGGCCAGACGGTAAGGGAGCCCTGCTAGTGAGTCCCAAACTCACTTTCCGCCTGCCTTTCCATTGCTGGCGGTCCGCCATGAAAGGATAGGTGGAAAGAAACATTGTAATCTCACCTGTGGAGCCGAGGCTGGCCCGCTGCTATTTTAGGATTACTATTCCGTCCGCTGCCCCGACGAACTCAATGAGCCTGTCGAAAGCGGAGCGGAATTCCCATGCATGTTTCCCTCCAACCACTAGTATCATAACACGGCTGACGGACAGAAACCTATGATGTCGTCAGAAAGCCTCCGAAGAGCCGACATCATAATAAGGGCCTTAGTATTTATGACGAGGGGTTGTACCAGACAACAGTCTTGTGGAGTTTAAAATTAAAGGCTGTAGGATGTTATTTTGTTTCCTAAAACAATATTTGAATAGCTTAGATGTTAACTCTACTAATATTTTAAAAATATATCAGCAGTTAGGAAAGCACGTTTTTGTAAATCTGAAGTGTGATGTAAAAGATTTTTAATAGGGTCAAAACAAATCATGACACTTTACTTGGTGATGTGCAGATGATGAATATTTGCTGAAACAAGATGTTCGAGGCATATGAGCTGCAGATTGTACACTTAGCATAGATCGCCATCTGGTGTTGGGCCCGGATGTTTGCAGTTTGTTTTTCTTCTTGGACAGTCTTTGGAAGTCACGAGTTTGGTGACTCCTCCTTCGGTCCGTACTGCGCATGGGCTTCGGCTCCATCCTCAGATTGTTTTTTTCCGCCATCGGGCTCGGATGGGATACTTCGTGCTCCGGCTTCGAACTTCTACGGTTCCAGCCTCGACGGAAAATCCTCGTTTCTTCGAGTTTCTTCATCATCATCTTCATCTCTCGAAGCGGCACTTTTCTCCATCCCGTACATCGGCACCGGCCTTCGGGCCCTCCTCGACTCCGGTCCCGGCCGATGGAAAGGACTCCGTTCAAAAAGTGCCCAAAATGTGGGTCTAAATTTCCCCACACCGACCTCCATCAGGTGTGTAATCTTTGCCTCTCTCCAGAACACGAGGCCAGAGACTGCCCCGCCTGTAAGTCTTTTCGATCGAAGAAAACCATCCGGGATCGAAAAGTTCGACGCACCATGGCGCACTCATCGTCTGCAGCTCCACCGGACATCTTCGGAGACGGCGCCGAAGCTTCGGGGCAAACACACACCGAGCAGGAAGAAGACGTCGTCAGCGCTTCCGAGGCCGACGACTCCGACGTGGAGGACATCACACCGGCGCAGCGGGCCGTGAGTACTGTGCCCCCTCCCACCCCCGCGCCCAAAACCAAAGAGACTCAGGTTACTCCCTCGCCTGCCGGCCTGGGCAAAACCAAGACCAAAGCTTCGATCACCCCACCTTCGGGCCCAGTGTCGAAGTCTCCAAAGTCTCACGGCAGCTCGGGATCGAGCCAGCCGACGCCCGGTGCCGAAAAACAGCATCCGGCACCGAAGAAAGCAATATCCAGCTCGACTCCGAAGCCACCGGTGCCGAAGCCTGGACTCTCGGTGCCGACCAAACACAAACACAAATCTGTCGGCACCGACTCTCCGGCGCCGAAAACTCCTTCGACGCCGAAAAAACTGGAGGCCCCAAAAAAGCATGGCGCACACAAACCATCGAAGTCCTCGGTTCCGAAATCACCGGTGCCGACAGACGATTCGGCGCCATTGGCTCTGTTTACACCAGACCCTTTACAAAAGACTCTGTCCAAAGATCCAAAGACTGGGCTATTGACTTTAATTATCAAGAAAAGACGCCTTGATACTCCGGCTCCTCCTCCACCACCCAAACGGAAGGACTCTGCTACTTCTCCCCTCAGAGTGCCCTCCCCACTACCACCTCCCCTACCTCCTCCACCTCCTCCACCCCCTCCCAGGTCTCCGCCACCTTTACCTCACTACTCTCCGGCCCCGTCCCCAGATCCGGATGACGGGGACCCGGACAATTATCCGGCGGACGCCCCAATGGATCCCACTCCACCAGGGACCCCAGACCCGTGGGAGGATTACAATAACCCTGATGTACCCGATATTCCTCAGGACGACCTATACCCATCCAGGCCGTCTCCTCCAGAGGACTCCTTAGGGTTCCATCATTTAGTGCAGAGAGCAGCACACTACCATGGGGTGGACATGCACACTGAACCAGTGGAAGACGACTTCTTACTGGATACATTCGACATACAGGACAAATCCACCTCTATCTTACCCTTGCTTAAGGGTGTCACCAAGCATGCCGCAGAGGTGTTCAAAGACCCTGTCAGGGCCAGGGTACTAAACCCTAGAATAGAGAAAAAGTATAAGGCGGCACCCACAGACCCTGCATACATTAAGGGCCCTGCTCCCTTAGATTCCCTAGTTGTCTCTACAGCTAGAAAGCGGGCTAACTCCCAGTCCTCAGGAGAAGCCCCACCGCCAGACAAGGAATCCAAACTCCTAGACGCGTCTGGCAAGCGCACCGCCTCTCAAGCTACTTGCGCGCTATGACAGAGCACACTACGACGAACTTGAGGCTCTTATGCAGCACCTCCCCGAGAAACACAAGCGTAGGGCTCATGAGCTAATACAGGAGGGTAAACTCATTACAAACACCTCCATTAAATGTGCCCTCGATGCAGCCGACACTGCTTCTAGAGCCATAAATACCAGTGTCCTGCTTCGTCGCCATGCCTGGCTCAGGATCTCAGGGTTTAAGCCTGAAGTCCAGGCGTCCATACTCAATCACCCCTTTGACCAACAAACTCTCTTTGGGCCCAAGGAAGACGAAGCGTTGGAAAAGATGAAAAAGGACACAGACACAGCAAAGTCTATGGGGGCACTCCAAACACAAGCCTCTAAACGTTCCTTTCGACGCTCCTCCTTTCGTGGCACAGGCAGAGGCTTCTCCACCGATAGCACCTCTACCTCCTACAAATCCCCTCCTCAAAATACCTTTTCAAAGGGCAACCAAAGAGGTGGTTACAGAGGCAACAACAATAAGGGCAGGGGCAAAACTAACAACACCCGTTCTGCCACCCTGCCCACACAATGACTTCCCTCCGCTCCCCCCCGACCATTCCACTCCGGTCGGGGGCAGACTACAAAACTTTATCCACGCATGGGAGTCCATAACATCGGACAAATGGGTGACCCAAATCATTCGGTCAGGGTACTGTCTCGAGCTAACATCTACCCCGCCCAATATCCCACCAAGGCACCGTCCAATGTCTCAAGAACATTCCACACTGCTCAAACAGGAGGTACTCTCCCTCCTCCAAAAACACGCTATAGAGCAGGTCCCCATCAATCAGCAAAATCTAGGGGTTTACTCCCTATATTTCCTAATACCAAAGAAAGACGGTACCCTCAGGCCCATTCTGGACCTCCGGCCTCTAAATGCCTACTTACATTCAGACCATTTCCATATGGTCACCCTACAACAAGTCCTCCCGCTCCTCTGTCAGGGAGATTTTCTCACAACCTTGGATCTGAAAGACGCATACTTTCACATTCCAATACACCCCTCTCACAGGAAATACCTCCGGTTCGTGGTGGACGGGCAACATTACCAATTCACGGTTCTCCCCTTCGGGGTCACCACCGCACCACGGGTGTTTACCAAATGCCTAGCGGTAGTAGCAGCACACCTCAGACGTCAACACATTCACGTCTTCCCTTACTTAGACGACTGGCTGATAAAAGCCGCGTCTTACCACCAATGCGTGCAGCATACAAACAGCACCATCCAACTGCTCCACCAGCTAGGCTTCACGGTGAACTACCAAAAGTCCCACCTCATACCATCTCACACAAAGCAATATCTCGGGGCCACTATAGACACCTCCAAAGGTATTGCCTATCCAAACACAGCCAGAATCACAAGCATTCAAGCCTTACGCAAAACATTCCTTCCCCAACACTCTCTTCCAGCAAGAGTGTTCATGAAGCTCATAGGAATGATGGCGTCTTGCATCTTTATAGTGCCCCATGCAAGACTACACATGCGTCCACTTCAAGAGTGCCTAGCACAACAGTGGAACCAGGCCCAGGGTCAGCTGACGGATCTGGTGTTGGTGGACGGCCGCACACATCACTCTCTGCAGTGGTGGAACACCACAAACCTTTCCAAAGGGCGGCCGTTCCTGGACCTGGTTCCTCAGGTGATTCTAACAGCGGACGCATCGCTCTCCGGCTGGGGAGCGCACCTCCTACACCTCACAATGCAAGGTCTATGGACGCCACAGCAAAAATTGCTCCACATCAACCATCTGGAGCTCTTGGCGATCTTTCTAGCCCTAAAATCTTTCCAAAAACAGATTTCGGGCAAAGCAGTCCTCATTCGCACAGACAACATGACTGCAATGTATTATATCCAAAAACAGGGGGGGACACACTCTCCCCAGCTCTCCCGCTTAGCCCAGAGCATATGGAGATGGGCAATTCCCCAAAACATCTTTCTCCTGGCACAACACGTTCCAGGCGTACAAAACACCATGGCAGATCTGCTCAGCAGACAAACGCAACAACTACACGAATGGGAACTGCATCCGCAAGTTCTTCAGCCATTCTTCCAACAGTGGGGGCATCCTCAGATAGACCTCTTCGCCACCCACGAAAACAAAAAATGCCCAAGCTTCGCCGCCAGATACCCACACCCATTGTCCAAGGGCAATGCGATATGGATGAACTGGTCAGGCAGATTTGCATACGCCTTTCCACCTCTCCCACTAATTCCATTAGTGGTCAGGAAGCTACAACAGCACTCCCTCACACTCATTCTGGTAGCTCCGACGTGGGCCAGGCAGCCGTGGTACACCACGCTACTACAACTATCAGTGGTACCACATCAAAAACTGCACCTATCCCCATGCCTCCTAACCCAGAACCATGGAGAAATCAGGCACCCGGACCCAGCTCAGCTCAACCTGGCGATCTGGCTCCTGAAATCCTAGAATTCGGATACCTTAACCTTCCCCCTGATTGCATGAACATCATCATGGAAGCCAGACGTCCTACCACTAGAGCATGTTATGCCGCAAAGTGGAAAAGATTTGTTATTTACTGCCGTAACAATACAATCAACCCTTTAGATGCATCCATACAGCACATCATATGCTATCTGCTCCATCTTCACAGGTGTAACCTGGCATATTCATCCATACGCCTACACCTAGCAGCGATCGCTGCTTATCTACAAAACAGACAGCATTTATCTCTCTTCAGAGTGCCCGCTATTAAAGCCTTCATGGAAGGCCTTAAACGAGTAATTCCTCCCAGGGCACCACCTTCCCCTGTATGGAATCTAAATTTAGTTCTTACACGACTAATGGGTCCGCCCTTCGAACCAATGCATAAATGCGAGCTACAGTTTCTCACCTGGAAAACAGCTTTTCTCGTAGCTATCACTTCCCTTAGAAGGGTTGGTGAAATACAAGCGTTCACTATACAGGAACCCTTCATACAAATACATCACAGCAAGGTCATACTTCGCACAAATCCGAAGTTCCTGCCCAAGGTCATTTCCCCCTTCCATCTCAATCAATCGGTGGAATTACCTGTCTTCTTCTCGCAACCTCAATCTGTTGCAGAAAGAGCCTTACACACACTCGATGTAAAAAGGGCCTTGCTATACTACATACAAAGAACGCAACCCTTCAGGAAGACTAAACAATTGTTCGTCTCCTTCTCTCCACCACATAAAGGCAACCCCATTTCTAAATCAGGGATAGCTAGGTGGATTGTAAAATGCATACAGATTTGCTACCAAAAGGCTAAAAGAACATTATCTGTTCCGCCTAAAGCCCATTCTACAAGAAAGTTAGGGGCTTCTATGGCCTTTCTAGGGAATATACCCTTAGATGACATCTGCAAAGCAGCCACATGGTCTACACCGCACACCTTCACAAAACATTACTGTGTAGATGTGCATTCCAAGCAGCAAGCTAGAGTGGGCCAGGCTGTTCTAAAGACACTATTTCAAACCACTGCAACGGATACCGGTGGTCGCCGCTAGGGTTGGGTACTGCTATATAATCTATGCTAAGTGTACAATCTGCAGCTCATATGCCTCGAACGGAATATGCTACTTACCAGTATGCATCTGTTCTTGGCATGTAGAGCTGCAGATCTATACACGCCCACCCGCCTCCCCGGCTACCTGTATCCGTTCCAGTACATCTTATTTAGATACTACACACATGGGTTTCTCACTGCGATTACCAAGCTCCATCATTTCCCTGTTGGCGAAAAACAATCTGAGGATGGAGCCGAAGCCCATGCGCAGTACGGACCGAAGGAGGAGTCACCAAACTCGTGACTTCCAAAGACTGTCCAAGAAGAAAAACAAACTGCAAACATCCGGGCCCAACACCAGATGGCGATCTATGGTAAGTGTACAACTCTGCAGCTCTACATGCCAAGAACAGATGCATTCTGGTAAGTAGCATATTCCTTACACACATTATCGTTTGTACGCTATATAGTTTTAGCAGGAAAGCTATATCTCAGTGGGAAGGTTTGTGGCCATTCCAGCACAGTGCCACGTTTAAATGTCCTCCGACTAGAAGTTCGCCCTTTGCTGTTTCAAAGATTTTCATAATCCGGTCTTTTAAGAAATGTCTCATGTCTAGTTTTAGGAGCGTATATTGAAGTTAGTGTGTTTTGACCACCTATTTGCATTGCGATACATACCCGTCTCCCTGACTTATCAAAAAACATTTTAAGATCCAACCCCTAAAAAGATCACCATCCCCTCTTTCCTTGATTCCAAAGAGGTTAAGAACTTCAGTGGAAAAACTTAAATTTCCGTCTTTGCAGGTCTTTTTCTAAATGATGTGGTCACTTGTAATAGGCATATGTCAACTTTGGCTGCCTGCAAGAAGCTCAGTATGGCCAATCTTTTTTTTGTCTCTAATTTAGCCCTCGTTCATTGAGACTCATTATTGCGAGAGCTTCACTATTGGCCATAGGTCCTACTAAGGGCACGCAGCACTCTCGACTGCATAAGCAAATTAAATCTACAGTTCAGTCGCTACCTGACTCCTTGAGCTTCAACATTTCTGACAGTGCCACCCTCTCCTTCCCAAAAAGCAAACATCAATCGGCATTTTGAACGTAACTGGTCTCCTTAAGAACAAACTATACATAATCCTGTACCAATTTACCATTCTCCCTCCAGCGTCTGTTGTATTTTACAGTCTTGACTTAGAGCTTCCGCTTCCAGACTCCTAGTTTACCCACTCTGGCCCTGCAATTCCTTCTTATGAGGGTATCTGGCATTCTCATAGGCTAGGGATCCCTTTTCTGTGTACACGGTCTCTGAGTCTCTGGACGACTCTTTAGAGTTGGAGAGCAGCTGTAACCTATTTACTTCTTTTATTGCTTCCTGTTTGGTCCTGTCTATTTCTTGTGTTGACAGGGGTTAGGTATTCCTACGTGATTGGTCGAGGATCTGTCGGGGCTTCCTCTTTTATGTGATGGATGTGAATGTTGTTGGGAGAGGCTGCATTGTGTAAACCGTATGATCGCTTTGGCTTTTTGAGATACTTGGCCATTTGTTTTTGCAAGTTCCACATAAATATTAGTCTTAATGTGTGGCCCCATTAGTAGGAATTTCGTGTTTCCATAAATGATCAGTGAACTCCTAAACTGAAGTCCTGGTTGCGGACAGCTAGCAGTTAACCCATTAAAGAAGAGAAGCTTGCAACCTTGCTATTTGCATGAGTTGTTAGCGCCGACCATTTCAATTATTTCCTCTTTTTATCATAGAAAATGGTGCATCCAATTAAATCTGTCAGGGATTCTCTTCAGGCTCCTGTGGTCGCTATTCTGAAAGCTTTATCTGTCCTAATAGAGGGCTGTTCTGAACTACCGCTGATGGCGTGTAACAGTTTTAAAAAAATTATATATTTTTTATTGGCATTTGAATAGTATACAGTGTTACATAACGCACAAAAGCTATGTGCAGCAGAGGGTGTCCCACTGACTCGTCACTCCCCATCAAAATTAGGTATAAAATCAGTACATCTGCGCCTCGATCTGAAGATGTCATATACCTTTAAGTAAAATAAATTACAAAAAAATAACCTTCAAACACATTTTAAAATGATCTCCCTCCCAACCCCCCTGTGCTCTGCTTGATTACCATCAACTGCATTACATCATCCGGCTTGACAGCATCAGGGCAGTAAAGAGGAGTTCCCTCAACACCTCGCACATTGCGAACACCTCACCCGAGAACCCCAGCACTCCGCGCACCATGCCTGTGAGCCACTAGGCCTTGGAATATCTTCTCCCATCTTCTCCCAGTGCATTCAGCGCTTTGGGGGAGGCCTGGACGCTGGCAGGAGTCAGATCATGAATCATCCCCCCCCCCCCCCCCCCCCCCATACGAAGTCATCGGCCAGTCTGTCGTCGCTTCTCAACTGTTTCATATGGTTTAACAGTAATGTAACTGAATGGGTCCCAGCCCAGTCCGATACATTTTGTAGCCATTCAGTCATCAAGGTTGATCTAGGTCTCAACCATCTAATGGCTATGCAACGTTTGGCCAATGTCAACCCAAGTATTGCAAATCGTCTGTTAAACTTCCTTTTTTTTCTTAGTGGGGACCGATCCCAGTAGTAATTCCCTGGAGATTTTCCAGCCCGTGGCCCCTATGCAAATATCCCAGTATCTCATTCCAGTAGGTTACTATCTGAAGACAGCCCCACACTACATGGAAAAAGTCCACTGGTTTGTACCCGCAGCATGCACACCCAGAGGCTCTAGTGGGTTAAATAGCTTGCAGGAGTTTTGGGGGTAAGGTATGCAAGGTGTATGATATTATACTGAATCAGTTTAAACTTTGCATTAACTGAGAATTACCGCACCCACCTGTGTATCCTAGTCCTTTTCACAGATGTGATGGGGACTTTACTCATCAGTTTCCTTGCATCTTCAATCTTGAGAGGAGGCCGAGATCCGTCTGTTCGGAGGACATGGTATATATGGGTTATGAGTTTCCACCCTCCCGTAATTGTCAACAATGTGACAACTGTCTTTGTAGGATCCAAGGCCTCAGGAAACCCATGTCAGATCTCCTGCGATATGGCCGCTATTTTGGCATATTGCCAGAACTGCTATCTTCCTAGGATAAACATTTCAGTTGCATTGTGCAAGGGAATAAATTGGCCTGCCGAGTATAAAGCGTCAAACGTGACCCTGCTCCCAACAGTCAATGGCCATCATTTGCACTATTTGTGCACAAGGCCGGATTTTCCATATTTCCAAATCCGGCCCATATAGCGCACCAGTCTGATTACATCTGGCAAGGTTACATGTGTTCTTTTACCATGTAACAATAAGGACCCCAAATCAGCACCTCCATATGTGCCCGACAGTAGTGACGTTTCCCAATATTGTTCTTTATTAAACCAATGAACAGCATGCCGTAGGTGTGACGCCATATAGTACTTTGCGAGGTTGGGCACCTCCATTCCTCCCTTATACCATTCAAGCGTGTCTAAGCCTATCCTACTTCTCCCCCCCCCCCCCCCCCCCCCCCAATAGCAGTTCCAAGATAAGCCGGTCCAGTTCCTGAAAGATACTCCGTTGGCGTCATACAACGTGCCTTGCAATACATAAAGTTGATGAGGAAGCACCACCATTTTAATTAAGGTTATTTTCCCCATGAGGGAGAGTTTTAGGGTGTTCCAGAAGTGAATGGATGGGTCGAGGTTTGTGATCATGTGGCCTAGATTAAGGATATGACACTGTTGTGCCCTGTGAGCTCTGTACATGCCAAAATAACGCACGTTATCAGTCTTCCATGGTAGACCCGCTTCAGGGAGCCGTGTAATCTCAACCCCTCTCAGCTGTCTAACCGGAAACAGCGCACATTTTAGGTGATTGATATATAACCCAAAGAGCTCCCCATACTCCCTTATCACGTTTATTTGGATCAGAGCCGATGTGTCTATTGCAAATAAATCATAGCGCCATCTGCGTATATGCCATCCGACCCACCTGAACACCCCAACAATGCAGCACCAGTCGCGATCTGCATGTTACCGGCTCCATCGCCAGGGTGAACAGTAAGGGGGACAAGGAGCATCCTTGCCGGGTACCCTGCTGTAATTGAAAATCTTCTCGCACAAATCATCTCATGCGCGCTCTTGCCAATGGCTCCATGTACAGCAGTCTTATCAATGCAACGAATATAGGGCCCAGCCCTACTCTTGTTGAGCACCTGCCACATATAGTCCCAGCAGACTATCAAATACTTTGTCTATGTCTAAAAAAGCTGAGCATATTGATCATACATAATTCAAACTGGGCCCACGAAGCACGCCGTCGATAATCATTGCAAGTTGTAAAGGGTGTTCCTGCGAGGGATGAATTCCTACTGATCAGGGTGGACCAGCTTTGGAAGATATCAGTGTAGGCGTTTCGCTAGAATTTGTCCAAGTATTTTTTTTGTCTATGTTCATTAATGAGAAAGTGCGGTAGGGGGCTGCATTCAGCGGATCCTTCCCAGTCTTCAGTATTAGCACAACCAGGGCCTCTCACATGGAAGCCAGGAGTATACCCTGATCTATGGCCTCATGATATACCGGTAGCAGTCGTTCAGCCATGGTCTCTATGCAAACTATCTTTAGAGCTCAGCGGGCAGCCCATCTCCCCCCTGGGGCTTCCCCCGTCTTAAGGAAATCTACAACCAATAGAATTTCCTGTTTGGTGACAGGGCCCTCTAGTACCTCTGGTTTAGGACCATGTAAACTCGTCATTGGTAAGGAGTTCAAGTAAGTGACGACCAGGTTTTTCGGGGTCACTCCAGAAGATGTATACACCTATTGTAGGTGTGCAATCAAAATCTCGTTGATGGCTTGTGAATGCACTTCCCTACCCGTTTGAGCCCTAAGCACCAATATGGAGTCAGTTTAGTGTTCCTGTGTTATCATTCTGGCCAATAACCGACCCGCCTTTTCCCTTTCTACGTGGAGTCTGCGTCTGTAAAAGAGACTTTCATTCTTTTCATGTCATTCACATGAGGATTAAAGCGTTTTTTTCACTCCGTGCATCGCTCTTTCGAATGCTGCTAATGTGTTTTCCTGCAGTGTCCGGTCAAATTCAAAAATTTGCCGGATGCCCGTAGTGGTTGCCATACCCACTCCTCTGAGCACCAACTTCATTGCGTGCGATTGCGTTGCTCTGTGTTGGGTACTTTCCCAATTATGAGCAAAATAATCTGTCAATGTTCCTGCAGTTGTCTCCCTTTAGATTTGCTCAGTGAGGGCTTTTGCCTTCATTTACCACAATGGGACTCGGGGTGCTTGTCTTACCAAGGAGTACATAAGAAGGATGGGAGAGTGGTCAGAAAGGTATCTGTCCAAATAGATCGTGTCTGTCACTTGTCGAGTCACTTCCGCCAGTATTGAGGGAAGTAGTCCATCTGACTGTGAGAATCTGTAGCTGGCGTTTAACAAGAGTGAGTGGGTGTTGGGCCCTCCATATGTCTAATAACCCCCCCTCCTCCCCCCGCATCATCTGTTTCATGGTGCCTATCAGTTTGGGCTTAATACCTAGCCTCAGGGGGAAACTGTTCATCTCACCATCCAGCACACAATTACAGTCCCCAGCCATAATTAACTCAACAGGAAGGAATCTCTGTACCATCGCCAGACTTGCCTAAAAAAGACCCCATCATCTATATTGGGAACGTAGATATTGACAAGACCAGACTTGTGTGCGTCCAAGGTCCTGTGGAGATTAACATACCGTCCCTCTGAATCTACACACACTTGTAGTTTCTGGAAAGGAACTCCCAGGGCCACCCATATGAGGACTCCTCTCGCAAAAAAAAAAAAAAAAGAACATGAGGTAGCATAAATATGGCCTGCCGCTTCGCCACACCGTTGGAATACAGTCACCCCTGAATGATATCCGTTATCGCTTTGAGGAATGTGTATAATCTATGGCATTTCTCTGGTCTGTGTAGACCTCGTATGTTCCATGTAAGGAACTTGTATTCATGTCCCAGACAGCATGACTCTGTGCGGAGAGATCAAAGGCCCTCTCACCAGGCCATAGTAGCTTTAACAGTACAGTACGAAAAATGCAAGCAGCAAGATTACATCCCTTTAAACAAATAAACTATTAACTTGAAGAGTATCAGTGCAAACTCCCCAGAAGTGTGCAGAACACCTTCCAGCACAACCATCGGCCAGAAGGATACCAGTCGCTGCCCCAGCTCCCACCCCCCTTTTCAAGTCGTACAAAAACTGTGTGAAACAGACTGAGCAATCGTGTACCCCTCGAACCGCGACACAAAAAACTGATGCTGGGCAGACTAAGTGGGCTGGGCCCCTGCCAACCCTCGCCACAAAGCAAAGAGTGATTCACCCACCATATAGTTGCAAGTAACAAGACCAGCCCCCATGTATAGCACAGCAGCCCACAAGGAACATCAAATTAACTGAAATGGAGCAACAACATAAACATTCAAACATGTATACAGTTGTTTAACGTTGTGATTAGTAGTTGAAATCAGCCATCTTCTTCCTCCAGGCTTCCCCGAACCATCTCAGCACATCGGACGCGTTTGTCGCCCTCCAGAACATCAGTTTAGGAAAGTGTGTCCAAAGTCTCATCAAGCCATAGATGAACAAACATGTCCTTGCCCGGCCAGGGCGAGTGTGGTCTCTCCCATGCCGAGTGTGGTCTCTCCCATGCCTCATCTGTCGCTATCCAGCATCCGTGCTGTCACTCAAGGTGTGAGGCATAAGTTTTATCTGGGAGAAGGCATCACCGTACATCAAGCCAGGCACCTCCGATCGCAGAGTTTCAGCAGGGCATACTAAGGATTTGATCTCCAGCAGAGTCCACCAGTCGCTCCATTATTTCCAAGGACCTTATCCTGTACAGCCAGAGCGCCACACCAGGCCCGTGCGTGAACCCCTTTCTCCAGAATTGCCAGCGGCACTCTACTGACTCTGGGTGTTCAGCCAGTCCAGGACCTCTTTTAGGGACTCGTAAAATGTGTACGCGGCCATCATATTGCATGCGCAATTTGGCGGGAAACAGCAAGCTATATTTGATATTGCGTTCTCTCCGTTTCCTTTTCACCGTCAGGAAGTTATTGCACGAGTTCTTAACTTTGAATGTATTAGGGATAAATGAATATTAGCTTGTCTTCGTATCTGGGAAGGCTGTGTGTTTGTGCACGTGTTGAAGGATGGCATTGTGGTCGCGATAGTTGAACAGGCGAGCTATCATGGGGCAGGGGCACATCCTATGCACCTGCCCCACTGTGAAGGGGTTGGAGAATCTGGGGCCTGGTGGTTTTCGTGATCCAATCTTCCAGAAAGAGTTCCGCAGAGGAGCTCTCTGCATGTTCTGGGAATCCCACCAGTTCTATATTATTTTGTTGTGATCGCCCTTCAGTGTCTTCCAGTCGTTCCTCCACATGGGTGGAAATATATTTCAGACTTCGACTGTGGCTCTCAGCAATTTAATTTTGGATTTTGAAGCATCCACATCGTCCTCCAAAGCTGTGGTGCAGTCCATGATCTTTTGAAGGTCCAGGGGCAGATGGATGATCTTGATAGCCATTGTGTCTAGCTTCCCTTCTAATGCAACCCGAGAGCCTTGTATCGCTGGTAGGAGGCTTGCCGTGGTAGGCCCCTTTACCGGTACCGGTACATCAGCAGGTCTTTACTGGTCATAATCTGAGTGCATTGTCTCCGGCCTCGAAACTGTGTATTGATTTGTTTTGTTTGTCTTCGCTTCCTTATCCTTCCCCTTGACTGTTGATGATCAGTAAGGTCTCTCCTTTGTATATGGTGCCAATTTGTGCAGTCCAGATAGGACCACCCTCACGCACACTCCCTGCTCTAGCCCTCAGGTGTCTCGGGATGATAATTCTCCAGGGCATACAACACAGGTTGCGTCCAAAGGGTCAGGCTTACGGCGTCCGCCATGTAGAATCAGGACTACCCTAGAAATGTGCCAAGGTCGCAGGCCCTTTTCCTGGACCCCAGCCAGTTAAGGGGCTGAATGCCACACCCCTCAGTTGTAAAGCATCCCTGCGCACCACCACCAGGGTCCCCCTGCAGGCAGCTTTAGTGTCCCAAGATATGGCAGCTCACTGCTTTCATCCTCGAAAGCAAGTAAGGAGCTCAAATGTACGGGGTATGCTGGAAATAATGCTCTCTGGGTCCAGGGACCATCCTCCTGTTTTTGACTCAGACCCCACTCCAGCTCCCCGCATATGCAGTGTTTGGAATTTAGTGCAGGCTGTCCATTTCCGGCTGTCTGACCCCCTGAGGTCTTGTTCTGTAGGACCATGGACCAGCAATCCTCCCCAAGCAGAATTATAGTCAGTTCGCAGGGACATCAGCGCATAGAGAGGACAATACGACTCACTATGTGGTTTTGAGGCATGTGCTTTTCGGCTGCACGCCTAGGCCAGGGCTCCACATAGGTCTCACCCACAGTAAATCTATCGACTCTGTGTACACATTCAATTGGGAAGTGGCAGTCCCCCTCACAATTAGCGTTCGTAGCTCGGGCCGCTGCCCGCGGCCCTTCTTCGTCTTTGCGTCGGCCTCTGTCTCAATGGGAAAGCTGATCACTCACTGCCTCGAAGGCCTGGTTCCTCCTTGCAGCACACGACCTGTCTTGCCTCATGCGGTGTGCCAGCTCGTCCGGTGCAGCATTCGAGGGATGGTCCTCATGGCCCAATGTTTTATAGGTTTATGTGCCTCATCGCAGTAACAGCGGGTGCCCGCTAATGTCCACCGACACCTGCCACCCAGGGCCACTTCAGAGTCTTCTCAGAACAGGTGGATGGGCAAGGATTAGGAAAGATTAGCGGCCCTGTCGAGGGATCAAAAGGGAGTTGCGACTAGATGGGTATCTTGCCAGGCCACGCCTCATGTAACAGTTGTTTGATGAAAGTTCAAGCGTCAATTCCTTTTGATCCCCTAGGCATGCCTCTGACTGATGCTATTCCGTTACAGTCTATTTTCAATATCTTTCTTTGAGGCATAGTTTCTCATATTGCTCCTCTAGTGTTGCTATTTTGACTTCTGTGTGGAGGAGTTCTTTGTAGCGATTGTCAAGGATGGCTTCCAGATTGTCTATCCTTTTGCCTATTTCTTGGACATCCTTTTGCAGACCTTTCAGGTATTCCTTTAGGTCTCCTCATATCGTTGCTACCTGCCCTTTAATTTGACCAAGAAACTGGTGTTGGATTTCTTGCTCTATCTGATGTTAGCTTCTGAACTATCGTTATGCTCGGGGGGGGGATGGGTTTCCTGTGGTTTAAATGTTTAATTCTTAACCATTCTTTGGCTTTTGGAAGACAGCAAATCCACATTGATGCGTTCCCTACGTGCCCTGTTCGCCGCCGTGTTGGGACGGGCGTCTGTGATTCTCTTCAGATATCGAGTGGTCTTTACTTGCTATCCGGGGGAGCTGCGCTGTAATGTATATGCTATATGCTTCCGTTCATAGGTGCTCCAGTGACTACCTATCAAAGAATACAAGAGGGGCCCATAACTGTCTAGTTTTCACAGTGCCTCACAACTCTCATCCTTCTAGCTTTGCGTTGCATTTAATCCACATGGGTCGAGCAACTATCTTCTCTGATATAAACTGTGGTAGCAACACATAGCCGAGTAGGTCCTGTCAACATGCGTTTTAATGACTCTATGATGGTAGATGTATCGATTTAGGTTGCTCTTATTGCACCTAGGTGCGGCCCCCTTTAACAACAGATGTGCACATGCCTTATCTTTTAGTTTGTTTGGGTGGAGTCACTGTTTCAAGGGCCAGCCTGAGAGCAACAATGAACTGCTTAATTTCTTTATATTAGTTTCAGAGGCATAAAGTGGGGTGCAATAGCCAGTCTTCCTCTGTTTTTATGCTTTAAAAGAGTACCGGTGATGCCTTGGAGTCCAAGTTTGTCCCAAATTTCACCTCAACCCCCACCTCGATGTTATATGCTACCAGGATCTCTCATCCTATTGCAATAGTTGCTTCAACACCCTGTGCAACCTTTACGTTTCATTTTGTGTGGTTGATTGAGCCGCTCTGGCTGTAGGTGTGCTGTAGCATGTGCCCCAGCCATCACAACGAGCTTCAGAGAAGGTTCAAAGGGGTATCAGTGTGTAATGTCTCTGTTATTTTTTAACGTGTTCAGAAGAGGCCAGGCTGGGGTTAGTCACTCATCAATATTGAGTTTGTTCTCTATTGGTTTCTTTTTTGTATTGAGACCTCTTGCATTATTAAATCTCTGTGTGGGCCCAGGCAGCCAATGCTCTCCCAGGCCGTCACTGCTCCTCTTTGATGCTGTCGGCGGTCCCTGCGTCCCTTGCCACAATACTCCAACTCTTCGCGGTTGGGGCTATTACTCGCTCATTGACATTTGGTAGTGAGGCCACTCTCAGTCACTTACTGTGCTTGGTTGACACATACCACCAGTGCTTTCTCCACATCCTCTCTATACACCTTTACGCTCTTACTGCTCCTGCCCTGAGTTCTGAAGACGAGGAATGACCAGGAGCAAGTCATCCTTGTGGCTCTGGATTGGGCCAGGAGATTGTGTTACCCAGAACTTCTGGACATGAGCATCTGCCCCTGCTTAGGCTTCTGCTTTGGTAGGATCTTCTGTTGCAATAGAACAGCAGGATTCTGCACCAAGGCCTGCACAATGTACACCTCTGTTTATGGAGATTGACTGGCACCTATTGACTGCATTCCATCTTCCTCCTGAGGTTGTGCATGTTATCTTTGCTGCACAGCTCCCCTTACAAAGTTAATTTATGCTGTGTATTGGTACAAATTTGTGGCTTAGTGTGGTGTCCGCAACACAGACCCATTACAAGCCAAACCGTTTGATGTCTTATTATTTGTTTTGTCTTTGGCCTCACTGGGACTTGTAGTGGGTGGTATTAAGTTATTTGTCAACCCTTTGGACCGTTTTGCTTTTGCTAGACCAGTCTTTCTTTTTTTAAATACCTGTTGTGATGTTTTTTTTAGCGGTTTAGCATGCATGTTTCCACGTAAATCCTTTGATGCTACAGTGGGATCACCATTTGATCCTGGCTTTCTTCATCTTTGCTCTCTTCGTGTCGATGCACAGTTACTCGTGACCTCTTCTGACTCAGCAGACTGTTTCTCATCGCAATTCATTCAGCTTGTTACATAAGTGAGGCTCTCGGTGTAGCATTCCTATTCCACTTTTATCCCAGATAAACTGGTGTTGAGGACAAGGCAACCATTATGCCAAAAGTCATGACTCTCTTTAACGTTGGGCAATCCATCAGTCTCCCAATGTTCTTTGCGCCAAGAAGAGAAGCGGGTCCATCAGTTGGACCCCCAAAAAGCTTTCAGCTTTTACATCAATCGCACCAAAGACCATAAGTGGAGAAGCAGCTTTTTGTAGGGTTCTATGGGGCAAAGAAAGATAAGGTACTGCAGAAAATGACTTTGTCATGGTAGATAGTCTTTTGTATCAAGGTCTGCTACACATTAACCAAGAAGCAGTCTCTGGGAGAACTGAGGGCTCATTTGACCCAGGTCAAGGGTGCTACCACTGCGTTGACCGGTGGAGTACCTCTTCTAGACATTTGTCAGGCTGTGGCGTGGGTTCCATACACATGTTTATGAAGCACTACTGCCTTGACAGCTAGGTCCAGCAGGAAGGACATTTCACCTGTTCAGTCTCGCAGAACTTTTTGGCCTGAACCTATTCCACAGACCCTCCACTTTGAGAGGTTCTGCTTTAGTATCTATTCTAAAGTTGAGGAATCTGAGGTTAGAAGTACCCATCATAAGAATAAGTTACTTCTGCTTTGTAACACTATATTTCTAGTGGATACTCAGTCTAAGTGCAGATTCTTCACTGCCCTACTGTCTCCCTGTTCTGGTGAATGGTCTCCTTTCACATCCATTAAGGTCTCAAGCTAGAGATCTACACACTGGTATGCTGATTGGTTTTTGAGCTGTCGTGTCTGAGAACGCAGACAGTGTCAAGAAAGAAACTGTTGTCCGTACGCAGGGGTGGCGTTTATGTGCCACCTACCAGTGTGCAGATGCAGTACTCCTGTGAAAACGTTTCTAGATCCAGCCTGGCACCTGGGTTCTAAGCGTGAGCAATCTGCGGTTAGAAGTATCCACCAGATATGCTGCATCCCGAACCCCAAAATGCCCCAGATGTATGATGCCCATCGCCAATGACCTTCACATCGTTTTTGAGTGTCCCGAACTAAAAATCTTCTGGAAGGGGATCGCTGACATTCTTCAAGATGTTTTTAAAGCTAACATTGATGTTAATTTGTCACTAGTCTTTTTTGGGGATGATGGTTTATTTTGTCAGACCGCACCGCAGATTCATCGTGGGTTATTATATTTGGTGCTACTTGCGCGGAGAGAGAGCTGTAAAAAGCGGAAAGATCCCCTTCCTCCGAAGAGCGAGCACTTGCTTAAAGCCACATTTGCTATGGTTCCCCTGGACCATGAAGGGGACAGTTCGACAAACATCTGGCTGCCCCTTATGAGATGGGGACGTGATCTGAGATTAATATAGTTGGTCCTATGATTACACCAAGTCCCCCTTCAAACGAGACCGGTCGGGCGACCTAAGCAAGTGTGGTAAGCCGGGGGGCCCACAGATCGAAACATCCGCTTCATAAGACCCGCAGAAGCTTATTGGTGAGATGAGGACAAAAAAAAAATATCCACCAGAAAGACTGCTGCCTAAACAAATTGCTTGATTTTCAAGTCATGCCTTGCTTGCAGGAATCACATTCTAGTCACAGACCCACATGACATCTGTGTTTGGTGTCTCGGATCCAAGCATGATTTGAAATCTTGTGAAAAATGCTCCCTGAATGCACCAGTCATGCCCCAAATTGCAAGCTTGATTCAACTTTCCAGACCCAGTCCCTATCCAGGTCCCTGTCCTCTGGTAACTCTAACACGAAGTCCAAGGACAAGCCATTGCGAACACAGTAAGTCCTGTCAGGAGTCTTCTCTCCATCATTACTACTCCAGTGAGGGCTTGACCATTCGGCACTCAGAGGAACTGACTTCACACCAGTCTTATTCTGAACCCTTTCCACAGTTTGAGCTGGTGCACCACAAATTTATTGTGTCAACCTTGACTCTTGGGCCTTCAAGAAGGAAATGCTCCACCTCCTCAGGACAATTCCGGGTCTCCTGGAGCACTTTTGAGCACCATAGATATGCCAAGATCCCCAGTTGGACTCTATTTGCGGGTCTTCCCAGTGCCACCTGACCACGCTAGGCCTTCGCCGCTGGCATCACCTTTCACTCCCTTGCTGAAGACCATGCTGCTCCTGGTGAGGCCAATGCCAGCACCTACTTCTGAGGTGCTGATCCAGGATCCAGCCCTGATGCTAGTCTCTAATGCAGAACAGTGTTTAGCTATATCCTAGCTAATGTCTCGCTATTAGATCATGGTGGTGCAGTCCGTGTTATTGGAAGGTTCTCTGGCGGCGCCTCTGACTTGGCACCAATACCTTTAGAGCATAGAGGCCTTGCATGTCTCAGGCTCAGAAGTGCAGGAATTTCCTGATGCCCCACATGGTAGTGTGAATGAGAAAGTACTATCTGCCCTCTCGCTATACTGATTATGGACTTTATCTAGACCTCAGTAATGCAGGTGATCTTGATACATTACCAGAAACTGAATTGAAATTCAAATTGGTATTCCAAACAGATTAAAATGCCTCATTTGGTGTATGAGTATGCAGGACAGCAGAGTAGTGTAGTAGAAACTAGGTCGAATTTTCTGACTGAAATTTTTCTATCGGGCCCTGCATCTTCAGTCCTTTGCTGCTCTTTATTGAAGGCCTGATAAACACCGTGGCGTGGGCAAAGCCGTGCTTGGTGCTGCAAGTAAGTTGCCCTATAGCTAGGTGCCACATGCCTGCTCCGGATAACCCAGCCTTTGACATGGCACCCTTCACTGGAAAGCCTTGTACTGCAAGCTTCGGCAAGCAAAGTGAACCCTAATGTGTTTTTGACTACTCTGTCCGCCACTGCCAGCTTAACTTTAGTCTATTTGAATGTGGTTTACCTGCTAGGCAGATGCTGCCAATGCTCTCTGAGACATTGCGAGCGAGATCTTGTCAGCCCTCCCAGAGGAGTTTCGAAATGCTATTACCCACGTGGTTCATAATGGACAGGATGTAGTAAACTGCATCCTGTGGGTTCTACTTGAGACCACAGACTGTTTAGGCTGGACTATGAGCATGTGTGGACGGCCACCACTGGTTTCTCTAGAGACGTGCTGGCATCCCTCATGGACATTCTCAGCTTTTAGGAGGAAAGTCTATGGCTCACCCCTTGTCCTTCCTAGCTCTGACCCGCCAGTTGCATCAGCCTCATGGGAACAGTCCAAACCGGTCCCAGGATGCTAGTTTTCGGTCCAGGGAGGGCCTGGCTTGGCAGTTTGGGCTGGACTGTTCCCACAAGGAACAGGGTCAAGACTGATTTGCATATGGCAGGGTCCAAACTGGGGTGGTGTGGTGAGAGGAAAAAATGATGGATTAAACCCAGATCCTTGTGACTCGGGGTGAATGTTTGCATTGTCCAGCACTCCGTCCATCAATTGTTTCTTTTGAATATGTTGCCCAAAGTGGGAAGGGTATGCCCAGACGTGGGTCCCTTGCTCATTACACCACTGGATTCAAGCTAGCCTGGCTGATGAAGGGTGATGCCCTGAAACCGGTCCCAGGATGCTTGTTTTCGGTCCAGGGAGGACCTGGCTTGGCAGTTCGGTTCTGGACTGTTCCCACAAGTCAAAACTCATTTGCATATGGCTGGGTCCAAACTGGGGTTGTGTGGTGAGCAAAAGAATGATGGATTAAACTCAGATCCTTGTGACTAGGGGTGAATGTTTGCATTGTTCAGCATTCCGTTCGTCAATTGTTTCTTTTGCAACTTTCAAGCTATTCACAGCTGTTCATTGAGACGTCTGACCTTTAAAAAGATTATGGGCCTCATTACGATCTATCTTGGTTGGTGGCTTACTCCGTCACAACAGTAACCGATATCCCATCCGTTGAAATATAAATCCCAAAGGATGCAATGGGTTTTTTATTTCGGTGGACGGGATATCTGTTACCGTTGTGACAGAGTAACCCGGCCTCCAAGATGGTAATCAGGCCCCTGGTTTGTAGCGTGTGATGTTGTAGATACACATATTTTACATACTTCTGCCACCTAGTGTTGTGCTCAGATGTTTGCAAGTTGTATCTGAAAGAAACACGTTAGTTATAGATTCCTTACCTTAGAATTACCCCCAGGCGTCAGACTGGATCCGGAAAGTTTTTTCGTCAGCAGTACCTCTGCGCGGCGAAAGGTGGCGCCGGTCAGCTCTGCGTCCGTCGTTGGTGTCGTGGTCGCCGGGATGACACCGTGGCAGCTACTTAGACGCCACCCTTGCGCCCTGACGTTAGTTCTTTCTTTTTCCGCACCAGTCAGCACAGATCCCGAGAGAGCGGTACCTCCAGTCACTTTTTGACTGCACGTGTCTGCGTCTTTTTTCAGTCTACGACTCCTGGTGTATGTAGGGATGCCTGGCTTCCAGGCATGCGGTTCCTGTAGCCGACTGATGTCGGTTACGGATATGTACAGCGTGTGCCTCTTTTGTCTGGAGCGCGACCACGACCCCAAGTCATGCTCAGACTGTCGGTCCATGGCTCCGAAGGCTTTGCGGGAGCAGTCCTGAAAGCTTCTTGAGCGCTGGCAGTCGGCTCCGCACCATTCGAGGTCCCAGTCGTGAGGGGGGTCGATGGACCGGTCACTGAGCCATCATCACCCTTCCAAGTCTTCGAAGTCTTCGCACTCGGGTCGGGTAAGTCGAAGCACAAGAAGAAGTCGAAGAAACATCGTCCCTCTTCAACTTCTCCCCGTCGGTCGGCTGACACGCCGACGGATGTGGGCGATGCCCCTCCCGTGGCTCCACACACAGAGCCCTAAGAGTCAACTTCGGGCATCCCTCCCATCCCGGGACCCAGAACGACTCCTGCCCAGGTTCGTAAATTTTACGAGATGATGCACGCCATCTTTGAGCAGCCCGAATCCCACGGCGCGCCTTCGGGCCCCGTGGACTTGGTTGCGGGGGCCTAGGCCTTCTCCGCCGTCAGCTGCGACCCCGGCGCTGCAGGCCCCCCCTGGATCTGGACCTTATTACACCTCCACCGGCGCCGCTTCCTCCGGCACCGCAACCGACACTGGTTGTGTCCTTAGCCGGCGTCGACCCTGGCCTCCATCTGTCCGATTGCGTCTAGATCTCGGAAGGCATTACTCGACAGCTGCAGTGGTGGCTCACGAACCAGGATTGGGTCAATGGCAGAACCCTCTCCATTCCCCAACCAGAACACACGGTGGTGACGGACGCATCCCTTCTGGGATTCGGCGGCCACATGGAAGTGGCGGAGATCAGAGACCTCTGGTCTCCGGTGGAGTCTGGGCTCCACATCAACCTACTGGAGCTCCGGGCGATCCGTGTTGCACTCAAGGCATTTCTTCCCTCCGTCCAGGGAAGAGTAGTGCAGGTATTCACGGACAACACCACCACCATATAGTACTGCAACAAACAGGGCGGGGTGGGGTCGTGAACCCTATGTCAGAAGGCTGGAACATCAGGGCATATCCCTGGTGGTTCAACACCTGGCAGGTTCCCTGAATGCCAGGGCGGACGAACGCAGCCACAGTTGCATGATGTATCACGAATGGCGTCTTCATCCGGAGGTGGTGCAAGGTCTCTTTCGACAGTTAGATCGATTCACCACCGAAGAGAACACGCAATGTCAGCAATTTCGCACGTTGGAATTTCCAAGGTGGCACTTGCTAGGCGATGCTCTTCGTCGCGCGTGGAGTTGCGGTCTGTTGTATGCCTTTCTGCCTATACCACTTCTGCCCAGAGTGCTGAAGAAGATCAGGCGTGACTAGGCCCAAGTCATCCTTATGGCTTGGGATTGAGCACGAAGAGTCTGGTATCCTGAGCTGCTCAACATGGCCATCGATCCTCCGACCAGTCTGCCTCTTCGGGAGGATCTTCCGTCGCAGCAGCAGGGGATGGTCCTCCACCCGAACCTGTCCAGCCTCCACCTCCTTGCATGGAGATTGAGCGGCGACAGTTGATGTCTTTCGACCTGCCTCTTGAAGTTTGTGATGTAATGTTTGCAGCCAGGCGTCCCTCCACTAAGATGGTGTACGCCTGCCGATGTAACAAGCTTGTGGCATGGTGCACAGCAAAGGCTGTGGATCCCCTTTCTGGCCCTTTTTCTGAAATTCTCTTGTTTTTATTTCTTTAGCCCAGCAGGGCTCTGCTCTGGGCACTATCAAGCGCTATCTTTCAGTCATCTCTACCTTCCTTCGGCTGCCAGATCAACCTTCTCTTTTCAAGTCCCTGGTAGTTAACTGTTTCTTGAAAGCCTTAACACATCTTTTTCCTCCAATTCCCTTCGTTATGCTTCAGTGGGAGTTGAATCTTGTTCTTACCTATTTAATGTGCGCTCCCTTTGAGCTGCTTGGTAACTGTCCTTTAAGACTCTTGACTCTTAAGACTGCTTTCCTGGTAGCCATCACTTCTGCTAGAAGAGTGAGTGAGCTCCAGGCCCTTTCTTCCAAATCTCCTTTCCTGTCTGTCCATCCAGCAAGGTGGTTCTCAGGACCCATATATCCTTCCTTCCTAAGGTGGTCACTGCCTTCCACATCGGGCAGACCATTACTTTTCCCACCTTCTTTCTGCCTCCTCATCCTTCAAAGGAGGAAGAGCGGCTACACCGCCTGGACCCAAACCGTGCGCTCTTTTTCTCTCTGGATCACATAAAACAGTTCCGGGTGGATGACCAACTCTTTGTTGGCTACGTGGGCGCCAAGAAAGGTCGGGCCGTACCCAAACGCTCCATTTCTTGATGGGTCGTTTTGTGTATTAAGGCATGCTATTCTTTGGCTAAAAACTAGCCTCCGGTCGGGCTACGTGCCTATTCCACCAGGGCGCCAGCAGCCACTACTGCCTTGGGAAGAGGTGTTCCTCTAAATGACATCTGTCAGGTGGCCACATGGGTATCACTGCACACGTTTACTAAACACCACTGCCTGGACAGCCAAGTCCGGAGAGACGGCTTCTTTGGCCGTTCTGTTCTCCAGGATTTTCTGGTGTGATCTTGGTTCGCAGACTCCCCACCGGGGTTGGTATTGCGGGGGTATCTATTCTAAGGTGAGGAATCGATAACTAACATGTTTCTTTCAGATGAACAAGTTACTTACCTTCGGTAACGATATATCTGTAAGAAACATTAGTTAGTTATAGATTCCTTACCGCCCCACCCATCCTCCCTGTTCTGCAAACTGATTTCTAGGGTTAAGGACATCCTTTCAGGGCCCTAGCCTTGTGCACCGGTGTTCGGTGTCTTGCAAGGATCTGCGTTTCTGGCGCAGAAAGTCGTGTACAGAACTGACATAAGAGCGCGAGGGCGGCGTCTAAGGAGCTGACGCGACATCATCCTGGCGACCACGACGAAGGACGCGGAGCCGACCGGCGCCGCCATTCGACGCGCAGAGGTACTGCTGACGAAAAAACTTTCCGGATCCAGTCTGACGCCTGGGGGGAATTCTAAGGTGAGGAATCTATAACTAACTAATGTTTCTTACAGATATATCATTACCGAAGGTAAGTAACTTGTTCATTAGGATGAAATGTAGAAGCTCCTCAAACACCACTTAGACAAGCATCTGCAAAGAGAGTAGGAATTGGTGGCGGAAGTTATGTTCATCCTCAGTGCAACCATTTGCTGCACTCGACTGACACTGCAGCCTTAGTGGTAAATACCAGTGTTCTGGAGAGACGCCACACCTAGCTCAGTGTCTTAGATTTTGGGCCTGAAGTCCAACAGCATCTGCTCAACCTGCCTCTCGATGGTGAACACCTCTTCGACCCACAGGTTGATCAGATGCTGGAAAAAATATAGAATGACAACCACATCACCAAAGCAATGGGTGCCCCTTCAAACATTTACACATAATGGTTCCTTTTTGGAGGCAACAGTACAGGAAATGCTTCAAGGCCACCATCCTAGAACCTACACCTTCCTACCTGAGGCAACAGCAAGCCTACCCCATGTCTTTACCGTCCTCGACAGGCTGATCAAAAGTGCAAGTTGCAACAGTGCCTAGAGTATTCCAAAGCAACCATCCCCCTGCTCCACAGGCTTTGATTTACCATAAATGTAACCAAATAACCCCTACAACCTCTTGAAAGCCAGCCCATCCTAGGGGCGGTGTTGAATTCAGTACAAGCAAGGTCTACCAAGTCAACAAGAGTCACAGCAAGGAAGTTTTGAAAACGGAGCCCTGCTAAATACGCGAGACCTGCTGCTTGGTCGGGGGTCATTACTGGTGCTCTCCCTACCTTTTCTCGCAACCTTGCTGTCTCTGTCCTGGGCCGAAACGCCGCCATCACCAACATCGCCGCAACACCATCTCGCGGCATGAGCAAACTACAGCTCCCAGCGGCCCTAGGGACCCGTGACGCTATCTATGTGCCCGGAGGCGCTCAAAAGGACGCTGTTCTTCCCGCGTCGCGGGACGCGCGCGGGCGTCGCCGGGCTAAGCCCGGGCAAAGGGCGGGCCCTCTGAGGCCCTCAGAGGCACAAAGAGGACGGGACGGGCCATAGAGTAAGGACCGTTAATTGACAGCTCGGCACATGATATATATTGTGTACCCTGGGTTGTTGTTGTGGTGGAGTTCTACTGATGTATTTCGTGTATGCTTTTTCTTTCTAATTGTTATATTCAATACATAGTTTTACATAATTGATTCCGATCCTGATATATTGATACTAGATATTTTGAGTATTGTATCATTATTAGCCAGGATAATCCCGTCTTACATATAGCCTGTACAGCATGACTATGCGGGAGACCAGAAGTAAAATCGTGACTGGGGGAAACAAGCTGACGGGAACATTAGATGATTTCATTGCACGTACTAATACCCTAATAGATCAAGGGATAGTACTAATGGAGAGAAGGGTATCTCAAGATCTAGCCCTTGCCAGGAGATCATCGATGGGTAACATAGCCATGGCACGTAGCCCTGAAAATATCTTGCCTGTTTCTTCCGTACTACAAGTACATGCCCAATTACATAATAGTGCTGATACTGATTCGGCTTCTCAGAACCCTACCATTATGGGTCTTGAACCATCTAATCCTTTGGGAGAATCTATACCAGCGGCTCACTCAGACACTTCGATTGAGATCGCGAACCCAACTTTTATGGGAAAAAAGCAGGGAGCAATCCCAAAAAAGTGTGCTAAAAACAAAAACGCAACCTGCAAGAAAGCCAAGGCGAAAGTAAAAGTGACTAAGAAGGGTGGCAGGAAAGATCCTATGATAAAAGAAATTGGGAATAATCTTGAAAATGAAGCAGCTAACCGAAAGAAAGTGTCCTTGCCCATGATGGATGTTACTATATCAGATGAATCACTAGTTGATATCCATCATGAGAGCGTGATAGCTAATGGTATAGATGAACATGCAGATAGGGAGGATTCTATGATATATACCCTGACAACATTAATAAAATCTTTACTCGCCCCTATACAAGATAGGCTATTTGGTATAGAAAGACTACTTCAAACACTGCAGAAGGACATAAAGATTCATCCTTCTATTCTGGAAAAAAGGGCAAATAATGAGACCATATCGGTGGATAAATTGCCGATTTTAAAAGATACCCGGTTGGAAGGAAAGAAAGGCACTCCTATAAATCCCTCATCTCAACCTATACTAAATACAAATGGCGCCGCAGTGTGCATAAACACTCGCAAACTAATCCCTGTTCCTGAAGTAATCACACCTATTACAATTCCGCCTCCTGTACTCACTCCTAATCTAGATAAAACACAACAGGAGAAAACTGGAAAGCGCAGAATTATAAATTTGCCCCCAGATGCAAGCCCCTTTGTGATAGTATTAACTGGGGTCCCTGACCTGGCTACCCATATCATGGAACCCTTTGAAGCACTCAGAAATAAGGTGATTCACTGGTTAAACTCTAATTACCCTATACCTTCAAGTTTGGCCAGTAGAATCTTAATGGTCCAGAGGGTTCCATGAGTAGGCTATAATAGAAAGAAACTAAAGGGTGATTGTGTGATTATAACTTTTGAAGACCCGTAAACAGTAGATTATATCTGTCAGGGGTCTCCTAGGAATCAGGATTTGTCGATCACAGCAAGATCTTTATCCTATTTTTATACTCCAATTGAACAACTAGATGATAGATGGAGTTGGATTAGGAATGAAAACTGTGCCACGGAAGGGAGGACATATTACGGAGACCCAACCTATAATAGGCAAGGATGGAGGGAAGATGACCACTGGACATTAGTACAGTGAAGAGCTGGGAGAAATCAAAAGGGAGGCTTGCAACACTGGGGAAATTGGCAAATGACACAGTTCGCTCCTTCCTCCCTCCCATGCTATAATCGATTCAGTCCACTGGATATGGTTGACTGACGCTTAGTGATTGAAGAACTTCCCGACTTGTCGTCATCTGTAAATACTACCTCAAACCTATTAGCGTTCAGTCTTTCCAAGGAAAATTCTGACTTGACTAATGGTAATGAGCCTAATAAGATTATACCAGTAAATCAAGAATTGAATAATCTGACCAAATCTATGGTGCACGAGTACGTAAAAGGTAAAAAGGGATTACCCTATCATAGCAGTCAAAACGTAATAAATGACCCAAAAGAACTCATGGGCGAACCCTTAGTTGAATTAACTAAGACTGATAGAGGTTATGCACCCATAGATGACGCAATAATATTTAGCCAAAACAAAAATTGTTCTGTGATGTTCTGGAACGTGGCAGGCTTAAAGAACAGAATTTCTAACCCATCATGGAAAACGGCCACGGATAGCATGGATATTATGGCCTTGCAAGAAACCTGGACCATAGACCCAATACATCAAACTGGCTATAAAACTTACTGTACTCCTGCAGTAGGAGGGACATATGGGAGACCTAAAGGTGGCATAATCACCTACCTTTCAAACACCTTAACATATGAGAGGGTCCGTTTTTATCAAAACTGCAGTTTCTATCACAAAGTAGTTATAGACACTAAATCTGGGATCAGCTTGGTCATTATTAATTTTTATAATAATATCCCATGCACTGCAGTCCAGAAGATCATGAAAAGCCTAAATGAGGATCTACAAGGAGAGATAGTCAGTAAGACAAGAGAAGTAATGGTTTTATGTGGGGGGGATTTTAATTGTCATCTTTGCAAAAAGGGTCAAAAAGGTTTTTGTGGTTTGATGCTAGAGCAAGACATTAACCTTATGCATTTTGACCATACTCTAACAGGTGATTTGCTGAACGAAATACTGTTCAACTGTGATTTGGGATATGCTAACGAACTGGCCACGCGCCCAACACCTTTTGTCCCAACCTTTATTGGGATGGGTGCATCGACTACCATTGATTTTATTATCTGTTCAAATACCTCTGGATTTAGGGCCTCTAACTATAAGATTCTTGAATTACCACTGGGTGATCATTACCCACAAGTACTTGAAATTGATAGCCCATTCTCACCATGTCAACAAGATAGCTTGCAGATACAGGCAGCCCCGGATGTGCTGATGGGGAGACCAAATGGGTATTCCCTCAAGTGGAGCAAGGTGGTCCCGAACGAATTCTTAGCTAAACTAGTTGACATATGCACAGATAGCTTTAGAGTTTGTTTAGATGAAAACTCAAAGAGTGATAATATAATTGAACATTTTAATATCATAGCAGCCACCATTAAAGAAAGCTTGAGGGTGGCTTCTAGAAAAAGACCCAAAAATGGTAGAAGATGGTTCGATAATGCATGTACTAAAGCCCTGACTGAGCTTAAACACGCTATACACCGAGAACCACGGAACCCCACCCAAATAAGAGATTTAAGGAACCGTTACAATCTTGCACTCAAAGAAAGAAAAACCTAAAGAGTTTGGCCTGGGAACAATTATGCGATGCCTCACAGGCTAAAGATTTATCGGCATTTTGGAGGGTGGTTAATGCCCCCCTCCTTTTTGATAACACTAAGGCTCGCATAGAAATCGCTATTAATGAGGATGACTGGGTTACACATTTTTCCACCCTATATATGTGTTTAGAACAGTCCCCACAAAAGGTTTCTGAGTCTTTATGTGAGAACGAGATGGATATACAAAATGTATCGGTTATATCACTGGAGGATTCAAGGGAGAAAGGGGGGGTTCGTGAAAAAATAGTGGTTACGCTGTCTGAAGTTTTATTGAGCCTAAAAGCTACAAAGGGTGGAAAAGCACCAGGACCGGATGGGATCCCAGCCGACCTGTATAAAGCTAACAGTGACCTCTGGGGCCCCATTCTGGTTCAGCTTTTTAATGCAGCACTGGCCAAGGGCCTAAGCCCGTCATGGTTTACATCCATTATTGTTCCCATTTATAAAAAGGGAGACAGACAAAATTGCGCATGCTACAGACCAATATCCCTACTTGATTCATCTATAAAAATCCTGGGTAGAGTTATTTTAGTTAAACTGCAAAACTGGGCGGAGGACAACGGGGTAATAAGTGACCTTCAGTTTGGTTTCCAAAGGGGTTTAGGAACTATAGAGCAATGCTTAAATCTATTTTTTATTCAGCAGAAGTATATAACGATAAAAAAAGAGCGTTTATACTTTGCTTTTGTCGATCTTACTTCGGCTTTTGATTGCGTGTCTCATAGCAAATTATGGAAATTGATGCAAAGGTTGGGCGTGGATGATTCGATTCTTTGTTTCTTGAAGGAGCTGTATTCTGGGGCTACAGCAACTGTTCGTTATGGAAGAGGGGGGGAATGCAGTAGACCTTTTGGGATAGGGCGTGGAGTACGCCAGGGATGTGTCCTGGCCCCCTTCCTATTCCTGATCTACATGAATGGGTTGGAAGACCGCCTACTGCAGGAGGGCAGGGATGTGCCTGTTGTTGGTAATAGGCGTATCCCTGCGCTCCTCTATTCGGACGACGCTGTTTTAATGGCGCGAACACCGAATGCCCTCAAAAACCTATTAACATCCTTCAATAAGTTCATGTACAGTCTGGATTTAAAAATAAACTGTAGTAAAACTTTTACCATGAACTGTGGAACACGATCTAAAAACAAGATAAACTATTTTAATAAATAATGTTAGTTTAGAAAACACGCCTGCCTTTTCTTACTTAGGCATCTTATTTCATGAGACTGGTTCATGGACAAACGCGATCAAGGCAAGAACTCTTTTGTTCTCAAAGACAATAATGGCCTTAAAGAGTTTTATACAGAAACTGGGAAAAAAAGCCTTTTAGGGAAATTTTTAATTGTTTATAACGCGACATGTATATCGGTGGCTGTCTATGGAGCAGGACTCTGGGGGTATGCAAATATTGATGCTATCCAAATAATTGAAAATAAATTTATGCGGTACATGCTGTCTGTGCCCGATAGCATTGCAACCGTTAATTGCCATGAGGAACTGGGGCAGCCGTACATTTCAGATATAATAAGAATTCAGCCCATATTACTATGGCACAGGGTCTGGACTGCTAATGAGTGTGTTGTAAATCGTGCCACACTTCAGGATGTGTTATTACTTGAAAATGTAAATACATTCAAATGGTTAAATTATGTGAAGACCTCTTTGTTAGGAATGAGCTTTCAACAATATTTTGAGGATCCACTATCCATGGTACACATCTCAAGAAAATCATTGAAAAAATCCTGTATGGAACATCTCAGGGAAAAAAGACTGTGTGGAAAAAAACAAAAAGACAGTGTGTTCCCACCAGTTGATATTAAGTGGCGCTAGTTTACAACCATACTTATGCCTTTCCATGCCATCCTATGACAGATTCTGCCTCACACGTTTTAGGTTTAATATTGTTTTTAGATTAGTAACATTCCCAGTAATGAACTCTTGGTCTAATGAATTGTGTTTATGCCCATGTGATGAATTATCCACGCAATCTGATATTCATGTACTGTTCTTTTGTAGATTCTATACCCTGCCCCGTAGGAAATTTATAGTCCCAATTCTTAGAGTTGAAGGTAAACAGATGCCGCCCAGCATTTTTAGAATTGCAAAGAATGGACTCTGTATTTATTGTTGTTTCCTTGATAGAATTTTTTAAAAATGTTTTTAAATTACGTAAATCAATGGACAGATAATTTTTAAAACTCTGATTCAGAAATTCTGACACTTTTCCCTTCTAATAATAACTATGTATTGAACTATTTTTTTTTTCTTCTGAATTGTATATGTATTCTTTTTTTTTTTTTTTTTAATCTTGTTTTTATTGGCATTTGTTAGTACAGTTGTTACATATCAGTATTGGAGCGTGGCGTCATTAAGTACATTGTTCCAGTCAGGTGATACCCATCTTGACATGTAGAAATAACTTTACTGCAATTATATGCAATGTAACAGGTATTTGCCATATGAATAAACAAACCAGGGAGGGGGAGAGTAAACTAGGGGCAGTCATGGACTATCAAGGATAGGGCAGCCGGACCATCTCACATGTGGTCCGTTAGGTAACTGGTGAGACGACGCAGTGGGAACCCCTGGTCGGGGTACGACTATGCAGGCGGACATACGACATAGGTGCAGGCCCCGGAGTAGCGGGGATAGGAACGTGGTCACTCTAGGGTGGGCGTGGGCTGAATTGTATATGTATTCTTGATGTTTTTATGGTTATTGTTTTTTAACCGAATAAAGTACTTTTTTGAACTTTGAACTTTGAGTCACAGCATTCCAGCAGCTTGTAACTCTTTTTCTGCCACTTCATCCCCTCACAGTCAAAACAGTAAAGCACCTGCTGAGCATGATGGCCTAGTGCATCGCTATTGTGTCCTATGCCCAGCTACACATGCACCCATTGCAGCAATGTCTTGCAGCCCAGTGGTCATAAGCGGAGTGTCAAATGGAAGATCTAGTGTTGGTAAAGGTCATTGTGCATCGCTCTCTGCAATGGTGGAGTTGGCCTTTTTCAGACCCTGTTCTGCAAGTCACCATTGCCACGGACACTTCCCATGCCAGGTAGATAGAGATTAGGGGGTGCTCATCTCAATTAGATCATAGTGCAGGCTTTGTGGACCCCACCACCATCAGGGTCTGTACATCAACTACCTTGCGCTACTGGCCATCTGTCTCTCTCCCTCTTAAAGCCTTCCTTGCACTCATGTCAAGCAGAGTTGTCCTAGTAAGGACGGACAACATGACTGGCATGTTCTCCCTACTGAAGCAGGGGGCACTCACTATCCCTTTCTCTGTTGGCACAGACCTTCTGACATTGGGTGCTCTGCTAACACATCTATCTGATGAGAGACTACCTCACCGGGGTGGACACCGACCTGATGGACCTGCACAGCAAGACTCATCAAGAAATCCATGTATGGGAACTCCACCTGCAGGTTCTGCAGCAGTTCATCTGGCTCTAACGTAGATCTCTTTGCCTCCCTCAAGACGGCAGAAGGCCCAAATCTTATCCTCCAGGTACCCACACCCACAATCCATGGGGAATGCACTATGGATGAACTGGTCAGGGTTCTTTGCTTATGCTTTTCAGACTCATTTGCTTCTTAGTGCGGTAGATAAGACAAATATCCCATAGCATCATCCTTGTAGCCATCACCTGAGCCAGGCAGCCCTAGTACTCTGCTCTACCCGATATGTCGGTCAACCCACACGAGAAACTCCCCAACAGACCGGACATTCTCACCAGAAACCAAGGACTGATCAGGTACCCAGACCTAAACACCTCAATCTAGCGATCTGGTACCTGAGGACCTAGAGTTTGGTTATCTGGGTACCCTGCAGGAGCGCGTGGACGTAGTGGATATGGCAAGCTATGGCAGTCCTGTAAACCTAACACACATGCCTGCTATGTAGGGAAGTGCAAGCCATTTGCCTACTACTGTAGCACCAAAAAGCTAGATCCGCTAAAACCTGCTGTCCAGGATACTATTTGCTACCTGCTTGCTCCATCCCCAAAAGTCAGGCCTAGCCTACACCTCAATATGGCTCCATCTGGCTACCTTAGCAGCCTAGATCCAAAATTGGCAATACTCCACTCTTCCCCAAGCCCATGGTAAAAACATTCATGGATAGTTTTAAGACTGTCAATCCTAATCCTCCCAGGATTCCACCAGCACCAGAGTGGAGCCAAAACAAACCCTCATCAGATTCCTGGGTCCCCGATTTGTGCCCTTACACTACTGTCCTCTCCAGTATCTCACCTGGAATTGGCATTTTTATTTGCAGTAACATGCCTATGATGCCTTAGTGAGCTGCAAGCCCTCACATAAAGGGTTGGATGACCAACTCCTCCCTTAAATTAAATGGAGATAAGACGGAACTCATGCTCCTAGGCCCACCTTCTCCAGTTCCATTCACCTCCCTGTGGCCTAATGCACTGGGTCCCCCCCCCACCCCAAAGGAAAGCGTGAAGAGCCTGGGAGTATGGTTGGACAGCAAACTCTCCTTCTCCACCCAGGCCACTAAACTATCTGCCACATGCTTTGGCCTTCTAAGAACCTTGAGGAAGGTTCTTCCACTGCTGCCACTAGAAGCCAAAAAGGTTGCGGTCCAAGGGCTAATCCAGTCTCGCCTTGACTCGAACAATGCCCTATACATGGGGGCACCTGAGTTTACACTTCGAAAACTGCAGGTTGTCCAGAACTGTGCAGCTCGTTCCTTGCTAGAAATCCCGCGCACTCAGTCTGCTAAACCTGCCCTAAAAATTCTCCACTGGCTGCCAGTGAGGCAGAGGATAGCCTTCAAAGCACTGTGCCTGGCGCACCGCACTTTCTGGAACACAAGCCCAGCGATCAACAGAAATCTTGTTAACCCCTACCATCCCAACCGGAACCTACGATCAAAGGAGGCCTTCCTTGCCGTCATTCCCAGAGTAAAGCGAGCCAGAGCAGGGGGAAGAATGTTCTCGCTGAATACCGCCAGGCTCTGGAACGACCTTCCCCTCCCACTCCGGTCCAACTCAAATCTTCTATCATTCCGCAAAAACTTAAAAACATGGCTGTTTGACAAACCCACTGTACCATAGCACCTCCTCCGTCACTTCTGGTCAGCTTAGCGCTTGGACGCCCATGGGCAGCAATCGCGCTCTACAAATACCATTACAATTACAATTACAATTACACTGTAGGAACCCTTAATTCAGGTCGATAAGGACAGGATAGTGCTCAGGACTAATCCTAAACTCATGTATTACATAGACAGAACCAAATCCTTTCATAAAGTAGGCCAACTGTTTGTAGTCTTTGCAAAACCTCACAAGAGTCAGTCAGGCTCCTCCTGGGAAGTGTGGGAATGAGGCTCTGTTTACAGACCACTTCTCTCTTAATGACTGACTTTTTTATGCAACACGTATATGCATCATATCGTCACCATTCCAGACTACTCTCACTCGCTGTGCGAAAGAATATCTAACATGAAGTCGGTGCCCATGCACTTTGCCAAATAAAGGAAGAGACACAATTTACTTAATGGCACAAAAGAACGCTTCAAAGAAAAAAAACTTGAGAACGTCCGAGCTCAATACTAGATGGCAGGAGTTTGCAGATTATATGAATCCACATGCTGTAGATGCTTATGAGGTAACTAATATTTTACTTCTGTGCTACATGTCAGTGAACTGTTGGTGCAGGCTGTGCAACCTCCATCTAACACCTTGTTTCCAGTCAGATTGGTGCTTCAGACTTGGGCATACCTTCTATCAAAGATGTTGCCCTATGTTGTACAGTCTATCACACTGATTTTTTTCTCTCCACTATATCCTTTTAAGGAGGAGAGGCTTAATCGATTGGACCCCAAGAGAGCCCTTTTCTTTTACACCCATCAAACTGGTGAGGAACCTGTGGTTGGAAGTAACCATAAAAAGGATGAGTTGCTTACCTTCTGTAATGCAATACTGTAACCAGATTCATCACCGCACTCGCCATTCTATGGAGTGGACTTTTGCCATTATTAAAAAAAGATACCAAGTTAGGTTTAACACTCTTCATGTTTGCGATCTTTCTTTGCTGTTTTGCGTCAGGGGAAGGAGAAGAGTTTCATTAGAAAACTGATGTCAGCGTGCAGTGGTGGTACCTGTATATGGCTCAATGCAGATTTTTCTGGAGGCAGGACGAGGCGGCCAAAGAACCCGATAGCACCACCACTTGGCTCACTCTAGCAATTGCTGGACACGTCCAGATCCAGTCTGGTGCCCGGTAGAATTTCAAAAGGTGAGAACTCTGCAGTTTTGAAAAATCCACTGAAAATCCATTGTTGAAGCTAAGTAATTTGTTTCTTTGCTATTACATTCATACATTCCACCAGAGCTGTTCTGCCTATTGTAAACTTAAACTTGCCTCTGTACTGTAATGCACATTTTGATTGACAGTGTGATTTAACCTAAGCACCAGATGGCATGTGTAAATAAGCATCTAGTCAGTCTAGAACTAGGATATTGTAATAAATACTATCATTTGGTTTTAAACGTGAATCTTCCCATTTAAAATATTTTCTTTTGCATGTCACCTGCCTTAAAATAATCTTCCTTGTTAAAGTAAAATAATTCAGGCCGTCTTAAAGTGTTTTCTATGTCTATGCAAGAACCTACACTCAATGTTGTGGGCAAGAGGGTGGATAAGAAGATAGATACTGTCATTTCAGTACTCCGTGTTGATCTGAATGACTTTCACTGAGAATGTCATACTGCTCCAGTAATGTTACCATCAACAGACTAGCATTATGTAATAATCCTTTCGGTGGTGCAACCTCCATGCTTCGAAACAACCCCTGTGCCAGTGTTTGGAAAGTCCTGCATGTGAAAGGCTACAGTTCCTTTGTGTATGGAGCATCTTGCATGTCTTTTACTTGAGGTAATTTCCATAGTGGATTTGAATGGCATATATATATATTGTTGTCCTATATGTATGTGTGCCGCTTTTCCAAAATGCCCTTTTCTCTTTTGAATGGGTAGGTGAACAACTAGCAACCCCAGGCCCTGAAAAATCATAAAAATATTACCAGACCTGTAGGTCTAGTGACTTGAATAATCTACTCGACCTAACTGTATTAAGCTTGAACTTAAACCTATTTCAAATTGTGTGATCCTAGGCAAATATTTTATATTACAGTCACCTTTTTCTTAATCACATATGAGTGCAGCTTCAAATATTTGAGTTCATCAAATCTGCTGTAGAAAATACTCTTTATTTGATAGACTAAACATTTGTTCCATGTATGAAAAGAATCTAGCCCACATATGGGGTAAGCATGACCCCTGACTTGCTTCTTAGCTCACTGATAGCATAGTCATCAAGGGAGGGCAGGACTGTTTCTCAGTTCATGTTTAAACACTCTCACTGTTCTTCAATATATGTTCGAGGCAAGTGAGCTGTAGATCACATGCTTTGCATAGCCTGCCATCTAGTGTTGGGTCCGGATGTTTGCACTTTGTTTTTGTTCGAAGAAGTCTTTTCCAGTCACGAGGTAGGTGACTCCTCGTTTCGGTGATATGCGCTGGTCATCGACTCCGTTGTTAGATTGTTTTTTTCTGCCATCGGGTTCGGATGTGAATTGCTGCGCCCCTAGTTGGCACTGTTTCTATGGGTTCCCTTCAACGCGCAATCCACTACACTCAACGGTATTGTTTCTCGATCGTGTTTCCCATTCTCCGCATATTGTTTCCAATCCAACATCTTCGATCAGAAAACTTGTGGAGGGCCGTTGGGCCTGCCTGCACCGGGCTTGATGGCAGTCGATTTAACAGAATCCATTTAAGCTCTGTCTCGGTGTCACTCCAAGTTTCTGCGCACTGACCTGCACAAAGTGTGCAATCTGTTTGTCCCCGAAACATGACGAGAAAGACAGCGACGCGTACCGATCAAAGAAGACGCTTCGTGACAGTCTGGCTTGACGTCACGAGATGTGAGGCGGATCCGTGCCGGACATCTTCGAAGATTCTGACCGAGAAAAAATTCACCTTCAAGGAGCCGAGGAAGAGGAACATGTGTCCAAGGCCGACTCCGACATGGAACAAGAGGAGCAAGTTACACCGGGTCAGCGTAACGGGAGTACAGAAGCCCCCTTGCCCCAACAACCAAAAACAAAAAAGGCTCCGGTTCTTCATCTGCCTGCGGGCCAAGCTTGGCACAGTGAAAAAGTTTTGAGCACCCCGCCTGCGGGCCCTGCTCCGAAGCACAAAGAAAAGTCTTCCGGCTCGGGCTCTAGCCGTCCCCATGCCGGCGCCGAAATCCAAGCACGTCCTGGTCCACGTACCATCTTTGTCGAAGCCTAAATCTTCGGTACCGAAGAGTTTGGAGCCGAAACCTTTCGACGCCGAAAACTGCAAGTAAAGATAAAGACTCCGACAAAAGATCCTTGGTCTGCTGTTCCACCTTCGTATTCGAAACAAAAATAACTGGTTATTAACCCAGATAATGGACATATTCATGCCAAATTGCCTGAAAAAAGGAAATTGGGCCAACTGGTTGAGTACCACGTGCCCCTGAAGAAAAGGAATGTGGGTACAAACCCTTTACCACCTTATGTGCCACCTCCTTTACCTACTAATCCTCAATTACTCATCACACCCACTAATTCACCACCACTATCACCTACCCCACAGGATGAAGGGGATGGAGATGAGAATAGGCCACAAGATGTTGACCCTTGGGGGACTTATGATACTGATCCACACACAGATACTGACCCTGACTTATACCTGTCCAGGCCAACACCACCTGACGACAATATAGGCTAAATTGATATTCTTAATAGGGCTGCTCATTGCCATGGGGTGGCACTACATAAGGAGGCTTTAGAGGAGGACTTCTTGTTTGAGACCTTAAGCTCCACTCAGAAAACTACACATACACTACCAATGCTTAAGGGGATGCTTAAGCATACAGATGAGGTTTTTAAAGGTCCTGTAAGGGCAAGAATCATCACGCCCAGGGTTGAGAAGAAATATAAGCCATCACCTACTGACCCTGCCTGCATCAAGGGTCAACTGCCCTTAGACTCTCTTGTGGTTTCTAATGCTCACAAGAGAGCTAACCCACAGACCACAAGTGAGGCCCCGCCTCCTGATAAGGAGTCCAAGTTAATTGATGCCTCTGGCGAAAGGGTAGTCTCACAAGCAGCGAATCACTGGCGCATTGCTAATGCTCAGGCTTTGCTAGCCAGATATGATATGGCTCATTACGATGAGCTAGAAAAACATATGCAATTTCTGTCTGATGAGCACAAATCGAAGGCAAATGATCTTATCCCGGAGGGCAAATTAATCACCAATACCTCCATCAAGTGTGCAATAGATGCATCAGACACAGCAGCGCGTGCAGTAAACACCAGCGTACTGCTACGTAGACCCGCATGGTTGAGAATTTCAGGTTTCAAACCTGAGGTACAGGTCTCCATTCTCAATCAACTCTATGATAAGGAACACCTCTTTGGTCCAGCAGTTGACACCTCGCTGGAAAAAATGAAGGCCACTGAGGTCGCAAAGTCCTTGGGGGCTTTACAGTTACGTGCGAGTAGGGGTTCCTTTCGGCGCTCCTTTTACAGGGGTGGCTCCAAAATATTGCCACAGAATAGCCCTCCTCCTCTTAACAAGGGCAAAAACCAATCGCCCTCATCAAGAGGCTATTTTAGAGGAGGTTTTAGAGGAAACAATGGTAAGGGAAGAGGCAGAGGCAACTCCACACGCACTTCCCCTGCAAATAACAAACAGTGACTTTCGCTACCCCATCCGCTCATTCCACTCCTGTAGGGGGACGTCTCTCTCAATTTCTCCCTGTCTGGAACACAATCATCTCAGACAAATGGGTTTTACAAATTATCCAATATGGTTACCGCCTGGAACTTACAGACACTCCCCCAGGCATTCTTCCAAGATCACAAGCAATGTCACAGGAACACCTTACCCTTCTAAAAAAAAGAGGTTCTCTTTGTTGGAGAAAGGAGCGATAGAACCAGTCCCATTAAAACATCAAGGGACCGGGGTGTACTCCCTGTACTTTTTAACTTCCAAAAAGGACGGCTCCCTCAGGCATATACTAGCCCTACGAGAACTAAATCTGTACATTCAGTCGGACCACTTTCACATGGTCACTCTCCAGCAAGTGCTCCCACTCCTTAAACAAGGTGACTCTGTCCACTCTGGACTTAAAGGATGCCTATTTCCATATCCCAATACATCCTGCTCACCGCAAATACCTCTGGTTTCTAGTGGCATTCCAGCACTTCAGTTCAAGGTGCTCCCATTCGGAGTAACTACCGCACCCAAGTGCTTGGCAGTGGTCGCAGTTTATCTTCGAAGACAACACATTCACGTCTTCCCATGTCTGGACGACTGGCTCATAAAAGTCAGCTCGTAAGAAAGCTGTCTCCGTCACACTCACAAAACAGTACAATTGCTCCACGATCTTGGATTCTTAGTAAACCTGTCCAAGTCCCATCTACAGCCATCCAACACACAGGCATATCTGGGAGCCACAATAGATGCACAAAAAGCTTTGGCCTACCCCAATCTGACCAGAATCCGCAACATGCAGACTCTACTCTGCCCGTTTAAGCCTCAACACTCATTGCCAGCTCGAGTGTTCATGCAGTTACTAGGGATGATGGCGTCTTGCATACTAATAGTTCATTATGCAAGACTTCAGATGCGTCCCCTTCAGGAGTGCTTAGCACGTCAGTGGAACCAGGCTCAGGGTCTGTTACCAGATCTAGTGTTAGTGGACGGCCGCACCCATCGTTCTCTACAGTGGTGGAATACACAAAACCTTTCAAAAGGGCAACCCTTCATAGACCCGGTCCCACAGATAGTGCGAACAGCTGACGCATCGCTCACTGGTTGGGGAGCTCATCTCCAGATGCATGCAATTCAGGGCATGTAGAGCCTGCAGCAAAAGCAGCTTCACATAAATCATCGAGAGATGCTAGCGATTTTTCTAGCTCTCAAAGCGTTTCAACTTCATCTAGTAGGCAAAGCTGTCCTGATCCGTACAGACAACATGACAGCAATGTACTACATACAAAAACAGGGGGGACGCACTCTCTCCTGCTTTCACAACTAGCACAGACCATCTGGAGATGGGCCATACGTCACAAAATGTTTCTCCTTGCTGAACACCTTCCAGGAGTAAACAATCAGATTGCAGATCTGCTCAGTCGTCAAAGACAACAAAGAAATGGTCCAGTAGCACACAACGCTTATTGCAAAAAACAGTAAGTCACATCCACAATATCAATTCTTAAAAGTCAAATTTGCAAGTAATACAGTTTATTTACAATCAAGTAGAGATCCTTAGTTGTGGCAACGCAGTTGCTCAATCCTCTTCAGAAAATGCTAAATATTTACAATATTCGGTGCACAGGGTTGGGAAACGGATAATGAGAAGTGATTGTGATTAAAGTGAAAACGTGATGGTAGTGGACAAGGACAGGGTGGTGTGACATATATCCATCACATTTACATGGTGATACTGATCCGGCCTTAATAAAGGTCAGAAGTCACATAGCAGTCTATGAACACTGTCAAATGAATTACAGTTGTCCTGGGTTGTGATCTGGTTGAAGTCAACGTTTCGACCCCTGTATGGTTAACTAGGTGAGTCTAGCCTTAGGGTGGGGTCTTCATCAGGACTAAAGAGATAAGGAGCACCTAATTCGGCATCCAGCGTGTTCCTGAGGGCTGGAAAGTAGTGTTGTAATGCGGCTCGACAGAGCTCTCAGGAAAAGGTTGGGGGTACAGCCATCCGTGCATGCACGCGTTTTGAAAAACTGCAGGTCGGTAGATCACTGTCAGAATTCGGATGAATCTTTGGTCAACTGTCCGACTCCGGTTCTGCTTCCAGAAACCGCATATCTGAAAGAGACACGTTAGTGATAGATTCATCATCATCATCATCATTAAGTCTTTATTTCGATTAAAATAATCATAAAAGACAGCACAAACAGTATTGGGTTAAAATGCTTAAGATGAGAACACAGAGCCGTAAATAGCAATCATAAGAAATGTCACTAAAAACATTCATTAGTACTAGAGTTTGTATCATAGAAAAAGTCTCGAGTACAAAAACCACAATAAAACCATAGAAATACATCGATAAAATGTGTGTGACAAAATAATTCAACACCATTGTAATTTCATTAACACGGCCACACTAAAATAACTTTACGTAAGACTAGTTATAACTAGACTTGGGTTTCTCTTAGTTTTTTTAAACGGATAAGCCAAGCCCATTTAAAAAATTTCGCCATAGCAATAACTATTGGTTCGTTAGTGGATGTCTGCAGAATCCTTAGCACCTCCGCCGATCTAATACCTAGGTTCATACAGATAGGTTTCAACCATTTAGTCCTGGGTAACTTATAGGCCGGACACACAAAGAGAACATGAGAGATGGATTCTGTCTGGGCCAAGCAAACAGGACAGTGATCTGGCCCATGCAGAAGCCATTTACTTGTAAAGGTGGTGATCGGAAGAGAGCCAACCCTAAACTAGTGGTATCGTTTCCTATCCATTGGTTTTAGGATGACATCCCAGTAGGCTTCAAGCACAAAGTCCTGTTTGTGCGTCAAAAAGTCCCTCGACAGGGTGGGCCTAATAGTAGAGGAAAAATAATGACTCTTAACCATATTCCAATAGGCAGCTTTAAACTCCCTTTTTGTTGGGAATGGGTTTTCTTCAGGGTGCTCCCATAGACCACTCATCCCCATCCCACACAGGGTGTTTTTTACATTCTGTAGCCATTTGATCATACCCAAACAACCAAGCCCCCTGAAATCCAGAAGAGATTTGGCATTTTGGGAAAGCTCGGGAGTGACCCAGAGCCGTCTCCAGAATGCTACTGGTCTATATCAGGCTAAATCCTCAATACGTCAGCAACCCAAATCCATAAAGAGGGGCAACAGTGGTGAAGATTGCGTAAGACTCGTGATAGCTCTGACAAATTTATTCTGGGCTCGTTCCAAGATGGAGATGTTCTCATAACCCCATAATTCGGCACCATATAGGATTGCAGTGGAGACCTTGGTGGTGTATATTTTAGGAACAGGGGCTATGGGCTTGTGAAAGAACATAGCCGCTCGTTTACCAAGAGCTCCTGCCAGCTGTACATGTTTTAAAGCTAGCAAATCAATGTGAGGTTTCCAGTTAAGCTTCCTGCCTAAGGTAATCCCCAGGTACGCAAACGCATCTGTCTGTTCTAAAAGGGCACATTGTTCATGTACACACTGCTTTTAATGATCTTGTGTTTGTGAAAAACCATGAACTTTGTCTTGTCCACATTTACCACCAGCCAATGATCTTGACAGAACACCTCAAACCTGGATAAAGCAGCCTGCAGCCCCTTCTATGTCTTAGATAGGATCAAGGTGTCGTCTGCGAACATGAGCAGTGGTATCCTCAGCCCTGCCAAACTCGGGGCATCAGTATGACATGTGGAGTAATAGTGGACAACCCTGTCAATAAACAGGGAAAACAATGTGGGCGCCAGGACGCATCCCTGGTGCACCCCCTTTAGGACAGGGAATTTATCGGTGACCTCACCCTTTGAGCCCCAACTAACCTGGGCATAGTTCGATGTGTGCAATTTGATTAAAATTGCTAAAAGCTCCTGTGGCATCCCTGCGTCCGAGAGGACGCTCCACATTTTATTACGTGGGACCAAGTCGAATGCAGACTTAAGGTCGATAAAAGCTGCATAAAGGGATCCTCCCCCTATGTTAACTACTTTCCAGTAAATCATAACGAACCTAAAAACTTGGTCGATGGTGCTAGTAAAGGGGCGAAAGCCGGCCTGCAGTGGTGATAAAATCTCATACTCCTCAATCCACGCTTGGATTCTACTGAGGACCAACCTGGCAATTAGTTTCTGTATTGAATCAATAAGGCCGATAGGCCTGTAATTGCCAGGCAGCGAACGATCGCCCCTTTTAAAAATCTGAATAATGACTGCTCCAGACCATGTATCAGGGATGGGTGCACCACTAGCTATGGCGTTGGCTAAAAAGGTGATGTAGGTGACCCAATTCTCTTATTCGTGCTGAAACAAGTCCGCCGGTATACAATCCAGACCTGGTGCCCTTCCTTTCGGTATCAATGGGAGAACCTTCTCTACCTCAGAGCTGTCAAACGATAAAGTGGTAGGGGTGAAACCAAGTTGGGGGTGAGTCGAGACATTATTTGAATTAGAAAATTGTGCTTCGAAGTACGCAACCCATGATTCTGGTGCTACATGGTTAACTGGTATGTGTGGTGTTCCATTGCTTCCCCACTTAACTAGCTGCCAGAATTTGACCAAATCCCTATCATTACTAGCTTCATACAAGTCAAGCCAATGTTTGTCGTCCCATTCCTTCTTTGCTGTTGATTTGGTTGCTTTATACCTGGCCCTGGCCGATCTAACCGCGCCTATATTTTTGGATCTAAGGGGCGTTCGTTAGTACCCGGTATGCCACTCTACATGACTTATTGTACCAAAAAGCCATTTTTGCACCAGGCTTTTTCTTCCTTGAAATAGGCTTGATAAAGAGTTTCAAACTAGAGAATAGTTCACTATGGACATATGGGACAGTGCGGTTAATGTCCTCCTGGGTAGAACAGTTGTTGAGATTAGCAACCGAATGAGCAACTATAGAATTCATCAGCTTCAGGTCCCCTTCTCTTTCAACGAGCCTTGCCCATCTGACTCTCCTATCATCATTCAAAACTACTGCTTCCAATTGGGTGTGGGCAACATCCTTATTGTCTAGTGGGCTCAGAGCCTTGAGTGATAATATCAATGGGTCATGATCACTTTCGGTCCGTTCAACAACCGACATGTCTTGTAAGTGGACCCAGAATTCCACATTGAGAAGGATATAATCTATCCTGCTGCTTCTCACACCATTATTAAAAGTATGCGCACCCTTCTGGTCCGACTCCGTCCTCCCATTTGCAGCCCTCACTCCCTTCTCCAGGCACAGCCCCTTGAGCTGTAATGCTGCTTCCGTCCATTTATTAATTGGGCTACGGTCTAGGGGGGGAATATTCCATTGTAAGCCCTCATCCGAGGTTAAATTGCCATCCTCTTGGTCAAGGGGTTCGAAAGAGCAGTTAAAGTCTCCCGCTATGATCATGTTGCAACCTTCTCTCCTGCTGTCCAAGAGTCTATCAAGGAGGGCAACTGTCTCTGAGTGCCTCCCACCCGGCATCCCTCTTGCATAGATGTTAATTAACAAGATATCCCATACACTACCCATTTGTAAACGAAGAGCCATTATGTCCGGGCTATCAATTGGTACTACAGCAACGGTATAGCTTGTTTGCTGTCTCACCCAGCAAGTGAGCCCACCAGATGGTCTTCCCTTTCGTCCCACTTGTGCTGGCTTAGAAAAATTTAAGAACCTGGGATGGTAGACTTGTTCCAAAGCCCATGTCTCTTGAAATACCCATATATCGTGCTGTTCAATAAAAGTAGACCAATCACTAGATTCAGTTTTAGATAAAAGCCCCGCAGTGTTCCAAGAACCCACTGTAATGCTGGGCTTATAGAGCCCTGGAGGTTCACTCGGGAGAGGCGTTTGGACTGCGGGTCCACAAGCGGTACTTGATGCCACAGTACCGGGGGGGCCATTCAATAAGGAGCCTCCAACCTCGGATACACTGGCTGGGCCTGCCCACTTGCTCTCCCAATGCATTTTGTCTTCCCTTAGATAGCCAGCATTATTACCAGCTGCAGCCCACGATACGTTCATAGTCTTTGTTTTGATCAGGTCAACAGGGTCACTAGTAAAAAAGCCTTTTTCTAATTCCCCATGCCCCCCGATAAGGCTTGTTGTAATTAATGCAGGGCCACCAATGCTATCAAGTCAATCAATAATTTCTAATAATGAAAGGGCGTCAAATCGATTGCTCACGGGGACAGAGTAATTGGAATGCCCTAATGGATGGGATATTCCTCTCCCATTGACACTACTAGTATTTGTTGTGGGTCGGTAGAAAAATCCCAGTGGTAGTACTGAGATAGTATCCCTTGCATCATGGGTCCTTGCCCTCGACAATATATACTGAACCATGCTAGGTGTCCTAAAACTCAAAACCACACAGTCCCCCCGAAAGTTTTATCGAACTTCCCCACCCAGGGTACACTTCGCGCCATTTTAAATTCAGTGAAAAGTTCAGTGGTAATCCCTGTTCTAGAACTTAACAGGTGTAGTGCCTTGTTTCGCAGGGTTGACCAGTGCTCCCATATCTGTGTTGCAAGCTCTGGGACATTACCCAAAACAACTGTATAAGGTGTAGCTTCTGGCGGTAGGTGGAGAGATGTCGGGAGATATTGCTAGTCTGCTGAGGATTGTTGGAGTGGATGTATTCTACCAGCTCTCGGGCCTGTTGGGCACCCTTGGTGCCGTGTCCACCACTAGTTGATGGGTTTATCTGACTATTACCCACAACCGTGCTAGAATAACTAGGTGGTATATTATCTGACCCCTTACTTTGCAAACCCCCTAACCTCCGGTTTGGTGGAATACCCCCGCCGCCTAATTGTGCATTCGAATTAATCGATGGGCTCGTATGGAGGCCCTGTTCTATTTTAGTGAGCCTATCTTCAATTGAAGCAAGTTTCTGCATCGGGGGTCAATTAAAATGAAGATTGGTAAAATCATCCTTACTACGGTTAGCTGGTTCAGGAGTAATGTCCACAAGAGAGCAGTCGCTGTTGGTTTGCGAAGAAGATTGGGGACGACCCCCTCACCCCTTGGCAGAGACCTTCCTGCTTGAGCCCCCTGTTAAGTTGGGATGTGATTTTGCTATGCCTCTGGTTTTCCTTTTCTTCATTGGAGGTTCTCCCTCCTCCCCCACAGCCCCCTGTTTAACCTGCTTAGCTTGCTTGCTCCTAGTAGCAGTGATAGATTCCTTACCTTAGAATATCCCCAGGTGTTAGAGTGGATCCGTAAAGTTTTCGTCCGCAGTACCCCTGTGCGTCGGTAGGCGTAGTCGTACGGCTCCACGTACATCGCTGGCGTCATAGCCGCCGAGATGACGTCATCAGAGCTACTTAGCTGCGCCCACGCGCGCTGACGTCAGTTCTTTCTTTTTCTGCACCAGCTGCGCCGATCCGGGAGAGCGCGGTACCCCTAGTTAAAAGTTTTAACTTGGTTTCTGAGAAATTGTTTCTCTTGTTTTGTTGAGCACTCGACTCCTGGTGCAGTAGGGATGCCCGGGTTTAAGTCCTGTAGGGCCCGCCGTCGGCACATGTCGGTAGCGGACCCGCGCGATGTGTGTCTCTTCTGCTTGGGGCACGCCCATGACCCTCGAGGCGTGCCCCGATTGTCGGGCCATGGTGCTGAAAGCTTTGCGGGAGCGTTCCCGAAAGTTATTGGAGGTCCGGCAATTGGTTCCAGGCTGATCGAGGCCATCACCATCGCTCGCCGGAATCTGGGACAGGTAAGTCACGGCACCATAAAAAGTCGAAGAGGCAACGTCGCTCTTCCTCTACCCCTCACCGGTCGCAGGACGCAGGGGAGCGGGCGGGCCGTCACTCCCCTGCGGCTCCGATGGAGCCTCCGTTGTTGCCTGCGGCCTACCCTCCCTATCAGGGCCCACACGCGACTCTGGACGAGGTACAGGCCTTCGTGTTGGCCTTGCGCCGTTTGTTTGACACATCGGGTCCCTCCGGAGTGCCTTCGTGCCCCGCAGACCCGTTCGGTGGATCTGTCCAGGTATCGCCACCTTTGGCCTCGGCTACGCCGGCACCATACCCTGCGTCTACGCCTCAGCGCTGCCTCCGGCGCCGGGCGCGCCGCCGCCACTGACTCCGGACGGCACCGAACCAGAATTGATCTCTTACCCGCCGATTCTATTTCTTGGTGGGGAGTTTGTACCATTTCCCCGGGCACCTCGTCCTTACCGGCCTCTTCAACAACCGGTGGATGAAGGGGAGTACTGGGAGGGGTCTGAGGACCCTCTTGCAGCTCAATGCGAGGATGAACCTGAATGGGAAGGTGACATGGAGGGTCCAGTGGATCTGGATTTCTCTCCACACCCTGGTACACTGTCCCCGTCTTCCGTGGCTACGGAGGATGTTGGGACTTTTTCAGTGGTGTTGCGTAGGGCGGCTGAGGCTCTTAACCTCGAGCTCCCTTCTCTGCCTATCAGGACCAATCACCAGACCTAGGTGCTGCAGCCAGCGTCGTCCTCCGCGGAGCCGATGCTGCCCTTCAACGAGGCGCTTACTTACATCCTGTTTAGCACCTGGAACAAACCTAAAACAGGGACTCCTGCAGATAAGAGTGTGGCACGCCGCCATCGCCCGGCGCCGGGCGACCCTAGCTTTCTCACACAACACCCAACGCTTCAGAGTCTGGTTGTCCAGGCTTCTGCCTCGCCGAGCACATTCCCTTCTGCTCCCCCGGAAAAGGAATCTAAGAAACTGGGGCAGTTTGGGAAAAAGATAGTCACTTCTGCCAGTTCCGGGTTGCGAGCGGTGAATACTGCGTGCCTGTTGGGCTGCTATTCACATTCTGTGTGGGACACCGTGGCACAGGTGCTGCCTCATTGTCCTGTGGAAGCTCGGGTGGTGCTCTCCCAGGCCATTACCGAAGGGAGATATGCTGCTAAATTTACTATCCGTTGTGGGCTTGACACGGCCGATTCCCTCGGCAGGGCACTTTCCACGACGGTGGCGCTCCGCTGTTACGCATGGCTCAGAACTACTGGCTTCTCCGGGGATGTCCAGAACACTTTGTTGAACATGCCCTTTGATGGCACACGCATCTTTGGTGGCCAGGCAGATAGCACCCTGGAACGCTTTAAGGACTCTCGGGCTGCGGTCCAGCCCTTTTTCTTTTTCTTTTTTAACTGTTATTAGGTTTTTGTACAGATTTGTGTTACAAAAAATAAATTAGGTTGCAGACATATATAAATATGCATGAGATTGATAATCAGCATAGACTCAATTCTGTCTTCACAGGGGCCCTTCTCAATAGGTACATTTGACGTCTCAGCACTTATTGTTGGCAAAGTCCATTTCCTAATGCAGTAGCGTGCATCCCCTTTACCCAGCTCGTCGAGTAATTCAAACTTCCTTTACAGTTGCGTTGTGTTTATTTTTTGGCTTTTTGTCATGAGCATTTGGGTCCGCGCAGAATCAACCAGCAGCGGTGCGGAGTTCACCACTGCCTTCCCTTGTTGCTGCTAAGGTGGGGTATGAGAGGGGAGGGAATGAGGAGGCATGAGATGGGGGGCTTATGATCCCATGTAGAATGGGGGGGATACGTTATTGCATTGTTGCACCGATGGATCTTCTTCAATGGCGTGTGTAGAATGTGTGAAGCGTTTAGGGGATCCCATATGTCCCTGGGATGTGTGGCTCTGGGAAGTAATTATGCATAATTAGTGAATTGCTCCTGACAATATATCAAATCAGTGAGCCAGTCCTTGAATTTCAACGAGCATCCTCTGCCCCATCGACATGCAATTCAGCGTTTCGCCATGAGCAAGGCAAGGGCGAGATATTTGCGATGGGGTTTGGCTACATGTGTATAGCCGAGCAAGGCGATCAGGGGGGTGCGTTCTAGGGTTTGCATGGTCATCTGCTCCAGGGCGTCCAATACGTTTTCCCAGTATGTGTGCTCCTCGCGACATTTCCAGGCTAAGTGTAAAAAATCAGCCTTAGGGGTGCTGCATCGCGCGCAGCGATCAGAGTCTGATAGTTTATATTTATGTAGTTTCACCGGGGTGTAATATAAACGATGCAGAAATTTGTAGTGTAGAATACGCAGACTATGGCAGGCGGCGATGTATTCTGTGTGTTCGCAACAGTATGTCCACTGGTCGTCAGTAAGTGCATAGCCTAGTTCCGTGTCCCAATGCACTCTGGAAGGGCATGCGGTCCTCTCTTGTGTCGTATGGGCAGTGTGGTATAGTGTTGAAATCATATGCCCCGGGGAGTCTGCTCTTAGCACCCTTTGTAAGGGGACCAATGTGGGGGGGCTCGTGTGGGAACTCTGGCGTGACAGAGCAGAGGCCTTGACTCATTCGTACATAGAGGAAAACATCTAGTGGGGATGGCTTAGCGTCCAAAACTTCCCATTGTGATATAGGTTGCCCCCCATGTGGTGATGTTAGCTCGTCCTAGGAGCTTGTGGAAGCCCTTTTCCTGCAAGAGTAGCATTTGGGGGTGATATGTCAATGAGAGCAGTGGAGAGTATAGCATGGGGCATTGTAATAGCTTCATTATGTGATGCCAGGCATTTAGCGTACAAGTGAGTGTAGTGGGTGCCTTTTCCCGCTGTGCAGGGGGTTCAAGTAATATACCGTCAAACGGTATAGGATCCGCCAGCCAATGTTCTGCTGCAACTTGTGGCTTGTAGCGGGGAGGATGGAACCAATAATAGGCATAGTGAGCTTGTAATAAAGCTCAAAATCTGGGATATCAAAGCCCCTTTGTGCATAGGGTCTGGTGAGTATACCCCATTGTAATCGGGGCTGTCCATAAGCAAGTTTAATCTGTTTGCTATGACCTTCGCCAGGATTTTAGTGTCGCAGTTTATGAGTGAAAGTGGTCTGTAAGAGTCACAGTGAAGGTTGGACTTTCTGGACTTCAGCAGGGGAATGATGTGTGCTTCACGCATAATGGGGGGGGGGGGGGGGAAGTTTGCCATTATCTAGTGCGTCTTCGAACACTTCCTGAAGGATGGGGGCCAGCAAGTTTATGTAGGTTTTATAGAATTCGATAGAGAGCCCGTCTGATCCCGTATTTCATCTAATTCAAAGGGAGCGCTTAGGAACTCCCGTTGGGCGTCACCCAGCCACCCCAATGCAACATCCTCTAGATAGGAGTTAAGATCTAGTTCATCATGTCTCTGTGATAAGTACAATGTGGCGTAATGTGTGGAGAAGGTGCGCAGTGTGTCCGCAGTGACATCCCCGGGACCTGAAATCTCCAATATGGTATTAGTAAAACGTGGCCTTCGTATCGTATCCTCTAGTACCTTCCCGGGCCGTTCCCCCCCCTCCCCATACCGCCTTGCAATCCAATGTTTACCTCTAAATTTTACTTCCCTTTCCGCAGTAGCAGTGTATTCAGTGAGGTTTTCCCGGAGTGCTCGGTTAATCTGCCCGTCAGTGCTGGTAACAAGTTGTGTCTCTAGGTGTTTAATCTTGGTTTCTAATTTTTGCAGAAGTCTCTGTATATCCGATAGCACGCCCAAACTTTTGGATATGCAGAATCCCCTCATTGTGACCTTAAAGGCCTCCCAAACAGTTTCTACGCTGTCAACCAACCCCTTATTTCTCTGTAAAAACTCCTGTATTTCTTGACCCAGTTCGTCTTGGAACACCGCATCCAGCAGCGCCATGGGTTGGAGCCGCCAGATCCGTTGTGGGGCGTCGTATCTAGGGGGGTTAAATGTCAGTCTTACAGGAGCGTTGTCCGAATATGTCCTAGCTAGGTGTATGGCTGTGGCTGTGATAATCAGAGGAGCTAAGCCTCGTGGAAGCAGGAGGTAATCTAAGCGTGCCCAGGAGGCGAATTGAGTTACGTGGTGCATTGCTTCAGTTTCATGTGGATTGAGGTGGCGCCAGGCGTCTATTATTCCATTAGTTTCCATTATGTTGCGCAGCGCCTTCTGTGAACCATTATAATGGTGTGGGCCTGGGTTCGAAATGTCCACTGTGGGGTCTAAGGCGACGTTAAAATCTCCCCCCAGATGAGGTGAGTGGAACCTATCTCGACAATTTCACCCCATAATGTAGTGAAGAGTTCGGGCGAGTCTATGTTGGGTCCATAGCAGCAAGCTAAGGTGATAGAATCTGAGCCCAGTCTGCCCCATGCCAAACAATAGCAACCATGCTGGTCGTGTGCTGATCCAGCCATGGCAAAAGGAAAGCCTTTTTTGATAAGTATAGCCGTCCCTCTGGAGTAAGAGGAGTGCGAGGAAAAAATGCTGTGTTCCGCCCAGTTACTGGCAAAGGTATTATGTCTCGGATTGATGTGGGGCTCTTGTAGCAAAGCCACGTGTGTTTGGTGTCTATCTAAATATGCCAGATCCTGGCGGCGTTTTCTTGGATCTCCCAGTCCCCTAACATTCCATGTGAGGATCTGCGCTTTAGGGGAACTCATTAGGTTAGTCATGTGTGCTGATGAATTAAGCCAAGTATCAGGATGGGTACTGTGCGCCTGTGAGGCAGAGTGGAGTAGAAGCAATGCAACCGGATATCACATGTGTTTAGCACGCTATGAATAAACTGGAATAACAACCCCTTACCCTCCCCCTCCCACTGAAGCATCCCAATCATGCCAGACATACGTATCCCTCCCCCCTCCCCATTTCCCCAACCCATCAAACAACAGATGCTGATGTAGTCCCAGCATAGAATATTGGGGGAGCGCCCTCAGGGGGAACTTCCAGGGGATAGCACATACTTTCCCCACCCTCAGAGAGAGACAACGTTGGAGTGGGTCAGCTCCAAGAGGGCGAGTGGTGCCCAGAGTACACTGTGTCCCATGATCCCAAATGTCACTTATCTGGTGTCGGCCTCCTGGCGGTTTGGAACTTCCCGGAGTCAGGTTACTCATTCCAGTCTTTTCACCCCAGATGTATGGTTCCCGCTATAGTGGGACCTCTGGCGCTGTTTGTGTCCCTCTACATCCATGGGTGCTTCTCTTCCATGTAGCAGGGCTGCCTTAGTCTGCCGTCGGCGATTCGGATCTTGGTGACGAGTTCGGTGAGCTGGTGGACTTACTGTAGAGCCGGAGGCCTTCAGGAATTCTTCCACTTGCTGTGGTTTGGTGAAAAATTGTTTCCCTTGGTGGGTGACTCTCAGGCGCTCCGGGTTGAGGAGAGCGTAGTCGATTTGAGCATCTCGTAGTTTCTTTTTAACTGGTACAAATTTGCGCCGTTCTTCTTGCATGGTAGCTGTAAAATCCGGGTATATGGTGAAATGATTGCCCTCGAAAGTCAGTTGGCGCTTCTCTCTAGCTGCCTTAAGGGCGGTGTCCCGGTCGCGGTAATTGAGCATCCGGGTGATGATAGAACGTGGTGTGCTACCCGGAGAGGGTCTGGTACCTAGCGACCGGGTCTGGTACCTAGCGACCGGTGCGCCCTTTCGACAAGAAATTGGGAGGACAAAGAGTCAGAGCCAATTGTGTCCCGTAGGAGTCTTTCAATGTATTCCTCAATCTTCCCTGTATTGGTACTTTCCGGTATTCCAAGCACGCGTATATTGTTTCTGCGCCTCCGCGCCTCCAAATCCTTATTCTTAGTGGCTATTACCTTCAGCAATTTGTCCATGTTGGTCAATTTAGTCTGGAGATGCGAGGTAGCATCTTCGTTATCCGATATGCGCCGTTCTGTCTCTTTAATATGTTCCTCGTGGCCGTCTAATTTATGCACTATTGCATCCATTCGGTTGTACATAGTCCATTTTGTCAGCTATGGCAGCCAAGCCTTGGCACACTTCTAGGAGCAAGACTTTCATGTCGTCTTCCGATGCTAGCGACGGGCCTGATGCAGATGCATCATTGACTGCAGGGGTGTCTTCATGTGGCGTACGTCCTCCCTTTCTGGCCTCAAACACAAGTCGTGGTTGTTTCGGGTCTGCCTTCCCCATTTTTGTTGTGCGTTGTGTAGCTCATGAGGTCTGTCCAATAGAGGTAGCGTGCTTTGCGGGTTCGTTGTCTCCTCGTGCAGCCTCCTGGGTGTACCTGTCGATGTTTGCGGGCGTTCGGCTTCCCCGTGGACCCCAACTGGGCCGCGTCGAGCAGAAATCGTAGCGTTGTCTATATCTGGCCGGAGAATAGTTCCCACTCAGTACAGCACCGCTTGAGGCAGGGAAGGCCGATTCTCGCAAGGCAGCGGGGGGCCCTGGATGGGGCCTCTGGGCTCTTCACGGCAGCACCATTATGTCTGCGTTGTACGTCAAAGGCCTTGTGCAGTGTTTGGCGCCCGCCAGGCTGTGTAGGAGGAGGCCTCTCTCCCAACGTGATCTCACCCTAGGCCAGAAGGCAATGTCAGCGCAGCTTTCTCAATGCTAGCCGGGCTGTCTTCTCAGCTGTGTAGCTGGCATCTGTGTGGTGAGGCTTTGGGGGGGTGGGAGCAGATGATGGTGCTCCTAGAGATGCAATGTTGGGGGCCTCAGTCATGCACCTTCACAAGGCCTAGTCCCCTCGCAAGCGTCTCGGGACCCGTGCAGCAGGCCCAGTCCAGCAGCAGTGCACAGTTCACAGGCTGCGGTAACAGTGTGCACGAGTCGCCGTCCCCGCTTTCATCAGGGCGCCTCAAATGCACTAAACATACATGGAACAGGAGCGGGTACCCTCTGGCCTTGGATAAGGAGGCCTCTCTCCCTGCGTGGCATCAGCATGGGCCGGGCGGCGATGGAGGCCACACTTTCTCAGTAGCCGTGGGTCCGTCTCTTCAAATTAGTATCGGGCGCCCGCGTGGTGAGGCTCTGTAGGGGGTGGGAGCGAATGATGGGGCCTCGATTGGTGCGGTGGTATGGGCCGCAGTATTTCTCCTTTGTGAGGCCCCGTCCTCCGGGTCCCGTGCGGCAGGCGCAACCCAGCCTCCGTTCGCGGCGCACAGGGAGCAGCTGCAGCGTGTACGATACGCCGTCCCAGCCACCGCCGGGGTCACCCCGCATGCACCCAACGAGCGTGGAGTAACGCCGGGTGCCCGCCGGGCTGTGTGTGCAAGTGTCCCTCCTCTTCAGTTCAGCCCGGCATTGGCAACGTAGCGCCGGCGATAGCAGCATGCCTGGCAGCCAAGTGAGACACGCCTATATGATTCTCCCAAAATTAGCGGGCAGTAGCGCGGCAATGTTTTTGTTGTATTTTCGGGAGAGTGATAGCGGATGCTGGTACTCTCTGTGTTTTCCTGTAGGATGCTCCACGGCTGCACACCACCGCAAGGTCCTGTCCCCACGTGGGCTCCACGGTCTAGCAGGCGCGGCCCAGTGGTGGGTCCAAGCCCTCATGCAGCAGATGCGGCGCTCGTGAACCCTCGTCACACCAGGGCACAGGGATGCCTCACGGACACCAAACCTGCGTGGGGTGGCGACAAGTATTCAATCTCCACTTCGCTGTGTGTTTTGAGTTGGTGGGACCCTCTGGGCAGGATAATGAGACAGATTAATGCTCCGGGCTCCAGGAGCCACGCTACAGTGCGGCCATACTGCTTGTGCGCCACCTAGCGCCCCCTACTACCCAGTCCTTGGGTCTCGCCACCATGCGTACTCCCTCGGGGTCTGCTTTTCGCTCCTTTTGAGGTCCGGGTCGAGGTGCCCAAGCGCGTTCCTTTCAGACCCGCAGGCCTGCGCAGCTGCAGTCTCAGTGCAGCCGCGGGACCCGCTGTGGTGGGTCCCGAGAACAGCGGGCGGGTCAATCCACCACCGCCCCTGCCGTCGCCGCCTCAAAACCTTCCTAGTCCGGTGTTTCAGGCCCACCAGATGCCAGTGGGTGGCAGGATTCGCCATCACCTTCCACACTGGCGCACCATCACCTCGGACAGGTGGGTTCTACAAATAGTCCGAAGGGGCTACTCCTTCCCCTTCGAGTCTACCCCTCCAGCCATGCCGCCTCAGTACCACCGCATGTCGGGGATCACTTGTCACTTCTACAGCAGGAAGTTGCGGCCCTATTGGCCAAGGGGGCCATCGAGCGCGTTCCGACGCCAGAAGTAGGTCGTGGTTATCATTCCCACTACTTCTTGGTTCCAAAGAAGGACAAGGGCCTGCGTCTTATCTTAGATCTCCGGAATGTAAATCGCTTCCTCCGGAAGGAGAAGTTTAAGATGCTCACGCTTGCTCAGGTCTTGTCTGCTCTAGACCTGCAAGACTGGCTGGTAGCGTTGGACTTGCAGGATGCTTTTTTTCATATCCTCATCCTGCCGGCCCACCGGCGTTACCTACGGTTCACAGTAGGCCACGAGTACTTTCAGTTCACCCTGCTCCCTTTCAGCCTTACCAGCGCCCCTCGGGTGTTCACGAAAGTGGTGGTGGTCGCAGCTCATCTGCGCAGATAGGGGGTTTCAGTCTTCCCCTATCTCGATGACTGGCCGTTGAAGGCGGGCTCGCCCCAGGCAGTCGCCTCCCCCCTCCAGACTAAGGCTGACCTCCTGCATTTGCTGGGGTTTTCCATCAACGTGCTGAAGTTGCACCTGATTCCCTCTCAGAAGCTCCTCTTCATTGGAGCGGTTCTGGATACGGCGCAGAATCGGGTTTATCCTCCGGAACAGCGAGTCCGGGACATTCAGGCTATGATTCCGATCTTTCAGCCCTGGTCCTGGATTGTGGGCAGGAAGACCCTGAGGCTGCTGGGCCTCATGGCTTCCTGCATCCTGCTGATCTATCATGCCAGATGGCATATTCGGGCTCTGCAGTAGGACCTGAAGTTCCAGTGGACGCAGCATCGGGGAAACCTGTCCGACTACGTCCAGATCTCGGAGGGCACTGCACAGGACTTGCAGTGGTGGCTCATGGACCAGTGTTGGGTCAGCGGCAGATCCCTCTCCCTTCCCCAACCGGAGCACACAGTAGTGACGGACGCGTCCCTCCTGGGATGGGGCGGCCACATGGGAGTGGCGGAGATCAGAGGCCTCTGGTCTCCGGCGCACTCCAAGCTCCATATCAACCTTTTGGACCTCGGGGCGATCCTACTTGCACTGAAAGCATTCCTACCCTCTGTCAAGGGGAGAGTAGTGCAGGTGTTCACAGACAACACCACCGCCATATGGGACTGCAACAAGCAGGGCTGGGTGGGGTCGTGGACCCTATGTCAGGAGCCTCTATGTCTCTGGACGTGGCTGGAATGTCAAGGCATTTCCTTGGTGGTTCAACACCTTGCAGGTACCCTGAACGCCAGGGCGGACGAACTCAGCCGCAGGTGCATGTTGGATCACGAATGGCGTCTTCACTCAGAGGTGGCACAAGGTCTCTTTCAGCACTGGGGAGAACCTTGGTTAGATCTATTAGCCACTGAAGAGAACTCGCAATGTCAGCAGTTCTGCGCGTTGGAGTTTACTAGGCGGCACTCGCTCGGAAACGCTTTTCATCGCGAGTGGAGTTGCGGTCTATTGTACGCCTTTCCACTTATACCTCTTCTGCCTAGAGTGCTGAAGAAGATCAGACGCGACTGGGCCCAAGTCATTCTTGTGGCACCGGACTGGGCTCGAAGAGTTTGGTATCCCGAGCTACTCGGTATGAGCGTGGATCCCCTGATCCCACTGCCTCTATGGGAGGATCTCCTGTCGCAGCAACAGGGGACGGTCCTCCACCCGAACCTGTCCAGCCTCCACCTCCTTGCGTGGATATTGAATGGCAACAGCTGATTCCATTTAACTTGCCTCCTGAAGTCTGTAATGTGATTCTAGCAGCCAGGCGTCCCTCCACTAAAACGGTATACGCCTGTCAGTGGAAAAAATGTGTGGCATGGTGCACAACGAAAGCTCTTGATCCTCTTGCTGCCCCTTTTTCTGAGGTCCTATTGTTCCTTCTCTGTTTGGCCCAGCAGGGCTCTGCTCTGGGCACTATCAAGGGTTACCTTTCTGCTCTTTCAGCCTTTCGTAGGCTGCGTGATCAGCCCTCTCTTTTCAAGTCCCCGGTTGTCAATAGATTTCTCAAAGGCATTACTCACCTTTTCCCTCCTATTCCTTTCGTTATGCCTCAATGGGACTTGAACCTGGTTCTCACATACTTGATGTGCGCTCCCTTTGAGCCTCCTCATAACTGTCCTTTGCAGTTATTAAATTTGAAAACTGTCTTCCTGGTGGCCATCACCTCCGCTCAGCGGGTGAGTGAGCTCCAAGTTCTTTCCTGTAAACATCCTGTTCGAGGCATGTGGGCTGCTGAATTCATATCTGTGCATAGATCGCCGCCTAGTGTTGGGTCCGGATGTTTGCACGTTGTTGTCCTGGAAGAGTCTTCGAAGTATCCTTGGATAGGTGACTCCTCCCCTGGACTACAGTGCGCATGGGCATCCTCTCCATCCTCAGATTGTTTTTTTCCGCCATTGGGTTCGGATGTGCTATCTTAGCTCAAGTTAGGAAAATATTTTTTCGAGGCCAAAAGGCCTTTAGTTTGCGTCGGTACTGTTTATCGATCGGGTTTCGATACAATCCTGTTAGTTTACTAACTTTCAGCACCGACTTTTTTTTTTCGCATTTACCCGTCCATCGACTACTTCGACGATGGAATCGAGGACGCCATTCAAAAGGTGTCCGGTATGCAATGCGAAGTACCCACACATCGACGTCCATCCGGTGTGCAACAAATGCCTTTCGCCGGACCACGACGAATCAACATGCATGGCCTGTGCCCGGTTCCGCTCCAAGAAGACTCTGCGGAATCGACGAGCGGCGAGACTTGAGGCGCAGCACGCGGCACCGGCCCCAACAGACATCTTCGACGAGGCCGAAGACGTCGAGGAATTGGAAGTCTTGCCCTCCAGTCCCGTTTCCGAACACGAACCCGGATCGGACGAGGAAGACGAGTCACTCTTCCACAGAGGTGAAGACGACACCGAGGTAGGAGACGACGAGGAGGCCTTAGGGGCCGAAGAAAGTAGCTCCAATGATGAACAAGGCCTACCTGTTCAAACCGTTCAAACACCAGTGCCACAGCCTATGGCTCCGGTCGAGGGATCGCCTTCGGGCCTTACCCGAGACCCATCCCGCAGTTCTTCGGCCCCGCCCTAGGGCCCGGCCTCGGACGTTCAGCGGCAGCCATTACTACATAAACAGGCTGGTTTCCCTACCACAAAACCGAAACCGAAAGCTGCTCAGGTTCCACCGAAACCGAAACTGAAAGTAGCGCTGGTCGGATCGAGGCCTTCGACGCCAGCGCACCGCGTCGGCACCGACCGCACCAAGAGGGACTTCGGTGCCGAACTTGAAGCGGGCGACGTTGGAGTCGACAAACGGAAAAAAGCCATCGGCACCGACAAACCTGCTCGGCTACCGGCACCGACGACACCAAGGGCCGTACCGCCTGCTGTGTCTCACATCGCTCCCTCGACGACACCTAAGCCTCAGGTATCGAAGACTTCGACGGTGATCTCTTCACCTCGACTCGATGAACCGCCGGCGCCGAAAAAATCTACGGCCGCCTCTACGAGCCTGGCCGGTGCCAAAGCCTCGAAGGCGCCCCAAGTACGACCTGGTGCGACGCAAGGCAGCAAAACCACAACTGTCCTCCAGGACACGTCGGGCTCCGGTTCGGTCGGAGCTCCAGCAGCCTCTTCGGTGCCGACCAACATTACCTTCGGCTTGCCTCCGTCGACAATCCCAAAAATGTTCCAACTCAGGACACGGGTCACCCAACCTACGGTCACACCTGCTGAGACGTCTCCGGCACGTATCATCGACGCCGGCACTGGCAGGATAATTCTCCACGACCGAAGGATAACTTCGGAGCCGCCATTGGACCCTTTCAGGATCCCACTAAAAAGGAAGTTGCCTGCAGAATCGGAACCTCTCCTTTATGAACCCTTCCATTCACCCTACCAGGATCCACACCGGTTCTCCCCCACACGCTCCGATACAGACGCATTGGAGGACTACATGGCTGACCAAGTCCCCTACCATGTAGACACGGACCCTGATGACCAGCAGGACCCTGATCAAACTTGGGGCGACCCTGCAGACCCCAGTGCACCTCTCGATGCACAGGATCCACAACTCTATGGGGCAAAGACATCTCCTACGGAGGATACTGCGGCGTTCAATGCTCTTATCGAACGTGCTGCCAATAACCATGGGGTACAGCTTCACTCTGATACCATCGAAGATGACTTTCTAATGGACACCTTTGCATCCTCAGAAAGACATGTAAAGACTCTGCCAATGTTGAAGGGGGTCCTCAAACCAGCCAAGGACATTTTCAAAGAACCCACCAGGGCACGAGTGATAAACCCCAGGATTGATAAAAAATACAGATCAGCACCTGGGGATCCTACTTACATCCGAGGACAATTACCACTCGACTCCATCGTCGTAGCGAATGCACGCAAGAGGGCACACTCGCAAACAACAGGTGACGCTCCTCCCCCGGACAAAGAGTCCAAGGTGTTAGAAACCTCTGGCAAGCGAGTTGCCGCCCAAGCTGCCAACATATGGCGCATAGCCAACACTCAGGCGCTCCTTGCTCGCTATGATAGAGCGCACTATGACACACTGGAGCAAATATTCCAACATCTCCCTGACCAGTTCAAGGAAGGCGCAGAAATGCTCATCAGAGAAGGACAGCTACTAACGAACGCTTCCATCAAATGCGCACTAGATGCTGCAGACACGGCTGCCAGAGCCATAAACACAAGCGTCATGTTGCGACGACATGCCTGGCTACGGATCTCAGGATTCAAGCCTGAGGTACAAAACAATATACTGAACCAGCCCGTCAACCCCGACTATTTATTCGGGCCAGAGGTTGACACCACCCTCGAAAAGATAAAAAAGGATACAGACACTGCAAAGTCCATGGGCGCACTACAAACTCAGTCCTTTCGGAGCGGCTCCTTTCGTCGCCCCGGAAACAAGGGAGCAGGTAGAGGACAGGGGTCACAGCAAACATATAACAAAGGCAATACACAGACCACCTACGATAAAAACACCCGAGGTGGATATCGTGGCTCCAGCACAAAGGGCAGAGGACGCGGCTACGGCAACACCAGGTCCTCCCCCAAGAACAAGCAGTGACGCCCTCTCCCTTCCTCCCGACCACATAACACCTGTCGGGGGAAGGCTACAAAGGTTCCTGTCCACGTGGAATTCCATCACCACGGACAGGTGGGTCAAAGATATTATAAAATATGGTTACTGTCTGGAGTTAACCTCCACTCCACCCACAATACCACCAAGAAGCCGTCCTATGTCCTTAGAGCACTTAACGCTCTTACAGCAAGAAGTGCAAAGTATGCTTCTAAAAGGCGCTATAGAGGTCGTACCCATCCACGAGCAGGGTGCGGGAGTGTACTCCCTCTACTTCTTAATTCCAAAAAAGGACGGGTCGCTCAGACCTATATTGGACCTGAGACCCCTGAACCAGTACATTCTTTCAGAGCACTTTCATATGCTCACTCTACAGCAAGTCCTTCCGCTTCTCAAGCAGGGAGACTTCCTAGCCACACTGGACCTCAAGGATGCGTACTTTCACATACCCATCCACCCCTCACACAAAAAATACCTCAGGTTCACTGTTCAGGGGCAGCACTATCAGTTCAAAGTCCTTCCCTTCGGCGTGACAACAGCGCCCAGGGTTTTCACGAAGTGCCTAGCTACGGTGGCAGCACATCTACGGAGGCAGCATATACACGTCTACCCCTACCTAGACGACTGGCTCGTTCAAGCGAAGTCAGCCCAGCAATGTGCAAGCCACATGTCCCGCACCATTCACCTTCTTCACAGTCTGGGATTCTCACTAAATTATCCAAAGTCCCATCTCCAGCCCGCACACGTACAACAGTACCTAGGTGCGACTATAGACACTCTGGCGGCCACAGCTCAGCCAAATTTAGTGAGGATCAACAGCATACAACTGCTGATCTCCAAATTCAAACCCAATCACTCACTTCCAGCGCGAGTGTTTATGCAGTTGATAGGCATGATGGCCTCCTGCATCTTCATAGTCCCGCACGCGAGATTACATATGCGCCCACTTCAGGAGTGCCTAGCACGTCAGTGGAATCAGGCTCAAGGACAGTTAAAGGACCTAGTGTTGGTGAGCGGTCGGGCATACAACTCTCTGCATTGGTGGAATCCACAAAACCTTTGCAAGGGCCGACCGTTCCAAGAGCCTGTCCCACAGATAGTACTGACAGCGGACGCGTCTCTCCAGGGATGGGGAGCTCATGTACTCCACTACACAGTGCAAGGACTATGGACAACACAACAAAAGAAGTTGCACATCAACCTTCTGGAATTGATGGCAATCTTCCTAGCCATGAAGGCATTCAAAGTACATCTATGCAACAAGGTCGTGTTGATCCGGACGGACAACATGACCGCAATGTACTACATACAGAAACAGGGAGGCACACACTCTCCACAGTTGTCTCATCTGGCTCAGAGCATGTGGAAGTGGGCCATTCAAAGGAACATGTTCCTCATGGCGGAACACCTCCCTGGCAAGGACAACCAGATGGCGGATCTGCTCAGCAGACACAGCCACCAAATGCACGAGTGGGAGTTACACCCATCAGTACTCCAACCGTACTTTCAGCAGTGGGGTCATCCGGAGATAGACCTATTCGCGACAAGCGAAAACGCAAAATGCCAAAGCTTCGCCGCCAGATTCCCACATCCGCAGTCGCAGGGCAATGCGATATGGATGAACTGGTCCGGCAGATTTGCGTACGCTTTTCCCCCAGCGCCATTGATACCGCTAGTGGCCCGCAAACTCCGACAACACTCCCTGACACTCGTCCTAGTTGCTCCCACGTGGGCACGCCAGCCGTGGTACACCACCTTCCTCGAACTTTCCGTGGTGCCGCATCAAAGGCTGCGGATCAAACCCGCGCATTTGACGCAGAACCATGGAGAGGTTCAGCACCCAGATCCGCAACAGCTGAATCTGGCGATCTGGCTCCTGAAGTCCTAGAGTTTGGCTATCTCAACCTGCCACCTGACTGTATGGACATCATCAAGGAGGCCAGGAGACCCACTACCAGAGCTTGCTATGCAGCCAAATGGAAAAGGTTCGTCATTTATTGCGGTAATAATGACATCAATCCGCTGGACGCATCCATCCAAAACATCATCTGTTATCTCTTACACCTATATCGATGCAATCTGGCGTACACCTCTATACGTGTCCATTTGACCGCAATATCAGCCTATCTGCAAACCAGGCAGCACCTCTCTCTATTCAGAGTGCCTGCCATCAAAGCATTCTTGGAAGGGCTCAAACGAGTCATTCCACCTAGTCACCCACCGGCTCCAATGTGGAACCTCAACTTGGTCCTCACACGCCTGATGGGTCCACCCTTTGAACCTCTACACTCATGCGAGATTCAATTCCTTACCTGGAAAGTGGCCTTCCTAGTAGCGATCACTTCCCTCAGAAGAGTTAGTGAACTCCAGGCACTAACCGTTCAAGAGCCATTTATTCAGGTTCACGCCAACAGGGTCGTACTACGTACCAACCCCAAGTTCATGCCCAAGGTAATATCGCAGTTCCACATGAACCAGACTATTGAACTGCCCGTTTTCTTCCAAAACCCACAAACTGTTGCAGAAAGGGCACTACATACACTAGATGTACGGAGGGCCCTCATGTACTACATCGACAGGACTAAACCATTCAGGAAGACAAAACAACTGTTCGTTGCCTTTGCCCCACACCACAAAGGTAACGCCATCTCCAAAGCAGGGATAGCCAGATGGATAGTTAAGTGTATTCAAATCTGTTATCAAAAGGCAAAACGCACATTAACTATTCCACCACGAGCCCACTCAACACGTAAGTTGGGGGCTTCCATGGCCTTCCTAGGAAATATTCCCCTGCATGATATATGCAGAGCAGCCACATGGTCCACTACACACACATTTACAAAACACTATTGCGTAGATGTGCAGTCAAAACAGCAGGCAGCTGTAGGACAGGCTGTTCTCAAAACACTTTTTCAGACCGCTGCAGCTGGCACGGGTAGCCGCCGCTAATAGAGGGCACTGCTATGTATTCTATGCACAGATATGAATTCAGCAGCCCACATGCCTCGAACTGAATATGCTACTTACCAGTATGCATCTGTTCTTGGCATGTAGGGCTGCTGACATTCATATCGCCCTCCCTCCTCCCCGGCGCCTGTCGCAGCTGCAGCTCTCAGAATTACTGCAAGCATGGTCATCACTTTCTGTATCTACTCCATCACTGCCACAATGGCGAAAAACAATCTGAGGATGGAGAGGATGCCTATGCGCACTGTAGTCCAGGGGAGGAGTCACCTATCCAAGGATACTTCGAAGACTCTTCCAGGACAACAACGTGCAAACATCCGGACCCAACACTAGGCGGCGATCTATGCACAGATATGAATGTCAGCAGCCCTACATGCCAAGAACAGATGCATACTGGTAAGTAGCATATTCATTCCTGGCGATTCATCCGGACAAGGTTGTGCTTCGACCACGTCCCTCTTTTCTACCAAAAGTAGTCTCGGCCTTTCATCTTGGGCAAACTGTCACTCTGTCCACTTTCTTTCCGCTCCACACCCTTCAAAAGAAGAGGAGAGGATCCACAGTCTGGACCCAAAACGTGCACTTTCGTTCTATCTCAACCGCACACAACAGTTCTGGGTGGATGACCAGCTCTTTGTTGGCTACGTGGGCGCCAAGAAAGGCCGGGCTGTGCACAAGCGAACGATCTCCCGATGGGTTGTCTTGTGCATTAAAGCCTGTTACTCTCTGGCTAAAAAGGAACCTCCGGTTGGGCTACACGCCCATTCTACCAGGGCGACAGCAGCTACTACAGCATCTGGACGCGATGTCCCCCTGCAAGACGTCTGTCAGGCGGCCACTTGGGCCTCGTTGCATACTTTCACTAAGCACTATTGCCTTGACAGTCCGCTCCGGAGAGACGGCTTCTTTGGTCGTTCAGTTCTCCGTGACTTTCTGGTGTAATCTCACTTCGCAGACCCACGACCGGGGTTGGTATTGCTTGGCTATGTATTCTAAGGTAAGGAATGTATCACTAATGTGTCTCTTTCAGATGCACAAGTTACTTACTTGTGTAACAATATATCTGTAAGAGACATTAGTTAGTGATAGATTCCTTACCGCCCGCCCATCCTCCCCGTTCTGCAAACTGTTCTCTAGGGTTCAGGTCATCCCTTTCAGGGCCCTAGTTCTAGTGCACCAGTAGTTGGTCTCTGGCATGGCTCTGCGCTCCTGCTCCTGGCGCGGAAAAGTTGTGTACAGAACTGACGTCCGCGCACGTGGGCGTGTCTAAGTAGCTCCGACAACGTCATCTCGGTGGCTACGACGCGCAGGGGTACTGCTGGCGAAAACTTTCCAGATCCAGTCTGGCGCCTGGGGATATTCTAAGGTAAGGAATCTATCAGTAACTGTCTCTTACAGATATATTGTTACACAAGTAAGTAACTTGTGCTTCAACACTACTTTCCAGCCCATAGGAATACGCTGTATGCCGAATTAGGTGCTCCCTATCTCTTTAGTCCTGATGAAGACCCCACCCTAAGGCTGTACTTGCCTAGTTAACCATTTAGGGGTCAAAACGTTGACTCTACCAGATCACAAGCCAGGACAACTGTAATTCATTTTACAGTGTTCATAGACTGCTATGAGACTTCTTTGGAACAACTGACCTTTATTTAGGCCGTATCAGTATCACCATGTAAATGTGATGGATATATGTCACACCACCCTGTCCTTGTCCACTGCCCTCACATTTTCACTTTAATCACAATCACTTCTCATTCCCTGTTTCCCAACCCTGAGCACCGAATATTGTAAATATTTTGCTTTTTCTGAAAATGATTGAGCAACTGCGTTGCCACAACTAAGGATCTCTACTTGATTGTAAATAAACTGCATTACTTGCAAATTTGACTTCTAAGAATTGGTATTGTGGATGCGACTTACTTTTGGTTTTTGCAATAAACGTTGTGTGCTACTGGACCATTTCTTTGTTGTATTGTAGTATTGACCCAGGTCTAGTAGCCTTTCGGGTATCTCCATTGATATATAACAGTCGTCAAAGACAACAGATACACCCTCAAGTTCTCCTCCAATTCTTCCAAATGTGGGGTTTTCCAGGCATAGATCTGTTCGCCACAAACCTAAACACAAAATTCCCAAGCTTCGCAGCCAGACATCCACACCCATTGTCCATGGATGAATAGGTCCGGGATATTTGCCTACGCTTTTCCGCCTCTCCCACTCATTCCATTCGTGGTTCGAAAGCTCAGACAGGTGTCTCTGAAATGAATCCTAGTTGCTTCACATGGGCCCGACAGCCCTGGTTCACAACCCAGTTGGAGCTCTCAGTAGTTCCTCACCAAAAACTACACCTCACTCCCAATCTTCTCACTCAGAGCCATGGAGAGATAAGACATCCAGTTCCCAGCCATTTCAACTTTGCGATCTGGCACCTGAAATCTTAGTTTGCCTACCTCAATCTTCCGCCAGACTGCATGAATATCATCAAAGAGGCTAGGCGCCCTTCCACAAGGGCATACTATGCAGCAAAGTGGAAGCGATTTGTGATATACTGCAATAACAATCAAATAGATCCACTGGACGCTTCAGTTCAAAACACCATTTACTATTTACTACATCTGCAGCGATCCGATTTATCATATTCTTCCATACGCTTACATCTTGCTGCAATATATGCATATATACAGAAAAGATAACATCTGTCTTTTTTTAGAGTACCTGTCATTAAAGCATTTATGGAGGGACTTAAAAGAATCATTCCTCCCCGACTTCCACCAGCTCCAGTGTGGAATCTCAACATTGTCCTCACCAGGCTAATGGGTCCACCCTTTGAGCCATTGCATAGATGTGAAATACAATTTCTCACTAAGCAGGTAGCTTTCCTCTAAGCTATCACATCTCTGAGGAGAGTGAGTGAGCTTCAGGCACTAACCAGAGAAGAACCATTCTTACAAATACACCAAAACAAAGTGGTTCTATGGATCAACCCTAAATTTCTACCAAAGATCATTTCTTCCTTTCCTATCAACCAATCTGTTGAGTTGCCTATGTTCTTCCCTCAACCAGATTATGTGGCAGAACATGCTTTACACACTTTAGATGTGAAAAGAGCAATTCTTTACTATAGAGAAAGGACTAAATGTTTCCGCAACACAAAACAACTATTCGTCTCTTTTGCTCCACCACATAAAGGCAAAACTATATCAAAATCAGGCATTGCAATGTGGATAGTCAAGTGCATTCAAATATGCTATGCAAAAGCGAATGAACACTAACAATTCCCACTAGAGCGCATTCCACACGCAAACTAGGGGCTCCTATGGCATTCTTAGGAAACAAACCAATAGATGATATCTGCAAAGCTGCAACATGGGCTACACCTCACACATTCACAAAACACTAATGTGCAGATGTGTTAGCAAGACAGCACGCTAGTGTGGGCCCAGCAGTTTTAGGTACACTATTTCAGAGAACTGCAACAGCTACAGGTTAGCTACAGCTTTGGGAGAAAAACTGCTTTATAGTCTATGTTCAGCATGTGACCTGCAGCTCACATGCCTCGAACGCAAAATGCTACTTACCCAGTATGCATATGTTCTTGGCATGTAGAGCTGTAGAGTCACATGCGCCCACCCGCCTCCCCGGGTACCTATACATGTTGCAGTTACATCTTACTTAGATATATATATATATACATGGACATCTCTTACTACATTTACTAACTCCATTATCACCCTCTGCGGCAAACAATCTAACAATGGAGTTGATGCCCATGCGCACTATCACCTAATGAAGGAGTCGCCTTCCTCGTGACTGGAAAAGACTTCTTTGAACAAAAACAAAGTGCAAACATCCGGACCCAACACTAGATGGCGGGCTATGCACAGCATGTGGCTCTGCATGCCAAGAACAGATGCATAGTAGGTAAGTAGCATTTTCCTACTAAAGCATGATGTGGTAGTGCACTGTCATTTACAGACAGCTCGTTTTCCATTGAAATTGCCTTAAACCTTCCCACTAACATGCAGTTTTACTGATAAAACTAAGTGTATAAAAAATGTATCATTTGCACATCAAGTTAAGTGTACTGATTTGATTTGATTCTATTAATATCTTTGTTTCCATCACACAGAATTGCATAAAAATATGCTTCTTTAGGTTTCGCCTAGCGTTGCTGCGCACATGCTCAGCTCGCGCAGCGAGATTTATTGCTAATGAGGAGTTTTAGAAAAGGGCTTGAAGCCCCGCCCCTTATTTCCATTGGCTGGCGTCACCGTTTATGCTAAACGGTGGCCTGCCATTGGAAATAAGCTTTCTCGGTTGCCTCCCTTTGGCTTTTTGGGCCGGCCCTCCCGGACTGGCATGCCTGCTTCACGGCTGTCGTGAAGACTTTTCTTATCTGCTTGTTTATTTAACAAGCAGATAAGAAAAGTCTTCACAACAGCCGTGAAGTGGGTGTGCTACAAGCTGCTCCTCGTAGGCAATTGTACCCGCTCTTCCCATCCCTTCCCCCCCCACCCAAAAGCAAACTTCCTAGAGTTGCGCTTGTCAGTGCGTTAGTTGCTCCGTCCTCAGTACATGTATTTAACTTTCCGAGGATTTTGTTATTTTATGCCATCTTTGTTTTATGACGAAGGGCCAGAGGTGTGCTCGTTGTTTAGGGTATGTTTTTGCACGTGCAGGAGCAGTGTGTGTTGGTACTCACTATTTCGGCGAGCAGAAGGATGCCCTGGGGCGTCTTCAAGAAACCCCGGTCGTAAGCGATGACGGCGGTTGTGGAGAAACTCTCACTCGGGGTTCTGGACGTGGAGCTCATGGTGTTGGGGCGCAGCTGTTCCAGGTCCGCTCTCTGAGAGACCCAGTGAGAAACTATAGCTTCTCCCGGACTTCCCCCTCTCAATCCGAGGTTGCCCGCAGTTTTTTGCTGGTTTCCATGCAGCCCGATCTACCCCCTCCCCCTCCGGCCCACATTCACTGCCAACATGCGGACAGGAAAGTGACCTGAACTGCCCACACAATGTGAAACCGTCTGCATTCTTCTGTCGTGAAATCTATAGGCACTTAAAAAAAAATCACAGTATTTTCCCCATTTTGGGTGTTTCAAACCTGCATCTTTCATCACACGCACAAGGGGCACCGGGGTCACCCGGCGTGAGATCTTTCAAGCAGCTCCCTGGACTGCACGCGGTGCTACCGCAAAATCAAAATCATGCATCACACTGGGCCAGAAGTACCACCTTTTGAAACAAAAAAAAACCCACTTGTGTAGCGAGTCCCTCCATGGGAACGAAATGAATCGCATTGCAGAGCACCGTCCTATTTAGAAGGGACGGCAGCGCCTCATTATGATGTTATGGATGTTAACTTGTGCGTTTTTTTACATTTCAGGCTGGAACGAACGAGCCTTGTCTCCCTATCGTGTTCTCTACCCAACAATGCCAAGCCCCTTCGGACCTGGCACTGCCTCCACCCGCCCAAAAAAACAGAACTGGAATAAATTACTCCGCCGGTGCCACCCGGAGCATGGTGGGCGCTGGGGGCTCGGTGCCCAGGCTGTCCTCGTGCCCACATTCCTAATAATGTGTCCATTTGAATCAGAAGCCGAAGTCCTGCAAACTGCATATCTGTCATTTAGCCAAGCAGTTGCCCAAATTTCTCCACCCTCCACCCAATTTTCTGATTGTTTCTCTCTCCACGTTTTGCCCCTAACGGCAAATTACCAGTGCTATTAATTGCAAAGCAGCTGCCAGCCTGAGCGGAAGGAGCAGGCAGCTTGCCGAACACAATCACGTTTCCTCATGTAAATGCAGGCATCCTTTTTATGCACGTATTACACCCCACTTTTTACAGCCTTTATTGCTAGGGACCGCAAATCTCTTCACATATTCAGACCTGCTCAACTCATAAAACAAGCACATTCCCGTCTACGCTGCCCTGTGTGGCAAAAAAAACAGCATCCAGGCACGCGTGTGTGCACACAAACAGGCAGGCAAATTCGCAGACACAGACTTGTCTGTTGGGGCGCGCCTTAGAGACCTGCCAAAGAGAGTTCTGAAATCCTTGCACCCGTGGACTGACTGCAGGCTGCAGGGTAAGTGTATCTAAATTGCCTTTATTCTGATTTTAAAACGCGCATTTTGTCTCCCGGCGATCCCTCCCTTGGCTTAATTTAAAACACGAGTATTTTTTACCTGTAGTTTCTGAAGTCACATCGACCTCTCATGATTTGACAGATGTCCGCTTGGACAGGGTATGTCGTTACCAAATGCTTGCTGTTGTAGTTTGCAAAAACAATTCTTTCTTTGTTTGTATTTTCCTATTTTAAAAAATGTTTTGTTTTGGTTCAGCCTAATGTTGTATTCGGATGGGACCGGGGACCTTGACAGATTCCTTAGAAACATCAGTGAGTTGAGCTGGCAGGGGGTAAAAGAAGGGAAAGGGGTCCCCCAGCCAGTAACATGTTTGGATTTATTGCAGATATGAAGACTTATTTTAGGTAATGTGGTGCCGTGATCACCTGCATGTATTAGACCCAACCAGGTGTACATACATAAAATAGAATAAAACATAAAAACAACGGTCACAAAACACACAGAGCTTTATTTACACATTTGCCTTCACGCGTACTAACTAATTTGTGCCCCGACCCTCTCGCTCCTAAACGGAGGACTGCCCCCCTCTCGCCAGTCACCCTGTCACACCCACTTCCTAATATGCCACAAGGCGCACTCCCACTGAAGCGTGTGCTGTTCCATTGACACCCCACCCCCACTCTCATATGTTCCAAGTGTTCACCCCTTCCCCCCCAAAACAGGACCACTATTCGCAGAGTAACCAATACCTAACTCCCAAGCCAAGGCTCCCTCAAAATCCCACTCCCCCCCCTCTCCCTCGCTGCTCCCACTCGCGCGTCCTTGTTTAATCTAGGTTTCGCTCATTTTGGGTTACTGTTTTCCGTCTAAAATTAACTCAAATGTGCACTGTTTTTGAATGGCATCCATATAAACACTTACATTGCATTTATAAAGTTATTTTTTTCGTTTGCATTAACAAGTTAAGTGCACCCCGATAATTTGTTGTTCTAATCAGCACTGTATTATTGTCAGTTATTTGTCACAAGTCCCATAGAGCAGAGAGAACCACACTGCACAAACATGGTATACTTAGCTGTGACACATAAACATAACATTCATGCAAGAGGCCCTGCTCACAGGCTTCACAAACTGTCATGTATGTTGCTAGGGGTAAAAAACAACACAGGATTTACATAAAAGTGCCAATTTTGCATCTTTTTTAAACTTATATTTATACACATTACAACATCACAACATCCTCGTCGGGGTTCTCGCTGCTGATGCATTAGGAGCCCCTGCAACAGCATGGACGCAATTTAAATGGACTCTTTGTTCATTTTCCAGGGTGGCATTAATCATTTCGGACATAGGGCACAATGCTGTCTTGTATTAGCCTGTCCCTTGACAGCACGCTGGGGAACGGTGCATCTTCTTACGTCACAGGGCATGGCAAATCTTCAGCAACAGCCTTGGAACAGCCAAGACGCAGCACATATTATTTTCAAGTAGTGTTACAAGATGCTTGCCAGTCTCCCTGGAATATGCTATGGACAGACAAAGTAGTAATAAACAAGCATTTGCAATGCAATAGGTCTCGCATTTACCCGAGTTTAAGCTATTGGCATTGTAAATGATAATGCCTTTTATTTATGTTTTAAAAACGAAAAACAAAAATAAAAGACATTGTTATTTGCAATGTCAATAGCTCAAACTTGCGTAAATGCGAGGCCTATTGCATTGCAAATGCTTGTTGATTACTGAAACAAATGTGAAAATATTTGTACAGTTGATTTTCAAACTATTTAAATATGTAATACAAAAAATCTACAGCCTTTCATTTTACACGTTGTATATAGAATGATTCAGACAGATCACTTTAAAAAAAAATCCTCAAATTTTACAGTAAAAAAAAAATTAAAGTGAACACCAACCTCCTGGATAAAATAAGCAGCCAATTGTAAGAAAACAAAAGCTGTCATTTGACCCCTGACAAGAGAAAAACAAGATTTAAAGACCTCTTTTATTGCTTATTCACTTTCTGATGAACAGAAAACCTGTTCTTTGTCAGCTTCCCAGAACAAGCCAGTGGGCCCTAAAAATAGCTCGCTAGCCGTTATGAGTGGTGTAGGAAAGTGCCTCTGTATATACTGTTCCCAAATAGGTACAGTGTTTACAGAGTCCACAGTCCCCAGAGGTTTGGCAGAGGCTAAAGTTAGATATAACCTTACTCTCTAAAGTGGTAGCTTGGTCGAGCAGTAAGGCAGTATCCGGGGACAGTGTAAAGCATTTGTTGTACACACTCAGTCAGCAAATGGTCTCGCACACTCAAGAACTGAACTCTAGGCCAAAGGTGTGTATATAAAAATATATGGTTGTTTTAATTTTAGAACCAACAATAGGAATCAAAATATACTTTCTCAGAATGAGATGCTTTAGTTTAAATACTTTACAATAGGCAATTGACTTTTGAATGCAATAGTTAGTTTGTTGCAATAGGCATCACAATTTCAAACACAATAATACATTGAGCTCAATGGGAATTTTAAGTTAAATGCAATTGATTACTTTCAGGATTACTTTTCTAACTCCAGGACTGGACCCTAGGTTCAGTCCTGGGACAGTTCTTGGAAACAAGTGAGTAAATATGTTTTAGTTACTGTTGTGATTTTTAAGCAATATTTTGGTATTTTTAAAGTTGACACTTGGAAACTTTTTCTAATCAAATTATCAATGTTATTCTATGGGAGGAAATTCACTTAGCAGGTAAGTGGGGTTATGGTTACTTTTTCGGGTTCAGTGCTGGATCTTGGATCCAGCACTAGTATACCCCCTGTAAGCAGTTGATAGAATGCGTTTAGGTTATACAGGCGATTTTTAACGAATATTTGTAAGTTTGCAAAATCAACACTTGGAAGAAATTTTACAGAAAACAGTCAATGGTTTCCTATGGGAGAAAGTTCAAGTTACCGGTAAAGTATGTTCTTGTTACTTTTGTAATCCAGTGTTGGGCTCCTAGGCTCAGTACTGGGATATCTATCTAAAACAGGTAAGTAATTACGTTTTCACAATTGGTACGATTTTTAAAGAATATTTGTAGTTTGCAAAAATCGACACAGAAGAAATATCACAGAAAAACAGTCAATGGTTTCCTATGGAAGAAAATTGAGTTAGTGGTAAGTATGGTTTGTAATTACTTTTCAGGGTCAGTGCTGGGCACCAAGATCCAGCACTGGGATCTCTCCTAATAGCAGGTGAGTATTTCCGTTTTCGTTACTCGGTTGATTTTAGGTGAATATTTTAAAGTTTAGAAACTCCACACTTAGAAGAAATTTCAAGTGAAACCAGTCAATGTTACCCTATTGAAGAAAAGTGAGTTATCGGTTTTTGGGCAAGTACTCGACTGGCAGAGTTAAGGTTCTGGGCATAGACTCAAGGGTCTCCCAGGGTCAGATAAGTACAGTTACGCCCTCCACTGCACAGGGGCAGCTGGGTGCAGAGTGAGTTAGGCCCAATGTTATCCTATGGAAGCCAGGGGGCCCTTGGTTGGCGGCTGCTGGCTAGCAGGCCACGCGGCTGTGGGAGCTGGGCTACTGGTCACTTGCTCAGGGCAAATGGGGAAGTAGGTAGGAGTAGAGGTTGCACAGCCAGGGCCACTCGGGCGGCTGGGTGCAGGGTGCTTTTGAGCCATCGGGCGCTCAATGGATTGCAATGGAGAAGCTTAAGAACGAACAAAGGCTGCAAGCTCGGTGATGAAGATTCTTCAGGTGCGACCACCACTTCAAGAGGTAAGTTGGGTAGTTGGAGGATAGGTAAGTACCCAGGAGTTGGGCACAGGGGGCCACAGGGCGCCGTGTGCAGGGGTGCCTTTTGGTGTCGGGAAATCTTACCCTCTGTTGATCGCAGTTGGGGGGGTGGTCCCTGGTTCCGAGGCTGCAGGCATTGTCAGGAGCCTTGAGGTGACTCCTTGGGTGCCGGATTCGGGGTCACAGTCGCCGGGGGGATGTCCTCGTGGTCTTTGTCCACTCCAGCACAGGCCAGGTTTGGCGGGAGCAGTGTGCGCAAGGTTCGCGGTTCCTGGCTGATGCCAGGGGTCAGTTACTTGCTTTGAGCAGTGCCACTGCTCGTGGGAGTCCCAGATGCTCAGAGACACAAGGTAGCCAGGTCCTCCGGGGTTTGGGAGGTTGCTGGCCACGGGAGATGCCGGGATTTAGCAGGAGTAGGTTCGAGGGTCGACAGGCTGGTAAGGATGGGGCCAAAGCAGTTGGTGTCTTCCTCCTTTTTAGCAGCTGCACGGCAGGTCTTCTTTCTTCTTGATCTTCTTTGCTGTTTCGGAATCTGGATCTAAGAAAGGAAGGTTCAGGGTGCCCCTAAATACTAAACTTAGGGCCGTTACAGGTAGGTCAGGGACCACTGGGTCCCTGCCCTGGGGTGGGTACACCTCCCATCCTGCCACTCCCCTGTGGGAGGGGGGCAGTGGCCTAGTCCTGATTGGGCAGGGCTCCACATCTTCAAGATGGTGAGAGCCCGGAGATGTGTTTCACCTCGCCTCCCCCACCTGAGGGGTGGGGTTTGCAGAGGCTTGCACACCCCCTTTCCTCACTTGGGGTATCCAGCCAGTCTTCCCGCCAGAGTGGGGGTTTAGAACCGGTAGGGGCCAGTTGCTGAGTACAGCAAGTGGCCTGGAGAAGCTCACAAAGGCGGCATGCCTTTGAAGCTTCCCCTACCCATCCTGGGGGAGGAGACCTAGCACTTCGCCCAGGATGTGCATTGTTGCAGGCCCAGGAGAGCGGATGGCTCTCTACCCAGGTGTCCAGCAACATGTCTGCTGTGTGGCAGCCTAGGCAGCCCCTCAGACCAGACGTGGATTGTAGGTTAGGTTCAGGGGGCATCTCTAAGATGCCCTCTGTCGTGCATTGTACATTAAATTCTGCACTGGCATCAGTGTTTAATGTGCTGAAAAGTTTGATACCAAACTTCTCAGTCTACAGTGGAGCCATCCTGGTGCTGTGGAGTTCGTGTTGACGATCTCCCAGCACCATATACTCTTAAATGGCAGCACTGCACTTACAATGCCCAGGAATGGACCTGGGTACTTTAGGGGCACAGGGCTCATGCTCCTGTACCCACAACACTGGCATAGGGCACCCAGCTGGAGGGGTGGCTGATGTATGCCAGGGCAGTGAATTGTTGTGGGCATGGCACACAGTGTGCCATGTCGACTCTCTGTTTTGCTCTATACCAAGACACTCAGCCTGCAAGGGCAGTGTGGTTGTGTCAGGGTACAGGGCCTCTAAGGGTGGCACAATAAGTGCTGCAGCCCTTAGTGGCCTTCCCTAGTCACAAGGCCCTGGGTACCTAGTGTACCATTTATCAGGGGTTGACATGTGGCCAGGGTTTGCCAATTTGGGTTTTAGATTTCAGCACAGTTTTTAGGGAAGGAACATAGGCCCAGGGCACCTGATTGGCAAGAGCCCAGGGCACACTCAGTCAAAGTACATTCAGCAATTCAGCAAAAAGTGGGGGCATACCATGCAAGAAAGATGGCACTTTCTCACAAGTGGGCAAGTAGATTTCTCGAGGCCTGCAACTACAGCCACTGGTACACAAAGAGGTCATTTGTGCAAGCCCCCTACACCTCTTGTTTCTACATTCTACAGAGGTTAAAGTTGTCTTTGAGGGTTTCTGGTTGAATATGGCAATGAGCCTCTTTCTACATGGAAGGCTATGTTGTCTGAGTAAGCTAGAAACATGATGGGCATGATCCATTAGCCCATGGAGATACTAGATGAGTATTGTTTTGCAGCCTTCCCAATTGATAGGAGCAAGAGGCTATCCTTGTAATATGGCTTGGACATTGGCAAAACTGCAAATTTGATTCTACATTGAGCTAAGTCTAGCCTCTACATTCCTGTCTTGTGGCACATGCCCTGCTCCATTACTTTTCCACTTCATGAAACCTATTATGGGAGGATCGCAATATCCAGTTCACTGCTTCACCTCAGACCTATTTAAGCCTGTGAACAGAGGCCCTATTTGATATCCCCTATGTAGTTGGTATTTGCTTTTCAAGCAATCATCTGCTACATTATGAGATGGTAGGTCAGTGACGTATCCTTGCTGTATTAACTGTATTGGCCAATCAAACATCGGGTGGATTTTGTCAACAGAAAAGCTCTGTACCAAGTTGGCAGTTTTCTTTTTGTCAGAAAAGAATTAGTACATCAAACACAATGTCTTACAATTGGCAAAGATGTTAAGCGAGGTACTTTTCTAGTATTTTCTAGAGCTGTCTTTATGGTACTGCAGTACATTTCCTTTAGTAGCTAGCAACCCTACACCAGATGTAAATCACTTACTTCTATTTTTAATAAAGAATGTACCTATTGCTGTTAAAAGTTTTGTACATAAACGTTTGAACCACAGCAATAATGAGCAATCAGAACAAGTTGTTTTACTAGTAGACCACTCCATATTTGACATTGATTTGGCTGTGCTCAGTTATAGATTAATCATGCACCTAATTCTTTCATTTCTTTATTTCAGTGTGTGTCTATGTGAACAAGCATGGGAACCCAGGGCCTCACTTGGAAAAGAAGAAAGTACTGCAGCTTCCAGATCACTTTGGACCAGGTCCTGTTAATGTTGTTCTTCAGCAAGCTGTGCAAGCATGTGTGGACTGTGCTCACCATTCAAAGACTGTGTTTGGATTTCTTAAGACGGGTCATCATGGTGGAGAAAAGATTACTGGTATGAATGTTTATGAAATATATTCATACTTGTTTGAAGATAATGTCTATGACCTATGATTATGACTGATCTAAATCTGAAAATAGTTTTTGTTTTAAAACCTTAAAGTGCCTTAACAAACACAGAGATAAAAGAACATTTGTCTACAACAACACATAATAAAGTTGATCAATAAATGAAGATATAATTCATACATAGAAACGCACATGCATATTAGACAAAGTCAGCATAAACCAATGCATCGGTTGACCCTCCCAGCTTAAAGTTACTTTATAGTTGTTACTGTCCCAGAAGTGCTGCCACCCTTAAGAGACTCCCATAGAACTTGGCCACAGCACAATTAATTGGAAAAGATTTCACCATCATTAAATGAATAAATGTGGGATTGCCATTGCAATGACATAATGATCACATTATTGGTCTTAAAATCCTCTTCCTGGGGACCATTTAACTCACAAAAATAAAAAGCATACAAGGCTGAAAGGAGGTTGCATCGCAACCGCACAGAATATATATTTTTCTCTGAATCGTCAATTAGAGAGGCTAGTTATTTCTGGAAGAATATCAAACCTAAAACATAAGACTCTTTCTCTTTACTGGGCAAAAAACTGAGCCCAGGTAGTGCATCGTCCATATGAATGTATCTGAAAGAGACAAGTTAGTAATAGATTCCTTACCTTAGAAAATCCCCAGGCGTCAGACTGGATCCAGAAAGTTTTTAGTCAGCAGAACCCCTGCGCATCGGTAGGCGTCGTCATGCGGCTCCGCGTACGTCGCTGGCGTCGTATCCGCAGAGATGACGTCGTCAGAGCTACTTAGACGCGCCCATGCGCACTGACGTCAGTTCTTTCTTTTTCCGCGCCAACAAGCGCAGATCCGAGAGAGAGAGCAGTACCCCTAGTTAAAATTTTAACTTGGTTTGTGAGAACTTGTTTCTCTTGTTTTGTCGAGTTCTTGACTCCTGGTGAAGTAGGGATGCCTGGGTTTAAGTCCTGTAGGGCCTGCCGCCGGAACATGTCAGTAGTGGACCCGCACGACGTGTGTCTCTTCTGCTTGGGGCAAGTCCATGACCCCAAGGCGTGCCCCGATTGTCGGGCCATGGCTCCGAAAGCTTTGCGAGAGCGTTCCCATAAGTTGTTGTAGGTCCGACAATCGGTTCCGCGCCGCTCGAGGTCCTGCTCCTGTGGGAGGTTGAGGGACTGGTCGTGAAGCCGACACCATCGCTCATCGGATTCGGGGACAGCTAAGTCACAACACCATAAGAAGTCGAAGAAGCGATGTCGCTCTTCGTCTACCCCGCACCGGTCGCGGGACGCGGTGGAGGGGGCGGGCGGTCACTACCCCGCAGCTCCGATGGAGCCTCCGTTGTTGCCTGTGGCGTACCCGCCCTTCCTGGGCCTGCACACGACTCCGGGCGAAATACAGGTCTTACTGTCGGCCATGGGCCGTTTGTTCGCCCCTTCGGGTCTCTCCGGAGCGCCTTCGGGCCCCGTAAGCCCGTTGGGTGGTTCTGCCTCCGTGCCGCCGCCTTTGGCCCCAGCTACGCCGGCACGATCCCCTGCGGCGCCACCGGCGCTGGACTGCCTCGATCCTGAATACCACATTCCGATTCCAGGTGGGGAGTTGTTGGACCCGGCCTCGTGGCGTGGTCCTGACTTCCCTGGGGTTGGGCCCGTTCCCCGCCCTGGCCTCCACGGGCCACCCGTTCGAGCCGCACGAGGTCGCATACACCTCGGGGCTCCACCATTTTGTTGCCTGCCACGTGACCCTGCACACCAGTCCACCTGACTCCGCTCAACCCAGCCTCGGCCCCAGCGAGGCCCAGACATTGAGGCACCAAGAACTGGCCAGGGGGTGTCACGTGAACACCTCATCGCCCTGGCGGAGGGCGGTATCGATGGGACCCCTAACCGTCCCCACACACCGAGGTGCGATCGGCCTCCATCTCTCCTGGGCCCGGCGCCTCTCCTGCTGGGCGTCTGGCCGCTCCCACCCCGGCCTCTCCGCCCCTCCGGGCGCAAGGGTCCGGACTTCAAAGGGCTCCAGGCCTATATCTGGGGCGACCCCGCAACAGACCGGCAGTTGTATCCCGGAGTCGAGAGCCCTGCTGATCGAATCGCGGCCGACCCTACGGAGAAGAACTCTTGCTTGAATCCACCACGAGCCCTGCAGACTGCGTCGCGGCTCCTTCTTGCTGAAACCTTAAAGCCCCCCGGAACATCGGGGCCCTGCTGACGCTGTCGCGGCCCAACCTCGCTGAATCCTCCCTCGGAGCCCTGCTGACGACGTCGCGGCTCGAGCTGAGCAGAAACCATCTTGAGTGCCCCGCTGACCTGGTCGCGGCTCTCCACGAACTGAACGCCAGAGCCCTGCTGACGCCGTCGCGGCTCGACCCCTCCGAGATCCGGAGGTCCTCCAGCTTGAGGATAAGAACTGGGCCCCAGGTACCCTCGTACTGAGCTCCTGCCAAAGACTGTCCCGCTACCCCTTCCCTTCTAAAGAGACACTGAGACTTTTGTGGATCCCCCGATCCTTTTCGTGTAAATATTGATCCCGTAACCTTTAAGTGCTGATAAAGATTTGCTCGTCTTGAGACAACCTCCTTGAGTCCGGTGTGGTGGTGTTACTGTGCTAGTGCAGGATAGGAGAAGGATCTCCCTCGGAGGCTTCTCAGCGGCGCTCGGCTACTTCGTACAGTGTGGGGGCCCCTCTGGGTGGTCTCTCCGACTCCCCGAGGTCCGCCTTCCAACATTTGGTGGCCAGCGACGGGATCCGAGCCGAACGCAGTACGTACAAGCCAGTAACCCACTAGCTACCCATCCAAACAACCGGAAGTCATGAGCAATCAAGAGAACAACACGACCACGGAGTTCCAGCCCGAACGGTTGGAGGAATACACGCACAAAGAGTTGAAACAGTTCTGCAAAGACAAGGGCATTGCAACCACCGGCCTAGGTACCAAAGAAGAGATGCAGAAAGCCCTGAGGACCTGGCTAGAGGCCGGGGCAGGCCCCTCCCAGGACGAAGGTCCACTGCCCCTGACGGTGGCCACATCAACCGCACCGACTCTGGCAACCGGAGGAAGAAACAGCCTAGAAATCGGCCTCTCCGAAGAGGAGATATGAGAACGGGAGAAGGTCCGGAACCACGAACTAGAGCCCGCACGACTACGGCTGGACGGCGAACTCCAGCTAGCAGAAAAGAAACTGGCCCTAGAGCAGCTACGGCTACAAGAGGAGATAGAAGAGAAGAGACGGCACCGAGAGTTGGAGGAAAAAAGACTGACCCTTGAGCACGAGCGAAGTCTCAAAGAGCTCGAAATCAAGGCAAAGAACGGGGGGACCGACACCCCCAGTAATAGAGACACCCTACCGCCTGCCGAAAACAAGGTACATATCCCTAAAGATGTCGTCAAGGAGTACTACAAAAATGACGACATCCAACAATGGTTCAAAGCATACGAGGTGGCCATGACCTCCCATCGGGTGCCCCGAAAGGACTGGGGCGCCGGCCTGTGGGGTCGGTTCCTTATTGAAGGTCGAGACACACTGCTCCAGCTGCCAGAGGAGGTGATGACCTCCTACGATCACATGAAGGAGGCCCTGCTCACCCGCTACGGGCTAACCGCGGAAATGTACCGCCAGCGGTTCAGAGACTGTAAGAAGATCCCAGGCACTACCTGGGTGGAATATGTGGACTTTTTCAGCCGGGCCCTAGAAGGATGGATCAAGGACAGCAAGGTCACCACCTACGGGCAGCTGGTCGACCTCATTGTTTGGGAACATCTCTCCAACAATTGCTTCGTGGAGCTAAGGCAACACCTCCTCGACAGCAAGATGACCGACCCACGTAAACTCGCCGTCGAGGCCGATCGATGGGTCAACACCCGCGTCCCCCGGAACTCGATGGGGGAGTACCAGAGGAACCCCACCGGACCTCCACGCCAACGCGGTGGAGGGGGAGGGCCGAACCGGAATCTGGACCCCCCCGCCGGGGCCCCAGAAGCCCGCCTCGAGGGCCGCCGCCGCAACACCTCTCCCTGAGCCTAGCCCGAAGAGGGGCGACCTCAGCCAGAACCGGACCACGGCCCCCAGTAACCTGCTACGGCTGTCAACAAACCGGACACTATGCCAGCGATCCGGTATGCCCCCTGAACCGAAGAAGCGGGGCCGGCGGGTCCCCGCCCCGACAGCTGGTGGCCGCCGCCCTGGGGGAAGGAGAGGAAGAAGAAGAAATCCTCGACCGAGGAACCACCGAATGGGAGCCGGCGGCCATGTCCCTGGTCTGCCTGGGCAGCCGAGAAATGGTGCCCCGCACACCAATCCCAAGCAACACCCAGAAATACCGGCAGCAGGTCACCATCAATGGCCGACGGGCCGAAGCCCTTCGTGACACCGGCGCCAGTGTCACCGCTGTCCGCTGCCACCTGGTGACCCCCGAACAAATCCTACCCGATGTGCTGTGCCCCGTCCGGACGGCCGACAACAGCGAGTGCCTGTGCCAGATGGCCCTGGACCCCTTCGAGTGGGGAGGGGTGACAGGCCTACTGAAAGTGACTGTCCGGGACGACGCACCAGTGGACTGCCTCCTGGGGAACGACCTAGAGAGTTCCCCCTGGGCTCAAGTGGAGCGACGAGAGCACCTCCGAATGCTGGGACTATCCGAATGGGCCTGCGCCATCACCCGGTCCATGGCCGCCCAGGCCCCCCGCTCATCCCAGGCCCCCCGCTCATCCCAGGCCCCCGATACCGCCCAGCCCGAGGGGCTCGCACCAACCCCCGCCTGCAGCAAGGGGGAGGCGGACACCGACACTGGACCGACTGAACCCTCCCCCGAAGAGATTGCTTCCCTAGGCGCCCTACCAGAACTTACACAATGGCGCCACGAAGGGGGCCCCTCGCTAGAACAGTTCCAGCAAGAACAGCAGTCCTGTCCCTCTCTCGAAGGGGTCCGACGACAAGCGTCCGCACAAGCCAACGGTGACCAGACCGGCACCCACTGGGTCTACTGGGCCGAGGGCCTATTGTACAGTGAACAGAAAGTGGCAGAACTCGGGGCCAGCTGCGTGTTGGTGGTCCCTCTCCGCTTCCGAGAGTTCCTTCTCAACCTGGCACATGACGTGCCCCTCGCCGGGCACCTGGGACAAGACAAAACTTACAGCCGTCTGGTGACCCACTTCTACTGGCCCCGGATGCGAAAAGACGTGGACAACCACTGCCGGTCCTGTCAGACCTGCCAAGCCAGCGGGAAGACCGGGGGGCGGGTCAAGGCCCCCCTCCAACCCTTTCCAGCCGTCAGCACCCCGTTCGAACGAGTCGTGATCGACATTGTGGAGCCCCTGGACCCCCGGACCGCCCTGGGCCACCGCTTCATCCTGGTCCTCGTGGACCACGCCACCAGGTACCCGGAGGCTGTCCCGCTAAGAACTGTAACGGCCCCCGTGGTTGGCCGGGCCTTAATGGGAATCTTCTCCCGAATGGGATTTCCGCGCAAAGTGGTGAGCGACCGGGGCACAAACTTCATCTCCAAATACATGCGGTCCCTCTGGCAGCAGTGCGGGGTCACGTACAAATTCACAACCCCCTATCACCCCCAGGGGAACGGGCTGGTAGAGCGATTTAACCGAACCCTAAAGGGGATGATCCAGGGCTTGGAAGAGCCCCTCCGGCGGAGATGGGATGTCCTATTGCCATGCCTCCTGTTCGCCTACCGGGAAGTCCCGCAGAAGTCCCTGGGGTTCAGCCCGTTTGAACTATTGTATGGACATCCGGTCCGCGGGCCCCTCAGCCTGGTCAAGGAGGGCTGGGAGACGAAGATCCAGGGCGCCCCTCCTGACGTCTACCGATACCTCCTGACCCTACGTAACCAGACCCGCAAGTTCCGAGCCCTGGCCGAAGCCAACCTCGAAGCCAGCCAGGAGGACATGAAGCGGTGGTACGATCGGAACGCCTCGACAATCGAGTTCGAGCCAGGCCAGCGAGTCTGGGTCATGGCCCCTGTTGAGCCCTGCGCCCTCCAGGACAAGTGGACTGGGCCCTTCAAGGTGGTGGAAAAGAAGAGCCCCGTCACCTACCTAGTTGACCTAGAGTCCCCCCGGAACCCCCTCCGGGTTCTACATGCTAACAGGCTCAAACCCTACTTCGCCCGGACCGAACTGAGCCTGCTACTGGCGACCGACGAGGGGGGCGAGGACGACTCTGAGCCCCTACCCGACCTCTTGCAGAACGACGTCCACGACGGATCCATCAAAGGTGTCCAGCTCGCCTCCTCCCTGACCCCGGAACAGCGCATCGACTGTCAACAACTGCTGCAGGACTACGCAGCCCTCTTCTCCCTCACCCCGGGGGTGACCCACTGGTGCGTCCACGACGTCGACACCGGGGACAGCCCCCCCGTGCGACACCAAGCCTACAGGGTACCCGACCGAGTACGGGCATGCATCCAGGCCGAAGTAGCGAAGATGTTGGCCCTCGGGGTCATCGAGCCCTCTGACAGCCCGTGGGCCAGCCCTGTCGTCCTGGTACCAAAGGCCGCAGCCCCCGGCCATCCCCCGGAGCTGCGATTTTGTGTAGACTACCGGGCCCTGAATGCTGTGACCAAGACGGACGCCCATCCTATACCCCGGGCCGACGAACTCATCGACCGCTTGGGGTCCGCCCGCTACCTGAGCACGCTGGACCTCACCTCCGGGTACTGGCAGATTCAGCTTACCCCCGGCGCCCGAGAAAGATCCGCCTTTTCTACCCCTGATGGGCATTACCACTTTCGGGTGATGCCCTTCGGCATGAAGAATGCCCCGGCCACTTTTCAGAGACTCGTAAACAAGGTCCTGGCCGGGCTCGAGGCCTTCAGCGCGGCCTATTTGGATGACATTGCCGTGTACAGCAACCACTGGGCTGAGCACCTAGTTCACCTCAAAGCCGTCCTGGCCGCCCTCCAAAGGGCTGGGCTCACGATTAAGGCCAGCAAATGCCAGGTCGGCCAAGGATCGGTGACCTACCTGGGCCATCAGGTGGGAAGCGGTCAGGTGGCCCCCCTCCAACCAAAAGTCGATGCCATCCAGGCATGGGAACCTCCCACTACCCAGACCGCTGTGCGGGCCTTCCTTGGCCTCACCGGATACTACCGGCGGTTCATCCGGGACTATGGGAGCATTGTGGGGCCTCCCACGGAGCTCACCTCGAAGAAGCAGCCCAAGAAGGTGCACTGGACTCCCCGCTGCCAATCAGCTTTCGAGACTCTCCAGGCCGCGATGTGCACTGCCCCTGTGCTCCAGGCCCCTGACTACAGTAAAGAGTTTATCGTACAGACAGACGCCTCCGAATATGGGATCGGGGCCGTCCTATCTCAGGTTGATGAGAAGGGACTCGACCGCCCAGTGGCCTTTATCAGCCGACGGCTGCTGCCCCGGGAGCAACGATGGAGCACCATCGAGCGCGAGGCCTTTGCTGTAGTGTGGGCCCTTAAGAAGCTCCGGCCCTATCTCTTCGGTACCCACTTTCGGGTCCAGACCGACCACCGGCCTTTGCGGTGGTTAATGCAAATGAGAGGCGAGAATCCCAAGCTGCTGCGATGGTCCATTACCCTGCAAGGGATGGACTTTTCGGTCGAGCACCGACCCGGCAATGACCACGCCAACGCTGACGGCCTGTCCCGCTTCTTCCGCCTTGACGAGGAGAATCCCCAAGAAGATGGATAACTTTCCCTGCCTTTGGCTGGGGGGGGACGCCTGTTGGACCCGGCCTCGTGGCGTGGTCCTGACTTCCCTGGGGTTGGGCCCGTTCCCCGCCCTGGCCTCCACGGGCCACCCGTTCGAGCCGCACGAGGTCGCATACACCTCGGGGCTCCACCATTTTGTTGCCTGCCACGTGACCCTGCACACCAGTCCACCTGACTCCGCTCAACCCGGCCTCGGCCCCAGCGAGGCCCAGACATTGAGGCACCAAGAACTGGCCAGGGGGTGTCACGTGAACACCTCATCGCTCTGGCGGAGGTGCGATCGGCCTCCATCTCTCCTGGGCCCGGCGCCTCTCCTGCTGGGCGTCTGGCCGCTCCCACCCCGGCCTCTCCGCCCCTCCGGGCGCAAGGGTCCGGACTTCAAAGGGCTCCAGGCCTATATCTGGGGCGACCCCGCAGCAGACCGGCAGTTGTATCCCGGAGTCGAGAGCCCTGCTGATCGAATCGCGGCCGACCCTACGGAGAAGAACTCTTGCTTGAATCCACCACGAGCCCTGCAGACTGTGTCGCGGCTCCTTCTTGCTGAAACCTTAAAGCCCCCCGGAACATCGGGGCCCTGCTGACGCTGTCGCGGCCGAACCTCGCTGAATCCTCCCTCGGAGCCCTGCTGACGACGTCGCGGCTCGAGCTGAGCAGAAACCATCTTGAGTGCCCCGCTGACCTGGTCGCGGCTCTCCACGAACTGAACGCCAGAGCCCTGCTGACGCCGTCGCGGCTCGCCCCCTCCGAGATCCGGAGGTCCTCCAGCTTGAGGATAAGAACTGGGCCCCAGGTACCCTCGTACTGAGCTCCTGCCAAAGACTGTCCCGCTACCCCTTCCCTTCTAAAGAGACACTGAGACTTTTGTGGATCCCCCGATCCTTTTCGTGTAAATATTGATCCCGTAACCTTTAAGTGCTGATAAAGATTTGCTCGTCTTGAGACAACCTCCTTGAGTCCGGTGTGGTGGTGTTACTGTGCTAGTGCAGGATAGGAGAAGGATCTCCCTCGGAGGCTTTTCAGCGGCCCTCGGCTACTTCGTACAGTGTGGGGGCCCCTCTGGGTGGTCTCTCCGACTCCCCGAGGCCCGCCTTCCAACAGGAGTTTTTCCCATTTCCCCGGGCACCTCGTCCTGACCGGCCTCTTCCACAGCCGGCGGACGAAGGGGGAGTACTGGGAGGGGACTGAGGACCCTCTCGCAGCTCAATGCGAGGATGAGCCGGACTGGGAGGGTTATATGGAAGGTCCAGGTGATCTGGATTTCTCTCCACACCCTGGTATCCTGTCCCCTTCTTCCGTGGCTACGGAGGAGGTTGGGACTTTTTCGGTGCTGTTGCAAAGGGCACCTAAGGTTCTTAACCTCGAGCTCCCTTCTGTGCCTATCAGGACCAATCTCCTGACTGAAGTGCTGCAGCCAGCGTCGTCCTCTGCGGAGCCGCTGCTGCCCTTCAACGACGCCCTTACTGACATCCTGGTAAGCACCTGGAACAAGCCTAACACAGGGGTTCCTGTGGATAAGGGTGTAGCACGCCGCCATCGCCCGGTGCCTGACGACCCCAGCTTTCTCACACAACACCCGACGCCTCAGAGTCTGATTGTCCAGGCCTCTGCCTCTCCGAGCGCATTCCCTTCTGATCCACCGGACAAGGAATCTAAGAAACTGGAGCAATTTGGGAAAAAGATCTGCAGGCGGTGAATACTGTGTGCCTGTTGGGCCGCTACTCACATTCTGTGTGGGACACCGTGGCACACGTGCTGCCTCAGTGCCCTGTGGAAGCTCAGGCGGTGCTCTCCCAGGCCATTACCAAGGGGAGAGATGCTGCCAAATTCACTATCCGTTGTGGACTTGACACGGCCGATTACATCGTCAGGGCTCTTTCTACAACGGTGGTGCTCCGCCGTTACGCGTGGCTCCGAACTACTGGCTTTTCCGGGGATGTCCAGAACACTCTGTTGGACATGCCCTTTGATGGCACACGCCTCTTTGGTGTCGAGGCGGATAGCACCCTGGAACGCTTTAAGGATTCTCGGGCTATGGCCCAGTCCTTGGGTCTCGCCTCCACGCGCGCTCCCTCGGGGTCTGCTTTTCGCTCCTTTCGAGGTCAGGGTCAAGGCGCCCGTTCCTTTCAGAACCGCCGGCCAACGCAACCGCAACCTCAGCGCAGCCGTGGGTCCCGCCGTGGTGGGTCCCTGGGCCAGCGGGCGGGTCAATCCACCACCGCCCTGCCACCACCGCCTCAAAACCTTCCTAGTCCGGTGTTTCAGGCCCACTGGACGCCAGTGGGCAGCAGGATTCGCCATCACCTCCCCCACTGGCGCACCATCACTTCGGACAGGTGGGTTCTCCAGATTGTCCGAAGGAGCTATTCCCTCCCCTTCGAGTCTACCCCTCCAGCTATGCCATCTCAGTGCCACCGCATGTCGGGGATCACTTGGCACTTCTCCAGCAGGAAGTTGCGGCCCTCTTGGCCAAGGTGGCCATCGAGCGCGTTCCGACGCCAGAAGTAGGTCGTGGTTATTATTCCCACTACTTCTTGGTTCCAAAGAAGGACAAGGGCGTGCGTCCTATCTTAGACCACCGGAACGTCAAGATGCTCACACTTGCTCAGGTCTTGTCTGCCCTAGACCTGCAAGACTGGCTGGTAGCATTGGACTTGCAGGATGCTTATTTTCATATCCCCATCCTGCCGGCCCACCGGCGTTGCGTACGGTTCACGGTAGGCCGCGAGACACGTTCACCGTGCTCCCTTTCGGCCTTACCAGTGCCCCTTGGGTGTTCACGAAAGTGATGGCGGTGGTCGCAGCTCATCTGCGCAGATCAGGGGGTTTCAGTCTTCCCCTATCTCGACGACTGGCTATTGAAGGTGGGCTCACCCCAGGCAGTCGTCTCCCACCTCCAGGCTACGGCTGACCTCCTGCATTTGCTGAGGCTTTCCATCAACGTGCCACAGTCGTACGTGATTCCCTCTCAGAAGCTCCTCTTTATCGGAACGGTTCTGGATACGGCGCAGTTTCGGGTTTATCCTCCCGAACAGCGAGTCCGGGACATTCGAGCTATGATTCCGATCTTTCGGCCCTGGTCCTGGGTTTCGGTCAGGAAGACCCTGAGGCTGCTGAGCCTCATGGCCTCCTGCATCCTGCTTATAAAGCATGCCAGGTGGCATATGCGGGCTCTTCAGTGGGACCTGAAGTTTCAGTGGGCGCAGCATCGGAGAAACCTGTCCGACTACGTCCAGATCTTGAAGGGCTCTGCACAGGACTTGCAGTGGTGGCTCACGGACCAGCGTTGGGTCTGCGGCAGATCCCTCTCCCTTCCCCAACCGGAGCACACAGTGGTGACAGACACGTCCCTCCTGGGATGGGGCAGCCACATGGGAGAGGCGGAGATCAGAGGCCTCTGGTCTCATGTGGAGTAAAAGCTCCATATCAACCTTTTGGAGCTCAGGGCGATCCTACTTGCGCTGAAAGCATTCCTTCCCTCTGTCAAGGAGAGAGCGGTGCAGGTATGCACAGACAATACCACTGCCATGTGATACTGTAACAAGCAAGGTGGGGTGGGGTCGTGGACCCTATATCTGAAAGAGACGTGTTAGTGATAGATTCCTTACCTTCGAATATCCCCAGACGTCAGACTGGATCCGGAAAGTTTTGCTAGCAGTACCCCTGCGCGTCAGTAGGTGGCGTCGTAAGGGCCGAGATGCCATTTGTTCCTTCTCCGGCTCCTGCTCTATCGCCGCGGTCTGTACCACATGCGGCGGAGGACGACTGGCAGGGGTCCGAGGACCTTCTTGCCCGTCAGTGTGACTCCGAGCAGGACTGGGTGGATGACTTGGAGGATGCCGGCGACCTCGACGTCTCCTCTGACCCGGGGTTTGCCTCTCCCCCACCTACCATGGAGGAGGGCGCCTCCTACATGATGGTACTCCGTCGGGCAGCTGAGGTCAATCAATCAATCAATCAGTGACACTTATAAAGCGCGCTACATACCCGTAGGGTCTCAAGGCGCTGGGGGGGGGGGCGGGGGGGGGGGTGCCGCTACTGCTCGAACAGCCAGGTCTTCAGCTTCTTCCTGAAGGAGAGGTGGTCTTGGGTCAGGCGCAGGTCGGGAGGGAGGGAGTTCCAGGTCTTGGCGGCCAGGTAGGAGAAGGACCTTCCTCCTGTAGTCGCTCTTCGGATGCGGGGGACGGCGGCGAGGGCGTGGTTGGCTGATCGGAGGTGGCGTTTGGGAGCGTAGAAGTTGACTCGGCTGTTGAGGTAGCTCGGGCCTTGGTCGTGTAGGGCTTTGTGTGCGTGGGTGAGGAGGCGGAAGGTGATTCTTTTGTTGACGGGTTGCCAGTGAAGGTCTCTCAGATGTCCGGAGATGTGGCTGGTTCGTGGGATGTCGAGGATGAGTCTGGCTGAGGCGTTCTGGATCCGCTGGAGTCTCTTCTGGAGCTTGGCGGTGGTACCGGCGTAGAGGGCGTTGCCGTAGTCCAGTCGGCTGTTTGTTGCTCCTGAGGCGGAAGCCGGGAGATTGCCTGTTTTTTAAATATTGGAGTCAAATGATATTGTGTGTGTTTTTAACCCACTGCCTATCTCCCTGAGCACCCCCCCGCAGCGGACCCTAGCGCTGACGCTGGGAACTTTGCCTAATTGACGACACCTGGTCGGGCACTCAGGCCACGCCCACCTCGCTGACCACGCCCCCCGCATTCAGTACATAAGGCGCGCTGATCACTAACGCGCCCAGAAGACTGTTTGTTGCTCCTGAGGCGGAAGCCGGGAGATTGCCTGTTTTTTAAATATTGGAGTCACCTGATATTGTGTGTGTTTTTAACCCACTGCCTATCTCCCTGAGCACCCCCCCGCAGCGGACCCTAGCGCTGACGCTGGGAACTTTGCCTAATTGACGACACCTGGTCGGGCACTCAGGCCACGCCCACCTCGCTGACCACGCCCCCCGCATTCAGTACATAAGGCGCGCTGATCACTAACGCGCCCAGAAGACTGTTTGTTGCTCCTGAGGCGGAAGCCGGGAGATTGCCTGTTTTTTAAATATTGGAGTCACCTGATATTGTGTGTGTTTTTAACCCACTGCCTATCTCCCTGAGCACCCCCCCGCAGCGGACCCTAGCGCTGACGCTGGGAACTTTGCCTAATTGACGACACCTGGTCGGGCACTCAGGCCACGCCCACCTCGCTGACCACGCCCCCCCTCTCTACTAAAATGTGTCTATTCAGGAAGCGCAGCGGACGAGCGCAGCGGGAGCGCCGTTTGCGCGCCGAAGGCGCGCCTAAGGCAAGCCCGTCTGCGCCCGTCCGCGCCAGACCGCGCCCAGGGCCCGGACCTCTGGTTCGCCCTCCCCAGACCACCACTTACTCCAGGGACACCTTGCTGGAACTCCGAACTCCCCCAACCCCCTCCTGCAGTAACTCGATCTCGCTCGCTGAAGGGAACTCTCGCTGTCGTTCATGCTCGTACAGTTTCCATCCAGAGCCAACGTCGAAACACACTTCCCTCAATATGGCCCTGCTTAACTGCAGATCCCTCCCAAAGCATCAAACGGAAATTAATCTGCTCCTGAAAGACTCTGACATTGAAATCCTATTCCTTACGGAAACATGGCTCGCAGCAGGATCAGAGCCAGATATCGTTCAGTCACTCCCACCGGATTACCTGATTAAATTTCACAACAGACCTGTAGGCATCGGCGGAGGAATCGCTGTTATTTACAGAGACTATTTCGCATGTCAATTCAGAGATAGTCCCATACTGGACTGCGAAAACATCCTTTTCTCAGTGAGTCGCCCACCATCGCTCACACTCTCGGGACTATTAGTCTATCGCCCCCCTGGACCAATCCGCCACTTTTGCGAGTCTCTTATTGACTCTGTCTCCTCCCTGGCCTGTACTACGCCGAATTTTACGATACTGGGAGATTTAAATCTCCATCTCGACGACCCCTCCAACAAACCGGCAATGGACCTCAAAGCCGACCTAGGTTCGCTTAGTCTCGAACTACTTAATAACCTCCCGACCCACATCAAAGGTCACCTGCTGGATCCTGTGTTCTCCAACCTCCCCCGTCTCACAGCTAGGCCCCCTATCCCCACTCCATGGTCAGACCACTTCTTGGTCCCATTCGAGCTACTGCTATCCACAGAACCTATGGGTAAGCCCCCTCCCCAACCCCCAGATCGCCCGTGGAGAAAACTGGACAAAAGCGCCTGGGCTCAGGTTCTATCCTCCACCTCCCCTCTCCTGGACAAAGACCCGTCCTTAGCAGAAACTCAGCTACAGGATTGGATCCATCAATCCCTTGATGCCATTCTGCCACCCAAACCAATGCCTAGCAGGAACAAATCGACCAACTATCCCTGGTATTCCCAGGAACTCCGTTCCCTAAAAAAGAGCTGCAAAAAATTAGAACGCGTCTGGAGGAAAAATTGGTCCACAGCCTCCAAAATCGAATACAGAACCGCTATCAAGCTCTACAAAGCCGCAATTAAATCCACCCAGGCCACCTTCTTCGAAGGAAAGATTGCGGCAGCTGCTAACTCAGCGAGGGAAACATTCCGCATAGTTCGGCTCCTCACCAAAATCCAGGAACCTCCCCCCCTCCTGACCCTGAAGGCGTGAGATGTAATCAAATGGCCAACTTCTTTTCCGCAAAAATCGACAAAATACTCACCTCACTCCCCTCACCCCCTGCTCCTCTTCATCCTATCGCACCCCTCCGTCGGCCGGAGGCTCCCTGCCTGCGAGCCTTTGATCAAATCTCCACGGAAGCTTTCTTAGAAACCCTGAAAGCTGTTAAAAGTGGCTCACCAGCGGACCCTGCCCCCATCAGCAAGATGAAACTGGTCGCCCCCACCATTGCCCAACCCTTCACCTATCTAATAAACGCCTCCTTCAGGAGTGGCACCGTGCCAGCCAACTGGAAAAAGGCGACGGTCAAGGCCCTCCTGAAGAAACCCCACCTGGACCCCCTAGACCCCGCCAACTTCAGGCCGATTTCCCTCCTCCCAGGGATCAGTAAAGTGGCGGAACGAATAGCTAACAAACAGCTATCCTCCTTTTTGGAGTCCAATCACCTACTACGCGACTCCCAGACTGGCTTTAGACCGGGTCAAGGCACCGACACCGCCTTGCTCGCAGTTGTCGAAGAGGCGAGAGCCATCTTAGACGCAGGAGGATCAGTGGCAGTGATCCTCCTCGATCTAAGTGCCGCCTTCGACACGGTGGACCACTCCATCTTGGTCCACCGGCTGAGCCAACTGGGAATCACTGACTCGGCCCTCGCATGGATTAAATCCTTCCTCAAGGGAAGATCATTCCAGGTTTCAGACGGCTTCTCCACGTCCAAACCCCTACCGATGCAGTGTGGGGTCCCTCAGGGCTCCTCCCTTAGCCCCACACTTTTTAATGTCTATATGGCACCTCTCGAAGACATCATCACTCCCTTTGGTGTCAAGTCAGTGATGTACGCTGACGACACCCAGTTGGTCGTGTCCATTAACCACTCTGACTCTAGCCTAGGAAACTTGGCCAGTTGCCTAGAAGAGATCTCACAATGGATGTCGGACTCTAGACTCAAGCTTAACGGCGACAAGTCCGAAATCCTCCTACTGGGCAATCAACATAAATTACCCGTCAACCTTTCCTGGCCTGCCTGCATGGGCACCTACCCTACTCCCAAAACAGAAGTTAAAAGTCTAGGCATCTGGCTTGACCAGGACCTTAACTTCAAAACCCAGGCCAGGAAAACATCAGGGACCTGCTTCGGCCTAATCCGTATGGCCCGTAAGATCCTCCACCTGATCCCTTTCCATTCCAGGAAGCTACTGATGCAGGGACTGGTCAACTCAAGACTTGATTATGGTAACATCCTATACTTGGGAGCCCCTGCATCAGTCACTCAAAAACTCCAGGTCGCCCAAAACGCCGCAGCTAGAGTCCTCACGGGAACTAAAGCACGGAATTCGGCGAAACCTGCCCTCAAGAGCCTACATTGGCTCCCAGTAAAAGAGCGCATCACATTCAAAACGCTCTGCATATCGCACAAAATTCTGCAAGATAAAGGCCCCCCAATACTCCGTTCCTTGATGAAACCTCACAAAGCTAGTCGTCAACTAAGATCTGATTCACTTGTACTGGCATCCATCCCGAGAATAAAAAAGGCAAGATCGGGTGGCCGCAGGTTCGCCTATAACGCGCCTAAACTATGGAACTCCCTCCCACTACCCTTGAGGAGTGAGCAGAATTTACTGGCATTCCGGAAAAAATTAAAAACCTGGCTCTTCCCCTAAACATTTCCCTGCTCCGACCCCACGGGGAATAAACTTAGTCCTCTCAGCGCTGGGATGCCCAAGGGTAGCTATGCGCTCTATAAATCCAAATCCAAATCCACGAGGGCCTGGGTGACGGTCTTCCTGGTCTCGGTGGGGATCCACCAGAAGATCTTCCGTAGCATGCGTAGGATGTTGAAGCACGCCGAGGTCCTCAACCTTGATCTCCCTACAGTGGCCCTCAAAACTAATCTCCTCACTGAAGTGCTCCAGACACCGTCCACTTCATCAGAGCCCCTGCTACCATTTTACGATGCCCTCACTGATGTCTTGCTGGGCAATTGGTCGCGGCCAGCCACAGGGGCCCCTGTGGATAAGAATGTCGCCAGGCGTCACCGCCTGGCGCCTGGTGACCCCGCTTTTCTGACCACTCATGCTACGCCTGCGAGCCTGGTTATCCAAGCCTTGACGTCACAGAGTCCCTTTCCCACGGCTCCACCGGATAAGGACTCTAAGAAGCTGGAGCAGTTCGGTAAGCGGTTGTTCTCTTCGGCCATCTTGGGGCTGCGGTCGGTGAACACTGCATGCCTATTGCGTCGCTATTCCCATGCGGTGTGGGATACTGTTTCATAGGTGTTGCCTCAGTGTCCTGAAGAGACCCAAGCTGTGCTGTCCCAAGCTGTTGCCGAGGGCAAGGATGCGGTAAAGTTCGCCATTGTGTGTGGTTTGGACACCGCAGACTCACTGGGTAGGGCGATTTCTACGACTGTGGCACTTTGTTGCGATCTGCCGGGTTCTCAACAGATGTCCAAAGCTCACTCATGGACATGCACTTTGATAGCACTCGCCTGTTTGGCGATAAGGCCGACAGTGCACTAGAGCGCTTTAAGGACTCGCGGGCCACGGCCAAGTCCTTAGGTCTTTCCGCAAAAAGCCCAGCCACTCCTGGTTTTCGTTCTCAGCAAGCCTGTATAGAACCAGCCTCAGCGCGTCCGAGGATGCGTCTTCCGCAGGGGCGGGTCTGGGAATCAGCGTGGGGGTCAGTCCGCCCCCGTTCCTTCTACCTCCAAACCTTCCAAATCCGAGCTTTGTGGAGCACCCCACGCCAGTGGGTGTCAGGATCCGCCATCACCTCCCCCACTGGCACGCTATTACATCGGACAAGTGGGTGTTGCAGATCATCCGCCAGGGTTACTCCCTTCCCTTTCAGTCCACCCTTCCAGCCTTGCCACCTCGGTACCACGGCATGTCGGGGGACCACTTGGCAACTCTCCAGCAGGAAGTTACGGCCGTCTTGACCAAGGGGGCCATCGAGTGCGTTTCTGGGCCGGAAGTAGGGAGTGATTGTTATTCCCACTACTTTCTGGTCCCCAAGAATGACAAAGGGGGGTCTGCGTCCTATCTTTGATCTCCGGCACGTCAACCGCTTCCTCCAGAAGGAGAAGTGCAAAATGCTGACTCTGGTTCATGTCTTGGCTGCCCTCGACCCTGGAGACTGGATGGTAGCGTTGGACTTGCAGAGCGCATATTTTCACATCCCCATCCTGCCGGCCCACCGGCGTTACCTGTGGTTCACGGTAGGCAAGGAGCATTTGCCGTGCTCCCCTTCGGCCTTACCAGCGCCCCTCGGGTGTTAACGAAGGTGATAGCGGTGGTCGCAGCTCACCTGCGCAGGTCAGGGGTGTCAGTCTTCCCTTACCTCGACGACTGGTTGCTGAAGGCGGGCTCGCCCCAGGCAGTCGTCAACCACCTTCAGACTACGGCCGACCTTCTGCATTTCCTGGAGTACTCCATCAACATGCCGAAGTCGTACCTGAGTCCCTCACAGAAGTTCCCCTTCATCGGAGCGGTTCTGGATTCAACGCGGTTTCGGGTTTATCCTCCTGAACAGCTAGTCCGGGATATTCAGGCTATGATTCCGATCTTTCAGCCTCTGTAAGAATGTAGCTCTGTATATACTGCACCAAAGTAAGGTTCAGTGTGCACAGAGTCCACAGTCCCCAGAGGTTTGGCAGAGGCTAAAGTTTGATATAACCTTACTCTCTAAAGTGGTAGCTTGGTCGAGCAGTAAAGCAGTATTAGGATCATTATTTGTATTGCTGCCACCATTGATGGGTGCTAAACCCATCTCCTTTCTTTCTTTTTCTAGAGCCAGGAGCCTGGACTCTAGATCCAATCTTTTGGCCAGATTTGCTCAAAAGCTGTCCTCTTCACTGAGGAGTCCCCCAGTGAGTTCCCTGGTACCTGGTCCACCTATGTGGTCTCTAGGTTCCCAGAGGTTGATTCTTGGAGTCAAGGGTATGGGGGCCCTTTCCTCCCTAGGGATTATTGGAGGGGGGCCATTATCCCCCTCATCCTCCTCCCTTTCCTCCTCTGACTGCTCATCACCATGTTCAGAGGGGTGGTCCTGAGCATACTCAGCCAGGAGCTCCTGGAGCCCTTGTTTGGTTGGATGCAGGCCCATTTGTCGATTTTTAAGTTTGCATAAGGACCTCAATTCCTTGAAAGACGAGTGTAAGTAATGTGTGAGGTCGAGCTCCTCCACCAGGTCCTGCATGGTATTAACTTCACTAGTAGCTGGGTTCTTTTGAGACATTCTAACCTGACAGTTCTAACCCTCTACCCTTCACTATAGTGACTTTTATTTTTCTAAAATTCTAATGGGACTTAAGCAAGGCCCTGACAAGACTTTGAGTATTTTGGAAAGTCCAATTTAGGAAATCTGAATTCTAAAGGCAATTTGAAGAGTTCTGTTGTGTGATCAGATGGTAACCAAGTAGTCCAACAAATGCAAGTTTGTATCCCACCGCTGATCCACCAATGTAAGAAAGTGGCTCTGTATATACTGCAGCAAAGTAAGGTTCAGTGTGCACAGAGTCCACAGTCCCCAGAGGTTTGGCAGAGGCTAAAGTTAGATATAACCTTACACTCTAAAGTGGTAGCTTGGTCGAGCAGTAAGGCAGTATCAGAGGACAGTGTAAAGCATTTGTTGTACACACTCAGTCAGCAAATGGTCTCACACACTCAAGAACTGAACTCTAGGCCAATTGTTTTGTATATAAAAATTCTTTCTCAGAATAAAATGCTGTAGTATACTTTCAATAAGCAATAGACTTTTAAATGCAATAGTTAGTTGTTGCAATAGGCAACACAATTCAAACGCAATTATAACATTGAGCTCAATGGGAGTTTTTAAGTAAATGCAATTTCAATGACTTTGCGTATGATTTTCTTACTCGGGGTTGGATCCTGGATTCAACCCTGGTGTATTTCCTGTAAACAGTTGAAAGAAATCGTTTTTGTTACACAGGCGATTTTTAAGAAATATTTGTATGTTTCAAAAAATCGACACTTGGAAGAATTTCTGGCAAAAACTAGGCAATGTTATCCTATGGAGGAAAATCAAGTTATCGGTAAGTACGGTTGTAATTACTTTTTAGGGTCAGTGCTGGGCACCAAGATCCAGCACTGGGATCTCTCCTGATAACAGTTGAGTAATTCGTTTTCGTTGATCGGCTGATTTTTACTGAATATTTTAAAGTTTCAAAACTCGACACTTAGAAGAATCTCCAAGTGAAACCAGTCAATGTTACCCTATGGAGAAGAAAGTGAGTTATCAGCTGTTAGGTAAGTACTCGACTGGCAGAGTTAAGGTTCTGGGCATAGACTCCGGGGTCTCCCAGGGTCAGGTAGGTACAGTTGTTACACCCTCAGCGGCACAGGGGCAGCCAGGTGCAGAGAGAGTTAGGCCCAATGTTAGCCTATGGTGGGCAGGGTGCCTTTGGTTGGTGGCTGCTAGCAGGCAGGCCACGCGGCTGTGGGAGCTGGGCTCCTGGTCACTCACACAGGGCAAGTGGGGAAGTAAGATAGGATAGAGGTTGCACTTCCAGGGGCACACGGGCAGCTGGGTGCAGGGTGCTTTTGAGCCTTCGGGCGCTCAATGTATTTCAATGGAGAAGCTACCAGATGAACAAAGGCTGCAAGCTCGGGGACGGAGATTCTTCAGGTGCGACCACCACTTCGAGAGGTAAGAGGGGAAGCTGTAGGTTAGGTAGCCACCCCGGAGTTGGGCATGGGGGGCCGCAGTGCGCCAGGTGCAGGAGTGTCTTTTCGCATCGGGAAATTTTACCCTCTGCTGGTCACAGTCGCCGGGGGGACGTCCTCGTGGTCTTTGTCCACTCGGGCACAGGCCGGGCTTGGCGGGTGCAGAGTGTGCAGGAGTCGCGGTTCCAGGCTGGCACCAGGGGTTTGTTGCTTACTTTGAGCAGAACGACTGCTCGTGGGAGTCCCAGTCTTTTAGAGTCACAAAGTAGTCGGGTCCTCTGGGGTTTTCGAGGTTGCTGACCACTGGAGATGC